>NC_090371.1:61445025-62806018 GCF_036365525.1 Heterodontus francisci
TACACTAGGGGCAATTTACAATGGCCAATTTACCTATCAACCTGCAAGTTTTTGGCTGTGGGAGGAAACCGGAGCACCTGGCAGAAACCCACACAGTCACAGGGAGAACTTGCAAACTCCACACAGGCAGTACCCAGAACCGAACCCGGGTCGCTGGAGCTGTGAGGCTGCAGTGCTAACCACCATTATAATGTCTTTAGATATTGGTTATCTTAGTAGTGTTTAAGATTTTAGTATTTTTTAATGAACAGTTAATTTGTTGATATCTAAAGATACCTGGTTTGGTTTGCCTCATTCGGGGGTTACTAGATTGTTTCAAGTCGGCTGTGGCTTTCTTTGATTTGGGAAAGTTTAAAGATATGTATGATGTGACCTGTGGAGCTACAGGACTGAATTGACAGTGCGTTGCTCCCACTGCAGTCAGAATCATATATTTTGATTGTGGGCTTTGTTTTGAGTGGTCGTGCCATAACACTTTTTTTGGCCGGCACAGGCACAAGGGGCCGAATGGTCTCCTTCTGTGCCGTAAGTTTCTATGATCCTATGATCTGAAGCCAAAATTGTCCAAATGAATTTCACATGCTTATAAATAAATTTGAAATGAGCAGATTTGGATGACTACTTTTTTTTAAGAAACTGGATCTAGCAGTCTATTTTCTAACTCCACCTTCCACCCAAAGCCATGTTCAATTCTGCTATTTTTTAGCGGTGAGGTTCAAATATTATGAATTAATTTACATTTTGGGCACATACATGATTGCACAGATCTAGCTAATGCAGGACTTTAGTGAGGTGTGGGTGGTGTATTCTCGTAGATGCTAGACTTTCACTTTTGGCACCTGTGGATCAAATTCAGGACAGACTGATGAGATGAAGTCTCTGGTATTTGAAATCATCCTGGGCAGTTTCTGGTAATTCTGGGTCTATGCAACAAAACTGCCCCTAACTTTGTATTAATTGCTCATCTTGACTTCACAATCTAGGATTTTCTCAAATGGTGTTCGCGACTTCTCAGGTAGCAATGATTGGTAATCTCACTTCGGGAAGCCATGGAATAGGAATTGGAAAAATGCCATTGTGCAGTACAAATTTCTTGTTTGAGGATGATTCATACTGTGAATGCAGATTAGTGGATCTATTTTAGCCAGTCCCACTGTTGAAGCCAATAGAAAAGAAAATTGAGTTGGGGTTTGAAGTGGGGTGGGGGGGGCGGGGGTGGTGGGGGGGCAGTGGAGGTTGGGGCAACCCATTGCCGCCCATTACCTACCTGCCAGGAACAATTAAAATACACCCCTATAGTACTGTATCTACTGTGGTGTAGCTGAGCTAGAACTACCTGATGATGCTGCTAATACCCAGAACAGTGGGCTGAATTTTACAGACCCCCGTTGTTGGGGTCCGTGGCAGGGGGGGGTCGGAAATAGCCTCTGGGAGAGGTCCGCCACACACCCCGACGCCAGGAGGTCCTGGCCCGATATTGTCGGCAGCAGCAAGGCCTCATGGCAGCCCACCACCGCTCAGCAACGCGACCGCCATTTGCAGAGTTAAATAAATGTTAATGAGTGCATTAATTAGGCTTACGTTCCCGTCATCTGTCCCAGTGCGATCTTTCTGCTGCTGGCCGGCCCTCCCACTTCTTTGAATCCCCGTCCAGGGAAACGAGGCGCAACACTGGTGGGGAGGGGCTGAAGGAGGTAAATTTCTCAGTGCCGGGGGGAGGGGGGGGAGGTTGCGGGAGGGGAACAAGGTCAGGGCGATATCATTGGTGTAAGAGATGGTGGGAAGTATTTTAGGTTAATGTTTATACACCTTGGGGGGAGTGGGGAGGTCAGATGACAAAATAAGTGTTGGGGGGAGAGAGCAAGTAATTAATTTTATGGTTATTGGGGCAGTGGGAGAGGACAAAATAAATGTATTTTTTTTACTCACTGTTCCTTTAACTATTTAAATGTAACGGTAGGACTCAAAGCCCTTTAAAAATGGCGTCAGACACCATTGCGGGAGATGGCCAGCCCGCCCCCTCCACATGATCGGAGGTGGGGGGGGGGGGGGGGAGCCTTCTCCAGCTATTTAAATGAGCCGCCGCGCTTAGGATCACGGTGGCTCTGCAGCGCGGGCCGCCATTGTTTTCACCCGCCACTGATTTTGGCAGCAGGTGTATAAATTTCAGCCCAGTAAGTGTTCCATTCCCTACCATTAAATTCCCACATTTCAAAGCACAAACATCACACACAAAAAAGCAAAATTACTGCAAAGAATTAATTTATTTGCAGTCTTGTAATCAGTAAACTCACCAGGAATGAAAAATGATATCAGAGTCCCAGAGCAACAAATTAATTTTATATTTTTTTCTTAAGGGTTGAGAATTGAAATTTCTAGCTGAGAATGCAGAAAAGAAAAGCAGATCGATGCTGAAACCAGTCAAGCATATGTCCTAATTACATAAATTTCATCAGATGCTTTGGGCTATATATATTATATGGATAGATAAATAGCAACCGTCATGTATTATTCACACCTTAGTACTGTGCTGACAGAATGGCTTTTGCATCTTGTTCACATCATTCTGGTTATTTCCAAACGCTCGTTCACTATGTCTTATCTTTCTTTTCCCTCCAGAACCTGTAATTTCTAATAATTTCTGAATATACTTAATAGGAAAAAAAATGATATATTCAATTATAATTTTAACTACAATGCAGCACCATGTGACAGTTGACTACTGCTGCAATTTCTTTAGGTTCTGGAGATCCATGTGTGGATTATGTGACAGACTTGAGCTCAAGGAATGGATGGGCTGAATTTTACCAGTGCCCCGATGTTGGGGGTCATGGCGGTGGAGGTGGGGGGGGGGGGGGCCCAGAAGGCCCCATCCCATTTTACCAGCAGCGGCAAGCCCTCAGCAAAAAAAAAGTATTAACATATTTAAATAGATTAAAATAAAGGAATAATAACCTACCTCTCTACGACGGCTGTCCCTTGCCGATATTCCGGCCGGTGGCCAGAAGTCGCGTGCCTTCAGATCTCCATTCGGCGATCCGAGGCAGAACACTGGTGGGGAGGGTGGAGGAGTGAAATTTTCAGGGCGGGGGGGTGCAGAGAAGACTGCGACTATTGGCTGAGGGGATGGTGGGAAGGGGTTGAAGGGCAAAGATATCTATGTTTAGGGGCGAAAGGTCGGGACCGGCAGAACAGTTTTTTCGGGTGGAGAGGGAAATAAAAAACTTGTTATGTCATGGGGAGGGGGTGGTGGTGGAAGAGGCGCTTCATTCTTTTATTGCATGTGAAAACGTGAAAAACACTTGCATTTCTCTTTAAATATTTAAATGTCTTGTAAGGGCTTGAAGCCCTTTAAAAATGCGCGGTGGCGGTGGATGTCATTGCTGGGGACTGAACACCCGCCCCCTTTATGTCATCGGGGGCGGGAATTCTGCCCTTTCCACGTTAATGAGCCACCGTGTGAAATATCGCAGCGTCTTCGCGACGCACATCCCTCGCATGTGCCGCGACAATCCAAAAGCTTGCCGCTGAGATTGGCGGCGAGCTATTAAAATTGGCCATTAATTGGCCACTTAAGGACCTCAATTGGCCTGGGATGGGAAGGCCATCCTCAGCCTTCTCCACCGCAGACAAAATGGTAGGGGGTCCGGGCAACACCGGGAATAGCATACCTTGCCATTTTGTTTGCCTCTGTACCTGTCTCCAAGGGCAGAATAAATACCTTCCCCCACATTCTAATAATTAGAATACTAATTAGAAATGGGATGAATGAAGTTTCTAATTTAATTTAGATATAATTATTATTTGGAGTCAAATAGCAAAAGGAAGAGGATTTAGGGCAGCACAGTGGCGCAGTGGTTAGCACCGCAGCCTCACAGCTCCAGCGACCCGGGTTCAATTCTGGGTACTGCCTGTGTGGAGGTTGCAAGTTCTCCCTGTGTCTGCGTGGGTTTTCTCCGGGTGCTCCGGTTTCCTCCCACAAGCCAAAAGACTTGCAGGTTGGTAGGTAAATTGGCCATTATAAATTGCCACTAGTATAGGTCGGTGGTAGGGAAATGTAGGGACAGGTGGTAGGAATATGGGATTAGTGTAGGATTAGTATAAAATGGGTGGTTGATGGTCAGCACTGACTTGGTGGGCTGAAGGGCCTGTTTCAGTGCTGTATCTCTAAACTAAAACTAAAAAACTTATATAAAATTAGTAGAGCTCATTCATTGATAATTTAGAAACTTAAAATGTCTGCTTTTTCCTTTTAAGTTGATTAATATTTGTCAGTGAGTGAGAATTAAATTAATAAAGCTGAATAAATGAATTTTTACTGCTGCTCTTGCTTGTAGCCAATCCTAGCAGGAGATCTGCTGTCATAGTAGGCTGCATTTTACATTCCCACCGCCGAAATCGGCAGTGGATGTAAACAATGGCGGTCCACCTGCGCGGACTGCACATCGCAGAACCACCACAATATTAAATATGGCGGCTCATTTAAATGGTCGGGGCAGACCGCCCCCCACCCCCCCCTCCCCACCGATGACATGGAGTGGGTGGGCAATCCGTCCCCGGCAATGGTGTCAGCTGCCTTTGCTCAGGCGCTGACACCATTTTTAAAGGGCTTCGAGCCTTATCGTTACATCTAAATATTTAAAGGAAAATGGATTTTAAAAATTAAACTAATTGATCGCCCACCCGTCCCAATAACTATAGATTTAATTATCTGCCCTCTCCCCCCACAAAAAACATATCTTGTGCACCTGACCTTCGCCCCCAAAGTTCATAAACCTTAAACTTTACCACCAAGCCCCACACTGATGAAATGACTCTGACGCCATTCCCCCCCTTGCACTGAAAAACTTACGGGCTCCCCCCTCCCCACCAGTGTTTCGCCTTGGATCCCTGGATGGAGTACTGGCCACCGGCAACAATATTGCTCTGATACGGACGGCGGGAGCATGACGGTAATCAATTCATTTATCTACATTAATAAACATATTTAAATTGGGCACTCGTCACCGGGCAGCGGGGGTGCCGCCATGAGGCATCACTGCCGCCAGCAATATGGGGCTGGGCCTTCCCAGCAGCGAGGTCCATGGAGGGCCTTTCCCCCCGCCATGACCCCCGCCATTGGAGAGTCTGTAAATTTCAACCCAGTATGTCACGTTCGTTTATCTTGCGCCATCCTCACACATCCACTATAGCTTGTCTGTAACCACTCCCTGACGTCCATCATCCAACTATATCTCGGTCGACCCATTTTTCTGCTACTCACCACTTTGCCCTCTAGAAGAGATCTCTGTAGCTTTTCAGCTCTGATAAAATAGTCGAAATGCTGACATTTTATTTTCTGGATGTCACTTTTTAGAGTTCCTTTTGCACTTGTAATTTTAGAGCCTCTTCATTTGTCTTATGGTCTGTATAATGAATTTTAAGCATATATCTTAACCTCCACATTTTGAAGGCCTCTATTTTCTTCTACAGATCTTTACTTATTGTCCAGGTTTCTGATGTACACGGGAAAGTGGATAGAATGTAGCATTGTATGAGTTTTTTCCATGTTAAAAGCTTGAGCTTTCTTCTTGTTAACACATCTTTCATCTTCACAAAATTACTTCTAGCTATCTCTATCCTTCTTCTGACTTTGGCATTGCATCTACCATCTTCTGTTATCATTTGTCCTGTATAGGCAACCTTATCTACTTGTTCCAATGTGACACTATCCACTTGAATCTTCACTCTGGTTTCTTCTAACATATTCCTTCTAACTACCATTGTTTTTGTCTTTTTGGTGTTCATACTCAATCCATATTCTAAACTTCGAGATTTTACTTGGTCTACGATATTTTGCAGGGCCTCTTCTGATTCTACAAGTAGCGCTGTGGTCATCTGTGTACCGCCAGTTTTTTTATGTTCTTACCTCCAACGTTTACACCTGGAAATACATCTAATTTTCTGAATATTTGTTCTGTGTAAAGATTAAATAATTTTGGCAACAGTACCCAGCCTTGTACTCCTCTCTTCACTTGAAACGTATCTGATTGTCCATCTTCTAGCCTGATGCTCGCTATTTGGTCCCATTAAGTTTCTGGATAAATCTCACATCTTTACTATCAATGTCACATTTCAGCAGCACATCTATTACCTTCTGGTGATAAACGTGATCAAATGCTTTTTCCATAACCTATAAAGCATATGTAAATGTTCTTGTTCACTTCTAGATATTTATCAAAGATTGCTCTTAGGTTAACTATTCCCTCTTTTGTTCTACTCCAGGTCTAAATCCAGACTGTGTTTCACCAATTTCTGCTTCAATTGTGTTATTATTTCTTTCTATTATGACTTTCAAGATCACTTTAATGAGATGACTCATTAAGCTTATATTTCTCTCTTATGAACTCAGATTGTTTTCACTGGAACGACGGAGGTGGAGGGGTGACATGATAAAGGTTTACAAAGTTATGAGTGGCACGGACAGAGTAGATAGTCAGAAGCTTTACCCCAGGGTGGAAGAATCAGTTACTAGGGGACATAGGTTTAAGGTGCGAGGGGCAAAGTTTAGAGAGGATGTGCGAGACAAGTTCTTTACACAGAGGGTGGTGAGTGCCTGGAACTTGCTGCCGGGGGAGGTGGTGGAAGCAGGTACGATAGTGACATTTAAGAGGCATCTTGACTAATACATGAATAGGATGGGAATAGAGAGATACGGTCCCCGGAAGTGCAGAAGGTTTTAGTTTAGACAGACATCAAGATCGGCGCAGGCTTGGAGGGCCGAATGGCCTGTTCCTGTGCTGTATTGTTCCTTGTTCTTTGTTCTTTGTTCTAGACAGATTGCACTCTGTTGCTTTAGGTTTCTTAGGTATCTTAATGAATAATGAGTGTCTCAGGTCATTTGGAATGTACCCTTTGGCATATATTTAATCACAAATTTTTGCTATCACTTCCAAATCTGTTTCTCCAAGGGCTTTTATATGTTCTGCTGTTATTTTATGGTGACATCCTGAAGCGTTATGACCAAGTCAAAGCAACTGATGTGGTAATTGTAATGGGTGACTTAAATGCTAAAGTCGGTGAAGGAACATCAGGAACACATGCTGGTTAAAATGACCTTGGATCGAGAAATGAAAGTGTAGAGAAATTAATACAATTTTGTCATGAAAATGATCTGATTGTGGAAAACACCTTTTTAAGCAACCAAAATGAAGACTGTACACATGGAGAAGTCCAGGTGATGTGTATAGAAACCAAATAGATATGTGATGGTGAAACAACATTTTAGTAACAATATAAAGAACATTCATACGTATCCCAGCGCAGATATAAATACAAATCATTGTCTCCTTGTGGCAAAAATTAAGATGAAATTGAAATTACCATAAAAGAAAAAGATACGCGACCACTTAGACCTTGACTGCTCGACAGTGAGAACATCAAAGAGGCATTCATACTTAAAGTAAAAAACAAATATGAATGTCTCAGGATTGAGGAAACAGAACAAACAGGTCTCAGAACAACAAATAGAAAATAAATGGAAAAACATAAAAGAGAGTATCCAACATGCTGCAAAGAAAATATTTCCAAAATGGAACAGAAAAGGAGACAGGAAGCAGGTGGCAGATGAGATATTCGCAATGATAATACAAAGGGGAAGGAAAAGAAACCCACCTATGATGAAATTGAAAAGGACATAAAGAATGCATGTAGGCAGACTAAAAAGAAATGGTATAATGAGATGTGTATTGAAGAATTGGAGCTGGAAAGAAATCACAAAATGAGAGTTACGCACCAGAAGGTGAAATCTTTGACAGATAGAAAGGGACAACAACAGATAGTGAGTGCATAAAAGACAAAGATGGTAAAATATTGTTTGAAAGGGATGCAGTAGCAAAAAGATGGACAAAAAAATATGTGAATTATATGATGATCCAAATTGAAGGGGTCCTCATGATATAGAGGCAAAGGAAGGACCAAACATTATGATATCAGAGATAAAGAATGCTTTGAAATTGATGAGTACATGAAAAGCTCCAGGCATAGATGACATAACAATAGACCATCTAAAAGCCCTGGAGATGCAGAATTGGATTTCTACATCACTAAGGAATAAAGAAGTCGTAGGTTACACACTAAATCTCTCCTGTGCTCACTGACCTACAATGGCTCCCAGTCTGGCAAAACCTCAGTTTTAAAACTCACATCCTTATGTTCCAATCGCTCCATGGCCTTGGCCCTCCTTATCTCTGTGGTCTCCTCCAATTCTGATCTCTTGTACATCTCCAATTTTTGACACTCCACCATTGGCAGCCATGTATTCAGCTGCCTATTCCTAAACTCTGGAAATCCCTCCCTGCACCTTTCTGTCTCTTTATCTGTCTATCCTCCTTTAAGTCACTCCTTAAAACCTACCACTTTGACCCAGCTTTTGGCCAACTGTCTTAATATCTCTTTATGTGGCCTGGTGTCCAATTTTGTTTGATAATGTTCCAGCGAAGCACCTTGGGATACATCTTACTATTTTAGAGGCACAAAATAAATACAAGTTGTTGTTAATTATATAATTTAAATCAAGATGATGGCTATTAGTTGCCATGGTGGAAGGTAAAGTCTTTGATGTGGTGACTGCAGAATTAATACATTTTAGGCTACAAATGTGTAGTGCTGTGTAGAGGAGGGCCGCAAGTGACTAGGGCAAAGGTCAGTGGCATACCTACGTGAAAATGACTGTAAAGAAATTCATTGTATTCATCAGGATGATACAAAGGATGAGAAATTATAGATAGGAGAAACAAGATACCAGGGCTGCAGCAAAGAAGGCAAACAGGAGACCTAATTTTAAAATTATGAATGGATTTGACAGAGTGAATAGAGAAACTTTGGGTTCTAAATTTAACATTGTTGCACCCTTTTTATTGGCAACTGTATCCAATTTAGCAATGTAAAGGCCTGCACCCAATCTGTATCAGTTTGGGCCACTGCTAATTTAGTTATTTTCATTTTTCTTACCGGCTAGTTCTCTCTCCTCTGAATCTGTGCACGGTCAACCGGCAGTACTTTGTGCAATCAACCATTAATTAATAGCAAGAGAATAATAGCCAAGCCTGTTCTGATCAGCATCCACAAACAGAGCCTTTCGAGCAGGGTCAGTGAACAGTGATTGGGAGTGAAAACCTTGGCTGAATTTTCCATTTCCATGCAAGGGCACTGATGCTTATTGCATTACTTCTATGTCACATCAGTAAATTGAACACAGAGCAGGATTAACCCTGGGTCTTACTTATCTATTTGGCTTGTTTATACTTTGCCTTTTCCTCTGAACCAATAGGAAAAAATTAAAGTATGGAATAGTTTCAGTAAATTACCCCCAGAAGGACAATGAAAGAAATGAGAGTTAAGGAAAAATACTGGAATGCCCATGATAAAGATTCAAACCTGATGGCACTCTCATTGTTCATCAGTTAACAGGAATGGTAGCACAGTCATTATGTTATGGGACTAATAATCTAGTAGCCTGCAGTAATGATCTAGAGACCTAAGTTCAAATCCTACCACAGAAACTGGGGCATTTAAATTCAGTTAAATAAATATGGAATTAAGCAGCTCGTATCAGTAATGGTAACCATGAAACAACTAGATTGTTGTAAAAACCCATTTGATTCACTAATGATTCAGGGAAGGAAATCTGCTGGTGGACATGGGACACCAGACCCACAGCAATGTGTTGACTCTTAACTGCCCTCTGAAATGGCCTAGCAAACCTATCAAATGTATCAAACGGCTACAAAAAAGTTAATAAGACGCAGGTGTACCTACACCACACAGACTGCAATGGTTCAAGAAGGTGGCTGTCCCAGGCAATTAGGGATGGGCAACAAATGTTAGCCTTACCAGAGGGGCTCATGTCCTATAAACACGTAACAAAAAGGTTTACCCAGTGAAGAGCTGAGAGGTTCTCCACTCCTGCTGTATAATATCAATCAATGGAAGTGTTCAAAAAATCAATTTCATGAATTTATGTGCATGAATGGATGTGCGTATATTAAAACTGTAAAGGTCATTCGGTAATACTTCACTAAGAAGAAACTGCTGTTCTATATTTAACCTATCTTACATATCTAGAATTGCAAAAATGTTTTCTCACCCAAAAGGCTTGATTCTAATTATAGGTCAAGTCAAAAGCAATTGTCTAAGTTACATGAATCATAAAATCATAGAAATTTACAGCACAGTAGGTGGCCATTCAACCATCATGTCAATGCTGGCCATAAAAGAGCTATTCAGCCTAATCCCACTTTCCAGCTCTTGGTCTATGCCTTGAAGATTACAACACTTCAAGTGTTTAGCCATGTACTTATTAAATGGAATGTGAGTTTCAGCCTCGACTACCCATTCAGGCAGTAACTTCGAGATCCCCACCACACTCTAGTTGAAAAACTTGATGCCCAATAACAGCTGGCAGTCCAGCTGAATGGACACCCACAAGGGAGTTTTTCTGTACTTTTGTGGAACTGAGAAGTTTCAGGAGTGCTTCCTCAGACTCCATAAAACCAGCCTGGCCACTCCAGCCTTCTCCCTTCCCAGGCCAGGATTTTACCCTGGTCCACTGGCTGGAAAGCTGCGAGTCCCAATTGTCATACAGCACTGAAACAGGCCCTTCTGTGCCAATCATCAACCACCCATTTATACTAATCCTACATTAATCCCATATACCCTAACACATCCCCACCTTCCCTCAATTCTCCTACCACCTACCTACACTAGGGGCAATTTACAATGGCCAATTTACCTATCAACTTGCAAGTCTTTGGCTGTGGGAGGAAACCAGAGCACCTGGCATAAATCCACACAGTCACAGGGAGAACTTGCAAACTCCACTCAGGCAGTACCCAGAACCAAACCAGGGCTGCTAGAGCTGTGAGGTTGCAGTGCTAACCACTGTGCCGCCCTTTAATTGCATTTTACATGCATCAGGCAATTAACTGCCTGACATCAAGGCTCCCGTCCCTTAAAGGGACGAGATCCTGCCGCTAAAACCTGCCAGCCAATTGGAGGGCCTGCATTTCTTCACTCCCAGTAGCACCATCAGGCGTGGCGTCCACTGCTGGGACTGCAACCAGCTTGGAGCAGCATCATGGATGCCGTCCCAGAACTCAGGTGAGAGGGGTTGGGGTTGCCGGGGCCAGTCAGGCAGGGCCTGGCAAGGGAAGTGGGTGTGGATAGTGAGGGCACTTGTTTCTGTGGGGGAGGCCCTTGCTGCACAGCCCTTCGTGGGCCATAGGGTGCCTAATCAGGAAGGCCTCCTCCCCCCAGGTCCGCAAGGAGGCTTCCAGAGTTTACCTGACAGTCTCACCATATAGCGGAGGGCCCCCTCCCCCAACCCCGCCATTGGTAAAATACCAGCGATGGCAGGAAACGGCCCTTAAGCAGCCTTTAATAAGAAACTTAAGGGCCACAGTTGGCCCCTGGATGTAACGACAGTCTGCCACCTTCCCCCCTCAACCCGATTTTTCAGCCCCCCACCCAGCCACATCTCCGTCCGCTCTCTGAGGCTCTGTAAAATCCTGGCCCTGGATCAGATCTTGCCATCCTAATGGACCTATGTTTTTCTGATCCAGAGACCTGCTGGGTAACTCAATATTGTGTCAGACTCAAGCCAGTGGGCTGTCCCACAGCATTCATTCTTCACACACAGCACAGTGGCCAAATGCTAATGAGACCCAGCCTTCAAGATGGGCAGATTCCACAGGTTTTCTGCCTAAGGTTCACACAATGGGAATATCTAACTTTAGGAAGTGATGTGCCTGGAGGCTGAATAAATCAGTAAATGATTTATCCAAAATGATGGCCTGTTAGCCCCAATGACATTTTTGCTGTTCCTAATTTTTTTTGAATGCTCTTAATGAAAGATTGAACTATTTTCAACCATTATTTGAACTATGAAGCAGGGCAGCAGAATTGAAGACATACCAAGCCAGTAGATCTATTTCTGCAAGGTAAGATTAGTGTCAGTGGGCGGAATTTAGTGAGGCCATTTGGAGTGGGAATAGAGGCGCGGGTGGGTGGGGCCGGAGAATAGTGACAGACACACCCATCCGGAAATTCAACGTCATGACGCCAGTTCCGGATTTAGTCAGTGGCGGGAAAGCACCAAGGAGGCAGCCCCTCCCCAATGCAATGGGACTGCCATTTGAATTTCTGAACAGTTAGTTTAAATATACTTGCATGTCATTGAACATGATTCAATGGGGGGCTCAGAATTAAGTTGACAATGGATGGATGACCCTCAAATGCCTTCGGATCCCAGCTGTTGAAAGCTAATAGCACTGAGACAAGGCCCCAGTGCTGCAATGGGAAGGCAGCCATGAACAGTATAGGAAAAGAGAGGGGAGCGGAGGCCATTGTTGGCCTGCAGTGCTGCGTGCTTTGCAAGGGCGGGCTTGGTCACAGGTGCTCGGCATGGGTGTCCATACAGTGGAGTGAAAGGGTCAGGTGGACATACTACCAGGTGAGAGGTTTGGCTATCAGTAAAGGTGGACACTGAGGACCATCAGCCTGTAAGCCGAGAGGAATTGCAAAGGCAAAGGAGACAAGTTTGTCTCTGCAAAGACAGTGCTCTGGAGGCCTAATGATCACCTGGCATGAGTCTCATACACCTTGACTATGTAGATCCCTGTGGCATGATGAGGTGCTGCTGATGGAGGGAGGGGCAGGAAGCAAGAGACAGTCTCATACCCGCTTCTGGCCACCATGCTTGCCACTCCGCTTGAAAGCAATAAAGACTTACCTAAAAGCATTCAGTCTGTCGCCTCCTTCCTATGTGGGTTCCATGCCTCGCACCCAGATCACACATCCACATTGGCACATCAGAGGCGCTTACCAAAGGAGGGCGGAGCCGAAACTAAAGCCGCTCTGGGCAAAGGGTGAAGTCAGCATCTCACAATTAAGGCATGAAGGAATAAACATTTTCCACAGTGAATGTCAACTTCAAAAGTGATAAAAGCTTGATAGCAGAATCAAATATCAAATTGCAAGTACCCTTGAAGAACCAAATTTTTTTAGATTTTTTTTTTAGATTTAGAGATACAGCACTGAAACAGGCCCTTCGGCCCACCGAGTCTGTGCCGACCATTAACCACCCATTATACTAATCCGACACTAATCCCATATCCCTACCACATCCTCACCTGTCCTTTATAATGGCCAATTTACCTATCAACCTGCAAGTCTTTTGGCTGTGGGCGGAAACCGGAGCACCCGGAGGAAACCCACGCAGACACAGGGAGAACTTGCAAACTCCACGCAGACAGTACCCAGAATTGAACCCGGGTCGCTGGAGCTGTGAGGCTGCGGTGCTAACCACTGCGCCACTGTGCCACCCCAAATGTGCCCGAGTATCTTTTTTTACATATTTTCGAGTGCTTCTACTTGGTGTGACCCCTGTGCTAGCAGCTGGGCTGGAGGCAGGCTACTGATCAAGCTGCCCCTTGGTCTGGGATGACTTCAGCAGGCGTCCTCTGGCTGCCTGAGGCCTGGAGGGCCCCAGCTGCCTGAGAGTTTCCTGCACAGGTGCCAGAGTCTCCTCAGGCATCATGGCTACTGGAGCTGGGCTCACTGGTGGAGGGGCTGAGGAGCCATTGTTCACATTCAGAGCCCCTAGAAGTGGAGGTTAGCCTCTCCTCCACCCTTTCAAGGCTCACTTGAACCTTCCTTCTGAGTAGAGAAGGATGAGGACCTAGAGAAGACTCTAGGTGCCTTGTCTTTCTTCCCCCTTGCCACTGCTGTGTTGCACTCATGGCCAAGGTGATGGTGTGCATTTGTGGGATCTGGCTCTCCGATAGGCTCGCCAACCTCTGAGATGGTATTAGAAATCTCAAATCCCACCCTCATCGTGTAATTGGCTGGACCCTGCGCTTCCATTATTATAATTAGCTGCCCGCCACGTGATTGTAGTGGACCTGCTGCAAACGTGCTAAGCAGCAATCGTGCCCACTTCAGGGTCCGCTACCGGAAGCTGTGACGCAACCACTAAATCCATCCCAGTGGTTTCCATTGCTTTAAGGATTGTTGGTGCTAAAAATTGGATTGGTCATGTTTTTGGGCACTGCGGCCGTGATTCAAGATTAGCCCGCGTACAGTCCCATTGAGGCAGGCAACATGCAAACTTTGTGCTGCCTCCTCAGTTGATTGATTGTAGCATTCAGCCCAGCGTGACCCACACTGATGGCTGGCTGAATGCTGAACAGGGGGCCCAGCAATGTAAGTGGCTAACACATGTTCCACCCAGCCTGCAGCCCTTAAAGGCAGCCTGCCCCTTCTCAACAGGCAGCTGTGGTCATTATAAGGAAGCTGCTGCTGGGTGCCTGTGGTGCAAGTAAACATAAGGTGTAGGACACCAAATGGTGCAACAGACAGAGAGAGGGCTCCCAGGTTCTCAGAGGCAGCACTGGAGGCTTCATCTCAGGAGAACGACAAGATGAATGAAGCCATGTTTCTGCAGAAGGCCAGAAGGCCCTCAATGATCATCCTGAGAAGGGAATGGGAGCAGGTGGCCAGAATGGTCAATTCTGATATCTGGTCTTGAGGACCTAGCAACAGTGCCCAATAAGTTCAGTGACAGTCAAGGTCAGTGAGTGCATCTTCAAATGTCATCTTGCACCCACTGCAACATCATCGTCTCACACTGCTCAATGCACCACATGCCTATCACTCACCCTGAAGCAGTCCCGAGCAGTCAAGATGCAGGCCTAACATTTAGATACTCTGCTTCGCCCTCATTCATCCACCAATGATGTCACCCACACACCCATCTAGGCCAGCATTTGTTACTCATCCTTGATTGCCCTTGAGAAGGTGGTGGTGAGCTGCCTTCTTGAACCACTGCAGTTCATCAGGTATAGCTACACCCACAGTGCTGTTAAGAAGTGAGTTTCAGGATTTTGACCCTGCAATAATGAAGGAATGTGATATATTTCCAAGTCCGGATGGTGTGAGACTTGGAGGGGAACTTGCAGGTGGTGGTGTTCCCTGCATCTGCTGCCCTTGTCTTTCTAGGTGGTAGAGGTTGTGGGTTGGAAGGCGCTGTCGAAGGAGTTTTGATGAGTTGCTGCAGTGCATCTTGTAGATGGTACACACTGCTGTCACTGTGGACCTGTGCTGGAGTGAGTGAGTGAGTGTTTAAGTGGTGGGTAGGATGCCAATAAAATGAGCTGCTTTCTCCTGGGTGATGTCGAACTTCTTGAGTGTTGTTGGAGCCACACTCACCCTGGCAAGTGGAGAGTATTCCATCACACTCCTGACTTGTGCCTTGTAGATGCTGGACAGGCTTTGGAAATCAGGAGGTGAATTACTCGCCACAGAATTCCCAGCCTCTGACCTGCTCTTGTTGCCACAGTATTTATATGGCTGGTCCAGATAAGTTTCTGGTCAATGGACATTGATGGTAGGGGATTCAGTGATGGCAATTCCATTGAAAGTCAAAGGGAAATGGTTGAATTCTCTCTTGTTGGAGATGGTCATTGTCTGGCACTTGTATGGTGCAAATATTACTTGCCATTTATCAGTCCAAGCCTGAATGCTGTCCAGGTCTTGCTGCATGTGGGCCCAGACTGCTTCACTATCTGAGGAATTACAAATGTTACCAAATACTGTGCAATCATCAGTGAGCATCCCTACTTCTGACCTTTCGGTGGAGGGAAGGTCATTGACGTAGCAGCTGAAGGTGGTTGAGTCTAGGACGCTATCCTGAGGAACTCCTGCAGTGATGTGATGGGGCTTAGGTGTTAGGCCTGCAACAAACACCACCTTCTTCCTTTCTTTTTATTCTTTCATGGGATGTGGGCATCACTGACAGGCCAGTATTTGCTGCTTGTTCCTAATTGTTGTTGACAACTGAATGGCTTGCTAGGCCATTTCAGAGAGCACATTGCTGTGGTTCTGGAGTCAGAGGTGGGCCAAACAAGGTAAGGATGGCAGATTTCCTTCCCTGAAGGACATTAGTGAACCAGATGGGTTTTTATGACAAGTGATGATAGTTTTATGGCACTATTACTGAGATTAGCTTCCAATTCCAATTTTTTTGTTAATTAATTAAATTTAAATTCCATCTGTGGTGGGACATGAACATATGTCTGGAGGGAATTAGCCTGGGCCTCTAGATTGCTAGTCCAGTGACGTTACCACTACGCCACCGTCTCCCCTGTGCTAGGTACAACTCCAACCAGTGGAGAGTTTTTCCCCTGATTCCCCTTGACTTCAATTTTGCTAGGGTTCCTTGATGCCACACTCGATCAAATGCTGACTTGATGTTAAGGGCAGTCACTCTAACCTCTTGAATTCAGTTCTTCTGTCCATTTTTGGACCAACGGTGTAATGAGATCAGGAGTTGAGTGGCCCTAGCGGAACCCAAACTGAGCATCGATGGGCAGGTTCTTGCCGAGTAAGTGCCGTTCAATAGCACTTATGACGACACCTTCCATCACTGCTGATGATCGAGAGTAGACTCATGGAGCGGTAATTGGCTGCATTGGATTTGTCCTAATTTTGTGGACAGGACTTGGCTGGTCAATTTTACACATTGCTGGGTAGTTTCCAGTGTTGTAGCTGTATTGGAACAGCTTGGCTAGGGGCGTGGCTAGTTCTGGAGCACTAGTCTTCATTACTACAGCTGAGATGTTGTCAGAGGGCCCATAGCCTTTGCTGTATCCAGCACCTTCAGTCATTTCATGATATCACGTGGCGTGAATCGAATTGGCTTAAGATTGGCAAGTGTGATGCTGTGGACCTCAGCAGCAGGCCGAGATGGATCATCCACTCAGCACTTCTGGCTGAAGAGGGTTTCAAACGCTTCAGCCTTATCTTTTGCACTGAGGTGCTGGGCTCCCCCATCATTAAGGATGCAGATGTTTGTTGAGCCTCCTCCCCTGATTAGTTGTTTAATTGTCCAGCACCATTCATGACTGGATGTGGCAGGACTGCAGAGCTTTGATCTGATCCATTGGTTGTGGGATTGCTTAGCTCTGTCTATCACATGCTGCTTCTACTGTTTAGCATGTATTTAGTCCTGTGTTGTAGCTTCACCAGGTTGGCACCTCATTTTGAGGTATGCCTGGTGCTGCTCCAAGCATGCCCTCCTGCACTCTTCATTGAACCAGGGTTAATCCCCTGGTTTGATCTGCGGCCTTAACAATCGTCCACTTATCCTGAGATTTTGCTCCCGTGTTCAAGATTCTGCAGCTGGGGAAACAACCTATCAATGTATATCCTGTCGAGACCCTTCAGGATCTTATATGCTTTAATGAGATTACCTCTCTTTCTTCTAAACTCCAGAGAATATAGACCCAATTTACTCAGCCTCTCATCATAGGACAACACTTTCATCTCAGGGACCAATATAGTGAACCTTCACTGCACTACCTCCGAGGCAAGTATATCCTTTCTTAAATATGGAACCAAAACGGCACAGTATTCTAGGTTTGGTCTCACCAAGGCCCTGTCCAATTATTACAAGATTCCTTTATTCTTGTACTCCAATCCCCTTGCAATAAAGGTCAACATGCTGTTTGCCCACCTAATTGCTTGCTGGACCTTCATGCCAAATTTCTGTGTTCCTTGTACAAGCACACCCAACTTCCTCTGAATATCAACATTTACAAATTTCACGCCTTTTAAAAAATATCCTGCTTTTCTATTCTTACGACAAAAGTGAATAACCTCACATTTCCTACATTACACTCCACCTGTTACCTTGCTGCCCACTCACTTAACCTGTCTACATATCATTGCAGCCTCTCTGTGTCCTCCTGATGGCTTACATTCCCACCTAGCTTTGTATTGTCAACACGCCTAGATACATTACTCTTGGTCTCTTCGTCTAAGTCATTAATATAGATTGTAAATAGCTGAGGCCCCAGCACTGATCCTTGCAGCACTCTAGTCACAGCCTGCCAGCTTGGAAATGCCCCACTTGTCCCTACTCTCTGCTTCCTGTCCATTAACCAATCCTCTATGTTAATATATTAGTCACAACTCCATGAGCCCTTATCTTGTCTATTATCCTTTGTGTGGCACCTTATTGAACGCCATTTGGAAATCCAAGTATACTACATTTACTGGTTCCCCTTTAATCTACCCTACTAGTTACATACTCAAAAAACTCTAATAAATTTGTCAACCATAATTTCCCTTTCATAAAACTACATTAACATTGTCTGATGATACTATGATTTTTCAAGTGCATTGTTAAGACTTCCTTAATAATAGATTCCAGCACTTTCCTGATGACTGATGTCAGGCTAACTGACCTGTAGCTCCCTGTTTTCTCTCTCCCTCCTTTCTTGAATAGCAGTGTTACATTTGCCACCTTCTAATCTGCTGGGACCTAGGGAATTTTCGAAAATCATAGCCAGTGCATCCACTATCTCTGCAGCTATCTCTTTTAGAACTCTAGGATGTAGGCCATCAGGTCCTGGGGATTTGTCGGATTTAGTCCCTCAAGCTTCTCTGCTGATATTAATTACCTTAATTTCCCCATTTTTTTAGCCCCTAGGATATTGTCTATTTCTGGTATGTAACTTGTATCTGTGAAGATCAATGCCTCTCCCATTTCCTCATTCCCCATGATAATTTCTCCTGTCTAGGCTTCTAAGGGACCAATGTTTACTTCAGCTATTCTCTTCTTTTTTATATACTTGTTAAAGCTCTTACATTCTTTTTTTTATATTCTTGGCTGGATGGCAGAACTGAGGTCTAGGGGTATGCAACCAAAGAGAAGACAGGTGCTTACCAAAAGGGGATGGAGAAAGTCAGAGGGTATTGTTCGCCCCAGACTGCTCCCCTGAATGACTTGTGTCAGGCAATGTTCAGGGCAAGTTGATCATTCACCCACTCAGCAGTGAATGGTGTGAGGCATTGAGAAACTAGAAGAAAGGAAAAAGGAAAAAGCAATAAAAAAGCTACAACTTTAACAGTACAATAATAATATGAAAAATAAATAGTAATCATTTGCCATTCCTTTATTTTTTGCTTTCCTTGTAAACAAAATGTTGCAGGTAATGCATGTGACTACTTTACTTAAACATTAGGGGTCAGTCCTGAGTTATGCTAGTTATGTTTTCACCATATTTGTAAGCACACTTCAGTTCATTAAAATATGAGTGCATCAACTGAGTGCTTTCTCTGGCTTGAATGATGTGCGGCAGGAGACTGAAAAGGGCTGCTTACTTTTAACAAGAGTGTGATCATACACACATAAGAATTTCATATAAGTTTCACTTCTGACTCTTTAAAAAAAAATCAGAATTCAAGTAATTAGTAGTACATAAGTTGGCTGGGCTGAAACCTGGGCTCTGGAATAGAAAGTAGAAAGTGCCGAGGGAAATTGAGCAGTGGATCTCTCCAGAGGTCCGACCTGGGTCTCCTGCTGCTCACACTATTTATAAATGATAAAGAATGGGGTTCCACAAGACATGATGCTGACTCCCATCCCTGTTTTATTTATATTGCTTACCAACCTTAGCTGAAGAAATTAAAGGATGGGCAGACATTTTTTGAAGCAGTGTTAATTTTGGAGCAGAGATTTTAGTTTTTGTACTGCTGGAATTTGGTGGTGAACTTCCATGGGGTTCTCCCGATCATCGGTCGTAACTTCACTCGATGTACAGCAGAAAGCCCAGAAAAGCACTCAAGCAGTTTATGCCAATTCTCCAGGGTTTTCAGGACTCCTACTCTAAAGTTATGATGAACGAGTGGAAGAAACTCCACCCACCCACCCCTCTGGGGGAAATTCATCCCCATTGTTTCTATTGTGGGCCTCAGGTTGCTTCCCCAGAAATAATTAATTAATTCAGCATTTGTTTACAGTTTGTTAAAGACACTTTATTTTTGATGCAGCGTTTTCAGTTTTTCTGTGGCTGGAAATTATATTTTGACGCAAATACCACGAATTAGGGTATAGAAATGTAAACAAGGTGAATCAAATCTAACAGCTTTTGATCAGTTATACAAAGTTACAACACTGAAAAAGACCTTTTGTTCTTTAATATCCTGTGAACCTGTATCTCTAAATTCCTCTGCTAACCCACAGGGTCAAGCCATTTCTTTGACCAAAATGTATCCCTGTACGCTTACCAATATTGTATTCCATTTGCCATCTTTTAGAACATTTCCCCTTCTTATCAATATCCCTTTGCAGCTTCCTTTGGTCTTCTGAAAAATTAACCTTATCTCCTATTTTGATATCATCTCCATCAAAATATCATATGTCTCACTCTCAGCCACTTTAAAGTTCACATCCTCTCTCTTTAGTCAAGATGAATCCAAGATATTTATTAAATATATCTGCCATTTTTTGAATTAACAATCTTCCCCTTTCAGGAGTCCCACCTCACTTTTAACATTCTTCTTTCCTAGATATACTTCACCGAATCATTCATACCTGTGTCTGCTTTTTGAAAGAGTCCAATTAGTTCCACTGAGCTGCTCTTTCCCCATAGCCCCGTATTTTTTTCCCTTCAAGTACTAATCAAATTGCCTTTTGAAATTTACTATTGAATCTGCTTCCACCACTCTCTCAGGCAGTGCATTCCAGATCACAACAAATTGCTGTCCAAAAAAAATTTCCTCATGTTGCTTCTGGTTCTTTTGCCAATTCCCTTAAATCTTTGTCCTCTGGTTACTGACCAACTTACTTTAATTATCCTTTGATGTTTTTGATTTGTTTTTCTCTCATACTCTCTCTCTCAGCTTTCCTTATCCTGTTTCTAAGCTCTTATTTTCTCATATTCTCCTTTGCTTTTTCATAGATATTATAGTTCTCACTGGCTCTCTTCTTTGGTAAGTTGCTTTCTAACCTTTTTATTTATTCAGGGGATCCTTCTTTTTAATGGAGTTTACATATCTCAGTTTTGAAAACATCCCACTGTACCTCTGCATGCCTGTGTGTCCATTTCTCTTTCCACCTCACCTCAGCAAGCACACATCTCATCTTTCTACAATCTGCACTAAACTAATCCAACTTTTTGCACTGTCATTAGGAGCACAATATATCAGATATATAAAACATAACAGTTCATTTGTATAGAGAAATGGATCAGTGAATGCAGTGGTTACAGACCAAATAAGTATCTTTTGATTTGAGAACTTACTGGAATGCCTGCTGCAGGGAGATGTACTGTACTTTGATAGAGAGATATGCTGACTGGATTTAACAGTACAACTTTTATCCTGGTAGTAAATTGCAATCATTTAATCTTAAAAATAGTGCAAACATACTATTACACCAATGCACTTTGTTGAATGACAATCTTCTTTAATCTACTGACTTGAGATCTGAATTTGTATTTAAAAAAAAAGACATTTAGAAAAAGATGACTTTGCTAGCAGCGAAGGATGGTCACCTAATTTGCAACACTGTATCCTACATGCAAAGACCGTGAGAAGGGAAAAGGAATGACTGCCAATTCCCCAGCAAGAACCAAGACCCAGGAAGTTTAAGGGAACGGTTTGTTCTCTTTCTTTTAGCAAGAAGAAGAAATACTGCTAACTATGTTTGAATCACTGAGTGACTGTCATTGACAAGCTCCTCCCCATCTGTGGTTTAAGCTGGTGTTTTCTCTGCAGCAGAGGAGAAATAACTGGACTCTGATATTCTTTTGGGCCTCCTTATCTCGAGAGACAATGGATACGCGCCTGGAGGTGGTCAGTGGTTTGTGAAGCAGCGCCTGGAGTGGCTATAAAGGCCAATTCTGGAGTGACAGGCTCTTCCACAGGTGCTGCAGAGAAATTTGTTTGTTGGGGCTGTTGCACAGTTGGCTCTCCCCTTGCGCCTCTGTCTTTTTTCCTGCCAACTACTAAGTCTCTTCGACTCGCCACAATTTAGCCCTGTCTTTATGGCTGCCCGCCAGCTCTGGCGAATGCTGGCAACTGACTCCCACGACTTGTGATCAATGTCACACGATTTCATGTCGCGTTTGCAGACGTCTTTATAACGGAGACATGGACGGCCGGTGGGTCTGATACCAGTGGCGAGCTCGCTGTACAATGTGTCTTTGGGGATCCTGCCATCTTCCATGCGGCTCACATGGCCAAGCCATCTCAAGCGCCGCTGACTCAGTAGTGTGTATAAGCTGGGGGTGTTGGCCGCTTCAAGGACTTCTGTGTTGGAGATATAGTCCTGCCACCTGATGCCAAGTATTCTCCGAAGGCAGCGAAGATGGAATGAATTGAGACGTCGCTCTTGGCTGGCATACGTTGTCCAGGCCTCGCTGCCGTAGAGCAAGGTACTGAGGACACAGGCCTGATACACTCGGACTTTTGCGTTCCGATATGAGAAGACCCTAAGCGGGGGTCCCTCTCTCTCACTCTGTCTCTCTCTCAATTCCAGCTTGAAATCTTTTAAATCCTGCCTGTTGACTGACCACCTTTGCATAGTCCAGCTACAATCAGAAACCCCGTTGGAGGAAATCATCTGCATACTATCTCCACGAGAGTCACCGAACCAGTCATCTACCTCTTCAAACTAAAAACTTCATGACCACTGAATTCAGCCAGAAGCCAGCCGAATCACCAAAGGCCACAGACGGTATAACTTTTTTTTAATAGACTCTAACTCAACCAATATACCTTTCCCCACGCTGTAACCTATTTGTGTGTGTGTAAACCTCCCGAGTGTGTGTGAATGAAAGTTGGTGTGTTGTTTATTATTTTTATAAGTTCAGTTTAGGTACAATAAAGTTAACCTCTTTCTTTGTTAACTCAAGAAAACCTGTCCAATTGGTTCTTGTTATGATCAGAGCAAGCAAATAATAAAACAGCTACTGAATAGACCTGTACATCCACTTTAAGAAAGAATTAAACCTGTTGTGGTCTAACAAGGAGAGGGAAAAGAGGAAAGCCCTTCAACCCCTCCTCACTCGTTCACTTAGCACTCTAATTTTCATTGATTGAAAAGTACAGTTCAGTTTTCATTACCTTTGCAATTTTTTCAAGCGATTCTGTTCATTTGTGATGATGTCAAATTCAGCTTTTATTTCTATGTGATTTGAACTAATGTAACGTGCTTTGGGATTTCATTCTGTGACTGTCCATTTCTCTGTGCAACTGCAAATCAGTAACCTCTCGAGTATAATTGATTTCACTCAGTATTACTGCAGCTGAATATTGATGTATGTTCGAGTACATTTTAACAGCCTGGATTGTACAGTATTGATATAATTTTATGTTCAGTTAGGAACATTAGCAAATACAAAATATGGGGAGGAATAGGCCATACAGCCTTTTGAACCTGCACCGCCATTTAATAAGATCATGTCTGAACTTATGGGCGGCACAGTGGTGCAGTGGTTAGCACTGCAGCCTCACAGCTCCAGCGACCCGAGTTCAGTTTTGGGTACTGCCTGTGCGGAGTTTGCAAGTTCTCCCTGTGATCGTGTGGGTTTCTGCCGGGTGCTCCAGTTTCCTCCCACAGCCAAAGACTTGCAGGTTAATAGGTAAATTGGCCATTGTAAATTGCCCCTCGTGTAGGTAGGTGTAGGAGAATGGTGGGGATGTGGTAGGGAACATGGGATTAATGTAGGATTAGTATAAATGGGTGGTTGTTGGTCGGCACAAACCCGGTGGGCCAAAGGGCCTGTTTCAGTGCTGTATCTCTTAAAAAAAAAACTTTGTACATCAATTCCACTTTCCCACCGTGTCCTCATTTCCCTTGATTCCCTTAATACCCAAGAATCTATAGATCTGTCTTGAAGATACTGAAAAACTGAGCATCCTCTGGAGTAGAGAATTCCAAAGATTCAAACCTGTTGAGTGAAGAAATTTCTCCTCATCTCAGTCCTAAATGGCCAGCCCCTTATCCTTAGACAACGCCCTCAAGTTCTTCAGCCAGGGGTAACAATCTTTCAGCATCTCCAATATCAAGCCCTGCAAAAGTTTTATACATTTCGATTTGGTCACTTCTCATTCTCTAAACTCCGGACATTATAGGCCCATCCCACTCAATCTAAGACCCATCTTACTCAGTCTGGGCTCAACTTGACTAAACTTGAGAAATATTTTGTATATGTTCATTTTCCAGATATAACTGTATACAACTTTTAAAATTTGCAGTCTGACTCTTTAAATTATGGAGCACCACTGAGAATATTTCATATGCTGCTGGGCTGATTTCCATTAAAGTAGATCAATCCATTATACTATCATTTGCAAGAATCCACTTACAGTTCACGGACCCGGAGGGAGTTGGGAGAGGTGGCGGCAGCAGCAGGGGACTGATGAGGAACCTATTGGTAATATTTATTAATAGTAGTAAGGCTTATTAGTATTTGTAGGGCTTATTAATAGTGGAGGGTGAACAGCCAGCAGTCGTAGTCCATATTGGGATCCACGACATAGACAGGAAGAGAGATCGGGTGCTGCAGTCAGAATTCAGGCAGCTAGGTTGGAAAGTAGTGATCTTCAAATTACTCCCAGTACCATGCACAAGTGAGTATAGAAATAGGAACATAAAGCAGATGACTGTGTGACTGGAAGGATGGTGCAGGACGGAGGGCTTTAGGTTCTTGGAACATTAGAACAATCTCTGGGGGAGATGGGGCCTGTACAGGCTTTTGGATTGTCTCTAAATAGGACTGAATTCCATGTGGGATGATTTGTTAGTGCTACTGGGAGCTTTTAAACTAACTTGGCAGGGGTGTGGGAACCAAGAGGTAATATCAGAGAAGAACACTAAGGTGCACAGAATACGGGGAGAGATAGCTAGCACTAGATTAGGGAATGGTAAGTTCTTAGCTGGGGGAAGAGCAAGGGAGAAAGTAATAAAATCTGAATCTGGGTTACTGTGCATGTATGTGAATGCATGGAGTGTGGTAAATGAGATTAGTTAGCTACATGCACAGATTGACATGTGAAAATATGATGTTGTGGGCTATAACAGAGACCTGGCTCAAAGATGAGTAGGACTGGGTGTTAAATATTCCTGTATACAAGGTGTTCAGGAAAGATAGAAAAGAGGGAGGGGTGGCAGTATTGATTAAAGAGAACATTGCAGTGCTGAGAAAAGGATGTCCCAGAGGGGTCAAGGACAGAATGCAATTTGTCTAGCACTAAGGAAAAAAAAAGTGCAATTACATTGTTCTGTGTAGTCCACAGGGCACCAACTAGTGGGAAAGATGTGGAGGAACAAATTTGCAAGGAAATTACAGAGAAGATCAAGAATTATAGAGTGGTTATAATGGAGGACTTTATTTATCTGAATATAGACTGGGATATTAGTAGTGTAAAGGGCAATGAGGGGCAAGAGTTGCTAAGGTGTGTTCAGGAAAATTTTCTATAGCAGTATATTCCCAGGCCAATGAGAAACGAGGCACTGCTAGGCCTGGTTCCTGGGAATGAGGTGGGTTAAGTGGATCAAGTGTCAATCGGAGACCATTTAGGGCACAGTGATCATTGTATCATAAGATTTAGGCTGACTATGGAAAAGGACAAAGAACAATCCAGAGTAAGAATAATTAACTGGGGAAAACAAACTTCAATGTGGTAAGAATGGATCTGGGCCAGATAAATTGGAAGCAGGAAAAACGATGCCTGACCAATGGACTACCTTCAAAGAAGTATATTGCCATGAAAGGGAAAGGTAGGACTAGCTCTGGATGACAAATGAGATAGGGGTTAAAATAAAGAAGAAGAAATGTGCTTATGACAGATGTGAGGTAGATATTACAATGGAAACCCAATCTGAATAGAGAAGGTTCAGAGGAGAAGTGAAAAAGCAAATAAGAGAAGCAAAGACAGAATATGAAAATAGACTGGCAGCTAACATAAAAGGGAATCCCAAAGTCTTCTAGAGGCACATAAATAGTAAAAGGGTGGTAAAAGGAAGAGTGGGGCCGATTGGGAACCAAAAAGGGAATTTATGTAAGAATGCAAATGCTGACTTATTAAATGAATACTTTGCCTCTGTCATTACACAGGAAGAAAATGTGACCCAGGTCATGGTGAAAGAGGAGGTAATTAAGAGACTAGAAGGATTTAAAATGAATAAGGAGGAGGTTTTGGATAAACTGTCTGTACTTAAAGTTGATGAGGCACCATGACTAGATGAGATGCATCCAAGAATACTGAGGGAGGTGAGGGTGGAAATTGCAGAGGCACTGGCCATAATTTTCCAGTCTTTCATCAGGAGTGATGCTCGAGGACTAGAAAATTGCAAATGTTATGTCCTTGATCAAAAAAGGGTGTAAAGATAAGCCCAGCAACTACAGGCCAGTCAGTTAAACTTTGGTGGTGGGAAAACTTCTAGAAACTATAATTCTGGACAAAATTAATAGTCACTTGGACAATTGTGGGTTAATTAAGGAAAGCCAACATGGATTTGTTAAGGGAAAATCATGTTTAACTAATTTTCTGGAGTTTTTTGAAGAGGTAGCAGCAAGGGTCGATGAGGTTAATGCTATTGATGTGGTGTGCTTGGACTTCCAAAAAAGCATTTGATACAGTACTGCACAACAGACTTGTGAGCAACGTTATAGCTCATAGAATAAAAGGGACAGTAGCAACATGGATACAAAATTAGCTGAGTGACAGGAAACAGCGAGTAGTGATTAATGGATGTTTTTCAGACTGGAAGAAAGTTTGTAATGTAGTCCCCAAGGTCAGTGTTGAGACTCTTGCTCTCCCAATGACCTAGACCTTGGTGTGCAGGGTACAATTTCAAAATTTGTGGATGATACAAAACTTGGAAGCATTGTGACCTGTGACAAAGACAGACAGGTGACAGATGAAGTTCAATGCGGTGAAGTGTGAGGTGATTCATATTGGTAGGAAGAACATTGAGAGACAATAGAAAATAACGGGTACAACTCTAAAGGAGGTGTAGGAGCAGAGGGACCTGGGTGTATATGTGCATAAGTGATTGAAGGTGGCAGGACAGATTGATAGAGGGAGTATTAAAACATATAATATCCTAGGCTTTATTAATAGTGCATAGATTACAAGAGCAGAGAGGTTATGTTACCAGAAATAGGCAGTAACCTAGGGGCTAAAAAGATTGAGGAAATTAAAGATATTGATATCAGCTGAGAAAAAGTATTGGAGAAACTTGAGGGACTAAAATCTGACAAGTCCCTGGATGACCTACATCCTAGATTCTAAAAGAGATAGCTGCAGAGATAGTGGATGTGCTGGCTATGATTTTCCAGAATTCCTTAGATTCAGGAATGGTCCCATCAGATTGGAAGTTGGCAAATGTTACGCTGCTTTTCAAGAAAGGAGGTAGAGAGAAAACAGGGAACTACAGGCCAGTTAGCCTAACATCAGTTGTTGGGAAGATGCTGGAAACTATTATAAAAGAATTCTTAACATTGCACTTGGGGAAGCATAGTATGATTAGAACAAGTCAGCATGATTTTACGAAAGGGAGATCCTGTTTGACAAATTTCTTGAAGTTTTTTGAGGATGTAACTAGTAGGGTAGATAAAGGGGAACTAGTAGATGTAGTATACCTGGATTTTCAAAAGGCATTCGATAAGATGCCACATAAAAGATTAATAGGCAAGATAAGGGCTCATTGTGTTGGGGGATAGAGGACTGGTTAACAGACAGGAAGCAGAGAATGGGCATAAATGGGGCATTTTCAAGTTGGCAGGCAGTTAATAGTAAGGTGCTGCAAGGATCAGTGTTGGGGCCTCAGATATTAACACTCTATATTAATGATGTGATGAAGAGACAGAGATTAATGTATCTAAGTTTGCTGACGATACAAAGCTTGTTTGAAAGGTAAGCTGTGGGGAGGATGTAAAGAGGCTGCAAAGAGATATAGCCAGGTTAAGTGAGTGAGCAACAAGATGGCAAATAGAGTATAATGTAGGGAAGTGTGAAGTAGTTCACTTTGGTCATAAAAATAGAAAAGCAGAATATTTTTAAAAAGTTGTCAAACTGCTAAGTTTCGAGGGACTTGGGGGTACTCGTACACAGAACGCACAAAGTTAACATGCAGATGTAACAGGTTATTAGGAAGGCAAATGGCATATTGGCGTTTATTGCAAGGGGATTGGAGTACAGGAATAAAGAAGTCTTACTAAAATTGTACAGGGCTTTGGTGAGATCGCACTTGGATCTTCAGTTTTGGTCTTCACATTTAAGAAAGGATATACTTGCACCGGAGGCAGTGCAGCGAAGATTTATTAAATTGGCCCCTGGGATGAGGGGGTTGTCCTGTGATGAGAGCTGAGTAAATTGGGCCTATATTGTCCGGAGTTTAGAAGAATGAGAGGTGATCTAATTGAGACATACAAGATTCTGAAAGGGCTTGAGAGGGTAGAAGCTGAGAGATTGCTCCCACTAGTCAGGGAATCTAAAACACGGGGACACAATCTCAGGATAAGGGGTCAATCATTCAGGACTGAGATGAGGAGAAATTACTACAGTCAAAAGGTTGTGAATCTTTGGAATTCTCTACTCCAGAGGGTTGTGGATGCTCCGTCATTGAATACATTTAAGGCTGGGATAGATAGATTTTTGGTCTCGCAGGGAATCAAAGAATATGGGGAGCGGGCAGGAAAGTGGAATTGAAGCCCAAGATCAGCCATGATCGTATTGAATGGCGGAGCAGTCTCGATGGGCCATATGGTCTACTTCTGCTCCTATTTCTTGTGTTCTTGTGTTAACATTGCAAAAAACACTGGTTCAGCCTCAACTGGAGCATTGCATCCAGTTCTAGGTGCCACATTTAAGGAAAGATGTGAAGGCATTGGGGAGAGTGCAGAACAGATTCACAAGAATGATTCCAGGGATGAGGAACTACATTTACGAAGATAGATTGGAGAAGTTGGGACTGTTTTCCTTGGAGAAGGGAGAGGAGATTTGATAGAGGTATTCAAAACTATGACAGGTCTGGACAGAGTAGATAGGGAAAAACTGTTCCCACTCATGAAAGGATCAAGAATGAAAGAGCACAGATTTAAGTTAATTGGCAAAAGAAGCAATGGTGACATGAAGAAAAACTTTTTCACGCAGCAAGTGGTTAGGATCTGGAATGCACTGCCAGAGAGTGTGGTGAACGCAGGATCAATCGAGGGGTTCAAAAGGGAATTAGATAATTAGCTGTAAAGGAAGAATATGCAGGGTGGGGATTAGCACTAAGTGAATTGCTCACTCGGAGAGCCGGTGCAGACATGATGGGCCAAATGGCCTCCTTCTCTGCTGTAACAATTCTGTGATTCTGTGATTCTGTTGTTCCTCTAAGTCTCATGCTGATTATTTTCCACACTGATTTAGTGGTATTGGGGAGGGGGAGGGGGACAGAGCTGGGGGTGCACATTTGGTATGGGGAGGGAGGCATATTTTACAGACAGCAGAAAAAGCAAGTGTTTGTGAGGCATTACGGTTTGTGCTGTACAAGGTGAAACACTGCAGATGCTGGAAATCTGAATTAAAAACAAATAGTGCTGGAAATACTTACAAAGTCTGGCAGCATCTGTGGAGAGAGAAACAGAGTTAATGTTTCAGGTCGATAACCTTTTGTCAAAATGGGAAAAAGTTAGAAACGTAATTGGTTTTCGTAAAGTACAGAGGCAGGGAAAGGGGGGACAAGGGAAAAGAACAAAAGGGAAGGCCTATGATAAGGTGGAAGGCAGGAGAGTTTAAATGACAAAAGGGATGATGGTGCAAGGCGAAAGGAGCTGGTGATGGTACAAGTAAAGAAATAAAAAGATGGATCTAGAGGAGTATAAATGGGAAAGCAGAATCATCACAAATGACTGCTATCCAAAAACAAATAAAACACAATGAGGACAGAGGTTATGATCTGAAATTGTTGAACTCAATGTTGAGTCCAGAAGGCTGTAAAGTTCTGAGTCGATAGATGAGGTGCTGTTCCTTGAGCTTCATCGGAACACTGCAGGAGGCTGATGGCAGAGAGGTCAGCATGAGAGCAAGGTGGAGAATTAAAACGAGAGGAAACCGGAAGCTCGAGGCCATGCTTGTGGCCTAGATGGAGGTCTTCTATAAAGCGATCACCCAATATGTGTTTAGTCTCCCCAGTGTAGAGGAGACCACATTGTAAGCACCAAATGCCAGCTACTAAATTGAAACGAGTACAAATAAATCTCTGTTTTACCTGGAAGTAGTATTTGGGGCCTTGGATTGTGGGAAGGGAGGAGGTAAAAGGGCAGGTGTTGCATTTCCTACGCTTGCATGGAAAGGTACCGAGCAAAGGGGAGAGGAATTGAGGGATACGGAAGGAATGGTCTCTTCAGAATAGCAAAAGAGGAGAGCAGGGGAAGAAGTGTTTGGTGGTGGCATCATACAGGAGGTGGCGGAAATGGGAGAGGATAATATGTTGAATGTGGAGGCTGATGGGGTGGAATATGAGGACAAGGGGAACTCTATTATGGTTCTAGGAGGGAGGGGAAAGAGCAGAAGCGTGGAAAATGGAACAGACATGGTTGAGGGCCTGGTCAACCATGGTGGAGTGGAATCCTTGGTTAAGGAAAAAGGAAGACATAGTGGAAGTACTGGTATGAAAGGTGGCATCAGAACAAATGCAGAGGAAATGAAGGAATTAGGAGTATGGAATAGAGTCCTTACAGAAGGTGGGGTGGGAAGAAATGCAGTGAAGGTAGCTGTAGGAGTCAGTGTGCTTCTAGTGGATATTGATCGATAGCCTATCCCCAGAAATGGAGATAAGTCAAGGAAGGGAAGGGAAGAGTCAGAGATGGGACATGTGAAGGTGATGGAAGGGTGGAAATTGGAAGCAGAATTTATGAAATTTTCCAGTTCAGGGTGAGAGTTATCAATGTACCAGAAGAAGAGATGACCAAGGTGACCTGGGTAGAACAAAGAACACATCCCATGAAAAGACGAGCATAGCTGGAGCCCAAAGAGGTTACCACAGCTACAACTTTTATTTGAAGGAAATAAGTGGAGTCAAAGGAAAAGGTTTTCAATATGAAAACAGGTTCAGTCATATGGATGGGTGTTTGTGGATGGAGACTGGTTGGGCCTCTGTTCAAAGAAGAAGCACAGAGCCTTCAGGCTATCCAGTTGGGGCATGGAGGTGCATGGAATTGGACATCCCTTGTGTGAAATGGCAATGGTTAGGGCCAGGAAACTGGAAACTTCTCTTTTACCGTCACATTTGCCTCCACATCCACTTCATTGGCCAGGGGTCTTACTCCACGCAGCAGCCACTTTCTCTCATCTTTGGAATTCGCGTTCCACCTGGGCCCATCCCCCGGCCTCTTACCCTCTCTAGGTCTTTTCATTGAAAACTGCTGGCTTGGCATCAACCATCTGAATTTCTCTGCTCCCCTCACTCATTCTAATCTAGCTCCCTCTGCACTTGCAGTGCTCCCTTGTCTCGGATCTAACCCTAATATTGTCATTAAACCTACTGACAAGGGTAGCAAAGGCTGAATGCCAACTCTCTGATGCCTCCTCCTACCTCCCCCGGATCATGACCAATGCTCCCTCTCAGCTGCACGCCGGGCAGCAATCTTGAAGTTCTCATGCAGGCTAAGCACAAGTTGGCTCCTTTAAGTTACTGTGTGTGCACAGCCACACAGAAAAGACTTGCGCACTCACCTGAACAGGTTGCGCACAAGAAAGAAAAATTAGAGGGGACATTGATCATGACCCCCAACACTAAATATCAAAGCATCATTTTCAGGACAGTCACTGACCTCATCGGCTGTGGAGATCTTCCCTCCAGGCTCAGTTAATGCCTGATATGAAAGACTTCCTCAGTACTGCACTGGAGTGTCAGCCGAGATTTTTGTGCTCAAGTCACTAAATGGGACTTCAACTTTTTGACTTGGAGGCGAGAGTGCTACCAACTGAGCCATGGTTGGAGGTGCTCTAGGGCACTGGTCTGGTTGCAAGTCTCACATCCATATCTCACAGCGCACACACATTGCCAGCAATTCACCATGACAGCCACACCACCCAAACATATTGCACCACACTCACTGCCACACTTCCTCGTCTCTTGGAGGACAAGGTATCGCATAACTGAAGGTAGCAACACCTGATCGGTGGGGGGCAGACAAAGCTGCATGTCCTTACTGCGATGGAGGAGATGGTGGTCACCATCAATGAAGCGGCCACGGCTGAGACAGTAACAAGTGGCAGGGCTGAAACTATTGAAGATGATGGTATCCTCATACCTAATCCTCCTTCTTACTACTCCCTCATCTCACAATCTCTTTGATTCCCAAGTTACAGATGATGTAAGCATGCATATTTTACTTTCCCCCTCATCTCACCACAACCCTACCCTTGTGCCTTTTCCCTTTCTCGTAGCCAAGAAGTACAACCTGTACAGGCAGTGGTGGAAGAGCAAGAGGTGGAAGAACAGGAAGACAGTGATGAAGAAGAAGCACCATCACTCACTCTCACACTCGCAGACACAAGCTCAGATACTGACGCTGTGCATACTTTAGAGGATTACTTAGAGACGGAACATATACATGGTGAGACATGCAGCACAAGTGGCCTGCAGCCAGGGAAAGGCACAAGAGTAGCGCAGGTGCCAGCTCACCAGAGGGTGAAATCACACACGGATTCTGCTGCCTCAGGACATCACTGCTGGAATTCCTCAGGATAGTGTGCTGGACCCAACCATCTTCAGCTTCTTCATCAATGACCTTCCCTCCATCATAAGGTCAGAAGTGGGGATGTTAGTTGATGATTGCACAATGTTCAATACCATTCGCAACTGCCCCCATATATTGAAGTAGTTCGTGTCCATTTGCCGCATGACCTGGACAACATTCAGTCTTGGGCTGATAAGTGGCAAGTGACATTCACGCCAGACAAGTGCCAAGAAATGACCATCTCCAACAAGAGTGAATCTAACCATCTCCCATTGACATTCAATGGTATTACCATCGCTGAATCTCCCACCATCAACATCTTGGGGTTACCATTGACCAGACACTTAACTGGACCAGCCATATAAATACTGTAGCTACAAGAGCAGGTCAGAGGCTAGAAATTCTGTGGTGAATAACTCACCTCCTGACTCCCCAAAGCCTGTCCACTGTCCACAAGACACTAGTCAGGAGTGTGATGGAATACTCTCCACTTGCCTGGATGAATGCAGCTCCAACAACACTCGAAGAAGCTCGATACCATCCAAGAAAAAGCAGCCCAATTGATCGGCACCCCATTCATCACCTTCAACATTCACTCCCTCCACGACTAGCATACAGTGGCAGCAGTGTGTACCATATACAAATAAAAGCAAAATACTGCGGATGCTGGAAATCTGAAATAAAAACATAAAATGTTCCGAAGAAGGGTCACTGACCCAAAACGTTAACTCTGCTTCTCTTTCCACAGATGCTGCCACACCTGCTGAGTGGTTCCAGCATTTCATGTTTTTATGTACCATACACAAGATGCACTGCTGCAACTCGCCAAGGCTCCTTCTACTCACAACCTCTACTGCCTTGTAGGACATGAACAGCAGGTGCATGGGAACACCACCACCTGCAAGTTCCTCTCCAAGTCACACACCATCCTGACTTGGAAACATATTTCCGTTCCTTCACTGTCACTGGATCAAAATTCTGGAACTCCCTTCCTAATAGCACTGTGGGTGTACCTACACGAGATGGACTGCAGCGGTTCAAGAAGGCAGCTCACTACCAATTTCTCAAGGGTAATTACAGATGGGAAATAGTTCCTGGCCTTACCAGTAACTTTCACATTCCAAGACTGAATAAAAAAAGAACTTAGATAAGTATTTCAATAGGGCACTCTACAGAAGAAGGCTGATAGATGTGCACAATGAAATGCTTGGTGCATTGGCAGTCCTCCCAGATAGCCTGCAGTCAATGTCAGGGAGCATGGAGAAGTCTAGCACTAAGTTGGCACAGGATTTTGCACAGAGCTTGGAGCCTATCCTTTCCAGCATGGAAGTGGTGGCCAACTCCATTTGCAGACTTGTGAACCCAACCATGATGCAGTGTCTGCTGGACAACATCTCAGCTTCCATTGTAAAATATGCAGAAGCCACCCAAAGTCTGAGTGCTGCAGTGGAAAGCTCAGACTGAAGTCATGCAAGCTCAATTACTGCCATCATTGCTGCCAATAACAGTTCTCAAAGGGGCTTCCAGGTTTTCAGACCGGTCCAGCAATTTGACCTCCAGCACATTACTAGGATTGCTGAGCTGCTGCTCCAGTCAATGGCTCAGTGGAGCACAAACCTGCTATCCTCTCTCAGGATGACATAATTTGCCCCCCCACCACTGCCATGCTGCCAGTGCCCTTGCTGTTGCCTGACAATCAGCCAACCCAGCCTGTTGCCGTCAATACAGAGATGGTACAGTCTGAAACTAGTCCTTCTAAGGGCCAGAGTTGCTCAAGGTGCCTCAGCTCATCATCTTCTGAAACCCTCATCTATGTTTTTGGTATCTCTAGACATGGTTATTCCAATCCCGACCTCCCATGTTCCACCCTGTGAAAATTTGAGATCATCTAAACCTCTGCTGCCCATGTCCTAATTTACAATAAGTCCTATTTATCCATCACCTCTGTGCTTGCTGATTTACCAGGTTAAGTGATACCTCGATTTATAAATTCTCATTCTTGTTTTCAAATCTGTCCATGGCCTCTCCCCTCCCTATCTCTGTAATTTCCTACAGCTCCACAATTCTCAGCAGGCACAGCTAGTCATATGGGAATATGATATTGCGGTAATAACGAAGACCTGGCTCAAAAAAGGCCCTGACTGGGTAGTAAATATTCCTAAATACAAGGGGTTCAGGAAAGATAGGGAAGGAAAGATAGGAGGAGGGGTGGCTGTATTGATGAAGGAGAATATCACAGTGCTGGAGAGAGAGGATGGCCTAGATGAGTCAAGGATCGAATCTGTTTAGTTGGAGCTAAGCAACAATAGAGGTACCATTACACTACTGGGTGCATTCTGTAGGCCATCAACTACAGAATGATCTACAGAAACAAATTTGCTAAGAAATTACAGAGAGGTGCAAAAACTGTAGAATAGTTATGATGGGAACTTTATTATCCAAATGTAGAATAGGATAGTAATAGTGTAAAGGACAGAGAGGGGGAAGAGTTTCTGAAGTGTGTTCGGAGGAATTTTCTGGATCAGTATGTTTCCAGCCCAATGAGGAAGGAGGCATTGCTGGATCTGGTTCTGGGGAATGAGGTAGGTCAAGTGGATCAAGTGTCAGAAGGGGAACATTTAGTTGGCAGTGATCATAGTCTCATAAGGTTTAGGTTAGCTATGGAAAAGAATAAGAAGCAATCCAGAGTAAAAATAATTAATTGATGCAGGGCCAATTTCAATGAGAGCAGATCTGGCCCAGGTAAAGTGGAATCAAATAAGAGCAAAATACTGCAGATGCTGGAACTCTGAAATGAGAACAGAAAATGTTGGAAATACTCAGCAGATCAGGCAGCATTTGTGTAGAGAGAAACAGAGTTAACGTTTTAGGTCTGTGACCTTCATCAGAACACTTCTCATGACCAGTTCTGATGAAGGTCACAGACCTAAAATGTTGGGCTGAATTTTACGAGTGCGCTGCAGTTTGTGGCGGCGCGCTCTAAAAGCGACGTGCATCCCATGCGGATGCACCGCCCCTGAGCCCCCATGATATTTTGCACAGGGGCTCATTTAAATAGAGGGGGTGGAGCAGCCGCCCCCAATGACGTAAGGCAGCCACCACTGCGTCCCCAGCAACGGTGTCCGGCGCCACCGTGCAGGTGCCGGCGCCATTTTTAAAGGGCTTTAAGCCCCTCAGTAGCATTTTAAAATTTAACGGTCCCGATCTCCAGGATGTAACAATAAAATCTCATTTCAAATATAAATCACTTCTCCCACCATCCCCCCCAATGGGTAGATTATACATTAATCGCACTCTTGCCCCATAATAAACCTTTAATAGTATTCCGAACTTTCCCCCCAAAATTTGTTGCCTTTGACCCTCAATCCCTTCCCACCATCCCATTAGCCAGTAAAGATTGTTTACCCCACTCCTCCACCCCTCCCGTCCTGAAAATTCTATTCCTCCCCCCTCGCGACCAGGTTCTCGGAACTCTGTACAGAATTCCGAAGACACCCGGTGTATGAACGGCGGCCGTAAAATCAGTGTGGGATGGCTGCCGCCTGCAGGTAAATTAATTTACATCTCTTTATTGTCAATTTGAATATGAGGATGAAGGGCCTGCCGCCAGGCAGCGGGGGGCCGCTCCGAGGTCTTCCCACCGCTGGGAATATGCTGCGGGCCCTTCTCGACATCGCGGATCGTGGCGGGCCTCTCCCCGCTGCACTTTACTAGCCCCCCACTGCTGCGACCCCCGCCAGTAAAATTCAACCTGTTATCTCTGTTTCTGTTTACAAAGTGGAATCAAAGACTGACAGGCAAAACTTTAACGGAACAATAGGCTGCCTTTAAAGAGGTAATAGTTCAGGTACAGGCATGGTACAATCCCACAAGGGAGAAAGGTAAGACAAATAAAGCTCCCTTGATGACAAAAGTGATAGAGAGTAAATTGAAACAGTAGTGTGCGTATGACAGATGTTAGATTGATAATACAAGTGAAAACCAGGCCGAATATAGAAAGTTCAGAGGGGAAGTGAGAAAAGAAATAAGAAAGGCAAAGTGGGAGTATGAGAAGAGATTGACAGCTAACATAACAGAGAATCCAAAAGTCTTCTTTAGGCATATAAACAGTAAAAGGGTGATAAGAAAAGAGCTGGGGCCAATTAAGGACCAAAAGAGGATTTATGCATGGAGGCAGAGGGCTGGCTGTGGTACTAAATTAGTACTTTGCAGCTGTATTTATCAAGGAAGAAGATGTTGCCAAAGTCAGTGTGAAAGAAGAGGTAGCTGAGACACTGGATGGACTAAAACTTGATAAAGAGGAGGTATTAGAAAGGTTGGCTGTACTTAAAGTTGAAATCTTCCAATCCTCCTTAGACACAGGGGCAGTGCCAGAGGACTAGTGATTTGCAAATGTTACGCCCTTGTTCAAAAAAGGTGCAAGGATAAACCCAGCAAGTGCAGGCCAGTCATTTAAATCTCGGTGGTGGGAAAGCTTTTAGAAATGATAATTCAGGACAAAATTAAGAGTCAATTGGGCAAATGCGGATTAATTAAGGAAAGCCAGCATGGATTTGTTAAGGGCAAATCGTGATTAACTAAACTGATTTAGTTTTATTGATGAGATAACAGCAAGGGTTGATGACGGTAATGCGTTTGATGTGATGGACATGGACTTCCAAAAGGCATTTGATATAGTGTCTCTAAGACATAACCCTTTACCTCTGATTGGTTACTCTATGGTGCGAACACAAGAATTTCGAGAAATAAGGAGACATAATTCAAAGCTCGAATTAAACACTAATGACTTTACTAGGTTCGGTAGGAATACGAGTTAACAATATAAAACACCCATTATCAATTGATCTGTTAGTCACAAATATATTACAAGGAGTCATACATATACCAGTGAATGGTCATCTGTAAGTAAGTAGCTGACCAAGCTACCTAACTTAAGCACTGAATTACTCTTTGCAATTATTTTTATATCTTTCTTTCCAAGGTGGGTTGGATGTTTCATTGACAAGGAAATACTGTACTATCAAAATGAACCTCAAGCTACAATTGTCCAATGAGGTATCTAATTCTTTTTTCAAACTGCCTTGCTGATGAGCATACGTTTACATTTCTTTCAGTAATTTCATCATCTCTTGTGGACGTTGCAGATGCCTTCAAGATCTTTATCCTGGCCACACACACATTTTAAAACCACAGGACAATTATACAATCCAAGTCCCTTCAGCTACTGACTTACAAGCTTTTGCTTGGAGATTTTCTAGTTTATCTGTATTTCAAAAGTAGGCAAACTCTGACATCATCGATCAGGGTCAATTTGTCACTCTCTCGCAGCTTTTCAAAACATTTTGGACCACTTAGGCCAGCTAAATTAGTGTTTGTCAAACATGATCAGTCTCTTATTTTTGTATTTTCAGACACCATGGCTCCATGTTTTTGTGCATGTGAATCTTCTCCAAAATTGAAACTCAGCATCAAAGAGAAACATAGCTTTGAAGTATGTCTGTTTATTGGTTTTGACTCCATTTTTACAACTTCTTTGCTTTTTGCTAAACATGCCATAACCTTCTTACACCAGTGACTTTATTTTTAATGAAAACAGCTTGCAGCTGTTAACACGTTAGTTTAGCTCAAAGCCCTTTTGGCCTTTGCAATGCATGCTGGTCAGGTTCAGTCAGTTTTCTGTACACTTGTATGCAGCATAGTTTCCTGTAATGAAAACAAGAAATGCTGGAACCACTCAGCAAGGTCTGGCAGCATCTGTGGAAAGAGAAGCAGAGTTAACTTTTCGGGTCAGTGACCCTTCTTCAGAACTGGCAAATATTAGAAATGTCAAAGGTTATAAGCAAGTAAAGCGGGGGTGTGGCAAGAGATAACAAAGGAGAAGGTGGAGATTGGACAAGGCCACAGAATAGCTGACCAAAAGGTCATGGAGCAAAGGCAAACAATATGTTAATGGTGTGTTGAAAGACAAAGCATTAGTACAGATAGGGTGTTAAAGAACAAAGAAGAACAAAGAAAATTACAGCACAGGAACAGACCCTTCGGCCCTCCAAGCCTACGCCGATCCAGATCCTCTATCTAAACCTGTCGCCTATTTTCTAAGGGTTTGTATCTCTTTGCTTCCTGCCCATTCATGTATCTGTCTAGATACATCTTAAAAGACGCTATCGTGCCCGCGTCTACTACCTCCGCTGACAATGCATTCCAGGCACCCACCACCCTCTGCGTAAAGAACTTTCCACGCATATCCCCCCTAAACTTTTCCCCTCTCACTTTGAACTCGTGTCCCCTTGTCGTTGAATCCCCCACTCTGGGAAAAAGCTTGTTGCTATCCACCCTGTCTATACCTCTCATGATTTTGTACACCTCAATCAGGTCCCCCCTCAACCTCCGTCTTTCTAATGAAAATAATCCTAATCTACTCAACCACTCTTCATAGCTAGCGCCCTCCAAACCAGGCAACATCCTGGTGAACCTCCTCTGCACCCTCTCCAAAGCATCCACATCCTTTTGGTAATGTGGCGACCAGAACTGCACGCAGTATTCCAAATGTGGCCGAACCAAAGTCCCATACAACTGTAGCATGACCTGCCAACTCTTGTACTCAATACCCCATCCGATGAAGGAAAGCATGCCGTATGCCTTCTTGACCACTCTATTGACCTGCGTTGCCACCTTCAGGGAACAATGGACCTGAACACCCAAATTTCTCTGTACATCAATTTTCCCCAGGACTTTTCCTTTACTGTATAATTCACTCTTGAATTGGATCTTCCAAAATGCATCACCTCGCATTTGCCCTGATTGAACTCCATCTGCCATTTCTCTGCCCAACTCTCCAGTCTATCTATATTCTGCTGTATTCTCTGACAGTCCCCTTCACTATCTGCTACTCCACCAATCTTAGTGTCGTCTGCAAACTTACTAATCAGACCACCTATACTTTCCTCCAAATCATTTATGTATATCACAAACAGTGGTCCCAGCACGGATCCCTGTGGAACACCACTGGTCACACGTCTCCATTTTGAGAAACTCCCTTCCACTGCTACTCTCTGTCTCCTGTTGCCCAGCCAGTTCTTTATCCATCTAGCTAGTACACCTTGGACCCCATGCGCCTTCACTTTCTCCATCAGCCTGCCATGGGGAACCTTATCAAACGCCTTACTGAAGTCCTTGTATATGACATCGACAGCCCTTCCCTCATCAATCAACTTTGTCACTTCCTCAAAGAATTCTATTAAGTTGGTAAGACATGACCTTCCCTGCACAAAACCATGTTGCCTATCACTGATAAGCCCATTTTCTTCCAAATGGGAATAGATCCTATCCCTCAGTATCTTCTCCAGCAGCTTCCCTACCACTGACGTCAGGCTCATCGGTCTATAATTACCTGGATTATCCCTGCTACCCTTCTTAAACAAGGGGACCACATTAGCAATTCTCCAGTCCTCCGGGACCTCACCCGTGTTGAAGGATGCTGCAAAGATATCTGTTAAGGCCCCAGCTATTTCCTCTCTCGCTTCCCACAGTAACCTGGGATTGATCCCATCCGGACCTGGGGACTTGTACACCTTAATGCCTTTTAGAATACCCAACACATCCTCCCTCCTTATGCCGACTTGACCTGGAGTAATCAAACATCTGTCCCTAACCGCAACATCCGTCATGTCCCTCTCCTCGGTGAATACCGATGCAAAGTACTCGTTTAGAATCTCACCCATTTTCTCTGACTCCACGCATAACTTTCCTCCTTTGTCCTTGAGTGGGCCAATCCTTTCTCTCGTTACCCTCTTGCTCCTTATATATGAATAAAAGGCTTTGGGATTTTCCTTAACCCTGTTTGCTAAAGATATTTCATGACCCCTTTTAGCCCTCTTAATTCCTTGTTTCAGATTGCGCCTACAATCCCGATATTCTTTCAAAGCTTCGTCTTTCTTCAGCCGCCTAGACCTTATGTATGCTTCCTTTTTCCTCTTAGCTAGTCTCACAATTTCACCTGTCATCCATGGTTCCCTAATCTTGCCATTTCTACCCCTCATTTTCACAGGAACATGTCTCTCCTGCACGCTAATCAACCTCTCTTTAAAAGCGTCCCACATATCAAATGTGGATTTACCTTCAAACAGCTGCTCCCAATCTACATTCCCCAGCTCCTGCCGAATTTTGGTATAGTTGGCCTTCCCCCAATTTAGCACTCTTCCTTTAGGACCACTCACGTCTTTGTCCATGAGTATTCTAAAACTTACGGAATTGTGATCACTCTTCCCAAAGTAGTCCCCTACTGAAACTTCAACCACCTGGCCCGGCTCATTCCCCAACACCAGGTCCAGTATGGCCCCTTCCCGAGTTGGACTATTTACATACTGCTCTAGAAAACCCTCCTGGATGCTCCTTACAAATTCTGCTCCATCTAGACCTCTAACACTAAGTGAATCTCAGTCAATGTTGGGAAAATTAAAATCTCCTATCACCACCATCCTGTTGCTCCTATATCTTTCCATAATCTGTTTACATATTTGTACCTCTATCTCACGCTCGCTGTTGGGAGGCCTGTAGTACAGCCCCAACATTGTTACCGCACCCTTCCTATTTCTGAGTTCTGCCCATATTGCCTCACTGCTCGAGTCCTCCATAGTGCCCTCCTTCAGCACAGCTGTGATATCCTCTTTGACCAGTAATGCAACTCCTCCACCCCTTTTACCTCCCTCTCTATCCCGCCTGAAGCATCGGTATGCTGGGATATTTAGTTGCCAATCATGCCCTTCCCTTAACCAAGTCTCAGTAATAGCAATATCATACTCCCAGGTACTAATCCAAGCCCTAAGTTCATCTGCCTTACCTACTACACTTCTTGCATTAAAACAAATACACCTCAGATCAGTCCCTTTACATTCATCATCTGCTCCCTGCCTACTCTTTCCCTTAGTCACGCTGACTTCATTATCTAGTTCCTTACAGGCTTTAGTTACTACCTCCTTACTGTCCACTGACCTCATTTGGTTCCCACCCCCCTGCCACATTAGTTTAAACCCTCCCCAACAGCGTTAGCAAAAGCACCCCCAATGACATTGGTTCCTGTCCGGCCCAGGTGTAGACCGTCCAATTTGTAATAGTCCCACCTCCCCCAGAACCGGTCCCAATGTCCCAAAAATGTGAACCCCTCCCTTCTGCACCATCTCTCAAGCCATGCATTCATCCTGACTATTCTTTCATTTCTACTCTGACTAGCACGTGGCACTGGTAGCAATCCTGAGATTACTACCTCTGAGGTCCTACTTTTTAACTTGGCTCCTAACTCCCTAAATTCCACTTGTAGGACCTCATCCCGTTTTTTACCTATATCATTGGTGCCTATGTGCACAACGGCAACTGGCTGTTCACCCTCCCCCTTCAGAATATTCTGCAGCCGATGTGAGACATCCCTGACCCGTGCACCTGGGAGGCAACATACCATTCGGGAGTCTCGTTTTTGACCACAGAACCGCCTATCTACTCCCCTTACAATGGAATCCCCTATGACTATACCCCTTCCACTCTTTTTCACGCCCTTCTGAACAGCAGAGCCAGCCACGGTGCCATGAACCTGGCTACTGCTGCCTTCCCCTGGTGAGCCATCTCCCTCAACAGTATCCAAAACGGTATACCTGTTGTGGAGGGAGATGACCGCAGGGGACACCTGCGCTGCCTTCCTGCTCTTTCTCTGCCTTTTGGTCACCCATTCCCTTTCTCCCTCAGCAATCCTAATCTGCGGTGTGGCCAATTCGCTAAACGTGCTATCCACTACCTCCTCAGCATCACGGATGCTCCAAAGTGAGTCCATCCGCAGCTCCAGAGCCGTCATGCGGTCTAACAAGAGCTGCAACTGGACACACTTCCTGCACGTGAAGGAGTCAGGGCCATCAGCCGTGTCCCTGAGCTCCCACATTGAGCAAGAGGAGCATATCACGGGTCTGAGATCTCCTGCCATTTTTAATCTTAAGCTTAAACTTAGTTAAATGAAAAAGGAACGAAAAGTTTTTAACCAATCACACGATAAAAAAAAGAGAAATAGAAAAAGCCTTACCTTATCTACACACCACCGAGTCCTTTTTTTTTGCTTGGAGGAGGAGGGCGGGTGGGAGACACTACAGGTGTAGTGTCTCGGGTTCAAAAACGGCCCAAATATATAGGGTTTTACTTACCCAGCAGCCCCCTGGTCTCCGCCGAAAACAAAAAGAAATTAAGTTTACTTTAAACGGACCTTCCCAGCTGCTCACTCGCTCGCACTCTCTGCTCCCGAAAAAGCTACTGCAATGAAAGGCAGTAGATTGAGCAGCAGCAAGTACAAACATGAGAAAAAAACAGTGGGTAAGCAAACTGAACAAACTAAGATGAAATGAAATAAATATACAAAAAAAAATGTAAAAAATGTTAAAGGAAAAAATAACGAAAAATAAAAGTAAAATGGGGGGCCCGTCATGCTCTGAAATTATTGAACTCAATGTTCAGTTCGGCAGGCTGTAGTGTGCCTAATCGGTAAATGGGATGGTGTTCCTCGAGCTTACGTTGCTTTTCACTGGAACACTGCAGCAATCCCAGGACAGAGATGTGAGCATGAGAGCAGGGGGAAGTGTTGAAATGGCAAGCAAACGGAAGCTCAGGGTCCTGCTTGCGGACTGAACGGAGGTGTTCCGCAAAGCGGTCACCCAGTCTGTGTTTGGTCTCCCCAATGGAGAGGAGACCACATTGTGAGCAGCGAATACAGTATACTACATTGAAAGAAGTACAAGTAAATTGCTGCTTCACCTGAAAGGAGTGTTTGGGGCCTGGGATAGTGAGGAGAGAGGAGGTAAATGGGCAGGTATTACACCTCCTGCTATTGCAGGGGAAAGTGCCATGGGAAGGGGACAAGGTGGTGGGGGTAATGGAGGAGTGGACCAGGGTATCGTGGAGGGAACAATCTCTTCGGAATGCTGACAGGGGAAGGGAGGGGAAGATGCGTTTGGTAGTGGCATCACCCTGGAGGTGGTGGAAATGGTGGAGGATGATCCTTTGGATATGGAGGCTGATGGGGTGGAAAGTGAGGACAAGGGGAACCCTGTCACGGTTGTGTGAGGGGAGGGGAAGGGGTGAGGGTAGATGTGTGGGAAATTGGCCGGACACGGTTGAGGGCCCTGTCAACAACAGTGGCGGGAATCCTCGATTGAGGAAAAAGGAAGACATATCAGAAGCGCTGTCATGGAAGGTAGCACCATCAGAGCAGATGCGTCGGAGACGGAGAAACTGGGAGAATGGAATGGAGTCCTTACAGGAGGCAGGGTGTGAAGAAGTGTAGTCGAGGTAGCTGTGGGAGTCGGTGGGCTTCTCATGGATATTAGTAGACAACCTGTAGTTTCCTGTATTTCATTTAAACTATTTATGCTCCTGAGTTAGATAGCCATGCAAGTCTCAACCACAAATTTTGATGAAAATAATATTACCATCTCTTACATGTAACACAATAGGCTCATCAGCAAAGCTAAAGCCCCTGGAATTAAAAGGGAAAGTGGCAGCATGGATACAAAGTTGGTTCAGTGATAGTAAACAGAGAGTAGTAGTGGACAGTTGTTTTTTGGACTGGAGGAAGTTCTATAGTGGGCTTCCCCAGACATTGGTATTAGGGCCACTGCTTTTCTTGAGTTATATTAATGATTTATACTTGGATATGCAGGGCACAATTTCAAAATTTGCAGATGACACAAAACTCAAAAGTATTGTGAACTGTGAGGATGATATTGGTAGACTGCAAGAGGACATACAGGCTGATGGAATGTGTGGCCACGTGGCAGGTGATATCTTCTGCATAGAAGTGTGAAGTGATACATTTTGGTAGGAAGAAAGGATACAATTCTAAAGGGGGTTTAGGAGCAGATGGACCTGGCGGTATACATGTACAAATCATCAAAGGTGGTGAGGCAGGTTGAGAAAATGGTTAATAAGACAAATGGAATTCTGGTCTTTATAAATCGAGGCACAGAGTACAAAACCAAGGAAGTTATGATGAGCCTTTATAAAAACTTGGTTCGACCTTAACTGGAGTATTGTGTTCAATTCTGGACACCACACTTTAGGAAGGATGTGAAGGTAGGAGAGAGGATGCAGAAAGATTTACGAGAATGGTTCAAAGGATATGGAACTTCAGTTATGTGCACAGATTGAAGAAGCTGAGGCTGTTCTCCTTGGAGTAGAGAAGGTTGAGAGGAGATTTGATAGAGGTGTTCAAAATCATTAGGGGGCTGTACAGAGTAGATAGGGAAAAACTATTTCCATTGGCAGAGATGTCGAGAACTAGAGGACACTGATTTAAGGTGCATGGCAAAAGAACCAAAGGCGACATGAGGATTTTTTTTTAAACGCAGCGAGTGGTTAGGTTCTGGAATGCACTGCCTGGGAGTATAGTGAAGGCAGATTCCAATCATGGCTTTCAAAAGGGAATTGGATAATTATCTAAAGAGAAAAAATTTGCAGGCCCATGGAAAAGGTAGTGGAGAGGAACTAGCTCTTGCAGAGAGCCAGCAATGAAGTGATGGGCTGAATGGCCTCCTTCTATGCTGTAACTATTCTATGATTTTAGTTGCAAGGTTAGGTTGGAAAATTCAGATTATTTTCCCTGGCACAAAGGAGATTGAGGGGAGATTTGATAGAGGCGTACAAGATTATGACAGGTTTAGATAAGTTAGACAAGGAAAAACTGTTCCCATTAACTAATGGTACAAGGACGAGGGGACATAGATTGAAGGTTTTGGGCAAGAGATACAGGGGCAATGTGAGGAAGAACTTTTTTTATGCAGCGAGTGGCAATGACCTGGAACTCACTGCCCATGAGGGTGGTGGAAGCGGAAATAATCAATGATTTCAAAAGGAAATTGGATTGGCACTTGATGGGAAAAAATTTGCAGGGCAACTGGGATCAAACGGGGGAATGAGACTGACTGGATTGCTCCACGGAGAGCCATCGTGGACTCGATAGGCCGAATGGCCTCCTTCTTTGATGTAAATGACTCTATGATTCTATGATTCTGTGAAATAGCTGTGCTGTGCTAATTCTGGCACTTTGATCAACCCTGATTTTAATCGCTCCCACGCTGTTGGGCATACCATCAGCTACTAAAGCCCTGAGCTCTGGAATTCTTTTCCTAAACCTTTTGGCCTCTCCACCTCTCTTTCCCCCTTTGATGTTTCTTAAAAGCTACCTCTTTGACCAAGCTTTTGGTCATCTGCCTTTATATCTCCTTGTGTGGCTTGGTGTAAAATTTTGTGTTATAAAGCTCCTGGAAATGGCTTGGGATGTTTTATTACATTAAAGGTGCTATATGAATACAACTTGTTGTTGAAGATCATCTGCAGTCTCCTCCACTGAAAGTCAGCAGCCTTCCACCAGCAATGCTGCAGGCACTGAGGCAGCATTGCGTACGAGCACTAGGACAAGCAAAGGCACACAGAAGACCAGTACAAAGGGAAAATGGTTGATTTCTAAATTTGGTTTGGAATGTTTATTTTGGGGTAGCTTTTATCTTAGCATTGTAGCCAAATGGTCATTGTAGCCAATGATGGTCGATATCAGATGTAAGGTCATTTGTGGGACTGTTGGTGAATGTGGATTTTGGGTTGTGTTTACTGGTATCACAGTCAAGAACAACAAAGAACAAAGATAATTACAGCACAGGAACAGGCCCTTCGGCCCTCCAAGCCTGCGCCGATCCAGAGCCTCTCTCTAAACATGTCGCCTATTTTCTCAGCTTCTGTATCTCTTTTCTTCCTGCCCATTCATGTATCTGTCTAGATACATCTTAAAAGACTCCATCGTGCCCGCATCTACCACCTCCGCTGGCAATGCGTTCCAGGTGCCCACCACCCTCTGCGTAAAGAACTTTCCACGCATATCCCCCCTAAACTTTTCCCCTTTCACTTTGAACTCGTGTCCTCTAGAAATTGAAACCCCCACTCTGGGAAAAAGCTTCTTGCTATCCACCCTGTCTATACCTCTCATGATTTTGTACACCTCAATCAGGTCCCCCCTCAACCTCCGTCTTTCTAATGAAAATAATCCTAATCTACTCAACCTCTCTTCATAGCTAGCGCCCTCCATACCAGGCAACATCCTGGTGAACCTCCTCTGCACCCTCTCCAAAGCATCCACATCCTTTTGATAATGTGGCGACCAGAACTGTACGCAGTATTCCAAATGTGGCCGAACCAAAGTCCTATACAACTGTAACATGACCTGCCAACTCTTGTACTCAATGCCCCGTCCGATGAAGGAAAGCATGCCGTATGCCTTCTTGACCACTCTATTTACCTGCGTTGCCACCTTCAGGGAACAGTGGACCTGAACACCCAAATCTCTCTGGACATCAATTTTCCCCAGGACTTTTCCATTTACTGTATAGTTCACTCTTGAATTGGATCTTCCAAAATGCATCACCTCGCATTTGCCCTGATTGAACTCCATCTGCCATTTCTCTGCCCAACTCTCCAATCTATCTATATTCTGCTGTATTCTCTGACAGTCCCCTTCACTATCTGCTACTCCACCAATCTTAGTGTCGTCTGCAAATTTGCTAATCAGTCCACCTATACTTTCCTCCAAATCATTAATGTATATCACAAACAACAGTGGTCCCAGCACGGATCCCTGTGGAACACCACTGGTCACACGTCTCCATTTTGAGAAACTCCCTTCTACTGCTACTCTCTGTCTCCTGTTGCCCAGCCAGTTCTTTATCCATCTAGCTAGTACACCTTGGACCCCAAGCGCCTTCACTTTCTCCATCAGCCTGCCATGGGGAACCTTATCAAACGCCTCACTGAAGTCCATGTATATGACATCGACAGCCCTTCCGTCATCAATCAACTTTGTCACTTCCTCAAAGAATTCTATTAAGTTGGTAAGACATGACCTTCCCTGCACAAAACCATGTTGCCTATCACTGATGAGCCCATTTTCTTCCAAATGGGAAAAGATCCTATCCCTCAGTATCTTCTCCAGCAGCTTCCCTACCACTGACGTCAGGCTCACCGGTCTATAATTACCTGGATTATCCCTGCTACCCTTCTTAAACAAGGGGACAACATTAGCAATTTTCCAGTCCTCCGGGACCTCACCCGTGTTTAAGGATGCTGCAAAGATATCTGTTAAGGCCCCAGCTATTTCCTCTCTCGCTTCCCTCAGTAACCTGGGATAGATCCCATCCGGACCTGGGGACTTGTCCACCTTAATGCCCTTTAGAATACCCAACACTTCCTCCCTCCTTATGCCGACTTGACCTAGAGTAATCAAACACCTGTTCCTAACCTCAACATCCGTCATGTCCCTCTCCTCGGTGAATACCGATGCAAAGTACTCGTTTAGAATCTCACCCATTTTCTCTGAGTCCAAGCATAACATTCCTCCTTTGTCCTTTAGTGGGCCAATCCTTTCTCTAGTTACCCTCTTTCTCCTTATATATGAATAAAAGGCTTTGGGATTTTCCTGACCCCTTTTAGCCCTCTTAATTCCTCGTTTCAGATTGGTCCTACATTCCCGATATTCTTTCAAAGCTTCGTCTTTCATCAGCCGCCTAGACCTTATGTATGCTTCCTTTTTCCTCTTAGCTAGTCTCACAATTTCACCTGTCATCCATGGTTCCCTAATCTTGCCATTTCTATCCCTCATTTTCACAGGAACATGTCTCTCCTGCACGCTAATCAACCTCTCTTTAAAAGCCTCCCACATATCACATGTGGATTTACCTTCAAACAGCTGCTCCCAATCTACATTTCCCAGCTCCTGCCGAATTTTGGTATAGTTGGCCTTCCCCCAATTTAGCACTCTTCCTTTAGGACCACTCTCGTCTTTGTCCATGAGTATTTTAAAGCTTACGGAATTGTGATCACTATTCCCAAAGTAGTCCCCTACTGAAACTTCAACAACCTGGCCGGGCTCATTCCCCAACACCAGGTCCAGTATGGCCCCTTCCCGAGTTGGACTATTTACATACTGCTCTAGAAAACCCTCCTGGATGCTCCTTACAAATTCTGCTCCATCTGGACCTCTAACATTAAGCGAATCCCAGTCAATGTTGGGAAAATTAAAATCTCCTATCACCACCGCCCTGTTGCTCCTACATCTTTCCATAATCTGTTTACATATTTGTACCTCTATCTCACGCTCGCTGTTGGGAGGCCTGTAGTACAGCCCCAACATTGTTACCGCACCCTTCCTATTTCTGAGTTCTGTCCATATTGCCTCACTGCTCGAGTCCTCCATAGTGCCCTCCTTCAGCACAGCTGTGATATCCTCTTTGACCAGTAATGCAACTCCTCCACCCCTTTTACCTCCCTCTCTATCCCGCCTGAAGCATCGATATCCTGGGATATTTAGTTGCCAATCATGCCCTTCCCTCAACCAAGTCTCAGTAATAGCAATAACATCATACTCCCAGGTACTAATCCAAGCCCTAAGTTCATCTGCCTTACCAACTACACTTCTTGCATTAAAACAAATGCACCTCAGACCACCAGTCCCTTTATATTCATCATCTGCTCCCTGCCTGCTCTTCCCCTTAGTCACACTGACTTCATTATCTAGTTTCTTACAGGCTTTTGTTACTACCTCCTCACTGTCAACTGACCTCAATTGGTTCCCATCCCCCTGCCACATTAGTTTAAACCCTCCCCAACAGCGTTAGCAAAAGCACCTCCAAGGACATTGGTTCCAGTCTGGCCCAGGTGTAGACCGTCCAATTTGTAATAGTCCCACCTCCCCCAGAACCGGTCCCAATGTCCCAAAAATCTGAACCCCTCCTTCCTGCACCATCTCTCAAGCCACGCATTCATCCTGACTATTCTTTCATTTTTACTCTGACTATCACGTGGCACTGGTAGTAATCCTGAGATTACTACCTTTGAGGTCCTACTTTTTAACTTGGCTCCTAACTCCCTAAACTCTGCATGTAGGACCTCATCCCGTTTTTTACCTCTATCATTAGTGCCTATGTGCACAATGACAACTGGCTGTTCACCCTCCCCCTTTAGAATGTTCTGCAGCCGATCTGAGACGTCCCTGACCCGTGCACCTGGGAGGCAACATACCATTCGGGAGCCTCGTTTTTGACCACAGAACCGCCTATCTACTCCCCTTACAATCGAATCCCCTACGACTATAGCCCTTCCACTCTTTTTCCCGCCCTTCTGAGCAGCAGAGCCAGCCACGGTGCCATGGACCTGGCTACTGCTGCCTTCCCCTGGTGTCGGAAGAGTCGATTACGGAAAACCCAGCCAGAAAGAGGCTATTTTGGTGTCTCCTCTCTTCCTCTTCGTCCTCCTCTTTCTCTTCCTCCTCCTCCTCCTCAGCTGCTTGTGTTAAACATAGAAACATAGAAAATAGGAGCAGGAGTAGGCCATTCGGCCCTTCAAGCCTGCTCCACCATTCATTATGATCATGGCTGATCATCCAACTCAGTAGCCTGTTTCTGCTTTCGCCCCATACCCTTTGATCCCTTTAGACCCAAAAACTATATCTTACTCCTTCTTGAAAACATACAATATTTTGGCCTCAACTGCTTTCTGTGGTAGCGAATTCCACAGGCTCACCACTCTCTGGGTGAAGAAATTTCTCCTCATCTCAGTCCTGAAAGGTTTACCCCGTATCCTTAGACTATGACCCCTGGTTCTGGACTCCCCCACCATCGGGAACATCCTTCCTGCATCTACCCTGTCAAGTCCTGTTAGAATTTTATAGGTTTCTATGAGATCCCTGCTGGCAGCGAGGGCTGTGCCCTCATGATGGCAAGGTCGTTGCAGCTTGCAGCAGACGATGGCAAATCATGTCACAGTGGCGCAGTGGTTAGCACCGCAGCCTCACAGCTCCAGGGATCCGGGTTCAATTCTGGGTACTGCCTGTGCGGAGTTTGCAAGTTCTCCCTGTGACCGCGTGGGTTTTCATCGGGTGCCCTGGTTTCCTCCCACTGCCAAAGACTTGCAGGTGATAGGTAAATTAGCCATTGTAAATTGCCCCTAGTGTAGGTAGGTGGTAGGGAATATGGGATTACTGTAGAGTTAGTATAAATGGGTGGTTCTTGGTCGGCACAGACTCGGTGAGCCGAAGGGCCTGTTTCAATGCTGTATCTCTAAATAAATAAATAAATAAATTCTGCGACGTACTTTCTTTTAATTATTCATTCGTGGGATGTGGTAAGGTAAGGCCCATCCCTAATTGTCCTTGAAAAGATGATTGTGAGCTGCCTTCTTGAACTGCTGCAGTCCTTGGGGTCTTTTCTTAGACTTTGCAGTGGTTTGATACAACTGAGTGGCTTGCTAGGCCATTTCAGAGGACATTTAAGGTCAAACACATTGCATGGGTTTGCCAGACTGAGTAAGGGCAGCAGATTTCCTTCCCTAAAGGAAATTAGTTCCTCTAGAGTGGTACAGGTAGTGGAAGAGCTGCTTAAGCACTCCAATGGTCTGCTCGATGATGTTTATTGTGGCGGCTCGGCTGTCATAATATGCATGCTGCCCATGTATGTTTGGGGTTCTGACCAGAGTTATGGGCCAGCTGGTCAGTGGATAACCCTTGTTGTCCAGGAGCCATACTCGGGTTTGATGCGGTGCCTCAAATGCTGATGCTACAGAGGACTGGTGCAGAATAAAGGCATAATGACTGCTTCCAGGATAGCGGGTCACCTGCATGCCGTGCTGAGTATGCACGTTCAAGGAATGAAACTCATTGCGGTTGCACTACATCCCTACATTTAGATGCAGTGCCCATCAATAATCATGTGTGAAGGCAATGGCACGGCAATGGCACCTTGTGTACATACTCCACCTGCTTCTCTCTGGAAAGAGAGAATGCAATGTATTCCCTCTTCTAGCGTACAGAGCTTCAAGGAATTACCTTATACAGCGGTGGATAGCAAACTACATGATGTTAGAGATATCGTCTGCTCCAGCCTGGCAGGATCCCAATGTGAAGTAGTTCTTGGCCATGGTCACCTTTTCAGTCATTTTACAGCCTACACCACGTGCAACACCACTCCCTATCAAATTTACCAATTTTAAATAGCAGCAGAAAATTCACAGCCTTCCACAAACTCAACAGCAGCCAATAGAAATAAATTAGCAACTAACCTGAAAGTGGTTGATGATACCTTTAATTTAGACTGGTGGGGGGTCTTTCCTGCTGCTGAATACATGCTCAGCTATGTGAGATTAAGAGATGGCATTAGCTGCAGTGTTGAGGTTGAAAATGGCACTGCTACAGTCAAATCAGAGTTACACAATCTGCCTACAATGCATCCTTCTGGTGCAGACTCCTAGCACCCACGCTAAAGCCCTCACTAAAAGGGAGCTCGGTGCCACCCGTACCAGAAATGTGCACGTGCGACACAGACGACATTTTGCACACAAAATGGCATCCATAGCACTGAAAAAACATGCGCTACGGAGTTGAGTTTTGGAGCCAGACCTCTTTAGGGAATGCAGCTGATGGACATTGAATTCGGGCAACTCCACATCTGAGTTATACTATGCTTTGTGGAAGTGCAATGTCAAAATCACTTTACACTGAAGGAAAGTGGGTCTTATGCTTAGCCGATTTGAAAGTGGAAGAGAATAAACAGGGAGCAAACTGTATGCTGAGTTGCATTTCACATAAAGCAGATGTGAGAATTGTCAAAAGCGCTGGATGCAAGAAAGGAATTTTAATGCATTAATGGCACTGCCACAAAGGGAGAGTTTGGGAAAAAGGTGAAGAAAGACTAATGCTTCTGACAGAGCAGCTGTCTATATTCTCGCTCAGTGAAGCATATTAATAATCTATCCATGTGAAACTTCATATAACTGGAAAGTGACGAGGTAATGACTGAATTGGGATGCTATCAGCAAGCCAAAAATTAAAGTTGACTGCATAAAAGAAAAATATTTCACCTGAAATTCCTGTCATTTTTTGACCTTTTTTTATTTGAAGGTGTAGAAACAAGCTTGTACTTACATCAGGCAGCAAGTGACAGATGTTCCAAAGTTTTATCAAACTTCCTCAGGGTCCTGCTTCGCAAATTCTACAGTAAAATTGTCATTTAAACCAAATATTCCCTGGCATTGTGTACTCGCATATAAATTATGGCAAAGAGTTTACTTGGTGAATTGTTAAGCTCCAGTTTAGAATAATAGGATCATATTAAAAATAAGAACAATGCTGAAAACTTACAATGCAAGAATTTGCTCAAGACTGATACAGTATAATTTAAAATGGGAACAAGATACATGAAATTGAATAGTCTAGAGCCCAAGGGATAGAAAAGGCCTGAGCTAATTTAATTGCCTCCAAGGAGCATTTGGGAATAGTTCCAGTTGATCTGGTATCTGATTTTACTCTCACCATAGGAAAGTTCCTTTGCATAGTTCCTCCCTCGAGCCACAGCTCCAACAACATTCCTTAATTCAGTAGCACACTTACGGTGCAGTCTCATGCCTCAGTGAACTGTGTCAGTAATTGCTAACATCTCTGTCATCATGGAAGCACACACTATAAGGTATTATTATATGTAATAATTCAAATACAGAATTCACATGGAGTTCTTGCCCAACACTTCCACTGGAGGTAGCAATGAAGTTTGGTACATAACTTTAATTTGCTCAACAGAGGAAAGGAGTCATATAACTGTCAAACAGCAGTGTTAAAATGAAGCTAGTTAGAAATATTCCAGCTATTTATATGGGTACTACTGTGAGGATATCCTGTACTCAAAAGAAAAGGAGAAATTATGAAGAACACAGGGACAATGGGCCTGTGAATTCAGTTTCTCTTGCTCTATCTCAAGGGATGGCTGTGGAACCAGTTAGCATGCAATGGGTTGGTACACTGTCCTTTCATCCACAAAACATGAGCTTGAATCTAGTATACATTAAGAGATGGTAACCTTTCTCTCTCTGCAGGTTGTGGAATGAGCATCTCTTGGACACGAACCCACTCCACAATACTGTCTCCAACTTGGACATTAATTGGCAAGCTAACTCAGGTTACAATGTGTTCCCTTCTTAGTTTGCAACTAATACATATAAGATGGTATTGCTGGCCTAATACCTGCAGTACCAGTGGGCTACTGAGAAGAATTTCAGGAGTGTTGTTTTGTGGACACTTCCTGCCCATTTTTGCATGCTTCCAAACTGTCATCACTGTTGTGCGTCCCTTGAACCTCTGTGATATGGTGGATTGTACACAAAGACTGACCACTCCAGATGGGATCTTTTGGGCCTCCTTATCTCGAGAGACAATGGATACGCGCCTGGAGGTGGTCAGTGGTTTGTGAAGCAGCGCCTGGAGTGGCTATAAAGGCCAATTCTGGAGTGACAGGCTCTTCCACAGGTGCTGCAGAGAAATTTGTTTGTTGGGGCTGTTGCACAGTTGGCTCTCCCCTTGCGCCTCTGTCCTTACATCTCCAGATGGGATCAGTAACACAATATTGTGGGTTCTTTATTGATTACTGAGAGAGCAGCTACACATGGAGGTGTTGACTGTACAGGTCTATCTTCAAGTCTGACTAACACTCAGAATCATGTGGTGTGTTACATCATAGCTCTTACATGACTAACATGATCTTGTAGCCACACCTCTTAAAGGTGTACACACACAGCAATCACTACCATGGACAGATACAATAAGCAAAAGTAGGAAAGGGCTGCCTATGCTGTCAGATGTAAGGTATAACATCAGGCTGTGTAACACAGACATACTAGGCAAAATCACCTCGAATGATAGACGAGATGTGTCCAAGGGGGGTAGTGGTTTAGAAAATAGACTGTGAGTGATGTGCCATGTCTACAAGGAAGACTTACAGACAAAATCTGCCAGAGGCCATTAAAGTTGCAATGGCCCTCACGAAGTATGTATTTGAATCTTTTCAGGCTGGCACTGGAAATAGATGGTGGTGTTAATCGGTTTCTTGTCAAGAGATATATCATAGAGGTCACAGATGCATTATTCAGCAGAACCAGCAACTTAATTAATTAGCTACTGACCAACAGCAGAAATTCCACTTTCTTAGAATCCATAGGTCACACCTAATTTGCCTTTTGGTTTCCTGTTCACAATACTGTATCTTATATGACCAGCAAGGAGCCCCAATGAAAATATGGTGTGCAACCACCAGCCAAGAAAGATGTTGGGCAGTGCCTGTTTTTCCACAATTATTTGTGCTACTCTACTTTGAAGGGGAATGAAAAATAGAAGGATGGCTCCTGCGGAAGCAAGACTATCCTTGCAAAGCCATGACTTGTGACAGCCTTGCATCAATCACTGCTAAAAACAGAGCACAATAATGAAAAGCATATAGAGGCACTGGAGAGGGTGCAAAAACAACATACAGAGATGATATCAGAAATGTGATGTTAAACCTAAGGAAAGGATGAACAAGTTGGGTCTCTTTTCTTTCGAAAGGGAACAGCTGAGAGGTGACCTAATGGAGGTATGTAAAATTCTGAAAGGTTTTGATAAAGTGGATATGGAGAGTGTTTCCACATATGGGGAAGAACTAAACTAGAGGCCATCAGTATAAGATAATCCCCAAAAAATCAAACAGGGAATCCAGAAGAAGGTTTTTTACCAGAGAATGGTGAAAATGTGGAAGCTCGCTACCACAGTGAATCAGTGATTAGTATAGATGCATATAAGGGGAGCAAGAAGGGAATGTAAGGTTATGCTGATAGAGTTATATGAGGGAGAATGGGAAGTGGTTCGAATGGAGCATAAATGTTGACATGGACTTGTTGTGCTGAATGACCTGTTTCTGTGCTGTATATTCTATGTAATTCTATGAGCATTCCTGCTACATCCAGAAAAGTTATGAAGCATGCCAATGGTATTATGAAACATCATTTTAGATGTTCCATCAGACTCTTGAGTGATATTTTTGCTTCATTCATGGGATGTGAGCATCATTGGCAAGGCCAGCATTTGTTGCCTACAACTAATTGCCCTTGCGAAAATGGTGGTAAGCCACCTTCTTGTACCACTACAGTCCACGTGGTGTAGGTACATCCACAGTGCTGTTACAGAGGGAGTTCAAGGATTTTGACCCAGCAATAGTGAAGGAATGGTGATAGAATTCCAAGTCAGGATGATGTGTGGTTTGGAGGGGAAATTGCAGGTCGTGCTGTTCCCATGCATCTGCTGCCCTTGTGGTAGAGGTCATGGGTTTGGAAAGTGCTGTTGAAGGAGATTTGGTGAGTTGCTTCTTGTAGATGGTACACACTGCTGCCATTGTGTGTCAGTGGTGGAGGGAGTAAACATTTAACATGGTGGATGGGATGCCGATCAAGTGGGCTGCTTTGTTTTGGATGGTGTCGATCTTGCTGAGTGTTGTTGGAGCTGCACTCGTCCAAGCAAGTGGAGAGTATTCCATCACACTCCTGATTTGTGCCTTGTAGATAATGGACAGGCTTTGGGGAGTCAGGAGGTGAGTTACTCACTGCAGAATTCCCAGCCTCTGACCTGCTCTTGTAGCCACAGTATTTATATGGCTGGTCCAGTTAAGTTTCTGGTCAATGGTAACCTCCAGGATCGTGATGGTGGGTTGGGGGTGGGGGTGGATGGTGGATTCAATGATGATAATAGTCATGGGGAGATGGTTAGATTTTGTTTTGTTTGAGATGGTCATTGCCTGGCACTTGTGTGGCATTAATGTTACTTGCCACTTAGCAGCCCAAGCCTGAATACATGCTGCATGTGGGCATGGACTGATTCATTATCTGAGGAGTTGCAAATGGTACTGAACGCTGTGCAATATCAGTGAACATCCCCACTTCTGACCTTATGATGGAGGGAAGGTCATTGATGAAACAACTGAACATGGATTAGGACATTACTCGGAAAAGCTCCTGCAGTGATATCCTGGGGTTGAGATGATTGCCCTCCATCAACCACAGCAATGCCGGGCCCAATCTTCCCGGTGGCGACGAGGCTCCGGGGCGGCCCTCCCTCACCGCTGGGTGACGAGACCCTGATTAAAATATTCAAATTAACAAATCACAACTAAATGCATACATTTAAATAATAGTGAGTCCAATCTTATCGTCAGGCCGCGATCTTCTCAGCGGCGGCTGGCACTCATGTGCCTTAAGTTCGCCATCTGGGGAAAGCCGGCACAGCAATGGTGGAGAAGGGGGGAAACTTAAGATTTTTAGTGTGGTGGGAGGGGTGACTGGTCAAATTTGTATAATTAATGTAGGGTATGGTGGGAAGGGGTGACCTGTGCACTTTGTTCAGTTTTGGGGTGGGGGGGGGGGAGGTCAAGCGTGGATGGTTAAGTGTTTTGGGGGGGGGGGGTGGGGGGAAGGAAGGAAGAGAGCAAACTTTGTTATTGGGGGGTGGGAAAGGGGCTATAGATTTTTAATCAGTATTTTGGAGGGGGTTAGAACTTTAAAAATTTAAATTAGCCGGCAGGGCTTTAAAAATGGCGCCAGCGCATGCGCACAGGCAGCTGATACCGTTGCCAGCATCGGAGAGCCCGCCCTTCCATGTGATTAGGGAGGGGCAGCCTGACCAGCATACTATTGTGGGCTGCCATGAGGAAGATCGTGGTGGCAGGGCCGCCATTTTCTTTGGAGCGGCAGCGGGTGCATAAAATCCATCCCAGTGAGTGTGAAATTATATATTTTGGTAAACAAATGGCAGCATTTTTTATACTCTGAATGGAAGCATTACTGCTGTGAAAGTACAGAGGAATTTGAAAGTACAGGTTCATAGGATATTAAATGGATTTCTCAGTTTGAATTCAGGAGGTACAAGCCTATAAATTTATCACTGGCACAGACAAAGCTTTGTAACCGTCACAAAATCCAAAGCTAACTGTCAATTAAAACATATGATGAATGTTTCTGACCATGGGTCTGATGATACTGTCTAAAGTCAATGTCTTGTGACACACTCAAGTCGCTTCAATGGTCAAAGATTCTGAAAAACTGCCTCTGTGAATGGAGTGAAGCCAATGCACTAGATCATGCTTCAGTAGAAACCTTGCTCGATTAATTGTTCAGCAGTTGATAACAGGAGAATAAATAATTCATAAAACCACCTAATTAGAGCCTTCAGAATCACTTTATTAGTGTGCATGGGATAGCGAAATATGTTAGCCTTTCACCTCTGGGACTGGATTAAATCTAACCTTGACTAGTGAAATAAAAGCAGAAACTTCTGGAAATACTCATCAGGTCTTGGACCATCTAGGGAGAGAGAAACAGAGTTAGCATTTCAGGTTGAAGACTTTTCATCAGACCTAATGAGGTGAAAGTCTCTTTTGTCCTCTGATTATAATGGTGTGAAATTGCAATCATCTGCTTTGTCTCAATCCAGTTTCTGCACACAGCACAATGCACTCAGTGAGATCACAGGATAGATGAAATTTGAAATGAAAAATTACCACACAGCTGCAATAAAGAGTGATCCTCTAGAGTTGGGGCTGAGATACATTGGTAGAATGGAGGGACCTCAACTCTGCATCTAACTATGCTATACCTGCTGAGCCTGCAAAATGCTTACACTGAAATCACACCAATGTGGGGGAAGCTTCAGTCATCTGGCATGTATATTGAGGAATCTCAGGAGTGGTCCCAACAATTTTCCATCCAAATAAAGAGAAAATCAGAGGTAAACCACATGCAATTTTCCAATATGTGGCCCTGGTGTAAAATTGGCCCAAAAAGGCAAATGTTGCAACCCCAGGCAATGCCATCCTCACCTTGATAAGCACAAATTCACACTAAACAGAAAAAATATTCTGTTAATGCAGAAGACCACAAGATGTGTAACATTATGGGCTGGATCTTCAGTGGGATTTTCCCACCCAAAACCAGCCCGGAGTTAAATTCAGGGCCTCCTAGAATTCCAATTGCTTTCATTGTAGCCTTATCAACCTGAGGTGCTGTGTTACTGCCCTGTGAATTTATGTTTCTTCTCCTTGAAACACTATTTTAAGGCTATATTAATCTAAGCATTTTCTGTAATATTCAAACCTATTTTCTTCTTTCAGGAGTTTCAAAATGACCAGTTATTTTTCTCAAATTTTCAAACTGGCTCCCTGATTTGGACAGAATTTGTCTTTGTAAATCCTAGATTTTGGATTTGGAATATTCCACTATTCGCATTTAAGAAGGAATTTGTCATTCATGTACAAAGCTTCTACAGATATATGAAAATGAAAAGGTTAGCAAAAATAAATGTGGGTCTGTTACAAGCCGAGTTAGAAGAATTTGTAATGGGGAATAAGGAACTGGCCGGGAAACTCAACAAATACAAGGTGGCAATTGTAACCCCACTATTTAAGAAAGGAAGCAGAGAGAGAAAACAGGCAACCACTGATCTGTTAGTCTAATATTGGACCAAGGGAAAATGTTAGAATTGATAATAAAGGATGTGATAACAAGGCACTTAGAAAATAATGGTAGGATTGGGCAGAGTCAACATTGATTTGTGAAAGGGAAATCATGTTTAACAAACTTGTTGGAGTTTTTTTGAGGATGTAGCTAGCAGAATAGATAAAGGGCAACCGGTGGATGCGATATATTTAGATTTTCAGAAAGCTTTTGATAAGGTCCCACACAAGAGATTAGTAAACAAAATTGCAGCACATGGGATTAGGGGAAATATACTGGCATGAATTGAGAACTGGTTAACGGACAGAAAACAGGGAGCCGCAAGGATCAGTGCTTGGGCCTCAGTTATTCACAATCTATATCAATGATTTGGATCATTAAATGTAATATTTCCAAATTTGCAGATGACACAAAACTAGGTGGAAGTGCAAGTTGTGAGGAGGATGCAAAGATGCTTCAAAGGGATTTGGAGAGGCTAAGTGAGTGGGCAAAAATTTGGTAGATGGAATACAATATGGAGAAATGTGAAGTTATCCACTTTGGTAGGAAAACAGAAATACAGAGTATTTCTTAAATGGAGAGAGGCTTCAAAGGAACTTGGTGTCCTTGTTCATGAGTAACTGAAAGCTAACATGCATGTACAGCAAGCAATTAAGAAGGCAAATGGTATGTTGGCCTTCATTAGAAGAGAATTTGAGTATAAGAATAAAGATGGCTTACTGCAATTATATAGAGCCTTGGTGAGACCGCACCTGGAGTACTGTGTGCAGTTTTGGTCTCCTTACCTAAGGAAAGATATACTTGCCATGCAGAGAGTGCAACAAAGGTTCATCAAACTAATTCCTGGGATGGAGGGATTGTCCTATGAGGAAAGATTAAATAGACTGGGCCTTTATTCTCTGGAATTTAGAAGAATGAGAATGATCTCATTCAAACATACAAAATTCTTACAGGGCTCAACAGAGTAGATGCAGGAAGTATATTTCCCCTGACTGGGGAGTCTATAACCAGGGACGCAGTCTCAGAAAAAGGGGCAGGCATTTAGGACTGAGCTGAGGAGGAATTTCTTCACTCAGAGCGTGGTGAATCTTTGGAATTCTCTGCCCCAGAGGGCTGTGGAGGCTCAGTCATTGAGTATGTTCAAGACTGAGATCGATAGATCTCTACATATTAAAAACATCAAGGGATACGTGGATAGTGCAGGAAAATGGTGTTGAAATAGAAGATCAGCCATGATCTCATTGAATGGCGGAGCATGCTCGAAGGGCTGTATGGCCTACTCCTCCTCCTATTTCTTATGTTTTTATGTTCTTAAAGAGCCCAGTGGAGCACTGATATGCTGCATTTTGTTTCAGGAACCTACTAATGTTTTTATCAAAGCAAACCAGATATTAATTAAGCTCTCATAATCTCCTGCAAAGGCAAGAACCATTAAAGAACACCGATATAAAGGAAGAAGACTAAATAGCATTTATTATCAGAAAGATGTGGATGTATTGGAGGTTGCAAAACAAAACTAATTCTGCAGTTAAGAGCTCCATGTAGGAGGAAGAAATAAATTTGAGGAAGAATTTATTCCATTATTAACATGCTGAGAGGCACAAATCATGAGATTTGAATAATCTATTATGCAATGATCATACAAATTAGATGGCATGAGTACAAATTTAGCACACCTTATGCTAGACTAGAGATAAAAGTAAGTAAAAAATAAAATACTCCCACTTTGGGAGGAGGTGAAGGACCCCAAACTCTCCTGCATTAGACAGCAACTTACTTGTTTTCCTCGTATACTGTATACTCTGCTCACAATCAGTTGCCTCTATATCGGGGGGTCGGTGCTGGGGGGTGGTGGTGGCAGATGTAGATTAGGTTCTAAATTTTCTGAGTACTTCTGTTCTGTCTACTAGCATGAACCGGAGTGCTGTCTGTTGCAATTCTCCATCCAGCTCCCACTTCATTCCACTTCTTCATCTTTGACCTTCCACACTTTGCAGTAAAGCTTGATGGAAGCTCGAGGAACAGCACCTCATTTCTCTACTGGGTATTTTGATCTTAATGTTGACTTCAACAAATTCAGACCTTAACCACAGCTCCCATTTGCTCTTGGACAGTAGGTGGGGTTTATCAGTGCTTCCAGCAATGGGGGTGGGAGTGAATTGGTGATTAGGAAGGGGATCCCTCATCAGTATAATCAGCAGCTGTAAGAGCTGAGCCGATCTGATCTGGGAGTTAGATTGATGGTTTTGGAGGAAGTCATGGGAACCACGGACCCCCAGTTGAAAATACCTAATGTAAATTGTAGGAGAAGTGAATGACTAAGGGATGTAAGGCATTAGTTTTATGGTCCTGGTGAAAAGTGAGTTAAAGAAGGACAGTGTAGGCAGTGAAGGACAGTGAGCTCCCGTGATATTACATGTGGGGTCTCATTTAAATAGAGGGGGCGGATCAGCTGCCCCTGATGATGTAGAGGGGGCGGCCTCTGCGTCTCCGGCAATGGCGTCCAGCAACACAGCGCAGGTGCAGTGCCATTTTTCAAGGGCTTTAAGCCCTGACAGCTGATTTTCAACTTTAAATGTTAATACAACCATTAAATTCAACATGAAAGCACTACTTACACCTCCCAATGGTCACAAAATAAATTTATTTCCCTCTCACCACCAAGAAACCATTACTGACAGTCGTGACCTTTAAACCCCAAACTTTCCACTCTTTCCCTTCAGCCCCTTCTCACCATCCCCATAGCCAATAAAAAATGTTTTCCCCACTCCTCCACCCCTCCCACCCTGAAAATTGTATTCCTTCCCCCCACCCCACCAGATTCTCACCCGGAACCCCGTGCGAAGTTCCGAAGGCGTGCGGTGCACGAACGGCAGCCGTAATATTGGAGTGGGATGGCCGCCACCTTGCATTTCATTAGGCCTTATTTTAATATGGAGATGAAGGGTCTACCACTGTGTGGTAAGGGGGGCTCCACCGAGGTCCCGCCACCGGTAATATGCAGCAGACGCCTCTCGTCATCGCGGGTTGAGGCGGCTTCTGCCCGCAGCAATTTTCCAGCCCCTGTACCGCGACCCGCGGCTTTGAGGGCCCGGTAAAATTCAGCCCAGCCAGTTCCCATCAACAGCAATATGATAATTTTTTTCCGGTAACACTGATTGAGTGATAAATATTGGAACATTGGCCAGGACGTCTTGGGGAGCTTCCTACTCTTCTTCAAAATAGTGGCATTGGATACTTTATGTCCATCTGAGGGGTTGACAGACTGAGAAGAGTTGCAAAGGTGAGCAAATAAATCGAGATTTTGATTGAGTAGATAGGGAGAAACTGTCTCCATTGGCTGTGGGTGCTGATTACCAGAGGACACAGATTTAAGATTACATAGAATTTACAGTATAGAAGCTGGCCATATAGCCCGACAGGCCGATGCTGGCACTTATGCCCTACACAAACCTCCACCCACCCCTCTTCTACAAAACTATTTAGGGTAATCACGTAATTAGTAAAAGAATCAGGGTGATGACAAAATTTTTTCATGGAGTGAGTGTTAAGATCTGGAATACTGCCTGAAAGAATTGTGGAAGTGCATTGATAGTGAAATTTCAAAAGGGAATTGGACATGTACTTCAAAAAGAGCAATTTACAGGACTATGGGGAAAATGTGAGGGAGTGGGATTAGTTGACTAGCGGTATCAAAGAGTATCACCTGTGCGATGGGCTGAATGGCATCCTTCTGTGCCATTTATTTCTATGATCCATCCTGTGAATGAGCGCCTTAAAGAAAATCAACTGGATTAATCAGATACAACCTACCCTTTACAAATCCATGTTGGCTCTCTTTGATCAGCTAATACTTTTCCAAATGCTCACTCTGTTGCTGATGATAGATTCCAGAAGATACCCCATAATTGATGGCAGGTCTGTAGTTACTTTGTTTCTCCCTCCCTCCCTTCTGAAGTAATAGAGTGACATTTACAATTTTCCCATTGAAAGGTACAATTCCTGAATCTAGAGACCATTTGGAAAATCATCACTAATAAATGTGTAATTTCCTTACCTAGTTCTTTTAGTTGACCATTATCTTCTCCACTACCATTTTGCAAATCTCATATTAAATCCATTAAGTTCCTTCCCTTGACTTAGGTTTACACTGATCTCACTCTTTCCATTGTTGTGGAATAATGAAGTCAGTGTGACTAAGGGGAAGAGCAGGCAGGGAGCAGATGATGAATGTAAAGGGACTGGTGATCTGAGGTGCCTTTGTTTTAATGCAAGAAGTGTAGTAGGTAAGGCAGATGAATTTAGGGCTTGGATTAGTACCTGGGAGTATGATGTTATTGCTATTACTGAGACTTGGTTGAGGGAAGGGCATGATTGGCAACTAAATATCCCAGGATATCGATTATCGATGCTTCAGGCGGGATAGAGAGGGAGGTAAAAGGGGTGGAGGAGTTGCATTACTGGTCAGAGAGGATATCACAGCTGTGCTGAAGGAGGGCACTATGGAGGACTCGAGCAGTGAGGCAATATGGACAGAACTCAGAAATAGGAAGGGTGCGGGAACAATGTTGGGGCTGTACTACAGGCCTCCCAACAGCGAGCGTGAGATAGAGGTACAAATATGTAAACAGATTATGGAAAGATGTAGGAGCAACAGGGTTGTGGTGATAGGAGATTTTAATTTTCCCAACATTGACTGGGATTCACTTAGTGTTAGAGGTTTAGATGGAGCAGAATTTGTAAGGAGCATCCAGAAGGGTTTTCTAGAGCAGTATGTAAATAGTCCAACTCGGGAAGGGGCCATACTGGACCTGGTGTTGGGGAATGAGCCCGGCCAGGTGTTTGAAGTTTCAGTAGGGGACTACTTTGGGAATAGTGATCACAATTCCGTAAGTTTTAGAATACTCATGGACAAAGACGAGAGTGGTCCTAAAGGAAGGGTGCTAAATTGGGGGAAGGCCAACTATACCAAAATTCGGCAGGAGCTGGGGAATGTAGATTGGGAGCAGCTGTTTGAAGGTAAATCCACATGTGATATGTGGGAGGCTTTTAAAGAGAGGTTGATTAGCGTGCAGGAGAGACATGTTCCTGTGAAAATGAGGGATAGAAATGGCAAGATTAGGGAACCATGGATGACAGGTGAAATTGTGAGACTAGCTAAGAGGAAAAAGGAAGCATACATAAGGTCTAGGCGGCTGATGAAAGACGAAGCTTTGAAAGAATATCGGGAATGTAGGACCAATCTGAAACGAGGAATTAAGAGGGCTAAAAGGGGTCATGAAATATCTTTAGCAAACAGGGTTAAAGAAATCCCAAAGCCTTTTATTCATATATAAGAAGAAAGAGGGTAACTAGAGAAAGGATTGGCCCACTAAAGGACAAAGGAGGAATGTTATGCTTGGAGTCAGAGAAAATGGGTGAGATTCTAAACGAGTACTTTGCATCGGTATTCACCGAGGAGAGGGACATGACGGATGTTGAGGTTAGGAACAGATGTTTGATTACTCTAGGTCAAGTCGGCATAAGGAGGGAGGAAGTGTTGGGTATTCTAAAGGGCATTAAGGTGGGCAAGTCCCCAGGTCCGGATGGGATCTATCCCAGGTTACTGAGGGAAGCGAGAGAGGAAATAGCTGGGGCCTTAACAGAAATCTTTGCAGCATCCTTAAACACGGGTGAGGTCCCGGAGGACTGGAGAATTGCTAATGTTGTCCCCTTGTTTAAGAAGGGTAGCAGGGATAATCCAGGTAATTATAGACCGGTGAGCCTGACGTCAGTGGTAGGGAAGCTGCTGGAGAAGCTACTGAGGGATAGGATCTATTCCCATTTGGAAGAAAATGGGCTTATCAGTGATAGGCAACATGGTTTTGTGCAGGGAAGGTCATGTCTTACCAACTTAATAGAATTCTTTGAGGAAGTGACAAAGTTGATTGATGAGGGAAGGGCTGTCGATGTCATATACAAGGACTTCAGTAAGGCGTTTGATAAGGTTCCCCATGGCAGGCTGATGGAGAAAGTGAAGGCGCATGGGGTCCAAGGTGTACTAGCTAGATGGATAAAGAACTGGCTGGGCAACAGGAGACAGAGAGTAGCAGTAGAAGGGAGTTTCTCAAAATGGAGACGTGTGACCAGTGGTGTTCCACAGGGATCCGTGCTGGGACCACTGTTGTTTGTGATATACATTAATGATTTGGAGGAAAGTATAGGTGGACTGATTAGCAAGTTTGCAGACGACACTAAGATTGGTGGAGTAGCAGATAGTGAAGGGGACTGTCAGAGAATACAGCAGAATGTAGATAGATTGGAGAGTTGGGCAGAGAAATGGCAGATGGAGTTCAATCAGGGCAAATGCGAGGTGATGCATTTTGGAAGATCCAATTCAAGAGTGAACTATGCAGTAAATGGAAAAGTCCTGGGGAAAATTGATGTCCAGAGAGATTTGGGTGTTCAGGTCCACTGTTCCCTGAAGGTGGCAACGCAGGTAAATAGAGTGGTCAAGAAGGCATACGGCATGCTTTCCTTCATCGGACGGGGTATTGAGTACAAGAGTTGGCAGGTCATGTTACAGTTGTATAGGACTTTGGTTCGGCCACTTTTGGAATACTGCGTGCAGTTCTGGTCGCCACATTATCAAAAGGATGTGGATGCTTTGGAGAGGGTGCAGAGGAGGCTCACCAGGATGTTGCCTGGTATGGAGGGCGCTAGCTATGAAGAGAGGTTGAGTAGATTAGGATTATTTTCATTAGAAAGACGGAGGTTGAGGGGGGACCTGATTGAGGTGTACAAAATCATGAGAGGTATAGACAGGGTGGATAGCAAGAGGTTTTTTCCCAGAGTGGGGGATTCAATTACTAGAGGACACGAGTTCAAAGTGAAAGGGGAAAAGTTTAGGGGGGATATGCGTGGAAAGTTCTTTACGCAGAGGGTGGTGGGTGCCTGGAACGCGTTGCCAGCGGAGGTGGTAGATGCGGGCACGATGGCGTCTTTTAAGATGCATCTAGACAGATACATGAATGGGCAGGAGGAAAAGAGATACAGACCCTTAGAAAATAGGCGACATGTTTAGATAGAGGATCTGGATCGGCGCAGGCTTGGAGGGCCGAAGGGCCTGTTCCTGTGCTGTAATTTTCTTTGTTCTTTGTTCTTTGTATTGCCTCCTGGTCCAGCTGCTCCACAGTACTCGTCTGCTCAAGAGTCCAGGATTGCAGTTTAAATTAATCCTTTTCCACCACCTTCCCATATCCCTGTTTGCATCTATTAGCATCTGTTATATGCACCTTCTTCATGCAAACAAACAGAATAGGGACATATGCTGGAGACAAGAATCTAAGGGAAGGTGTATGTGTTGCACATTGCTAGAGCAGCAGCCATTGTCTGTAAATATATTAACATGCAGCACTTAAGTATCTGGTGTGGGCAGCTTACTTGGGTGGAATCTTATGAGACCCACGGAGGCAGGTATGGAGGCAGCGGTGGGTAGTCAATAACATGCAATTATGAGAATAATTACAGGCGGGGAGGATTTGGCCTTCCTGGTGCCTCTCGCTGAGTGCTGAGCCCAGCAGCTCAATGGAGGTGGCCTCCAGGTGGCAGGCTGAGTGGCCATTGGAGCTAGAGGCTCTATTCCCCAGTGACGGGGCTGCTGGCAAGAAAAGCCATGCCCGCAGCCCAAACAAATCTACCAGAGGGTTTCCCCTCCACTTCAAGTGACCCACCAGCTTCGGCCCTCATCATTTCTAATTTTGATACACGCCTCCAAGGGCACCTTCATTCTGAGGCACCTTGCTGCCAGAGCAGCGCCCACCTCTCCTAGTGGTGCTGCCGGGCTTCCAAAGCTACAGGCCTACTGATTGGGCCTACAACCTCAGGAACTTGCCCACCATCCTTAATTGGACAGGGCTCCTGGAGGTGGCCTCCAGATTGGCTGACTCTGGGAAGATCTGACAGGCAGGCAGCACTCAAGAGATCCTCAGGGATGAGACCTGTATTTGTCTCTGATGGAAGAATATTTTCAAAGGAGGTAAGATTTCACCCATTGTCTGCTATATATAATGGGTTTTGTTTTTCCAAGAATGTGCTCAATGTGCTGGATTTTAAAGCCCCTTTGCCGTCAGAACGTTGGCAGGAGGGCAATGAAGATCAGTGCGGCGAAAGCCCACCACTGAACCCGACGGCGGCAGGCCCCGTGCCGATATTGGCAGTGGCGGAGAGGCCTCGTGGCAGTTGCGCCGCCGCTCGGCGATGGGACCCCCATTTCAATATGTAAACTAATTTACATACCTGATTCAATGAGAGTCCCGTCGCCTCCTTAATCGTCGCACTGATCTTCATTCTGGTGGCCGACATTGTCACGCCTTCGAATCCCCGAAGGGGAAACGTGGCAAAACACCTGTGGGGAGGGGGGAGGAGGATTTTTTCTCTGTGCAAGGGGGTGAGCGGAGTAACAACGATGCGGATTAGTCGGGGGTTTGCTGATGGGAAGGGGTAAAGGGCAAAGATGCCGAACTTTGGAGGGGGAAAAGCCAAGTTCTTAACAAATGAATTCCTGGTGGGGGGAAAGGGCAGGAATGTTTTGGTATGCCATTGGTCGGGGGGCGTGGGAAAATAAATTTAAAGGTAATTTATTTCTGTTTTTTGGTAAATGAACTGATCTGGCCCTTTAATTTTTAAATCTCTATTGAAGGCTGTTAGCCTTTTAAAAATGCACATTGGCACCAAACGCCGTTACCAGCTAAAGCTCACCCTTCCCCTCCACGTCATCATGGGGGGGTGGGCGGGCACCGTGGCCATGCAAATGAGCCTCCATGTTTGAAGTCACAGTAGCTCTGTGACGTGGTCCCCTTGCTGGCGGGGCGCATTGTTTTACGTCCGCTGCCTACTTTGGTGGCGGACTCTTAAACTGCAGCCCAATGTCTTGGAAAAAGGACATGCCTGTGCAATTGGAAAATGCCTGTGCAGTTGACAGAATGCTGTGCGTTATCCCATTTTGATACAACAACAGGTTTACAGAGAAGTCATGACAAGATGCAGCGCATGGCAACATTTTGTGCATTACTTACCTTGCCAGCAGATTTTTTTCTGGTCTGTTTCCTGGTTCTGAGGATAGCTGAAGCAGCATTGAACCTTTCTGCACTGCTATCAACACAGATCTGGGGAGGTGACCTCTTGTTCCAAAAAAGACCACCCTTCTTAGAAGGGACAGCCTTTTCACAGAAACTATTCAGGAAACCATGCCTCCTGCACAGTCCTTTCACATCATGTTATATGCTCCAGGAATATCTCATTGATTATTTAGTTAATTAGCCTTATATTATCTGGCGAGGTCAGCTGAGCATTGTACGTTATTGGCAGGGAGCGGCAATGTGTCCATCCATGGACACTAGTGTCCATGGTAAAAAAATTTGAGGTCCGTGACTGGTAATTTCAAGGATGAGAAATTTCACATTGGCTTCTGCTTTCCGACAAGACCGGCTTTAAAAAACATCGGAGCTGTCAGTTTCACAACTGAATTGGAATTTCTAAGCTCAGATCTTTATCTAATGCTCATCAACACTCCTTTCCATATTGACAGCTGACAGGTGCTAAGAGAGGGAACAGCAGTTTCCGAACTTAAGACGGATTCATCATGTTCCTGCGGGCTCTAAAGAAAAAATCGGAACCTGCCAGAAAAAGCCGAATCTTTCCGAAGTTCGAAAACTGCTGTTCCCACTCTCAGCAACAGTCAGAGAGAAAGTGAGAGAGGAGGGGGATAGAGAGACAGAGAGAGAAGGACAGAGAGAGAGGGGGGCAGAGAGAGAGACGAAAGAGGGGGCAGAGAGAGGGGGCGAGGGGGGCAGACAGAGGGGAAAGAGAGAGGGGGGAAGAGAGCGAGGGAAGAGAGAGGGGAGGGCAGGGAGGGAGTGGGGAGAGGGGGGCAGAGAGGGAGAGAGGGGTCAGAGAGCGAGAGAGAGGGAAACAGAGAGAGAGTGGGGAGACAGAGAGAGAGATGGGGAACAGAGAGACAGAGTGAGAGAGCGGCGACAGAGTGAGAAAGGGGGAGGGGGCAATTGACGGGGGGGGGACAACACACAGAGGGGGGACAACACACAGAGGGGGGAATGAGACAGGCGAGATGACACAGAAAGGGGATGGAACAATACAGAGGGGGAGGGAACAAAACAGGGGAATATATAAAGGGTAGAAGAAAGCGAATGGGAAATAAAAACAACACACTGGAAATACTCAGGAGATCAGGCAGCATCTGTGGAGAGAGAAGCAGAGTTAACATTTCAGATCTGTGACCTTTCATCAGAAGATGCAAAGGTCAGAGAAGTATTAGGTTTTAAGCAAGTGAAGGGGGGTGGGGAAGAGAACAAAAGTGAAGGTATGTGATAGGGAAGAGGGCAGAAGAGATTAAATGACAAATATTTCATGGGACAAAGGCAAAGGGAGTGTTATTAGTTGTGGTGAAGGACAAAGCATTAGTCCAGAGAAAGTGCTAATAGCATAATAATAAGCTCATTATAATGAGGGAAAAAAGACAAGAAAATTCAAGGAATCTCCTAAAGTCAGCACTATAAGTTCCTCATGAATACAAGAGTATGGTGTAATGGGGCTGTGTGATATTGGCAAATACAGGATGCTGCTGGTCTATATACAATAGTTAGTACAAACAATGTAATGGATAGCTTTAATAAACCTTAATCTATGGTGAAGTGTCTACAATTTCTTAACAAAATCCATGTTGCATTTTCAGTTTTAAAAACTGTTGAAGACATGTATAAATGTATTATCTTTCAATGACTATGTTAAAAACAGTCACTAACTGCTTTTTTTGCGGAAAATTGGATTAAAGGACACATTTTACAAGTATGTCAAAGATCAGTAACTGAAATATGCATCATTTACTATCCAGTTTGAGGGTAGATAACCTGAGTGGCCAAAGTCATTTGAAAGCTGTCTTTACATTACATTAGAAGTGCACATTTGTGAACAGGTAAGAGATTTGGCTTGGACGTAAATAGATTAGTCTGGAATACAATCTTGCAGATAATGAATAAACATTTTGTAACTGAATAATACATGCAGAAACAAATACTCAACTTTTTGCAGAAAAGCTTTTTGTTAATTGTCTTGACTGACCTGAATCGGAATTGACAGTGACAGACTGAGATGTAGACATAAGTGAATTTAAGAGAGTCGCTTTATTGGGGGAACTGAAGGGCACTCTTTATTTGTAATTGTGTTTATCTAATTTTGTCCCTAGCTTTGGTGAGTAAATGACATTTTGTTCATGAGAGACGCTGTTGTTTCTGTATTTTAGAATCCAGAAACTAGTTTAACAGCCTGTCAACGTGAATAAACTAGTCTTGATTACCTTGTTAGTCTTTCTGTCTCTTCGTGTCCCATTCTGCTTTTCTGTTTTACATGACACTTCTGAAGTACCATCTGCTCAATACTATAAAGTTCTCCTGATTTGGGGATCACTGCCCTTTTGTTGGCTGCCCTGTCTTCAGACACATATTACAAGCAAATGGAGAAGTTGCACAAACATTGATCATCACGGATTAAATTATCTTGTGACAATAGCAGTGTGAGAATTGGTCTGTCTTCCTATTGCTGATTTTTCTACTGCCTCACCTCAATAACCACAATAACAATCCTCTCCTTGGGTTTTATGGTTTATTGGATGAACTTGCACTCCTGGCACAGTGTGAATCCTGAGAGGTCATTTAATAAGGTCGATCTAACTCCCATGACATGGTGTAACTAGCTCTATGCTGTCAACAGAAGTAATTCGCATTGGCATCGCATACTATTTTGCTTGCTAGCTAACTAATACAGTTGTGCTACTCTCCATTGATGTTTGTATGCTTAGCTACATCATTTATAGGGAGAAATGTGTTTTAAATTGGACTGTGTTTTGATGGCATTAGATTGGCAAATACACTTTATATTCAGATTAATTGCCCCCATGTCCGCGGCTGAATCAATAATTTTGTCAAATATCCCTGATGTTGAGCACACGGCCGCTGAGAAACAATGGACCAGAGGCTGCATTATTGGGCCCATTGTGTATGCAAATGTTTGGGATGTCATAAAATGAAATTCCATTCCAGGAACATGATGGACAGGTTACAATTCCCATCATATGATAATTCATTATAGTACATCACCTCATTATAAATGATGATATATGTCAAATTAATACATGGACTAATGTCACTCTATGAATATATTTCTTACAATACTGTGAGTATTAAATACATTGTAGATATATTTTCATATGTTGATCATTGGACAGTTTATTTAATATTGCAAATGTGTATTTTAAATAATTTTATTGTTTTTCTTTGCATTATACCTTGCAATTATTTTTCATCTGTCTGTCTCTGTTAGATCTGTCAGCTCAGATTTCTTTGTATCGTTGAAGTGTATTTTAAAATAGCAATAAAAATCAATGTCATGCTCACAGCTAATATGGCATATGTATTATTGACTCAACAGGTAAAAGTATTAGGCTCTATGTTAGAGTTGACGGGTGAGTTTCAAATGAATCAATATTTCCTTTATATATATATTATATATATATTTGGAAAATAGGAATAGGAGTAGGCTGTTCAGCCCCTCGAGCATATTCTGTCATTCGGTAAGACCATGACTGATCTGCAGCGTAACTCCATATGGGCCTTTGCCCCAGATCCCTAAAAACCTTTGGATAACAAAATAGATCAATCTCAGTTTTAAAATTAACAATCGATCTAGTATCAATTGCCGTCTGTGGAAGAGAGTTCCATTTTATGTACTGGGTGGCATAATAACATGAGTGCAACTGTAGGTGGGACAGATGTTTTTCAAACTCAGAAAGTTGCAAAAATGCCTGAAGAATTTATACAGCTAGATTGTTTGAAAAACCTGTGCTGGCACTGAGATCAGATTGCATTGAATTGAACATATCAATGCCCAGTCACTCAATTTAATGTCTTCTGCTGGTTTTAAATTAATTGTCATTTTTATCTATATATTATTTAACAACTTGCTCTATGTCATGTCATTAAGATAGAAAAATGTCCCAAGTCACTTAACAAAGGCAAAAATCAGACAAAAATGGGTGTCAAGCCAAACAGGGAGATAATAGGAGAGATAGGGCAAGGGGATGGCAGCGGTGCAGCATGGACAGCTGACTGGTCTCAATTTTAGTGACAAGAAATCCTTGAACTCCTCAAAGTTGTTGTTAGAGATGAAGGTGGGTGAGGGGCTGCAGGAGAGGAGCACTTAAGGGAACAGCTGTTCCAGTAGGAAAGAAGAGAAGCCAGGGTATTTGTTTTGCATTCCAAAGAAAGATTTTCATTTATATAGCGCCTTGCATGACACAGAACATGTCAAGTTGCTTTACAGCCAATTAAGTACTTTTGAAGTGTAGTCACTGTTGCAATATAGGAAATGCAGCAGGCAGTTTGCATAGAGCAAGGTCCCACAAAGAGCAATGTGATAATGACCAGAAAATCTGTTTTGTGATGTTGATTGATGGATAAATGTTGGCAAGGACACCAGAGATAACTCCCCTGCTCTTCTTCAAAATCTTTTGCACCCAACTGAGGGGTCTTGGTTTAATAGCTCGTCGAGAAGGTGCATCTCCAACAATGCAGCACTCCCTCAGTACAGTACTGGAGCATTACGCTTAATTTTTATGCTTAAGTCCTGGAGTGGCACTTGGATTCCAAGCTACGGACATCTTCTGCCTGCAGGACTTCCCCAGCAGTGGATATTTCGATGTGACGTTCAAGATTATGGCAGGATGCATCAGGTTTCTGAAGGTGGTCAAGGAGAAGGGAAAACAGGCGCGGCTGTCCATCCTCACAGTGGAGCCACTCTTGACGCTGCCATCACAACATGACCGGATGGTGACAATTCACCTCTACAACCCCCATGTTCCTGTCGTGGATGAACTCACCTTTCTCGCCAGGTACGTCAAGGTGGCCGGCAGCAGCACTGATGTCAAGGACCATTTTAAAATTTGGACCAGCAAGCGGCAGGTCATGGTGACTTTGAAGGTCGATGCCAATGGAACCATCATCCACTGTCCTTCTAGCTTCGCTATCAGGGGAAGTTGAGGCTTCTTGGTCTATGCAGGGCAGCCCAGAGTTTGTCGCACCTGTGGCAAATCTGGTCATGTGGCAGCTAACTGCAGCACAGTCGGCTGCAAGAACTGCAAGAAGGAAGGCCATCAAACCAAGGACTGTAAACAGAGTAAGTGCTGCAACCCGTGCGGTGAGGCAGGCCACCTCTACAAAACCTGCCCCAAACGCTGCCTCAGTTACGCTCAGGCGGCAAGGGCCATGGAAAGGCCGGGAGAAGGAACGATGAATGCGTCTGGTGCTGGGAAGGAGTCAAGCAACCCTCTCCGCAGCAAGAAAAGTCTACCTGAGAAGGAGAAGAAAGGGGAGGCAGCTGAAACCAGCGACCCAACACCTACCCTATGCCTCGAAACCCCTCCTCTACAGACAGAATCAATGGAGGAGGAGGCAGCAGATGGACAATCAGGCCAGTGGCAAGTGATACAAAGGAAACCCACAAAGAAAAAACCTCCAAAAACGGAACAGGCCACCACCCAAATCAATGGCAAGAGGAGGCTACCATCTGAGACAGACTACAGCAGCTCCTCCTCACTGGACGAGGAAGTGCCGGAATGACGGCACCTGCAAAAGAGGCAGCAGAACTCAAAGGAGCTAGAAGATAAAGCCCCCCAGCCCCTGGGCACTGGAAGCTGTGATGGGCCCATCGCACCCCAAACGCCGAACCTAGTGACATGCCCAGTGCACCTCAGCTCCGGAACACCGAGAACAACGACACGTCTGGCGCACTCCCGCTCCGGGAAGCTGGGAGCAGTGATGTTTTCGAGGAGGAACAGAGGGGAAAGATACCAACAACAGAGGACAGCTCCATCCTTGCTGCCTACAAGACCCCCCCCCCCCGATGTCACCCCAGCGGAACAAACCCTGCATGAGAAACCTCGAGGGGTTTCTGAGCCCAACGAACGTGAAACAGCTAGTGTACACCATGGGTATGCAAGAACATACCGAAGGACTGGGACTAGCAAGGACAAATGGTGTGGGAAGTAGCAACTAACGTAAAAATGGGCATAAGGATTGCTTCAATTAACATGCGTAGCATTAAATCCACTATGCGATGTGTTTCAACCTTGGACTACCTCGCCAAGGCCAAAGCCAATCTACTGTTTCTGCAGGAATGTGGAATACCACACCTCAGTACCTACAGGCAATGGTTGCGCTGGTGGTCCCACGGGCCATCGATCTGGTCAGGGGGTAATGATTCCCGTTCCCCCGGCCTGGGTATTCTGCTGCGGGGAGGTAACTTTACCATCTCCAAATTTAAGGAGGTGGTGGGCAGTCACCACCTCGTAGCAGATGTAATGTACAACAATGCTTCGGTCTGGTTGATCCATATGTACACCCCGGTTCAATGCATCGAGCGGCTGACCGTCTTCCAGCAGCTCCCACTGTTGCTGGCAACATCCAGGCCGGTCATTCTAGGCGGTGACTTCAACTGCATCATTAACGCAGCTGGACGATCCGGCAGTGACGACAGCAAACTGAAGGCTACATCCAGATTCCCAATGGAAACAGTAAAAGATGCCAAGCTGCACGAAGTCTTCAGCAAACCTACAGATGGAGCGCAGCGTAGATATACCTGGTCAAGATCGGACAGGTCTGCCCATTCCAGGATTGACTTCCTGTTTGTGTCCTGTGCTGTCACAGTCAGATCCACCGATGTCAAGCCGGTGTTCTTCTCCGACCATTGCCTCTTACCGGCCAACTGTCACTTACAGGACGATCAGCGGGTTGGCAGGGGGATATGGAAGCTCAATGCTACACTGCTAACCCCAGAGAACGTTGAGGAACTCAAAAGGGATTACAAAGGTTGGAGAACCGTGAAACCCCTCTTTGAGTCTACAGTTCACTGGTGGGAGGCAATCAAGGAGAACATCAAGAGGTTCTTTATCTTCAAAGGCGTTCACAGGGAGGAGAGAGAGACAGATGGAAATGTCCCGACTCCAGAAAAGAATGCAAAATCTGCTCTGGCTGCAGTTGATGGGGGTCGAGGTCAAGGAGGACCTCCATGAGGTGAGGAGCCAGCAGGCCTCGCTCTTTGCCATGGAGGCCTCCAAGATCATCTTCCAGCCCAGAGTCCACTCCATTGAGCAGGATGAGACGTGCTCGTGTTACTTCTTCCAAAAGGTACACAGAGAGAGCTCTGTGATCAGCAGGCTGAAGGAAGAGAATGGCTCGGTAATGTCTTCGCAGTTCGACATACTAAGGATCAGCAAATCCTTTTATGCTGGGCTGTACGATACAAAGACCACAGACAGCACGGCTGCCCAGTCCTTCCTGTTATCTATCATGGAGGTCTTAGATGACAGCATGAAGGAGAGACTGGACAAACCGCTAACTCTGGATGAGCTGACAAATGCTATCAGGTCCTTCGAGACGAGTAAAACTCCCGGACGTGACGGCGTCAGGTTGAGTTGTATTCTGCTTTGTGGGACTGGGTCGGCCCAGACCTGCAAGAAGTATACGAGATTATGCTACTGGCCAGCAGCATGTCAGAATCCATGAGGAAAGGCATCATCACCCTCATCTACAAGCAGAATGGGGTGAGGGTGGAAATCAGAAATTGGCGGCCCATCTCACTTCTTAATGTTGACTACAAGATTCTGTCCAAAGTCATTGCCAGTGGGGTCAAGTCTGCTCTGGAGTTGGTGATTCACCCTGACCAGACCTGCACTGCACCCAGCAGGAAGATCTCTGATAGTCTCGCGCCACTTAGGGATACGATCGCCTATGTACGGGACAGGAGGGTGGACACCTGCCTCATCAACTTGGACCAGGAGAAGGCTTTTGACAGGATATCGCACACCTACATGATGGACATGCCCTCCAAAATGGGGTTTGGGGAGGAAATCCACAATTGGAACAAACTGCTCTACACAAACATCAGTAGCGTAGCCTCAATCAATGGGTGGGAATCAGAAAGTTTCCCAATCCAATCTGGAGTCAGAAAGGGCTGTCCTCTCTCCCCGGTCTTGTTTGTTTGCTGTATTGAACCCTTTGCTGAGTCTATTAGGAAGGATGCGAGCATAAGAGCGGTGACAATCCCAGGCAGGGGAGGCACTCAGGTAAAAACCTCCCTGTGCATGGACGACATCGCCGTTTTCTGCTCGGATCCGCTGTCTGTTCGAAGACTGATGAGCATCTGCAACCATTTCGAACTGGCCTCGGGAGCCAAAGTTAACCATGGCAAGAGTGAGGCCATGTTCTTTAGGAACTGGGCTGACCGATCCTTTGTCCCCTTCACCGTCAGGTCAGACTACCTGAAGGTGCTGGGGATATGGTTCGGAAGGACTGGGGCGTGTGCCAAAACCTGGAAGGAGTGAGTCGCCAGGGTACATCATAAACTGAGCATGTGGGAGCAGTAGTCTCTCTCCATTGTGGGTAAGAACCTGGTCATCAGGTGCGAGGTACTCATGTTGCTGCATGTATCTGGCGCAAGTCTGGCCCACACCCCACTCCTGCGCCATGGCAGTCACACGAGCCATTTTCCGCTTTATTGGGAGATCCAAAATGGACCCGGTCTAGAGGGACACGATGTTCAAACCTCTGAATAAGGGCGGGAAAAATGAACCCAACGTTGCCCTCATCCTGATGAACACTTTCGTGTGTGGCTGCATCAAGCTGTGCGTAGAGCCCCAGTACACAAACACCAAGTGTCAGTATGTGCTGAGGTTCTATCTGTCCCCGGTGTTGCGAAGGATGGGTCTGGTCACATTGCCGCGGAATGCTTCATCGAGTTGGACTGTGCCGTACCACCTGTCCTTCATGGGAATGTTTCTGCGGGAAAACACCTTTGACCACCAATCCATCAGGCAGTGGTCTGCACGGAATGTCCTCAAGACCCTACGAGAAAAGGAGATGGTGGATCCTGTCGGATGGTTTCCTGAGCAGACTGACAAAGTCATTTGGCAGAATGCCTCATCACCAGAACTTTCAAACAAGCACCAAGACATAGCTTGGCTGGTGGTGAAAACGGCCCTCCCCATCAGATCCTTCCTGCACGCCCGGAGTCTTGCCCTCTCCACACGCTGCCCTCGAGGTGGCTGCGATGGAGAAGAGACAGTTGCCCACCTCCTTCTGGAATGTGTCTTTGCAAAGCAGGTGTGGAAAGAGATGCAGTGTTTTTTGTCGAGGTTCATCCCAGGAGTCTGTGCTCTACGGGCTGTTCCCAGGGAAGCACACCAAGATAAACATCAACTGCTGCTGGAGGACCATCAATTCAGTGAAAGACGCTCTTTTGTCTGCCCGAAACTTGCTGGTCTTCCAGCGCAAAGAGTTGTTCATGACTGAGTGTTGCAGACTGGCACATTCCAAGGTCCAGGACTACGTGCTGAGGGATGCACTAAAGCTTGAGGCAGCCGCTGCAAAGGTTCAATGGGGAAAGACCACTGCGTAAGGTCCTCCCACCAAAGTGAACTGAGGGGCGGGGCCCATGAGAAACCCCTCGGGCTGTATATACCAAATATGGGTTTGTTGTAAAATGTACATGGCATGTAAAATAGAATGGAAGGGTTGTGAGGCAACTCACCCCTGTATCGAAGAAAACAGATTTCCGTTGCACATTTTGGAATGTCAACTTGGTACTAATTTGAACTGTTTTGTAATGCATCTTTTACAGATCTTTGTGAATAGAAAAAAAAAACTTGACCCCACAAACTTCTAACTTGAAGGTGAGAGCGTTACTAACTGAGCCACAGCTGACACAAAGCAATGAAGACATGGACAACATTCTGGCTTGGATTCAAATGTTGCAAGTAAAATCCATGGCACACAAATATCAGGCAATGACCATCTCCAGCAAAAGTGAGACTAGCCACTTTCTCTTGACATTCAATGGCATCACTGTCATCGAATCCCCCACCATCAACATTATGGGAGTTTTATTTATTCATTCATGGGATGTGAGCATCGCTGGTTGGCTAACATTCATTGCCCATCCTTAATTGCCCTTAAGAAGGTGGTGATGAGCTGCTTTCTTAAACCACCACAGTCCTTGAGGTGCAGGTACACCTACAGTGCTGTTAGGAAGGGAGTTCCAGGATTTTGACCCAGCGACAGGGAAGGAGCAGCGATAAAATTCAAAGTCGGGATGGTGTGTGGCTTGGAAGGGAACTTGCAGGTCCTGGTGTTCCCATGCATCTGCTGCCCTTGTCCTTCGAGGTGGTGGAAGTCACAGGTTTGGAAGGTGCTGTTGAAGGAGCCTTGGTGTGTTGCTGCGTCTTGTAGAAGGTACACGCTGTAGCCACTGTGCATCCGTGGTGAAGGGAGTGAATGTTGAAGGTGGTGGATGGGGTGCCAATTCAGCAGGCTGCTTTGTTCTGGATGGTGTTGATTTTCCTTGAGTGTTGTTGGAGCTGCACCCATCCAGGCAAGTGGAGAGTATTCCATCACACTCCTGATTTGTGCCTTGTAGATGACGGACAGGCATTGGGGAGATAGGCTTGCTGCAGAATTCCCAGCCTCTGACCTGATCTGGTAGCTACAATATATATGTGGCTGGTCCAGTTCAGTTTCTGGTCAATGGTAACTCCCAGAATGTTGACAGTGGGGATTCAGCAATGGTAATGTCATTGAACATCAAGGGGAGATGGGTAGGTTTTCTCTTGTTCGAGATGGTCATTGCCTGGCACTTGTGTGGCGTGAATGTTACTTGTCACTTATCAGCCCAAGCCTGGATGTTGTCCAGGCCTTGCTGCATCTGGATATGGGCTGCTTCAGTATCTGAGGTGTTGCGAATGGTGCTGAACATTGTGCAATCATCAGTGAACATCCCCATTTCTGACCTTATGATGGAGGGAAGGTCATTGATGAAGTAGCTGAAGATGGTTTGGCCTAGGACACTACCCTGAGGAACTCCTGCAGCGATGTCAGAAACCCTCAATTCTTTTAAAAGGTACCTGGACATGTACCTGACGTGCTGTAACCTGCAAGGCTATGGACCAGGTGCTGGGATTAGATTGGGCGGCTAGTTTTTTTGGCAGCACGGACACGATGGGATGAATGGCCTTCTCCTGTGCTGTAATTGTTCAATGGTTCTATGGCCAGGTACTGAGATGATTAATCTCCAACAACCACAACCATCTTCCTTTGCACTAGGTATGACTCCAAACAGCAGAATTTTCCCCCTAATTCCCATTGACTCCAGTTTTGTTAGGGTTTCTTGATGCCATATTGGGTCAAATGCTGCCTTGATGTCAAGGGCAGTCACTGTCGCCTCACCTTTGGAGTTCAGCTCTTTTGTCCATATTTGGACCAAGGCTGTAATGAGGTCAGGAGCTGAGTGACCCTGGCGGAACCCAAACTGAGCGTCACTGAGCAGGTTTTTGCTAAGCAAGTGCCACATGATAGCACTATCGACGACCCCTTCCATCACTTTACTGATGATTGAGAGTAGGCTGATAGGGCAATAATTCACCAGGTTGGATTTGACCTGCTTTTTGTGCACAGGACATAACTGGGCAATTTCCCACATTGCTGGAACAGCTTGTCTAGGGGCGCAGCTAGTTATGGAGCACAGGTCTTCAGTACTATTGCCAGAATGTTGTCAGGGCCCATAGCCTTTGCAGTATCCAATGCCTTCAGCCACTTCTTCACGTGCAGTGAATCGAATTGGCTGAAGACTGGCATCTGTGATGCTGAGGACCTCAGGAGGAGGCCGGGATGGATCATTCACTCGGCACTTCTGGCTGAAGGTGGATGCTTCATCCTTGTCTTTTGCACTGAGATGCTGGGCTCCCCCATCATTGAGGATGGGATATTTGTGCAGCCTCCTCCCTCCTGTTAGTTGTTTAATTGTCCACCATCATTCACGACTGGATGTGGCAGGACTGCAGAGCTTACATCTGATCCGTTGTTTGTGGGATGACTTAGCCCTGTCTATTTCATGCTGCTTCCGCTGTTTGGCATGCAAGTAGTCCTGTGTTATAGCTTCACCAGGCTGACACCTCATGCCTGCTGCTGCTCCTGGCATGCCCTCCTGCAGTCTTCATTGAACCAGGGTTGGTCCCCCAGCTTCACGGTAATGGTAGAGTGGGTGATATGCTGGGCCATGAGGTTACAGATTGTATTTGAATACAATTCTGCTGCTGATCGCCCACAGTGCTTCAGGGATGCCCAGTTTTGAGTTGCTAGATCTGGTCGAAATCTACCCCTTTTAGCACGGTGGTAGTGCCACACAACACGATGGTGGGTACCCTCAGTGTGAAGTCGGGACTTTGTCTTCACAAGGACTGGGCGGTGATCTGTCACCATCATCATGAGTCCCGCTTGCTCTGTTGCCTCCCTGGTGCCAGGGTAAAGGACATCACTGAGAAGGTGCACATCGGTACCAACGACATAGATAGTGCAGGTATTGATCTCCTACGTTCAGATTTTCAGGAGCTAGGGAGGAAGTTAGAAAGTATGACCTCAAAGGTAGTAATCTCTGAATTACTCCCAGTGCCATGCGCCAGTAAGAGTAGAACTTGGAAGATAGAGAGGATCAATGCATGGTTTGAGGCATGGTGCAGGAGGGATGGTTTCAGATTCTTGGGTCATTCGAAGCAGTTCTGGGGCAGGAAGCACCAATTCAAAAGGGACTGATTGCACCTCAACAGGACTGGGACCAATGTCACTTGAGTGGTTTGGGAGGGTTTAAATTAAATTGGCAGGGGGTGGGCACCAGCATATATAAGTAGAAAAGAGGAATAAGGAGCATGAAGGAGTGAGAGTGTTGGATCGCACCAGAGAAGGAAGCAGTACCATATCAGATAGGGGTAGACTGAGAAGGACTACGAGGAATACAGACAGGTCTAGAATGCATGTACATAAGACACAAAGTGTGGTGAATAAAGTTGGTGAGCTACATGCACAAATAGCCATATGGGAAAATGATGTAATAGCAATAACAGAAACGTGGCTTAAAGTGGTGAGGAGTGGGCGTTAATATTCAAGGATAAATTCAAGGATTTATAGAGTTTTTTGAGGATGTAACAAGCAGGGTATATAAAGGGGAACCAGTAGATGTAGTGTACCTGGATTTCCAAAAGGCATTCGATAAGGTGCCACGTAAAAGATTAATAGGCAAGATAATGGCTCATGGTGTTGGAGGTAATATATTAGTGTGGATAGAGGATTGGTTAACAGGAAACAGAGAGTAGGCATAAATGCATTTTCAAGTTGGCAGGCAGTGAATAGTGGGGTGCTGCAAGGATCAGTGCTGGGGCCTCAGCTATTTACACTCTATATTAATGATGTGACGAAGAGACAGAAAGTAATGTACCCAGGTTTGCTGATGATACAAAGCTTGGTGGAAAAGTAAGCTGCGGGGAGGATGTAGAGAGGCTTCAAAGAGATATAGACAGGTAAAGTAAGTTGGCAACAAGATGGCAAATGGAGTATAATGAGTGAAGTGTGAAGTTGTTCACTTTGATCGTAAAAATAGAAAAGCAGAATATTTTTTCAAAGATGTGAAACTGGTAAGTGTTGATGTTCAGAGAGTCTTGGGGGTACTCGTACACGGAACGCACAAAGTTAACAAGCAGGTGCAGCAAACTGTTAGGAAGGCAAATAGCATGTTGTTCTTTATTGCAAGGGGATTGGAGTATAGGAATAAAGAAGTCTTACTAAAATTGTATTGGGCTTTGGTGAGACTGCACCTGGAATACCGTGTGCAGTTTTTGTCTCCACATTTAAGAAAGGATATACTTGTACTGAAGATAATGCAGCGAAGATTTATTAAATTGGTCCATGGGATGAGGGGGTTGTCCTATGATGAGAGGCTGAGTAAATTGGACCTATATTGTCCGGAGTTTACAAGACTAAGAGACGATCTAATTGAGACATACAAGATTCTGAAAGGGCTTGATAGGGTAGAAGCTGAGAGATTGTTTCCGTTGGTCGGGGAATCTAGAACACGGGAACACAGTCTCAGGATAAGGGGTCAATCATTCAGGACTGAGATGAGGAGAATTTACTACATTCAAAGGGTTGTGAATCTTTTGAATTCTCTACCCCAGAGGGTTTGAATGTTTCATCATTGAATACATTTAAGGCTGGGATAGATAGATTTTTGGTCTCATAGGGAATCAATGGATATGGGAAGCGGGCAGGAAAGTGTAATTGAAGCCCAAGATCAGCCATGATCATATTGAATGGTGGCGCAGGCTCAATGGGCCATATGGTCTAGTTCTGCTCCTATTTCTTGTGTTCTTGTGATACAAAGTGCTCAGAAAAGACAGGAAAGGGAAAAAGGGAGGTGGGTGGCAGTGCTGATTAGGGAAGACATTGTACTGTTAGAATGGAAGGATGTCCTTGAAGGGGCAAGGATAGAATCCATCTGCTTAAAGTTGAGAAGCAAGAAACACTACTGGGGTTATTCTTCCAGCCTCCAAATAGTGTGTGAGCGCGAGAGATAGAGGAGCAACTCTGCAGGGAAATCAGAGAGAACTATCGAGTGGTGATATTGGGGGACTTTAATTACCCAAATATTGATTGGAATAATGTTAGGGTAAAGGGAAATGAGGGGGACTAATTTCTGAAATGTGTTCAGGTGAACCTCCTTGTTCAGTGTGTTCTCTGCCCAACTAGGAAGGAGGCATTGGTGGATCTGGTGTTGGGAAATGAGGTACATCAAGTGAACCATGTGTCTATGGGAAACTCTTGGGTAAGAGTGATTAAGGTTTAGATTAGTAATGGAGAAGAGCAAGGAACAATTTAAAACAGAAAGTCATGAAGACGTCATGAACACGTGCTATGTCAAATGATTTTTTTTAATCCATTGGTTGGAAACCTGAATTAAACTTTATAAAGAAAGCAGGAGACAAAGAACTGTTAAAAGGTCACTGTTACCAGCGAAAATGGTCACTGCAATTTGCATCTTAATACCCTCCATTCCAATGTATCGAGTTGGAGACATAGGTCTGGTAAATCTCCAACCGGGACAATGGCCTGAGAATTTTGAATGGGCTACCTACCTTAACAAGAGATTAAAGGCAATGCTGGAAAATTAACACTGATGGTGATGGACCATTCAGAGGGTAAACACTGAAACAATGAGAGCTGTGAGAGATTGGAATTCTTAGACCTGAGCTAATTAAGTTGCAAAAGAGAGAATAACCTGGTCATCATGTGACAAACTCTCCATCAGTGTGAAAACTTGCTGTTCCTTCTCTCTAGAGACAGGCAAGCACCCGAGTTTGACCCGTGAAGGACTCAAGTGGAGTCTCCCTCTTTCTCTCCAGGCAACACTGCAAGTTTGAACCCTGCCTGCTAGCTGCAATCACCCAGGTCTATCATTGCTGCCAGCAAGACAGCCATCTGTATCACTGTCTCAAGAAAACCCTGAACCAGTTGGCCACATCTACCAGCCAGAAACTTCAGGACCACTGAGTTCAGCTGGAAGGCAACTGAATTACCAGACTCCACAGACGGTATACTCTTTTTTATTGTTCTGGATTCTAATCAAACCAATCTATTCTTCTCCGCTCTGTAACCTATTCATGTGTGTAATTCTCGTGTGTGTGTGTGTGAAAGTTGGAGCATAGTTTATTATTTCACTTAGATCAGGTTTTGGTTTTAAGTTCTTGTTTGAACTCAAGAAAACCTGTCCCATTGTTTCTTTTATGATCATAGCACATAAAGGAGTAAACACTCACTGAATTGGTAAGCACATCCACTGTTTAAAATAAATAAACCCTGTTGCAGTCAAAGGAGAGGGTCAAGAGGAGAGTCTTTTTACACCTGCTCACCTGATCTTAACAAGACCTTTCAAATTAGAAAAGAGCTAACTTTAATGGGATGAGAGGGGATTTAGCCAAGGTAAAATGGAACATAAAACTTGTTGTGTGATTGCCTTTAAGAATGATGCCCCTTTAAGATCTTAGTATGCGAATGAGCCAAGTACCAGGATGCAGTCATGTGACTACAAGCCTGCGTCATTCTGTAACTGTAATACCTAGAGGCAAGTTCTGTAAATAGCTAGCTCTGCAATGTAAATAGTAAGTTATCTGTTAATAAACCTGTTTGAGATCCTCAACAAACTAGACTCCATGCATCTCATTTATGTTGCATCAGATAACATAAAAAAACTCATTACATGGTGGCAGCTGTGGTGAGAAAACAAAGAGTAAATTGAAGACTATGGGAAAAATAGCTTTAATACCTTCTTACAGCTAAAAGAGAGAAAGTTAAAAAAAAATAATGGCCAAACAGGGACGGAAGAAAACACCTCCAGCTGTAAAAGACGGAGCACTGAACAACAGGCTGTAAATCAATCACTGCGATTGGGTGAGTCATTGTTCTGGGAATCCCCATTAAAAATGAAGCTTCGAGGTGCTTGCAAAGTCAATTTTTTTTAAAGGCTCAGTAAAAAAAACAGGGAAAACCCAATCCCTATCTCAAGCTGATCAATTGTTTTCAAAGGCTCTCCCAGGCTGATTGAAGTCAGTGTCATTACAGGAGGCGCCTGGCAGCAAAAAGTATGGGAATCCTCCATTCACACAGCTCACAGTTCGCAGCTGAAGCGATAGAAAAACCCATTGAATCACTCAAGTGTGAAGAATTGCCTAATGAACGGCTGCATAAACATATGCTGGCAGAGAAAAAAAGTACTTGAAATGCCTATTGAACAATTGTGTAAACAGACAGACAGGAGTGCTGGAAGAAAGATAATCAGACAAGGACTTGGAAACATGTGTTCCTGTCTATCAAAACAGCCAAGTGAGTTTTTTTTAAAGAGAAAGTAGTACAGAGTCATAGATCAAGTCTTAAAGCAAGTTTTAAGAAAAAGAACAGCAGGAGGATGGATACTAAACTTCCCAGCATGAACTGGAAAGCCATGGACATCCTATCCACATTCAAACTTTTCAAACAGAGAATGCAGTTATGCTTCACTGACCAAGTGATTACAGAAACAGAAGCACAGGCTGTAAAAATAATGATAGCAATTGGAGATGAGGGATTACTCAGAATCAATACCTCAGGCTTATCCAAAGAGGACCAGAAAGATCCCACAAAGATATGGAAAGTGCTGGAAGATCAGCTCCGATTCACCACTTGGAATTGATGTCTTACAGGCAACAGCCACAGGAATCAATAGACTAGTTCATCAGTAGATGCTGTTGTAAGGGCAATGAATGTGATTTTCCAGAAACTGAACTGTCATACCGAATAATGGAGCTGGTGATTGTATCAACACCCATTGAAACATTTCAGAAAGACCTCTTGGGGAAAAAGAAAGGTCAAGGCAGTGATGCACTGCTGGAAGATTGCAGGAACTATGAAGCCATGGTAGCCAGACAACAGCACCCGCAAGCACTAGGTGTAGTCAATAGTATTGGCACCATAACCAGGTCAACAAGAGTAAGCAAGCTGTGTGGTAAGTGTAGTTGGTCCCACTCACCACGATGTTGTGCTGCATTTCAAGATCTGTACAAGGTGCACGGCGCAGAAGGACACCGAGCCCACCGATACAAGAAATCTGGCTCCAAAAGGCATCCAGAAGTCACAGTAGGACACAAACAAACAGAAAACAGGGCAACAGCAGCAAGGAAAGAGCCAGTGGCCTGCGCAAACGCAAACCAATACATGAGGTCCACAGTGAAATAGACCTGAGACAAGATTCAGAGAGAAGCAATTCTCAATCAAAAGCCCAACAGGCGTTCCACATTGTGAACCTGACACATCATGTTGATGAAGTCAAGCAATTGGACGCTTTTGCCATTATTATCATCACGTGCCCGAAGAAAGCTGGCAAACATACACTCAAGGTTAAGATCGACACCAGCGCGAGTGCAAATATTCTACCAGTCCGAATCCTCAAAGATATGTACTGGAGTAATGGAAATCAATGATACAACTGAAACTGCCATGCTATCTGCATACTATGGGTCACCCATCCCTTGCAGTAGCACACCAACAATGCAATGCAGCAATGGCAAGTCGGCATGGAAACCACAAATATTCTACCTAGTACATGTGATCAGACCATCAGCATGTAAGGACCTCAAAATCATAACTATCCACAAGACCATTGCCAAGGGGAAATATCCAAGGACCGGAATCTGCTTGCAGAATCTGACCAGCATCAAATACTGCAGTCTGGAAATCGAGCAGGAGCATAACTATGCTGCACCTTCACTTCTGCTCTCTGGAGAACCATCAGCACCACATCGAGCCAGAACGGACAGGTACTTCCATGAGGCCAAGTACTCTTCCCCCAACAAGTCCTCGACCTTGAGCACCAGGCCTTCAGACGCGAAGGGTGAGGAGAGGTGAAGGACATGCAATGACCTGAAGAGGCAGAGGAGGAATGAGTTGAAGCATAGTCTGTTAGCTCTTCAAGATGAGGTGCTGGATATTTCCAAGAATGACAAAGCCCCAAAAGTGGTCATCTTGAGGAATGTAACAGAGTATGTGAGCAAGATGAAGGCAAAGCAACAGAAGCTGAATGCAGACAGGGAGAAACTTCAGAAAGAAGGGGGGGTTTAAACTAATTCAGCAGGGGAATGGGAACCTAAATTGTAGTTCCAGTGTACAGGATGTTGAGAGTAGTGAGGTCAGGGATAAGGTTACAAGGACGCAAGAGGGCACTGGCAAGCAAGAACTTGGTTTAAAGTGTGTCTACTTCAACGCCAGGAGCATCCGGAATAAGGTGGGTGAGCTTGCAGCATGGGTTGGTACCTGGGATCTCGATGTAGTGGACATTTCGGAGACATGGGTAGAGCAGGGGCAGGAATGGATGTTGCAGGTTCCGGGATTTAGATGTTTCAGTAAGAACAGAGAAGATGGTAAAAGAGGGGGGGGAAGTGGCATTGTTAATCAAGGAGAGTATTACAGCGACAGAAAGGACGTTTGAGGACTCGTCTACTGAGGTAGTATGGGCCGAGGTTAGAAACAGGAGAGGAGAGGTCACCCTGTTGGGAATCTTCTATAGACCTCCGAATAGTTCCAGAGATGTAGAGGAAAGGATAGCGAAGATGATTCTCGACAGGGGTGAGAGTAACAGGGTATTTGTTATGGGGGACTTTAACTTTCCAAATATTGACTGGAAATACTATAGTTCGAGTACTTTAGATGGGTCAGTTTTTGTCCAGTGTGTGCAGGAGGGTTTTCTGACACAGAATGTAGACAGGCCAACCAGGGGCGATGCCACATTGGATTTGGTACTGGGTAATGAACCCGGCCAGGTGTTAGATTTAGATGTAGGTGAGCACTTTGGTGATAGTGATCACAATTCGGTTAGGTTTACCTTAGCGATGGGCAGGGACAGGTATATACCGCAGGGCAAGAATTATAGCTGGGGGAAAGGAAATTATGATGCAATTAGGCACGATTTAGGATGCGTAGGATGGGGAAGGAAACTGCAGGGGATGGGAACAATCGAAATGTGGAGCTTATTCAAGGAGCAGCTACTGCGTGTCCTTGATAAGTATGTACCTGTCAGGCAGGGAGGAAGTTGTCGAGCGAGGGAGCTGTGGTTTACTAAAGAAGTTGAAGCGCTTGTCAAGAGGAAGAAGAAGGCTTATGTTAGGATGAGACGTGAAGGCTCAGTTAGGGCGCTTGAGAGTTACAAGCTAGCCAGGAAGGATCTAAACGGAGAGCTAAGAAGAGCAAGGAGAGGACACGAGAAGTCATTGGCGGATAGGATCAGGGAAAGCCCTAAGGCTTTCTGTAGGTATATCAGGAATAAAAGAATGACGAGAGTTAGATTAGGGCCAATCAAGGATAGAAGTGGGAAGTTGTGTGTGGAATCAGAGGAGATAGGGGAAGTGTTAAATGAATATTTTTCGTCAGTATTTACAGTAGAGAAAGAAAATGTTGTCGAGGAGAATACTGAGATTCAGACTACTAGGCTAGATGGGATTGAGGTTCACAAGGAGGAGGTGTTAGCAATTTTGGAAAGTGTGAAAATAGATAAGTCCCCTGGGCCAGATGGGATTTATCCTAGGATTCTCTGGGAAGCTAGGGAGGAGATTGCAGAGCCTTTGTCCTTTATATCGTCATTGTCGACAGGAATAGTGCCGGAAGACTGGAGGATAGCAAATGTTGTCCCCTTGTTCAAGAAGGGGAGTAGAGACAGCCCTGGTAATTATAGACCTGTGAGCCTTACTTCGGTTGTGGGTAAAATGTTGGAAAAGGTTATAAGAGACAGGATTTATAATCATCTTGAAAAGAATAAGTTCATTAGCGATAGTCAGCACGGTTTTGTGAAGGGTAGGTCGTGCCTCACAAACCTTATTGAGTTTTTCGAGAAGGTGACCAAACAGGTGGATGACGGTAAAGCCGTGGATGTGGTGTATATGGATTTCAGTAAGGCGTTTGATAAGGTTCCCCACGGTAGGCTATTGCAGAAAATACGGAAGTATGGGGTTGAAGGTGATTTAGAGCTTTGGATCAGAAATTGGCTAGCTGAAAGAAGACAGAGGGTGGTGGTTGATGGCAAATGTTCATCCTGGAGTTTAGTTACTAGTGGTGTACCGCAAGGATCTGTTTTGGGGCCACTGCTGTTTGTCATTTTTATAAATGACCTGGAAGAGGGTGTAGAAGGGTGGGTTAGTAAATTTGCGGATGACACGAAGGTCGGTGGAGTTGTGGATAGTGCCGAAGGATGTTGTAGGGTACAGAGGGACATAGACAGGCTGCAGAGCTGGGCTGAGAGATGGCAAATGGAGTTTAATGCGGAAAAGTGTGAGGTGATTCACTTTGGAAGGAGTAACAGTAATGCAGAGTACTGGGCTAATGGGAAGATTCTTGGTAGTGTAGATGAACAGAGAGATCTTGGTAATAAAAGCAAAATACTGCGGATGCTGGAAATCTGAAACAAAAACAAGAAATGCTGGAATCACTCAGCAGGTCTGGCAGCATCTGTGGAAAGAGAAGCAGAGTTAACGTTTCGGGTCAGTGACCCTTCTTCGGAACTGACAAATATTAGAAAAGTCACAGATTATAAACAAGTAAAGTGGGGGTTGGGCAAGAGATAACAAAGGAGAAGGTGCAGATTGGACCAGGCCACATAGCTGACCAAATGGTCACGGAGAAAAGGCAAACAATATGTTAATGGTGTGTTGAAAGACAAAGCATTAGTACAGATTAGGTGTGAATATACTGAAAATTGAACAGCAGCAAGTGCAAACCTGAAGAAAAACAACCTGAAAAAAACAGTGGGTAAGCAAACTGAACAAACCAAGATGAAATGAAATAAATGCAAAAAAAGATTGTAAAAAATGTAAAAAGGAATGTAAAAAAAAGGGGAAGAAAAAATAACTAAAAATGAAAGTAAAATGGGGGGCTGGCATGCTCTGAAATTATTGAACTCAATGTTCAGTCCGGCAGGCTGTAGTGTGCCTAATCGGTAAATGAGATGCTGTTCCTCGAGCTTGCGTTGATGTTCACTGGAACACTGCAGCAATCCCAGGAGAGAGATGTGAGCATGAGAGCAGGGGGGAGTGTTGAAATGGCAAGCAACCGGAAGCTCAGGGTCCTGCTTGCGGACTGAGCGGAGATGTTCCGCAAAGCGGTCACCCAGTCTGTGCTTGGTCTCCCCAATGTAGAGGAGACCACACTGTGAGCAGCGAATACAGTATACTACATTGAAAGAAGTACAAGTAAATCGCTGCTTCACCTGAAAGGAGTGTTTGGGGCCTGGGATAGTGAGGAGAGAGGAGGTAAATGGGCAGGTATTACACCTCCTGCGATTGCAGGGGAAGGTGCCCTGGGACGGGGACGAGGTGGTGGGGGTAATGGAGGAGTGGACCAGGGTGTCGGGAGGGAACGATCCCTTCGGAATGCTGACGGGGAAGGGAGGGGAAGATGCGACTGGTAGTGGCATCACGCTGGAGGTGGCAAAAATGGCGGAGGATGATCCTTTGGATATGGAGGCTGGTGGGATGAAAAGTGAGGACAAGGGGAACCCTGTCACGGTTCTGGGAGGGAGGGGAAGGGGTGAGGGTAGAGGTGCGGGGAATGGGTCGGACATGGTTGAGGGCCCTGTCAACCACAGTGGGGGGAAATCCTCGGTTGAGGAAAAAGGAGGTCATATCAGAAGCACCGTCATGGAAGGTAGCATCATCAGAGCAGATGCGTCGGTGATGGAGAAACTGGGAGAATGGAATGGAGTCCTTACAGGAGGTAGGGTGTGAAGAAGTGTAGTCGAGGTAGCTGTGGGAGTCGGTGGGCTTATAATGGATATTGGTAGACAACCTATCCCCAGAGATGGAGACAGAGAAGTCGAGGAAGGGAAGGGAAGTGTCAGAGATGGACCATGTAAAGGTGAGAGAAGGGTGGAAATTGGAAGCAAAGTTGATAAAGTTTTCTAGTTCAGGGCGGGAGCAGGAAACGGCACCGATACAGTCATCAATGTACCGGAAAAAGAGTTGGGGGAGGGGGCCTGAGTAGGACTGGAACAAAGAATGCTCGACATATCCCACAAAAAGACAGGCATAACTAGGACCCATGCGGGTACCCATAGCGACACCTTTTACTTGAAGGAAGTGCATGGAGTTGAGGGAGAAGTTGTTCAATGTGAGAACAAGTTCAGCCAGACGGAGGAGGGTGGTGGTGGATGGGGACTGGTTGGGCCTCTGTTCCAGGAAGAAGCGGAGAGCCCTCAAACCATCCTGGTGGGGGATGGAGGTGTAGAGCGATTGGACGTCCATAGAGATCTTGGTGTCCAGGTACATAAATCCCTGAAAGTTGCTACCCAGGTTAATAGGGCTGTTAAGAAGGCATATGGTGTGTTAGCTTTTATTAGTAGGGGGATCGAGTTTCGGAGCCACGAGGTCATGCTGCAGCTGTACAAAACTCTGGTGAGACCGCACCTGGAGTATTGCGTGCAGTTCTGGTCACCGTATTATAGGAAGGATGTGGAAGCTTTGGAAAGGGTGCAGAGGAGATTTACTAGGATGTTGCCTGGTATGGAGGGAAGGTCTTACGAGGAAAGGCTGAGGGACTTGAGGTTGTTTTCGTTGGAGAGAAGGAGGAGGAGAGGTGACTTAATAGAGACATATAAGATAATCAGAGGGTTAGATAGGGTGGATAGTGAGAGTCTTTTTCCTCGGATGGTGATGGCAAACACGAGGGGACATAGCTTTAAGTTGAGGGGTGATAGATATAGGACAGATGTTAGAGGTAGTTTCTTTACTCAGAGAGTAGTAGGGGAGTGGAACGCCCTGCCTGCAATAGTAGTAGACTCGCCAACTTTAAGGGCATTTAAGTGGTCATTGGATAGACATATGGATGAAAATGGAATAGTGTAGGTCAGATGGTTTCACAGGTCGGCGCAACATCGAGGGCCGAAGGGCCTGTACTGTGCTGTAATGTTCTAAAAAAAAAACAGCACCAGATGAGACGCAAATTCTCCGAGCAAGAGTTGTCAGATCACCGAGGCGATATATGGACTTTTGACCCTCTATACTTGTAAACGTTATAATCTATATTCACAGAATCACAGAATCACAGCATAATAAAGTGCAGAAGAGGCCCTTGGGCCCATCGAGTCTGCACCGATGCATTAAAACACCTGACCTGTCAACTAATCCCATTTGCCAGCACTTGGCCCATAGCCTTGAATGTTATGACGTGCCAAGTGCTCATCCAGGTACTTTTTAAAGGATGTGAGGCAACCTGCCTCTACCACCCTCCCAGGCAGGGCATTCCAGACCGTCACCACCCTCTGGGTAAAAATGGTCTCCTTAAACCTCCCGCCCCTCACCTTAAACTTGTGACCCCTCGTAACTGACCCTTCAACTAAGGGGAACAGCTGCTCCCTTTCCACCCTGTCCATGCCCCTCATAATCTTGTACACCTCGATCAGGTTACCCCTCAGTCTTCTCTGCTCCAGTGAAAACAACCCAAGCCTATCCAACCTCTCTTCATAGTTTAAATGTTCCACCCCAGGCAATATCCTGGTGAATCGCCTCTGCACCCCCTCCAATGCAATCACATTCTTCCAACAATGTGGTGACCAGAATTGCACACAGTACTCCAGCTGTGGCCTTACCAAAGTTCTGTACAACTCCAACATGACCTCCCTGCTTTTGTAATCTCTGCCTCGATTGATAAAGGCAAGTGTCCCATATGCCTTTTTCACCACCCTATTAACCTGCCCTTCTGCCTTCAGAGATCTATGGACTAACACGCCAAGGTCCCTTTGTTCCTCGGAACTTCCCAGTGTCAGGCCATTCATTGAATACTTCCGTGTCACATTACTCCTTCCAAAGTGTATCACCTCACACTTTTCAGCGTTAAATTCCATCTGCCACTTTTCTGCCCATTTGACCATCCCGTCTATATCTTCCTGTAACCTAAGGCACTCCACCTCACTGTTAACCACTCGACCAATCTTTGTGTCATCCGCAAACTTACTGATCCTACCCCCCACATAGTCATCTATGTCGTTTATATAAATGACAAACAATTGGGGACACCGCACACCTGTGGTACGCCACTGGACACTGGCTTCCAGTCACTAAAACTGTATTCTGTGTAAATAATTTTGATGTTATCTAATGTTATATGTTTTTACTTTTAGCATACAAGGCATATCTTTGGAAAGAAGGGGGATGTTGTGTGATTGCCTTTCAGAGTGATGTCCCTTTAAGATCTTAGTATGCTATTGAGCCAAGTACCAGGATGCAGTCATGTGACTACAAGCCTCAGTCACTCTGTAACTGTATCACCTAGAGGCAGGTCCTGTAAATAGCTAGCTCTGTACTGTATAATAGTTTAGCTATTTCATAAACCTGTTTGAAATTTTCAACCAACTGGATACCATGCATCTCATTTATGTTGCATCAGACAATATAAAGAACTCATTACAAGACTGACAGGAGAAACAGTAATGGAACAATGGGTGATCTTTAAGGAGGAAATTTGGCGATGATACCAAACTTGCAGACGTGGCAGACAGTCAAGATGATACCAATTATTTCCTATGTTAGTGTGTTGGAGGTCTGGTCAGTGCTGAAGAGACATTAATTTAAAATTGACAGAGAGAGTGAAAAGAAAGGTTAGAGAAATTTCTCTATGCAGAAAGTTGTTGAAGATTGTAATCCTTTGCTACAGGGAGTGGCTGAGGCAGAGATGATTTTAAGGTAAAATTGGAGAAATTGTTGTTGCAAAGGAAGTTGCAGGGCGACAGCGATAAAGCAAGGTAATGGGATTACTTTTGAATTGTTCTGGCAAAGAGCTGGCAGAGACACCATAGGCCTAATGGCCTCTTTCTATTCAGTAAATTCTGTGGGACTAGGTGTCTCTCGTTCCTTCCTCATATGAGTAGAAAGGTAGAAAATGTCATGTAATTTGCTGCACATTTGCAAAAAGAGATAGAATTATTATTTACCCTGGTGAACAGAGTCACCAAGATTTTGTAAACTCTTACAGTAGATGAAATTCCGATATTGCTAGAAATGACAATTAGCTAAAGGTAGCTTGAAACTGAAGCCTGCCACACCAAAATTACTGCTTATTTCAACATACAGATACAGGGTAGGCCAATATTTAATCAAGATTGAGTAATTATCGAGAAATGAAGTGCAGAGTTTGTTCGAGCTGAATCAGAACTGAAGGTTGTCTTCGGAAAGCTAGAGAGGTGACTTGGCAGCTTTTGTTGAGAAAGGACATACAGATTTGTACAACTAAATATGAGAAGTGGAAATAATTTCAAGCCAAATGACAAGAGGAATTTCTTATTAGCCAAAATGAAGAGAGGATTTTGGAGATAACAAAGTATGACCTTCTTGAAAGGTTTCAAACTGGAATGGTTGGACTTTATAACTGATGAGGTGCTCTGATTAGGCCTTGCATCATCATCCTTTTTATCACAGTAGTCGACGGATGTTTTTGCGAATGGAAAGCGGTTTCCAGTGGTGTTCCACAGGGCTCAGTGTTGGGTCCCTTGCTGTTTGTGGTATATATTAATGATATGGACTTAAATGTGGGTGGTATGATTGGGAAATTTGCTGATGACACGCTCCTGCCCGCTATCTTGTCACAGACCTTCCCTTTTTTCTTTTCTTCACCACCACCCTCTCGCCCCTTTTCTGCTGGCTCTGTGCTTGCTTATAAACTGTTAGATCCAGTACCAATGAATAGTCATTTAACATAAAACATTAATCTGTTTCTCTCTCCACAGATGCTGCCTGACCTGCTGAGCGTTTCCATCATTTTCTGTTCTTATTTCAGATTTCCAGCATATGCAGTATTTTGCTTTTGTTCTTATTTAATGATTTTTTTTCCTTGTCCGGGAGGAGATGTATCAACTTTGTATCCATGATCAAGTGTGGAAAGTTCCCTGATCTCTGCGTGTGATCATCTGTTACATGTGATCAGTTAAGATGGCACAGGCTGTGACTCCAGGAGTTACATCAGGATTGCGCTTGTTAGTGCCCTCCAGTGCCCTGTTGGAGTATGAAGGCTCAGTGGGAGGTAACCTTTATTGCATGAGCTGGCAAGCACCTGTGCCACAGTGGTACATCTCAGGTGCTTGCCCACTCACATATGCCGGAAACTCTGTTGCCTGCTGATGTGCAGTGGGGGGTGGGGTGGGGGGCAGGGGGCTGCATTCCCTCCTTCCCTTATTATTTGCAAAAATAATTTTTGTGCCCATTCAGTCCCCCTAAAAAACTGTGAGTTCAGGCTGCTTCCTTGGTGAGCAAGCCCAGATGAGGGCTCTTCTAGAAACCAATATTCTTCATTTCACTGGGGATTCAAGTTCAAGCCTTCCATGGTTCTCACAGAGGTCAGAAAATCAGTAAGTCCTAATATAGAGTCCTAAAATCTCCTGGAAACCCCATGAAAGGATGGATCTTGGCACATTTCTTGCACCTTTCACTAAATTTCTGCTGGGGTTAAATCAGAAGTAAGCTGCAAATCTATCAGGCCCCACATGTATTATGCACTTATATCATTTCTTGTTTCCGACCTTCAGAAAAAAAATTACAATTTCAAGTGCTTTCTTGGTTGTAAGGTGATTGACTGACAGAAAAATGTACATGAAAAATAAATAATTCCCTAGCAAAGTCACAAGGAGGTACAAATATTATCAAGTTAGAATTGAATTTATAGCAACTTTCCGTCTGTAACCTCTGCTGTAGTAAAAGATGATGCAGCACAATTTCAAGGGGGATTTGCAGTAAAATCCTCATACCTAGATGAACTAAATACTCCAATTGGTGATGTTGGCTTGCCTGTATTTGAGGATAGTAAATCTCCCCTTTCTGTCCATATTTCTTTGGTGCAGCTGGGATGTGATATACCAGTCTTTGAAGTTCTTCGAATTGCATTAAGTTCAGGAAGTGTATTCAGCTGAGCTGAAGGTCCATATCATGCTGTGCATTTTTCTCTCTCCTTGAACCCCATAAGGCAAAATATATTTTCCCTAAAGATATTAAATCAGGGGATAGCTGATGCATTGTATTTGATGAGCAAGAAATTCCACTCTGACATAGTTTGCATATGAAAAATCCTGCCTTGGAAAAATATGCTGGAAAACTGGAATTAAAACAGAAAATTCATAGCAGTTAAGTCAACAATGAAAGGTAGGTCACCTTTTTCAGTGTCATCTATTGCACATATCCCATATTTTCTGTTTTTATTTCAGATTTCCATTATTAATGCTGTTATTTTTAACTATGGCACACTGGACTATTTAGGAGGCTTAGTAACCAAAGGACACGTATTTATGATAACTGGCAAAAAAAGGGAAGAGATGAGGGAGAAAACTTTTTACATAGTGAATTGTTATGATCTATATTTCACTGCCTGAAAGGGTGGTAGAAGCAGGTTCAATTAGAACTTTTAAAAGGGAAGAGATAATATACCTGAAAAAGAAAAATTTGCCGGATGACAGGGAAAGAGCAGGGAAGTGGGGCTAATTGGAAAGCTCTTTCAAAAAGCCGGAATGATGGGCTAAATGGCCTTCTTCTGAGCTGTATGATTCTAGGAAATTTAACCTGTGATCTTCCTGGTTTGCATACCTCAAATACTGTTGCAGCTGGTCCCTTTATCTACCAGGTTGTTCGTGGAGCTTTTGACACAAACTTACTCTGAGAGATCACCTTCAATATGAGACTACTTTCAAACCATCATTTCATAGAGGATCTTAAGGGAATGTACAATATTTATCAACATGCATGAGGACAGAAAACAAGTCAGTGAAGTATATCTTATTGACAGCACCAAAAAAAATAATTCACTCAGCATCACTCAAAGTAATTTCAATCATACAATTGATTGCTTTAATTTGTTTAGCCGATGATTTCATTTCAAATAGCAACATATTCGAATTCATCATGAAGCTGGAAGATAAGAATGAAGCAATTACTGGCATTACATGACCAGAGATCCTATATAGTGTACATTCCTGGTTTCAATATGAAGGACATGAGAGAACAAATGAAGCTCCTAGAAAATGAAGGAAAGCAGCTAAAACCTATTTTAGAACCAGTGAATGGGATAGAAGTACATCTGCAGTTTTGCAGAAAATGTTCAAGAAATTAGACACTAGATTGAAAACAGAACAGAGAGGGAGAGGTGAGGAAAATATAGAACTAACTTAGAGAGGGAGAAGAGGATTATTTAAGCTATTAGAAGCAGAAAGCCGAGCCTTAATAGTGAGAATCACCTGCAATGGCTTCTCTTGCCTCTCCTGCACCGTTGCCTCTGGTGTGCCCCAGGGATCTATCCTTGGCCCCTGACTATTTCTCATCTACAGGCTGCCCCTCAGCAAAATCATTCGAAAACACAGCATCAGTTTCCACATGACACCCAGTTCCACCTCACCACCACTTCTCTCAACCCCTTCACTGTCTCTAAATTATCAGATCGCTTGACCGATATATAATACTGGATGAGCAGAAATTTCCTTTAACTAAGTATTGAGAAGATCATAGCCATTGTTTTCGATGAAAACTCCATTCCTTAGTCACTGACTCCATCCCACTCCATGGCAACTGTCTAAAGCTGAACCAGACTGTTCACAACCTTGGTGCCATATTTGACCCAAAGATGCGCTGAGGATCATCTTCAAATCCTCACTCGATATAGGCAAGGTACCGGATGATTGGAGGTCTGTGAAAGTTGTACCATTGTTTAAGAAGGGTGCGAGGGATAAGCCAGGATAGGTCAGTCATCTGATCTTGGCGGTCGGTAAATTGTTAGAATCTATTCTGAGGGACAGGATAAACTATCACTTAGAAAGGCTTAGATTAATCAGGGATAGTCAGCATGGATTTGTTAGGGAGAGGTCATGTCTTACTAAATTAATTGAGTTTTTTGAGGAAGTGACAAGGAGAATTGATGAGGGTAGTGTAGTGGATGTGGTCTACATGGATTTTAGTAAGGCATTTGACAAGGTCCCATATGGCAGACTGGTCAGTAAATGAAAGCCCATGGGATACAGGGGAAGGTGGCAGGTTGGATCCAAAATTGGCTCAGCGACAGGAAACAAAGGGTAGTAATCGACGGATGTTTTTGTGAATGGAAATCGGTTTCCAATGGTGTCCCATAGGGCTCAGTTTTGGGTCCGTTGCTGTTTGTGGTATATATTAATGATTTGGACTTAAATGTGGTGGCATGATTGGGAAATTTGCTGTTAACACAAAAATTGGCCGCGTAGTTAATAGTGAGGAAGAAAGCTGTGGACTCCAGAATGATATCAATGCTTTGGTTGAGTGGGCGGAAAAGTGACAAATGGAATTCATTCCAGAGACGTGTGAGGTATTGCATTTGGGGAGGGCAAATAAAGCGTGGCAATATACAATAAATGCGAGGATGTTGAGAGGGATAGAAGAAGTGAGAGACCTTGGAGCGCATGTCCAAGGTGGCAGGATAGTGGATAGAGTGGTGAACAAGGCATATGGATTGCTTACCTTTATTGGCCGAGGTATAGAATACAAAAGCAGGGATGTGATGCTGGAACTGTATAAAACCCTGGTTAGGACACAGTTGGAGTATTGTATGCAGTTCTGGTCACCACATTGCAGAAAGGACATAATTGCTCTGGAGAGAGTACAGAGAGAAGATTTACAAGAATGTTGCCAGGACTAGAAGGTTGCAGCTATGAGGAAAGATTGGATAGGCTAGGATTGTTGTCCCTGGAACCAAGGAGGCTGAGGGGTGACTTTATTGAGGTGTACAAAATTATAAGGGGCATAGATAGAGTGGACAGGAAGGACCTGTTTCCCCTGGCAGGGAGGTCAGTTACCAGGGGGCACAGATTTAAGGTGACTGATAGAAGGATTAGAGGGGATATGAGAGGAAACATTTTCACCCAGAGGGTGGTGGGTGTCTGGAATTCGCTGCCAGGAATGGTGATCGAGGCAGAGACCCTCCTGGACATGCACCTGAGGTGCTGTAACCTGCAGGGCTATGTACCAGCTGCTGGAAGGTGGGATTAGTTTGGGAAAATAGTTTATTCAGCTGGTGCTGACACGATGGGCTGAATGGCCTCCTTCTGTGCTGTACTTTTTCTATGGTTCTATGAGCTTCCAACCACATATCCGCACCATAAATAAGACAGCCTATTTCCACCTTCATTACATTGGCTGACTCCACTCTGCCTCAGCTCATCTGTTGCTGAAACTTTCATCTTTGTTACCTCTAGACTTAACTATTCCAACGTACTGCTGGTCAACCTGCCATGTACTACCCTCCATAAACTTGAGGTCATCCAAAACTCTACCGCCTCTGTCCTAACGTACCAAGTTCTTCTTCTTCTTCTTCTTCTTCTTTGGCCTCCTTGTCTCGAGAGACATTGGGTAAGCGCCTGAGGGTGGTCAGTGGTTTGTGGAGCAGCGCCCGGAGTGGCTATAAAGGCCAATATTAGAGTGACAGACTCTTCCACAGGTGCTGCAGAAGAGATTGTTTGTCGGGGCTGTTACACAGTTGGCTCTCCCCTTGCGCTTCTGTCTTTTTTCCTGCCAACTGCTAAGTCTCTTCGACTCGCCACACTTTAGCCCCGCCTTTATGGCTGCCTGCCAGCTCTGGCGATCGCTAGCAACTGACTCCCGCGACTTGTGATCAATGTCACAGGATTTCATGTCGCATTTGCAGACGTCTTTATAGCGGAGACATGGACGGCCGGGGGGTCTGATACCAGTGGCGAGCTCGCTGTACAATGTGTCTTTGGGGATCCTGCCATCTTCCATGCGGCTCACATGGCCAAGCTATCTCAAGCGCAGCTGACTCAGTAGTGTATATAAGCTGGGGATGCTGGCCGCCTCGAGGACTTCTGTGTTGGAGATACGGTCCTGCCACCTGATGCCAAGGATTCTCCGGAGGCAGCGAAGATGGAATGAATTGAGACGTCGCTCTTGGCTGAAATACATTGTATAGGTCTCGCTGCCGTAGATCAAGGTACTGAGGACACAGGCTTGATACACTCGGACTTTTGTGTTCTGTGTCAGTGCGCCATTTTCCCACACTCTCTTGGCCAGTCTGGACATAGCAGTGGAAGCCTTTCCCACGCGCTTGTTGATTTCTGCATCGAGAGACAGGTTACTGGTGATAGTTGAGCCTAGGTAGGTGAACTCTTGAACCACTTCCAGAGCGTGGTCGCCAATATTGATGAATGGAGCATTTCTGACGTCCTGTCCCATGATGTTCGTTTTCTTGAGGCTGATGGTTAGGCCAAATTCGTTGCAGGCAGCCGCAAACCTGTCGATGAGACTCTGCAGACACTCTTCAGTGAGAGATGTTAAAACAGCATCGTCAGCAAAGAGGAGTTCCCTGATGAGGACTTTCCGTACTTTGGTCTTCGCTCTTAGACGGGCAAGGTTGAACAACCTGCCCCCTGATCTTGTGTGGAGGAAAATTCCTTCTTCTGAACACTTGAACGCATGTGAGAGCAGCAGGGAGAAGAAAATCCCAAACAGTGTGGGTGCGAGAACGCAGCCCTGTTTCACGCCACTCAAGATAGGAAAGGGATCTGATGAGGTGCTGCTATGCTGAATTGTGCCTTTCATATTGTCATGGAATGAGGTGATGATACTTAGTAGCTTTGATGGACATCCGATCTTTTCTAGTAGTCTGAAGAGACCACGTCTGCTGATGAGGTCAAAGGCTTTGGTGAGGTCAATGAAAGCAACATAGAGGGGCATCTGTTGTTCGCGGCATTTCTCCTGTATCTGACGAAGGGAGAACAGCATGTCAATGGTCGATCTCTCTGCACGAAAGCCACACTGTGCCTCAGGGTATATGCGCTCGGCCAGCTTCTGGAGCCTGTTTAAAGTGACTCGAGCAAAGACTTTCCCCACTATGCTGAGCAGGGAGATTCCACGGTAGTTGTTGCAGTCACCGCGGTCACCTTTGTTCTTATAGAGAGTGATGATATTGGCATCGTGCATATCGTGTGGTACTGCTCCTTCATCCCAGCACAGGCAAAGCAGTTCATGGAGTGCTGAGAGTATAGCAGGCTTGGCACTCTTGATTATTTCAGGGGTAATGCCGTCCTTCCCAGGGGCTTTTCCGCTGGCTAGAGAATCAATGGCATCACTGAGTTCCGATTTTGTTGGCTGGTAACCCATTAACCCTGTGTTCACTGACCTGCATTGGCTCCCGGGCAGGCAACGTCTTGATTTTAAAATTCTCATTGTTTACAAATCCCTCCACGGCCTCTCCTCTCCCTATCACTGTTATCTCCTCCAGCCCTGAAAACCTCCAAAATATCTGCGTTCCTCTAATTCTGACCTTATGAGCATCACCGATTTTAATCACTCTACCATTGGTGGCTGTACCTTCAACTGCCAAGGCCCTAAGTTTTGTAATTGCCTGTTTAAACCTCTCTATCTCACTTTCCTCCTTTAAGGCACACCTGAAAGCCAAACTCTTTGTCCAAGCTTTTAGTCATCCTAACATCTCCTTATGTGGCTTAGTGTTAAATTTTGTCTGATAATGCTTCTGTGAAGCACTTTCGAATGTTTTACTAGGTTAAAGGTGCTACATAAATACAGGTTGGTGTTGTTTTGAATAGTCAAGGATGCAACTCGCACTCATGCATTTGTGTTTGTCAGCGGTGGGGCAGGGACAGTGGAGGGAGGTACAGAATGAGAGCTTGATGCAGTTGCATGAGAGGAATTTTAATACCATTTAAAGTATCTTTCTGGTTTGTGTTATTAATATGGAAAGCTGCTTAAAATATGATTCACCATGTTCTGTTTCAATTTCAATCGGCAAGCAGACCCATTCCTAATTTGCATGGAGCTACTGCTGAGTCTGTGCAATTTCATTAATAGTACAGTGCCCCAGGTTACTATGAGGCATAACGATAACTAACTAGACTCTGAAGGTTCACTGATCTCTTGATCATTATATTACACAAAGTGTCAAAGGAATTCCTCTCATGGCATAAACTTTGCAAACTCAGTTCTAGACTTGAAAAAATCATTTGAACGATTGCTCCCAGGGCTTTGCTGTAAAGATCTGCAGGTTATGCAGATTTGAAATCTTTGGCTTGCAGTTCTTTATCCAAATAGTTCTGACTCGAATATTCATTCTTAAAAGGGTAACCTAACAGAGTTGCAGATGTAAGAGTTGTAGTTGTAGAGTGATGGACAAGGGGGAGGTGACCACCCCTGACACCTTGGGTACCTGTCCTGTCTTCATTGGTTAGAAGAGTTCAAACAAATGATTGACATTGGGTGAACTACCAGCCCCCAAAAATAAGGTAAATCAATGAATGCTCGGAGGAGCAGAGACGACAGCCCCCATCTGACAGACAGACAACTTGGCTAACTGGAGGTGGTGAAAAGCCAGAAGGCGGGAGAGAGAAAGAGAGAAAAGACTGCCCTTCCAGCTGCAGAGATCAGCTGCAAAATCATCTGACACTGGTTATATACTTCAGCAGTCACAGAATCCCAAAGAAGGGGGTTGAAAACTCATCAGTAATTTTAAAGTAGTTTATTAAGAAGCAACAGTTTGCATGTAATGAATATTAAGATGTAGCAGTTTAAATATGATGACATATAAGCTGAGTAGACAGAAGAAATATATGACCAGTGTCAGATGATTTTGCAGCTGATCTCTGCAGCTGGAAGGGCAGTTCTTCTGTCTCTCCCTCTCTCCCGCCTTCTGTCTTTTCACCTCCTCTAGTTTGCCAAGGTGTTTGCCAGATGGGGGCTGTCGTCTCTGCTCCTCCGCGTATCCATTGATTTACTTTATTTTTGGGGGCTGGTAGTTCACCCATTGTCAATCATTTGTTCAAACTTTTCTAACCAATGAATACAGGACAGGTGCCAAGGTGTCAGGGGTGGTCACCTCCCCCTTGCCCATCACTCTGCCCCCCAGAAGTCACCTTTCACCTTATCACGTGCTTGGTCTTGTTTGTAAATTCTGCCAGACACTTGTCTAGAGCAGGTACAAGGCTCCATCTAATCAGCTTTAGGAATGTCTTGTTTCAGAGCCTGTGTTAGGGTCATGTACTTGGCAGAGATAACAGGCCTATGCTGCCTTTGCTATCTGCTTTTTAATAAGAGAGAGAGAGAGAGAGAACTATTTCTATTCTATTTCTATAAGAATTCTATACTATTATGAGAAGTATCAGTTATTAAAGGCCCCATTTCTTACAAAGAACAGCACTGTTGGGAGCAGAGCAGCATTGCACAGAAGCATCTTTTTCCAAAAGCAGAGACACCAGAGCCACAGCCCAGAGGAAAATCAAGAGTAAAGCAACAATTCTCCAGGGCACAAACACAAGTGGTCAAAGGTCACTCAGGCCAATTTCCAGCCAACCAGTTTTCCACCTGGCACCAAGGAATGCCAAAAAATCTCTTTATCGGGGTAGCGAGTACTAGCTGCAGCAAATGGCCTCAGAATGAACGATGGATTGGGCACCCAGCAGGGGTGGACCAGTGGCAGTGAGAAAGGTTACAGGTGGTGAGCACTGCTGAGAAACAATGGCTGCAAAGCTGTGCATGCCACCAGCAGGCAGAGTCAGCGTTGTAGAGAACCACTGCGTGACCAACATTAGAAGTCAAGGATGGACCTGTGGCAGGTAGGAGCAGCAGGAGGCCCAATATTGAGCTGGATATTACCGAAGCAACAGGATCATAGGATTACAGGGGAGAGACCCATCCTACTTTTAGAAGACTGAGGGAAAAAATAAAACAGTAAGAAATAACATATATGGGTAGGCCAAGGAATGGTAAAGGAAATTTTATGCAGACAAGTGTAACGTATTGCACATAGGAAGTTAAAAAAAGGTGACATATTATTCATGAATGGTACAGATATAGCTAAAGATGAAGTTGAAAGAGATCCAGAGGTCTTATAGACTTAAAGCTCAACATGTCCATCCACTGCAAAGAAGCAATCAACAAAACCAGTACAATGCTGAAGCTGTACAATATTCCATGATTGGATATATTCAAGGCTGGGTTATATAGATTTTTGATCTCTTAGGGAATCAAGGTGTATGGGGGAGTGGACGGGAAAGTGGAGTTGAGGGAGAAGATCAACTATGATCGTTTTGAATGGCGGAGTAGGCCCGAGGGGCTGTACTCTTGCTCCTACCTCTTACGTCCTTACATATGCGGAACAAGTTAGAGGAGGTAGCAATGAAATTGCATTGGTTGAATGACACCTTGAGTATTCTATCCAGTTCTGGTTACTGAAAATCTTGGCAGAAACACAAACACTGGAGCTAGTGTAGGGAAGAGCTGCAAAGTTGATTGCTATTGTTAAGGGTCTGAGTTATGAGAAAAAACTGGAGAAACTTGTGTTTTATACCCCAGAAGGAGGTATCTGGGAGGTGACCTTTTAGAGGTATGTAAAGTAGCAAGTGGTGTGGAAAAAGTTCACCTGGAATGTTGATAGGGCACATGTTTAATTAGTAACATGAAACTTTAGGATTGATAGCAGAAGGGTTTTCTTTCCACATAGAAGAGGATCAAATCTTGGAATGGGCTTCCAAGCAAAATTGAAGGCAAAAAGCCTGGAGTCATTTAAGAAACAGTCAGAAGCAGCAGAAGGAGTATGGGGTTATTCTGATGGGCCAAATGGCCTTCCTTATACACAATAATCTGATTATGTTGTGATCCTGTGACCGAAAAATTCTAAATGCTTTATGCACATCTTACCTGTGACATCCTCAAAGCTTTCACACATATCATCAGATGCAACACGGCTCTTAAAAAAAAAAGAGTGAAAAATGTGGCTTAAATATATTCTGTGATAAGATAAATTGTCTCAATAGAATTTGGGCCAAACTGATGTATTATGTACTGAAGTTTAATTAGAAGTGGAATAGATCTTCAGAGCATATTTAACAACAGCTCATCTGCTGAGTGCCCATTACTATATCAACATATTCCTTGAGTAATACCTTGTGAGCAAGTCAAATTGCTTCATCTGCTTCAATCATCACTGGGGAAATTTGGAAATTAAAGAATGCAAATTGATATCCAAGAGTAAAAGGAAACCTTTAGACTTAACAGGCAAGCAGAGGACATGATTTAATCTAGACTGTCTGGGCAGGATAGCCATTTATATAACAGGATAAGAAGGGTTGCAAAAAAAATAAAGTTGTGCCGTTAAAATTTAAGGAGAGATAAGAAATTGGCTGAAGGAGAGGAAGTAGCAGGTACATGGAGGAAGTGAAATGCTTCAGAGATCAGTGTTGGATCCCCAATTTACTTTAATGAAATGCATTCAGAAGCTCTGTGCAAACTTGCAAAGGCTACAAAACCAGGAGGGGCAGTGATTTCCGAGGAGGCAGTTTCTTTTGGGCCTCCTTATCTCGAGAGACAATGGATACGCGCCTGGAGGTGGTCAGTGGTTTGTGAAGCAGCGCCTGGAGTGGCTATAAAGGCCAATTCTGGAGTGACAGGCTCTTCCACAGGTGCTGCAGAGAAATTTGTTTGTTGGGGCTGTTGCACAGTTGGCTCTCCCCTTGCGCCTCTGTCTTTTTTCCTGCCAACTACTAAGTCTCTTCGACTCGCCACAATTTAGCCCTGTCTTTATGGCTGCCCGCCAGCTCTGGCGAATGCTGGCAACTGACTCCCACGACTTGTGATCAATGTCACACGATTTCATGTCGCGTTTGCAGACGTCTTTATAACGGAGACATGGACGGCCGGTGGGTCTGATACCAGTGGCGAGCTCGCTGTACAATGTGTCTTTGGGGATCCTGCCATCTTCCATGCGGCTCACATGGCCAAGCCATCTCAAGCGCCGCTGACTCAGTAGTGTGTATAAGCTGGGGATGTTGGCCGCTTCAAGGACTTCTGTGTTGGAGATATAGTCCTGCCACCTGATGCCAAGTATTCTCCGAAGGCAGCGAAGATGGAATGAATTGAGACGTCGCTCTTGGCTGGCATACGTTGTCCAGGCCTCGCTGCCGTAGAGCAAGGTACTGAGGACACAGGCCTGATACACTCGGACTTTTGTGTTCCGTGTCAGTGCGCCATTTTCCCACACTCTCTTGGCCAGTCTGAACATAGCAGTGGAAGCCTTACCCATGCGCTTGTTGATTTCTGCATCTAGAGACAGGTTACTGGTGATAGTTGAGCCTAGGTAGGTGAACTCTTGAACCACTTCCAGAGCGTGGTCGCCAATATTGATGGATGGAGCATTTCTGACATCCTGCCCCATGATGTTCGTTTTCTTGAGGCTGATGGTTAGGCCAAATTCATTGCAGGCAGACGCAAACCTGTCGATGAGACTCTGCAGGCATTCTTCAGTGTGAGATGTTAAAGCAGCATCGTCAGCAAAGAGGAGTTCTCTGATGAGGACTTTCCGTACTTTGGACTTCGCTCTTAGACGGGCAAGGTTGAACAACCTGCCCCCTGATCTTGTGTGGAGGAAGATTCCTTCTTCAGAGGATTTGAACGCATGTGAAAGCAGCAGGGAGAAGAAAATCCCAAAAAGTGTGGGTGCGAGAACACAGCCCTGTTTCACACCACTCAGGATAGGAAAGGGCTCTGATGAGGAGCCACCATGTTGAATTGTGCCTTTCATATTGTCATGGAATGAGGTGATGATACTTAGTAGCTTTGGTGGACATCCAATCTTTTCTAGTAAGAAATAAGGATAAGAAATTGGCTGAAGGAGAGGAAGTAGCAGGTACATGGAGGAAGTGAAATGCTTCAGAGATCAGTGTTGGATCCCCAATTTACTTTAATGAAATGCATTCAGAAGCTCTGTGCAAACTTGCAAAGGCTACAAAACCAGGAGGGGCAGTGATTTCCGAGGAGGCAGTTTAGGAATAACAAAATTAGCTAGAGAAAGAAAGGAAATGGGCAGAACAAATGAAAATGGAATTTGATACAAATAAGTACAATGTTTTCTATGAATGGTGTTGAAGTAGGTATGGGTGTGGTTGAAAGTGATCAAGGGGTTTTGATCACCTAACGGCCAGCCAATCAAGTAGTTTCGTGTGTAGGGTCAGGGGCTGAAGACTAGTCAGCTCTACCTTACTGCCCATAGCCTAAAAAGTGACTCATTCCCAGGAACACAAACCAATCTGTAAAGGGATAGGAAATTAAAGAGTTATGTGACGGGAAGGGAAAAAAATATTTAACAACGTGGTGCAGAGAATATTAAAGATATCAAGGGATATGGGGATAGTGCGGGAAAATGGCGTTGAGGTAGAAGATCAGCCATGATCTAGTTGAATGGCAGAGCAGGCGTGAAGGGCCAAATGGCCTACTCCTGCTCCTATTTCCTATGTTCCTGCAAGAATGAATGAAAAATATAAAGTTATCTATGAATGATGTTGAAGTCGGTGGGGATGAGGTTGAAAGTGATCAAGGGGTTTCAGTAAACCCAATGCTATGCATGTCCCATCAACACCTGGGACTCACTACTGAGCATAACTCAAATGAACCAGGCACATAAATGCCGTGGCAACTAGAGCAGGTCAGAGGCTGGGAGTTCTATTGTGTGGCTCACCTCCTTACTCCCAAAAGCCTCTCCATGACCAACAAGATACATGTCAGCTGTGTGATGGAATACTTTATACTTTACAGGAAAAGGCTACCTGCAACAAGCTAAGTTTAGGATGGGGATGCTACGTGGGCCACCTGCTCTTCCTGACCCCACTAGGTAAATGGTGGGGTGGAGCTCGTGGGCATCGCGAGGTGAGTGGTGGGGGTGTTGGGGCAGTTGGAGATCGTGGCAAGATTGGAGTAGTCGGACATAACCAGGGAGGAGGTGAGCAACTGGAAATCACAGTGAGAAGTCAGAGAACAAGGGGATGGGGTGGAGATGAACAGCCAGAGATCATGGGAGGAGTCACAGATCGTGGGGTCTGATGGCGGCGTGTTTAAAGAGGTTAGTCTGAGGGCCAGAGGAAAACAGTCCTGCAAATTTCAGTGCACAAGCCACTACAGAGTGTCAGTTTGTTCAAAACAGTGAGATGCTTCTTGAAGTTTGTTTCAAGTCAACTGCTAAAGAATGAAACCATTCTCCATGCATCAATCAAATGAAAGATGATCATTTTTTGGATGCGTCAATATTAATTCTTCGTGATTGTATATAGTGGGTGCACCTTTTGGAGGAACAGACCTTTTTAATCATATACCTTCCAAACATTCTTGTTAACAGTGATATTAGAAAATGGTACACTACACATCATATATGGGATTTTTTTTCTGGGAAGAAATCTGAAGACATACATCCCCCAGTGAAAGTTTTAAATTTTGCCATTTCATTGGCTGCATATCCAGTATTCTGAAGTACACTTTGTGCATAGCACAAATGATTTTGATGTGTAAATCACTTCATACTGCAAGTATATATTCCTCTCAACTGAACTGAGAATTTAACAGCTAATGATGTACGTTGTGGAACTTCTATGACTAAGTAATATGCTTGTGTTTTGCCTTGGAACTATATTTTTTTAGTCGAGAAATTGCTGTCAGTAATAGCAGCAAATACATGTTTAATATGTTAAAACCTCTCTCTGCCATTTTAAAGCAGGCATGAATCTACCTATTTTACACAGCTAAACACTTCTGCGAAACTAGCAAAGTAATGTCATGAATGTGTGACGGGTCATCCGTTATTATCTCTAGATTTTAGGCTTTGCTTTCAAAAATAATAAATATTTGATAATATGTTACAACATCAGTGAAATATAGCACTTTACTGCTGTGATCCCAATATTAGCTTCATTTGACAATGTATCACATTAACCTGGTATGTTTATCCATCTATGCTTTTGGAACTAGGACCATAGTTTTGTAAATTAATTTGTGGGCTGTGGGCGTTGCTGGCAAGGCCAACATTTATTGCCCTTGAGAAGGTGGTGGTGAGCCGCCTTCCAGAACTGCTGCAGTCCATGTTGGATAGGTACATCCATAGTGCTGTTAGGGTGGGAATTCCAGGATTTTGAACAAACGACAGTGAAAGAACGGCGATATAGTACCAAGTCAGGATGGTGATTGGTTTGGAGGAGAACTTGCAGATGGTGGTGTTCCCATGTGCCTGTGCCCTTGCCCTTCAGCCCACGGGCCAGAATCCGGCCTGCTGCAGATTACAGTCTGTCCTGCCAATCTTCAGTGACTGACAGCGGGCTGCCCATAGCTCGGCTTTGATTGATGGCTCTCCTGTACATGTACATCAGACTGACGGGGTAGGCGGGGCCTGCATCTGACGGATGGTGGAAACCTGTCTGATTGGCCACTATCTGTGATTGACAGTGGGCTGCCCGGGCAGGGTGAGCTTTGAATGGCAAATGGCGTTGGGATTGGCCAATCCTGCTGTGTTCAGGTGTTTCAGGGAGTGAGTGAGTGAATGGGAATAGCTGCTGCAGGGGCAAAGGGAGAGAAAAGCCGAGGGAAGAGCAGGAAATGGGCCAGCACATAGCCAGAGGCACAGAGCAGAGCGGCACTGAGGGAGTACAGAGAGAGAGAGAGAGAGAGAGTCAGGCATTCTACACAATCACAAAGAGTTAAAATTCCTACCTAATAATTGAGGGGTAAAGTGATGGAGAGGATTGGTGCCTGTTAGAGACCTGCCACACCTTTATTTCCAGTGGTTTCATTGGGTGGTTTAATGACGAATATGACCACCACCGGGGTCGATGTTAATTTTAGGGAGGCCGATTAGTGGTGCGCCCTGGCCACCCTGCTTCGCCCCTCTCTCGCCTGCACCCGCCACCCCCTCCCAGCCCCCCTGGAAAAGCACACAACCATGTCCTGCGCTAAAGAGACTTTGTGATTTTCGAGGCCCTGGTCTCGTTTGATTTTGGCAGGCGAGCTTTGAACAGCAGACAGGATTCCTGGTGCAGCTTGGTGCGCTGCAGCTTCAGAAACGTTGAGTTGCCTCGACACCAGCAGAGACCTCGGTGTAGGTGGGGGGTGGGGGCGCTGTAGTCAACAGCTACACGTAATGTATTTATGTAGCCAGGAGGAGAATTCCGGATCCTTCAAGCTCCACAAAACAATCACCAACGTGCCGGAGGATAAGACATCATCAAATAATCAGACCTCCCGTCTCCTTCATGGGCCCTGATAAATGCTGCAACAGTTCTGGTGACCACTTAGTGCCAGCAGTTAGCCCCACCATGTGCCTATCAGAAAACCATACCATCTCCATGAATTTAATGCACCTGTAAACCAGCACTGGCCTGAGGAGCAGAGAGAGAGAGAGGGGGTGGGGGAGAGTGAAGGAAAGGGAGAGAGGAGAGAGAGGGAGAGGGGGAGAGAGAGGGAAAGAGAGAGAACAAAGAACAAAGAGAACAAAGAAAATTACAGCACAGGAACAGGCCCTTCGGCCCTCCAAGCCTACACCGATCCAAATCCTTTATCTAAACCTGTCGCCTATTTTCTAAAGAGGGTGAGAGAGAGAGAGGGGGGAGAGAGCAGGGGGAGAGAGAACGAGAGGGAGAGAGGGGGGAGAGAGACACACAGAGAGGGAAAGAGAGAAGAGATATAGACACAGAGAGAGGGGAGAGAAAGAGATGGACAGAGAGAGGAGAGAGAGGGGAGAGTTGGACATGGTGAGGGGGAGAGAGAGAGGGGAGAAAGATAGGCACAGAGATGGAAGAAAGAGGGAGAGAGAGTCTCAGACAAAGGGATACAGAGAGAAAGGGGAGAGAGAGGGGGAGAGAGATATATACAGAGAGAGGATAGGGGAGAGAAAGAGACCAAGATCACTCATGACAGATGGATATCTATCTGGAATACTCTGCATCACTACATCAAATGTGCAGGCAGACATTGACTACTTGTGCAAGCAAAAAAATAAAGATATCTCACTAAATCAGTGTTCAACATAGTGATGAGAAAGTAAGTTAATAAATTAGTCTTATTTATAGCTTGTTCACAAAAATACACATTTTTTGTTGTTTTGATTAATAGTAAGATCAATTTCTAATGCCTTTATCTTTGATCACCGGCCCTCTATGTAGGACGAAAATTCTAATGTGGCTCCTTACGTGAAAAAGTTGGACACCCTTGTTCTAGAGGATGTGGGCTTGAAAGATGCTGCTGAAAGTGTTGCAAAAATATATGAAAGCTAAATACTGTGCATAGAGTCATTTACGGCACAGAAGGAGGCTATTCAGCCCACAAAGTCCATGCCTGCTCTGGGTGGAGCATTCCAGTCAGTTCCACCCCACCCCACCCCCACCGCCCGCTTGATCCCCATAGCCCTGCAAGTTATTTCCCTCAAGTGGCCATCCAGTTTCCTTTTGTAATCATTGTCTCCACTTCCACCACCCTTGTGGGCAGCGAGTTCCAGGTTATTATCACTGGCTGCGTAAAAAAGTTGTTCCTCACATCCACCCTGCATCTCTTGCCCAAAACCTTTAATCTGTGTCCCCTAATCCTTGTTTCATTAGTTAATGGGAACAGTGTTTCCTTGTCTAACTTATCTAAGCCTGTCATAATCTTGTACACCTTTATCAAATCTCCCCTCAATCTCCTTTGCTCCAGGGAGAACAACCCTAGCTTTTTCAATCTAACCTTGTAACTAAAATCCCCCATCCCTAGAATCATTCTAGTAAATCTCCTCTGCACCCTCTCAAGGACCCTCACATCTTTCCTAAAGTGTGGTGACCAGAACTGGATACAATATTCTAGTTGGGGCCTAACCAGAGTTTTATAAAAGTGCACTATAACTTCCCTGCTTTTGTACTCTATGCCTCCACTTATGAAGCCCACAATCCCATATGCTTTGCTAACCACTCTCTCAATATGTCCTGCCACCCTCAAAGATGCACACGCACTCTAAGCTCTCTCTGTTCCTGCGCACTCTTTAGAACTGTGCCCTTAAGTATATACTGCCTCTTCCTATTCCTTCTGCCAAAATGCATCACCTCACATTTGTCAGTATTAAATTCCATCTGCCACCTGTCTGCTTATTCTGCTCGCCCAATGGTTGCAGGCAGTTCATATCACATCCTCACTGTTTACCACTCTTCCAAGTTTGGTGTCATTGACAAATTTTGAAATTTTACTCTGCATTCCAATATCCAAGTCATTTATATACAGGATAAAAGAAGTGGTCCCAGCACTGAGCATTGGGGAACACCACTGTCTATAGTCCTCCAGTCTGAAAGACAACCATTTACTGCAACTCACTGTTTTCTGTCTTTACGCCAATTTTTTTAATCCAATTGTACAGTCACCCTCCTATTCCGTGAGCCTCAATTTTGTTAACCAGCCTTTTATGTGGTATTTTATCAAACGCTTCCTTAAAATCCATATAAACATTATCCACCCTATTCCCTTCATCAACCATCCCTGTGACTTCATCAAACAATTCAATTAGATTAGTCAAGCATGATCTCTCTTTTACAAATCTGTGCTGACTATCCTTAATTAACTCAAACCTCTCTAAGTGTCTATTGATTTTTTCCATGATTATTGTTTCTCAAACCTTACCCATCACTGATGTTAAACTAACTGGTCTGTGGTTACTAGGATTGTCCTTACACCCTTTCTAGGTTTTATCACAAGAAGTATAGAACATGCAAGCCAAAAGGCAATGATGAGTCTATGTCAAGCTTTAATGAGATCTCAGTTCGAGTCCTGTGTGCATTCTTGGGCTCTACATCTTTGGCACAGGCACAATTAGCACAGATACGATGGGTGGTATTTTATTCGTGACACGCCATTCACAACGGCAGAAGCGGAAGTGGGCGGCACTTCCACTTTTCTGTTGGGAGCCAGTTCCATGCGATTAAAATTAAAATATCAAGGGCTGGAGAAGGGCACGGGAGAAAGGTGTGATCGCGCATCAGAGGAAGCTTTTCATTGGAGAAATCTGCCGTCATTTAACAATGCAGAAGGTACGTCTGGGCTATAAGACAGCCCCCTGGATGCTGTGCATCACAGCCACAATGTTCCTGGCTAGCTCCATAACCTTAGTCAAGCTTCTATTTTTTCCAAGCAGCCGTTCTTGTTCCTTACCTCCACGACGTAGTGATTGTAAGTGTAAACATAAGAACTATTGAGAGCACATTGGTGGCATACCTTCTTTTTATTTGGACTAGCTTAGTGGGAGAGCTAAATGTAATGGCATGCCTCATGGTTGGCACATTTAGTTACAGATGAGGATGGACATTGCATTTAATGTGGAAGTCATGATGTTGAGTTTCAGCGATCAAAAACTTCAATGAATGTTCATGTTCCTGTCCAGTTTTGTACTTGACAGTCTGTGAGACATGGCTGCAAGAACACAAGAATACAAGAAATAGGAGCAGATGTAAACCATATGGCCCATTGAGCCTGCTCCACCATCCAATACTATCATGCCTGATTTTGGTACAGCTGGCACTCCCATTTGTGCACTGTTGTGATGCCTGCTGCAGGCCCAGCCGATCTAGTTGTTGAGTGGCAAGAGCCCTCCTTAACAGCATCCTGTCCACCTCCTCCCGAGTTTCCACAAAAATTGGGCATAGGAGAACCAGGTTATTCTAACAATATAACTGTGTTCATAAAGAAGAATGGGAAATGAAAAAATCTTTGTCCATAGCTTTCATCCATAGAATTGATGAGCAATGAGTTGCTAAACTCCTCCAATTATCCACCCACACAACTCTACCCACCCCACTCTGGCCTCCTCCCAATTCGATCTGCAATCCTTACAGTTCTATGTGTGTCTTAAGATCTTCTTTCTTTTGGGCCTCCTTATCTCGAGAGACAATGGATACGCGCCTGGAGGTGGTCAGTGGTTTGTGAAGCAGCGCCTGGAGTGGCTATAAAGGCCAATTCTGGAGTGACAGGCTCTTCCACAGGTGCTGCAGAGAAATTTGTTTGTTGGGGCTGTTGCACAGTTGGCTCTCCCCTTGCGCCTCTGTCTTTTTTCCTGCCAACTACTAAGTCTCTTCGACTCGCCACAATTTAGCCCTGTCTTTATGGCTGCCCGCCAGCTCTGGCGAATGCTGGCAACTGACTCCCACGACTTGTGATCAATGTCACACGATTTCATGTCACGTTTGCAGACGTCTTTATAACGGAGACATGGACGGCCGGTGGGTCTGATACCAGTGGCGAGCTCGCTGTACAATGTGTCTTTGGGGATCCTGCCATCTTCCATGCGGCTCACATGGCCAGTATCTTAAGATACTGTGAGAATATGGTGCGTGTAAGCTTTCAGCTCGAGGCCGTGACCATCTACCCTCCTCCTGTCACCCTCACCCTTGTTTCTATCACCCTTGACCCTCCCAACATTACCTCGCACCTTCCCTCTTTAACACTTCAACCAAACGCAATTACCCTGGACCCTGTCACCATCCATTTGGATGTGCCCTCTCTCCCCGCGCTGAGCCTAACCCATCCCTGTCGACATGCACCCCCCAGACCCTCCCCACATTATCCTTAGAGTACTTGTTAGATCCCTTGATCCGCCCTACAAGACATTTGATTACCCCAACCGCAGACTGGACTTGCCCCCCTACTGAATCGATCTTCCCCCTATGACTGTGATCGTTCCCTCTCCCAGCCAGCACCCTGGGTTTGACCCACAGGACCACAATGAGGATACTACTGACCCCTCCATTTACGCCCCTCATTTCCCTTATCTTGACTGACTGAACCGCACCCCACCCACCCCCACACCACACCCAGGACACCAGGCCCTTCCCACTTTACTCCTCCATTCACCTAACCCCTCCCTCTGTCCTCCCTTTGGACCCCTCTGACACTCCTCTGTTCACACAAGCAAAACCCAACTACCCACCCCTCCCACCTTGTTTTGCCCTTACTGTTCCCATGCCTCCAGCTTTTAAGGCCTGCAACAGTGCTCCAATTTCCTGTTTCTTCTTCGCTGTACTGAGTTGCAGCATGTTGTGCTTGCCCACGTAACGTCCTCAATAGTAAAATAAGCCGTCGACAGGAATTTGTGACCTTGGGTGCAGTGCACATGTGGCTGAATTATGTCCTTGTGGTGGGGGTCCCGAGGACGGGTCAGAAAATCAGGGGTAATCCTGCCTTGGCATTTGCAGGACACTGGCCAAATTTTACCTCTGTTAGGCAACTAATTAGTTACCATCGGGGCATCTGCCCCTTTAAAGGACAGCCGCCTGCCCCAGGTGGTCTCCCCATGCTGCAGTGGGCCTACCCACCACTGATAAAATGACAGTGGTAGTGGGAAGAGGCTCTTAATTGACCACTTAAGTGGCTCAATTGGCTTCTGGGGAGCAGGGGGGAGATATTGGGGGTGGGGGGGAACAACCTCCACCTTCTCCCCTGCTGGTAAGGTAGCATGGCAGCGGGAGGATAACGGGCACTCCACGCCCACTTCCAACTTCCCTCACCATTTTACGACCCTCCCGCCTCCCAGCCCGTCCATATAGGGCTGGTAAAATACAGCCCATGGTATGTAACCTTGGAAGCTTGCTCCTATTATTGAAAGCGCTAAGATCCCCCTGGGGAGGTGAGAGAACAAAACATCCATGGTTCCTATTCCTGACCACAATCCTTAAAGTGCTTGTGTGTCCAAAGTGTCAGCTGTGATTTTCTGTATTAGTTGACTTTCACCAGCTTGGATTACACATACTGAAAATTACTCGGATGATGTACTGAAGAGTTGCGAGGATTTGCATGAGTCACAATGGAAGAGATTTTGACGTGCGGTAGTATAAAAGGGATCACAACGAATTAGCAGCCCGATTTATCCATTGCCCAATTTTTATTTCCAATTTGCTTTCATCTGTTTTACACTATCACAAGTCAAAATTATCCCCAATAACTCTGCATGAAGGACTAAAGGCAGAAGACCTGGGAAAATAACCTTAAAAATATGTTCACTGCCATTGCCAATAATTGAAAAAGAAATCCAGGAAATCAAACGTCATTAAAGCAAAGCTGTGGAATGGGGCCAGAAAAGGTATTAAATTTGAAAAGTGCTTTCCCTCATGGAAATGATCATTTGTTAACAGCTTAAAGCAAAATGGGGCTTTAGCAGATCTGGTACTGAGCTATTAAAGGAAGAATTTCAAACCTCATGACCAACAGCTGCCTCATCAATCCTCAAAAATCACATTCGTTCAGAAAGAAATCATAATTGTGTCAGATTATCTGGCTTTCAACTGTTGGGTATAAATAAAAAAGAAAACATTAGCAATTTTACACTTCCAGTTCAGTTTGGTGCAGCCATGAAACATAATATCAGTGCAGCAAATATTTTTGAAGATCTAAGTAAGTCAGACAACTATTTTATACTTTCCTTTAAATGTTTAATGTGTCAAAAGTTTAAGGCGGAACAGCTCTTATAATGAAGTAAAGATTTATATTCATATAATGCTCTCAAAAATACCTTAAAGCACTTCACATACAATAAAATACTTTGAAGGGTGCCATTGGGCTGAATTTTGGCCACGGGGTTCAGGGACCCTCCTCTGGTGGGAAACTGATTAAAGTCATCATTTTCACAAGGGTGAGCCCTAAATTGATATGAAGGTGGGTTTTCTATCCAATTAGAGTCAGTGAGGGTGGAAACGAAGGCAGGTCAGGTGAAATGGGGGAAACTGATTTAGACTCCTCATAGCAGCCATCACTGAGGCTGCTGGTTGTCCTGAGAGAGAGAGCTGCAGTTTGTAACAAAACCTTCCACTGCACCAGAGGGAAGTGAGATGAGTCAGTAAAGCCAGAGGCCCGGCTCCCGGGGCAGGGCTGCCCTTAGGTTCATTGATGCCATCCTTGATCTAATATTGGAGGACGTGAGTGGAGGAGGGAGGTCCTCTTCCCGAAGGGTAGCAGGAGGAGACCACCAGCTGAAACCAAAGAGGCCGGGGTCCAGACCGCTGTCGCCATCAGCGGCAGAAGCGACATGAGAAGGACCTGGATCCAGTGCTGGAAAAGGTTCAATAACCTCATTTATCCTGGCAAGGTGAGTGCAACCCCTAACACTGCAGAAAGGTATCAGGGCTTGCATCCTCCAGCAGACACACCACCTGAGGAACCTCAGAGCGCATGCTGCACTTGAGCATGGGAGTGGTGTGTGCCTGGGGCACTTACCCCTCAGAATGGCTCACAGCCAAAGAGCTGCTGAGGACCTGTCACCACTGAGATATGCAGCTCTGAATGGAAGATCGCAGCAGCAGTTGGCAGTGAACCTGGGAGGAGGCAGATCTGGAGCGGGAGCTGTATAAATAATGAGCGGGTCTCGAGACCCTTATTTATTGAAGACTGGAGCAGCGGCAGTCGGCGGCAGACCTGGGAGGAAGTGGATCCGAAGCTGAAGGTATTAAATAAGGAGCGGGGCTTGAGGCCTTTACGTACCGTAGACGGAGGCAGATCTGGAGCAGCAGCAGTCGGTGGCAGACCTGGGAGGAGGTGGATCCGAAGCTGAAGGTATTAAATAAGGAGCGGGGCTTGAGGCCTTTACGTACCGTAGACGGAGGCAGATCCGGAGCAGCGGCAGTTGGCGGCGGATCTAGGAGGAGGCGGATCCGGGAGGAGGCGGATCCGGAGCAGCGGCAGTTGGCGGTGGATCTAGGAGGAGGCGGATCTGGAGCAGCGGCAGTCGGCGGTGGATCTAGGAGGAGGCGGATCCGGAGCAGCGGCAGTCGGCAGCAGGCTCTCTGTCTCTGTCCCCACACACTGGATTTGAAAAGTGAAACAAACTACCAGTGACATCACGGGAAATCTGTAAGCTGATTGGTTGGTAAGTAACAGCTGTTATTGCCGTAGATAGCTTAAAAAATCAGAGAACAAAATGTTCTTTTCTTTTAAAACCCTCAAATAGCTACCTTGTAAGTGGTACTACTAAGGTTTTAGTTAGTGTAATTTATTAGGAATTACCAAATAGAAAGGGCTGTTTGGACAGAGAATAAGGCTGTGAGTTATGTGTGAGGAATTTTACTGACTAGAGGAAGAATGTACTGTTTGCAGTCTTTCTTTTCTTTTCTGCCTTTTCAGCCTCCACGCTGATTGGCAGATAACTGGTAAGTTATTCTACTTATTACATTCGCAATAATTTTTTTGTAAAGCTAAGGTATGGCAGGGCAGCTCGGCCAAGTGGAATGTGCCTCCTGTGGCATGTGGGAAGTCGTGGACGGACAACGTGTCCTTGATAAACACGTCCGCAGGAAGTGTCACCGGCTGCAGAATCTTGAGCTCCGGGTTTCAGAACTCGAGTGGCGGCTGGCGTCACTGACGCATCCGCGAGGCAGAGAACTATGTGGATAGCACATTTCAGGAAGTTGTTACGCCGGAGCTTAAGAGAGCACAGGCAGAGAGGGACTGGCTGGCTGCCAGATAGACAAGAAGGTCAAGGCACGTAGTGCAGGAGTCCCTGGAGAGCATCCCACTTTCTAACCCACAGTTCTGAGTACCGATAGGAGAGAGGGTTCCTCTGGAGAGTACAGCGAGAGTTATGACCAGAGCACCATGGGTGGCTCAGCTGTGCAGGAAGAGAGGAGAAAAGACAAGAGAACAATAGTGGTAGGGGATTCTATAGTTACGGGAACAGACAGGCGTTTCTGTGGTCGCACATGTGATTCCAGGATGGTATGTTGCCACCCTGGTGTAAGGGTCATGGATATCACCGAGCGGCTACAGAGCATTCTGGAGGGCGAGGGTGCACAGCCAGAGGTCGTGATCCACATTGGTACTAATGATACAGGAAGGAAGAAAGATGAGGTTCTGCAGGCTGAGTTTAGGGAGTTAGGAATGAGATTAACAAGCAGGACCTCAAAAGTAGTAATTTCCGGAGTATTCCCAAGGCCACGTGCTAGTGAGTATAGAAATAGGAAAATACACCAGATGAATGCGTGGCTGGAGAGATGGTGCAGGAGGGAGGGCTACAGATTTCTGGGGCATTGGGACCAGTTCTGGGTAAGGTGGGACCTGTACAAGCCAGACAGTCCACAACTGAACAGGACTGGGACAAATATCCTTGCAGGAAGGTTTGCTAGTGCTGTTGGGAATGGTTTCAACTAGTTTGGCAGGGGGATGGGAACCTGAGTACTGTCTTAGATGGGACAATTTTAGGGCAGCGAACGGGAGGCAGAAAATTAGCGTGTGACTCTGAAATACAGAAGAAGCAAAGGTTATAAAGTGTGCAGCACATAAATTTGGCAGTATTAAAGGGTATTTATTTAAATGCAAGGAGTATAGTAAATAAAGCCGATGAGCTGAGGGCACATGACAACACAATATCATGGCCATAACAGAAACTTGGCTTAAAGAAGGGCTAGAAGAATGGCAGCTTAACATCATTGGATATAGAGTTTACAGGCAGGATAGAGAGGGGGATAAAAAAAGGAGGGGGGGGGCATTATTAGTTAAGGAATCAATAACAGCTTTGAAGAGGGACAATATGCTAATTGAATCATCAAACAAGTGGGTGGAGCTCAGAAATAAAAAAGGGGCAGCCACACTACTAGGAGTGTACTATAAACCCCCAAAATCGTGAGAGGGAGATAGAAAAACAAATATTTCCGCATTTCTGCATGCAAAAACTATAGGGCAATAAAAGTTGGGGATTTCAACTACTCCAATATCAACTGGGATACAAACAGTGTGAAGGGCACAGAGGGCACAAAATTCTTGAACTGCATTCAAGAGAACTTTTTTAGCCAGCACATAACAAGCCCAACGAGAGGGGGCGCAATTCTCGATTTAGTCTTCGGTAATGAAGCTGGGCAAGTGGATGAATTAATAGTGGGTGACCATTTTGGAGATAGTGACCATAATACAGTTAGTTTTAGTATAATCATGGAAAAGGACAAAAAGATAAAACAGGAATAAAAGTTCTAAATTGGAGGAAGGCAAATTTTATGAAACTGAGAGGTGACCTGGCGAAAGTGGACTGGATACAGCTACGTGAAGGAAAATCAGTGGAAAACCAGTGGGAGGCATTCAAAAGGCACAGTGTAGGCATGTCCCCACAAAGATAAAGGGTGGTACTGCCAAATCTAGAGCGCCCTGGTCATCGAGAAGCTTACAGGGTAAGATAAAGCAGAAAAAGAAAGCTTATGACGATCACAAAAAACTTAATACTTTAGAAAGCCTAGAGGAGTATAGAAAGTGCAGGGGTGAAGTAAAAAAGGAAATTAGAAAAGTCAAGAGAGGACATGAAAAATAATTGACAGATAAAATCAAGGAAAATCCAAAGATGTTTTATCAGTACATTAAGAGCAAGAGGATAACTAAGGAAACGGTAGAATCTATCAGAGAAATACAAGGGAACTTATGCATGGATGCAGAATATGTGGGCATGATACTTAATGAGGTATTTCTCTCTGTCTTTACAAAGAAGAGGGTTGATGCAGACATTGTGGTTAAAGAGGAGGAGTGTGAAATATTAGATACATAAGCATAATGAGAGAGGAAGTACTAGAGGGTCTGACATCCTTGAAAGTGGATAAATCACCAGGGCCAGATGGATTGCATTCCGGGTTGTTAAAGGAAACCAGGAAGGAAATAACGGGTGCTTCAAATCCTCACTCGATACCAGACAATTGGAGGTCTGCAAACATTGTATCATTGTTTAAAAAGGTTGTGAGGGATAGGCCAAATAATTATAGGCCGGTCAGTCTGACCTCAGTGGTAGGTAAATTGTTAGAATCAATTCTGAGGGACAGAATAAACTGCCACTTAGAAAGGCATGGATTTATTAGGGATTGTCAGCATGGATTTGTTAAGGAAAGGTCATGTCTTTCGAACTTGACTGAGTTTTTTGAGGCAGTAACAAGGAGGATTGATGAGGGTTGTGCAGTGGATGTCTACATGGACTTTAGTAAGGCATTTGACAAGGTCCCACATGGCAGATTGGTCAGTAAAATGAAAGCCCATGGGATACAGAGGAATGTGGCAGGTTGTATCCAGAATTGGCTCAGTGAAAGGAAACAAAGGATAGTAGTCGATGGATGTTTTTGTGAATGGAAAGTGGTTTCCAGTGGCATTCCACAGGGCTCAGTGTTGGGAATCTTGCTGTTTGTGGTAGATATTAATAATTTGGACTTAAATGTGGGTGGCATGATTGGGAAATTTGCTGATGATACAAAAATTGGCATGTAGTTGATAGTGAAGAGGATAGCCGTAGACTCCAGAATGATATCAGTGCTTTGGTTGAATGGGCGGAAAATTGGCAAATGCAATTCATCAGGGGAGGGCAAACAAAGCAAGGGAATACACAATAAACAGGAGGATATTGAGAGGGATAGAAGAAGTGAGAGACCTTGGAGTGCATGTCCACAGGTCCCTGAAGGTGGCAGGACAGGTAGATAGAGTTGTGAAGATGGCATACAGAATGCTTTCCTTTATTGGCTCCGGTATAGAATACAAAAGCAGGGATGTAATACTGGAACTGTATAAAATGCTGGTTAGGCCACAGCTGGAGTATTGCATACAGTTCTGGTCATCGTATTACAGGAAGGACATAATTGCTCTGGAGACTGTACAGAGGAGATTTATAAGAATGTTGCCAGGGCTTGAAAGTTGCAGCAATGAGGAAAGATTGGATAGGCTAGGGTTGCTTTCCTTAGAACAGAGGAAGCTGAGGGGTGACTTAATTGAGGTGTACAAAATTACGAGGGGCCTAAATAGAGTAGACAGGAAGGACCTGTTTCCCCTAGCAGAGAGGTCAATTACTAGGGGGCACAGATTTAAGGTGATTGGTAGAAGGATTAGAGGGGACATGAGGAAAAACGTTTTCAGCCAGAGGGTGGTGGGTGTCTGGAATTCACTGCTACGAATGGTGATGGAGGCAAAAACTCTCAATTATTTTAAAAGGTACCTGGACATGCACCTGAAGTGCTGTAACCTGCAAGGCTATGGACCAGGTGCTGGAAGGTGGTATTAGATTGGGCGGCTAGTTTTTTTCAGTCAGCACAAACACAATGGGCTGAATGGCCTCCTTCTGTGCCATAATTTTTCTATGGTTCTATGGATAGGGGCAGATGATATCAGACACAGAGGACAAAAGTGCCTTATCTCATTCTCTTTTGCCTTTGCAGGAGAAGCACACACACAATGTGAGGGAGAGGGCGCAGACAGGAGGGTGGGTGCCCTTCTTCTACCCAATAACCGCATGGAGCAGATAGCAATGGAAATAGCCTGGATAGTGGAAGAGGAGGCAGCGGGACCTGGCAAAATGGGACCTTCTGGTGGACCTGGTGATTACAGAGAACAAAGTGGTCATTAAGGGGTGCAGTGCACTCCACCCCGTCTGATAGCATTTGTGCGCTGAGTAACATTGGGTGGCTTCAGTACTGCAGAGATTTCTACTCTGCTCGGCTGGCTCTTATCATCTTTTCTTGTGTCTCCCACAGGTGCAGATGTCCAACCCACTGGACCCTCTCCCCTCCTTCTGTGTGCCCAGCACAGCATGAAGCAGAAGCAGAAGCAGAACCTTACAAGTGCACCATCCACCAATGCAGATACACTCACCTCAGTGGGTCCTTGCATGCGAGTAGATAGGGTGGCACAGGGTGATGATCATGGCACTAGTGTGCAGGAGGAGGTGCTAAAGGCAGAGGGAACTGTGTTCCCCTCAGAGGAGGAAGGACCGACACAGCCCTCCTCAGCCGGGCACAGATGCAGGGTTTCAGGAGTCACTGGAAAGGAGGCTGTACCTTGAACAGCAGCAGGAGATGTGCTCCCACATGTCAGAATTCTCTGAGGCAGTGCAGGGTCATGGGCAGAGGATGGAGGAGTCCATCCAGCTCTGGTTCAGGGCTATGAGCGCATGAGTCCCTCCACAGAAAGAGTGACCAACCTTTGGAGAGCCATATGCAGCATCACTTAGAATGCATGCAGAAACTGCACACTGACTTGCACAGAATCCATGAGATGCTGGGGATCGTGGACTGGTCAGTGGCGCTGGGGGTGAAGCAATCTTTGGAGGGGATGCCAGTTCTGCCCCAGCTGGTGTCTTCTGCCAGGCATCCAGAGCATCAGGCAAGGGCTAAGAATGTCACAGAGGAGGGTGAGGATACCACCCCTCACAGGCGTCCTCATAATCTGAGGAACCATCTGTGCAGCAAGGACTAGTGGAGAGTCACAGTCTCCTGCCGCACTGGGTCTCATTCATCTCCAGGTAGCTCCGTCTTCAGCGGTAGATCCTGTGTTCAGAGTATCGCCTCTATGTCCTTCCTGTGCCTTTGTCATCTCCCGTGCACTCCTGCTACTCGGGGTTCCGTCCTTCCTGTGGAGGGTGTTGCCCCTCATCAGCACTGAGCCCCAAATCTGAGAGTCGTGCCCCCTTGCCAGCTAAATACTCGCTTATACCATGAGATAATAACTTCTAAGTTGATAATAACTTCTAAGTTTCTTGTAGTCACGAATAAAATTCCAGTTTTCCCAATTTAACAGGTCAGTTAACCTTAATAATTTAAACTTAATTCAAATCAATGCATATTAACTACACATAGAATAGAATGCTCTTTTAAAAGAAAAGTAAATTATGTCATATTTCATGTTCTTTCTTCTGGCACTTTTTCAAATGACTGTAATAAACCAAAAACTAAAGAAAAGGTTATTTAACATTCTTACAAGCCTCTTAAACTATTTTAAAAATATTTTCAATATCTCCTTTATTTATCCTTTAACAGTAAAGATATGTCTTTCAACTGCAAAAAAGCAATAGTAGATTTTAAGAAGTTCTAAAGAATGGTCTCTGATCTGAAACGTTAACTCTGCTTCTATCTGCACAGATGCTGCCAGACCTGCTGAGTATTTCCAGCATTTCTTGTTTTTATTTCAGATCTCCAGCATCTGCAACATTTTGCTTTTATTTTAGTGTTTAATTCACTGTCACTTCTCTTCCAGGAATGCCTACCTTGAAGAAGTTCTGTTCTTCTCTCTGACAGGATTTTCATTTGTCTCTTTTACCTTGTTCACCTTCATTGCTTTCTATTTCCTTCCAGTTCTGAAGAAGGGTCTCTGACCTAAAACGTTAACTCTGCTTCTCTCTGCACAGATGCTGCCAGACCTGCTGAGTATTTCTAGCATTTCTTGTTTTTATTATAGTAGATTTTAAACTTTGGTCCAATTAAAGCAAAGTGTTTAAAAGCTTCAACTTGGATTTCTGCCAGGCATTTCCAAGCCTTCAAGGCTGAAGCTTATCTCTTACAAAACTGTGCATTGCTTTTTCACAGTTTCAAAACCGAATTTTAAAATAAAAATAAAGCATGGTATCACCATTTTTAATTGAAAATGTAATTCAGTTTTTATATCCCATTTCTGGGTGCACAATCGTAAATTGAAATGAACATACTCAGCAATCACATTCTTAATTTCAAACAACTTAGAAATTAATGTAATGGGTTATGAATTCAAAGTACCAAAAATCAGCATTAAATTCCCAGTCCGGAGTGCAAGGAACACACACACAGGTTCAGCTAGTTCACACCCAAAACATGACTCAAGGTTCCCACAGAAATATACATGTGTAAGAATAAAACAAGAGAACAAGTAACAGACTCATACTTTCAACATTAAAGCTAGACAACAAAGGGTTAACGACTGTCAGCTCCACAGCACACAAGCTACACAGACAAGGACATAAGTCATGGAAGCTTCCAACATTCATACAGATTTGAACAAAGGCACAGTAACTTGTTTTTACTCTTTTACATTTCACTAAAGCATCTTGTTTAAATTGTCCCTCTTACATCAACCTGATATCTCTCACTTTCCCACTCTGGCTCTCGCCCTTCTAACACTTGTAACCTATCTCTTTTCCTGAGTTAGCCTAGCTAATTCAGACTTTCCAGACTGGCACATGATAAGATAGCACTAGCATAATATAGTTATTACCTTTTGTCTGTTCTTTCCACCATTCTTTATACTTATCCGGGGTCCTTGAGGGATCCCAACCTTCCTGATCATTTTATCTAAAGTTCTTCTTGTTTTTGGCTGCCAAAAATTTGGTAAGTGACCCTTTGAGTTATTTGCCATGGCTGATGTTTAATAGTCTGACTATTGTTACTATTTGTGTAGGTACGGATGTCTCGCTACCCTACGATTGTTCATACGTGGGAAATGGACCTCTCGTTTCCGCTCTGATCATTCTTACTTCGCCTGGTTAACCCCGAGAATGATATTACCTCCTCGTATACCCAAGGAACAGCAATCCTGGTGCTTCGCTGCCTTTAGTTACTCCACCCAAGGGCCAGTCCTTTGGTTCAGATCCTCAAATCGGCCCGCCAGCTTCCCAGCCCGTACACCGACCTCCCTATCTAATGGGTGGTAAAGTAAATGTAGTCACCCGCTCTCTGAGGTCAACATTTGACTGAGCATCGGCGACTGAGCCTTGAGGATCCGGCCGACTACGCCAAATTGTTGTGGAGAAAATAACCACTCTTTCGAATCCACAGGATTAAAGTAAATAAAGGTTTTTAATCAAGCACCAGCGCAAGGGAGAAGTGTCTGGTGAAACATCCAGAGGCTTCTCAGTGAAGCAGAGTCTGTAGTACAAATTTATAGAATCAATAACCATTACTCATTTGTTCACACAACCCTGACACATTCCAGGCCTGCAGCTTGATCAATAAACTGGATTGTATTGCCCCATTAACATTCTCCTGTCATCCCTTTTCCCAGCCTTGAAGCTGGCATCTCCCATAGTTTATGGCCTCCTGTTCCATCTGTACTCGCACCCTTATCTCCTTGATTAGTGAAGCAAGGACAGCATATTTACACAGATGTGGAGGCAATTAGGCTCTGGGTTGTACAACATTCCATGAACATTGCCACACATCCCATCATGCCCTGGTTCCCCACAACTATAGTGGTTGCAAATTCCTTCCAAAACTGTTAACGTATCCTAATGCTAAATAATCTACTAATGTTGCCCTACTGATCCCACTTCAGTTCTATTGTAGGAAATGTGGCAATCAATTGCGCAGAGCACTGTTCTACAAACAGCAATGAGATTTATGACCAGCTAATCTGTCTGGATAGTATTAATTCGGGTATAAATGTGGGTCAGTGCACTGGGAAACTCCCATGTTCTTTTTCATATTATGTATGGGATCTTAGCATCCACTTGAGCAGATGGATGGGCCCTCAGTTTCAACTCTCATCTCTCAACACTAAACTAAAGTGCCAACCTTGATTTTGTGCTCTTGTCTTAGGTTTTGATTTTCACCCCCGTTCTGGGCCAGGATTGGATGCGGGCAGGTGCTAAAAATGGCCCAGCCGGCCAGTGTGCTGCTTTCCTGACTCCATCCCACCCCTGAGCCATTTTTGAGGAGGCAGGATGGTGGATGGAGGAAGGCAGTGGCAGGGCTACTTGCCCACAAGCAGCAGGTAGCCGCCACAGCGCATCAAGAGCCTACTGAGGCCAATTAAAGGAGGCCAACTGGGATTTTCCAGTGACTGATATGAACCCCAGGTTTGCTTTTGGGACTCAGAAATAGTTCCGACCTCTGTTTTCCATCCCCAGAGGGAAAATCTTGCCATTACAGCCCCGAATTCCATGGGGGCGCCCCTTTAATTAGCCTGGAGGCAGACTCACTGTCTAATTAAGGATGGCAGGTGGGTGGGCTCTCGAAGCTGGAGAGCCAATCAAAAGCCTTTCAGCTTGAAAGGAGCAGCAGACTCCATCAGAGGGAAAGCATGGGAGAGGATGCTTCAAAATGGAGGCTCCCTCTCTCCAACTTCTTTAAATTGAAAATAAAAAAATGGTACTTACAGCCAGGCCACCACTGTGGTGAGGGGAACCCCTCTACAGGGTGGTACGTGGCTGCTCCTGCACCCAGACAGGTCTGGAGGGCCTCTAAGTCTTCCTGGAGTGCTGGCCCCACCCTGGTCTGCCACCAGGAGGCTGCCTCCAGATACCAAAACTGGTGCCGGCAGCCTGCAGGGACCTGGAGGTCGACTGGAAAATCCCAGTTGGCTTCCTTTAATTGGCATTACTAGGCTCTTAATGAGCTGTGCCAGCTACCCTCCGCTTGTGGGCGAGTAGCCCTGCTACCCGCCACTCCCCACATCTCCTCCCCATCCTGCCTGCACAAAAATGGCCCAAGGGCAGGATGGAGCTGTGGAACCAGCACGCTGGCTGGCAGGGCTATTTTGGTGCCCACCCACTTCTGATCCTGGCTTGAAAACCAAGCCCTGAATGTTGTTATTCATGGTACTGACTGAGGAAAGAATGTTGAGCAAAGCAGAGAGCTAACTCTCTGCTCTAATTCAAGTAGTACTGTGTGAACCTTTAACATCTACCTGAACCACCAGAACAGGCAGATTGAATTTAGGTTTCATGGCTCATCTGAAGTACTAGTGGTGCGCAAATGTATGATTTGGTGCAATACTAAGACTTACAGACCAAGAAGGTCCAAGGTTTGATCCATGGTGTGTCATGGAACAGCTGTAGAATTTCTACAATTGACTTCTGTGCCTTAGACGTAATGAGGAAATTAATCAGCCAGTGTTCTCAGTCCTGACTACTGGAAAATGTATGGGGGTAGTTTTGAATTTGGGTGACAGTGTAAAATAGGTGATCAATTCAGCCACCTCTTATTCATCCCTGACCATTTTCAGTTCCATTAAAGTCAACAGAAAATGAAAATCAGAAGAGATGTACAAAGGGTGGCTGAATTGGTATCACTCATTAACATCATTACCCAAGGTTAAAATAACTCCTATGCGAATTGACATCAGGATTGGCCCCTACAGTTGAACTGCCTACCAGACCGTCACTGTGATGGCATGGATGTGAAGAATGGCCTCTTGCTTGAAACACTAGAATGTTGCCAGTATCCATGGAACTATAACCACGCCTGAGTCAATGCTTTCAGGAGAAAACAAGGGAAGAAATTTAAAAAATAAAGAAGAGGAGCGATTCCGCAGTCCCACTCTGGTAGCCTCGCTTGCAGGCAGTATGGGTGAGAGCTGGGGCAATGGCAGCCTAACCAAAGTTACCTATGAGTGCAACACAGGAACACAGGATTGCCAAACTACCCCTTATAAATGTTCATTATTGTAGAAATGCGTAATTTTAATATTTGCATTTGTATCTGTAAGAGACGTGTTGCTGTACAATGCACAGTAGAATTCAACAGAAATGTTAGATTATTCAGAGTTGTTGGTTAATCAGAAAGAATAAATCCTTAAAGAAAGAATGAAATACATTTTTTACACAGATAAGGAGATGAGCAGAGGAACAATAAAGAAGTACAGCAGGTCAAATGGTTCATAAATCGCAAAAATGGTACTGAAGAATTGGAGGGATGCAAGACACTGATGGGCCTTGGGACTTTTTATTACATTAAAGACACCATATTCATATAAGTTGTTGTTGATGCTACTTGCAAACTCAGAAGTTGCTCTGTTTTACAGCTCACATGAACTCCTGCTATAAAGTTCACGCACACGATGACAGTTAATCCAAAAATTCAGCTTATGAGTGCATAACTCTTTTACCAATGAAGACCAGATATCAATGGCTGTTAATAGTTAAGAGCTTAAAAATACCTCTGCTACTGAAGTCTGGTGGGGTGGGACTTCTATCCTCCATTTCCTGGTGCCCATGACCCAGTCCTTAATCCCAGGGACAGGGCCATTTAAATATTGGCCATGTGTGTCCACACCTGTAGTAGTGCAGCAAAGGCACCTATCCTGCTGGAGGGAACAGAATGCGGGGTGGCAATCAGCCAGTCAGAGAAAGGACATCCAAGACTCAAACTGGGAAACAGGTACTTACAAAGTACCATTTAGTTACTGGGGATTTCTTTTAGTTTAGTTGTTATAATAAAAATGAAATCTTGTTGTATAATTCTTTAAATTGGTCTGAGGAGTTCATATGTCAGGTTTTAAAATTAGCAGTCTCACTGAGGTCATAATGCATAGCGCTTCTAATTAGAAACAGTTACCAGAATAAAGCAATTAAATTCCGCTGTGGTGTATGTTTGGACAAACAAAACTAATCATGCAATGACTCCAGACCCCATAATAATTATAGCATCAGATCAAACATGGGCAAAGAAATCTCCTGCTGATTACCACCCACCACCCGCCACCCCTGCCCCTTTCAGTGCTTCTCCATGTTGAACACCTATTGGAAGAAGCACTGAGGGCAGCAAGGGCACAAAATGTACTCTGGTTGGGGGCCTTCACTGTCCATCACCAAGGGTAGCTCGGTAGCGCCATTACTGACCAAGCTGGCCAAGTCCTCAAGGACATAACTGCTAGACTGGGTTTGCAGCAGGTGGTAAGGAAACCAACAAGAGGGAAAAACCTACTTGACCTCATCCTCAGCAATATACCTGTCGCAAATGCATTTGTCCATGTGAGTATTGAAAGAAGTGACCACCGCACAGTCTTTTTGGAGATGACGTCCCGTCTTCTCCCTGAGGGGACCCACCACCATTTTGTGTGGCACTACCACCATGCTAAATGGCAGAGATTTCGAACAGATCTAGCAACTCAAAACTAGGAATCCATGTGGCACTGTGGACCATCAGCAGCAGCAGAATTGTATTCTACCGCAAACTGTAACCTTATGGCCCAGCATATCCTCCACTCTACGATTACCATCAAGCCGGGGGGCCAACCCTGGTTCAATGAAGAGTGCAGGAGGGCATGCCAGGAGCAGCACCAGGCATACCTAAAATGAGGTGTCAGCCTGGTGAAGCTACAACACAGGACTACTTGCATGCCAAACAACAGAAGCAGCATGTGATAGACAGGGCTAAGCGATCCCACAACCAACGGATCAGATCTAAGCTCTGCAGTCCTACCACATCCAGTCTTAAATGGTGATGGACAATTAAACAACTAACTGGAGGAGGAGGCTCCACAAACATACCCATCTTCAATGATGGGGGAGCCCAGCACATAGGTGCAAAAGGAAAGGCTAAAGCATTTGCATCCATCTTCAGACTGAAGTGCCGAGTGGATGATCCATCTCAGCCTCCTCCTGAGGTCCCCAGTATCACAGATCCCAGTTTTCAGTCAATCTGATTCACTCCATGTGATATCAAGAAACTGCTGAAGGCACTGGATACTGAAAAGGCTACAGGTCCTGACAACATTCCAGCAATAGTACTGAAGACCTGTGCTCCAGAACTAGCCGCGACCCTAGCCAAGCTGTTCCAGTACCACTACAACACTGGCATCTACCCAGCAATGCAGAAAGTTGTCCAGGTATGTCCTGTACACAAAAAGCAGGACAAATCAAACCCAGCCAATTACCCTATCAGTCTACTCCTGATCATCAGCGAAGTGATGGAAGGGGTCATCGACAGTGTTATCAAGCGGCACTTGCTCAGCAATAACCTGCTCACTGACACTCAGTTTGGGTTCTGCCAGGGCCACTCAGCTCCTGACCTCATTACAGCTTTGGTCCAAAGATGGACAAAAGAGCTGAACTCAAGAGGTGAGGCAAGAGTGACTGCCCTTGACATCAATGCAGCATTTGATTGAGTATGGCATCAAGGAGCCCGAGCAAAACTGGAGTCAATGGTAATCAGGGGGAAAACTCTCCAATGGTTGGAGTCATACCTAGCACAAAGGAAAATGTTTGTGGTTGTTGGAAGTCAATCACCTCAGTCTCAGGACATTACTGCAAGAGTTCCTCAGGGTAGTGTCCTAGCCCCAACCATCTTCAGCTGCTTCATCAATGTCCTGCCCACCATCATAAGGTCAGCAGTGGGGATGTTCGCTGATGATTGCACAATGTTCAGCACCATTCGTGACTCCTCAGATACCAAAGCAGTCCATGTAGAAATGCAGCAAGGCCTGGACAATATTCAGGCTTGGGCTGATAAGTGGCAAGTAACATTCACGCCACACAAGTGCCGGATAATTGCCATCTCCAACAAGACCGAATCTAACCATCTCCCCTTGATAGTCAATGGCATTACAATAGCTGAATCCCCCACTATCAACATTCTAGGGGTTATCCATTGACCAGAAACTGAACTGGAGTAGCCATATAAATACTGTGCGACAAGAGCAGGTCAGAGGCTAGTAATCCTTTGGCGAGTAACTCACCTCCTGGCTCCCCAAAGCCTGTACACCATCTACATGGCAGAAGTCAGGAGTGTGATGGAATACTCTCCATTTGTCTGGATGAGTGCAGCTCCAACGACACTCAAGAAGCTTGACACCATCCGGGACAAAGCAGCCCGCTTGATTGTCACCCCATTCACCACCTTCAACATTCACTCTCTTCACCACCGATGCACAGTGGCAGCAGTGTGTACCATCTACAAGATGCACTGCAGCAACGCACCAAGGCTCCTTCAACAGCATCTTCCAAACCCACGACCTCTATCACCTGGAAGGACAAGGGTAGCTGATACATGGGAACACCATCACCTGCAAGTTCCCCTCCAAGCCACACACCACCCTGACTTGGAACTATATCACTGTTCCTTCACTGTCCCTGGGTCAAACTCCTGGAACTGTCTTCCTAACTGCACTGTAGGTGTACCTACCCCACATGAACTGCAGCAGTTCAAGAAGGCTGCTCACCACCACCTTCTCAAGAGCAATTAGATTAGATTAGATTAGAGATACAGCACTGAAACAGGCCCTTCGGCCCACCGAGTCTGTGCCGACCATCAACCACCCATTTATACTAATCCTACACTAATCCCATATTCCTACCAAACATCCCCACCTGTCCCTATATTTCCCTACCACCTACCTATACTAGTGACAATTTATAATGGCCAATTTACCTATCAACCTGCAAGTCTTTTGGCTTGTGGGAGGAAACCGGAGCACCCGGAGAAAACCCACGCAGACACAGGGAGAACTTGCAAACTCCACACAGGCAGTACCCAGAATCGAACCCGGGTCCCTGGAGCTGTGAGGCTGCAGTGCTAACCACTGCGCCACTGTGGATGGGCAATAAATGCTGGCCTAGCCAGTGATGCCCACATCCCTGAACGAATAAAGAAAAATTAAATTCACCACAGGGCTCAGTATGGATTAATTTGGTGAAAGGGTGAAAACAGGCATAAAGTAGGTATTGTGCTAATAACACTTGTCAGAATGTCTGTCTTTATTATACAAATTTGGGTCCAATTGCTGATTACCATAATTTGAAAGTAAAACAGCTGATGTAATATTGAAAGTTCTCAATGAAAAGATCAAGAGCATGTAAGAGGCCAGAGGAGGGGTCCAGGTTGGATGGAGAACACTGGAGGTGGGTGAATGGGTCAGTTGGTCGGGGGCAGGAATACTGGCCAAAGAAGTGAGCTCGGAGACAAAGGCAATGGAGGAAGAGCTCAATGTAGTGCCGAGTGCAAAATTAATCGAGATGGGGGGTGTAAGGGGATAAAACTGAGTCCTTTGCTAAGTGGAGATCCTTAAGCGTTAGAGAGGGGAAGGTCAGAGGGGATGGTGAATACATGGCAAGGGGTGAGATTAGAAGAAGGGATGCGGTCAGAGGAAAGTCAAGGGGAAGAAAGATCTTGAGGGGTGTTGGTACCCTTGAATTGCTGGAGCTTGCATTTCTTAACACCTGAAAGGAAGAGAAAAAGTTTTTTATTAAAGCATCGGATCAGATGAAGAATGATATAAAACTGCGGAGCAGGATAGCTTTGAGAAACGGTGAGTCGGTGCTGCTGGAGACAGAGAGGGGCAGGTGTGTACATGTTGTTTTGCATGGCGCAGGATGCAGCGACAACAGCAGTCCAAGGAACATTCTCTGTCGCAGAGATACCTATAATCCTGGGTGGATTCAAAACATGAAGGAAGGAACTACAGTTCAAATCCACATGGAATAAATCGGAGCTGGAGACAGTCGCTGAGGAAGGAGATGTGGCCGTGAAAATGATTTTTGGCAGACATCTTATCAAACACCAGGAGGGCAATAAAGGTGAACAAGGTAAAAGAGACAAACGGAAATCCCTTTGAATTCAGAAGTTCTGGGTTCTGAAACTGTTTCTCTCTCCACAAGATGCTGCCAGACCTGCTGAGTATTTCCTGTACTTTCTGTTTTAATTTCAGATTTCCATCATCCGCAGTATTTTACTTCTTTTTTTTAACCATAATTTGAACTTGCCTGGAGGTTCTAAAACTTGCAGATTTAACACTCAAGTGCTGGAGCAGAATATGTTTGTTTTGTGCACCCACTTCCACTGAAGATGTAGAATGGGCTGGCTGACAGCGGCAGGTTTCAATATGGTTCAGGGACCAAGGGAGAGGGTGCACAGGTTCTTGGGTGGGGCACTGGGGGTCCTGGTGAAGGAGGTCCAAAGGAGGAGGGATGTCCTGAACCCAAAGCGGGGAAGGAGTCCACCTTGTCCTCCTGTTCCTCTCTTCTGCAGCAGCTGATTCTGCTCTGCCTGGCCTAAAATAAAAATTGGCATTGATATAACACCTTTCACAAACATAGAACATCTCAAAGCGATTTACAACCAATGAAGCACTTTTGAAGTGTCGCCCCTGCTGTAATGTAAGAAATGAAGCAGCCTATTTGTACACAGCAAGCTCCCACATGCAGCCATGTGATAATGACCAGATAATCTGTTTTTGCAATATTGATTGAGGGGTAAATATTCCTCATATCCTCCTCCATTTCCTCCTCCAGACAAAGAGGGACTCCTAGCAAGTTGCCCATAACGAAGCACCCCTTTCTCCTGATGAGTCCTGTAAGGAATCCAATAATGTAGAGTTCCACAGCACTCAATCTTTTTAAGTGAAGTCCTCAGCAACTTTCCAGAATAAGTGTTGATAGGCTGCTGGGCTTTACAAATTGTCCCAGAAAATCTCCTACTGTGTCCCTTCAAACAAGCGAACAGTGACTGCTGAGCATGTTTTAAGTAGTGCTTAAAAGAGTTATTTACTCTTATTCAGCTGGTTGCTGTTAGGAGAGGGTGTCAGTTGAAGCCGCAGCCACCAAAATACCATGCAGCCTCTTTAATATGCACTAGCAGGCAATTTAATTGGCAATCAGCCCCTTAATGATCCTCAGGGTAGTCGTTCCTAGCATGTGTTTTAACTCCTTTACCAAGATGCTGTCTTGCACTAAACGCAGGCTAAACCAACGTTGCAGCTCAAGACCCATCTTGGCCAACTTGATGCCTAATGTCTCCAAGAGATTCATAGTGCCCAAAACAGGTGCTACAATATCCAATTTCACCTTTGTTTCCTCAATTTATAAAGCCCAGGATTCCATATGCTTTATTAACTGTTTTGTTAACTTTTCCTGCCACCTTCGAAGATCTGTGCACAAACACTCTCTTCTCTCTCTCCTCGCCCTCTTTTTAAATTGTACCACTTAGTTTGTATGGTCTCTCCTCAAGCTTCATGCCAATATGTACCATTTTACACTTTTCAATGTTGAATTTCATGTGCCCTGTCTTCCCATTCTACCAGCATGTCTATGCCCTCTTGAAGTCGATTACTATCTTCCACAGTGTTTACCACACTTCCAAGTTTTGTGGCAACTGTAAAATATGAAATTGTGCCCTGTACACACAAGTTCAAATCAGTAATGCATATCAAAATCCACAGTGATCCTAGTACTGAATCCTGGGGAACACTTTACACCTCCCTCCAGTCTGAAAAACAGTCATTTATCACAACTCTCTGCTTTATAACCCTTAGCCAATTTTGTATCCAATCAACTGCTGCCCTTTTTAACCCATGGCATTAATTTTGCTAACTAGCCTAATATGTGGTATTTTATCAAATGCCTTTTGACAGTCGATATACACAACAGCAACTGCACTGCCCTCATCCACCCTCTCCGTGACATCATCAAAAAAAACTCAATGAGTGTTTTAATCAGAAGAAACTACATGTTTTTTTTTACAGCTACTATGAAAATTCACACAGTGCAAGTAAAAACACTAGGCATAGCAAGATATTAGCTGAAAGATTTTAACATCAATGTATTAGAACCTAGGATGGTCTGGATTTGTCTCTCAATGTGTGCTGCCTCACAGTTCTAAAAACCTACTCGCATGCCAACAGAGATATTAGAGCAGCACTGTTGCATGTTCTGTGCCATTCCAGGCAAGGAGCTCTGACAATTCTCAAATGAATGGATGATGAACTTCTTTTCATTATTTTAAAAAAAATATATTCTTTCCTGGCAAGGCGAGCATTCGTTGCCCATCCCTAATTGCCCCTGAGAAGGTTGTGGTGAGCTGCCTTCTTGAACCGCTACAGTCCATCAGGTGTGGGTACTCCCACAGTGTTGTTAGTAAGGGAGTTCCAGGATATTAATCCAGCGACAGTGAAGGAACGGTGATATATTTCCAAGTGAGGATGGTGTGTAGCTTGGAGGGGAAATTGCAGGTGGTGATGTTCCCATATGTCTACTGCTCTTGCCCTTTTAGGTGGTAGAGGTCACGGGTTTGGAAGGTGCTGTTGAAGGAGCCATGGTGAGTTGCTGCGGTGCATCTTGTATATGGCACACACTGCTGCCACTGTGCATTGGTGGTGCAGTGAGTAAATGTTTAAGTTAGAGGATGGGGTGACAATCGAAAGGACTGCTTTGTACTGGATGGTGTCGAGCTTCTTGAGTGTTGCTGGAGCTGCACCCATCCAAGCAAGTGGAAAGTATTCCATCACACTCCTGACTTGTGCTTTGTAGGTGGTGGACAGGTTTTGTGGTGGTGGGAGGGGGTGGGGTGGGGGTGGGGTAGTCAGGAGCTGAGTTACTCACCACAGAATTCTGAGTCTATGACCTGCTCTTGCAACCACAGTACTTATATGGCTACCCCAGTTCAGTTTCTGGTCAATGGTAATCCCTAGGATGTTGATCGTGGGGGATTCAGCGATCATAATGGCATTGAATGTCAAGGGGAAATGGTTAGATTCTCTCTTGTTTGAGATGGCCATTGCCTGGCACTTGTGTGGTGTGAACGTTACTTGCCACTTATCAGCCTAAGCCTGAATTTTGTCCAGGTCTCGCTTCATATGGACACGGGCTGCATCTGTATCTGAGGAGCTGTGAATGGTACTGACCATTTTACAATCATCAGTGAACATCCCCACTTCTGACTTTTTGTTGGAGGGAATGTCATTGATGAAACAGCTGAAGATGGTTGGACCTAGGACACTACTCTGAGGAACTCCTGCAGTGATGTCCTGGAACTGAGATGATTGATCTCCAACAATCACAACCATCTTCCTTTGTGCTAGGTATGACTCCAACCAGTGGAGAGTTTTCCCCCTGATTCCCATATGTGCATTTCTATAAGCTGTCTCACTAAGATACCAAAGAAGTTGCCATCTTGACTTTATTCTCCCTCTGTTTATCTGCTGCCAACTCCATTTGCTTTATAATTACTGAATCATAGAATGGTTACACCACAGAATGAGGCCGTTTGGCCCATCGTGTCCATGCCAGCTCTCTGTAAGAGCATCTCAGCTAGTTCCACTCCCCAGCCTTTTCCCGGTAGCCCTGCAATTTTTCTCTTCAGATAATTATCCAATTCCCTTTTGAAGGCCTTGATTGAATCTGCCTCCACCACACTCTCAGGCAGTGCATTACAGATCCTAACCACACACCGCGTAAAAAAGATTTTCCTTATGTCGCCGTTGCTGCTTTAGCAAATCACCTTAAATCCTTTGGCTTTCGACCCTTCCACCAATGGGAACAATTTTTCCTTATCTACTTTGTCCAGACCTCTCATGATTTTGAATACCTCTAATAAATTTCCTCTTAATCTTCTCTTAGATTAGATTAGAGATACAGCACTGAAACAGGCCCTTCGGCCCACCGAGTCTGTGCCGAACATCAACCACCCATTTATACTAATCCTACACTAATCCCATATTCCTACCAAACATCCCCCACCTGTCCCTATATTTCCCTACCACCTACCTATACTAGTGACAATTTATAATGGCCAATTTACCTATCAACCTGCAAGTCTTTTGGCTTGTGGGAGGAAACCGGAGCACCCGGAGAAAACCCACGCAGACACAGGGAGAACTTGCAAACTCCACACAGGCAGTACCCGGAATCGAACCCGGGTCCCTGGAGCTGTGAGGCTGCGGTGCTCACCACTGCGCCACTGTGCCGCCCAATGTAAGAAATGGTTGTCTAGTAACCTTATAAAATCTTAATAAAATTAATTGAATATTATAGAAATAGCTCTGCACCTCCCATAAAGAAAGAATCTATAGCCAGTGGCTAGGCTGAGAGACACAGGACAGTGAGGGCCTGTTATCTCTGCCAAGGACATGACTTGAGCACAGGCTCTGAAACAAGAAATTCCTAAAGCTGATAAGATGGAGCCTTGTACCTTCTGTAAAAAAGTGCCTGGCAGAAGTTAAAAAATAGTACCAAGCACAAGATGAGTTTGGGTACCTGTCTCTTGGTAATTGTGCAAATGGGATCGAACAAGTGATTGATATGGGATACTCACCAGTTTCTAGAAGGAAGGCATACAAACTGATGCTCAGGAGAAAACCTTCAGTCTTCTTCAGACAGAAGGAGAGAAGGACTGCTTCCCGAAATGGAATCTATGCTGGCTTCTGCCTAATATTTGAGTTAGCTCAAGAAGAGTTGGGACCCCGAGGACTAAAGAGACCACCAACACCTTGCCTGCCTCATCTGTTGGGGAAACTGCCACCGCTGTTCTGCCCCACTGTATTGTCTAGGATTAGTAAACCATTCAACCTGCTATGGGTTGTATGTCTTTTCTGTCTATTTATTCCATTTAAACTGCTGCTTCTGAATAAAATACCTTAAAACTACCGATAACTTCAACCCCCTTTTTTGGTAATTTTTGACTCCCAGACCAAATCTTACACCAAGGTGAACAGCCCCAGCTTCTCCAATCTATCTACGTAACTGAAGTTCCTCACCCCCAGAACCATCCTCATAACTCTTTTCTGCACCCTCTCTAATGCTTCACATCCTTCCTAAAGTGTGGTGCACAGAACTGGACACAATTCTCCAGCTGAGGCCGAATCAGTATTTTATACAGGTTTATCATAACTTCCTTTCTTTTGTACTCTGCCTTTATTTATAAAGCCCAGGATCCTGTATGCTATATTGACCACTTTCTTAACCTGTTGTGCAATCTTCAATGATTTATGCCCCCAGCTGCCTCTGCTCCTGCACCCCCTTTAGAATTGTACCCTTTAATTTATATTGCCTCTCCTCAGTCTTCCTACCAACTGAATCACTTCACACATCACTGCATTAAATTTCATCTGCCACTTGTCCTCCCATTCAACCATCTTGTTTATCACAATCCTCCTCACATTTCACAATATTTCCAAGTTTTGAGTCATCTACAAATTTTGAAATTGTGACCTGTGCACCCAAGTTTAAATCATTAATATATATCAAGAAAAGCATGGATCCTAACACCAACCCCTTGGGGAACCTTCCTCCAAAAAGGAACCGTTCACCACAACTCTCTGTTTCCTATCACTCAGGCAATTTTTTACCATGTTGCTCGTGTCCCTTTTATTCCAATGGCTCTAACTTTGCTGGCAAGCCTGTTATGTGGCACTTTATCAAATGCCTTTTGGAAGTGCATGTACACCACATCAATCATATTATCGTCATCACACCTCTCTGTTACTCCACCAAAATCTTAAGCAAGTTAGTTAAACATGATTTTCTCTTAACAAATTTGTGCTGGTTTTCCTTAATCAAACCCATTTGTCCTAGTGACCGTTAATGTTGTCCCAAATTATCAGTTCTAAAAGATTTCCCACTACTGAGGTAAATCTGACTGGCCTGTAGTTGCTGGGCTTAGCCATACACTCTTTTCTGCACAAGGGTATAACACTTGCAATTCTCCAGTCCTCTGGCACTACTCCTGTATCTAAGGAGGTTTGGAAGATTATGGCCAGCGTCTCTGTAATTTCTGCCCTTACTTCCCTCAGTATCCTTGGATGCATCTCATCCAGTTGAGGTGACTTATCAACTTAAAATATAGCCAGCCTATCTAATACCTCCTTTTCATCAATTTTTAGCCCATTCATTGCCTCAACTACTTCCTCTTTCTCTGTGACATGGGAGCATCTTCTTCCTCAGTAAAGACAGATGAAAAGTACTCATTTAGTACCTCAACCATGCCCCCTGCCTCCAAGTGTAAATCCCCACAGATGTCCCTAATTGGCTGCATTCCTTCTTTTACCACTTTTACTATTCATATGTATATGGAAGACTTTTGGATTCCCTTTAATGTTAGCTGCCAGTCTCTTCTCATATTCTTTCATTGCCTCTCTTATTTTTTTCACTTCCCCTCTGGATCTTCTATATTCTATATTACCGATTGCATTATCCACCTGACATCTGTCATATGCACCTTTTTTATGCTTCATCTCTATTTCTTTCACTATCCAGGGAGCTCTGGATTTATTTGCCCTACTTTTTCCCTCTGTGGGAATGCACTTTGATTGTACCTGAGCTATCTCCTCTTTTAAGGCAGCCCATTGTTCAATACCAGCTTTGCCTGCCAAACTTTGATTCCAATTTCCCTGGGCTAGGTCTGTTCTCACTCTATTGAAGTTGGCCCTGCTGTAAGTAACTATTTTTACTTTAGATTGCTCCTTGTCATTTTCAATAGATTTCCTTTTTTTATTATTCGTCATGGGATGTGGGTGTCGCTGACTAGGCCAGCATTTATTGCCCATTCCTAATTGCTCTTGAGAAGGTGGTGGTGAGCTGCCTTCTTGAACCACTGCAGTCCATGTGGGTTAGGTATACCCACAGTGCTGTTAGGAAGAGAGTTCAGGATTTTGACCCAGCGACAGTGAAAGATCGGCAATATAGTTCCAAGTCAGGATGGTGTGTGGCTTGGAGGGGAACTTGCAGATGGTGGTGTTCCCATGCATCTGCTGCCCTTGTCTTTCGAGGTGGTAGAGGTGGTGGGTTTGGAAGGTGCTGTCGAAGGAGCCTTGGTGTGTTGCTGCAGTGCATCTTATAGATGGTACACACTGCTGCCACTGTGCGTCAGTGCTGGAGGAAGTGAATGTTTGTGGATGGGATGTCAATCAAGTGAGCTGCTTTGCCTTGGATGGTGTCGAGCTTCTAGAGTTTAGTTGAAACTGCACCCATCCAGGCAAGTGGAGAGTATTCCATCACACTCCTGACTTGTGCCAGCCCTTATGATGCTATGGTCACTGAAGAAATTGTTGGAGCTGCGGGCTGACAAGTCCCTGGGTCCTGGACTTCATCCTAGGGTGTTAAAAGAAGTGGCTGGTGAGATAGTTGATGCGTTAGTTTTAATTTTCCAAAGTTCCCTAAATTCGGGGAAGATTCTGTTAGATTGGAAAATAGTGAATTTAACTCTTATTCAAAAAGGAAGGGAAACAGAAAGCAGGAAACTACAGGCCAGTTAGCTTAACATCTGTCTTAGGGAAAATGTTAGAAGCTATTATTAAAATTATAGCAGGGCATTTAGAAAAATTCAAGGTAATCAGGCAGAGTCAACATGGTTTTGTGAAAGGGAAATCATGTTTAACCAAATTATTGGAGTTCTTTGAGGGACTTACATGTGCTGTGGATAAAGGAGAACCAGTGGATGTACTGTACTTAGATTTCCAGAAGGCATTTGATAAGGTGCCACATCAAATGTTATTGCAGAAAATAAAAGCTCATGGTGTAGGGGATAACATATTGACATGGATAGAAGATTAGCTAACAGGAAACAGAGAGTAGGCATAAATGGGTTATTTTCTGGTTTGCAAGATGTAACGAGTGGTGTGCCACAGGGATCTGTGCTAGGGCCTCACCTTTTTACAATTTATATAAATGACTTAGATGAAGGGACCGAAGGTATGTTTGCTAAATTTGCTGATGACACAAAGATAGGTAGGAAAGTAAGTTGTGAAGAGGACATAAGGGGGCTACAAAGGGATATAGATAGGTTAAGTGAGTGGGCAAAGACCTGACAGATGGAGTATAACGTGGGAAAATGTGAAATTGTCCACTTTAGCAGGAAAAATAAAAAAGTATATTATCTAAATGGTGAGAGATTGCAGAGCTCTGAGATGCAGAGGGATCTGGGTCTCCCTAGTGTATGAATCACAAAAGATTAGTATGCAGGTACAGCATGTAATTAGGAAAGCTAATAGAATGTTATCGTTTATCATGAGGGGAATTGAATACAAAAGTAGGGAGGTTATGCTTCAGCTACACAGGGCATTGGTGAGACCCTATCTGGATTACTGTGTATAGTACTGGTCTCCTTAATTAAGGAAGGATGTAAATGCATTGGAGGCAGTACAGAGAAGGTTTACTAGACTAATAACTGGAATGGGCGAGCTGTCTTACAGGCAAGGATTGGACAGGCTAGGCTTGTATCCACTGGAATTTAGAAGAGTAAGAGGCGACTTGATTGAAACATATAAGATCCTGAGGGGTCTTGACAGGGTGGATGGATGTGGAAAGGATGTTTGTGGGAGAATCTAGAATTAGGGGTCACTGTTTAAAAATAAGGGGTCACCCATTTAAGACAGAGATGAGGAGAATTTTTCTCTCTCAGAGAGTCATGAGTCTTTGGAATTCTCTTCCTCAAAAGATGGTGGAAGCAGAGCCTTTGAATATTTTTAAGGCAGAAGTAGATAGATTCATGATAAGCAGGGGGCCGGAAGGTTATTGGAGGTAGGTGGAAATGTGGAGTAATCAGTTCAGCCAGTAAGTTATTGAATGACGAAGCAGGCTCGAAAGGCCGAGTGGCCTACTCCTGCTCCTAATTCGTATGTTCGTATGTCACTGTCCCCTAAATGTTCACCTCCTGTCACTTGACCCACTTCATTCCCCAGAACCAGATCCAGCAATGCCTCCTTCCTTGTTGGACTGGAAACATATTGATGCAAAAAGTTCTCCTGAGCACACGCGAGGCACTCTTGCCCCTTTCTATCCTTTGTGCTATTACTATCCTAGTCTATTTATTAGGATAATTGAAGTCCCGCACTATAACTATAGTATAATTCTTGAACCTCTCTGTAATTTGTTTGCAAATTTATTCCTCCATATCTTTCCAATTGGTTGGTGGCCTAAGAATACACCCAGCAATGTTATGGTACCTCTATTGTTTCTTCGCCCTAACCAAATAGATTCTGTCCAAAGCTGCAAGACTGCTGAATTGTTGGCAGTGCTGTCTTTTGGTGATGTCTTTAAACCACGGTCCTATCTGGCTTTTTGGGTGGACATAAAAGATACTGTAGCAAGAAGGACAGGAATCTGTCTGAATGTCCTGGCCAACATTACTCCCTCATCAATATTAAAAACATTCATTCATTTCATTTGTTGTTTATTGGATCTTGCTCTCTCTGTCAGCTATTGTGGTTGCCAACAACTGCCCTTCAAAAGTCATTGGTTGTGAAGCACTTTTCGATGTTCTGAGGGCATGGTAAGGCCCTACACAAATGCAAGTTCTTTCTCTTTCTTTGTCACCTTCTTTTCTTTTCTTTTTTTCTTTTGGGCCTCCTTATCTCGAGAGACAATGGATACGCGCCTGGAGGTGGTCAGTGGTTTGTGAAGCAGCGCCTGGAGTGGCTATAAAGGCCAATTCTGGAGTGACAGGCTCTTCCACAGGTGCTGCAGAGAAATTTGTTTGTTGGGGCTGTTGCACAGTTGGCTCTCCCCTTGCGCCTCTGTCTTTTTTCCTGCCAACTACTAAGTCTCTTCGACTCGCCACAATTTAGCCCTGTCTTTATGGCTGCCCGCCAGCTCTGGCGAATGCTGGCAACTGACTCCCACGACTTGTGATCAATGTCACACGATTTCATGTCGCGTTTGCAGACGTCTTTATAACGGAGACATGGACGGCCGGTGGGTCTGATACCAGTGGCGAGCTCGCTGTACAATGTGTCTTTGGGGATCCTGCCATCTTCCATGCGGCTCACATGGCCAAGCCATCTCAAGCGCCGCTGACTCAGTAGTGTGTATAAGCTGGGGGTGTTGGCCGCTTCAAGGACTTCTGTGTTGGAGATATAGTCCTGCCACCTGATGCCAAGTATTCTCCGAAGGCAGCGAAGATGGAATGAATTGAGACGTCGCTCTTGGCTGGCATACGTTGTCCAGGTCTCGCTGCCGTAGAGCAAGGTACTGAGGACACAGGCCTGATACACTCGGACTTTTGTGTTCCGTGTCAGTGCGCCATTTTCCCACACTCTCTTGGCCAGTCTGGACATAGCAGTGGAAGCCTTACCCATGCGCTTGTTGATTTCTGCATCTAGAGACAGGTTACTGGTGATAGTTGAGCCTAGGTAGGTGAACTCTTGAACCACTTCCAGAGCGTGGTCGCCAATATTGATGGATGGAGCATTTCTGACATCCTGCCCCATGATGTTCGTTTTCTTGAGGCTGATGGTTAGGCCAAATTCATTGCAGGCAGACGAAAACCTGTCGATGAGACTCTGCAGGCATTCTTCAGTGTGAGATGTTAAAGCAGCATCGTCAGCAAAGAGGAGTTCTCTGATGAGGACTTTCCGTACTTTGGACTTCGCTCTTAGACGGGCAAGGTTGAACAACCTGCCCCCTGATCTTGTGTGGAGGAAAATTCCTTCTTCAGAGGATTTGAACGCATGTGAAAGCAGCAGGGAGAAGAAAATCCCAAAAAGTGTGGGTGCGAGAACACAGCCCTGTTTCACACCACTCAGGATAGGAAAGGGCTCTGATGAGGAGCCACCATGTTGAATTGTGCCTTTCATATTGTCATGGAATGAGGTGATGATACTTAGTAGCTTTGGTGGACATCCGATCTTTTCTAGTAGTCTGAAGAGACCACGTCTGCTGACGAGGTCAAAGGCTTTGGTGAGATCAATGAAAGCAATGTAGAGGGGCATCTGTTGTTCACGGCATTTCTCCTGTATCTGACGAAGGGAGAACAGCATGTCAATAGTCGATCTCTCTGCACGAAAGCCACACTGTGCCTCAGGGTAGACGCGCTCGGCCAGCTTCTGGAGCCTGTTCAGAGCGACTCGAGCAAAGACTTTCCCCACTATGCTGAGCAGGGAGATTCCACGGTAGTTGTTGCAGTCACCGCGGTCACCTTTGTTTTTATAGAGGGTGATGATGTTGGCATCGCGCATGTCCTGGGGTACTGCTCCCTCGTCCCAGCACAGGCATAGCAGTTCATGTAGTGCTGAGAGTATAGCAGGCTTGGCACTCTTGATTATTTCAGGGGTAATGCTGTCCTTCCCAGGGGCTTTTCCGCTGGCTAGGGAATCAATGGCATCACTGAGTTCCGATTTGGTTGGCTGTATGTCCAGCTCATCCATGACTGGTAGAGGCTGGGCTGCATTGAGGGCAGTCTCAGTGACAGCATTCTCCCTGGAGTACAGTTCTAGGTAGTGCTCAACCCAGCGGTCCATCTGTTTGCGTTGGTCAGTGATTATGTCCCCCGATTTAGATTTGAGGGGGGTGATCTTCTTGATGGTTGGCCCAAGAGCTCTCTTCATGCCATCATACATTCCTCTGATGTTTCCGGTGTCTGAGGCCAGCTGAATATGACTGCATAGGTGTTGCCAGTAGTCGTTTGCGCAACGCCTAGCTGTTCTTTGTGCAGTACTTCTGGCTGCTTTAAGTGCTGCGGATGTTAAATCGCTGGGGGCTTTCTTGTAGTTCAAAAGTGCAATGCGCTTAGCGGCTATGACAGGTTCCAGCTCTTCATTATGAGATTGAAACCAGTCTGCATTTCTCTTCGCACTTTTGCCGTAGGTGGTCAAAGCTGACTCATAGATGGCGTCTCTGATGTGGGCCCACTTGGTCTCAGCATCCCCTGTGGGAGTGTTTTGAAGGGCTGTTACAAGTGAATTTAGAAATTTTTGTAACAGCTGTGGGTGAGAAATTCTGCTCGTGTTGATGCGCGGGTGGCCCTTCTGCTTGGAATGATGCAACTTCTTTGGTCTGAGTCTAACCTTGCTGCACACCAGGGAGTGGTCGGTGTCGCAGTCCGCACTGTGGAAGCTGCGTGTGATTTGAACACTGTTTAAGGCGGCTCGCCTTGTGACAATGAGGTCTAGCTGGTGCCAACGACGTGATCTTGGGTGCCTCCATGAAACCTGGTGACAGGGTTTAGTGTGAAAGAACGAGTTGGTGATGCAGAGGTTATGATAGGTACACAACTCAAGCAGTCTCTGCCCGTTCTCATTCATCCTTCCAACGCCATAGCGCCCAAGGCAGGAGGGCCATGAGTCATGGTCGGCCCCAACCCTGGCATTAAAGTCCCCCAGCAGGAATAGGTGTTCGGTGTTGGGGATGCTGCTAATGATGTTATGGAGTTGTTCATAGAACTGGTCTTTAGCTTCAGGTGCGGAACAGAGTGTTGGAGCATAGATGCTGAGTAGGTGTACTGGACCAGAGGTGGTGAGCAGTCGGATGGACAGTATGCGTTCCGAGCCATTTGAGGGAGGCTCTATCATGCTGAGCAAGGAGTTTCTGATGGCGAAGCCCACTCCATGCTGTCTTGGTTCTTCAGGATCCCTGCCCTGCCAGAAGAAGGTGTAGTCTTGCTCTGCTAGAGAGCCACTCGCGGGGAGGCGAGTCTCCTGAAGTGCTGCAATGTCCACATTGAGTCTACTGAGCTCGTTGTTAATGATGGCGGTCTTCCGAGAATCGTTGATTTGTGTAAGGTCTTCCGACAGGCCAGGACACATAGTTCTGACGTTCCAGCTTGCAAAGCGAAGGGCTGGTACCTTCTTTCCTTTTTTCATGTTGTTTGGTGCGGTGTATCAGACCTTGAAGTCAAATTAAACCCAAAAAATCCCTGCTTACCTCCCGTCCAAGAAGGATTGTCATTAGTTGATGGAACCATTAACGAACGTTAGCGAGGCAGATAGCAGGTACTGGAAATTCAATATGAGCTGCATGATTGTAGCAAAACTCTCCGCAAAGTGTGTGGATTCATTTCTACTATCCTCCTGACAACATATAAATGGTGTTTTCACTGGTTGGAGATGTAGAAAGTCAAGAGCAGCTGTTTGGAAAGCAGTGAAACTAAAATATAAAAGACACTAGAAACCTACGAAATAAAGTGGAAATAAGAGCAAAGTTGAAAAATATAAACAATTTCATCATTAGGAATTACTCACGTAGACAGAATGATTTTTTAGCTGCCAACGGTGACCTTCTAAATAAAGAAAAATCTTTGATCATTCACTTGTCTGAAAGATATAAAAGCTCGTAAATCAAGTGAGTTCTCCAGCTGCCTTATATATAATGTAAACATGTTAACTTACAATAAAAATTCAGTAGAAACTCATCATAGGGCAGTGAAACAAGGAGTGAACAATGTAACTGGGGAAATTAGAAGATCTCTGCTGAAAAGCAGACAGTGACAGAATAGGAAGGTTGAAATCAATAAAGTGAGAAAGAGCCCAAGAGAAAAGAAAAAAACAGCAAAATACTGGAAATCTAAAAGAAAAACTGAAAATGTTGGAAACGTTCAGCAGCTCAAGCAGCATCTGTAAAAAGATAAACAGAGTTAAGGGCCCTGATACTTACCAGGGGTTATGGAGGGTGTGTGTGAGGCTGAAAAACCCAGCAAAGCCAGGGTCATGGAGATCCTGCTGAACTTAACAGCAGGACCCCATTAATGCCTCCTATCAGGCTGCCGGCCCCAGGGACAGGTTGGCTGCCTGGTGGGAGATAACACCATCAGAGGCCAGGGACCCACGATCGGAAGGGCACCAATCGAGACAGGGGTTGGGAAGCCGAAGATTTCTTTGCGGGGCCTGGGGCGGGAGAGCACCTGCTGCTCCTAGCCCACAAGGAGTTCTGAAGGAGGCTTTTAAACTGGGTAGCCAGCAACTCCTACCTCCATTTCCCGGTCATGACCCCCAGGAGACCCATACAGCACCAACTAATTTCAACTCCAGCTGCCAATTACACTGTGGCAGCCTGATTTAAATATATTAATTTAAGCAACCTGCCTATCAATGGCGAGTCACTTGGATGCCAGCGTGGTAAAAAATATGCACGTACTTCACTTTAAAAGCACCCACCGCCCTCTTCTCTGCCTCCCCCCACCCCTATGAAGAAAAGAGCAGAACTTCAAGGTAGACATTCCTGGAAAATAAGTGGAAGTGAATTAAACACTCGAACAAAAGAAAAATACTGTAAAATAAAGACAACACCATTTCCCTGTCCAAAGTTCTGAATTTAACTCAGTCAATCTGGCACAAAACAGCAAGATTCTGGAACTCTCTAGCTAACAGCATGGTGAGAATGCAAAAATGCAATCACTACAAAGACTGCAATGATTTAAAGAGAAGACCCACCCACCTTCCTTGGACAACAAAGGTTGGGTAAAATATTTGGCCTTGCCAGTGTCACCTACATCCCCAAAACAAGTTTGAAAATAGCCAATGAAGATGGGTGGGAGTGGCTAACCCTTCTGTGCTATTTCCCTAACTGCCAAACTAGATCATATACCACTGCAAAAGTAGTGATATCGGCAGGAGAAAATATGCCAGAGGTGGACGCTGAATAGAGGATCCCATTTTCAGTTTGTTTTGTGCATCTTTCTAATATTTTGGTTGTATGAGCTCTGTAGCTTCAGTGCAGAGTTCACCTGCCATTGAAAGTGCCTTCTTGACAAATTTAATCCCTTCCAAACCTGGGAATCTTGAAGCTAATTGTAGCTTCCTTACTGTCACCCTACATGAGGTCAATTAAATGAACACTGTCTCGACCACCATTTGGGAACCTCCTGATCTGTCAGTCTGAGCCGATCAAGCAGCCACATTCTCTTCCTTCATACCTGGACAACATTTCTCTTATGTTTAACAGGCAGCGAGCTGGGCACACAGGATACAAGGTTGCTCCTGATGGAGACCTGGATCACTGATGGGAAAAGGAGGACATAAACAAGGGCATATGTGAAGAATCTATCTCTCTAGAAAGTAATCAAGTGAAAGCTCAGAGCTTAATCAGTTTCACAACGCACAGGATTCAACTTTTACATCATCCTCACCAATCTGTCTGCCGCAGATGCATCTGTTCATGACAGGATTGGTAGGAGGTACCACCCCACAGTCCATGTGGAGACGAAGTCCCATCTTCACATTGAGGGTACCCTCTATCGTGTTGTGTGGCACCACCACCTTGCTAAATGGGATAGATTTCAAACAGCTCTAGCAATGCAAAACTGGGCATCCATGAGGCATCTGCTGCCCTTGTTCGTCGACATGATAGAGGTCGCGGGTTTGGAAGGTGCTGTCGAAGGAGCCGATGCATTGCTGCAGTGCATCTCATAGATGGTGCACACTGCTGCCACTGTGCGTCAGTGGTGGAGGGAGTGAATGTTTGTAAATAGGGTGCCAATCAAGCAGGCTGCTTTGTCCTGGATGGTGTTGAGTTTCTTGAGTGTTGTTGGAGCTGCACCCATCCAGGCAAGTGGAGAGTATTCCATCACACTCCTGACTAGTGCCTTGTAGATGGTGGACAGGCTTTGGGGAGTCAGGAGGTGAGTTAATCAATGCAGGATTCCTAGCCTCTGACCTGCTCTTGTAGCCACAGTATTTATATGGCTATTACAGGTCAGTTTCTGGTCAATGGTAACCCCAGGGATATTAATAATGGCGGACTCAGCAATTGTAATGCCATTGAATGTCAAGGACAGATGATCAGATTTGCTCTTGTTGGAGATGGTCATTGCCTGGCACTTGTGTGGCACGAATGTTACTTGCCACTTATCAGCCCAAGCCTGGATATTGTCCAGGTCTTGCTGCATTTCTACACAGACTGCTTCAGTATCTGAGGAGTCGTGAATGGTGCTGAACATTGTGCAATCATCAGCAAACATCCCCACTTCTGACCTTATAATGGAGGGAAGGTCATTGATGAAACAGCTGAAGATGGTTGGGCCGAGGACACTACCGTGAGGAACTCCTACAGTAATGTCCTGGGACGGAGATGATTGACCTCCAACAACCACAACCATCTTCCTTTGTTCTAGGTACGACTCCGACCAGTAGAGAGCTTTCCCCCGATTCCCATTAACTCCAGTTTTGCTACGGCTCCTTGATGTCATAATGGGTCAAATGCTGCCTTGATGTCAAGGGCAGTGACTCTCACCTCACCTCTTGAGTTCAGCTCTTTTGTCCATGTTTGAACCAAGGCTGTAATGAGGTCAGGAGCTGAGTGGCTTTGGCGGAACCCAAACTGAGTGTCACTCATCAGGTTTTTGCTAAGCAAGTGCCACTTGATGGCACTGTTGTTGACACCTTCCATCACTTTACTGATGATTGAGAGTAGACTAATGGGGCGGTAATTGGCCAGGTTGGATTTGTCCTGCTTTTTGTGTACAGGACATACCTGGGCAATTTTCCACATTGCAGGGTAGATGCTAGTGTTGTAGCTGTACTGGAACAGCGTGGCTAGGTGTGCGGCAAGTTCTGGAGCACAGGTCTTCGGTACTATTGCCGGAATGCTATCAGGACCCATAGCCTTTGCAGTACCCAGTGCCTTCAGTCATTTCTTGATATCATGCGGAGTGAATTGAATTGGCTGAAGACTGGCATCTGTGATGCTGCGGACTTCAGGAGGAGGCCAAGATGGATTATCCACTCGGCAAATCTGGCTGAAGACATTTGCAAATGCTTCAGCCTTATCTTTCGCACTGATGTGCTGGGCTCCCCCATCATTGAGGATGGGGTTATTCATGGAGCCACTTCCTCCTGTTAGTTGTTTAATTGTCCACCACCATTCACGACTGGATGTGGCAGGACTGCAGAGCTTAGATCTGATCCACTGGTTGTGGGATCGCTTAGCTCTGTCTATCGCATGCTGCGTACACTGTTTGGCATGCAAGTCGTCCTGGGTCATAGCTTCTGCAGGTTGACACCTCATTTTTAGGTATGACTGGTGCTGCTCCTGGCATGCCCTCCTGCACTCTTCATTGAACCAGGGTTGATCCCCCAGCTTGATGATAATGGTAGTGTGCCAGGTCATGAGGTTATAGATTTTGGTTGAGTACAATTCTGCTGCTGCTGATGGCCCACAGAGCCTCATGGATACCCAGTTTTGCATTGCTGGACCTGTTCGAAATCTATCCCATTTAGCATGGTGGTAGTGCCACTTAACACGATGGAGGGTATCCTCAGTGTAAATATGGGAGTTTGTCTCCACAGGGACTGTGCGGTGGTCAATCCTTTGGGAGGCGGAGTTCCCGTCGCCTTCCCGACACCTTCCAATTTAGTCTGGGGCAGGGAAGGCCGAACATACGGACATACAAATTAGGAGCAGAAGTAGGCCATTCAGTTCCTCGAGCATGCTCCGCCATTCAATAAATCATGGCTGATCTGTTTGTGTTCCGAATTTCACACTCCCATCTACTGCCGATAACCCTTGATTCCCTTGCCTAACAAGAATCTATCTACCGCCACCTTAAAAATATTCAACGGCCCCGCCTCCACCACCTTCTGAGACAGAGAGTTCCACAATTGCACAACCCTCTGAGAGAAAAGATTTCTCCTCACCTCTGTCCTAAAAGGGTGATCCCTAATTTTAAAACAGTGCCCCCTAGTTCTGGACTCACCCACAAGAGGAAACATCCTCGCTACATCCACCTTGTCTAGATGGTTCAGGATCTTCTAAACTTCAATGAAGCCTCCCCTCACTCTTCAAAACTCCAGTGAAAACAAACCAAGTCTGTCCAACCTTTCCTCATAAGACAACCCGTTTATTCCCGGTATCAATCTAGTAAACCTCCTCTGAACCGCCTCCAATGCAATTACATCCTTCCTTAAATAAGGAGACCAAAACTGCACACAGTATTTGAGATGTGGTCTCACCAATACTCTATATAACGGAAGCATAACATCCTTACTTTTATTTTCAATTCATCTTGTAATAAAGGATAGCATTCCATTAGCCTTCTTTATTACCTGCTTTACCTGCATACTCATTTACCAGCAATACTCATTACCTGCACTAGAACACCTAGATCCCTTTGCACTTTGGAATTCTGCATTCGTTCTACATTTAAGTAGTACTCTGCTTTTTTATTCTTCCTGCCAAAGTGAACAACTTCATATTTTCCCACATGGTACTCCGTCTGCCAAATTTTTGCCCACTCACTCAACCTATCTATCCCGGTCTGCAACCTCCTTATGTCCTCTTTACAACATACTTTCCTACATATCTTTGTGTCATCTGCAAATTTAGCTACCATGCCATCGTTTCCCTCATCTAGGTCATTGATACAAATTGTAAAAAATTGAGGCCCCAGCACAGACTCCTGCAGGACTCCACTCGTCACATCGTGCCAATCAGAAAAGGATCCATTTTGCCTACTCTCTGTTTTCTGCCAGCCAGCCAATCTTCTATCCATGCTAATATGTTACCCCCTACAACATGAGCTCCTACTTTGCGCAATAACCTTTTATGTGGCACCTTGTCAAATGCCATCTGGAAATCCAAGTCCAGTATGTCAACTGGCTCCCCTTTATCCATAGCACATGTCATTCCTTCTAAGTACTCCAACGAATTGGTTAAACATGATTTCCTTTTCACAAAACCATGCTGAGAATTCCCGATTCCCTTGAGTTTTTCAAAGCGCCCAGCTACAACTTTCTTAATGATCGATTCTAACACCTTCCCCTCGACAGACATCAAGTTAACTGGCCTATAGTTACCAGTTTTCTGCCTCTCCCCACTTCTTGAACAGAGAGGTTACATTTGCTACTTTCCAGTCTGATGGAACCTTTCCAGAATCTAGCGAATTTTGAAAAATTAACACCAACGCATCTACTACCTCATTAGCAACCTCTTTCAAGACCCTAGGATGAAGTCCATCAGGACCTGGGGACTTGTCAGCCCACAGCTCCATCAGTATCGCTTCCCTGGTGATTGTAATTTTAACAAGTTCCTCTCTTCCTTCCACCTCCTGATTTACAGCTATTGCCGGAATGTTTTTTGTATCCTCTATAGTGAAGACAGAAGCAAAATATTTGTTCATTGTATCCGCCATTTCCTTCTTATCTACTATTAGCTCCGTACTCTCTAGAGGACCAATATTCACTTTACTTAGTCTTTTCTTTTTTAAATACCTGTAGAAACTCTTGCTATCCATTTTTACATTTCTAGTTAACTTCCTCTCATACTTTAATTTCTTTCTCCTGATTAACCTTTCAGTCATTCTCTGCCGTTCTTTATATTCTGACCAATCATCTGAACTGCCACTCATCTTTGTGCAATTATATGCTTTTTCCTTAAGTTTGATGCTTTCCTGAACTTCTTTAGTTAACCACGGATGGTGGGTCCTCCCCTTAGAATTTTTCTTTATAGTAGGAATATACTTATTCTGAGTATTCTGAAATATCCCCTTGAATATCTGCCACTGCTTCTCTAGTGACCTATTTCCAAGCCTAGTAATCCAGTTCACTTCAGCGAGCTCAGCTTTCATGCCCACATAGTTGCTCTTATTCAAGTTTAAAATACTTGTCTTAGACCCACTCTTCTCTCTTTCAAACTAGATGTAAAATTCAGTCATATTGTGATTGTTGCTACTTAGAGGTGCCTTGACTCTGAGGTCATTAATGAATCCTGTCACATTACACAATACCAAGTCTCATATAACCTACTGTCTGGTTGGCTCCAGAACATGCTGCTCTAAGAATCTATCTTTAAAGCATTCTATGAACTCTTCATCCAGGCTACTATTGCCAATCTGATTTTTCCAGTATATATGTAGATTAAAATCACCCTCGATTATTGCCGTCCCTTTATCACAAGCACCCAATATTTCTTCTTGTATACTTCGTCCTACATTGTGATTACAGTTAGGGGGCTGTAGACCACTCCCGCTAGTGACTTCTTTCCCCTACTATTCCTCATCTCCACCCAAACTGATTCTATATCCTGATCTCCCGAACCAATAACTATTGCACCAATGCCATCCTTGATTAACAGTGCTACTCCTCCACCTTTACCTAGCTTCCTATTCTTCTTGAAATTCACATACCCCTCAACATTCAGGACCTAGTCCTTGTCATTCTGCAGCCACGTCTCTGTAATGGCTATCAGATCAAATTTATTTACTTCAATGTGCACTATCAGTTTGTCTGCTTTGTTATGAATGCTACGTGCATTCAGATACAGAGCCTTTAGTTTGTCTTTTTGTTATCTTTGTAACATCCAGTCTCGACTGTTGGTATGTTCTTAGAGTTTTTTCTCTCTGCCCCTTCCTGCAATTCTCTGACCTTCATTTCCCATATTACTATCCAGCTCTCCTGCCTTGACTCTATGCCTTGATTTGTTACATCTACTCAAGCTTGATTCCTCAGCCCCCTTGTTTAGTTTAAAGCCTTCTCTACTTCCCGAGTTATACGGTTTGCTAGAACACTGGTCCCAGCATGGTTCAGGTGCAGACCGTCCCAATGGTACAGCCCCCACTTTCCCCAATGAACCAAAACCTGCATCTCCTACATTAGTCTTTGAGCCACGTATTCATCTTATGTGCCCTCTGCCAATTGGCACATGGCTCAGGTAATAATCCAGAGATTGTTACCCTTGAGGTTCTGCTCTTCAATTTGGTGCTTAGCTCCTCCTACTGTCTAAGCAGAACCTCTTTCCTAGTCCCACCTATGTTGTTGGTACCTACATAGACCACGACAACTGGATCCTCCCCCTCCCGCTCCAAGTTCCTGTCCAGCCTTGAGCAGATGTCCCAAACCCTGGCACCGGGTAGGCAACACAGCCTTCTGGACTAATGCTCTCAGCTGCACAGAACAGTGCCAATCCCCCTCACTATACTATCCCCTACTACCACTATATTCCTTTTTGCTCCCCCCACTTGAATGGCTTCCTGTACCACAGTGCCATGGCCAGTCTGCTCATCCACCTTGCAGACCTCACTTTTGTCTACATAGGTTGAGAGCACCTCAAACCTGTTTGACAATTGCTAAGTCTGAGGCTCCTCCACTCCTTTCTGCTCGGCCCCATTACCTGCCTCACTCACAGTCATATCCTCCTGTCCCTCACTGTTGACCAAAACAGGTGATCCTGTTGTAAGAGGTCTGGGCATCTTCCGGAACAACGTATCCAGGTATTTCTCTGCCTCCCTTATGTTGCACAGTGTTTGCAGTTCAACTTCCAAATAAATAACAAGAAATGCTGGATTCACTCAGCAGGTCTGGCAGCATCTGTGGAAAGAGAAGCAGAGTTAACGTTTCGGGTCAGTGACCCGGGGAGGCTCCATTCCTCAGAAGGAGACGTGGGCAGGGAAGGCCACCCCACCCATTCCCCGCTGCCCCAGTGGGCCAGCCAGAGGGGCCTCCTGCTTGACCCCTCTGATCTTTACTTCTAAATTTACTTCTCTGAAGGCATCTCCATGCTGAGGTGCCCTTCCGATCCCCAAGCTGCTTCAGTAGCACCCACCTCTCTTGATGGCGCTGCCATGGCTCGAGAGCTGCCTGCCCTCTGATTGGGTCAGCCCCATGCTGCCACCATTCTTCAATGGATGGCAGCCCAGAGGTGGCCAATTGGGAAGCTGTGCCTGGAAAAATTGCTGAGCCGGAACCACTGCCAGCAAATGTGGTCTCGGGACCCCCATTTCTTCACAACATCATGGTCCTGAAACCCGCAGTAAAATCCCGCCCATTGACTCCTACTGGAAAAGAATAGCCATGAGGATTTGCAAATGATCAAACTCATCAATCTCACAAGACTATATCCCACACCCCAAAGGTACCAGAAATGTGTCAGAGGCCATATTGGTTGGAGCAACATTTATGCATCCCTGGCGACCTTCTTTTCAACAATCGATAGGTCTCTTGCATATGCTAATAAGGGCCTAAGTCCTGTTTAAGGATCCCACTAAAATTAGTGAAAACTTAAAGGACACAGAACACAAGAAATAGGAGATTAAACGACAAATGTTTTGATGGTTCAAGGCAAAAGGGGATGCAAATGGGACAAGTAAAGAAACAAAAGATGGGTCTAGAGGACTTGTAAATGTTGATAGCAGAATGTTTATAAACACGTGGGGGCAAAGGTTATGATGTAAAATTGTTGAAATTGATGTTGATTCTGGAAGGCTGTAAACCACCAAATCAAAAGATGAGGTGCTGTTCCTCAAGCTTCCATTCAGCTTCATTAGAACAGTGTAGGAGGCCAAGGGCAGAGAGGTCAGAGTGGGAGTGAGGCAGAGAATTAAAGTGATAGGTAACCAGAAGCTCAGGGTCATGCTTGCGTACTGAATGGAGTTGTTCGGCAAAGTGGTCACCCAATCTGCATTGGTCTCCCCATAGTCAAAAGAGGGCAGCATGAGCAGCGAATACAGGATACTAAATTGAAAGAAGTACAAGTAAATCACTGTTTCACCTTGAAAGAGTGTTTGGGCCCTGGACAGTGAGGAGAAAGGAAGCGAAAAAAGGAAGGTGTTGCATCTCCTGCACTTGCATGGGGTCAGCAGTTCAACAGCCTCAGCAGCGTCACTGCTAGTGGTAGCCATTGCTGAGGCTGCAACACCAGGCAGAGGGTGTGTCAATGGCCAAAGGCCCGTGAAGAAAGTTAAGTGGAGCTGGGGGGACACCTGGGCCAGGCAGCAGACAGGCCCCAGTGATCAGGGGCAGGGTGGGGGTGGGGTTGCTGAGTACCAGTGGCACTGTTGCCGTGAGGGCAGCCATTGCTGCAGGGGAGCCATGAAGTTCCCATAAAGGTGGGGGCCTATCCCAGAACCTGGTGGGAGGTGCCAGGTTTCAGTGGGACGCCTCCCCATGTGGTGGCGGGCTCCCCGGCAAAGCAGGCAAAATGCCCATGGAAGTGAAACATTGCCCTTAATTAGCCACTTCAGTGGCTCAGTTGGTCTCTCAATAGTGCCAATCTCTCAGAAATATCCTAAAACTCTTCAGGTATAATAACATCACTTTGAAAAGGCAAAGAAAGAGATAGTACCAAAATCAGCACTTGCTCAGCAATAACCTGCTCACTGACACTCAGTTTGGGTTCTGCCAGGGCCACTCAGCTCCTGACCTCATTACAGCCTTAGTCCAAACATGGACAAAAGAGCTGAACTGCAGAGGTGAGGTGACAGTGAGTGGCCTTGACATCAAGGCACCATTTGACCGAGTATGGCATCAAGGAGCCCTAGCAAAACTGGAGTCAATGAGAATCGGAGGAAAACTCTCCACTGGTTGGAGTCATACTTGGCACAAAGAAAAATGGTTGTGGTTGTTGGAGGTCAATCATCTCCGTCCCAGGACATTACTGTAGGAGTTCCTCAGGGTAGTGTCCTCGGCCCAACCATCTTCAGCTGTTTCATCAATGACCTTCCCTCCATTATAAGGTCAGAAGTGGGGATGTTTGCTGATGATTGCACAATGTTCAGCACCATTCACGACTCCTCAGATACTGAAGCAGCCCGTAGTCCAGAGGCAGCAAGACCTGGACGACATCCAGGCTTGGGCTGATAAGTGGCAAGTAATATTCGCGCCACACAAGTGCCAGGCAATGACTATTTCAGACAAAAGTGAATCTACCATCTCCCCTTGATGGTCAATGGCATTACCATTACTGAATCCTCCGCTATCAACATCCTGAGGGTTCCCACTGACCCGAAACTGAGCTGGAGTAGCTATATAAATACTGTGCCAACAAGAGCAGGTCAGGGGCTGGGAATTCTGCAGCAAGTAACTTACCTCCTGTCTCTCCAATTCCTGTCCACCGCCTACAACGCACAAGTCAGGAATGTGATTGGAGACTCTCCACTTGCCTGGATGAGTGCAGCTCGAACAACACTCACGAAACTTGACACCATCTAGGACAAAGCAGCCCACTTGATTGGCACCCCATTCACAACCTTCGACATTCACTCCCTCCACCATGCACAGTGGCAGCAGTGTTTGTCATCTACAAGATGCACAGCAGCAACTCACAAAGGCTGCTTCAACAGCACCTTCCAAACCATGACCTCTACCACCTGAAAGGACAAGGGCATCAGATGCATGGGAATGCCACCACCTGCAAGTTCCCCTCCAAGTGACACACCATCCTGACTTGGAACTAAAACTGCCATTCCTTCACTGTCGCTGGGTCAAAATCCTGGAACTCCCTTCCTAACTGCACTGTTGGTGTACCTACAACAAGGACTGCAGCGGTTTAAGAAGGCAACTCACCACCACCTTCTCAACGGCAATTTGGGATGGGCAATAAACACTGACATAGCCAGCGATGTCCACATCCACCGAACAAATAAAAAAAAGTAACAAAATTCAGGCAGAATCAGATAACGGTGCAGGTTATTTTAAAAGGATGGATTCTAGGGCAAGATAAGTAACATGCAATTGATATGATGAATACACTTCACTAATTTGCATCACGCTGCTACACTAAAGCAGTAGATTGTTGAACATGAGAAGCACTTTGACACATTTTTCAGTGCATATACCGGGGGAGAAAGATATACCAGATCATATGTGCAACTAGACAAGCTGAGGAAGTGGAAGTTTGGAAGAATGGGATAGGAAGAGGAAAGAGAGCTTGAAGGGACCACCAGGAAGCAGGTCCATAAATTGCAGCTATGTCAGGACTGTGCCTGTTGCAGATTTCTGCCATCTACCCTGACAAAGTTTGTCAGGTCAGGAGCAAACCTTCAGCAGTTTTGGAGAACATTTACGACACCTTAACTGAAGACTCTGAAGAAGTTGGTCATTCTGCGACAGGGGTTGCCAGGTTCCTCTCAAACCCCCAACACCTTCAATCTCATAAGCAACTGGTCACACCAAATTTATATAGGCATTCTGCTTAACTTACAACACCATTAATGATGAAATGTGACAAAGGTCATTACTTCTGATATCTGCACTATTTTAATGCAATATAAATGTCAGTGTATCTTTTAGGCAGGATCTTACCGCACTCATCCATTTCCCCACACCCACTTTGGAAGTTAATGCCATATAAAAAGTGTTGTGCAATAGGTCTCTCTTCATTTTAGCTCATCCTACCACCTCAATAAATAGACTTCCTTCTTCTTCTTAGGCAGTCCCTCGGGATCGAGGATAACTTGATTCCACTCCAGTTCGATGGGTTCTGAAATGGCTGACAAATCTAATGCGTGATCTGTAGACTCTGCCACATGAGGGGCAGGTGGTGCTTGAAGGGTCAGATAGATGAGTAGTTTAGAGATTTGTGTGCTTTCTCCCTCCAACACCTCAAATTTGCCTCTGCATCTTCCCGACGAAGGCCATCGAGGTGCATGATGCCTTCCTGAATGAGCATTCTCCATCTAGGACGGTCTGGAGCCAGGGACTCCTATGAGTCGACGGGGATGTTTGATCTCTTCAGGGATGATTTGAGGACATCTCTAAAGTATTTCCTCTGTCCTCCTGGGAGTCTCCTGCCACGACCAGGTTCTGAGTAAAACAGCTGTTTCGGGAGTGTAGTGTCAGGTATGCTGATGACATGTCCCAGCCAGCAGAGCTGGTTTTGGATGATTAGTGTCCCGTTGCTGGACAGGTTGGCTTGGGAGAGGACACTGCTGTTGGACTGCCTTTGTTGCCACTGGATTTGGAGGATCTTGTGGAGACATCTCTGGCGGTGATTCTCCAGTGCTTTAAGGTTCCTGCTGTAGGTTGTTCAAGTCTCTGAAGCATATAGGAATGCAGGGATCACTGTTGTCTGGTGAATCATGACCTTGGTCACGGGTTTGAGATCCAGATCATCAAATACTCCCTTCCTCAGTCGGCCGAAGGCTGAGCTGGCACATTGGAGGTGATGATGAACCTTGTCTATGTCTGCCTTCGCCAAGAGGAGGCCCCCATTTCCAGGATCTCGCTATTGATCTTAATTGATGGTGGGCTAGTTGGAAGAGTACCTTCATTTTCCGAGTGTTTAGTGAAAAACCCAGTTTCTCACATACTTTGCAGAAGGAGTCGACAATAATCTGGAGCTCAGTTTCAGAGTGAGCACACACGCAAGCATCATCTGCATACGGAAGCTCGATGACTGGGGTTGGAATGATTTTGGTTTCTTCTTAATACATCATAGAAAAAGGTACTTCATATTTGTCATACTGACATTAGCATGGCTTTAACAAGCAAAAACCTTTTGCTATTATTTCATTGATTTTTGGAGGGATAGTAATTCACAGATTACACCAACATTCACTCCTTCTTACATGTTTTTCACTAAAATAATCAAACAGATAAAACCTTGATACTAACTCTTGATGTAGCAGAATTAACAATTACAAAATTCATTTATTAATCTATTAATTGTCATAAATAATGCTGAATGGAATTGGTCAATACTATTGTAAAGTACTCAGTGAAAATATTGGTTTGTTGCATAAATTTAAATCAAATTGTGCTAAAAAGGGAAAACTCTCATTTCAATCAGCATGGACATGATGGGCCAAATGGCCCCCTTCTGTAGCATAAATCTTTCTTTGCTTCTAAGTAGTGTCAGGAGGAAAACTGAGGCAATCTTTCAAATTCTCTAATTTCCTGACTGCTTCTTAAATTCGGCTATTTGAACTGTGGGAAAATATAGAGATGAAATATTACAGCAATTTTCAAGTAGGTCTGAATCTAAATAATTCTATCCTGTACTATTAGCTGGAAAATGGTATGCTGACATTGAAAATAGCTTTTTGCCAAACTCCTGGAGCAATACTGTGCAAGTTACCTTTCCAGGAAATTGTTAAGTTAATTGGAACTGACTTTCTGCACTGATTAGAATTTGACCTCTAATCGCCATTGAAATATATTTCTTTCAATTTCAGTAGTGGATCACCCATGGTATTGCACATGAAAAAAGTGAATAAAGAAAAGTGAATCTAATTTATATGTGTTTATGCTTAGGGGAGATGAAAATCTACTCCGTGTGCATTCTTGCCTGGTACATCTGAGCCTGAATTCTTCTCTGAGCTACCACTACTTTGGGGAAGATTTGGAGGCAGCAAACCGTATAATATGTGCTTCCATGTGAAATCTGCCACAAAAACTAATGCACATAGGGCTGCCATTCTCTACCATTCTGTTCCAAACCCACCCCAAGTAATTGCCATACTATCAGTGGCAGCAAAGGAGGCTACAAGATATCCTTGAGGCGGAAACCACATTGAATAGGCTGCTATTGAAGTTGGTGTTTTGTATTTTGTATTGTGATCCTTTCAGTATCTGTGGGTTGAGGCAGGACCTTTGCTCTTTCTTTTGTATATTTCTGTTCAAAGTACAGTTTTGCACTATACATATTAATTTCTCAATGAGAATACAGTTATTTGGACATTATAAAGAGTGGGTTGAAAACATGGAAGATTGGAGGTTGTTCGAGTCAGACATTGCTGAAGGTAATGATTTCCTACAGAAAGGCACTCACCAGGGTTTGCATATCAGAAAGGTCTTGCTTAATAATCCCCACAACATGAGGTGGCAGAGCAAGCAGCAGGAAGTGGAACAGTACAGTCAGCCAGCTGCCAGAGTAATGAGTGTACAACTGATAACCCACAACTTTTAATAACTTAAAATCTATTTACCAAATACTCTTGCCTATGCTCCATCCACATCCTTACAAAGTCCCTTACTTTCAAATACTTTTGCTAATTTGCTTCATAAGACAAAAGTCTACATTTTTCCTAACATCATCTGACTTCCAGAAGTTGAAAGCAAACGCAGAAGTTTACATTCTATGTGATCAAGCTGCCTTTATTTGAAACAACATTTACCAGTAACTGAACCTTACTACAACTGCTTCTTAATACTATGACTACCCTTTATGCCAGCTAACCCACTTGTTCTAACTCCAGATGTACGATTCCTACAAAGTTCTCTCCACTTCAGATCATGTTGAGTGGTCAGTGTCTGGAATCGTTCCCTTGGAGACTTTGAGGCTAGAGGTAACTTAATACAAGGTAGCTTCCATCCCAAAGAACTGGCTTCTGACAGCCTGACACTTGTAGCGACAAGGATTGCTAGACTGATGTTTGAAGCTCCCTCATGTGAAGACATTGGAGGGGCCATTAAGGAATTGAGTTCATTGCTACTCTGGAGAGATAGCAAAATCTGAGCCTACTACTTGCAGCTTATTGGAGCTGGGCAAAGTTTCTGAAGGTGGTACTGCTTGCTGTCATTTGCTGACTAATGAGTCCTAATCAGGTCTTGGATGCCCCGCAAACAAAAATGTATTGTTCACAATAATATTACAACACTGTTAGCTACCATTCAAGAGGCCACCAATATCCTTAGAAACTGCTCCTGGTTGCTTGACGCTGCAGCAGTCTCCTGGGCTATCACAGTCTCCAGGATCTTCTGAAGGTATTAAAGAACTTCCTGCAATGTGTTGTGGATATGGGTACTGAATCCTCCCACTTATTCATCTTCTCAATCATACGTGTGAAGATATCTTCATGACATCAATGCTACTGAATCATTGCTTTTTTGGAAGAGTGGGCCTCTATGATTATTAGTCAAGGGCTGTAGTTTCTTCCTCCTTTTTTCAGGAATAGCACTACGCATCCCTTCTACCCACAAGTAGCTCAATGATTAGCATACTCATACCTGAGTCAGAAGGTTGTGGGTTCAAATTCCATGACTGAGACTTCAGTACAAAAACCTAGGCTGACACTCGAATGCAGTAATGATGGTGTGCTGCACTGTTAGAGGTGCTGTCTCTCAGGTGGATGTAAAAGATTCCATGGAGCTATTTTGAAGAAGAGCAGGGGAGCTATTCACAATATCCTGACCAATATTAATCCCTCCCATCAATACCACAAAAATAGATTTACTGGTCATCATCACGTTGTTGATTGTGGGAGTTTACTGAGCACAAATTAGCTACCACGCTTCCTACATTACTTCAGTGACTATACTTCAAAAAGTACTTAATTGGCAGTAAAGTGCTTTGGAACATCCTAAGGTCATGAAAAGTGCTATATAAATGCAAGTCTTTCCTTCTTGCTGAGTGACAACATGTCTGACAGTCTAACTAATTTAACACAAATGTTTACCTCTGTTGGTGCTCATGCAAGTAGGATGCCAGGATGCAACTGGTAGGGTTAAGACATTACTGGTCAGACTTTGGAATGGCGATCTCTTTCTCCAAGGTAACCCCTATGAGTTAACAGACAGAAAAGCTGGTTTAGCTGTATGCACATGACAGTTGCCCTTGAAGAAATAAGAGAGTGTAAGGGGACTGTAATACTTCTGAGAAGGCAAATGAAACTGAAATGATTTAAATGAACATTGCCCAGCCTCTTAATTGTGAGCTCATGTCCAATCTTGCTTTCTCCTGCAGATTCTCTTAAGTCTAATACCTCTTCCTTTTGCAGGCTCAGGGTTTTCAGTGATAATTCTCCCTCGATCCCCTGGTTGAATGCCATTTTTTCCTCGAGAAGAAAAGAAACAATGTCATAGAAGCTTCCCCCATGAAATCATGAATGCCATTTTGAGAGTGCTGAAGGTGTCTCCACTTGTCTCTAAACAGTATTCTTAAAGATTAGCAGAAGCCCTTGAAGTAGGCAAAGTGAGTTGAGAAAATAGTTGACCTAGATGCTGAGCAAGAGAGATTTTAATAGGTAAGGAGGTTAGTGTAGCTGTATAATTAGCAAAGGATGTGTTTTTGGGCACCAGAGTTTGGCATACCTTTGCCATCTTTATGAAGTAATTGAACCTTGTACTGCACTGTATGATAATTCTCAGGGCTGTGGAGGTTGTGTTGACTACCCCTGCCACAGCGCACCGCTTCCCTTGCAGGTGGGGTGGGGCAGGGCCTCTTGCCTTCAGTGTCCATCAGATGTTCCCTCCTAGTTCAGTTCTGTCATCAGCAGCTCCATGGACTTATTGGAAAATAAGGTTTCCTCCGGCTGCTGACACCCTCAAGGCAGCTACTCCTTCTACAATGATGCTGAAAAGTAATCTTGCCCTTTAACTGGCTACAGCCTGGTAAAAGTTGCACCAGAATGGCAATTTGCTCACATAAAATTGTGGCAAGTCAAAGAACCACAATTTTGGGGCTCCATGGCTAATGAGGTTTTGGGGAGAAAAATGTGGTGGGTTAGTGACTGTTTCACATTAACAGGCATTAAGAACATTCCACTACAATCCCAATGACAGGTGAATCTGGGTCTTAGACTCACCAAACAAACAAACAGTTCAGCCACCAATTGAGAGGGCAGGGATATGGAAACACGGATTTTTATTTTTATTCGTTCAGGGGATGTGGATGTTGCTGGTTATGCCAGCATTTATTGCCCATGAGAAGGTGATGGTGAGCTGCTTTCTTGAACCACTGTAGTCCTTGGGGTGCAGGTACACCAACAGTGCTGTTAGGAAGGGAGTTCCAGAATTTTGATCCAGTGTCAGTGAAGGAATGGCAATATAGTTCCAAGTCAGGATGGTGGCTTGGAGGGGAACTTGCAGGTGGTGCTGCTCCCATGCATCTGCTGCCCTTATCCTTCTAGATAGTAGAGGTCGCGGGTTTGGAAGGTGCTATCGAAGGAACCTTGGTGAGTTGTTGCAGTGCATGTAGAAGATGGTACACAAAGCTCTCACTGTGCCTTGGTGGCAGAGAGAGTGAATGCTGAAGATGGTGGATGGGGTCCCAGTCAAGCAGGCTGTTTTGTCCTAGATGGTGTCGAGCTTCTTGAGTGTTGTTGGAGCTGCACCCATCCAGGCAAGTGGAGAGTATTCCATCACACTCCTGACTTGTGCCTTGGTGGACAGTTCTGATGAAGGGCCACTGATCTGAAACATTACCTCTGCTTCTCTCTCCACAGATGCTGCCAGACCTGCTGAGTATTTCCAGCATTTCATATTTCTATTTCAGATTTCCAGCATCTGCAGTATTTTGCTTTTAATTAAGATGGTGGACAGGCTTTGGGGAGTCAGGAGGTGAGTTACTCACCGCGCAATTCCTAGCCTCTGACCTACTCTTGTAGCCATAGCATTTCTTTGGCTGCTCCAGTTCAGTTTCTGGTCAATGGTGACCCCAGGATGTTGATAGTGGGGGATTCAGCAACGGTAATGCCATTGAACATAAAGGGGAGATGGTTAGATTTACTCTTGTTTGAGATGGTCAATGGCTGGCACTTGTGTGGCGCAAATATTACTTGCCACGTATTAGCCCAAGCCTGGATGTTGGCCACGTCTTGCTGCTTATTGCCACGGGCTGCTTCAATATCTGAGGAGTCGTGAATGGTGCTGAACATTGTGCAATCATCAGCGAACATCCCGGCTTCTGACCTTATGATGGAGGGAAGGTCATTGATGAAGCAGCTGAAGATGATTGTGCCTAGGACACTACCCTGAGGAACTCCTGCAGTGATATTCTGGGACTGAGATGATTGACCTCCAACAGCCACAACCATCTTCATTTGTGCTAGGTATGACTCCAACCATTGGAGAGTTTCCCACCGATTCCCATTGACTCCAGTTTTGCCAGAGCTCCTTGATGCCACATGGTCAGATTATACCTTGATGTCAAGGGCAGTCACTCTTACCTCACTCCTGGAGTTCAGCTGTTTTGTCCATATTTAGACCAATGGTGTAATGAGGTCAGGAGCTGAGTGGCCCTGGTGGAACCCAAACTGAGTGTCACTGAGCAGGTTATTGCTGAGCAAATGCCACTTGATAGCACTGTCGTGACACCTTCCATCACTTTGCTGATGATCGAGAGTAGACTGATAGGGCGATAATCGGCCAGCTCAGATTTGTCCTGCTTTTTCTGCACAGCATATACCTGGGAAATTTTCCACATTGCCGGGCATATGCCAGTGTTATAGCTGTACTGGAACAGCTTGGCTAGGGGCATGGCCAGTTCTGGAGCACAAGTCTTCAGTACTATTGCCAGAATGTTGTCAGGGCCCATAGCCTAAAGGCCTGCTCAGGTCTGCAGATGAGACCCGACCCAAGTCCGACAGAATCCCATCTGACCCCAAACACAACCCGGCCCGAGTCCTTCCATCTTTTCCCGTGCTCGACCCAACCCGACCCAACCCGACCATCAGTTAACTTACCTTCCATTTTTCACTTTGTTCCTTACCTGCAAAAGCTTAAAATAACTGTAACAAAACCACCTTTAAAGTCCAAAAAGTGCATTAACATTAGAGTCACTTACCTGAGGTGGTGATACAGCATGTCTGATCCGTCCGGACCTGGAAGTGCGACCCAACCTGACCCGAACCTGACACATGTCGTTGGGCCTTTGCCGTAGCCTTTGCAGTATCCAGTGCCTTCAGCCATTTCTTGACATCATGTGGAGTGAATGGGATTGGCTGAAGGCTGGCATCTGTGATGCTGGGGACCACAGGAGGAGGCCGAGATGGATCATCCACTCGTACTTCTGACTGAAGGTGGATGCAAATGCTTCAGCCTTGCCTTTTGCACTGTTGGGCTCGCCCATCATTGAGGATGGGGATGTTTGTGCAGCCTCATCCTCCTGTCAGTTGTTTAATTGTCCACCACCATTCATGACTGGATGTGGCAGGACTGCAGAGCTTAGCTCTGATCCGTTGGTTGTGGGATTGCTTAGCCCTGTCTATTGCATGCTGCTTCTGCTGTTTGGCATGCAAGTAGTCCTGTGTTGTAGCTTCACCAGGCTGACACCACATTTTTAGGTATGCTTGGTGCTGCTCCTAGCATGCCCTCCTGCATTCTTCATTGAACCAGCTTTGGTTCCCCAGCTTGATGGTAATGGTAGAGTGGGGGATATGCCAGGTCATGCTGTTACAGATTGTGGTTGAATACAATTCTGCTGCTGATGGCCCACAGAGCCACATGGATGCCTAGTTTTGAGTTGCTAGATCTCTTCGAAATCTATTCCATTTAGCACTGTGGTAGTCCCACATGACACGATGGTGGGTACTCTCAGTGTGAAGATGGGGTTTTATCTCCACAAGGACTGTGTGGTGGTCACTTCTACCAATACAGTCATGGACAGATGGATTGGTGAGGATGAGGTCATCCCTCTTTTGGTTCCCTCACCACCTGCCGCAAACCCAGTCTAGCAGTTATGTCCTTTAAAACTCGGCCAGTAATGGTGGTATTGAGCCACTCTTGGTGATGGATATTGAGGTCCCCCTACCATAGTACCCTCAGTGCTTCTTCCAATTGGTATTCAACATGGAGAAGCACTGATTCATTAATTGGGGGGTGGCGGTAGGTGGTAATCAGCAGTAGATTTACGTTCCCATGTTTGACCTGATGCATGAGAGTTCATGGGGTCCAAAGTCAATGTTGAGGTCTCCCAGAGCAACTCCCTCCCAACCTTTGGGATGGCGATGGTCGTGTCTGGGACATTGTCTGCAAGGTATGATACTGTGAGTATGAATATATCAGATTGTTGCTTGACTTATCTGTGGGACAGCTCTCACAATTTTGGGTCAAGCCCCCAGATGTTAATCCGGAGGACTTTGCAGGGTCGACAGGGCTGGGTTTGCCATTAGAGGTGCCTAGGTTGATGCCGGGTGGTCCGTCTGGTTTCAGTCCTTTTCTTAGACTTTGTAGCAGTTTGATACAACTGAAGGGCGTACTAGGCCATTTCAGAGGGCAGTTAAGAGTCAACCCCATTGCTGTGGGTCTGGAGTCACATGTAAGCCAGACTAGGTAAGGACAGCAGATTTCTTTCCCTCAAGGACATTAGTAAACCAGATGGGTTTTTACAAAATTGACAATGGTTTCATGATCACCACGAGACTCACTTTTTAATTCCAGATTTATGGTCTGCCATAGTGGGATTCAAACCCACGTCCCAGAGCATTAGCCTGGGTCTCTCGGATACTAGACGAGTGATATTACTACTATGCCGCTGCCTCCCACATGGATGTGGCATTGGAAATCTCTGTCTCTCACCCTGGACTTAAAATGTCCCATTGAGATCCCAAATGCAAGATCAATACCTACAGTACAGTGGCGCAGTGGTTAGCACCGCAGCCTCACAGCTCCAGTGACCCGGGTTCGATTCTGGGTACTGCCTGTGTGGAGTTTGCAAGTTCTCCCTGCGTCTGCGTGGGTTTCCTCCGGGTGCTCCGGTTTCCTCCCACATGCCAAAGACTTGCAAGTTGATAGGTAAATTGGCCATTAGCAATTGCCCCTAGTATAGGTAGGTGGTAGGGAAATATAGGGACAGGTGGGGATGTGGTAGGAATATGGAATTAGTGTAGGATTAGTATAAATGGGTGGTTGATGGTCGGCACAGACTCAGTGGGCTGAAGGGCCTGTTTCGGTTCTGTATCTCTAAATAAAATAAAATAAAAAATAAAATATACATAACTGAAAGCAAGCCCACATGTTGGGCTGGATTTTATCCCACCCTTGGAGACAGACTGTGTGATGAGAGGCAGACAAAATATCGTGGGGTGGCATCAGGCGGCGTGCCCAACGTTGTCCCGTCCCCATGCTATATTGCCCGCAGTGGGCACTGTGGCGGATGGGAAGTCTGTTGGGAGGTCTATTAAGTCACTTAAGTGGGCTACCTTAATGGGTCACTTAAGGGCCACCTCCCAACTCTGCTGGCATTTAGTCATCAGAGGGGCCTGCTGCTGCATGGCGACACCATCAAGTAAAACCTGGCAGCTTCCTAGCAGGCTGTGAGAGGTGGGATCCCTCCTCTATGGCCCACAGAGGACCCCCACCCCGCAGCGATGGCCAACCCCATGGCAAGAACCCCCTCCACGCCCTCACCAACCAGCTCTCCACCCCTTCACCAGGGCCTGCCTGACTGGCCCCAGCAACCCCAACCCCAATTACCTTGGTTCTGAGGTCTCCTCTGTGGCTGCTGCTCAAGTCCTCCTGCAGTGCCAACAGTGGCCACCACTCATTCTGATTGGCTAGTAGCTCTTCCGGAAGGAAGAGCGGCACGGCGGCGCAGTGGTTAGCACCACAGCCTCACAGCTCCAGGGACCCGGGTTCGATTCCAGGTACTGCCTGTGTGGAGTTTGCAAGTTCTCCCTGTGTCTGCGTGGGTTTTCTCCGGGTGCTCCGGTTTCCTCCCACAAGCCAAAAGACTTGCAGGTTGACAGGTAAATTGGCCATTATAAATTGTCACCAGTATAGGTAGGTGGTAGGGAAATATAGGGACAGGTGGGGATGTTTGTTGGGAATATGGGATTAGTGTAGGATTAGTATAAATGGGTGTTCGGCACAGACTCGGTGGGCCGAAGGGCCTGTTTCAGTGCTGTATCTCTAATCTAAGATCTAGTCCCTTAAAGGGCACGGCATTCCGATGGTGGGCAATTAATTACCTGCCCGCTGTTGAATTTGTCCAGTGGTCCGATTAGGGCCAAGGTAGGGTTGCCCCCACACCCACCCCCACCTCCTTCACTTTCCAGCCCATTGTCAAACCCCCATCACCGAAATAAAATCCAGCCCTTTATCTCTTTCTCTTGAACCCCACTCTCTTTTATGTTTTTATGGGGAAAGCCTCCTTCCATTCCAGATGCAGTTATCTATAACGCGGAGATTCTTAAAGAGGTCATAGCCTTCCTCTAGGATCAGGGCCCTCCCTCATCAGCCTATGGCTGACATTCTGATCCTCAATCACCCTGCTACAAGCCTTTCTGTTGTCATGTTCCCTGTTCCATTTTATAATTCATTCTCAGGCTGTGGGCATTGCTGGTAAGGCCAGCAATTTCTGCCCATCCCTGATATAACTAAACGGCTTGTTAAGCCAATTCAAAGGGCAGGTAAGTCAAACACATTGGTGTTTAAGAACCGCAGATTTCCCTCCCTAAAGGCATTCGTGAACCAGTTGAGTTTTTATGATAAGCCGACAGCTTCATGGTCACTTTTAATAATGTCAGCTTTTAAAAAAATAATCCAGACTGTTAAAACGGAATTCAAATTCTGAATTTAATCTGATTTTCTCTGGATTATTTGTTCAGACCACCATTGCGGAGATTGGGAGAAATTCAACCTCAAGACTTTGAAGAAAGTATCTTCTCACAGAAACACACAATAGAGCTCTCTGAGCAGTTTGATTAATTTAAAACAAAAACTTTAAAAAGTTTTTTTTTTACTTTGATAGGTAAATTCCTGAAAGCAAACATCACTTCAAACAAGATCTCAAACATTTTTCCTATCTGATCTTAGTCTCAAAAATCTGAGTAAACAGATTATCAAACAGGAATAAAGAAATGGGGAAAATCCTTGGAGAGGAAGATTTTAACAAAAGAAAAAGCTGCAAATCTTTCGAACAGTGGAAGCCTTTGAAGTGTACACATTAATTTAAAAGAAAATACATGAAAAATATGATACCCCAGGAAGCTCAATCATCCACTTTCATCTTCAATTAGTTTTGCTACATGCTGAAAACATATATTCTGATATAAAAAATGCATCAATATTCCATGTACCGGTGGGAATAGAGTGAGTATTGACATCAGTCTTAGTGTGCTTGAATTAGTTTGGAGAACTGTTTCATGTCTCCCCATTCATCAAGAGCTTAACAATATCCCTCAATATCGTTTGAGTTGCACAAGCACTTTTGGACCCACACGCTAAACCTTCAACAATGCAACTGCAACCGTGCTGAAACTTAGAAAGCCAAATGGAGGTCACAAGAAGTCACAAACATACCTCATGAAAGACAGGGCACAGAAAATCCCTGGCTTTGATCTTCCATGAAGCTCATGGGCAACCCTTAACAAACCACAGCAGATGTGGATACTTGATGCAAATCATGAAAAATTCTAAACACTCCGATGTGTGACTGTGGTCACTCAGAACAGACCATGGGACATATAACAACTCAATGTCTGATTCAGAAATATGAAGGAGGCATCACAGCGATACACTCCACGATTCCTGATGCACCAATCTGGCTTAACCACCTGAATGTAAAATTATAATTATTGCTCTACATCTACATCAGCCATAAGAAAGGGAGAGTGTCACATGATAATGGGATTCAATATGTCCTTTGTTGTCAATTAGCAAATTTTATGAAGCAGAACCAAACTGGTTGCCACACCAGGGGCTCAAAAATGTATCAGCACTTGCTGGGCAACTAACGGTCCTCAACTGATTGTTGGTCCCGAACATTACAACCCCTGACCCCCATGGTGCTCCAAAGCACATTATGCATGTTGGGAAGAGTAAAATATATTTAAATGAGCTGACATTACATTGTGACTTGAGGTCAGCTAATTAGAGAGGACACACAGCATATCGACAGATGGACTGCTGCAGTTCAAGAAGGCGGCTCACCACCACCTTCTCAATGACAATGGGGTGGGCAACAAATGCCGGCCTTGCCAGCGGCACCCACATCCCATGAAAGAATAAATACAATATGCACGGACATGCTGGATAACCATCAGTTACGCCGCTACACTGAGACTTCATTCCTGGGCCCCTCATGTTGTTCAAGAATAAACTAAGCTGGAGGAGTTTCACTGTAATGAAGCAGAGAGAGAAAGTATTTAAATAATCCTCACTGTTGGAATCTTGTTTCCTTTTGGTTTTCAAAGTTTCAGCAGAATTTAAATCTTCCACTTCACCACTCAGGCAGCTTCAAATGTTTTCCAATTGTTTGATATTTTGTTTGATAACACAAAGTAAGTTCAAAGGGAAGGAATGTGCATAAGAACTGAAGAAATATGAGCAGGAGTAGACCATCAGGCCCATTGAGTCTGCTCCGCCATTCAATATGATCTTAGGCTAATCTTAGGCTTCAACTCCACTTTCCTGCCAAATCCCCATATCCTTGATTCCCTGAAAGACCAAAACCCTGCCTATCTCAGCCTTAAATATATTCAATGACTGAGCATCCACAACCCTCTGGGGTAGAGAATTCCAATGATTCACAACCCTTTGAATGAAGTAGTTTCTCCATCTCCGTTCTGAATGATTGTCTCCTTACCCTGTGTTTTAGATTCTCCAGCCAGTGGAACAACCTCTCGGTGTCTAAAATAAGGTTACTTTTTGTTTGAGGAACTCTCCCAGGAGGTAACTACAGCTTTTAGCTTGGCCATTTGCACCCCAAAAAATGCTCTGACCACACATGCACAAAATGGTTCCCTTGTGAATAGTCAGATGCAGATTTCTAAGAGTTAGTTCAAAATTCATTGATACTTTGAGTAACTCCATGCAAATTATTAGCAAAGGTTAAACTGTGTCTTAACTGATTTTTAGTCAGCACGGTTTTGTGAAAGGTAGGTCGTGCCTCACAAACCTTATTGAGTTTTTCGAGAAGGTGACCAAACAGGTGGATGAGGGTAAAGCAGTGGATGTGGTGTATATGGATTTCAGTAAGGCGTTTGATAAGGTTCCCCACGGTAGGCTATTGCAGAAAATACGGAAGTATGGGGTTGAAGGTGATTTAGAGCTTTGGATCAGAAATTGGCTAGCTGAAAGAAGACAGAGGGTGGTGGTTGATGGCAAATGTTCATCCTGGAGTTTAGTTACTAGTGGTGTACCGCAAGGATCTGTTTTGGGGCCACTGCTGTTTGTCATTTTTATAAATGACCTGGATGAGGGTGTAGAAGGGTGGGTTAGTAAATTTGCGGATGACACGAAGGTCGGTGGAGTTGTGGATAGTGTCGAAGGGTGTTGTAGGGTACAGAGGGACATAGATAGGCTGCAGAGCTGGGCTGAGAGATGGCAAATGGAGTTTAATGCGGAGAAGTGTGAGGTGATTCACTTTGGAAGGAGTAACAGCAATGCAGAGTACTGGGCTAATGGGAAGATTCTTGGTAGTGTAGATGAGCAGAGAGATCTTGGTGTCCAGGTACATAAATCCCTGAAAGTTGCTACCCAGGTTAATAGGGCTGTTAAGAAGGCATATGGTGTGTTAGCTTTTATTAGTAGGGGGATTGAGTTTCGGAGCCACGAGGTCATGATGCAGCTGTACAAAACTCTGGTGAGGCCGCACCTTGAGTATTGCGTGCAGTTCTGGTCACCGCATTATAGGAAGGATGTGGAAGCTTTGGAAAGGGTGCAGAGGAGATTTACTAGGATGTTGCCTGGTATGGAAGGAAGGTCTTACGAGGAAAGGCTGAGGGACTTGGGGTTGTTTTCGTTAGAGAGAAGGAGGAGGAGAGGTGACTTAATAGAGACATACAAGATAATCAGAGGGTTAGATAGGGTGGATAGTGAGAGTCTTTTTCCTCGGATGATGATGGCAAACACGAGGGGACATAGCTTTAAGTTGAGGGGTGAAAGATATAGGACAGATGTCAGAGGTAGTTTCTTTACGCAGAGAGTAGTAGGGGCGTGGAACGCCCTGCCTGCAACAGTAGTAGACTCGCCAACTTTAAGGGCATTTAAGTGGTCATTGGATAGACATATGGATGAAAATGGAATAGTGTAGGTCAGATGATCGGCGCAACATCGAGGGCCGAAGGGCCTGTACTGCGCTGTAATGTTCTAATTCTAAAAAAAAATACTTCAGCAATGTGATAACTTACACAAGATGAATGGGGACAAAATCAGATTATTTTAACAACAATCATTTTCAACAAAATATTTAGAAAAATTTCAGCTTTGAATGAAGATGATCATTTTCAGAGAGAGACCAAGTGGGAATTTTAACATGGGTGAGTGGATGGGATTGGGTGCCGGAGGGGGTGTTAAATGGGCAAAAGTTCCAAGTGCGTCAAGAAGCCAGCTCCAATCCGCCAACCTCCAGATTTTACTGAGGTCTGACAAGGTCTGGGCAGTCAATCTGCTACAAAGAAACTGTTTGGCATTTAAAGTATGTAAATGAGGCTGGAAGCCTCAGATTTACCATGTTTTACAGCTTTAACTGTGGCCTACTGGGTTTCCCAGGCCTTGGGAAACCTGACAATTACAGGAAGGTGAGGACAGCCTTAAGGAGAAGGTAAGTGCTTTCACAGCACTCCACGTGGGCCAGGAAGAGCAGGGGTTCTTCATCCCATCCTGCCAATCTCCCCTGCCATCAGACCCACCCCTTATAAATGCAATTAATTAATAAATCTGGAATTAAAGCTAGTCTTAGTATTTGTGATCATAAAACTACCGGATTGTTGTAAAAACCCATCTGGCTCTCTAATATCCTTTAGGGAAGGAAATCTGCCAACCTTACCCAGTCTAGCCTACATGTGACTCCAGAACCACAACAATGTGGTTAACTCTTAACTGCCCTCTGAAATGGCTTAGCAAGCCACTCAGTTGTATCAAACCACTACGGAATAGTCGACAAAGAACAAAAGCGGATGGACCATTCGACATTGACCTAGGCACCAGAAACGACTTAAAGCACCAGCCTGCCCAGTTGACCCTGCAAAGTCCTTCTTACGAACATCTGGGGACTTGTACCAAAATTGGGAGAGCTGTCCCAAAAACTGGTCAAATAATCACCGAACCATACCTTACAGGCAATGTCCTAGACTCTTCCATCTCTCCTGCTCTTCCCTCAATATGCTCTGTTCCACCGACAGGACAGACCCAGCAGAGGTGGCAGCACAGTATCCAGTCGGGAGGGAGTTGTCCTGGGAGTCCTCAACATCAACTCCGGACCCCATGAAGTCTCATGACATTAGGTCAATCATGGGCAAGGAAACCTCTTGCAGATTACCACCTGCCGCCCAGCTTTAACTGATGAATCAGTACTCCTCTACTTTGAACACCACTTGGAAGAAACACTGAGGGTGGCAAAGGCACAGAATGTATTCTGGGTGGGAGGCTTCAATGCTCATTACCGAAAGTAGCTCAGTAGCACCACTGCTGACCCAGCTGGCTGAGTCCTGAAGTCTGGGCCTGCCAGACTGGGCTTGTGGCAGGTGGTGAGATAACTAACAAGAGGGATAAACCTACTTGAACAGAAGAACATAAGAACTAGGAGCAGGAGTAGGCAATTCAGCCCATCAAGCCTGCTCTGCCATTCAACATGATCATGGCTGATCTCATCTCAGCCTCAACTCCACTTTCCTGCCCGTTCTCCATAGTCCTTCAACCCTTTACTAATTAAAAATCTGTCTATCTCCTCCTTAAATTTACTCAATGTCCTGGCATCCACTGCTTTCTGGGGTAGTGAATTCCACAGACTCACGACCCTTTGAGAGAAGTAATTTCTCCTCATCTCTGTTTTAAATCTGCTACCCCTTATCCTAAAACTATGACCTCTTGTTCTAGATTGTCCCGCCAGAGGAAACATCCTCTCTACATCAACTTTGTCAATCCCCTTAATCATCTTATATATCTCAATTAGATCTCCTCTCATTCTTCTAAACTCTAGAGAGTAAAGGCTTAAACTGCTCAATCTCTCTTCATAAGTCCTCATTAATCTACCTGTTGCAGATGCATCTGTCCATAACAGTATTGGTAGGAGTGACAACTGCACAGACCTTGTGAAGACGAAGTCCTATCTTCACACTGCAGGTACGGTCCATCATATTGTGTGGCACGACTACCATGCTAAATGGGATAGATTCAGAACAGATGTGGCAGCTCAAAACTGGGCATCCATGAGGTGCTGTGGGCCATCAGCAACAACAGAATTGTATTCAAACACAATCTGTAACCTCATTGCCCGACATATCCCCCACTCTACCATTACCATTCGGCTAAGGGATCAACCCTGATTTTTTATTCGTTAATGGGATGTGGGCATCGTTGGCTCGGCCAGCATTTATTGCCCATCCCTAATTTCCCTTAAGAAGGTAGTGGTGAGCTGCCTTCTCGAACCACTACAGTCCTTTGGGTGTCGGTACACCAACTGTGTTGTTAGGAAGGGATTTCCAGGATTTTGACCCAGCGACAGTGAAGGAATGACAATATAATCCAAGTCAGGATGGTATGTGGCTTGGAGGGGAACTTGCAGGTGGTGGCGTTCCCATGTATCAGCTGTCCTTGTGCATCTAGGTGATAAAGGTCACAGGTTTGAAAGGTGCTGTCGAAGGAGCCTTGGTGAGTTGCTGCAGTGCATCTTGCAGATGGTATGCATTGCTACCACTGTGCATCGGTGGTAAAGGGAGTGAATGTTGAAGGTGTTAAATGGGGTGACAATCAAGCGGGCTGCTTCATCCTGGATGGTGTTGATTTTCCTTGAGTGTTGTTGGAGCTGCACCCATCCAGGCAAGTGGAGAGTATTCCATCACACTCCTGACTTCTGCCTTGTGGATGATGGACAGGCTTTGGGGAGTCAGGAGATGAGTTACTTGTCGCAGAGTTCCCAGCCTTTGACCTACTCTTGCAGCCACTGTATTTATGTGGCTGCTGTAGTTCAGTTTCTGGTTAATAGTAACCCCCAAGATGTTGATAGTGGGGGATTCGGCGATCGTAATGCCATTGAACATCAGGGGAGATGTTTAGATTCTCTCTTGTTTGAGATGGTCATTGCCTTATGTGGTGCATCAGCCCAAGCCTGAATTTTGTCCAAGTCTTGCTGCATCTGGTCACGAGCTGCTTCAGTATCTGAGGAGTTGGGAATGGTGCTGCACATTGTGAAATCATCAGCGAACATCCCCACTTCTGACTTTATGATGGAGGGAAGATCATTGCTGAAGCAGCTGAAGATGGTGAAGCCTAGGACACTACCCCGAGGAACTCCTACAGTGATGTCCTGGGACTGAGATGAGTAACCTCCAACAAGCACAAACATCTTCCCTTGTGCTAGGTATGACTCCAACCAGCAGAGAATTCTCCCCCTTATTTCCATTGACATTCAACAGCATTATCTTCGCTGAATTCCACAAAATCAACATCCTTGCAGTTACTGTCATGTATGGCCGTGTAAGGATTAATGTTGGAGACAGTGGGAGCAACCCCTTCCATTGTAGAGATAATGATGTAATAGACGCATGGTAATGGGCTTTTGGAAAGAGAGAGTAGCTGCATGAAGGATGCTAGCTAAGGAAGCTTGAGGAGAGTGTAAAGAGTAATGTAGAGATAATAGTAATGTATATATAATAATGTATATATATTATATTATAACGAGTTATTAGTTAAGCTAAACTAGACTCGTAGACTTTATTTACAATTCCTGAGCTACGCTGCAGCTACTACTATAACAGCAGCACACAACAGTTACCATTGACCAGGAATTGAACTGTACCAGCCATGTAAATACTGTGGCTACAAGAGCAGGTCAGAGGCTGGGAATTCTGTGGTGAGTAACTCACCTCCTGATTTCCCAAAAGCCGGTCCACCAAGGTACAAGTCAGGAGTATGATGGAATACTCTCCACTTGCCTGGATGAGTGCAGTTCCAACAACACTCAAGAAGCTCAACACCAACCAGGACAAAGCAACCCACTTGTTTGGCACCCCTCCATCATCTTAAACATTCTCTCCCTCCACCACTGGCACACAGTGGCAGCATTGTGTACCATCTTGAAGATGCACTGCAGAAACTCACCAAGCCTCCTTCAATAGCATCTTCCAAACCCGTGAGTTCTACCACCTAGAAGGATAAGGGCAGCATACACATTGGAATACCACCACCTACAATTTCCCCTCCAAGCCATACACCATTCTGACTTGGAACTGTATCGCCATGCCATAATTGTCGTTGAGTCAAACACCTGGGACTCCCTTGCTAACAGCACTGTGGGTGTACCTACAGCTCATGGACTGCAGCAGTTCAAGAAGGCAGCTCACCACCACCTTCTCAAGGGCAATTCGTGATGGGCAACAAATGCTGGCATTGCCTGCAATGCTCATACGTACAAACATATGAATTAGGAGCAAGAGCAGGTCACACAGCCCCTCGAGCCGACTCTGCCATTCAATGGCTGATCTGATTGGAACCTCAACTCCACATTCCTGCCTACACCCAATAATCTTTCACCCCCTTGCTTATTAAGAATCTATCTACCTCTGCCTTACAAATATTCAAAGACTCTGCTTCCACCGCCTTTTGAGGAAGAGAGTTCCAAAGACTTACAAACCTCTGAGAGAAAACATTTCTCCTCATCTCTGTCTTAAATGGGTGGCCATTTATTTTTAAACAGTGACCCCTAGTTTGAGATTCTCCCACAAGGGGAAACATCCTTTCCACATTCACCCTGTCAAGACCCCTCAGAATCGTATATGTTTCAATCAAGTCACCTCTTACTCTTCTAACTCCAGCAGTTACAAGCCTAGCCTGTCCAACATTTCCTCATTTCCATCTAGTAAGCCTTCTCTGAAATGCTTACAACACATTTACATCCTTCCTTAAATAAAGAGACCAATACAGTACACAGTACTTCAGATGTGGTCTGACCAATGCCCTGTATAGCTGAAGCACAACCTCAACTCAAACGTCCTGGCTGCTTTTTTTTTAATTCATTCATGGGATGTGGGCATCACTGGCTAGGCCAGCATTTATTACCCATCCCTAATTGTCCTTGAGAAGGTGGTGGTGAGCTGTCTTTTTGAACCGCTGCAGTCCATGTGGGGTAGGTACACCCACAGTGCTGTTAGGATGGGAGTTCCAGGATTTTGACCCAGCAACAGTGAAGGAACGGCGATATAGTTCCAAGTCAGGATGGTGTGTGGTTTGGAGGGGAACTTGCAGGTGGTGGTGTTCCCATCCATTTGCTGTCCTTGTCCTTCTAGTTAGTACAGGTCACGGGTTTGGAAGGTGCTGTCTAAGCAGCCTTGGTGCATTACTGCAGTGCATCTTGTAGATGGTACACACTGCTGCCACTGTGCGTTGGTGGTGGAGGGAGTGAATGTTTGTAGATGGGGTGCCAATCAAGCGGGCTGCTTTGTCCTGGATGGTGTCGAGCTTCTTGAGTGTTGTTGGAGCTGCACCCATCCAGGCAAGTGGAGAGTATTCCATCACATTCCTGATTTGTGTCTTGTAGATAGAGGACAGGCTTTGGGGAGTCAGGAGATGAGTTACTCGCTGCAGGATTCCTAGCCTCTGACCTGCTCTTGTAGACACGGTATTTAAATGGCTACTCCAGTTCAGTTTCTGGTCAATGGTAGCCCCTAGAATGTGGGGGCTTCAGCGATGGTAATGCCATTGAATGTCAAGGGAAGATGGTTAGATTCTCTCTTGTTGGAGATGGTCATTGCCTGGCACATGTGTGGCTTGTGTGTTACTTTCCAGTTATCAGCCCAAGCCTGAATATTGTCCAGGCCTTGCTGCATTTCTACATGGACTGCTTCAATATCTGAGGGGTCGCGAATGATGCTGAACATTGTGCAATCATCAGTGAACATCCCCGCTTCTGAGCTTATGAATGAAGGCAGGTCATTGATGAAGCAGCTAAAGATAGTTGAGCCTGGGACACTACCCTGAGGAACTCCTGCAGTGATGTCCTGGAGCTCAGAAAACTGACCTCCAACAACCACAACCATCTTCCTTTGCATTAGGTATGACTCTAACCAGCGGAGTGTTTTCCCCCTGATTCCCATTGACTCCAGTTTTGCTATAGCTCCTTGATGCCATACTCGGTCAAATGCTGCCTTGATGGCAAGGGCAGTCACTCTCACCTCACCTCTTGAGTTCAGTTCTTTTGTCCATGTTTGAATCAAGGCTGTGATGAGGCCAGGAGCTGAGTGGCCCTGGCGGAACCCAAACTGAGCGTCACTCATCAGGTTATTGCTAAGTAAGTGCTGCTTGATGGCACTGTTGATGATACCTTCCATCACTTTACTGATGATTGATGATGGGACGGTAATTGGCTGAGTTGGACTTGTCCTGCATTTTGTGTACAGGACATACCTGGGCAATTTTCCACATTGTTGGGTAGATGCCAGTGTTGTAGCTGTACTGGAACATCTTGGCTAGGGGCATGGTAAGTTCTGGAGCACAGGTCTTCAGTACTATTGCCGGAATATTGTCAGGGCCCATAGCCTTTGCAGTATCCAGAGCCTTCAGTTGTTTCTTGACATCATGCGTGGTGAATCAAATTGGCTGAGGTCTGGCATCTGTGATGCTGGTGCCTTCAGGTGGAGGCCCAGATGGATCATCAACTCGGCACTTCTGGCTGAAGATTGTTGCAAATGCTTCTGCCTTATCTTTGGCACCGATGTGCTGGGCTCCCCCATCATTGAGGATGGGGATAATTGTGGAGCCACTTTCTCCAGTTAGTTGTCTAATTGTCCACCACCATTCACGGCTGGATGTGGCAGGACTGCAGAGCTTAGATGTGATCCGTTGGTTATGGGATCGCTTTGCTCTGCCTATTCCATGCTGCTTACGCAGTTTGGCACGCAAGTAGTCCTCTTTTGTAGCTTCACCAGGTTGACACCTCGTATTTAGGTATACCTGGTGCTGCTCCTGGCATGCCCTCCTTCACTGAACCAGGGTTGGTGTCCTGGCTTGATGGTAATGGTAGAGTGGAGGATATGCCGGGCCATGAGGTTATAGATTGTGGTTGAGTGCAATTCTGCTGCTGTTGATGGCCCACAGCCCCTCATGGATGCCCAGTTTTGCATTGCTAGATCTGTCCAAAATCTATCCCATTTAGCACGGTGATATTGCCACACAACACGATGGACGGTATCCTCAATGTGAAGGCGGGACTTTGTCTCCACAAGGACTGTGCGGTGGTCACCCCTACTAATACTCTCATGGACAGAAGCATCTGCGGCAGGCAGATTGGTGAGGACGAGGTCAAGAATGTTTTTCCCTCTTGTTGGTTCTCTCACCACCTGCCGCAGACCCAGTCTAGCAGCTATGTCCTTTAGGACTCGACCTGCTTGGTCAGTAGTGGTGCTACCAAGCCACTCTTGGTGATGGACATTGAAGTCCCCCATGCAGAGTACATTCTGTGCCCTTGCCACCCTCAGTGCTTCCTCCAAGTGATGTTCATCAGCTGAGGAAGGGCGGTAGGTGGTAATCAGCCTTGACAATGTTTGACCTGATGCCATGAGACTTCATGGAGTCCGCAGTCTATGTTGAGGACTCTCAGGGCAACTCCCTCCCTACAGTATACCACTTTGCCGCCACCTCTGCTGGGTTTGTCCTGCCGGTGGGACAGGACATACCCGGGGATGGTGGTGGTGGTGTCTGGGACTTTGCGTCCTCTCTTTGCATCTCCCTTTCCTCTTTTTCCTTCTGAAACTGCATCTTCTCCCTTTTCACCTGCAATGGATCTCTTCCCTTTTTAACTGCATTCTTGCTGTAGCTATTCTTTCAGATTCAATTCCATGCTGTCTTCTTTTAGTTCAGGGTAAAGTTTAAAATTGTTTGCTACACTTTTCACCAATTCAGGTTTCTTTGCTTTTTGTGTGAAAGTAATTCCCACCTCTGTAGCTAAGCTTTGTAAATCTTCAACATTTAATTTGTTTAATTTATAATGGGATATCTCTCCCTGCTCGACAAAGTCCTTAGCATTAAATGTGGCCATCTCTTTTGTTTCTAGACATGTAGAGAGCAAAAACAGAAGAATACAAGTAAAACTGTTTATTTTTCCATAATTTTAGAGGTTAATTTTCCTCTCATTTTCCAAATCTCTCGTTTGTCTGTCGGTTCAGATCCTGGCTTCGAGCTGCCAATTTGTGACAGCCACTCTTCAACACCCCACCTGACTGCAGCAAGTGTATTTATATTATAGTTTAGTCCTTTGACATTTTATTTTTCAAAGAAACGGACCACGACAGGTTTTCTTGTCGGTTTTAAAAACAAAAAATCAATTGTTTATTGATCAATACACCTTATACCAGAATTACCACAATTGCATCTATTCACACAATCGCTCGCGCACACGCGCGCGCACACACACACACACACACACACACACACACACACACACACACACACACACACACACACACACACACACACACACACACACACACACACACACACACGAAGAGGCAGATAGAGAAGGGAAAAAGGAAGGTGACTTTTAGTGGCAGGGTGAGAGGGAAGGTCATGATAAGCATGTTGAATTCTCTTGGAAATCAAAGTTCTCGATGGATGCAGGCCTGAGATGATTGACTGGAGATGCATGCGATAAAGGAACATCTGTAATTATGGGCGACTTTAATCTGCATATAGATTGGGTGAGTCACTTCCAGCTCTCTCTGCTGTATAATGTAGAGGTAGGATTCTGCAACAGGTCACATGTCTTCTGAATTGGCTGGAACACAAGCTGTAGGATGTTGTTTTTCTTTCCTTCTCTCTCTCTGACTTTTTAAAGGTAAAACTGTGTCACCTACGAACATACGAATCTATGAATTAGGCGCAGAAGTAGGCCATACGGCCCCTCGATCCAGTTCCACCATTCAATAAGATCATGGCTGATCTGTTTGTGTCTCGAATTCCGCATTCCCTTCTATCCCCGATAACCTTTGATTTCCTTGCCTAATAAGAATCTATCTACCTCCACCTTAAAAATATTCAATGACCCCGCCTCCATCACCTTCTGAGGCACAGAGTTCCAAAGTTGCACAACCCTCTGAGAGAAAAAATTTCTCCTCATCTCTATCTTAAAAGGGTGACCCCTAATTTTAAAACAGTGCCCCTAATTCTGGACTCACCCACAAGAGGAAACATCCTTTCCACATCCATCTTGTCAAGGCGGTTCAGGGTCTTATTAACTTCAATCAAGTCTCCCCTCACACTTCTAAACTCCAGTGAAAACAAGCCCAGGCTGACCACCCTTTCCTCATAAGACAACCTGTTCATTCCAGGTAACAATATAGTAACCCTCCTCTGAACCACCTCCAACTCATTTACATCCTTCCTTAAATAAGGACACCTCTCACCTCCTGGTAGGAGACGTCCTCATCTCTTCCCAGAATCACTGAATCACCAAATTGTTACATTGCTGAAGGAGGCCATTCGGTCCATCATGTTCGCATAGACTCTCTGAAAGAGCAACTCCCTCAGTTCCACTCGCCTGCACATTCTTCCTTTTCATATAACTGTCTAATTCCATTTTGAATGCTTCAATTGAATCTGCCTCCACCACGTTTTCGGGCAGCGCATTCCAGACCTTAAGCACTCACTGTGTGAAAAAGTTTTTCCTTGGGTCACTTTTGCTTCTCTTACCAAATACTTTAAATCTGTGCCCTCTGATTCTCGATCCTTTCATGAGTGGGAACAGTTTCTCTCTAACTACTCTGTCCAGACCCCTCATGATTTTGAATACCTCTATCAAATCACATCTCAGCCTTCTCTTCTCCAAGGAAAACAGTCCTAACTTCTCCAATCTATCTACATAACTGAAATTCCTCATCACTGGAAGCATTCTCATTAATTTTTTCTGTACTCTCTCCAATGCCCTCACATCTTTCCTCAAGTGCGGCGCCCAGAATTGGACGCAATACTCCAGCTGAGGCCAAACTAGTGTCTTATACAAGTTCAACATAACTTCCTTGCTCTTGTACTCTATGCCCCTATTAATAAAGCCCAGGATACTGTATGCTTTATTAACCACTCTCTCAACCTGTCCTGCAACCTTCAATGACTTATGCACATATACACCTAGGTCCCTCTGCTCCTCCACCCCCTTTAGAATTGTATCCTTTATTCTATATTGTCTCTCCATGATCTTCCTACCAAAATGAATCACTTCACACTTCTCTGCATTGAACTTCATCTGCCACCTGTCTGCCCATTCCACCAACTTGTCTATGTCCTTTTGAAGTTCTACACTATCCTCCTCACAGTTCCTAATCCTTCCAAGTTTTGTATCATCTGCAAACTTTGAAATTGTGCCCTGTACACCAAGGTCCAGGTCATTAATATATATCAGGAAAAGCAACACTGGTCCCTGGGGAACTCCACTACAAACTTTCCTCCAGCCCAAAAAACATCCAATATCCATTATCCACTACTCTTTGTTTCCTGCCACTCAGCCAATTTTGTATCCATGCTGCTACTGTCCCTTTTATTCCATGAGCTACAAGTTTGCTCACAGTCTGTTGTGTGGCATTGTATCAAATGCCTTTTAAAGGTCCATGTACACCACATCAACAGCATTGCCCCCATCAACCCTCTCTGTTACCTCCTCAAAAAACTCCAGCAAGTTAGTTAAACATGATTTTCCCTTCACATTGCCTGAGTTGCATCTTCTTCCTTGATAAAGACAGACGCAAAGTATTCATTTAATTCCTCAGGATTTGGCTACTTCATATCTTCTTTGTTTCGGAAGAAGACATTCAATTCTGGAATATTTTTAGTATAGGGTGTAGTTGATATCTCTTAGTTTTGAAGATTTGTCCTTTGTCTTTGTCAGACAGTTTGAATACATAAAAGGCCAATCCCTTTTTTCTCCAGTGGCCATTTTGGACCATTGTTCACTTTTAAAAATAATGGTTAATTTTGTAAAAGACAAAGTCAGTTTTTTATAACTTTTCAGAATTAGTCCACAATTTGTATCATCGCACTTCCGGTGTGTGTGACATCCCCTATCTGGACCTCTTTTACTTTAATCAAACTTCAATCTGAGAAGTTTCCCTGAAGTCTGCAAACAGAGTGCACCTCCTTTCAAAGAGGTGCCTGTTTCCTTTAAGTGGTATCAGAAAGTTCTAGCTCATCATGAATTAATGGGGGCATGGGGTGGGGGCAGCGCAGTGATAGTGCCAGGTAAAGTGTTCAAGCGCCCCAGAAGTCTCGGCATCAATGCACTGTGTTATCACGCATGGATTGCTGACGTCTGCCCCACAGCAGATGCATCCTGCACAAGACAATGTTGTGGAGCAAGGTCCCACATTTGAATGAGGGGATAGGAACAGAATATTGAAAATCACAAGCCTGGAAATGGCCACAAAGCAAATTATGGAAAATCTATCATTATAGGCTTTCTTCCTTATCCTAGCAATTGTATCAGTCAATATGTTCGTTTCAATGTATTTTTCCAATTTGTCTTGACGAGATCTAAGCTGCTGCCCTATAATTTCCCCAGTTATTTGTTCCAATCACTCAATAAATCCCATCTGAAATTATCTCTCCTCATCTTACATTAATATTGTTTCTTACAAATTTTATTTACCCACACTGATCCTCTAAAAATCTAAACTCATTAGTTTGTAGATCTGAATCATATCCACACTCAGTCTGTATTCCAACAAGAGGAGTCCCAAATCATGTAGCTTCATTGGAAAATAACTCTCAGAGTCAAACAAGAGACCATTATTTTGCAGTGTCCGCTGCAAGAAGCTGATATCAGGCAGTGGTCAGAAGAGCACAGTGTGAGGACACAGGCACAGTCTAAAAGTTATCAGAAACTATTAGAGATTAGCTGAAGTACCAGGACATTCAAGGATGTGGGTATGCTACAATACAGGCTAGTAAATACCTTGACGGTAGCACTGACCTTGTCATCAAAAAATGGAAAGCAAAACTATATGGTGAACAGCGAAATTGCAAAAGAGTGAATTTAGTTGAGGGGAAGTTATAAATTGAAAGATTTGATTTTGATAGACAGAAAGTTGAGAGAGTTCTAAAATAGTGCAAAATGTTAGAAAAGTAAGTTTTCTTTAGCTTCTGAAGATTGGAGTCAGAGGATTCAAAGTAGATAAATGTCAGCAACAGAGGCATTATAACAAACCTAACCTCGGGCACTTCCAGGAATTTGAAGTTGAAGTAAAAGGTGGAAGTGGGAAATTGGAAGAGGGGTGAATCCGACGGGTGAATTCAGCTTCAGTGGCCAATTTGCTACTGCCTGTTTGTGTCTCTGTCAAAGCTGAATTTCACACTTAGAGAAAGATGAAACTTTTGTTTCAGTGGGAAACAAAAGATAGAGCCTGGAAACTGGAGCTGCAAATGAACAGGATGAGATTTAAGTGCATGCCATGAATGTTGACGATATTTCAGTTAAATTGAAAAGAAAAAGCTAACAGATGTAATGCACTGGTGTTGCATTACACACAGTAAACTTTGAGTTTCTTTGTAACACATTCTGTTAATGGTCTTTATATATGTTGCATTGGTGTTGTGTATTTCACTGAGTGAGACTACATGTAGAGTCACAGCAAGCAGCCACTATTCAACTAACTTCATTAACACCTCCCCAAACAGAGGACGGTATAACAAAATGCTCGGATATTACAAAATAATACATTCCCTCCCCACTTAAAAAACAACTTATACATTAAAATGTAATATGGTCCATGTGCATAATTTCCTAGAATGCAATAACAATAGCTGAAATTTATCAGGTTGGGTTGCATGTTTCTTGTTACTGTAATCACAACTAAAACATATATGACCAATATTTCCAGAGTAATTCACATGCTTATTTTTCCTTAACACTAGTATGTCTGTAACATAAATATCATCATTTGACAAGAAGTAATGAAAAGAACAACTTATTTCGTCTTCCTTCCTACATACTTTCAATTAACCTATCTGGCTTCTTTCTCTTTCTGTCTGGGTATCTTCTTTTCATTAGCTTGATTCTGCTCTGTCAACATCTCAGACTGTGCCAACCCTTGACTTTGACCTTGACCAACTTCAATTAATGGTTGGGACTGTGAAATTGATTGATTAGTCTTAATCAAAGATCCTAGGCTGGATTTTGTGCTGGAGGCGAGGCCCCAGTGTCAGGCCGAAAAGATGGGGGAAACCTCGCCTTTGCCTTTTCACATCTCCCCCCACGCCTCCCCCCCACCCCCTGAAGCAATCCTCTGATCTTTGAAATCAAAGTTTCAGGAGGCAGGATACCCGTCCCTTTAAAAGGATGAGGATCCTGTCTCTATGAGCTGCCAGCCAATCAGAGGGCTGGCAGCTCAACAGTATTGGCAGTGCCACCAGGACCGGTGGCCACTGCCGGTACTGCAAAGGCCTCAGAACCAGGCCCAACACTGGAACCCCGCACAAGAGGTAGGTGAGGCAGGGTCACCAGGGCCAGTCCAGAAGGCCCCAGCAAGGGGGGCTGGGGGGTGGGCTTGCAGTTCAGGAGGAGGGAGAGTCCCAGGGGTGAATTGGTTCCTAATGGTGGTCCTCCGTGGGCCACAAATTGCCCACGGAGGAGGGAAGAACCATAACAAACGCGCAGGGAGGGTTCCTCATGTTACAAAGTGACCATCCCATGCGGCAAAGGCCCTTCTCGCTGCTGGTAGGATCCCAGCGGCAGTGGGAAGAGGCCCTTAATTGGCCGTTAATAAGCCACGTAAGGCCCTCAATTGGCGTCTGAGTGGGAAGGCCATCATTGGCCTATACCACCCCCAGAAAGATCACTGGGGGATGGTGAGGCGATGGGCCCTCCGCCTCACTGCCTCACTACTACCCGTTGCGATAATCTGTGCCCCCCACCATCTCCGATCCCGCCTCATGGGACCACACAAAATCGAGCCTCCTGACTCACTTTGCTTTACCAGTGGATTCTGTGATACTAGCAAACTTTCAGTTTCTTTGTGACTTGTACTTTCATTCTTTCACTTGGGATTGTAGGAATTTGGACTATAGGAGGTTTCTCATGCTCTCCCTTTGTCAAATTTTCTCTTTCAAGCAAATGATCTACATGACACTGACAGAGTCTCTCTCCAATCTTCACTAGATATGTGACTGTGCCTAGTCTTTTTACAACAATTCCAAACATATACTGCTTCTTACCACCCTGGTGGTTTTGCACCATGACCTTCTGACCAGCACTGAACTCTCTAAGTTTTGTGCCTCAAATATCATGACTCATCTTCATTCTGTCTTCTTTTTCTCTTACTTTGCATTTGACAACAGGCTTAAGCAAACTAAGTTTTGTCCTAGGAGAGTGTTTAAACACTAACGCGTAAGGTGAGCAACCTGTTATAGACTGTGGGATTATTCTGTAACTGAACAGAAAATTGTCTAGTCTGTGTTGAAGAGAAACATGGAAATTATTGCCTGGCTTGTCATCTAGCAAATACTTCTGCAAAGACTTTGTCACAATTTGTAAACTTTGTTCTGCAGCACCATTCGATGCTGGGTGATATGGTGGTATTAAGAGTGTGTTTAACTCCATTCTTACTCAAAAATATTTTCAACTCTTCTGATGTAAACTGTGGACTATTATCTGACACTAAAACCTCTGGCAATCCATAAATTGCAAACCAACTTCTCAAAATGTCTATAATTTTGTCACTTGTGGTAATGAGCATAGACTCAACATTTATTCATTTACTATAGCTGTTGATAAAATAAAGTAATTTTTACCTTCCACTTCAAATAAATTGACGTACTCGTTCCCACAGTTTCCTTGTGTTTGACCATGGAATGAAAGGAACATTGGTTGGATCATTTCTCATTCTGAGACACACTTTACAACTTTTCACCAACTCTTGAATATCTCTATCTACCTTTGGATACCAAAAATAGCTTCTTTCTATTGCATTCATATGAACTATCCCTGTGTTCTCTTGATGAAGTTTCTCTAACAATCTCTTTCTAAACCTTGGTGGAATAATCACTCTTAAATTCCGTAGGAGACAGCCTTAATCAACACTCAGTTCATTTCTATGTGTGAAATACTCCTGCAATTTCTCATCATTACACTCTTTAGGCCAACCATTCATAACACAATTGAGCACTTTACTGAGCACCACATCCTTGCAAGTTTCTTCACTAATTTCTCTGGCAGACACTGGTATTTCATTTGTGTATGTAAAGTAATTCACAGGTTAAAGATGAATCAGTCTTCACGGGAAATCTCAAAAGAACATCTGCATTTGCATGATCTGCTGACATATGATATTTAATATCATTCTGATGGGTCATCAAAATCAATGCACATCTCTAAAGCTGGGCTGCTGCTAGAGATTGTACTCCCTTCTTTGAACCAAATATGATCGGAAGGGCTTGGTGATCAGTTAACAAAGTGAACTTCCTACTGTATAGGTGTTTATGGAACTTTGTAACACCAAATATGATCGCTCATACCGCTTTCTCAAATTGTGAATAATTCTGCTCAGAATTAGTTAAAGTACATGAAGCATATGCTACAGGCTTCTCCACATCGTCTTCCATTATGTGAGATAACACCACACCTAACCCCTGTAGTGAGGCATTGCAGACTAAAACAAATTGTTTTTTGGAATCATAGTGAGTCAAAACAGCATGACTAGTCAGGACTTTCTGTACTTCTTCAAATGCTTTCTGACACTCCACTGACTGCTCCCAATCTATTTCATCTTTGTGCAGTTGATACAATGGAGTGAATTTATTAGCTAAGTTGGGGATGAACTTCGACTAATATACAACAATTCCTATGAATTTTCTAAGTTCTTCTTTGTTCTCTGGTTTCTTTGCTTTCAAAATCTCCTCAACCTTCTCCTGTGTTAGGTCGATACCTTCACCATTTATTTGGTGACCCATGAAGCAACATTTATGCTTTTTAGCTACGATGCCATACTCTTGAAGTCAATCCAGGACTTCATTCAACCTTACAAGGTGCTTGTTCTTTATCTTACTGCTAATTAAAATGTCACCAAGAAGCAACACACTCCTTTCGTCTCACTTAGTACCTGATCCATGATGCTCTGGAACACTGTGGGAGCAGTAGACACTCCCGCAGTGTTCCAGAGCATAAAAGAGTCCATGACACAATTTTGAAGAAGAGCAGGTAAGTTATCCCCAGTGTTCTGGGCAATATTTATCCATCAATCAACATCATTAAAAAAACAGATTATCTGGTTATTATTACCTGGCTGTTTGTGGGAGCTTATTGTGTGCAGATTGGCGGCCATGTTTCTTACATTACAACAATGACTGCACTTCAAAAAGTACTTCATTGGCTGTAAAGCACTTTGGGATGTCATCAGATCATAAAAGGCGCTAGAAACGAAATCTTTTCTTTCTTTCACCATCATCCTGGCATTGTTCTCAATAGAAAGAAATTTTACTCACTCAATATCTAAATTGTTTGCAATCACAGGAAGTGCAGGTTGGTGTTCGGTTTCCTAACAGCATTTATCTCACACCAGACCTCTTGCCATCCATGTTCCAAACAGGCTGTCTGGTTAAAAGCTGGTGATTGGGCAACAAGGGCTGTCCCCTACAGAACTGGCTCAGGAGTCAGGAAACTGGGCACAGCATCCACCGCAAATGTTATCTAGACAATACTCAAGCAATGGTTCCACTGCCTAAACCATTCAGGAAGAGCTTTGCAATATAGCCCTGAGTGGATATCTAGATTTGTGGTCATCTGCTGCATGCCTGATGGATGTCCAGGAGCTTACAGTGTAAGGTAGGGTAGAAAAGGAAAGTTTATGCCTGACACAGAGAACTTAATACTACAGAAAGCCAAGAGGAGTATAGAAAGTGGAAGGATGAAATCAAAAAGGAAATTAGGAAAGCAAAGAGGGTATGAATATTGGCAAGCAAAATCAAGGTGAACCCAAAAATGTTTCATCAATAAATTAAGAGTAAGGATGATAACTAAGGAGAGAGTGGGGCCCATAAAAGACCAAAAAGGTAACCTATGTGTAGGTGCAGAAGATGTTGGTGTTGTTCTTAATGAATAATTTATGCCTGCCTTCAAAAAAGAGGGGGATGATGCAGATATTGTAGTTAGGGAAGAGGTGTGTGAAGTATTGGATGTGATAAACATAGGAAGAGAGGAAGTATCAATGGGATTATCATCCTTGAAAAATGAGAAATCACCAGGGTCAGCTGAAATGTACCCCAGGCTGTTGAAAGAAGCAAGAGAGGAAATAGAGGAAGGTCTGACCATCATTCTCCAGTCCTCACTGGATACAGTTGTGGTGCCAGAGGATTGGAGGACTGCTAATGTTGTACCTCTGTTTAAAAAGGGAGAGAGGGATTGACCGAATATTTACTGGCCAGTCAGTCTAACTTCAGTAATGGGCAAGTTATTGGAATCTATTCTGAGAGACAGGATAAACTGTCAATTAGAAAGGCACAGATTAATCAAGGATAGTCAGCATGAATTTGTTAAGGGAAGATCTTGTGTGACCAACTTGATTGAATTTTTTGAAGTAGAAGCAAGGATGAAAGATGAGGGTAGTGCAGTTGATGTGGTCCACATGGATTTTAGCAAGGCTTTTGACAAGGTCCCACATGGCAGACTGGTTAAAAAAATAAAATCCCATGGGATCCAGGAAAATGTAGTAAGGTGGATACAAAATTGGCTTTTCTGCCTCCGAAAAATCCTTGGCATCAGGTGGCAGGACCATATCTCCAACACAGAAGTCCTCGAGGTGGTCAACATCCCCAGCATATACACCCTACTGAGCCAGCGGCGCTTGAGATGGCTAGGCCATATGAGCCGCATGGAAGATGGCAGGATCCCCAAGGACACATTGTACAGCGAGCAAGTCACTGGTATCAGACCTACTGGCCGTCCATGTCTCCACTTTAAAGACGTCTGCAAACGTGACATGAAGTCCTGTGACATTGACCACAAGTTGTGGGAGTCAGTTGCCAGTGATCACCAGAGCTGGCGGGTAGCCATAAAGGTGGGGCGAAAGAGTGGTGAGTCGAAGAGACTTAGCAGTTGGCAGGAAAAAAGACAGAAGTGCAAGAAGAGAGCCAACTGTGTAACAGCCCCGCCAACCAATTTTATCTGCAGTGTCTGTGGAAGAGTCTGTCACTCTAGAATTGGCCTTTATAGCCACTCCAGGTACTGCTTCACAAACTACTGATCACCTCTAGGCGCTTACCCACTTGTCTCTCGAGACAAGGAGGCCAAGGAAGAAGAAGAATACAAGAGCAGGGAGGTTATGCTGGAACTGTAAGGCCACAATTTGAATACTGTGTGCAGTACGGGTCACCAGTACTGGATCAGCAATGGTCACCTCATTACAGAAGGATGTAATTGCATTAGAAATGGTACAGAGGAGATTTACGAGGATGTTGCCAGGCCTGGAAAAATGAAGCTATGAGGAAAGTTTGGATAGGCTGGGGTTGTTCTCCTTGCAACAGAGAAAGCTGAGGGGAAATCTGATTGTGTATAAAATGTTGAGGGGACTAGATAGAGTGGAGGTGAAGGGTCTATTTACCTTAGCAGAGAGGTCAGTGACGAGGGGGCATAGATTTAAACTGATTGTAGAAATATTAGAGGGGAGATGAGGAAATGTGTTTTCACCCAGAAGGTTGTGGGGGTCTGGAACTCACTGCCTGAAAGGGTAGCTGAAGCAGAAACCCTCAAAAGAAATCTGGATATGCACCTCAAATGCCATATTCTGCAGGGCTACGAACCAAATTCTGGAAGGTGGGATTAGAATAGGTGGATCGTTTTTCGGCCGGAAACTTTCTATGATTTTATGATTCTATGCTTCATAACTTTGCCTCCTCTGCATTTTTTCAGGCCCCCGGAGTGATCAAAGTTTAGCCATCAAAGTTTAAGGAGGCGGGATCCTCGCCCCTTTAAACACTTAATGGGGACTGGGATCCTGCCCCGAAGAGCTGCTGGTAAATCACAGGGCTGGCAGCTCAACAGTATCAGCAGCGCCACCAGGAGCAGTGGCCACAGTCGGTACTGCAGCGGCCTCAGACCCAGGCAGAGCATTGGAACCCCAGACTTGAGGTAGGTGAGGCGAAGTCATCGGGGCTAATCCGGAAGGCCCTGGTGAGGGGAGCTGGGGGGGGGGGGGCGGGGTTGGGCCTTCAGTCCAGGGGGAGGGGGTCCCAGGGAGTGGAGTGGTTCCTGATGGGTGTCCTCTGTGGGCCACAAATTACCCACGAAGGAGGAACACCCCCCCCACCCCCCAAGCCCACAGGGAGGGCAGTTTGTTTTCCAAGGTGTCCTCCCTACACAGCGGAGGATCCCCACCCCCCCACCCCGCTAGTAAGATCCCATCTGTGGCAGGAAGAGGCCCTTAATTGGCCTTCAATAAGCCACTTAAGAGCCTTAATTGGTCTCTGGGTGGGAAGGCCAATGTCGGCCGAACCCACCCTTGGGAAGATCGGGTCTGGCAATACTGTTGTCGGGATCCATGGCAGCCGCTGCAACTCTGATTCTCCAACCCTACCACTGCACCCCTCCCCCTGCAACCACCCGTCACGGAATCCGACGTCGGGCTGGGAACAAAATTCAGCCCAACATTTCAGGTTTATGACCTGATGAAAGATCACAGATCGGAAAATTTAACTCTGTTTCTCTTTCCACAAATGCTGCCAGACCTGCTGAGTAATTCCAGCACTTTCTGTTTTTTATAACAATATTCATCTTGTGTCTGTGGGAAAAGATTGCTCACAATTGCAGAGAGCAAACCAAGACTGGCGGTGGGCTGCCGATCCTTCATGTCCTCAGCCTGTTGGAGGAGGAGGCCATGGAGCCAGCTGGCTCAAAGGAAGGAAGGAGCGTTGTAGATGGAGAGACAAGGGAATCTTGCCGAGAAAGTATGGTCGTCATGGGGCACAAGGCTACATGTGCAGCAATGGAGCCATGCTGCTCATCAAGGATCCGGTACCCACAGGGTTCTCCAATGTAGGGATGTGTGCTATGTCAGGAAGGGAGGCCTTTGACCCTTCAATGTCTCTGTTCTCTCATGCAGGTCACGCGGAACCTAGGCAAAGAGCTTCTGAGACAGTGGGAGACCCTGCCACTTCTGAGGGGGAGGAAAGAACCTCAGAGGGTCCAGCGTCACCTCATACCCCTGCACCCTCCACCAGTGCCAATAGTCTCACGTCAGTGGGTTTGTGCTCACGGTTAGATTCGGGCACACAACCTAGTGGACACAGCACGGACATGCCTGAGCAACTGACAGAGGCCGTGACAGCTCAGGCCCCTGGCAGTGAGAGGACTGTGGGAGGCCAGGCCTGTGCTGACCCCCAGGCTGATGACATGCCTCTGGTGTCATCAGCATCATAGGAAATCAGGCAACAGCTGGCAGAGATGCCAGAGGATATGCGTGCCCGAATGTGGACAATGGAGGACTGCATCCAGGCTTTGACTCTGCACTGACTCTGACTGGTGCATGAGTGGTGTCCTCCATTGAGAGAGTGGCTGCTCCCCTGGAGAGCCACATTTAGCAGAGCACTCAGTGTCTGCAGGATATTCATGCAGACCTCAATGCCCTCATCTTAACCATGAGCTTAAGGCAGCAGTGGAAAACATGGGAGGGGGCCGAGGGACCTGGAGTCACCACCAGATCCTCTACCCTCTCACGTTGGCTGAGAGACTTTGTAAGGGAGGAGGAGTGGTTGCCTCCCGCAACTGGGGGCTCCTCTCAGGGTGCTCCTGGTGTGACCAACAGTTCCTCTGCCTATGTCGCCAGGGCCTCCCTCAACCCTGACGACAGTGGGTGCTACTACTTCTGCGCAGGAGGAGCCCAAATTACTGGGCCCACCATGCCTAAATCAACAAGAGGACAACTCGCAAGGTCATTCCTAGCCAAGGAGCAGCACAGACAGCAGCCTGCCTCTATTTCAGCTGACAGCGCAGGGGAAGCACATCAAAGAATGAAGAAGAGCACCTAGATTCACGGGGGAATGCGTGTTGTACACGTAAAGGTCATTGAAGAATATTTCCCAACAAACAAAATCTCCATCCTCTTCCGCAAGGCCTATGACGGCCTCTATATCAACCCAGCCGCTGGGAAGAGGCTAGAGGCGAGGCATCATGCTGCGAGGTGTCCGGTCTGGAGTCTTGCCAGTACCGTGCTGCACAACTGATCAATGAGTATTTGTTCCGTTAAGGAAAGATGGCAACAACAGGGCTGTACAAAGGTAAGTCTTTGGTCAGCTTGCAGTAGGGATCAAAGGAAATGCGAAGGGCATTGCGTGCCTCCCTTGCACCTATCACGTCCTGTTGTCCTGGGGATCTTTCCTCTGGCAATGCTTGGCCAGCTTCCTCCTCCACATCCCCATCGTCTGAGGAGGCATTGCACTCCTCGCATTGCTTATTGTTCAATGCCTCTCCCCCATAGGTCCAGGTTGTGCAGTGCCATGATACATGAGACCCTCACTGGGGTATACTGAAGGGCTCCAATGGCCTGATCTAGGCACCTGAATCTCATCTTCAGCAGAGGAATGGTTTGCTCAATGATTGTGTGTGTTGTCTCGTGGCAACTGTTGTACCTTTCTTCTGCATTTGTGTATGGGTTCCTCACAGGCTTCAGTAACCATGTCCTCAGTGGCTAGCTCTTGATTCCAAGAATCCATCCCTGAAGGCATGCAGAAGGCTAAAAACAATGTGGTAACTGGGACTGCCTAAAAATGTAGGCATCATGACAACTTCCCAGGAAGCATACACAGACCTGCAGGATCTGTTTATGGTGGTCACAGACCAGTTGTACATTGCGGGAGTGGAAGTCCTTTCCAATTGGTGAAGACTGCTGGCTGGTGCTCAGCAGCCTTGGTAGCCACATGCATGCAGTTGATACACCCTGCCCTTGGGGAAATCCAGCGATGGCCCCGAACACTATGGCCCTCTCAGCTTGAGAGTCGGGATCCGTGTGGAACTGCACATAGTCACTAGCCCTCCTGAAAAGGGCATTGGTGACCTCCTTTAGGCACTGATGGGCCACTGACTGTGAGATCCCACACATGCCCCCTGTGGATCCCTGGAATGATCCAGAGGTTTAGAAGCTCAGCACCATGATGACCTTCAGAGCCACTGGCATTGGATTCCCACCAAGTCCCCTGAAACTCAGCTTGTCCTGCATCATAGCACATAGGTCAGTGACGGCCTCCCTGGAGAAGCAGAGCTTTTGTTTGCACTGCCTCGGACATCTGCAGATAGTTTAGCCTCGACCAGTTGACCCTTCCTGGAGGGTACCACCTTCTTTGTGGGGGAGTCATTTTACTCATAATATTAATAAAGCTTTGTTTATGCTCCCTTAATGTCGCAAAGGCACTGCTTAATATAGCCATTAAGTTGTACAAGTCAGAGGATCCCAGGTTCAATTCCCAGTCTGCTCTGAAGGAGTTGATATCTGTCCAGACAGTAGTGGAGTGCTACAGTTCCCCTGAATACCCTTGGTGTAGAGAGGGTAAAACATAGCCATAGCTAAGATTGATCATCATCTTGAGTTCTGATACAAAATGCATATGGGCAGAGAACGGGTGATAACAGGGGCAAGCTCAGCTGTGAAGCTCTCTGTGGTTGAAGACCCAGCTGGAGACTCAAATCTAAAGAATGGCTCCTTTTGTGAAATATTAGAGGACTGTCAGCACCTGTGGAGCCACACCCCAGCATGGAATCAGTGCCTTAAAATAGCAGTATGGGAAACCGAAGTAGCTGAGGAGAAAGCAAAGCCTGGTTCCACTGGGAATTATGACGTGGCATAAAAATATGAAATAAAAACATTTTCTTCCTGTTATGAAAGATTCAAATCATTAGCTCTCTTTCAGTCTCTCTAGAGATGCTACCTTTTCTGATTTGATTTCAGATTTCCAACATCTGCAAAATTTTGCTTTCAGCATAAATGTATAGTACCTTCAGAAAATTTCACTTAAGTCTACCTCATGAGACCAATAATTGCAGAGTGATGCATACAGATAGTATGACCTCTATTATATTGCCTGATTGTAAATATTCTTCATTTAGTTAAATCCAGATTAGAATATATCACTTGGTGTTAACAATACTACAATAAAGCAACAAGAACAAGCTGTAGATGGTATGACCATGGACCTCTTGCTTTCCACCCCACCCAATTCCTTCACTCCAACCTTCCTGTTCTGGTTTTTTGCTTTGAGACACCCAAGAACTGCTGCCTGCCCAGTCACAAGAGCCCCAGGAAGAGAGAACAGCATTGATGAAGAGGCCCCATCACATGATCTGACACTCTCAGCCATTTGCTCAGCTACTGGCATTGCAAGTACCTTAGAAGCAAATATAGAGTTGGGAACTTCACGTGGTGAGTCACGGGGCACGAGTGGGCTGTAGCCAAGCCAGGGGAAGGATGGTTCGTGTGCCATCACACCAGAGGGTGAGGTTGCAGATGAGTTCTGCTGCAGAGAAGTCAGATGAGGACCCCAATAGGGTGGTATACAGGAGAACGCTGATGGGCATTCACACTGAGATGTTGGATGCTTTGTTTGGCCTTCCATACTGCTTCTGTCACTGTCAAGGATCATGGAGGAGTCTAGCTCCAAATTGACAGAGGGCATCGAGAAGAGCTTGCCCTGTTCACAGCCTCTGCTCTATTTCCCTGTTGTGTTTTTGACCCAGAGGCAATCTAGCTGCAGCCCCATACCAGTTACAGCCTTTGTGTGGACAGGATACCAAATCGTCTGCCTCTACATTAAAATCAAGACTGCAACTTTCCATTTGGCACTAGTTAGCATTAAACTTTACTTGAATTACAAAATAGGATTCATTTTGCTAGTGGCAAAATGAGAATTGCAAACTGCTGCTAAACATCCATCTGCTACTTATAATTCCTCATGCAATTTTTATTAAAGAAGGAAATCAGAATATGCTATTCCAAATGTTACACAGAATTAAGAAGTCACACAGCGACCAGTGTTGAAATTTGATCTGTTTATCAATTAGTATGCATAAACTTGTTGGTGAATTTTTTTATGACCTAGTTTGAATGTTTCTTACTTTTCAGCCTACCACATCTCGTGCCTCCACTCTTTCCATTTAAATAAGTTAGTTTCTCCTGAGATTTCCTCAAATACCTTTTCAAGAGATGAGTATGCCACTTTTTCCAACTATTAAATGATAAAGGTTTACAGGACAGAAGAAGGTCATTCAGCCCATTGTGTCTGTACTAGCACATTGCTAGACAAACTCAATCACACTGCCCCATACTCTATTCAGAGCCTTGTGTTGACCTCTGCTTGAAATAGTTATCTATTTTTTCCTTAAAAGGTACAAGGATCTCTGCTATAACTATTCCTTGTGGCAAAGTAGCCCATGCTTTGGCAATCCGCTGATTAAACAAATTCCTTTTAACCTCTTTCCTTACTCATTTAGTGACAAATTTAAATTGATGACCCTGCCGCACTAAGTCTCTTAAATTTTAAAGTAGGACCTCTCCAAACTAAGTGGATATGCATATGATTGAAGTGGGCACTTATCACGTAAAGGGATGTGGCGATGGGAATGCGGTCATACATAAAGTAGAGTGAAAGGTCTGTGCGAAAATCCCTCTGCTGATGAATAGAACATGGGAAAAACAACAAGAAACTCCAGTTGTCTGCCCGAACACACCCCAGGTCCAACAATTGGATGAGTGATAATCCCAACCCGGATGATATTATACCATGAGCTACTTCACAAGGTAATGTCTGTATTCTTGAATTTAACAGGGTTAGGAATGCCAGAGCGGTACAAATCTAAGACCATACAATTGTAATTAATGCATAAATTAATAGAGGAATTCTGGGAAGGAACCAGTGACACACTGGCAGAGGAAGATTTCGAGACCCTGTATCACAGCAAAGTTCCAAATTAACCCAGAGTGAATGTTACCTTGGAAACAACTAAGACTGAGACTAGTAAGGGAACCGGGAAGGGTACCAATGATACGTGGTATGCCAAAAGGTGCCAAAGCTTGATGAATGATGTCACAACTGTCTTTAACACCAGTGCCTCCTTTGTCAATACCATTACAACCTCAATGAGACTGTTAACATTAAAATGTGAGATATGATCCCCAGAAAGATTTAAAGAATTACTCAAGATTTCACATTTTAAGACTTTTATTATAACCATTAAACCAAAAGAAATCCTCATTAACCAAATAGTATTTTGTAAGTCACAACAAGTAGTATTTTGTAAGTAGCTGCTACCCCAGATTACAAAGAAAGGTTTTTTCTTCACTTATTCAAAGACTTGAAAATCTCACAACACACTTATATATTACACAGTCCTATGTGGTTAATGTAGTATAAGGGTCGGAAAGGGTTAATGTTGATGATGTAAGAGATCACATGTGAGATAGACTTTGAGGGAAATGCAGCATGGCTTCAGAGGAATCACAGACTGGTGTGAAGCTGTACATAGAGTGTAATAAAGTGTTAATGTTCAAAGTATTGAAGACTCAGGAATCTCTCTAAGCTAGACTAACTAAGTATATTCAGGAGACAACAGACAAATCAAACATACAACAGTTAAAAGTCCAAAATTCCTCCCAGTAACAATGGGTTGGATCTCCCAGACCTTTTCAAAAATCAATGTCCTCTTCACTCACTTCTCTGAGTACTTCCAACCTGGACATCCGTGAATAAGGCGATTACTGGTGATCCTGCTGGTCTTCTGCTTCTCCACAAGCTTCAACTTTCAAAACAGGAACAAGTCTTCACAGCCTTTTGCTTCCAATAGCAGGTGCCAACCCCCCTCTCTCTATAGGGTGCAACCACTGGTTGCCTTCCTTACAGCATGCTCTCAACTGCTGGGTTCCCTCTAACAGCCTGTCTACATTCAGAAAATCTGTTGAATTTATCTGGATTCAATAGCTTATTATCCTGTTCCAATATGCAAAGTCCAGAAGTCTGGTTTCACAGAACCACCTGACCTGGACCTTCCATTGTTCCCAGATTTTAAGAGCTGCTTGGTACATTTGCAACTTCAGAATCACTGACTCCTTGTTATATGACTCAAAAGTCTGGGAGGGTGAAACTCATTGCTCTTGAAGTGTTATCGCGACAGTCTCTTTTTTATCATAAAAAATGTCTTTGATCTGTCTTGCCCTTTAGCAGAATGGATGTGCAGTCACCTGAACTTCCAGACTCCATCATAAATTTTTTTAAATCTATCAAGTTACAAAGTCATAACAATACCCTATCTATTCTAGAAGCTTCAGTAAAAATGGTTAGAAATGGCTTGAGGAACATCCTAAGCGAAATGAACACTTTGGGAAAGGGAGAATTGAAGGACGATAGTGTCATTACTATACACCTGCAAGATATAGCAAGTATCTCGAGTCACATGCCAAAGCAATTAATAAAATTTTACAAGAAAACTATGATGCCTTCGAACAGGCCATGCAAAATGAGATGTGCATATTGTATGACTGATGGTTGGTAGAAAAAGCCAGGGAAAAACTACAGTGAATTGCTGAGGGAAAGATTCCCTCATGGCTGTCTGATCAGCATTTGAGAGCTAGAGCCAACGTCCAACTTAATCTGACTCATTGTCAGTTCAGGAAATTGGCACAGGTATACCCAGTGAAACATTACTGCAACTGGCGAGAGCAGTGAGATATCACTCTGTTGGGTTTGTTATGCCAGGGAGGCTATTAAGTACAGTGTTACAACCAGGTGATGAAGGTGTCTTAGGCTCCAATTTCACTGCTTCTCTCATTTGACCGCAACAGGGTTTATTCTTTTAACACAGTGATTTAGTTAACTCCTCAGTGAGCACTTGCTCCTGTTCCTCTAATATAATTGCAAATGAACCAATCAGATAGGTTTTCTTGAGTTTAAACAAGAAAGATGTAGATTTATTAACCTTAACACTCTAAACCAGTTACAATTACTAAAATATGCGACGCATCCATGTTCACATTCACACGAGAGGCACACACACACACACTGAAATAGATTACAGAGGGGAACAAGAGACTTGGGAGGTTGGAGTAGAGTCCTTAATAAAAATTGAATTTAAATACTGAGTCTGTCTTTAGTCGAAATGAAAGTCTTGAAGTCCTGGCTGGGCCATATGCACAATTCGGGCTTGCTTCTCTGGTTCCGGAAAGCCAAAAGGGGCTTTATCAGTGTCCTCTTTGTTGCCGACGGTGAGGATGGGTAGATTTGAGGTTTAGCTGCAGCTGAGGCTTCCCTGGGACTTTGCTGGAGAGGGAGAGAGAGAGAGATGTTCCTTCCCTAGAGTTCAGTTAGTGTCTGCTTTCTGAGGTACAATTCTATAGGCAGTCATGTGATGTGACCACCTCTTTGTATTTGAAACAGAACTTTCCGGAAGGGTTTTTTGAAATTCAAGTTCTCCTCTCAAGATGTGCAAACATACTTGGTAGGGAGGTTTGGATCTTTCAAAGTCAATGGGTGTCGATGGTGTTTAACGATCAACCTTGACAAAACCATTCTAGGTAATTTAATCAGACAGCATCCCCATTGCTTTGGCTAGACTGGATAATTACTTCTGGCTCCAAACGGCCTTTGGCTTTTCATGTGCAAATTTGCGTGTGGCCATCTTTAGCTGCTCTGTTCTACTTTTTAAAAGTTATTTGTAATAATGCCCAGTAAAAGTCTCAGGCAAAGTTCCATACGACACAATTAATATTTCCATATGGAATGTGGGGTTTCTGTTACAATGGTATTGTGAACCCCCAAAGTATATGTTCTGGATGGGTGAATGGGATCATGTGGATAGCCCCAGACCTTACCGGATGCACCCGAGTGAAAAGGAGAATATTGCATAACTACCATAAACTGGGATAACTAGTATGGCAATCTGACCTGTCCTTTCGCAACAAGAACAATTCTGTTTTACTCTGGTCTGACCTGCAAGGATTGGAGCAAGTGTGTTACTGAATATATATTTTTCTTGACCAATTAGCTAAGATAAGTTAAAAGAGCAGTTGCAGAAAAAAAAATGTTGCTAGATTTGGATACAACATACCACCCCTACCCAAGCACCTGATCAATTTAATGGAACGTATCAATCAGTCTCAAAAACATTATATTGTGACCCAGAAGGATCATGAAATAAGAGAAGAAATATCTAAGGTTGGGGATGATTCATCTTGGTGGGTTGTCGGCATGAATGTCGAGGTCCATCCATGGATAAGAATCAACTGACATGTCCCAGTCTATGTTCAGCTACTGTACATGTTAACAATAACATGCCACTTCAAGAGATGGCGCAAGCAACAAGGAACACTCAGAAAACAGAGGTTTCTTTAGAGTAAATACCTATAATCAGAATCTGGGTGCACATGCAATTGAGGGTGAACTGTAAGGGCGTACAGATGCATAAACCTTGAATCTTGTGCTTATTAAAATGCATTGTTTTCAGAGTATAAATTCAGGGGACTCTCAGTGCTGCATCTCTGCACTGAGTGTTGCTGCAGGGCACTGAGTGTTAAGAAGGGAGTTTGGTAATTGAGGGAGTTGAAGAAGGATGGGAACTATAAATTAAGAGGAAAACAAATTTGAGTTCAGATTGTAAAGTGGGACTTTGATGCATGAGGTCTGTCTGTCTTTCTTTCTTTCTTTCTTTCTTTCTTTCTTTCTTTCTTTTTCTCTCTCTCTCTCTCTCTCTTTCTATCTCTCTTTCCAGTAGCTGCCTCTCTCTTGGGTACAGGGGAGGAAGTTGATTGGTGAGTAACTGGTAAGTTTTTTTACTTCTCATTGTAATGAAAAGTTTTTAAACTTACATCATGGCAGGTCAGCTTGGCCAAGTGGAATGTACGTCCTGCTGAATGTGGGAAGTCATGGACGCACCATGTGTCCAAGATGAACACATCTGCAGGAAGTGTCACTGGCTGCAGAAGCTTGAGCTCCGGGTTTTGGAACTCGAGCAGCGGCTGGAGTCACTGCAGTGCATCCACGAGGCAGAGGACTACATGGATAGCATGTTAAGGGTGGTGGTCACACCGCAGGGTAGGAAGATGCAGGCAGAGAGGGAATGAGTGACTGCCAAGCAGTCTAAGAGAACCAGGCAGGCAGTGCAGGAATCCCGTGAGTCTATCTTGCTTGCTAATCGTTTTTCCATTTTGGATACTGGTGAGAGCGATAGTTCCTTGGGGGAATGCAGCCAGAGAAAAGTCTGTGGCACCACTGGTGGCTCAGCTGCACAGGATAGGGGAAGAAGAGTGAAAGAGCAATAGTGATAGGGGATTCGGTAGACAAGGGATCAGACAGGTGTTTCTGCGGCAGTAAACGTGACTCCAGGATGGTGTGCTGCCTCCCTGGTGCCAGGGTTAAGGATGTCATGGAGCAGTTGCAGGACATCCTTCTGGGTGAACAGCCAGAGGTTGTTGTCCACATTGGTACCAATGACATAGGTATGAAGAAGGATGAGGTCCTGAAAGCAGATTTTAGGGAGTTAGGAAGGAAATTAAGAAGCAGGACCTCCAAAGCAGTAATCTTAGGATTACTCCCAGTGCCACATGCCAGTGAGCATAGGAATAGGAAAATTGATCAATTGAACACGTGGCTGTAGAATTGGTGTAGGAGGGAGGGCTTCAGATTTCTGAGGCATTGGGACCTGTACAAGATGGATTGGATACACCTTAACAGGACCAGAACTAATATCCTCGCAGGAAGATTTGGTAGTGCTAGTGGGGAGGGTTTAAACTAGCTTGTCAAGGAGATGGGAGCCTGAGGCGTAGTTCAAATTGGAAGAAAGTAAAGTTGGTTACAGGAGGTCGAAAAGTAGCAATTGACATTAGACAGCAGGTGAAACAAAAGCGAACTTCAACTCGGCTTAGAATGCAGAATGTCAAGAAAACAAGGTTAAGGGCACTCTACCTGAATGCATGCAGCATTCGTAACAAGGTGGATGATTTAAAGACCCAAATAGAGGTAAATTGGTATGATCTAATTGTCTTAATGGAAGTGTGGCTGCAGGGTGACCAAGACTGAGAACTGAATATTCAAGGATATTCGACATTTAGGAAGGTCAGACAAAAAGGAAAAGGAGCTGGTGTTGCACTGATAATAAGGGATGGGATCAGTACATTAGTTAGTGAGGATCTCAGATAGGAAGCACAAAATGTGGAATCTGTTTGGGTGGAGCTAAAAAACAGCAATGGGCAGCAAACATTGGTAAGATCTGTTGAGAGGCCACCAAACAGTAGTGGTAGTGTGGGGCATGGTATTAATCAGGAGATTAGAGAAGCATGTAGCCTGGGTTATACAGTAATCATGGGTGTCTTCAATCAGCATATAGAATGGGTAAACCTAATGAGCACTAATGCTGTGGAGGATGAGTTTCTGGAGTGTGTTAGGGATAGTTTTCTAGAGCAGTATGTTGAGGAACCGACTAGAGAACAGGCCATTTTAGATCTAATATTATGTAATGAGAAAGGGCTAATTAATAATCTTGTTGTAAAAGAACCTTTAGAGATGAGTGACTATAATATGATCGAATTTTACATTATGTTTGAAAGTGAGGTAGTTCAATCTGAATCCAGGGTGTTAAATTTGAACCAAGAAAATTATGAAGGTATGAGGGGCAAATTGGCTGAGGTAGATTTGGAAAATACATTAAAAGGTATGACAGTACATAGGCAATGGATAGTCCTTAAAGAAATATTACATAGTTTACAGTATCTATACATTCCTTCAAGGCCCAAAAGCCCCAATAGTAAAGGCAGTCAACCGTGGATAACAAAGGAAGTTAAGGATTGTATAAGATTAAAAAAGGCCTATCCAAAGCTTCCAGAAATAGTAGTAAACCTGAGGATTGGGAGAATTTTAGAATGTAGCAAAGGAGGATGAAGAAACTGATGAAGAAAGGGGAGAATATAATATGAATGTAAGCTAGCAAAAAATATAAAAACAGACTGTAAAAAGGAAACATTTGGCTAAGACAAATGTGGGTCCATTACAGGCAGAGTCAGGAGAATTTATAATGGGGAATAGAGAAATGGCAGAAAAACTAAATGATGACTTTGTGTCTGTCTTCACTGAGGAAGATACAAGAAATCTCCCAGAATTAGAGATCCAAGGGATTAGAGGGAATGAGGAATTGAAGAAAAATAGTATTAGTAAGTAAGTTGCACTGGAGAAATTAATGGGGCTGAAGGTTGATAAATCCCCAGGACCTGATATTCTACATCCCAGAGTGTTGAAAGAAATAGCGATAGAGATAGTGGATGCAGTGGTGATCATCGTCCAAAATTCTATAGATTCTGAAGTGTTTCCTGCAGATTAGAAGGTCACAAATGTCATCCCACTATTTAAGAAGGGAGGCAGAGAGAAAACAGGGAATTACAGAAATAAAAACAAGAAATGCTGGAAATACTCAGCAGTTCTGGCAGCATCTGTGGAGAGAGAAGCAGAGTTAATGTTTCAGGTCAGTGACCCTTCATCCAGTTCTGAATTTGGACAGACTTAGTGAGTGGGCAAGGTGTGGCAGATGGAATATAATGTGGAAAAATGTGAGGTAAGAGATTGGAAAGTGTAGATGCACAAAGGGACCTGGGTGTCCTTGTCAATAAGTCACTGAAAGCTAACAGGCAGGTGCAGCAAGCAATTAAGAAGGCTAATGGTATGTTAGCCTTTATTGCAAAAGGATTTGAGTACAGGAGTAGTGAAGTTTTGCTTCAATTGTATAGAACCTTGGTCAGACTGCACCTGGAGTACTGTGTGCCGTTTTGGTCCCCTTTCCTTAGGAAGGATATTATTGCCATAAAGGGAGTGCAACGATGGTTCACCAGACTTGTTCCCGGGATGGCGGGACTGTCCTTTGCAGAGAGATTGGGGGAACTGGGCCTGTATTCTCTAGAATTACGAAGAATGAGAGGTGATCTCATTGAAACCTACAAAATACATAAAGGGATGGACAGGATGGATGCAGCTAAGATGTTTCCCCTGGTTGGGGAGTCCAGAACCAGGGGACACAATTTCGAATTAAGGGGAAGCCACTAAGGAGAGAGATGAGGCAAAATTTCTTTACTTAGAGGTTTGTGAATCTTTGGAATTCTCTACCCCAGAGGGCTATCGAAGCTCAGTTATTGAGTATGTTTAAAGCAGAGATTTGTAAATACCAATGATCTAAAGGGATATAAGGATAGTATGGGAAAAAGGCATTCAAAAGGATGATCAGCTGCTAAGCTGCAATACATTAACCTCATTTTTTATATGGAAGATAAAGCCAGGTAATGCAATCAGTTCAGAACATACAGGCAGTTCGGATGGCGAATCAATCCAAATGTTGCAATCAGTTCAAAGAATGGAGTCAGTTCAGATGGCTGCACGAAGTTGTGAAACGAGACATTCTCTGCTGTGAGGAGACAGGACACAAGTTAACGAGTATGGCACAATGTGTATTGTGACTGATAAAGACACAGAATGTGCATGTTTGAAAGATTAACAGCTCAGACAACACAAGCTGAACTTTGAGGGGAATGCCCCTCACAGTCTTTGCATGATGGAAATGTACTTATCAGATCAAGAATTGTATCGCAGATAGTGACAAGAATAAATCAGCGCTGCAGCGAGACGAGGTGTTTCGACCGCATATCTCGCCCATGTGGACATACAACCTTGCTGGACTGTTCATCTGCAGTGTGCTTGTATATGTATAAATTTCTTCTAGCATTATGGGTGTGCTGCTGAAATTCATAATAATAGTGATCTGGGTTTTGAATCTGTCTTAAGAATAATAAAATCTTAAAGATGGAACTATGATGTTGTGTGTAGTTTCTCATAAATCTCAAGCCTGAAACAGTAACATGTACGTCTCATGAGTGAGGTCTTACAGCTGTCAGTGAAACCTTGCAGCCTGGCATCACACCTTCCACGGGGGATCCACTTAGTAGTGGTAGCAGGAGATTATGGTAATACACCGATGATATTTTCTGACTTTCTGCTTACAACAGAAGTTTTGGCTGCCGGAAGTACGCATCAGACATTCTGGTGCGCATTGTGCACAATTTTCCAACCATTTAAACTTAATGGTCAGAAGATTATGCAAAGCACTTGCTTGATCAGAGAACTCAGAGAACACGAAGGTTGAAAATGACTCAATCTGACGCCTTTCATACATGCATTCAGTAAATTTTAGGTACTTGTTGTGTCCATTCTCTGAGGCTTCACTGATAGTGCATAATAGGGCAGCACAACAAACATTAGATTCTGGTAGTGGAGGAAGAAAATACAATAATGGAGTTACTGAACTAGCAACCTAGGTATTGCAAGTTTCAATCCTATCACAGCATGTTGTGAATTGAATTCATAGACTGGAATTTAATGAGGAGGTGGTGGCCCCGCCCACTGGCTGGAAAGCTGGGGCCAAGCCTGCATCCTCCAGGCCTACAAGCCGCACTGCTTTTTTAAAAAATTCTTTCATGGGGTGTGGGCATCACTGGCAAGGACAGCATTTGTTGCCCTTCCCTAATTACCCTTGATAAGTGAGTGGCTTGCTAGGCCATTTCAGAGGGCAGTTAAGAGTCAACCATGTTGCTGTGGATCTGGGGTCACATGTAGGCCAGACCGGGTAAGGATGACAGAGTTCCTTCCCTAAAGGACCAAATGGGTTTTTACAACAATTGATGATAGTGCCACAAAACTATTAGTGAGACTAGCTTTCAATTCCAGATTTTTAATAATTAATTAAATTTAAATTCCACCCAGCTGCCATGGTGGGATTTGAACTTGGGTTTCTCAGGTAATTAGCCTGGACTTCTGGATTACTAGTTCAGTGACATTACCACTACACCTCCATCCCCCCTTTTGCATGGTTCAGGCCCTTAATTGGTTGCAACTAGTGTTTATGCCCCTAGGAAGTCCTGCCTCCAAGTGTTGTGGTAATGGAAGTAAGCGAAGCTATTTGAATACATGTTTATGTATATGTACACACCACAACCGGAAGTGATGCAATCACCCACGTGGTACCACCAGGATGCCCAGCTATGAACACATGTAAGAACAGTCTCTCAATAAAGCACCAATACAATGTCTATGCTGACTCTGTGACTGAGTTTGTATTGATCTGAACACCGATAACACAATATGGTGGCAGTGGTAGTGGATTAGCAGCCTAACAAGAAGCGGATAGCAAGAAACGCAATTTGTTTATAGTTCTCCCAACATGAGTAACAAAAGAAAATTAGAAGTGAGCTGAATGCACTCTGATTCTTTGCCCCAACTAGGCAGAGTAAATGCAACAGCAGCATTAGCCAGTGAGACGACGACGGCAATGGTGTATTCAGACTCTGATTTTTACTTACACCGTCACCACATCTGCACACCAGTAACATGCCCCACTGCCAGAGGCCCTCCCGTCTCTGTAACCTCGAGGTCTGCACTGCAGCTGCACAGCTCAGGGCACGCCTCCGGTCCAACTCCGTGTTCATTACGATCAGCTACCCGTTCGCTATCGAGACTTGCTCTTTAAGGTGAGCAGCAGCAGAAGACAGAGACCATGGCAATGAAGTACCTAGAAATGAATTGGAAGCTCTACGATAACCCAGGGAAGCTTAAGCTGTTCAGATATAGAATGGAGTTATGCCTTCTAGATAATGAGGTTGCAGATGCAGAAAAGTAAGCAACTAAAATTAAAATTGCAACAAACAATGAAGGACTTTATATCATAAACACCTCTGGTCTATTCAAAACCAATCTGAAAGAACCTGCAAAGCTCTGGTCAATGCTGGAAGACCAGCTTAAAGTGAAGGTAAACTTCAGAAGTTGTCGTTTAGAGTTTATGAGGTATATGCAGAACATGATTGAGATCATCGATGAATTTGTCATTAGGTGCACAGACAAAGGAAAGGAATGCAAATTCACAGATGCAAATCACTCTGAGCATATCATGGAATCAGGCATAACTTGCACACCACTAGAAGTATTCCAGAAGGATTTACTGAACAAGCCAAAGGGACAAGGCATAGGTAGTGTGCTACAAGATGTACAGAAGTATGAAGTCATCTTAGCAGGGAGACAATGCTTACAAGCTCTGGAATCTGGAACGATCATTGGTGTGATATTGAGAGCACCTAAGCAGAAGAAGACATGTGGTAATTGAGATCTCTCCCATCAGCCGCGTGAGTGCCCAGCTTATAGAGACATGTGCAAGGCCTGCGGATTCAAAGGGCACTGAGCTAAGTTATGCAGGAAGTCCGGTAGCGAGGACAGAGGGAGATCCATAGCAGACAGTGCTTCAACTGTAGGCGCACACCACTTAGTGGCAAAGGCAGACGGGACGCATCTCGGCTCCGGGCTATCTCCATCCTGAATGGACCCCAATTCTCGAGCCAAGCACTCTGCGTCAGAATGAATCAGAGGTCATGACTCTGTCACAGTGTTTCCTCCCCCTTTCACAGCTGATGTCACCGCAACGGGCTGTGATGCCTGAAAGTTGGTTCTCCCTCTTTCCTCAATCTGATACCTCTCACTTCCCCACTCTGGCTCTCCCCAATTTACATTCCAACCATCGTCCTCGTAGGAGGCCGTGACAGTGCCTCCCACGGTTACTGCAGACACAATTGCCTATTGTCTCCCCAACGTTCCCTGTAATTCGTAAATTTGAAGGCAGCAGTGACAGTGATCTGCTTCCTGTTGAAGTCTGCTCATCACTTCTCTGAGTGACCCGCTAGCGTCTGCCAAATCTCTTCTTAAACATTCATTCTCCTCCTTCTCCTGTTTCAACTGGCTTTTAGCTTCCTGAGCACCAACCACACCTGCGCCAAAGTTCAGGTTAGAGACATGCTGCTACTGCACCAAAGCGGTCGTACGCTGATTGCACAGCTCTAAATCTCAAACCCACTGGCTCAGTCGCTCTATCTCCTAATATTTCTGAGTATTCAAGCACTCTATCTCTTGATCTTTCTGAGCAGCGGCCTCTTGGATCCATTGACTGAATAGTCGTTCTATCTCTTTATCTTACTGGGATTAATCTCATTATCTATCTGAATGCAAAAGCGGGCAGTGTAAGCCAGGAGGTTTTTTGCTTTCTCAAGTTTTAACTTCTTCTGAGCTATCCTATCTTGAATGAACTCTATTACTTCGTTGTATGGCCTCCGATTGCCTGCAGTAAGGCACCCAGCCATCAGTTCCTGTATCTCTTTTTCAAGAGGTTTACCTAATTTCTGCTTGAAGATCCTTTTAATATCTTTAGACAATATGACTTTATTTATTGTCTTTATATATTCTCGTATATATTCTCGCCTTTGATCACTGGTGGGGCCATTAAGACCTCCACACTCCCAAAAAGGGTTTCCCTCCCAAGACGCATATTGGACGGACTCACAAACTCGAGATCCTTCCTTTCTCTCAAAAAGCGTTGACAACGTGCAAACTTGTGTCGAAATCATGAGGCAAGGATCAGCTCTACGATATGGAAACACATCTGCACAAGAAAGCCAGGATCTAAAGAAACTACAGGGTTTTGACACAGGGGATGGGCGAGACCCAATGTTAATGAATCGTTCAAAGTATGGGTCCAAGAAGGGGAAGGAGTAAAGATGGCATGTCAATGTGCCAAGAATGGTATAAGGGTAACATCTAGGTAGCAACTCGGATGGGGGAAGTGGAGAGACCCTAGGTTTGGCTTCCTAAATTTCACCAAGATCATCCAGCTTTTCTTGAAAATAGTAAAATAATTAATGCGGGGTTGATAATGATATCTCCCCCTTGACCAGGGGAATGTAAGATTATTCAGTTACTAAAAGTTGCTAACCAGCATACTAATTGTTAAAATCCAGCTATTATAAACCAACAACTAACTTATTATCATAAACGAACATTTTGCTTTATTAGAACCCTTCTTTGTAGTATGGTAAAGTGGAAAATCATAGGAAATAGGGCACAGTATGGACAAGCTGTCAAGGCAGAGGGGTTCTGGGAGATTATGTTAAGTTTTAAAATGCTTACTTGCAGCAAAACGTTGAGATCTTGAGAGCAGACAGTGAAAACAGCGTATGTGTAGATTTGTCTTGCAGTGAGAAAGGCATCCTTGAAATGAAAAAGCATTGAGATAAAGTAGTCAACACAAAGGTGTACGACTTGCACAAATCCAAAAGCTTAGCAACCATCACAAAATGATCCTTTTTTGGTTAAGAAAGGCATCCTTTAATACAAGACGAATCATTGATTGGGAGCGGGGAGGGTTAACTGGAAAGGTGCCAGGATAAATGAAGTCTTGTCTTTGACACGTTACGGCAGAGAACAACAAGAAGAAGAGATAAGAAAACTACGAGAGAGAGAGAAAGAGAGAGAAACTGCCCAAAACTTGACGACCCAAAGCTGCAAAAGAAACTAGTCGTGCGCTCTACCGTCCAGTTTCTGATATGGGTAGTATCATCTGTGTTAATCACTGTTAATCACTGCCTGAATTTGTGGTTAATAATTTATCTGAAAACTTAACAAACTTGTCCTCACCTTTATCTCAATAAAGTCGATTCATAACAAGCTTTGTGCTGCCAAGTCTGTTCCCAGCTTAGAAGAGGGTATAAAACATCCCTATCTTATCAAATCTTGCATTCTATCCAGAAGCCAGAGAAGAATTAACCCTGTTTCTCTCTCCACAGAAGCTGCTTGACCAGCTGAATATTTCCAGCATTTACTGTTTTTGTTTCAGATTTCAGGCATCTGTGGTATTTTGCTTTTGTATTACTGTTTAATTCACTTTCACTTCTCTTCCAGGAATGCCCACCTTGAAGAAGTTCTGCTCTTTTCTCTGACAGGATTTCTGTTTGTCTCTTCTACCTTGTTCACCTTCATTGTTTTCTATTCCCCTTCTCCTATTTGATCAGGTAAATACCAAAACCCGCTTTAACAGCCACATCTCCTTCCTCGGCAACTGTCTCCGGCTCCAACATATTCCACATGGATTTCAACTGTAATTCCACCCTTTGTGTTTCGGATCCACCCACAATCCTAGACATTCAGCATCCCTCGAACCATTGTTCTCCTACAATCCACTCTCAACAGCATGTACCGCTACATGCATACTCTTGACCTCTCTCTTAAGTAGCAGTGACTCACTCTATCTCAAAGCTGTCCTGATCCGCAGTTTCATTTCATCCTTCACCTCATCCAGTGCTTTAACAAAAAAATATTTTATCTTCCTTTCAGGTGTGAGGGATAGCAATATTTTGAAAGAAGGTTCTGATGAAAGGTCACACAGATCTGAAACGTTAATTCTGTTTTTTCTCAGATGCTGCCTGACCTGCTGAGTATTTCCAGAATTTTCTGTTTGTGTTTCAGATTTTCAGCATCCACAGTGTTTTGCTGAAAATAGAGACATTTTGTCAAAGCTTTTCAACTTGCACTCATCAGGACAATTCCCAAGAATACCAATGTAAGGGAAGCAACACATTTATACTGCATGAGCAGAGAGTGCTGATTGGTTGGCAAGTAGCCTTTGTTCAAACAAAGCTTGGCAGTTAACTTAGTCACCATAAATTGGTGCATTCTCCACAGCAACGCCTCTACCAATCAGAGTCCATTTGCCAACCAATAAGTACTCTCTTCTCATAGAGTATAAATTTGTTGCTTCCCTTACATTGGCATTCTTGCGTGTTGTCCTGATGAGTGCAAGACATAAAGCTTCGACAAAATGTCTCTATTTTCAGCAATACTACCAAACGACTGTTCTAATGTTTTTTCTGCACCACTGTAAGGGCAGATTTTAAATCCTCTCCTTTTTCTGTCTACTTTTGCTGGCTACTAGCTTCCTCGTTCCAAGCTTTTCACTTGTTCCCTTGATTCACACTGACTTTCCAAATATTGCTCATTACTACACCATCTCACTTTCTCCTTCTCAAGCTCCTCTCTATCTTTCTCTCAACTTTCTCACTCTTTCTCTAATTCCTTGAGTAACCAAGAGATAACTGGATCCTGATCACTTGCTTTGCTATCCTTACTTTCAATTTATTGTCTGAATCTGAATGTTTTACATTCATCATCTTTAACCTGCCAGTGGTAGGCCAGTAACCAAAGAGCTTTCATTATTGCAGGACAACAAATGAACACTTGAGTCCACTGTTCTGTCTCATAAACTGGGTCATCCTTGGCTATGCTTACCCGAATCCACCTCTCTTTCAGATGCAGCTTTCTTGCAACACCTTTAGTGACCAACTCGTCCATTGTTTTGGCATTTTTTCATCTATTTTAATGGTCTGTAAATTTCTCACTCAAGTCGCTCCGTCGTTGCCAACATCTATAAGACCTCACTCCTGAGACCTACAGGTTACTGATTCACGCTTAATATTTACAAGAAATTACACAAGACACCTAAGTTCCATCTTTAAGATTTGATTATCCTTAAGAGAGATTCAAATCTCCTGTCACTATTACTATGAATTCAAGCATCGCACCAATGTTACAAGAGATTTATACATACAAGCACCTCTCGGATGATCAGTCCAGCATGGGAAGTAGGTCCTTGTGGGCAAGGTGTTTGGCTGAGATACCACTTCTGGCTGAAGCTCCGATTTAGTCTTGTCACTATTGTCATGCTTACGAGAAGTATGATGCTGAAAAATTATGGACTAAAACTGAAAAGTTATAAAAATTGACTTTGCCTTTTTAAGAAATTGGACAATGTTGCAAAAGATGGCCACATGTGTATTCAAAAACTGCCACACTGTCAGTTTAGAACAAAGAATCCCTTCAAAGCTAAGGGGTGTCAATTGCACCCATCCTAAACCCATCCTGAAACATTCCTGAATTGAAAGCATCATAACGGGATTATTTTCATCCTGGGGAATTGTGTGATCACCGTAGGGGAGAGACCAGAGTGTCTCCTACCAGAAGATGATGTGACAAACTTTTTACCTTAAAAAGGCAGCCCTCGGAGAGACAGAAAGACACACAGAAAGAAGTATCACCAAGCAGCTTGTACAGCTTATGGCTGGGAGAAGATCCAGCAAGACATAAGGGAGGTGCCCTGCTGTAAAATTCTACATTTTTAACTCATGAAGCAGTAAAATTGGAAGTGATACTCTGTCTTCAAACTGAACTTTCAACCAAGAGAGAAATCTACAAACATCTCAGGCCTGCAACCAATGACTTCCAAGAGAATTCTGCAGGTTTACTGTGAACTCCTACCTCACCTGAAAACCACTTACTCCTTTTCCTCTCTATCTATCTCTTGCATGTGTGTGTGTGTGTGTGTGTGAGTGTGTGTGTGTGCGCACCAGTGAATACGTGAGTGGGTACAGTTGCGTCAATTTTGCAAAAAGGCTTATTGCTCAATAAATAATTAATCTTCTGTTTTAAACCTACAAGAAGCCCTGTCCCTGTCTGTTTATTTGACAAATAAAACACTGAGGAGCTAAACACTAATGAAAAACACTTGCTGTGGTCAGGTGGGAGTTGAACAGTGGTAACTACCCACACCCCTCACCAGGTGGCCGTAACACTATCGTTTATACAGTTCAGTAAGTTTCCATCATGTAAAGACGGTGAGGGGCATTCCCACCCCCCGCCCTCCCCTCATGACAGTATTGGTAGGAATGGCAACCGTACATTCCTTCTGGAGACAAAGTTTCATCTTCACTCTCCATAGTGTTGTGTGGCACTATGTGCTAAATTGGACAGATTCAGATCAGATATAGCAGCTCAAAACTGGGCATCCATGAGGTGCTGTGGGCCATCAGCAGCAGCATAATTGTACTCACCCACAGTCTGTAACCTCATGGTCCAATATATCCCTCACTCTACCATTACCATCATTCCCAGGGATCAATCTGGTTCAATGGGGAACGTCGAAGAGCATGCCAGGAGCAGCACGAGGCATACCTATTTTTCCAGGTACCAACCTGGTGAAGCTACAACACAGGACTGCAAACATGCTAAGCAGCGAAAGCAACATGTTATAGAAAAAGCTAAGTAAGTCGACAGTCAACAGATCAGATATAAGCTCTGCAGTCCTGCCACATCTAGTCATGAATGGTGATGGACAATTAAAGAACTAACGGGAGGAGGACATGAACATCATCATCCTGAATGATGGTAGAGCCCAGCACGTCAGTGCAAAAGGCAACACTGAAGTGTTTGCAACCAGCTTCAGCCAGAAGTGCTGACTGGATGATTCATCTTGGCCTCCTACTTAGGTCCCCAGCATCACAGGTGCCAGTCTGCAGACAATTTGATTCAGTACACGTGATATCAAGAAACAGCTGAAGGCACTGGATACAGCAAAGGCTATGGGCTCCAACTAACATCCCTGAGGACATGTAGACTTGTGAGGACATGCTGGGGACTTGTGGATTTCTGTTCCAGAACCAGCTACACCCCTAGCCAAGTGTTCCAGTACAGGTACAATGCTGGCATCTACCCGGCAATGTGGAAAATTACAAGGTACTTTCTGTCCACAAAAAGTGGGACAATTCCAATCTGGCCAATTATCGCCCCATTAGTCTACTCTCAATCATCAGCAAAGTGTTGGAAGGTGTCATTGGCAGTGCTGTCAAAGAAAGAAAGACTTGCAGAGGAGAGGCAGTGGCATAGTGGTAATGTCACTGGACTAGTAATCTAGAGCCCATGCTCTAGGGATATGGATTCGAATCCCACCACCGCAAATGGTGAAATTTGAATTCAATCAATAAATCTGGAATTAAAAACATGAAACCATTGTCGATCGGTTGACTAATGTCCTTTAGAGAAGGAAATCTACCGTCCTTCTCTGCTCTGGCCTACATGTGACTCCAGACCCACCTGTGTGGTTGATTCTTAAATGCTCTCCGAAATGCCCAAGCAAGCCACTCAGTTCAAGAGCAATTAGGGATGGGCAATAAATGTTGGCCTAGCCACCAATGCCCACAAATAAAATGGAGCATCTTTGATGACCACTAGACATCTCAATGTACTTTACAGCCAATAAAGTCCTTTTGAAGTGTAGTAACTGTTGTAATGCAGGAAATGTGGCAGCCAATTTGGGCACAGCAAACCTGCACAAACAGCAATGTGGTAATGGCCAGAGAACCTGTTTGTGTGATGCTTATTGAGGGATAAATATTGGCCAGGACACCCAGAATCACTCCAAATCTCATTACAGCCTTGGCCCGTACATGAACAAAAGAGCTGAATTCCAAATGTGAGGTGAGAATGACTGCCCTGATGTTAAGGCAGTATTTGACAAGTGTAGCATCAAGGAGCCCGAGTAAAATTGGACTCAATGGGAATCAGGGAAAAACTCACCACTGGCTGGAGTCATACCGAGCACAAAGGAAGATGGTTGTGGTTGTTGGAGGCCAATCATCTCAGCCCCAGGCTATTGCTGCAGGAGTTCCTCAGCACAGTATCCTAGGCCCAACCATCTTCAGCTGTTTCATCAATGACCTTCCCTCAAACATGAAGTCAGAAGTGGGGATGTTTGCTGATGGTTGCACAGTGTTCAGTACCATTTGTGACTCCTCAGATACCAAAGCAGCTTGTGCCCGCGTGCCATAAGGCCTGAACCACATTCAGACTTGCGCTGAGAAGCGGTAAGTAACATTCACACAACAATAGTACCAGAAGCTATCCATTTCCCCTTGACATTCAATGGCATTACCAACACAGAATCTCCCGCCATCAAAATCCTGGGGGTTACCATCGACCAGAAACTTAACTGGCCAAGCCATATAAATACAGTGGCTACAAGAACAGGTCAGAGGCTGGGAATTCTGTTACAAGTAACTCACCTACTGACTCCCCAAAACCTGCACACCACCTACAAGGCACAACTCAGTGGTGTGTTGGAATACTCCCCACTTTCCTGGATGAGTGCAGCTCCAACAACACTCAAAAAGGTCAACATCATCCAGGACAAACCAGCCCACTTGATTGGCACCCCATCCACCACCTTAAACATTTACTCCTTTCACCATTGGCGCACAGTGGTAGCAATGTGTACCATATATACTAAGTAACTCACCAAGCCTTCTTCGACAGCACCTTGCAAACCCTCTACCACCAAGAAAAACACAAGCAGCATGAGCATGGGAACACCACCACCTGCAAGATACCCCCAAAGTCACACACAGTCCTGACTTGGAACTAACTCGCCATTCCTTCCCTGTCGCTGGGTCAAACACTTGGAACTCCCTGCTTAACAATACTGTGGGTGTTACCTACACCTGAGGGATGGCATCGGTTCAGGAAGGCAGCTCACCACCACCTTCTCAAGGGCAATTAGGGATGGGCAACAAATGCTGGCCTTTCCAGCAATACTCACATCACATGCTGAACCTTTATGTTACCCTGAATCTTTATAAATCTCTGGTTAGGCCCCAGCTAGAGTATTGTGTCCAGTTCTGGTCACCACACTTTAGGAAGAATGAGAGGGTCCTTGAGAGGGTGCAGAGGAGATTTACCAGAATGGTTCCAGGGATGGGGGATTTTAGTTACAACGTGAGGTTGGAAACGCTGAGGTTGTTCTCCTTGATCAAAGAAGATTGAGTGGAGATTTGATAGAAGTGTACAAGATTATGACAGGCTCAGATAAGATAGACAAGGAGAAACTTTGACTCCAGACCCCATGAATCTCATGGAATCAGGTCAAACCTCCTGCTGATTACCACCTACCGCCCCCTGTCAGCTGATGAATCAGTACTCCTCCATGTTGACCAGCACTTGGAGGAAGCACTGAGGGTGGCAAGGGTGTGGAATGTATTCTCGGTGGGGGACTGAAACGTCCATCACCAAGAGTGCTTGGTAGAACCACTACTGTTTGAGCTGGCTGAGTCCAAAAGGACATATCTGCTAGACTGTGTCTGTGGCAGGTGGTGAGGGAACCAACAAGAAGGAAAAATATACTTGACCTCGTCCTCACCCATCTGCCTACTGCAGATGCTTCTGTCCATGACAGTATTGGTAGGAGTGACCATCGCACAGTACCTTGTGGAGACAAAGTCCGGTCTTCACATTGAGGATACCCTCCATCGTATAGTGCGGCACTACCACCGTACTAAATGGGATAGATTTCGAACAGATATAGCAATGCAAATCTGGGCATCCATGAGGCGCTGTGGGCCATCAGCAGCAGCAGAATTGTACTCAACCACAATCTGTAACCTCATGGCCTGGCATATCCCCAACTCTACCTGTTGGGGGAGTAACCCTCTAGTTCAATGAAGAGTGCAGGAGTGCATGCCAGGAGCAGCATCAGGCATACCTCAAAATGAGGTGTCAACCTGGTGAAGCTACAACCCAGGACTACTTGCATGCCAAACAGCGGAATCAGCATGCAATAGACAGGACTAATCGATCCCACAAACAAGGGATCAGATCTAAGCTCTGCAGTCCTGCCATATCCAATCGTCAATGGTGATGGTGGACAATTAAACAACTAACTGGAGGAGATGGCTCCACAAATATCCCTATCCTCAATGATGGGAGAGCCCAGCACATCAGTGCAAAAGGTAAGGATGAAGCATTTGCAACACTCTTGGCCTCCTCCTGAGGTCCCCAGCATCTTAGATGCCAGTCTTCAGTCAATTTGATTCACTCCATGTGATATCAAGAAACGACTGAAGGCACTGGATGCTGCAAAGGCTATGGGCCCTGCCAACAATCCGGCAATAGTACTGAAGTCCTGTGCTCCAGAACCTGCCATGCCCCTAGCCAAGCTATTCCAGTACAGCTACAACACTGGCATCTACCCGGTAATGTGTAAAATTGCCCAGGTATGTCCTGTACACAAAAAGCCGACCAATTACTGCCTCATCAGTCTACTCTCAATCATCAGCAAAGTGATGGAAGGTGTCATCGACAGTGCCATCAAGCGGCACTTGATCAGCAATATTCTGCTCAGTGATGCTCAGTTTGGGTTTTGCCAGGGCCACTCAGCTCTTGAACTCATTACAGCCTTGGTTCAAACATGGACAAAAGAGCTGAACTCAAGAGGTGAGGTGAGAATGACTGCCCTTGACATCAAGGCAGCATTAGACCGAGAATGGCATCAAGGAGCCCTAACAAAACCGGAGTCAATGGGAATCGAGGGAAAACTCTCCGCTGGTTGGAATCATACCTAGCGCAAAGGAAAATGGTTGTGTTTGTTGGAGGTCAATCATCTCAGCTCCAGGGCATCACTGCAGGAGTCCCGCAGGGTAGTGTCCTAGGCCCAACCATCTTCAGCTGCTTCAATCATAAGGTCAGAAGTGGGGACGTTCGCTGATGATTGAACAATGTTCAGCACCATTCACAACTCCTCAGATACTGAAGCAGTCCGTGTAGAAATGCAGCAAGACCTGAACAATGTCTAGGCTTGGGCTGATAAGTGACAAGCAACATTCGCACCACACAAGTGCCAGGCAATGATCATCTCCAACAAGAGAGAATCTAATAATCTTTCCTTGACATTCAATGGCGTTAAAATAACTGAATCCCCCACTATCAACATCCTAGAGGTTACCATTGACCAGAAACTGAACTGGAGTAGCCATATAACTACCGTGGCTACAAGAGCAGGTCAGAGGCTAGGAATCCTGCGGCAAGTAACTCTCTTCCTGACTCCCCAAAGGCTGCCCACTATCTACAAGGCACAAGTCAGGAATGTGATGGAATACTCTCCACTTACCTGGATGGGTGCAGCTCCAACAACACTCAAGAAACTCGACACCATCCAGAACAAAGCAGCCCACTTGAGTGGCACCCCATTCACAAACATTTACTCCCTCCACCACCGATGCACAGTGCCAGCAGTGTGTACCATCTACAAGACGCGCTGCAGGAGCAACGCACCAAGGCTCCTTAGACAGCCCCTTCCAAACCCACGACCTCTATCATCTAGAAGGACAACTGTAGCAGATTCATGGGAACACTATCACCTGCAAGTTTCCCCACAAGCCACGCACCATCCTGACTTGGAACTATATTGTCATTCCTTCACTGTCACTGGGTCAAAATCTTGGTACTCCCTTCCGAACAGCAATGTGGATGTGCCTAACCCACATGGACCAGCGGTTCAAGAAGGCAGCTCACCACCACCTTCTCAGGGGCAATTAGGGATGGGCAATAAATGCTGGCCTAGCCAGTGATGCCCACATCTTATGAACAAATAAAAAAAACTGTTCCCATGAAGTGATAGTACAAGGACTGGGGGACACATTGAAGGTTTTGGGCAAGGGATGCAGGGTGGATGAGAGGAACTCCTTTATTTTTACGCTGTGAGTGATAATGACTTGGAACTCGCTGCACATGAGGGTGGTGGAAGTGGAGATAGTCAATGCTTTCAGAAGGAAATTGGATGGGCATTTGAAGGAAATAAACTTGCAGGGCTACAGCAAATTGAGCGGGGAAGAGGGACTGACTGGATTGCTCGATGGAGAGCCGGCATGGACTTGATGGGCTTAATTACCTCTTTCTGTGCCGTAAATGATTCTATAACTGTCTGACTCTATGAAGGTCTGTGCTTGCCTTTCCACTGTTATTTCAGCTATATAAATGTCTCCCAATCACATCTGGCCATCAAACGTATGAGGATTATTACTTCTTCTTTTTCAATGTCTGGCCCATTGGGTGGGAGATATAGTCCACATTTTACTGTCTGAAACCATTAAAAATGTGTCTAAACTCACAGATTTGTGACCCACAAAATCCAAATGTAACAGCACAGTTGACATTTCATTAGCAAGCAAACAGGAATTTGCCGCAGAGTATATTTATATTTCTAGTTTATTTAAGAAGCATCCAGGAACAAAATGTAAATGTGAGTATAGTAAGGCAATTAAGTAAATGGTGCAGAATTTGTGGTAGAGCAAATTTTATCCCATCTGTCAGCAGAACAGGCTTGGTAGGCTGAATGGCCTTTTACATTCCACACTTTTTATCCTTTGGCACCTGGCTGATAAAAGCTATGAATTAATGAAGGGAACTTGATTCATAAGGTTCCTTTACCACAGATAACACATAACAGTAAAAGGCTATTACTGAATCCAATTATTATACTTCAAATTTAAATAAAGTACATCCTCCCTATCTTCAATAACTTGTACAGCTCACAACACTCACAGGAATATTTCAATTAATTCAACCACTGAAATTAAGATCAATTGGCTATAAGCAGTTAACCCTAATTATCCTCTAGCTAATTCAATATGCTACCAAAATCATATCCTGTAGAGCAATAGACACAACATGGAACAATAGTATTAGAAGGAACAATTGAAAAGAGTTGCACAAATAAACTTGCAAAATGTATTCATTACAAAGCAAACACACACAAAGGCACAAATCAATTTCCTACAGGCCTGATACATCAATTCAAATTACTGAAGCTTGGATTGTTCCCCACTGGGCAATGACCCAACCATATGTGGGGTCAGGCCCAGCTTACAACAACCATGCTGTACATTGATCCCAACTATCCCAACATATTTGTTCAAGTTCATACAAGTTCAAGTCACAGAATGCAACAATATACAAGATGCACTGCAGCAACTCGCCCAGCTTCCTTCAACAGCAACTTCCAAACCCAGTGTTGTGTTCCTCTTTCTTCAACACACACACACGCCAACCACACGAGGAGGACCGGTAAATAAAATAAGTAAGTTTTTTTATTTAAAGATATGAAACGATATACAACAATAACTGGGAGGTTAACTAATACATCCAGTCTCTCTGACTCCTCCAAACTTCTGCCTGATGATTACATGAGTATATACATCATATCCTGCCTCGTGATAGACAGCAGTTTTAGACACGCCCCCTTTATCTAAGCTAAAATTGCATCCTTAAACAATCAGAACTATTTAAACTACATCAAGAGAAAACAGTTGAGTTTAAATTTATAATCATACAAAGTGATAAACTTAAAAGTCTCTGAAACATGGTTTACTGATATGCCCAGATTTGGTTACTAACCTGAAACGTTAACTCTGCTTCTCTCTCCACAGATGCTGCCAGACCTGCTGAGTATTTCCAGCATTTCTTGTTTTTATTTCAGATTTCCAGCATCTGCACTATTTTGCTTTTATATTAATTTGGTTACTGTGAAGTTGGTTTGAGATTGCTGTATGTTCTTACAGCTCTGGTTGTATGTCGGAGTATTGTACTTGAATCGTGTCTTCGATCGTGTTCGACTTGTGATTGGGCTACTTGGGGTTTCTTGTTCTTGTACTTCACTGATTTGGCATTGATTTCTTCGAAATGCAATGCTGTTGAGTGTTCGTACTTGGTATGCTCTTGGTCCTGGATAGATACTTATGATTTCTGCTGGATTCCATGTTCCATCGGTTGGATGTTGTACTTGTACCTTATGCCTGGTGTTTGACTTGGCTAATTCTTTGCCCACATGCCGGTCATGTGCATCCTTCATCTTTTTTTTTATTCATTCATGGGAAGTGGGCATCACTGGCTATGCCAGCATTTATTGCCCATGCCTAATTGCCCTTGAGAAGGTGGTGGTGAGCTGCCTTCTTGAACTGCTGCAGTCCATTGAGGTAGGTAGACCCACAGTGCTGTTAGAAAGGGAGTTCCAGGATTTTGACCCAGCGACAGTGAAGGAACGGCGATGGAGTTCCAAGTCAGGATGGTGTGTGACTTGGACGGGAACTTGCAAGTGGTGATGTTCCCATGAATCTGCTGCTCTTGTCCTTCGAGGTGGTAGAGGTCGCGGGTTTGGAAGGTGCTGTCTAAGGAGCCTTGGTGCATTGCTGCAGTGCATCTTGCAGATGGTACACACTGCTGCCACTGTGTGTTGGTGGTGGAGGGAGTGAATGTTTGTGGATGGTGTGCCAATCAAGCGGGCTGCTTTGTCCTGAATGGTGTCGAGCTTCTTGAGTGTTGTTGGAGCTGCACCCATCCAGGCAAGTGGAGCGTATTCCATCACACTCCTGACTTGTGCCTTGTAGATGGTGGGCAGGCTTTGGGGAGTCAGGAGGTGAGTTACTTGCCGCAAGATTCCTAGCCTCTGACCTGCTCTTGTAGCCACGGTATTTATATGGCTACTCCAGTTAGTTTCTGGTCAATGGCAGCCCCTAGGATGTTGATAGTGGGGGATTCAGTGATGGTAATGCCATTGAATGTCAAGGGGAGATGGTTAGATTCCCTCTTGTTGGAGATGGTCATTGCCTGGCACTTGTATGGCGCAAATGTTACTTGCCACTTATCAGCCCAAGCCTGAATATTGTCCAGGTCTTGCTGCATTTCTACACGGACTGCTTCAGTATTTGAGGAGTTGGGAATGGTGCTGAACATTATGCAATCATCAGCGAACATCCCCACTTCTGACCTTATGATTGAAGGAAGGTCATTGATGAAGCAGCTGAAGATGGTTGGGCCGAGGACACTACCCTGAGGAACTCCTGCAGTGATGTCCTGGAGCTCAGATGATTGACCTCCAACAACCACAGCCAACTTCCTTTGCGCTAGGTATGACTCTAACCAGCAGAGAGTTTTCCCCTAATTCCCGTTGACTCTAGTTTTGCTAGGGCTCCTTGATGCCATACTCGGTCAAATGCTACCTTGATGTCAAGGGCAGTCACTCTCACCTCATCTTCCCCTGATTTTCAATGTGTGCATCTTGTACCCCTGGGAATATCGATGAATAGTGTCTGGGAAGGATTGTTTGCATTTGCCTTTCGAACAATAATTCTGCTGGTGAAGGAATGGTAGCATTGAGCAGTATTGCTCTGAGGTGTAGCATCGCGACATGCAGATTATCTTTGGTTTGCCAACATTTAATGATTAGGGACTTTACGATATTTATTTATTTTCATTTAGTCTTTCTTTAAATATTTAAATACACCAGTAGGGCTAACAGCCCTTTAAAACTACAGTATGTACCAAACATTCAGTCATGCCATTGGATTTGGGATAGTGTGATGATGAGGAAATATGGTGAACTCCCCACTTTTCACCCATCACCTGGAAATGTGCAACGTCTGGCGGTGCCCCAAATAGACGAAAAATTGCACTCAGTGAGCTGAATTTTATAAGCCCACGTCAATGGACAAAATAAATAGTGGCCCATCCGTGTGGGCCGCGCGCCAAAGAGCCAAGTCATTTAAATAGCTAGGGCGGGCTGTACCCACCTCCCCACCCCCCCCCCCCCACCCCGCCCCGATCACATGGAGGGGGTGGGCTGCCCATCCCTGGCAATGACATCAGCTGCCTGTGTGCAATGTTGACACCATTTTTAAAGGGCTGTTAGCCCTACTGGTGTATTTAAGTATTTAAAGAAAGAATAAATGAAAATAAATAAATGCATCTCTTTTTCCCCTCTACTTAGTCTATTTATGCAATTCCCTTTAACCAGTTCTCCTCTCATGCCTATGTAATTGGCTTTGTTTAAGTTTAAGATTCTTGTTTGTGACTGGAATATGTCACCTTCAAACTTAACATGGAATTCAGTGGTATTATGATCACTATTTCCCAGTGGATCTTTTATTATGACATTACTAATTAACCCTGCTTCATTACACGATACTAGATGTAAGATAGCTTTATCCCTAGTCAGTTCTACAACATATTGCTCCAAGAAACTGTCCCGAAAACATTCTACAAACTTATCTTCAATACCACTCTTGCCAATTTCATTGTCTCAGTCTATATGAAGATTAAAGTCCCCCACAATTATTACATTGTCTTTGTTGCAAGCTTCAATAATTTCTTGTACAATGTTCTGTCTAATTGTATAACTACTGTTAGGGGGCCTATAAACTACTCCCACCAGTATTTTCTGATTCTTGCTACTTCTAATTTCCACCCAGACTGATTCTATTTCATGATCTTCTGAGGCCAGATCCTTTGTCACTAATGTCCTTATGTCATCCTTTACTATCAGGGCTACCCCGCCACCTTTGTCATTCTGTCTGTCTTTCCGAAATATTGTGTACCCTGGAATATTTATTTCCCAACCTTGATCACCTTGTAAGCATGTCTCTTTAATGGTGATTAAATCTAAATCATTTACCTCTATTTGTGCCACTAGTTCATCTATTTTATTGCATATCCATCGTACATTCAGATAAAGAATATTTAATTTCATTTTTTTTTTACTTCTATTCCCAGCAATGACCGTATTTGCTGATGTACAATTTTTGTTAAACTCTGTCCCTTCCTGTCCCATTCTGCTTGTCTTTACCCACAACGCTATACTCTTCTGATGCCTTGACCTTTCTCTTTGCATTTCTAAATATCCCTTCACCCGAACACCACACCACGCCATTTAGATCACAGCCTCTGGCCTTATCTGCTGGTGCACTCAAGTTTGTATGCTCTGTCCCTTTCTGCTAGACTCTCATTATCATTACCCTTATTGCTACCTTGTTCTCTTGCCTTCTCCTTTCTCTTTAAATTGTCACATCTTCCCTCACTTGATCCCTCACCCGCACTATTTAAAGTCCTCTCTACCGCCCTAGTTATACAACTCACCACAACACTGGTCCCAGCATGGTTCAGGTGAAGACCGTCCAAACAGTACAGCTCCCATTTTTCCCAGTACTGGTGCCAGTGTCCCATGAATCGAAACTCATTTCTCCCACACCAATCTTTGAGCCACGCATTTAACACTCTCATCTTATTTACTCTACACCAATTTGCTCATGGCTCAGGTAATAACCCAGAAATTATTACCTTTAGGGTTCTGCCTCTTAATTTAGCCCCTAGCTGCTCATATCCCTATACAGAACCTCTTTCCTAGTCCTATCAATGTCAATGATACCCACGTGGACCACAACAACTGAATCCTTCCCCTCCCACTGCAAGTTCTTTACCATCAATAAGCAGATTTCCTGAACCCTGGCATCGGGCAGGCAACACAGCCTTCTAGACTCTTGCTTTTGGCTGCAGAGAACAGCGTCTATCTCTAGGAATATACTGTCCCCTACTACCACTACATTCCTATTTACTCCCCCTGCTTGAATGGCTTCCTGTACCATGGTCAGTTTGCTCATCCACCCTGCAGCCCTTGCTCTCACCCATATAACCTCAAACCTGCTGGATAATTGCAAGGGCTGAGGCTGCTCCACTTCTACCTTTTCGATACCCTTATTTGCCTCACTTGCAGTCATAAACTCCTGTCCTTGACCACTGACTAAATCAGAGGACCCTATCCTAAGGGGTGTGACTGCCTTCTGAAACAAAGTGTCCAGGTAACTTCCCCCCTCCCTGATGTATCGCAGTGTCTGTAGCTTGGCCTCCAGCTCACTGATTCTGAGCCAAAGCTCCTCGAGCCACAGGCGGTGTTTGCCAAAGATATACACTGGCGTCCACCAGCTTCCACATACAGCCGCAACACATCATTGTCCTGCCATCATTATAATGTGTTAATTAACTTATCTGCATTAATTTATAAATAATTAACCCCACTACTAATTAGCTTTACTACTGCTGGTAAACCATACTACAACTAATAAAGCCTTATTAATAAATTACTTGAGTGTCAGAAGATTTTTATTCTTATTATTTCAACTAATGTTATACTAACCTCAATTAAAATCCCGTGGTTTAAATAGGCTTTCGAACAGAGAAATCCACCATTGACATGCTGTTCTCCCTTCGCCAGCTACCAGAGAAATGCCGTGAACAACAGATGCCCCTCTACGTTGCTTTCATTGATCTCACCAAAGCCTTTGACCTCTTCAGCAGAAGTGGTCTCTTCAGACTACTAGAAAAGATTGGATGCCCACCAAAGCTGCTGAGTATCATCACCTCATTCCATGACAATATGAAAGGCACAATTCAGCATAGCGGCGCCTCATCAGACCCCTTTCCAATCCTGAGTGGCGTGAAACAGGGCTGTGTTCTTGCACCTACACTGTTTGGGATCTTCTTCTCCCTGCAGCTCTCACATGCATTCAAGTCCTCAGAAGAAGGAATTTTCCTCCACACAAGATCAGGTGGCAGGTTATTCAACCTTGCCCGTCTAAAAGCGAAGACCAAAGTACGGAAAGTCCTCATCAGGGAACTCCTCTGTGTTGACGATGCTGCATTAACATCTCACACTGAAGAGTGTCTGCAGAGACTCATTGACAGGTTTGCAGCTGCTTGAAATGAATTTGGCCTAACCATCAGCCTCAAGAAAACGAACATCATGGGACAGGACGTCAGAAATGCCCCATCTATCAATATCGGTGACCACACTCTGGAAGTGGTTCAAGAGTTCACCTACCCAGGCTCAACTATCACCAGTAACCTGTCTCTCGATGCAGAATTAAACAAACGCATGGGAAAGGCTTCCTCTGCTATGTCCAGACTGGCCAAGAGAGTGTGGGAAAATGGCACACTGACACAGAACACAAAAGTCCGCGTGTATCAAGCCTGTGTCCTCAGTACCTTGCTCTACGGCAGCGAGGCCTGGACAATGTACATCAGCCAAGAGCGACGTCTCAATTCATTCCATCTTCGCTGCCTCCGGAGAATCCTTGGCATCAGATGGCAGGACCGTATCTCCAACACAGAAGTCCTCGAGGCAGCCAACATCCCCAGCATATACACCCTACTGAGCCAGCAGCACTTGAGATGGTTTGGCCATGTGAGCCGCATGAAAGATGGCAGGATCCCCAAGGACACATTGTACAGCGAGCTCGTCACTGGTATCAGACCCACCTGCCGTCCATGGCTCCGCTTTAAAGACGTCTGCAAATGCGACATGAAGTCCTGTGACATTGATCACAAGTCGTGGGAGTCAGTTGCCAGCGATCGCCCGAGCTGGCGGGCAACCATAAAGGCGGGGCTAAAGCGTGGCGAGTTGAAGAGACTTAGCAGTTGGCAGGAAAAAAGACAGATGCGAGAGGAGAGAGCCAACTGTGTAACAGCCCCGACAACCAATTTTATCTGCAGCACCTGTGGAAGAGTCTGTCACTCTCGAATTGGCCTTTATAGCCACTCCAGGCACTGCTGCACAAACCACTGACCACCTCCAGGTGCTTACCCATTGTCTCTCGAGACAAGGAGGCCAAAGAGAAGAGTTTAAATAAGAGAAAAAGAGAAAATGTTCACCAACCAATCACTTACCTTCTTTGCTGGAATGTCACACATCAGTTCCTCTTTCTTCCGCTGCACCGAATTCCCAGGTGAAACAAATTCCCACCTTCACGCTCTGACTAGGCCTCACTCAGTCGAAGTCTCCACTCTGTGCGTTTTTAAAATTTGTTCCTGGGATGTGGGCATCGCTGTGTAGGCCAACATTTATTGCCCATCCCTAATTGCCCTTGAGAAGATGGTAGTGCTTTGAAAACTCTGACTGCTTTTACAGAGCTTCTGATGAGTCGCTGGCTCACTGCTACAGTAATTAACTCCTATTGAACCAGCCACTTTCGGCTAATTGACAGCTAACTGCAACTACCAGGCAGAGGTCTGTTTAACAAGTCAATTTAACTAACTTGAAGTTTGGAAGTTCTATGTCAAAGCCTGACTCTTAATCCAAATTGAACTTGAGAAAAACTTACCAGAACTTACCATGCGAATCAAATTTCCACCTTCAGACTCTGACTACATTTCACTCAGGTGATTTCTCCACTCCATGCACCCATGGTTGGGCCTCGGACAATATCCTGAGCAATTGTGCAGTAATGTCCTGGGACTGAGATGATTGACCTACAGCAACCACAACCATCTTACTTTGTGCTAGGTATGACTCCAACCAGCGGAGAGTTTTCTCCCTGATTCCCATTGACTCCAATTTTGCTAGGGCTCCTTGATACAATTCTCGATCAAATGCTGCCTTGGTATCAAAGGCAGTCACTCTCACCTCACCTCTGAAATTCAGCTCTTTTGTCCACATTTGGACCAAGGCTGCAATAAGGTCTGCAGCTGCGAGTCCCTGGTGGAACCCAAACTGAGAGTCAATGAGCAGGTTGTTGCTGAGCAAGTGCGACTTGATCTCACTGTTGACGACCCCTTCCATCACTTTGCTCATGATCGAGAGTAGACTGATGGGGTAGTAACTGGCTGGGTTGGATTTGTCCTGCTTTTTGTGGACAGGACATACCTAGGCAATTTTCCACATTGTCGGGTAGACGCCAGTGTCATAGCTGTACTGGAACAGTTTGGTTAGTGGTGCGGCAAGTTCTGGAGACAATTGCCAGAATGTTGTCAGGGCCCATAACCTTAGCAGTCCTGTGTTGTAACTTCACCAGGCTGACACCTCATTTTAGGTACGCCTGGTGCTGCTCCTTGCATGCCCTCCTGCACCCTTCATTGAAGCAGGGTTGGTCCCCCGACTTGATGATAATGGTAGAGTGAGGCAAATGCCAGGCCATGAGGTTATAGCTTGTGGTAGAATACAATTCTGCTGCTACTGATGGCCCACAGCACCTCATGGATGCTCAGTTTTGAGTTGTTAGATTTGTTCGAAATCTATCCTATTTAGCACGGTGGTAGTGCCACACAACACGATGGAGGGTTCCTCAATGTGAAGATGGGACTTCATCTCCACAAGGACTGTACGGTGGTCCCTCCTACCAATGCTGTCATGGACAGGTGCATCTGCAACAGGTGGGGACGCGCTCAAGTAGGTTTTTCTCTCCTGTTGGCTCCCTCACCACCTGCCGCAAACCGAGTCTAGCAGCTATGTTGTTTAGGACTCAGTCAGCTCGGTCAGTGGTGGAGCTACCAAGCCACTCTTGGTGATGAACACTGAAGTCCCCCACCCAGAGAACATTCTAAGCCCTTGCCACTGTCACTGCTTCTTCCAATTGGTATTCAACATGGAGAAACACTGATTCATCAGCCGAGGGGGAGTGATAGTTGGTAATCAGTAGGTTTCCTTGCCCATGTTTAACCTGATGCCATGAGACTTCATGGGGTCTGGAGTCAATGTTGAGGACTCCCAGGGAAACTTCTTCCTGACTGTATGTAACTGTGCCACCACCTCTGGTGAGTCTGTTCTGCCGGTGGGAGAGGACATACCCAGGGATGATGATGGTGGTGTCTGGGACATTGTCTCTAAGACATCATTTGGTGGGTATGACTATGTTAGGCTGTTGCTTGACTAATCTCAGGGACAGCTCTCCCAACTTTGGCCCAAGTCCCCAGATGTTAATAAGGAGGACTTTGCAAGGCCGACAGGGCTGGGTTTGCCGATTATATTTCTGGTGCCTAGGTCGATGCCGGTTGGTCTGTCTGGTTTCATTCCTTTTAGATTTTTCTCTAGAGCTTTGTTATAACTGATGGCTTACTAGGCCATTTCAGAGGGCATTTAAGAGCCAGCCACATTGCTGTGGGTCTGCAGTTACATGTGGGTCAGACCAGGTAAGGTCGGCAGGTTTCTTTCCCTCAAGGACATTAGTGAACCTGATGGGTTGCAGTTGCTGGCATTTATAATGTCAAAAACACATGAGCTCAACATGTAAGACTTTTCCTATTTCAGTATCAATGAGATCTCCTTGCAGATCTAAGGAAATATTTACAGTTTTGGATCAATTAGGATTGACAACTTAAAGTATCAGATATGACCATGGCAAGTCCCAGCTTGTAGCACAGGTCGTGTTTGTACTTTGAGAAGCACCCTCTGTAATCTGGGTGGTGCACTAGTTAACGGTTTATGCCAGATCATCTCAAATGGTTTGTGGTCGGTTTCGACGACAATCCTTTTCCCAAAAAGGTATGTATGGAAACGTTGGATTCCAAAAACCAAGGCTAAGGTTTTCCATTCAAAATTTGAATGGTTGTACTGGGCTGTTGATAAACTCATGGAAGCAAAAGTGATAGATGTCTATTTTTGCAATAAGCACGCTTCAAGGCCTTTTTGTGACGCATCAACCTCTAGTGCAGTTTCCTCTGCTGGGTTGGAGAATTGAAGTGTTGATGGTCCTTCGGTCAATGATGTATTGAGCTCATCAAGCATGTGTTGATGATCTTCCTGCCAGATAAACGGGACTTCTTTCTTCAGAGGTTCTTGAAGAGATGAGGCTTTTTGTGCAAAATTTGATTTGTATGGCGAAAGAAAATTGAATAAGCCTAAGCAACGTTGGGCATTGCGCTAATGTCGTCCAGTTTGGAAGGATCAGGACGGATGCCAACATCTGAGTATATCGACTCAAAGAAGTTGTTCTGTTGCGCCTGAATGTTGAAATCTTGAATGTTGAACACAAGTCCTTCTCGATGTGCTGCTTCCAAGAGGAGGTGCATATTCTGATCATATTCCCATTTTGTTGGGCCAAAATTGGCATTATCCTGGAATCTCACACGTGATACAGTCCATGTGTTGTTGAAAAATATCTTGGCTTATGGAAAGCCCCAATGGTAACCGTTGGAAACAGTATCTCCCGAACAGAACACAGAATGTCATTTGCTCCTGTGACATCTTCTCCAAATGTACCGACCAGTATCCATGTTTAGCATTGGGCTTGGAGAAAATTTTGACATTTGCAAACTTGGGGTTTAGCTCCTCCAGGGTGGGAATTTTATGTGGGCATTGTTTCAGTGCAGCATTCAGATGCCTTTGGTCTAAACAAACTCGTATACAGCCATCTTTTTTTAACAACACATGTGATGGAACTATACCAATTGGTGTGGTGCTGGAGTGTATGGATAATGCTGTCCCTTTCCATCCTATTCAGTCCAGCTTTAGCCTACTCTGGATATGGATACTGCATGTCTGCGGAGGATCAATAGAAGGAATAGAGTCTGAACGTACAAGCCCGACTGCATTGCCTTTGAACCTTCCAATCGAGCATACATACAAACATACGAACACTCAAATTAGGAGTAGAAGTAGGCCATTTGGCCCCTCGAACCTGCTCTGCCATTCAATAAAATCATGGCTGATCTGTTTGTGTTTCGAATTCCACACTCCCATCTAGCCCAATAACCCACGATTCCCTTGCCAAACAAGAATCTGCCTCTCTCTTTGGTACAGGGGAAGAGGTTGATTGGTGAGCAACCGGTAAGTTATTTTACTTCTCATTGTAATGAAAAGTTTTTAAAGTTACGTGATGGCAGGGAAGCTCGGCCAAGTGGATTGCACGTCCTGCTGTATGTGGGAAGTCATGGATGCACCGGCTGCAGAAGCTTGAGCTCCGGGTTTCGGAACTCGAGCGGCAGCTGGAGTCACTGTTGTGCATCTGCGAGGCAGAGGACAACGTGGATAGCACATTTATGGAGGTGATCACACCAAAGGTTAGGAGCATGTAGGCAGAGAGGGAATGGGTGACCGCCAGGCAATGCAGGAGTCCCCTGAGTCTATCTTGCTTGCTAATCAGTTTTCTATTTTGGATACTGGTGACAGCAATGGTTCCTCAGGGGAATACAGTCAGTGCAAAGTCTATGGCACCACTGGTGGCTCAGCTGCACAGGAGGGGAGGAAGAAGAATGGAAGAGCAATAGTGATAGGGGATACGGTAGTCAGGGAATCAAACAGGCATTTTTGCAGCAGTAAACGTGGCTCCAGAATGGTGTGTTGTCTCCCTGGTGCCAGGATCAAGGATGTCATGGAACGGCTGCAGTATATCTTTCTGGGCTAGGGTGAACAGCCAGAGGTCATGGTCCACATTGGTACTAATGACATGGGTAGGATGAGGGATGAGGTCCTGAAAGCAGATTTTAGAGAGTTAGGAAGGAAATTAAAAAGCAGAACCTCCAAAGCAGTAATCTCAGGATTACTCCCAATGCCACCTGCTAGTTAGCATAGCAATAGGAGGATTGAACAATTGAATATGTGGCTGGAGAATTGGTGTAGGAGGGAGGGCATCAGATTTCTGAGGCATTGGGACCGGTTCTGGGGCAGGTGGGACCTCTACATGACGGATGGGCTACACCTTAACAGGACCAGAATTAACATCCTCGCAGGGAGATTTGCTAGTGCTGTTGGGGAGGGTTTAAACTAGCTTGTCAGGGGGATGAGAACCTGAGGGGTAGCTCAAATTGGAAGGAAGTAAAGCTGCTAATGGGAGGTAGGAAAGTAGCAAGTGACATCAGAAGGCAGGCGAAACAAAGGCAAGCATCAACTAGGCTTAGAATGCAGAATATCAAGAAGACAAGGTTAAGGGAACTCTACCTGAATGCACGCAGAATTCGCAACAAAGTAGATGACTTAAAGGCCCAAATAGAGCTAAATGTGTATGATCTAATTGCCATAACAGAAACGTGACTACAGGGTGACGAAGACTGGGAACTGAATATTCAAGGCTATTCAACATTTAGGAAGGACAGGCAAAAAGGAAAAGGAAGTGGTGTTGTGCTGATAATAAGGGATGGGGTCAGTACCTTAGTTAGGGAGGGTCTCAGATAGGAAGAACAAAATGTGTAATCTGTTTGGGTGGAGCTAAAAAACAGCAAGGGGCAGCAAACATTTGTCGGAGTTGTTGATAGACCACCAAATAGTAGTGGCAGTATGCGGCATGACATTAATCAGGAGATTGGAGAAGCATGTAGCATGGGTAATACAGTAATCATGGGTGATCTCAATCTGCATATAGCCTGGGTAAACCTAATGCACACTAATGCTATGGAGGACGAGTTGCTGGAGTAGGATAGGGATGGTTTTCTAAAGCAGTATGTTCACAGAATCACAGAATAATACGGTGCAGAAGAGATCCTTCGGCCCATCGAGTCTGCACCGATGCATTAAAACACCTGACCTGTCTACCTAATCCCATTTGCCAGCACTTGGCCCATAGCCTTGAATGTTATGACGTGCTCATCCAGGTACTTTTTAAAGGATGTGAGGCAACCTGCCTCGACCAGCCTCCCAGGCAGTAAATTCAAGACCGTCACCACCCTCTGGGTAAAAATGTTGAGGAACTGACAATTTAATATTATGGCATGAGAAAGGGCTAATTAATAATCTTGTTGTAAAAGAACATTTAGAGATGAGTGACCATAATATGATAGAATTTTACATTATGTTTGAAAGTGAGGTAGTTCAATCTGAATCCAGGGTGTTAAATTTGAACCAAGAAAATTATGAAGGTATGAGGGGCAAATTGGCTGAGGTGGATTGGGAAAATATATTAAAAGGTATGACAGTACATAGGCAATGGATAGTCATTAAAGAAATATTACATAGTTTAAAGCAACTATTTATTCCTTCGAGGTACAAAAACCCAAAAGTAAAGGCAGCACAGTGGCGCAGTGGTTAGCACTGCAGCCTCACAGCTCCAGGGACCCGGGTTCGATTCTGGGTACTGCCTGTGCGGAGTTTGCAAGTTCTCCCTGTTTCTGCGTGGGTTTTCGCCGGGTGCTTCGGTTTCCTCCCACATCCAAAAGACTTGCAGGTGATAGGTAAATTGGCCGTTGTAAATTGCCCCTCGTATATGTCGGTGATGGGGAATATGGGATTACTGTCGGGTTAGTATAAATGGATGGTTGTTGGTCGGCACAGACTCGGTGGGCCAAAGGGCCTGTTTCAGTGCTGGATCTCTGAATAAAAATTTAAAAAAAAATAAAATTAACCGTGGATAACAAAAGAAGTTAAGGATTGTATGTAAATGGATGAATTAATTGCGCAAGTAGATGTAAGCAGCTATGATATAGTTGGGATTACGGAGACATGGCGCAGGGTGACCAGGGATGAAAAATGAACACCCAGGGGTATTCAGTATTTAGGAAGGACAAACAAAAAGCAAAAGACGGTGGAGTTGCATTGCTGGTTAAAGAGGAAATTAATGCAATAGTGAGGAAAAGATATTAGCTCTGACGATATGGAATCTGTATGGGTAGAGCTGAGAAACACTAAGGGGTAAAAAAGGTTAGTGGGGGTTGAATATAGACCCCCAAACTATAGTGGTGATGTTGGGAATGGCATTAACCAGGAAATTAGAGATGCATTCGATAAAGCAACATCTGGAATTATGGGTGACCTTAATCTGCAAATCAAATTAGTCACAATACCGTAGAGGAGGAATTCTTGGAGTGTATACAGGATGGTTTCCTGGACCAATATGTTGAGGAACCAACTAGAGAACAGGCATTCCTAGACTGGGTATTGTGTAATGAGAGAGGAATAATTGACAATCTAGTGGTGCGAGACCCCTTGGGGATGAGCGACCATAATATGATAGGATTCTTCATCAAGATGGAGAGTGAGGTAGTTGATTTTGAGACTAGGGTCCTTAATCTTAATAAAGGAAACTACGAAGGTATGAGGCATGAGTTGGCTATGACGGATGGGAAACATTACTTAAAGGGATGATGCTGGAAAGGCAATGACAAACATTGAAAGAGCGCATGGATGAACTGCAATAATTGTTTATCCCTGTCTGGCGCAAAAGTAAAATGGGGAAGGTAGCCAAACCATGGCTTACAAGGGAAATTAGAGATAGAATTAGATCCAAGAAAGATGCATATCAATTCGCCAGAAAAAACAACAGACCTGAGGATTGGGAGCAGTTTAGAATTCAGCAAAGGAGGACCAAGGGATTGATTAAGGGGAAAATAGAGTACGAGAGCAAGCTTGCGGGGAACATAAAAGCTGACTGTAAAAGTTTCTACAGGTATGTGAACAGAAAAAGATTGGTGAAGACAAATGTAGGTCTGTTACAGTCAGAAACAGGGGAATTTATTATAGGTAACAAAGAAATGGCTAACCAACTTAATGCATACTTTGGTTCTGTCTTCACAAAGGAGGACACAACTGTCATATCAGAAATGTTGGGGAACACAGAGCTTAGTGACAGAGAGGAACTGAAGGAAATCAGTATTCGTAGCGAAAGTGTGTTTTGGGGAAATTGATGGGATTGAAGGCTGATAAATCCCCAGGGACTGATGGTATGCATCCCAGAGTACTTAAGGAAGTGGCTCTAGAAATAGTAGATGCATTGGTGGTCATCTTCCAAGATTCTATAGACTTTGGAACAGTTCCTACAGATTGGAGGGTAGCTAATGTAACCCCATTGTATCAAAACGGAAGTAGAGAGAAACCAGTCAGTCTGACTTCGGTAGTGGGGGAAATTCTAGAGTTCATTATCAAAAATTTTATAACAGACCACTTGGAGAACAGTGGTAGAATCGGGCAGAGTCAGCATGGATTTACGAAAGGGAAATCATGCTTGACAAATCTACTCAAATTCTTGGAGGATGTAAATAGTTGATCAGGGGGAGCCAGTGGATGTGGTTTATTTGGACTTTCAGAAGGCTTTCGACAAAGTCCCACATAAGAGATTAGTGTGTAAAATTAAAGCGCATGGGTTTTGAGGTAGTGTATTGCGATGGATAGAAAATTGGATGGCAGACAGGAAACAAAGAGTAGGGATAAATAGGTCTTTTTCCGAATGGCAGGCAGTGACTAGTGGGGTACCGCAGGGATCGGTGCTAGGATCCCAGCTATTCACAATATATATTAATGATTTAGATGAGGGAACTAAATGTAATATCTTCAAATTTGCAGATGACACAAAACTGGGTGGGACGGTGAGTTGTGAGGAGGATGCAGAGAGGCTTCAGGGTGATTTAGACAAGTTGAGGGAGTGGGCAAATGCATGGCAAATGCAGTTTAATGTAGATAAATGTGAGGTTATCCACTTTAATAGCAAAAACAGGAAGGCAGATTATTATCTGAACGGCTATAAACTGAGAGAGGGTAATATGCAACGAGACCTGGGTGTTCTCATACACCAGTCACTGAAGGTAAGTATGCAGGTGCAACAGGCAGTAAAAAGGCAAATGTTATGTTGGCCTTCATAGCGAGACGATTCAAGTACAGGAGTAGGGATGTCTTGCTGCAGTTATACAGGGCCTTGGTGAGGCCACACCTAGAATATTGTGTGCAGTTTTGGTCTCCTTATCTGAGGAAGGATGTTCTTGCTATAGAGGGAGTGCAGCAAAGGTTTACCAGACTGATTCCTGGGATGGTTGGACTGATGTATGAAGAGAGATTGAGTCAGTTAGGATTATATTCGCTGGAGTTCAGAAGAGTGAGGGGGGGATCTCATAGAAACCTATAAAATTCTAACAGAGCTTGACAGGGTAGATGCAGGAAGGATGTTCCCAATGGTGGGGGAATCCAGAACCAGGGGTCACAGTCTAAGGATACGGGGTAAACCTTTCAGGACTGAAATGAGGAAAAATTTGTTCACCCAGAGAGTGGTGAGCCTGTGGAATTCACTACCACAGAAAGGAGTTGAGGCCAAAACATTGTATGTTTTCCAGAAGGAGTTAGATATTGCTCTCTGTCTAAAGGGATCAAAGGATATGGGGTGAAAGCGGGAACAGGTTACTGAGTTGGAAGATCAGCCATGATCATAATGAATGGCGGAGCAGGCTCAAAGGGCCGAATGGTCTACTCTTGCTCCTATTTTCTATGTTACTATGTATAAGATTAAAAGAAAAGGCCAGAAAGATTAGAAAGTGTAGATGTACAAAGGGACCTGGGTGTCCTTGTCAATAAGTCACTAAAAGCTAACAGGCAGGTGCAGCAAGCAATTAAGAAGGCTAATGGTATGTTAGCCTTTATCGCAAGAGGATTTGAGTACAGGAGTAGCGAGGTCTTGCTGCAATTGTATAGAACCTTGGTTAGACCGCACCTGGAGTACTGTGTGCCATTTTGGTCCCCTTTCCTCAGGAAGGATATTATTGCCACAGAGGTGCAATGATGGTTCACCAGACATGTTCCTGGGATGGTGGGACGGTCCTATGAAGAGAGATTGGTGGAACTGGGCCTGTATTCTCTAGAGTTTTGAAGAATGAGAGGTCGACACAATTTCAAACTAAGGGGGAAGCCACTTAGGACGGACATGAGGAGAAATTTCTTTCTGCAGAGTGTAGTGAATCTTTGGAATTCTCTACCCCAGAGGGCTGTGGAAACTCAGTCATTGAGTATGTTTAAAGCAGAGATTGACTGATTTCTAAATACAAATGACATAAGGGGATATGAAGGTAGTGTTGGAAAAAGACATTGAAGTGGATGATCAGCCATGATCGTATTGAATGGCAGAGCAGGCTCGATGGGCTGAATGGCCTACTCCTGCTCCTATGTTCCTATGTTCCTAATCTATCTATCTCCGCCTTAAGAATATTCAACAACCTCGCCTCCACCACCTTCAATCCTGTCGAACCTATCTGGGTATAGCAATGTTAGATCAGCTATCGAGGTGATCAGGTTTTCCTAGTGTTCTGTTGTCTTCACCATTTTTGTGTTGATACTATGGATGGTAACCAAGATAAGGTCTCTGTACACTGGAAAGCCTGCAATCACTGGACCTGTGGTGCTCACGATACAGAATATCTGGGCTCACCATGCTGAGTTGCTGAAGCAACATTCAAGCGGTATGGATCCTCGTGATGGAATCTCCGAGGCTTTGTAGGCTGTGAGCTTGGCAGTGGTTGATTCTGTGTGTACATGTTTTTCAGTATACAAAGTAGAAGAATATTAGCACTCACAGCTGTATTGAATTTTGTCCACGGCAAATTTTTCCCAGGCTTCTGTAGGCATGCAGCGTGAACAGTGGCAAAGGCTTTGACTGGTAGCACAGTGACAATACGTTCTGTAAGGTTGACTGTACGGAATGCCTGCTCACTGTGTGTGTTAATGTTCTGGTCATCATCATCATCCAACCTTGCCGTCTGACTGGTCATCTCGTGGATTTGCCATTTGTGGTATTTGGTATGCTTCATTTGTTTGCTGAAATTCTGTACTTGTCATGTATCCGACTGTGGCTTTTCCTGGAGTTGTGCCACCTGTTCTGGCTTTGACTTCCTGCATTGGCGTTTCCAGTACCTTGCATATGTCATAGAAAGCTGGAGAATTTCTGGATGCATGTATAAGACTGCAGTACCTTCTTGGCTCTCCTAGTTTGTTTGAATTGGCTACCATGGTGGACATAGTGCACAGAGCCTGTAAAGTCTGCCTATCCATAAGGATTGCTTCATACTTGCATCCATTTTTGATCAACACTTTCAAGCTGTAACCTTCGGGTTTGTCCAAAAGATCTTTTTGAAATGCTTCGAGAGGGCTAGAGGCTATCACAAGCTCCATGATCCTGTCAGCCAACTCTGCCTCTGAAAAGTCGCAATTACGCCATTTATCTCTGTACCGGCTCACAAACTGATTTATCGACTCCTTGGGTAGCTGTCTGAAAGTACTGTAAGTTGAGCTTCAGCCTTAACTGGTCTTCCAGTGCAGATCATATTTTGCTTGGGTCTTTGAGGTCATGATGCAGTCCTGATGTGTTCAGTCTGTACAGATCTTCGTTCCCTATGGCTATTTTTACTTTGATAGCTTGTCTGTCTGGTTGCAAGACAACCAGGTCCAGACAACATAGCTCTATCCATTGCCTGAACAAGTTAAATTCATTAAGGAGGTCTGCCACCTTTCAACTCAGGGATGGGAATTTTGTGGTTATCCTGTCAGTGTTTGCAGGAGTTTCAGTTTAATCTGGGGCAGGAACAAATATTCAAGCATTCACAGCCCTAAAGGCATTAAGTTCTGTGCCTCCACGGGCTTGCACTACCTTGCATAGCCACAACTAGTTGTTAGACTTGGGATCGATGGCGCTGTTGCTGGTGCCCGACTCCTTTTCTAGGCCACGCTCACGAAGCTGAGTTTTGGCGCCAAAATTTTTAATGGCAATGAAGGTCTTTTTCAGCCTTCTGAAAACTGTTGGAGGCTGCCGTTTGACGGACTTATTTTTTTTTGTTTTCTGGCCCTTGTGCGAAAGTATGGTCACCTCTCCACCACCCACGCCCCCCCCCAACCCTTTTACTCCTGATCTGGTGCCCTGATGCCCAGCACCCCACCTCATGGAGTCACTTATATAAAATATTCTTTTTTCTGTGCAAGCTGTATCACCAGTTGGACTCAGACTAGCATTCCCCCGATCTACAGCTGTTTTACTGGGACTCTGCTGTGTAATGGACGCCTACACTATTGTAGAATCACACACACACAGACTTTCATGCTGCTGTAAGTACTGCAGATGAACTTGCTGCATCTTCAAACTTCCACACACAAGTGTGTGGAAGGTTCAGTGTTGCAGATCCTGCAAAATCTTTCAATCAAATCTTCAAACACCACCAGCTGCCACCATTAACAGCGTGCAGATTGCAAGCTGAGTTTGGAGATTCAAGTTTGGTGAGTGGGGATTTTAAGTGTTGTTATCTTTATAAAAGTCTAGTTCACAGTTAGCATTTAACTGGGATTTACCATCTAGATAAAGAAGGGTTAAGAAAGTAAAGTAAGTTTCTTACAGTCTTAGGCAGTGATTAACAGGCTTTACTGCAGAGTTGCTGATTAGTTATGTAGCTGACCAGTCAAATCTGGTTACTGGAGTTTCACCATCAAAGGGTATAAATTCAGAGGTCTGGGTGCAAATGGTGTGCAGATTGTAAGCTGAGTGTGGAGATTCGGGTTTTGTGAGTGGTGAGTTCAGTGAAGGGGGAAGAGGTGCTCCATTTTTCTACTTTTTTTCTCCTTTTTTAATCCTCCAGTATTTGGTTCTTATTTTGGAGCAGTGGAAGGAGCTGTTTGGTGAGTACCTGGCAACTTACAATAAATAGTCTGTAAAGTTAAGGTATGGCAGGGCAGCTTGGGCAAGTGGAATGTGCCTCCTGTGGTATGTAGGAAGGCATAGACAAACACATCTGCAGGAAGTGTCACTGGCTGCAGAAGCTTGAGCTCCGGGTTTCGGAACTCGAGCGGTGGCTGGAGTCACATTTGTGCATCCACATGTCAGAGGACTACGTGGTTAGCACATTTAGGGATGTGGTCACACCGCAGGTTAGGAACATGCAGCATTTAGGGAATGGGTGACCGCTAGGCAGTCGAAGAGAACCAGGCAGGTGATGCAGGAGTCCCCTGAAATGATCTCACTAGCTAATTGGTTTTCCATTTTGGATACTGGTGAGGGCGATGGTTCCTCAGAGGAGTGCAGTCAGAGCCAAGTTTGTTGCACCACAGGTGGCTCAGGTGCACAGGAGGGGAGGAAGAAGAGTGGAAGAGCAGTAGTGATAGGGGATTCATTAGTGAGGGGAACAGACAGGCATTTCTGCAGCAGTAAACGTGACTCCAGGATGGTGTGTTGCCTCCCTGGTGCCAGTGTCAAGAATGTCATGGGGAGGCTGCAGGACATTCTTCTGGAGGAGGGTGAACAGCCAGAGATCGTGGTCCACAAGTCAGGAGTGTGATGGAATACTCTCCACTTGCCTGGATGGGTGCAGCTCCAACAACACTTAAGAAGCTCGACACCATCCAGGACAAAGCAGCCCGCTTGATTGGCACACCATCTACAAACATTCACTCCCTGCACCACCGACTCACAGCAGCAGCAGTGTGTACCATCTACAAGATGCACTGCAGCAACGCACCAAGGCTCCTTCGACAGCACCTTCCAAACCTGCGACCTCTACCAACTAGAAGGATAAGGGCAGCAAATGCATGGGAACACCACCACCTGCAAGTTCCCCTCCAAGTCACACACCATCCTGACTTGGAACTATATCGCCATTCCGTCACTGTCGCTGGGTCAAAATCCTGGAACTCCCTTCCTAACAGCACTGTGGGTGCACCTACCCCACATGGACTGCAGTGGTTCAAGAAGGCAGCTCACCACCACCTTCTCAAGGGCAATTAGGAATGGGCAATAAATGCTGGCCTGGCCAGCGATGCCCACATCCCATGGATGAACAAAAAAAAATGACATAGGTAAGAAAGGGGATGAGGTCCTGAAAGAATTTTAGGGAGCTCAGAAGTGGATTAAAAAGCAGGGCCTCAAAAGCAGTAATTTCAGGATTACTCCCACTCTCACGTGCAAATGAGCATTGGAATAGGAGAATTGAGCAATTGAACACGTGGCTGGAGAACTGGTGTAGGAGGGAAGCCATTAAAATTCTGAGACATTGGGACCAGTTCTGAGGCAGGTGGGACCTATACAAAATGGACGGGTTGTATCTTAGCAGGACTGGGACGAATATCCTCGCAGGGAGATTTGCTAGTGCTGTTGCGGAGGGTTTAAACTAAATTGTCAGGGGGATGGGAGCCTGAGAGGGAGCTCAGATTGGAGGGAAGCAAAACTCGTAACTTATCAGCGGTGTGGGAACCAGCAGCAAGTATCAGAGAGGAATACCAAGTTGCACAGAATACTGGAGGAGATAGATAACACAAGAGTAGGGAACAGTAAGTTATTAGCTGGGGTCAGAGTAAGGGAGAAAGTAATAAAGTCTCAGTCAGGGTTAATGTTCATGTATGTGAATGCATGAAGTGTGGTTAATAAGACTGGTGAGGTACAGGTGCAGATTGCCATGTGGAAATATGATGTTACAGCTATAACAGAGACCTGGCTCAAAGAAAGGCAGGACTGGATGTTAAATATTCCTGGATACAAGGTGTTTAGGAAAGGTAGGAAAGGGAAAAAGGGGGAGGGGTGGTGGTAGAGCATTGCAGAGCTGCAGAAAAAGGATGTCCCAGAGAGGTTGAGGACAGAATCGATTTGGCAAGAGCTAAGGAACAAAAAAGGTGTGGTTACATTGCTCGGTGTTGTCTATAGGCCACCAGCTAGGGGGAAGGAAATGGAGGAACAAATTTGCAAGGAAATTACAGAGAGGTGCAAAAATTATACGGTTGTTATAATGGGGAGTTTAATTGTCCAAACACAGACTGGGATGATAATTGTGTAAAGACAGTGAGGGGCAAGAATTCCAAGTGTGTGTTCAGGAAAATTTTCTGCAACAGTATGTTGCTTGTCCAATGAGAAAGGAGGCACTGCTAGACCTGGTTCTTGGGAATGAGGTGGGCCAAGTGGATCAAGTATCAGTAGGAGAGCATTTAGGGGATAGTGATCATTGTATCATAAGGTTTAGGCTGATTTTGGAAAAGGACAAACAGCAATCCAGAGTAAGAATAATTAACTGGAGGATGGCCAACTTCAATGGGGAAAAAATGGAGCTGGGGCGAATAAATTGGAGTCAAATGCTGGCAGGAAAACTGATAGATGAACATTAGGCTACCTTCAAATAAGAGATAGTTTGGGCACAGTCAAGGTATGTTCCCTCAAAGGGGGAAAATAGGGCAAACAAATCCAGAGTTCCCTGATGACAGAAGAGGTAGAAATTGAGATAAAGAAGAGAAAGTGTGCTTATGACAGATCTTCTTCTTCTTTGGCCTCCTTGTCTCGGGAGACAATGGGTAAGCGCCTGCAGGTGGTCAGTGGTTTGTGGAGCAGCGCCTGGAGTGGCTACAAAGGCCAATACTAGAGTGACAGACTCTTCCACAGGTGCTGCAGATAAAATTGGTTGTCGGGGCTGTTACACAGTTGGCTCTCCCCTTGCGCTTCTATCTTTTTTCCTGCCAACTGCTAAGTCTCTTCAACTCGCCACACTTTAGCCCCGCCTTTATGGCTGCCTGCCAGCTCTGGCGATCGCTAGCAACTGACACCCACGACTTGCGATCAATGTCACAGGACTTCATGTCGAGTTTGCCGACGTCTTTAAAGCGGAGACATGGACGGCCGGTGGGTCTGATACCAGTGGCGAGCTCGCTGTACAATGTGTCCTTGGGGACACAGTAAATGGAAAAGTCCTGGGGAAAATTGATGTCCAGAGAGATTTGGGTGTTCAGGTCCACTGTTCCCTGAAGGTGGCAACGCAGGTAAATAGAGTGGTCAAGAAGGCATACGGCATGCTTTCCTTCATCGGACGGGGCATTGAGTACAAGAGTTGGCAGGTCATGTTACAGTTGTATAGGACTTTGGTTCGGCCACATTTGGAATACTGCATACAGTTCTGGTCGCCACATTATCAAAAGGATGTGGATGCTTTGGAGAGGGTGCAGAGGAGGTTCACCAGGATGTTGCCTGGTATGGAGGGCGCTAGCTATGAAGAGAGGTTGAGTAGATTAGGATTATTTTCATTAGAAAGACGGAGGTTGAGGGGGGACCTGATTGAGGTGTACAAAATCATGAGAGGTATAGACAGGGTGGATAGCAAGAAGCTTTTTCCCAGAGTGGGGGTTTCAATTACTAGAGGACACGAGTTCAAAGTGAAAGGGGAAAAGTTTAGGGGGGATATGCGTGGAAAGTTCTTTACGCAGAGGGTGGTGGACACCTGGAACGCATTGCCAGCGGAGGTGGTAGATGCGGGCACGATGGAGTCTTTTAAGATGTATCTGGACAGATACATGAATGGGCAGGAAGAAAAGAGATACAGAAGCTTAGAAAATAGGCGACATGTTTAGAGAGAGGATCTGGATCGGCGCAGGCTTGGAGGGCCGAAGGGCCTGTTCCTGTGCTGTAATTATCTTTGATCCTGCCATCTCCCATGCGGCTCACATGGCCAAGCCATCTCAAGCGCCGCTGACTCAGTCGGGTGTATAAGCTGGGGATGTTGGCCGCCTCGAGGACTTCTGTGTTGGAGATACAGTCCTTCCACCTGATGCCAAGTATTCTCAGGAGGCAGCGAAGATGGAATGAATTGAGACGTCGCTCTTGGCTGACATACGTTGTCCAGGCCTCGCTGCCATAGAGCAAGGTACTGAGGACACAGGCTTGATACACTTGGACTTTTGTGTTCTGTGTCAGTGCGCCATTTTCCCACACTCTCTTGGCCAGTCTGGACATAGCAGTGGAAGCCTTTCCCATGCGCTTGTTGATTTCTGCATCTAGAGACAGGTTACTGGTGATAGTTGAGCCTAGGTAGGTGAACTCTTGAACCACTTCCAGAGCGTGGTCGCCAATATTGATGGATGGAACATTTCTGACGTCCTGTCCCATGATGTTTGTTTTCTTGAGGCTGATGGTTAGGCCAAATTTGTTGCAGGCAGCCGCAAACCTGTCGATGAGATTCTGCAGACACTCTTCAGTGTGAGATGTTAAAGCAGCATCGTCAGCAACGATAAGTTCCCTGATGAGGACTTTCCGTACTTTGGTCTTCGCTCTTAGACGGGCAAGGTTGAACAACCTGCCACCTGATCTTGCGTGGAGGAAAATTCCTTCTTCTGAAGACTTGAACGCATGTGACAGCAGCAAGGAGAAGAAAATCCCAAACAGTGTCGGTGCGAGAACACAGCCCTGTTTCACGCCACTCAGGATAGGAAAGGGGTCTGATGAGGCGCCACTATGCTGAATTGTGCCTTTCATATTGTCATGGAATGAGGTGATGGTACTCAGCAGCTTTGGTGGACATCCGATCTTTTCTAGTCTGAAGAGACCACGTCTGCTGACGAGGTCAAAGGCTTTGGTGAGATCAATGAAAGCAACGTAGAGGGGCATCTGTTGTTCGCAGAATTTCTCCTGTAGCTGACGAAGGGAGAACAGCATGTCAATGGTCGATCTCTCTGCTCGAAAGCCACACTGTGCCTCAGGGTAGACATGCTCGGCCAGCTTCTGGAGCCTGTTTAAAGCGACTCGAGCGAAGACTTTCCCCACTATGCTGAGCAGGGAGATTCCATGGTAGTTGTTGCAGTCACCGCGGTCACCTTTGTTTTTATAGAGGGTGATGATATTGGCATCGCGCATGTCCTGTAGTACTGCTCCCTCATCCCAGCACAGGCAAAGCAGTTCGTAGAGTGCTGAGAGTATAGCAGGCTTAGCACTCTTAATTATTTCAGGGGTAATGCCGTCCTTCCCAGAGGCTTTACCGCTGGCTAGAGAATCAATGGCATTACTGAGTTCCGATTTTGTTGGCTGTACGTCCAGCTCATCCATGACTGACAGAGGCTGGGCTGCATTGAGGGCGGTCTCAGTGACAACATTCTCCCTGGAGTACAGTTCTAGGGAGTGCTCAACCCAGTGGTCCATTTGCTTGAGTTGGTCAGTGATTGTGTCCCCTGATTTAGATGTGAGGGGGGCGATCTTCTTGATTGTTGGCCCAAAAGCTCTCTTAATGCCATCATACATTCCTCTGATGTTTCCGGTGTCTGAGGCCAGCTGAATATGACTGCATAGGTGATGCCAGTCGTCATTTGCACAGCGCCTGGCTGTTTTAAGTGCTACGGATGTTAACTCGCTGGGGGCTTTCTTGTAGTTCAGCAGTGCATGACAGATGCCAGGTAGAAAATACTATTGAGAACAAGGCTGAAAAAAGAAGGTCCCAGAGGGGAAGTGAAAAAGAAAATAAGAGAAGCAAAGGGAGAATATGAGAAAAGACTGGCAGCTAACATTAAAGGAAATCCCAAAGTTTTCTACAGGCATATAAATAGTAAAAATGTGGTGAAAGGAGGAGTGGGGCCAATTAGGGACCAGAAAGGGGATTTACACATGGAGGCAGAGGGCATAGCTGAGATATTAAGAACAAAGAACAAAGAAAATTACAGCACAGGAACAGGCCCTTCGGCCCTCCAAGCCTCCGCCGATCCAGATCCTCTATCTAAACATGTCGCCTATTTTCTAAGGGTCTGTATCTCTTTGCTTCCTGCCCATTCATGTATCTGTCTTGATACATCTTAAAAGACGCTATCGTGCCCGCGTCTACCACCTCCGCTGGCAACGCATTCCAGGCACCCACCACCCTCTGCGTAAAGAACTTTTCACGCATATCCCCCCTAAGTTTTCCCCCTCTCACTTTGAACTCGTGACCCCGAGTAATTGAATCCCCCACTTTGGGAAAAAGCTTCTTGCTTTCCACCCTGTCTATACCTCTCATGATTTTGTACACCTCAATCAGGTCCCCCCTCAACCTCCGTCTTTCTAATGAAAATAATCCTAATCTACTCAACCTCTCTGCATAGCTAGCGCCCTCCATACCAGGCAACATCCTGGTGAACCTCCTCTGCACCCTCTCCAAAGCATCTACATCCTTTTGGTAATGTGGCGACCAGAACTGCACGCAGTATTCCAAAAGTGGCCGAACCAAAGTCTTATACAACTGTAACATGACCTGCCAACCCTTGTACTCAATACCCCGTCCGATGAAGGAAAGCATGCCATATGCCTTCTTGACCACTCTATTGACCTGTGTTGCCACCTTCAGGGAACAATGGACCTGAACACCCAAATCTCTCTGTACATCAATTTTCCCCAGGACTTTTCCATTTACTGTATAGTTCACTCTTGAATTGGATCTTCCAAAATGCATCACCTCGCATTTACCCTGATTGAACTCCATCTGCCATTTCTCTGCCCAACTCTCCAATCTATCTATATTCTGCTGTATTCTCTGACAGCCCCCTTCACTATCTGCTACTCCACCAATCTTAGTGTCGTCTGCAAACTTGCTAATCAGACCACCTATACTTTCCTCCAAATCATTTATGTATATCACAAACAACAGTGGTCCCAGCACGGATCCCTGTGGAACACCACTGGTCACACGTCTCCATTTTGAGAAACTCCCTTCCACTGCTACTCTCTGTCTCCTGTTGCCCAGCCAGTTCTTTATCCATCTAGCTAGTACACCCTGGACCCCATGCGCCTTCACTTTCTCCATCAGCCTACCATGGGGAACCTTATCAAATGCCTTCCTGAAGTCCATGTATATGACATCTACAGCCCTTCCCTCATCAATCAACTTTGTCACTTCCTCAGAGAATTCTATTAAGTTGGTAAGACATGACCTTCCCTGCACAAAGCCATGTTGCCTATCACTGATAAGCCCATTTTCTTCCAAAATGGGAATGGATCCTATCCCTCAGTATCTTCTCCAGCAGCTTCCCTACCACTGACGTCAGGCTCACTGGTCTATAATTACCTGGATTATCCCTGCTACCCTTCTTAAACAAGGGGACAACATTAGCAATTCTCCAGTCCTCCGGGACCTCACCCGTGTTTAAGGATGCTGCAAAGATATCTGTTAAGGCCCCAGCTATTTCCTCTCTCACTTCCCTCAGTAACCTGGGATAGATCCCATCCGGACCTGGGGACTTGTCCACCTTAATGCCTTTTAGAATACCCAACACTTCCTCCCTCCTTATGCCGACTTGACCGAGAGTAATCAAACATCTGTCCCTAACCTCAACACCCGTCATGTCCCTCTCCTCAGTGAATACCGATGCAAAGTACTCGTTTAGAATCTCACCCATTTTCTCTGACTCCACGCATCACTTTCCTCCTTTGTCCTTGAGTGGGCCAATCCTTTCTCTAGTTACCCTCTTGCTCCTTATATGTGAATAAAAGGCTTTGGAATTTTCCTTAACCCTGTTTGCTAAAGATATTTCATGACCCCTTTTAGCCCTCTTAATTCCTCGTTTCAGATTGGTCCTACATTCCCGATATTCTTTCAAAGCTTCGTCTTTCTTCAGCCGCCTACACCTTATGTATGCTTCCTTTTTCCTCTTAGCTAGTCTCACAATTTCACCTGTCATCCATGGTTCCCTAATCTTGCCATTTCTATCCCTCATTTTCACAGGAACATGTCTCTCCTGCACGCTAATCAACCTCTCTTTAAAAGCCTCCCACATATCAAATGTGGATTTACCTTCAAACAGCTGCTCCCAATCTACATTCCCCAGCTCCTGCCGAATTTTGGTATAGTTGGCCTTCCCCCAATTTAGCACTCTTCCTTTCGGACCACTCTAATCTTAAATTAATACTTTGCATCTGTCTTTACCAAGGAAGAAGATGCAACCCAGGCAATGTTGAAAGAGGAGGTTAATCAGACACCAGAGGGGTATAAAATTTTTTAAAAATTCATTCATGGGATGTCGGCGTCACTGGCCAGGCCAAAATTGATAAAAAGAATGTATTAGATAGGCTGTCTGTACTTAAAGTGGATAAAGCACCAAGTTCGGATGAGATGCATCCAAGGATACTGAGGGAAGTGAAGGTAGAAATCGGCAGAGGCACTGGCCATAATTTTTCAGTCTTCCTTAGACTCGGGGGTGGTGCCAGAGGACTGGAGAATTGCAAATGTTACACCCTTGTTCACCTTCAGGGGTGGATTCTTGGGGATAAGAGTTACCCTTTGATGATATGGCTTCTGACACCAGTGAGGAACTCCAGCAATGATGCCAAAGAGTGCTACAACACTTTCCACGGCCCCACCCGAGCAACCATCGAGCTGGTATGCTGAAGATGCGCTTCCGCTGCCTCAAAAGATCTGGTGGATTCCTGCAGTACGCACTGGACAGGGTCTGCTGCATCCTGCACAACATCGCAGTACAGAGGAGGAGGCCTTGCAAGATGAAGAAGTACAGGAGCTTTTGACATCCTCCGACGATGAGGACACTCAAGAACAAGTGCGCATGGGAAGTCAGAGAACAGTGATGGAGGCCCAACATGGCAAGCAGCGAGCAAGGGAGGCAAGGCAGAGACTGATAATTGGGCACTTCCAGAATCCTTGAACTTCAATAAATATTTTTCAAAACACAACTCACCATTATGCATGTCATCTAAACTCCTTTGCCTCCGTCATATCAGTCTCCCCAGCATGACTGGCAGTAACAAACAGCCATTTCCAAATGGCATCATTCGTGCAGTGACACTTCATGCATATTGGCATGGCAATGTTGTCAGTGGTCAGATTGGCAGTACTGTGAGGCTTATGATATAATTGATAGACACATAATCACTCCACGGAGGAATGAGCTTTTCAGACAATAAAGGGTGATGATTGGCAGGAAAACACATTAAATTAGAGTACACATGACATACCTGTCTCACTCGTGAATATCCACATGTGTCAAGGTGTCTTTTTAATTCATTTGCGGGTGCTCCTTCAAAGTGTTACCTCTGTGCTGGCAGCTGGACTGGAGGCAGGCTGCTGATCAGGATGCCCCTTGATATGGGATAACTTGGGCAGTCATCCTCTGGGTACCTGAGGTTGGAGGGCCCCAGCTGCCTGAAGGCTTCCGGCACTGGTGCAGAACTGTCCTCAGGCGTTTGCAGTTGCTGGAGCTGGACTCACTGGTAGAGGGGCGGAGGAGCCTGTGTCCACACTCGAATCACCCTGAGGGGAGACCCCAGATGTGGAGCACAGCCTCTCCTCCCCCCTCTCAAGACTCTTTGGAACCTCACTGCTCTCTGGAGAAGGACCAGGAGCGGGAACACTCTCCATGATCCTGGTCCTCCTCTTGCCCTGCCACTGCTGAATTGAAGTCATGGCCAAGGTGAGGATTTGCAGGTCATGGTGCATCTCTCCATGAAGTTTGCCAAACTCTCCATGGATGAAGCCATGCGCTTGCAGCCTGGGACATAGCACCAGTCATGGCGTGGATGGACTCCTCCATCGTCCACTCAAGGCTGCTCATGGTCTCTGGTATCTCTGTCAGATGTCGCCTTACCTCTCCCTGCAGCACCAGAGGCCCGTCATCAGCTTGGGGCTCAGTATGGGCCTAGACACCCACAGTCGTCTGACTGTCAGAGGCCTCAGCCTTAGCCAGCTGCTCGGGCACATGTCTGGTGCTCTCACCAGTTTGTGACCCTGCATCTTATGCCAATCGGATACCCACTAAGGTGAGAGTATCTGCACTGGTGAAAAGTGCTGGAGTGTCATGGGACGGTGCATCCTCGAAATGTAGCTCTTCCTCAGAGATTGTTGTCGTTCCCTGGATAGTATTTGCGAGCAACGCCCTGTAAGATACAATGTGAAGAACTGACACTTAGGTGTTACGGTACACATTTCACAATAATGACAGAAGAGCGTCTGCATATGTGATGTAATTTGGATTCATTCTATGTTTGTCAATAATTACTCTCTTCAACTGGGACCCCGACCTCCACGTCTGATATGGCACATGTTCCTTGGCTCCCAGCTACTACCGTGCCTCCTCTTCGGCCTGCGACAGAGGCCTCAGGTCAGACAGCCCGCCACCAGTCCTGGACCTCCCCACTCTTGTGGGCCCGCTTCTCCTGAAAGAGCAAGGAAGCAGTCACTGTTAAGTTCCAGACATCTGTACAGCACGTCAATGCTAAGATGAGCCCCTCTTCTGAACCTGGGGGATGTCGTTGCTCTCATAATGACTCTCATAATAACTGTCATAGGTCTCAATTGGGATAAGATAGAAATGAGAGAGACTGACATCATCACTTATGCAATCGGTATTCTGCTCTGACCTTCCTGATGTTAGAATGGCTGTCTCAAATGTGCGCCTTTACACCTGTGAGCAAGCAGATCGCAGCAAGCCATGTGGAACCGTGCAACCTACCTTGGCTGAATGTAAAAGGTCACTGATCTTCCTGCACTTGCCCCAGTTACGACAGGTGATCCCACAGCTGCTAACCTCCTCTGCGATGTCCATCTAGGTTTGCTTAGTCAGGCAGGAGGACCTCTTCTTGCCATTGCTGGGCAGGAAGACCTACCAGCTTTCCCTTGCAGCCTGGAGGAGGATCAGCGAGGAGGCATCACTGAAGCATGGGTACACCCTTGCTGTGACCTCTGATATTCTCAGCACTATGCCCAGGGGTTCTGCTTGCTGAGGTTGCAATTGATGCTAATGTTCAGACCTTTTCGATGACTAAGCTGCTGTACAATTCAAGGAGAGAGTGAATGCAGGGCTGGCAGCCTTATAAAGATGGTGCCAGCACCTGATCCGACATCAGGTTGTGCCATTCACGGCATTGTCAATGCTGTGCCTGCCATGTGATTGGGAGGGTATGGCCACCATCATTATGGTCAGTGGCTACCCGCCACGTAATTGCGGCAGCCCAGCCACAAAGGTCGCGCGCAGGACGACCGACATTTTGCTCATTTGCTGCCGCAGTGCGACTACAAAATCCAGCCCCCCATGTCTGTTGCACTCTGGCTCTGACACTGCAGAATCTAGCCTTAGGGCAGCACAGTGGCGCAGTGGTTAGCACCACAGCCTCACAGCTCCAGCAACCCGGGTTCAATTCTGGGTACTGCCTGTGTGGAGTTTGCAAGTTCTCCCTGTGACCGCGTGGGTTTCTGCCGGGTGCTCCAGTTTCCTCCCACAGCCAAAGACTTGCAGGTTGATAGGTAAATTGGCCATTATAAATTGCCCCTAGTGTAGGTAGGTAGTGTAGAGGATGTGGTAGGAATATCAGATTAATGCAGGATTAGTATAAATGGGTGGTTGATGGTTGTCACAGACTCAGTTGGCTGAAGGGCCTGTTTCAGTGCTGTATCTCTAAATAAATAAATGTTTTTAGTTGAAAAATAGGCAGCAGAATCAATTTAATGTAGATTAATGTAAAGTAATTACTAGCACAAGCTGAATTTAGGTACACAGTGGTAATCAGGAAAGATATCTACAAGTTACAGCAGAGGTATGTTTTTGAAACCATCAGTAACAACTATTTACATTTATATAGCACTTTGCACAAAGAAAGTATCCTAAGGAGTTTTATGGGGGGTGGGGGGGGGGGGGGGGGGGTGGTTGCTGGGGCAGTGGGTGATTGGAGAAAAATACTAAGCAGATAAAAGGAATAAAGGAAAGATTGGGTGCTGATCAGTAAAGAATATTGAGGGACTTATTTCCTGAAAAAATGAACACTTGAAATAATGAAATGACTGAAATGATTATTGCCAATAACTAGAACAAATAATTACAATAAATATAATCATTATAAATTTGATACAGAATTGATCCCAAGTGATAGATCAACCATTTGTAATGACACTACCTAAATGACACTTGACACCCTTCTAACAGCAGTTCATATGAAATATAACAATTTGACCTGTCTCCCTGTCATGAAATTTTCCATTAATTTGTTATTTTCACGTTACTCATGATTTTATTTAATACGCATAAGACACAATTTGACTAGGTTAATTTGTTAATGGTATGATAATATTAGAAAGCAATTTACCATGTTGAAATATAATACAGCAGGCATTAGAGAAATTATCATTTTCACACAGCTGTCTAACAATGATTAAACTTGGAGCGTCAGTTAATATTGCCGACAAATAATTGAAAATAATTTGCATGGACATCAGGTAGAGCATTTTTCCATTTGTTTCTCCTTTCCTGACGGTAAACTCTTTTGTTGTGATTAGGTTTCACATGTTAGTTCTCTGCTGCATTTCCTAAATAACCATTCTTCCTGTCCTCACCTGAATCCATGGATGTACATTTTCCAACTGTGGTCAAGAACAGGAACCCTGACTAATCTTTCCATTCCTTTGCCCAGGTCCACCAACTACAGCAATGACTGAGATCAACTTAATTGAATTTGGGTTCTTCCTTGTTTGTGTAGCTCAGGAATGTCCAACATACGGCCTGCGGGCCAGGATCCTGCCCGCCAAATGTTTCCATCCAGCCCGCAAATGTAAACTGTACCCAGCCATTCCTCTACCTCACTCCAAGCACTTGTCAGCTGTGAAACTGACTTCTGATTTTTTTAAAATCTGATCAACTATCTGCTGAGTCTTCCCACTTTCTGCAACTGTCAGAGAGAGAGAAAGAAGGGGGCAGAGACAGAGAGAGAGAAAGGGGACAGAGAGAGAGAGAGAGAGAAAAAGAGAGGGAACAGAGAGAGGGACAAAGAGAAAAAGGAGGACAGAGAGAGAGAAAAGAGGACAGAGAGAGGGACAGAGAGAGAGAGGGACAGAGAGAGAGGTAGGGGACAAAGAGAGGGAGGGGAGCAGAGAGAGAGAGGAGGGACAGAGAGAGAGAGGAGAGAGTATGATTAAGATCACTCTGGACAGACGGACATCTATCCGGAATACTCTGCATCACTACAAGTGTGCGGGAAAACATTGACTACTTGTGTGAGAAAAACAATGACAGGTATCACAGCTGACAGGTATCACAGCTGACAGGTGCTCGAGTAGGAACAGCGGTTTCTGAACTTTGGACATGTTGTATGATTGTCTTTAAGAGTGATATCCCTTTAAGATCTCAGTATGTGATTGAGCTAAGTACCAGGATGCAGTCAAGTGACTACAAGCCTTAGTCACTCTGCAACTGTAACACCTTGAGGAAGGTTCTGTAAATAGTTTGCTTTGTACTGTATATAATAGCTAAGCTGTAATAAACCTGTTTGAAATCTTCAACTGGACTCCACACATCTCATTTATGTTGCATCAGACAAGTTTAGTTTAGTTTAGTTTAGTTTAGTGATACAGCACTGAAACAGGCCCTTCAGCCCACCCAGTCTGTGCCGACCATCAACCACCCATTTATACTAATCCTACACTAATTCCATATTCCTACCACATCCCCACCTGTCCCTATATTTCCCTACCACCTACCTACACTAGGGGCAATTTATAATGGCCAATTTACCTATCAACCTGCAAGTCTTTGGCATGTGGGAGGAAACCAGAGCACCCGGAGGAAACCCACGCAGACACAGGGAGAACTTGCAAACTCCACACAGGCAGTACCCAGAATTGAACCCGGGTCGCTGGAGCTGTGAGGCTGTGGTGCTAACCACTGCGCCACTGTGCCGCCCATAAAGAATTAATTACAGGACAGATTTGGGGTTTTCCAGTGGGCTTTTAAAAAACCCCAAATCTGTCCGAAGTTGGGAAACTGCTGTTCCTGCTTTCAGCTTTGAAATTGACTTCTGATTTTTTTTTAAAGCCGATCTGATAAAGGGAAATTTCTCATCTCCAATCATGGACCCCTGGCGAGGATGAGGAATGGCCAGGTACAGTTTACATCCATGGGCCAGATGGGAACCTTTGGCAGGCCGTATGTTGGTCAACCCTGGGTTAAATACCGAATTGGTAATGTTATGATCCTGCAGTTTTTTTTCTGGGAAGAATGCGGTGTGGCTTTAAGGCTGGAAAAGGAGCAGTATTGCTTTAAGGCAACAAGCTCCAGAGACTGAGTCAAAGAATGCATTTGCATTGCCAGGATACAGCCATTTGGAGAACAAGGACATAAGATATATTGTTGCCAATTGACGTTTGAAACTAGCTGAAAAACTGTTTTTGACAGAGACACAGACAGACAGCTGGACCAGCATATACTGAAGGAAATGACAGTTCTCTTTTGGTTTATTTAAACCCTACTTATTATACCCTTAGAATTCTGATGTCAAGCCAGATTAATTTCTTAAAAGAAAATAACCAAATTCCTTTAACTACTGAACTGTAATTGTTGAAATTCATGCTGGAAAAGAGGAGCATCAATTGAACTACCGAACAAGACTACGGACAGTTCTACGATTGAAGAACCTTATTTTCCCCATTGGACGGCTGTGAGGACTTCAAGCAACCTTGGACTATTCCACATTGGAAAATTTCACATCGGCAAGAGCGCAAATATACAAGGACACTAATTTTTTCTATTTTACATGTTTATATCTTAGTAGTGTTTAAGAATTTAGTTTTTCTAACTAAACAGTTAGTTTGTTGATCTAAAGACACCTGGTTTGGTTAGCCTCATTCGGGGGTTAATAGATGGTACAATTTGGCTGGGTCTTTCATTTGGAAAGTTTAAAAATGATATGTTAGGCGATCTGTGGAGGGATGGGACTGAATCAATGGTGTGTTTCTCCCACCGCAATCAGTAATGTAAATCTTGATTGGGGACTTTGATTTGAGCATTCGGTCATAACAGTAAACACATCCACTGTTTAAAAAGGAATAAACCCTATTGGGGTCAAACAAGGAGAGGGACAAGAGCCTTTCAACCCCTCCTCACCTGATCATAATGGTGTAAATATGTGAACCAAATGAGTTGTGTCAAATGCTTCGTATGAAACAGTTGCTTTATGCCACTGAAAGATCATTTTCTGTACAGGAACTCCATAAGAGAAGTGACACAAGCTATCCAACTGTTGTCAAATAGCAAGTAACAAGCCAATCTTCTCTCATGTAGGAAAAATTGTACATAATCTGTGGGAACAACAATTTATGGGAGGAGGAACAGAAAGTATTTATTCATTCTTTTTCTTTTGGGCCTCCTTATCTCGAGAGACAACTAAGCAGAATTCACTGAGCTGAGATGATTACAGAAGTATATGTGGGAGATCTGGCACTCACAGTTGGTTTGGTTTGTGAAGAACAAGTGATTATGCTCAATTTAAAAAAAAAGTTTTTTGACATAACCTAATTGGATTTAATGGTGTGGATTAACAGTCGGGGCTTTTATGGCTATGATTGTCATCCAATGAAGATTAATGGCCCACATATTCAATTATCTTGCTCCGGTAACATCTGTAGTGAACTGGGCTACCCTGTCAAACAGGGTATTATTTACTTATCTTATGCATCATTGAACAGCAAACTGACTGGCCTGACTAAAAACCTCTGGTGCCCCTTGGAATGAGCAGTGACCAAGAATTGTAGATGTAGTACTGCCCCCTGTTTTTTGAAGATGTTTGAAGATGTCCTGTTCTAGGGCTTCTGGGGTGAGCTGCATTCTTCTTGCATATAATTCCAAGGTGATATTCAAAGAATATTTGAGTATATATATCCTGGTGGCTTAATACCTTGTTTCTTACGGGTCGAGTTGGCTCCACTGTGACAGGACTGACTTCAAAACAACCCTCAGTGACAGACTTGGTAATCAGATGTCACCCCAGCACAGTAATGATTGGCCAGTAATCCTGGAACATTAATGTGAACTGGAAAGGTAGGCCTGTCACTTGGCTCCAGAGAACTCTGTAAGCCAGTGTAAGGGGTGAGGGCTTGCCCCAGTACCCAAAAAACGCCTCGAGAGTTGGATGTCTTGTCCAAACGAGTGATCTTTGTTCGGAGCATGCAAGAAGAAGTCTTACTCTCACGAGTGATCATAGGGGTTCTACTAGTACAATGTTTGAGCAGTCATTTTATACAGTTTACAGGAAGTTTATTTGACAAGCTGTTTCTTTAATTACATCAACTACTGTCTTCCCTAAACTCATTCTGCCTTGATTATATTATTCACCTCGTCAACCTCTTGGTTAGGTTATTCATGTGATTCGGGTGTCGAACAGGCAAGCTTTTCTCAAGTTTCAGGGACCCAAGTTATGCCAAGTATTCCATGATTCCCATACGCCTGTCTCCCTTTACAAACCCCCCTTTTGGCTCTTGGCCAGCGCCTGGCCCAAGGTAGCCATTACCCCTGGAATCCTCTGTCCGTCGAATAATCTAGGGATCCTACTGGTTTCGATGAGCTTCGGATCCTTCCCTAACATCATCTTATGACCTCACCTGTGTCCTAGTGACCAGGCTTAGTCTGGGATTGATACTTTGTATTATTCTACATAAATTACAGCAATTTTAGTCAAGCCTGCCGTACTCCCGGGGTACAACATTTCAGTCCCCACTTTTGGCCCTAGGCTACTAGCAAGATGGCCAGTTAACACTAAGTGCTTCTTGCTCCATCACTGTTGGCAGACTGGTGGTTAGATTTGCATGGTTACATTTTCTAAATTATGTCAAACATCTCAATTTAGGTGCCAGGGTACAACATTCAACCATAAATCCAAGAGCAATTAGCACTGCACCATTACCAGTACATGGGAATCAATTCTAATCCAGGGGTGAACATCCACCCTAATACCCCAGACCCAAACCCCCTCCCACCACATTGGGTCCTCCAGTTGGGCTACCACATCCTCTCTCAGTTGCTTGACCTTCTGTTGGATTCGGTGATACTGCTTCATTGCTGTCTGGGCCTCTTCCCTCATCTTCAGTACATGTTCCAGCAGTTTAGGGATTCAATTCCCCTTGGGAAGCAGGTATCTCAACAAGTCCTCCGTTAGATCATCGGTTATGCTCATCCACTCCCTACAGGGATGTTGGATGTGAGTTATAGCCGAATGTCTGATTGTCGTTGAGGCCCGGGAGTAGAAGTCAAAACTCGAGTTGATCACTGGGCAGTGGATGTTACTGTACTGGTATTAAGGTTCGCTGATGGTCACGCAGTATTCCCCTTCTCCATGATGTGCCACCTGCGTGGGTTCATGGCAGGCGCTGGAAATGTCAAGGGTACAGTTTCGGGTGGTATTAAAACCATGCGCGGCTCTTGTCCCTATCTTTATGGGATGTGGACAGACAACATTATTCCCTACCCCCAGCCAGCGAGATCCCGTAAGGAGGGAATCTCTCTAGGTTGTGTATTTGTGTACGAGGTAGTACTTTGGCTAATTGCTATCTCCCATGATCCATGTATTCTCTAACCCGAGAAGGGTTTGGATGCCCCTGGTTCTTTAGTGTTTTGCTAGCATGTTGGTTAAATTCAAATCTAACTTAAAACTCCATTTAAACATTGCTTTGCTCAATATGACTTAGAGTCATAGAGTTATACAGCACAGAAACAGGCCCTTCAGCCCATCGTGTCCATGCCGGCCATCAAGCACCTATCTATTCTGATCCCATTTTCCAGCACTTGGCCCGTAGCCTTGTATGCTATGGCATTTCAAGTGCTCATCTAAATACTTCTTAAAAGTTGTGAGGGTTCCTGCCTCTACCACCTCTTCAGGTAGTGTGTTCCAGATTCCAACCACCGTCGGGGTGAAAAAAAAAAATTCCTCAAATCCCCTAGAAGTCAGCAAGCTCATTATAGCTAACAGCCACAATTCGTTAATAAATACCAACTGGCTCTACACAATTATTCTGGCAGTTCAATTTTTTTAAATTAAGAGTTACAATTTGGCCGGCACAGTAGCGCAATGGTTAGCACCGCAGCCTCACAGCTCCAGCGACCTGGGTTCAATTCTGGGTACTGCCTGTGTGGAGTTTGCAAGTTCTCCCTGTGTCTGCGTGGGTTTCCTCCGGGTGCTCCGGTTTCTTCCCAAATGCCAAAAGACTTGCAGGTTGATAGGTAAATTGGCCATTATAAATTGTCACTAATATAGGTAGGTGGTAGGGAAATATAGGGACAGGTGGGGATGTGGTAGGAATATGGAATTAGTGTAGGATTAGTATAAATGGGTGGTTGATGGTCAGCACAGACTCGGTGGGCCGAAGGGCCTGTTTCAGTGCTGTATCTCTAAAAAAAAATTGAATCAGTGAATCGGACTATGCCGTTCAGCCATGAAGCTAGCCAATGTGCTCATGTACACTTAATGGAGTCTAACAACCTCTCACGTTCAAGATACAAATAATGAACAGATTACCCAAAATGGGACCCTGCAGTCAACATTCATGTTGGTTAGACAATTTAACAACAAATAACTTGAATAGAACTTAATCCAACAAGTAACTGCAAACAGATAGAACAGGGGTTATAAACTTAGAACTGCAGTGGGTAATACTGATGTTAGATTTATGCATGACTGCTTTAGGTATAAAGGGAACCTTCATTGCCACACTTTGCAACTTCAGGAACTGCTGTTCCCCATTCCCAACTGCACTGAACTACTCATTAGGCATACTAGTTAGTTAACCATGACATTTAACGTTCCACGCTCCTGATCGCAATTGGCATCACTCAAGTTCTTATAGAACAGGCCTTGTTGGGTCCCGTAGTAAACCGACTTGGTTCCTCCACACTCATGGTTGCCAGACATATCAACAGTACTGCGGTTTTCATGGTCCTGTAAAGAGAGAACATAGCGGACGCCAGTCGCCACCAGTTAGTCCTTCTTATTCTTTGTGTTTCCATACTCCTTGATCTGTGTCCAGTGTTTCCACCGGCCTTTCCCTTCCACATCCACACGTACAAGTGTTGCTGGTCATCGGGACCTCATAAGGTCCTTGCCAGTGAGATGATAAACCTGGTTTTGCAAGTAAGACCCTAACAATCACTTGATCCCCTACTCCTGGTAACTTTTCCCTGTCCTTGAGAATAACTTCCAAGTTCTGCTGTTCCCTACTTAACCACATTTGAATTGCGTCTTCTTTAACTTGCTGCAAAACTTTGAAAGGCTAAAACTGGGTTTCTGCCAGACCTTTACAAGACTCCGGACTTATCTTTATATTTGGAAAATAAACTGGAACTTCATCCCCGGTTGCCAATAGTTTGTGTCAGTATGTCTCAGTTTTAAAATTGCACTGAAAATCACAAATTCAAGCACACAAACATCATGCGCCCAAATAAAATAAATAAATCCACACACATCCACAGACAGAAATGATAGCACGTGCATTTAAAGGAAGGGAAACAGAAATAAATCAATTATTTCAACAATCCCAATTCTCCTTTCTTCAAATATCTTGCACCAACTATAATTAGAAACCAAAGGAAAAAGATAAACTCTCAAGCAGACAAATTCCAATAAGTTATGCAGCAACCTTTCACAGTCATTCTTTGATGAGAATTCTGAACTAGTTGATATGCATCCCCTTTTCTGAGGCCCGTAGCCCTAGTTACCCAAGTCTTCATTTTGTCCCAGGTGCCTCTAGCCATTCTCCCTTTCTCTGGTAGGGCTGAGCTTAATCAATGGTTTATCCTGGTCTCACACTCTGACTGTAAAACCCGGTAGATGACCTTAACATCGTCTTGCACCTGCTCAGCTTTGCTAGACCTCTGCTTCAACAATCTCTCGTCCGCCTCCCTCATTTCTTTTTCACTTGATATATCTGCACAATATGTCTTCAGGAACTCCACTTTCCCAGCCCACCAACCTGTCTCTTCTTTATTTATTTAGAGATACAGCACTGAAACAGGCCCTTCGGCCCACCGAGTCAGTGCCAACCAACAACCACTCATTTATACTAATCCTACATTAATCCCATATTCTCTACCACATCCCCACCATGTCTTCTATATGTCTTCTATATTTCTTTTTATAATTGACTCTTTGTCCTGTCAACTGTGACACACCTATCTTCCTTCTCTTTCCTTAATTTACTCAATTCTAACTCCAACTATCTACAATTTTGCTCCTGCTGCTTACACTTAGCCTGGTGCACCAACAGCTAGGCTGCTTTCATTTGTCTGTCTTTACATGTGGACCCCTGCATCTACTGTTCTGCCTCACCGACAGGGTCATCCGAAATCTGTACAACCCGGACGCACTCTATAAATTTCACTACCACCAGACAAAGCAAGTTAGGAGCAATCCTTTCTCATAACTTAAACACTCATCTTTATCGTAGCTTCTTCTAACTTCTTCTTTTAACTTACACCAATTTAATACAACTTCACTCAGAGGCGCTTCACACACATTCACATCTACCATTCAACAACTTCTAAACACACAAAGAGACCAAACACCAACATAAAGTTTTACACACACACACACACACACACACACACAGAAACACACACACACACGTTTTTCTTTTTTTGTCCTTTCAACAGCATTCTGGACTACAGTGGTACTTCCAATGTAATTCCTACCTATCATTTTCCAAAACTTGTTTCTATCTCTGGACATGTTTCTGGACGCATTGTTAATTTGTTTCTGCTTTTGGGAATGTTTGTGGACTCACTGGCAAAGTCCCATGTAAGAATTGATTAATGTAGAGGGAAAAATTATGGCCGATGCTCCCCGCTGGCATAACTCAATAAACTGTTTGACATCGGAGCAGACCTGAGTGTCGAGTGATTCTTCTGGATTCATTCCCGCTAACAATTGGCGTAGTCGGCAGGATCAGGTGTAAGTCATCTCTTCTGTAACCCCGAAGGGGCCAAGGGCGAGTTGGCTGGAGCCTGATCCCGAACTTGAGAACAGGATTCGGCGGTCGCTTGATGCCATCAGGAAAACCGGGTGAGTATCTTTAAAGCTTATCCCGGGGCCGGGTGGTGTTTCGCGACCGACGAATGCCAAGTTTGTGAACAGGATCTGACCAATGGTCAAACGGTGGTAGGTAGTTTGTTAAGATACGTATGCACTGTCGCGAAGGGTTTGGAATATATGTATGCGTATATATATCATAAGCTTGTTGCGTGAAATACTGACAGACTTGTGACCCGACAGTTAGCCAGGAGACGGTCTACTACAAGTTGCGCTAGGTTGAAAGCGGACCTCTGAGAGTAGATTTCTAATGGTTCTAATCCTACCCAAGCCTGGCCAGTGAAAAGATAGAGCTCGAGCAGGGACCAGAGGGTTCCCTTGCATGTTATTTGGCAGTTCAGAACAAGAAACTTATCGATAAGATGATTAAATCTAATTGGAATCCCCACGACCCTACTGCAAAGTAAAGGGAGTGGTGACAAAAAGAAGAAAATCATTCACTATGTTTATGGCAGAGTGACATAAAAGACTATGTTTTAGAGTAAAAACAAGTTACTGTCTTTGATTCGACTGTGAGAATGTTGGAAGCGTCCACGAATGAATTGAATGTCTGGGATGTACAGCTTGTGTTCTGTCCAACTTGTGTTCTGCAGAACTGACTGTCGTTAACTCTTTGTTGTCTGGCTTTAATGTTGAAAGCATGAGTCTATTAAGTTGTTTGGAATTGAATGGGTGAGAAAAGTGATTGTTGAGCCTCCGCCTCCGGGCTCACTTCTTTGACCAGGAGTCCTCCCCCCGACCAGCAGACCCATTCACCCGCCTCCAGCATTCTCCCTCTACCTGGACCCCTCCCCCTGGCCTCTGACCCGCTCTTGATCTCTTCATTGAAAACTGTCGGCAAGACATTGGTCATCTCAATTTCTCTGCCCCCCTCACTCACTCTAACCTGTCCCCCTCTGAACTTGAGGCATTCCGTTCTCTCAGGTCTAACCCTGACATGGTCATCAAACCTGCAGACAAGGGTGGTGCTGTTGTCGTATGGCGTACCGACCTCTACCTTGCAGAAGCTCAACGCCAACTCACGGATACTTCTTCCTACCTCCCTCTGGACCATGACCCCACCACCGAACATCAAGCCACCGTCCAAAGGACTGTCACTGACCTCATCTCCTCTGGAGATCTTCCCTCTACAGCTTCCGACCTCATAGTCCCACAACCCCGGACAGCCCGCTTCTACCTCCTTCCCAAAATCCACAAACGAGACTGTCCCGGCAGACCCATTGTGTCAGCCTGCTCCTGCCCCACTGAACTTATTTCTTCCTATCTAGATTCTATCTTTTCTCTGCTGGTCCAGTCTCTTCCCACCTACATCCGTGACTCTTCTGACGCCCTACGTCATTTTGACAATTTCCAGTTTCCTGGTCCCAACCACCTCCTCTTCACTATGGACATCCGATCGCTCGCTTCTTCCTGGAACAGAGGCCCAACCAGTCCCCATCCACCACCACCACCCTCCTCCGCCTGGCTGAACTTGTTCTCACATTGAACAACTTCTCCTTCAACTCCACGCACTTCTTTCAAGTAAAAGGTGTCGCTATGGGTACCCGCATGGGTCCTAGTTATGCCTGTCTTTTTGTGGGATATGTCGAGCATTCTTTGTTCCAGTCCTACTCAGGCCCCCTCCCCCAACTCTTTTTCTGGTACATTGATGATTGTATCGGTGCCGTTTCCTGCTCCTGCCCCGAACTGGAAAACGTTATCAACTTTGCTTCCAATTTCCACCCTTCTCTCACCTTTACATGGTCCATCTCTGACACTTCCCTTCCCTTCCTTGACTTCTCTGTCTCCATCTCTGGGGATAGGTTGTCTACTAATATCCATTATAAGCCCACCGACTCCCACAGCTACTTCGACTACACTTCTTCACACCCTACCTCCTGTAAGGACTCCATTCCATTCTCCCAGTTTCTCCGTCTCCGACGCATCTGCTCTGATGATGCTACCTTCCATGACGGTGCTTCTGATATGACCTCCTTTTTCCTCAACCGAGGATTTCCCCCCACTGTGGTTGACAGGGCCCTCAACCGTGTCCGACCCATTCCCCGCACCTCTACCCTCAACCCTTCCCCTCCCTCCCAGAACCATGACAGGGTTCCCCTTGTCCTCACTTTTCACCCCACCAGCCTCCATATCCAAAGGATCATCCTCCGCCATTTCCGCCACCTCCAGCGTGATGCCACTACCAGTCGCATCTTCCCCTCCCTTCCCCTGTCAGCATTCTGAAGGGATCATTCCCTCCGCGACACCCTGGTCCACTCCTCCATTACCTCCACCACCTCGTCCTCATCCCAGGGCACCTTCCCCTGCAATCGCAGGAGGTGTAATACCTGCCCATTTACCTCCTCTCTCCTCACTATCCCAGGCCCCAAACACTCCTTTCAGGTGAAGCAGCGATTTACTTGCACTTCTTTCAATGTAGTATACTGTATTCGCTGCTCACAGTGTGGTCTCCTCTACATTGGGGAGACTAAGCGCAGACTGGGTGACCGCTTTGCGGAACATCTCCGCTCAGTCCGCAAGCAGGACCCTGAGCTTCCGCTTGCTTGCCATTTCAACACTCCCCCCTGTTCTCATGCTCACATCTCTGTCCTGGGATTGCTGCAGTGTTCCAGTGAACATCAACGCAAGCTCGAGGAACAGCATCTCATTTACCGATTAGGCACATTATAGCCTGCCGGACTGAACATTGAGTTCAATCATTTCAGAGCATGACAGCCCCCCATTTTACTTTCATTTTTAGTTATTTTTTCTTCCTTTTTTTTACATTCTTTTTTACATTTTTTACTATCCTTTTTTTTTTGCATTTATTTCATTTCATCTTAGTTTGTTCAGTTTGCTTACCCACTGTTTTTTTTCAGGTTTGCACTTGCTGCTGTTCAATTTTCAGTATATTCACACCTAATCTGTACTAATGCTTTGTCTTTCAACACACCATTAACATATTGTTTGCCTTTGCTCCGTGACCTTTTGGTCAGCTATGTGGCCTGGTCCAATCTAGACCTCCTTTGTTATCTCTTGCCCCACCCCCACCTCACTTGCTTATAACCTGTGACTTTTCTAATATTTGTCAGTTCCGATGAAGGGTCACTGACCCAAAACGTTAACTCTGCTTCTCTTTCCACAGATGCTGCCAGAACTGCTGAGTGGTTCCAGCATTTCTAGTTTTTATTTCAGATTTCCAGCAACCGCAGTATTTTGCTTTTATTTGATTGTTGAGCGTGTTCACTTCGATTTAAGATTGTGCACCCAGGAATAGGATATAAAATTGAATTATATTTTAAGTTAAAATTTTATTTTGATTTTAAAAGTTGGTTTTGCAACTGTGAAAAGGCAATGTCAATTTTCTAAGAGATAAGCTTCAGCCTTGAAGGTCTGAAGATGTTTGGCAGAAATCCAATTTGAAGTTTACAACTCCTGCTTTAATTGGAGTTCCAGTTTAAAATCTGTTCTAGTTTTTTTGGAGGTTAAGTTAAAGACATGTTTTACTGACTGTTTTAAGTAGCAAATGTCAGGAATTGGATATTGTTTTAAGAGAGAGATGGATAAACAAAGGAGATATAGGAAAGATTCTGTCTGTTTTAAAAGCTGGTGTTAAATCTTTTGTTATAAGAATGTTAAATAACTTTTTCTTTAGTTTTTGGTTTTATTACAGTCATTTGAAAAGGCGCCTGAAGAAAGAACAAGAAAAATGACGTAATTTACCTATCTTTTAAAATAAGCACGTGCTATTCTGTTCTGTGTGTAGTTAATAAGTATTATAAGTTAATAAGTCTGAATTAAATTAATACTGTTAAGGTTAATTGACCTGTTAAGTTGGAAAAAAAACTGTAAATGTCATTTGCAATCACAATGAACTTTCAAGTTTAGCATGTCGAGTTTTGGGGGAGTCTTAAGTTCCAGACAAAGGACTCACTCATATAACATCGGCAGTTTTGATTTTTAAATATTTATTGCAGTGAATTGGAATTTGGAATCATCTTTGTTATATAAAAAAATCCTTGGATTAGAAACCTCTTACAAAAGATGCTAAAAGTTTGGAAACAATTGGAGTTTAATCTAAAATGCTGTCTTTCCTGATGGAGATGGTTTCCTTTGAAGTTGATAATGTTACTAAAGATTTTGTTGTTTGAAAATCCTAAGGATACCAAAAAACATTTAAAATGGAGTTTAGTTCTTTTCGATAAGGAAAAAAAAAGAATTACGTAAAGCGACGCAGCGGAGAATGCTTTGCTCCGCCCCCTTGGAGACAAGCAAGAAATTAACCTTGCTGCAGCTATCTTTATCAATGAGACAATGTGCTTGAGAAGGAGAAATAGTTGCAAGCACTTCTGTCTTTAATAAAAAAAAATGCAATATCACCAAGTCTGGGCATAAGAAATTGGAATCGATAAACAAAATTAAATTGATATGAATGGTTATTTAAAGCATTCAAAGGGAAATGTATTGTTATTTGAATTTGGAATAATCTGAGATGTCGAAAATCCAGGTTTAATTTGGCAAGTTATTTAAGGAATTAAAATGTCATCTAAGGTCATCTAAAAAAAACAAACAATATATAGTAATGCCTGGAATCAAATGGAAATGTTTGATTTCTGTTTTAAGGAATTATGAATATTGATTGTAAAGGTTCTCCAGGGCTCAAAATGAAATAGAATTATAATTAATAGGAATTGACAATTAGATCTGGCTGATGCAAGAGCCAATAAAGGAATTCTGGGGATAAACAAATGGTGAAATTAGAATTCAAACCGCTAAATTAATATAGTGTGAAATTTCCAAGAAGTCTAGAATTTTCCAGTGAAAGTCAGGAAAGTGTAGATAAGACTGGCAATTGATAGTTTTCTCTTGGAGATATGAGTTTTTAAGAGGGCTACATTTGAAAGTCTGGCCATTTTTGATCTTTTGATAAGATCACCTGACGAACGGGTCTCAAACATGTTTACTGACTTGAGAAACAGCATGGCATGAAATGTTTAATGCAGCCAGTGCAGTGAGACAACTCACATAGAGAAAATGACTTTATAATAATCAGTATATATTAAACACCTTAATAATGACAGGAAGGGCAATGAGGTTGCCAGGGGATGTCATGGCAGGTAGTGAGGAAATAGGACCCGCAAGAGAAAGGGTTAAAAGATTTTTGAAGGAGTTGTGCAGACAACTGCACAATGTGAGGCAGGAGGTTCTATAGAAACATGAAAGAGGAACAGACAAAGGTGCCTGTTGTGGGAGACAAAGTAATGGTAAAGGGAAGGGCCGATGGAAACATTGGTCCCAACTGAAGGTATATAAAGACAACAGCAAATGATAGACTCCGAAATAAACACCACCTGGTACGCAAAGAGATACCGGGAATGGAAGAATACACTTGAGAATGGACTACTCGGGGGGGCTGGGAATAATGGTAGTATTGATAGGCATTTGGATTATTATTAGATGGGCTACTAACTGGGCAAGGATTGTGGGGAACGAAGCCCAAGCGTGACGGGACCATATAGATAATTTCGAAAGAGTAGAGATGATAAGAATATAAATTAACTCCTGGATTCCCCAGGTAGACATGTATCCCTCATCAGGGGATACTCATAACATGGACAAGTACTAACACCTGGTGACCACCAGGGCAGTGTGTTTAAATTACAGATATAACCATGAGTGGAGAATGGGAAGGATCTGGACTGCAGTGGCTGTGGGGCCTGATGCTAATACCCGGAGAGAAAGAACAAAGACCCGGTAATAGATGCACAACGGATTAATGAAAGGAGTTTAAAATGGACTATATGAACTATGGGGCATTGCACAACATGTTGGATGGGAAGTGTATAATGGCGAGTAAACCTACTTGAATGCATGGCTTACGGTGAATCTGGGCAAAGATGCAGTATGTGCACGGTGCTCCACAGATGACCGTGCTAACTGCGTGACCAGACAGAAAGGGGAAGGGGTAACCGAGAGCTGTGTCTTTGGAATTGTTTGTGCCCCTCCCATTAGGCAACAGATGATAAGGAAAGTTGAAAGGAACATGGATGTGTGTGGGTACATCGAGCCCAGGGGAAGCGTTGTATGATAATGTAAAACATGAAATTGTGCCTGTGTTGATCAATGTCTCAGGTATCCGGATGCCAGAGTATAGTTCAGAACAGGCTAAGAATATGTATAGTATGTTAGCCACTGTAATAGTGTGACAAGCTGCTGATGCCACAGGGGCCACAAGGATAAGGGGGCGTAACCCATTTCATAGATACAAGAGGAAAAAAATATTAAATGATGAAGTAACAGGGATCAGTACTGAGACTTCTTTAATCAATTCTTTACATACACAAGCGGTAAACGAGAATGTGGAACGACTCTGGAGGAATATAAGGGAGCTCATAATTCAAGCTGAGGGGGCCCAATCAAACAGGTCTGGGGCAGAGAACAATGGAAATACAATTAGATGGAATAGCGGTGCTGGAGGCCCATGCCAGGACTATTAATCACTTTGGATGCCGTACCCAGCAGGGACAATTGTGCCATGCTTATGGGCTGTGGATGGTGGAACAAATGAGACACAACCTCGATCAGCTCCAAAGGGGGGAGGTACCAGATTGGATCGACAGGGCAATACCTCCCTCCGATATTATCTGACTGAGATTTTGCAAGGTCGGGGTACCAGGGAAATGGAAAGTATTGCGTTTCCACCATCGAAACATCATACTGCTATGAAAGTTGACGCTGTCCCATACCAGACCCAGACTTTTGTTTTACCCCTCAACAACCAGTCACTATAGGACTAGCCTGGATAGTTTATATCCAACAGCGGGGGCTGGAAACCGTTAATGCAACTGATCAGCTCCACGATCACCTCCAGCATTATAAAGAGTCAGAGCAAGCCCCAATCCTACACATAGATGAGAAATTGAGCGGATTACGGGACAAAGTAGGTCACTCAGTGAAGCTTTACAATCCGTTAAAAAGAAAGTCAAAGGTCCTCAAGGAAAATAATGAACAGGAACTTCAAAGTACAAGCTGGCGGGTAAGAGTTTGGTATTGGGGGATGAACGTCAATATTCACCCTTGAATCAGGATAATATCACACGTGTTGGTGGGAGTGCAATTGGTACTGGCTCCCACCTGGGGAATATTGGCTTGTAGATCATGCGGACAATATACTAAGCGAAAGAAAGCAAAGGCTTTGGTAAAGGAACAACACAGGAGGTTAACCTCAAAGGGACACGATAATTTGGGTCATATTGATTTGATTTAAGTGACCGGGATTCCTGAAATCATGTGACTGGCCAGCACGTAGAGGCAGGGAATACTGGACAGGGTTATAACGGGGATACTAAAGTAGGTATGTCGGCTAACAGGACTAGGGGTAGTCCTTTACCGAAAGGGGGGATTGTAGAGGGAAAAATTGTGGCCGATGCAGCTGAATAAATACACATATAAGATGAAAGTGTAGCCACATATTGTTACAAAATGGAGTATTTACCCAAGGCATTGTGGGACAAGTTAGTTAGCTTGCAGCCTTGAGAATGGTACTGCTTAGCACAGGCAATTAGCCTGACCAAGGAGGGCCCCCCATATCAGTGCATAAGACAGCTGCTCTGTCTAATTGCAGACTACACAAAGCAACTAGGAATGCAGGCCTTATAGAGGTAGAAGGATTCATTGTGAAGACTCAAGGATAGTTGATAAGGGGGGTTTGGTAAACAAGCTGAGATGGTCAGGGGCGTACCATGAGCTATCCCCACAACCACATGATGCATAATTAATAATTTTATTGGTAATGAATGTAATGTATGTAATCAATAACCGTTATGATTGGATTATGTCCAGCCGGGATGGGCTGAGTAACTGTATATCTGTTGTGGATTTTCCTTTGTTCGGTGGAGAGGCATCTGGACAGACCAGTGACCTGCTCCCCGCTGGCGTAACTCAATAAACTGTTTGACATTGGAGCAGACCTGAGTGTCGAGTGATTCTTCTGGATTCATTCCTGCTAACAATTATGATCATAATCGCCTTATCCTTCTCACTTTTTTTTTAGCCCTTCCACCATGCTCTTTGTACTTCTGGGGGGTCATTAGATTTCCACCCACCTTTTTTCATTTTACTGATCAAATTTGCATATTTATCTGCTAAGTCCTGGTAAGGGACCCCTCTGGTCCCCAATTTAGACCTTTTGCACTACTGGTCATTCACTCAGTTTGTGGTCTGCCCCAGAGGTATTGACCTACAGGATACTCTTTAAATCCCCTGGGCGGTATGGGACCTGCAGGATGTCCTTTAAATCCCCTAAACGGTATATGGACCTACGGGATACCCTCTTGTGAAGATTTGCTTTGCAGTCTCTCTCAGCGCGGTCTCCTGCGCGGTTACGGTCTGCAGGATATGTCTAAATCCCCTGCGCAGCTTCACCTACTATTCTACAAAATTCTAACAGGACTGGACAGACTAGATGCAGGAAGGATGTTCCCGATGGCGGGGCAGTCCAGGACCAGGGGTCACAATCTAAGGATAAGAAGTAAGCCATTTAGGACTGAGATGAGGTGGTTCACCACCCAGAGAGTGGTGAACCTGTGGAATTCTCTACCACAGAAAGCAGTTGGGGCCAAATCATTAAATATATTCAAGAAAGAATTAGATATAGTTCTTAGGGCTAAAGGAATCAAGGGATACGGGGAGAAAGCGGGAACAGGGTACTGAGTTTGGACGATCAGCCATGATCGTATTGAATGGCGGTGCAGGCTCTAAGGGCCGAATGGCCTACTCCTGCTTTTATTTTCTATGTTTCTATGTTTACTGTGTGGCTCTGCATTGCGGCTTTCTCACAATGGCTCTCTGCCCGTTTCTCTCAACTCGCAACCTACTACCCTGGTACGCACTGAGATCGCTCAGCACTCGAGTCTCCAGGTGTTGGTTCTTTAATACCCACTTAAAGTACCAGTCTCGCAACTGTAAAGGAGGCCTTTCCTAACTATGGGTGGTAAAATAAAAGATCCTTATCTCTTGATTGGTCTCCTCACTGTCGCGGTCCCGATGTGGTGTATCCTGCTGACTACACCAAAAGTAAGGGTGAGGGCTTGCCCGGTACCCAAAAACATCTCGAGAGTCAGATATCTTGTCCAAACGAGTGATCTTTATTATGAACACGCAAGGAGAAGTCCTACTCTCATGAATGATCGTCAGGGTTCTACTAGTACAATGTTTGAGCAGTAATTTTATACAGTTTACATGAGGTTTACTTGACAAGCTGTTTCGTTAATTACATCATCTCCCATCTACGCTCTTCCCTAATTTCATCCTGCCTTGAATATACTTTTGACCTCGTCAACCTTGATTAGGTTATTCTTGTGATTCGGGTGTCTAACAGGCAAGCTTTTCTCGAGTTTCAGGGATCCAAGTTACGCCAAGTATCCCATGATCCCCATGCACTCGTCTCCCCTTACACCACTGTCTTAAAGGAGTAGGGTGACCTTGGCTAGAAAAGTGACAAGATGCTTACTAATACTTCGAACTGGTTTTAGCTCGTAAAATATCGGCAGTACCCCTGTGCAGACATAAGGGGAGTCTCTTGCCAATCTGCTCTCCAAACATGATAAAATAGGTTGTGGCCTTTTAGGAGAAGAGAGTATACATTCTAAGTAGCATAGAATTATATAGAATATACAGAAACAGGCCATTTAGCCCAACTAATGTTTATGCTCCAAATAAACCTCCTCCCACTCTTCTTCATCGAACCCAATCAGCATAACCTTCTATTTATTTCTCCCTCATGTGTTTATCTAGCTTCTCCTCAAATGCATCTATGCTATTTTCTTTAACTACTCCCTTTGGTAGTGAATTCCACATTTTAGGCACTCTCAGGGTAAAGAATTTCATCCTGAATTCTCTATTGCATTTATTAGTGAGAATCTTATATTTATGGCTCCTAGTTTAAAATAACATTTCAGATTTCAAATCTCAGTCAAATGTAACAACTAAAAAGCATAACTAAAGTTCGTTTTAGGATTAATTGTAGCAAGGGCACAACATTGCGGCATGGCCTGTACATGGTTTTGTTTCTTAATCAAGATTCTTTAAAGTGTAATCAGGATATTATTATCATTGATTGCTGAACATATGAATTATTCAAAATATTTAAATAAAATCACCCACTATTACAGGTAAGTGTACGGATAAAAGCGAAGCTGAAGATGTTGCAAACGCAATTAAACAGAGCACATTTTAGTATTACATTTTTATAAATAATTCAGTACTGAATTACATTGGTCAGCAGGGATAGCCGTGGTGTGACATAGAATGCTAACAGCTGCTTAATAGAGTGCAAGGGAAAGAAAAGGCACAAGTGGCAACAGACACCAACTGACTAGTTACTGATTCTTGCAGGTTAGGGTCTTGCCTTAGATATTTTCTTGGGTCACTTCTGTAAGCATGTCTGAGCATCTTACAATCAGGCCAATATCTAATTATACTTACAGGTATCTAACAACAACTTGCATTTAAGTGTGGAGTCCCATTATTTCAGGATTTAATTGTTGGAGATTTTAAAATGTCTAAATTAAAATGACCATTTAAATAAAAATCCTTTCTGTCTCATTTTATCTGTCTCTGGTAAGCCAATCTTTCTTCCCCTCTCTTTATTTCTTTTTCTGTACTGATTTCACATTAAATTGACCCACTCTAATGTATACTTCCCTCTCAGATTTTGCACTGTTAATTTCACAATCCTTCAATCTGATTAGTTAAGAAGATGCGCAGTTACTGGCCCCGTTCTCCCAAGACCCAGGTGCCTCGTTTCCCTCACTGCGATGTTATCAGCTCACATTAGCAACAACTTGCTATGATTTGAAAATCTAAACATGCAAGGATCAGTCTAACTGGCTGACACCATTAGATTCACTATGACAGCAAAAGCTGACCCATTGGGAACAAGGAAAATCTGAAATAAAAACAGAAACTGTTGGAAATACTCAACAGGTCATGCAGCATCTGTGGAGAGAGAAGCAGAGTTAACATTTCAGGTCTGTGACCTGTCATCAGAACTGGCAATGGTTAGAAAAGAATTAGGTTTTAGCAAGTGAAGGGGCGGGGGTGAGGGGTGTGGGTGCAATGTTGGTGGGGAAGAGAACAAATGGGAAGGTGTGTGATAGGGCACAGGGCAGGAGAGATTAAAGAACAAACCCATGACAAAATGATGAAAGGTCACAGACCTGAAATGTTAACCCTGCTTCTCTCTCCACAAATGCTGCCTGGCCTGCTGAGTATTTCCAGTATGTTCTGTTTTATTTCCGATTTTCAGCATCTGCAGTACTTTGCTTTTATTATAATGTATTTTAACATGTGCAAGTAGTGTGCCATCTAGTGGTTGCAATGTCAACAAATGCGTTCTTTTGTGAAAGCATGATAAGCAATATGAACAGTATAATAGACCAAGGAATATCGATGCACAGTAGGATGGAATAGTTGAATTTCTTGTCAGTAGTATAGATAATGGATGCACTGGTTATGAGTTTCCAAAATTCCCTAGATTTTAGAACAGCTCCAGCGGTGTGGAAGTTAACAAATGTAATACCTCTATTTAAGAAAGGAAGGAAACAGAAAACAGGAAACTACAGGCCAATTGGCCTGACATCAGTCATCGGGAAAATGTTAGAATCTAGTATTAAGGAAGTCTTAACAAAGCACAGAGTGAACATGGCTTTACGAAAGGGAAATCATGTTTGACAAATTTCTTAAAGTTTTTTGAGAATGTAACTAGTAGGGTATGTTGAACGTACATATTATACCATGTGGGAACTCCAGGACCCTCCCCATGTCCTGGACAACTATATGTGCAGGAAGTGCCACCAAATGCAAAAACTCAAGCGCCAAATCTTGGAACTTGAGGAGCAGCGGGTGTCGCTGAGGTGCATTTGCTAGGATGTGAGATACGTGGATAACACGCTTCAGGAGGTGGTCACCCCACAGCTTAAGAGAGTCCAGGCAGAGAGGGACTGGGTAGCTGCCGGATAGACCAGAAGGAGTAGTGCAGGAGTTCTCAGAGGGCATCCCACTTTCTAACCAGTATTCAATTCTGAGTGCCAATGGGAGAGAGGGTTCCTCTGGAGAGTGCAGTGAGAGTCATGACCAGGTGGCTCAGCTGTGCAAGGAGGGAGAAGAAAAGACATGAGAGCAATAGTGGTAGGGGATTCTACAGTTAGGGAACAGACAGGCATTTCTGTGGTTGCAGACGTGATTCCAGGATGGTATGTTGCCTCCCTGGTGCAAGGGTCAGGGATATCACCGAGTGGCTACAGAGCATTCTGGAGGGTGAGGCTGCACAGCCAGAGATCATCGTCCACATAGGTACCAACAATATAGGTAGAAAAAGGGATTAAGTCCTGCTTGCTAATCTCATTCCTAACTCCCTAAACTCAGCCTGCAGGACCTCAAAAGTAGTAATCTCTGGATTACTCCGAAGGCCACATGTGAGTGAGTATAGAAATAGGAGAATACACCAGATAAATGTGTGGCTGGAGAGATGGTGCAGGAGGGAGAGCTTCAGATTTCTGGGACATTGGGACTGGATCTGGGGAAGGTGGGACCTGTACAAGCCAGATGGTCTACACCTGAACACAACCGGGAAGCATATCCTTGCAGGAAGGTTTGCTAGTGTTGTTGGGGATGGTTTAAACTAGATTGGCAGGGGGATGGCAACCTAAGAGCAGTTTCAGATAGGATAAATTCAGAGCAGGTAATGGGAGGCAGAAAATTAGCAAGTGACTCTGAAAAGACAGAAGAAGCAAAGGTTAAAAAGTGTACAGCACAGGAATCTGGCAATGATAAAAGGTATTTATTTAAATGCAAGGAGTATAGCAAATAAAGCCGATGAGCTGAGGGCACAGATAGACACATGGCAGCATGATATCATTGCTATAACGGAAACCTGGCTGAAAGAGGGGAAAAAATGGCAGCTCAACATCCCTAGATATAGAGTTTTCAGGCAGGGTAGAGAGGGGGATGAAAAAGGAGGGGGTGTAGCATTATTAGTTAAGGAATCAATTATAACTGTGAGGAGGGATGATATGCGAAATGAATCATCAAATGAGGCCATATGGGTTGAGCTCAGAAATACAAAAGGGGCAGCCACACTACTAAGTGTGTATTAGAGACACCCAAATAGTGAGAAGGAAATAGAAGAACAAATATGTAGACAAATTTCTCAGTGCAAAAACAATAGGGCAATAATAGTTGGGGATTTCAACTACCCTAATATCAACTGGGATACAAATAGTGTGAAGGGCATAGAGGGCACAAAATTCTTGAACTGCAGTCAAGAGAACTTTTTTAGCTGGCACGTAACAAGCCCAACGAGAGGGGGTGCAATTCAAGATTTAGTCTTAGGAAATGAAGCTGGGCAAGTGGATGAAGTAGCAGTGAGTGACCATTTTGGAGATAGTGACAATAATACAGTTAGATTTAGCATTATTATGGAAAAAGATCTATCTAACCCAGCCTTAAATGTATTCAATGATGGAGCATCCACAACCCTCTGGGGTAGAGAATTCCAAAGATTCAAAACCCTTTGAGTGAAGTAATTTCTACTCATCTCAGTCCTGAATGATTGACCCCTTATCCTGAGACTGTATCCCCGTGTTCTAGATTCCCTGACCAGGGGGAACAATCTCTCAGCTTCTACCCTATCAAGCCCTTTCAGAATCTTGTATGTCTCAATTAGATCACTTCTCATTCTTCTAAACTCCAGAGAATATCGGCCCAATTTACTCTGCCTCTCATGTTAAGACAACCCCCTCAACCCAGGGACCAATTTAGTAAATCTTCACTGCACGGGCTCAGTGTAAGTTTATCCTTTCTTAAATGTGGAGACCAAAACTGCACATAGTATTCCAGGTCTCACCAAAGCCCTGTACAATGTTAGTGAGACATCTTTTATTCCTGTACTCCAATCCACTAGCAATAAAGGTCAACATGCCATTTGCCTTCCTAATAGCCTGCTGTACCTGCATGTTATGTTGTGCAGTCCTTGTACGAGTACCCCCAAGTTTCTCTGAACATCAACACTTACCAGTTTCACACATTTTAAAAAATATTCTGCTTTTCTATTTTTATGACCAAAGTAAACAATTCACATTTCCCTACATTGTACTCCATTTCCCCATCGTGTTGCCCACTCACTTAACCTGCCTATATCTCTTTGCAGCCTCTCTATGTCCTCCCTGCAGCTTACCTTTCCACCGAGCTTTGTATCATCAGCAAACATAGATACATTACTCTCTGTCTCTTCATCCAAGTCATTAATATAGAGTGTAAATAGCTGAGGTTCCAGCACTGATCCTTGTGGCACTCCATTATTCACTGCCTGCCAACTTGAAAATGCTCCACTTATTCAGTCTCTGCTTCCTGTCTGTTAATCAATCCTCTATCCATGCTAATATATTACCCCACAACACCATGAGCCCTTATCTTGCCTATTCATCTTTTATGTGGCACTTTATTGAATGCCTTTTGAAAATCCAGAAATACTACATCTACTGGTTCCCCTTTATCTACCCTACGAGCTACATCCTCAAAAAACCCTAAAAAAATTTGTCAAACAGGATCTCCCTTTAGTAAAACCATGCTGACTTGTTCTAATCATACTATGCTTTTCCAAGTGCAACGCTAAGAATTCTTTTATAATAGCTTCCAGCATCTTCCCAATGATTGATGTTAGGCTAACTGGCCTGTAGTTCCCTGTTTTCTCTCCACCTCCTTTCTTGAAAAGCAGTGTAACATTTTCCAACTCCCAATCTGACAGGACCATTTCTGAATCTAAGGAATTCTGGAAAATCAGAGCCAGTGCGCCCACCGTCTCTGCAGCTATTTCTTTTAGAACCCTAGGATGTAGGCCAACTGGTCCTGGGGACTTGTCAGATTTTAGTCCCTCAGGTTTCTCCAATACTTTTTCTCGACTGATATCAATATCCTTAATTTCCTCACTCTTTTTAGCCCCTAGGTTACTGCCTATTTCTGGTATGGAACTTGTGACTTCTACTGTTCAATGCCTCTGCCATTTCCTCATTCCCCATGATGATATCTCCTGCCTCTGCCTCTAAGGGACCAACATCTACATAAGCTAATCTCTTCCTTTTAATGTACTTACTAAAGCTCTTAAAACTGTTTTTCCATTTCTGGCTAGTTTACTCATTCTATTTTTTCCCTTTTTATCAACTTTTTGGTGGCCCTTTGCTGGTTTCTAAAACACTCCCAATCCTCAGACTTGCTACTATTTTTTGCAACATTGTAAGCCTCTTCTTTTAGTCTAATACTCTCCTGAACTTCCTGAGTGAGCCACGGATGGGTCTTTCTGGACAAGTTTTTGTTTTTGAATGGAATGTACTTTTGTTGAACCATTTCAATTGTTTCTTTAAATTTTCCCACTGTTCATTTACTGCCATACCTTCCAGTCTATTTACCCAATTAACCTTAGCCAGTTCTCCCCTCATACCTTCGTAATTGGCTTTGTTTAAGTTTAAGATTCTTGTTTGTGATTGACATAATTGCTGTAGCTGCAAGAGCAGGTCAGAGACTAGGAATTCTGCAGTTAGTTATTCACCTCATGACTCCCCAAAGCCTGTCCACCATCTACAAGGCACAAGTCAGGAGCATGATGGAATACTCTCCACTTTCCAGGATGTGTGCAGCTCCAACAACACTCAAGAAGCTCGAGACCATCCAAGACAAAGCAGCCCACTTGATTGGCACCCCATCCACCACCTTCAACATTCACTCCCTCCTCCACTGACGCACATTGGCAGCAGTGTGTACCATCTACAAGATGCACTGCAGCAACTCACCAAGGCTCCTTTGACAGCACCTTCCAAGCCCGCAACCTCTACCACCTAGAAGGACAAAGGCAGCAGATACATGGGAACACCACCTCAGTTCAACACCACGCATGTTCCCCTCCAAGCCACACACAATCCTGACGTGGAACTTTATCGCCGTTTCTTCACTGTCACTGGGTCAAAATCCTGGAACTCAATTCTAAACAGCACTGTTGGTGTACCTACAACCCAAGGAATGCAGTGGTTCAAGAAGGCAGCTCACCACTACCTTCTCATGGGCAATTAGGGATGGGCAATAAATGCTGGCATAGCCAGCAACACCCACATCCCCCAAAAGAATAAAGTCAAAATGGATTTGTTAAGGGAAAGTTGAGTCTTCCTAACTTAATTGAATTTTTTGAGGAAGTAACAAGGAGGACTGATGAGGGTAGTAGAGTGGATCTTGTCTACATGGATTCTGGTAAGGTATTGACAAGTACCACAAGGCAGACTGGTCATAAAAGTAAAAGCCCATGGGAGTTCCTCAGGGTAGTGTCCTAGGCCCAACCATCTTCAGCTGCTTCATCAATGACCTTGCATCCATCATAAGGTCAGAAGTGGGGATGTTCACTGATGATTGCAAAATGTTCAGCATCATTCGCGACCCCTGCCCTTGACATCAAGGCAGCATTTGACCGAGTATGGCATCAAGGAGCCCTAGCAAAACTGAGGTCAATGGGAATCAGGAGGAAAACCCTCCGCTGGCTGGAGTCATATCTAGCGCAAAGGAAGATGGTTGTGGTTGTTGGAGGTCAATCATCTGAGCTCCAGGACATCACTGCAGGAGTTCCTCAGGGTAATGTCCTAGGCCCAACCATCTTCAGCTGCTTCATCAATGACCTTCCTTCAATCATAAGGTCAGAAGTGGGCTTGTTCGCAGATGATTGCACAATGTTTAGCACCATTTGTGTCTCCTCAGATACTGAAGCAGTCCATGTAGAAATGCAGCAAGACCTGGACAATATCCAGGCTTGGGCTGATAAGTGCCAAGTAACATCCGCGCCGCACAAGTGCCAGGCAATGACCATCTCCAACAAGAGAGAATCTAACCATCGCCCCTTGACATTCAACAGCATGACCATTGCTGAATCCCCCACTATCAACATCCTAGGGGTTACCATTGACCAGAAACTGAACTGGAGTAGCCAGATAAATACCGTGGCTATAAGAGCAGGTCAGAGGCTAGGAATCCTGAGGCGAGTAACTCACCTCCTGACTCCCCAAAGCCTGCCCACCATCTACAAGGCACGTCAGGAGTGTGATGGAATACTCTCCACTTGCCTGGATGGGTGCAGCTCCAACAACACTCAAGAAGCTCGACACCATCCAGGACAAAGCAGCCCGCTTGATTGGCACCCCATCTACAAACATTCACTCCCTCCACCACCGACGCACTGTGGCAGCAGTGTGTACCATCTACAAGATGCACTGCAGCAATGCACCAAGGCTCCTTAGACAGCACCTTCCAAACCCATGACCTCTACCACCTAGAAGGACAAGGGCAGCAAATGGATGGGAACAGCACCACCTGCAAGTTCCTCTCCAAGCCGCACACCATCCTGACTTGGAACTATATCGCCGTTCCTTCACTGTCGCTGGGCCAAAATCCTGGCACTCCCTTCCTAACAGAACTGTGGGAGTAGCTACCCCACATGGACTGCAGCGGTTCAAGAAGGCAGCTCACCACCACCTTCTCAAAGACAATTAGAGATGGGCAATAAATGCTGACCTAGCCAGGAACACCCACATCCCATGAATGAATAAAAAAATACAGGGGAATGTGCCAAGTTGGATCCAAAATTGGCTCAGTGACAGGAAACAAGGGGTAATAGTCGCCGGATGTTTTTGTGAATGGGAAATGGTTTACAGTGGTGTTCCACAGGGTTAATTTTTGCTGCCTTGCTGTATTAATGATTTGGACTTAAATGTGGAAGGCATGATTGGGAAATATGCAGATGACACAAAAATTGACCATGTACTTGATAGTGAAGAGGATAGCTGTAGACTCCAGAATGATATCAATGGTTTGGTTGAGTGGGCGGAAAAATGGTAAATGGAATTTAATCCGAAGAGGTGTGAGGTAATGAATTTGAGAGGGAAAACAAAGCAAGGAAATACTCAAGGGAGTTCCAGGATTTTGACCCAGCAACAGTGAAGAAATGGTGATAAACTTCCATGTCAGGATTGTGTGTGGCTTTGAGGGGAACTTGCGTGGTGTTAAGCTGAGGTGGTGTTCCCATGTATCTGCTGCCTTTGTGCTTCTAGGTGGTAGAGGTCGCGGGTTTGGGAGGTGCTGTCGAAGGAGCCTTGGTGAGTTGCTGCAGTGCATCTGAGAGGGAAAACAAAGAAAGGGAATACACAATAAACTGGAGGATATTGAGACGTGTAGAGGAAGTGAGAGACCTTGGAATGCATGTACACAGGTCCCTGAAGGTGGCAGGACAGGTAGATAGAGTGGTGAAGAAGGCATATGGAATGCTTTATTTTATTGGCTGAGGTATGGAGTAAAAAAGCAGGGATATAATGCTTAAACTGTATAAAATTCTGGCTAGGCCACAGCTAGAGTACTGCGTACAGTTCTGGTCACCACATAACAGGAAGGACATAATTGCTCTGGAGAGAGTACAGAGGAGATTTACAAGAATATTGCCAGGGCTAGAAAATTGCAGCTATGAGGAAAGATTGGATAGGTTTGGGTTGTTTTCCTTAGAACAGAGGAGGCTGAGGGGTGACTTAATTGAGATGTACAAAATTATCTTTCCTCACAGCTGCAATTTTCCAGCCCTGGTAATACTCTTGTAAATCTCCTCCATACTCTCTCCAGAGCAATTATGTCCTTATTGCAATGTGGTGACCAGAACTGTACACAATACTCCAGCTGTGGCCTAACCAGCATTTTAACCTTGCAGGTTACAGCACTTCAGGTGCAGGTCCAGGAAGCTTTTAAATTAGTTGAGGGTTTCTGCCTCCACCACTGATCCAGGCAGTGAATTCGAGACAATCACCACCCTCTGGGTGAAAAAGTTTTTCCTCATGTCCCATGATTGGGGGCGGCTGTTTGAGGATAAATCACCATCTGACATGTGGGAGTCTTTCAAACGTCAGTTGATTCGAATCCAGGACCAGCACGTTCCTGTGAGGAAGAAGGATAAGTTTGGCAAGTTTCGGGAACCTTGGATAACGCGGGATATTGTGAGCCTAGTCAAAAAGAAAAATGAAGCACTCATAAGGGCTGGAAGGCAAGGAACAGATGAATCCCATGAGGAATATAAAGACAGCAGGAAGGAACTTAAGCAAGGAGTCAGGAGGGCTAAAAGGGGTCATGAAAAGTCATTGGCAAACAGGATTGAGGAAAATCCCAAAGCTTTTTATACGTATATAAAGAGCAAGAGGGTAACTAGGGAAAGGGTTGGCCCGCTCAAGGACAGAGAAGGGAATCTATGTGTGGAGCCAGAGGAAACGGGCGAGGTACTAAATGAGTACTTTGCATCAGTATTCACCAAAGAGAAGGACTTGGTGGATGATGAGCCTAGGGAAGGGAGTGTAGATAGTCTCAGTCATCTCATTATCAAAAATGAGGAGGTGTTGGGTGTCTTGCAAAGCATTAAAGTAGATAAGTCCCCAGGGCCTGATGGGATCTACCCCAGAATACTGAGGGAGGCAAGGGAAGAAATTGCTGGGGCCTTGACAGAAATCTTTGCATCCTCATTGAGGACTGGAGAATAGCCAACGTTGTTCCTTTGTTTAAGAAGGGTAGCAAGGATAATCCAGGAAATTATAGGCCGGTGAGCTTTACGTCAGTGGTAGGGAAATTATTAGAGAGGATTCTTCGGGACAGGATTTACTCCCATTTGGAAACAAACTAACTTATTAGTGAGAGGCAGCATGGTTTTGTGAAGAGGAGGTCGTGTCTCACTAATTTGATTGAGTTTTTTGAGGAAGTGACAAAGATGATTGATGAAAGAAGGGCAGTGGATGTTATCTATATGGACTTTAGTAAAGCCTTTGACAAGGTCCCTCATGGCAGACTGGTACAAAAGGTGAAGTCACACGGGATCAGAGGTGAGCTGGCAAGATGGATATAGAACTGGCTCAGTCATAGAAGACAGAGGGTAGCAGTGGAAGGGTGTTTTTCTGAATGGAGGGATATGACTAGTGGTGTTCCGCAGGGATCAGTGCTGGGACCTTTGCTCTTTGTAGTATATATAAATGATTTGGAGGAAAATGTAGCTGGTCTGATCAGTAAATTTGCGGACGACACAAAGGTTGGTGGAGTTGCGGATAGTGATGAGAATTGTCAGAGGATACAGCAGGATATAGATCGGTTTGAGACTTGGGCGGAGAAATGGCAGATGGAGTTTAATCCAGACAAATGTGAGCTAATGCATTTTGGAAGGTCTAATGCAGGTGGGAAGTATACAGTAAATGGCAGAACCCTTAGGAGCATTGACAAGCAGAGAATTCTGGGCGTACAGGTCCACAGGTCACTGAAAGTGGCAACGCAGGTGAATAAGGTAGTCAAGAAGGCATACGGCATGCTTGCCTTCATTGGTCAGGGCATGGAGTATAAAAATTGGCAAGTCATGCTGCAGCTGTACAGAACTTTAGTTAGGCCACACTTAGAATATTGCGTGCAATTCTGGTCGCCACACTACCAGAAGGACGTGGAGGCTTTGGAGAGGGTACAGAAGAGGTTTACCAGGATGTTGCCTGGTCTGGAGGGCATTAGCTATGAGGAGAGGTGGGATAAACTCGGATTGTTTTCACTGGAACGACGGAGATGGAAAGGGCAACATGATAGAGGTTCATAAAGTTATGAGCGGCATGGACAGAGTGGATAGTCAGAAGCTTTTTCCCAGGGTGGAAGAGTCAGTTACTGGGGGGTATAGGTTTAAGGTGCAAGGGGCAAAGTTTAGAGGGGATGTGCGAGGCAAGTTCTTTACACAGAGGGTGGTGAGTGCCTGGAACTTGCTGCCGGGGGAGGTGGTGGAAGCAGGTACGATGGCGACGTATAAGAGGCATTTTGACAAATACATGAATAGGATGGGAATAGAGGGATACAGATCCCGGAAGTGCAGAAGGTTTTCGTTTAGGCAGGCATCAAGATCGGCGCAGCCTTGGAGGGCCGAATGGCCTGTTCCTGTGCTGTACTGTTCTTTGTTCTTTGTCCCCTATAACCTTCTACCAATCATCTTAAATCTGTGCCCCCTGGTAATTGACCTCTCCGCAAGGGGAAGCAGGTCCTTTCTGTCGGCCCCTCATAATTAGACTGTTTCAGCATTACATCCCTACTTTTGTACTGGAAGGTGGGATTAGAATGGGCGGCTAGTTTTTTCAGTTGCTCAGACATGACGGACTGAATGGCCTCTTTCTGTGCCATAACTTTGCTATGGCTGTATGGTTCTTTGGTTCTATGGGTAGATAAAGGGGAGCCAGTCAATGGAGTATACTTGGATTTTCAGAAAGTATTCAATAAGGTGCCACTCAAAAGGTTAAACACAAGAAAAGGGCTCGTGAAGTTGGGGTACTATATACATAATGATGGATGGAGGATTGGTTAACTGACAATTAGCAGCGAGTAGGGATAAAAGGTGCATTTTTCAGTTGTTTTTATTCTTTCATGGGATCTGGGTATCACTGGCAAGGTCAGCATTTTTTGCCCATCCCTAATTGCCCTTGAACTGTGTTGTTTGCCCGGCCATTTCGGAGGCCAGTTAAAAATCGAAAACAATGCTGTGGTCTGGATTCACATGCAGGCCAGACCTTGTCGGGACAGCAGATTTCCTTCCCTAAAGGGCATTACTGAACCAGATAGGTTTTTTTGGCACCATTACGGAGACTAACTTTCAATTCCAGATTTTTATAAATTAATTGAAATTAAATTCTACCAGATGCCTTGGTGGGATTTGAAACCATGTCTTCAGGGGATTAGCCTGGGCCTTTGGATTACTAGTTCAGTGACATAACATCGATGCCACCATCTCCCCATGTTGGCTGGCTGTAACAGTTGGAGTGCTGCAAGGACTGGTGCTGGGCCTGGGCTATTTGCAATCGATATGAATGACTGAGATGCAGAGACTGAGAGTAATGTATCCAAGTTTGCTGACGATACAAAGTTAGGTCGGAATATAAACTGTGAGGAGGATACAAGGAGATTGCAAAGAGATACAGGGCAGGATTCTGAGCCCTCGCCAGGGCAGAGAACAGAGGCGGATGGAAGCTAAAAGCAGCCTCGCCGGCTGGCATGTCCATTCCCCAGCTACATGCTGCCTCCAGGCCAGTTTAGCAAAGGTGGGGTGGGGGATGGGCGGCAGAGCTACATGCCCATACACAGCAGGTAGTCGACACATACTTGTTAAGAACCTATTGACAACAACTAAAGGAGGCTGACTGGGATTTTCCAGTCAGCTTCCAGGTTCCCACAGACAGCAGGGGCCAGTTTAGGTGCCTGGAAGTGGCAGACCGAGGGGCTAGTTCTCCAGGCAGGAATAAAGGCCCTCCCTGCCTGCCTGGAGCTGCAGCAGCCACAAGCCATATGTAAAGGGGCTCCCCCTCTCTACCTTCCCTCGATTGGTTGCCTGGCTGCAAAAAACATTTTTTAATTTAAGTTCAAAAATGTTGGAGCGATGGCGCCTCCATTTTGAAGCACCCTCTACTTTACTTACCCTCCATTGCAACCTGCTGCTCCTTTGAATTGCCTTCCATCTTTGAGAGCCTGCCTGTCATCCTTAATTGGACAGTGAGCCTGTCTTCATGCCAATTAAGGAGGGGCCCCATGAAAATTGGGGCTGGTGACTGTTTCCCCTCAGGGGTTGGGTTTGTGAACTGGAAAATGTCCCGACCTTTGTTTCCTGCCCCCGGAGGTAAAATCCTGCTCATAGACAGGTTAAGTGAGTGGGCAACAAGGTTGCAGATGGAGTATAATGTGGAAAAGTTTTTGATTATTCACTTTAGTAGTAAGAATAGAAACCAGAATATTTTTTTAAAAGGCGTGGTACTTCTAAATGTTGATGTTCAGAGAGACTTGGGTGTCCTTGTACAAGGAAGACAGAAGGTTAGCATGCAGGTATAGCAAGCAATTAGGAATGCAAATGGCATGTTGGCCTTTATGCCTGGGGATTGGAGTACAAGAATAAGGAAGCCTGCCTACAATTGTATGGGGCTTTGGTGGGACCACACCTGGAGTACTGTGCACAGATTTGCTCTCCATTTTTAAGGAAGGATATACTAGTCTTGGAGGCGGTACAGTGAAGGTTCACTAGATTGGTTCCTGGGATGAGAGGATTGTTCTATGACAAAAGGCTGAGTAAATTCAGTCTAAACTCTTTGCAGTTTAGAAGAATGAGAGGTGATCTCATTGAAATGTATACAGTTCTGAAGGGGCTTGACAGGGTAGACACTACGTGGTTTTTTCTCCTGGCTGAGAAATCTAGATCATGGTAACAAAGGCTCAGGATAAGGAGTGGATCATTTAGGACTGAATTGAAGAGAAATTTCTTCACTCAGAGGGTTGTGAATCTTCGGAATTGTCTACCCCACAGGATTGCGGATGCTCCATCGTTGAGTCTGTTTAAGTCTAAGAGAGAAAGATTTTTGGTCTCAGGGAATCAAGGGATAAGGGGAGTGGGCGGGAAAGTGGAGTTGAGGAAGAAGATCAGCCATGATCGTACTGAATGATAGAGCAGGCTTGAGGGACCATATGGTCTACTCCTGTTTCTATTTCTTATTTTCTTATGCTCTTAGTAGATCTTCCATGAATTACTCATATTGTAGTCTGGGGCCTGGAGCCTGGTCCCTGATAGTTACTGAGCCCCATTCTCTCAGATCCCTTGCTGTTGTCCCTCACAGACCCACTGCTGCCAGTCTTTAAATTCTCTAAATGTGCACAACTACTTAACCTCATTGGTAGATCTGCCGTGGCATTACAGGTAGTCAAAGAAAGTCAATATGGATTTGTGAAGCGTCTGACTAATCTAGTAAAATGTTTTATGGACATCACTAACATCGTTGACAGGTAGGGCTGAATTTTCAATTGCAGGAGGGGCGAGCAGGGCGCACATTGAAAATTGCGTTCCTAGAGGGCGTCACTGGATCCCAATGCTTCCAGAATGGGATGCAATTTTCACAGGAAGTGTGGGAGAAGGTAACTGGGAACTCATTCACCTCCAATTAATAGCCCATTAAGCTCTTTGAGGAGCTTGTTAACAGGCTGGGGAGGGCGAGGCAGTTATTTTCAAATCACAAATTACCAAACTCAAACATACCTGGTGCACATTAGTGCACAGCGGTCAGGTTCAATGCGAGCAGCTGCAAATGTGCTTTTTAAACCACAATAAATTTTGCTACCAGGGCTTTCGCTGCAAGATCAGGCGCAGTACCATTTGGCTAATTATCTGAGTGCTGAGTCTTTTTGCCCTCTGAATTCCTGCCTTCTCTCTTGTGCAAGGCAGCAGCAGGCCCCATCATGGCTGCCATCTGTCTTTGAGGCTTTTGCTCCATTAGGCATCTCCCACCTCTTCGCAGAGCTCTGTGCCACCATTTGGGTACCAAGCTCCACTCTGGCCCAATTAGGAGATTACAATTTGAAGATTGTGTCATGTGAGTGACACAGATGCAGCACAGGGTCTGGACCGAAAACTGACCAAATCTGACCAGCATGCAATACAAAGTCCAAATGGGCTTTTTGAGCTAAAGGAACCTGTAAACGGCTGCAAGCTGCTTGCATTAGAGATAAACAGAGTCACTGGTGAAAAAAACACTAAGGCTATGGAATGATTAGCAAAGAACAGAAAAGTCATAAAAATTGAGTCAAAACCAATAAACAGACATTCTTCAAAGCTATGTTTCACTTTGATGCTGAGTCACAACTTTGGCGAAGCTTCATGTACACAAAAACATGGAGCCATGGTGTCTGAAAACACGAAGATGAGATTGAATGTGTTTTAAGAAATGCTAATTTAGCTAACCTAAGTGGTCCAAAATGTTTTGAAAAGTCTTGATAGTGTGTCATAAACTGTTGTTGATTGATGTCAGAATTTGCCTTCTTTTGAAATGCGAAAAAACTTGAAATTCTCCAAGGAACAGCTTGTAAGAAGTCAGTGGTTGTTTAATTGTCCTGTGGTTTAAAATGTGTATGTGGCCAGGAAAGGAAGATGCAATTGTGTTTACTGATAAAGATCTTAAAGGCATCTGTAACATCCATGATAGGTGATGGAACTACTGAAGGAAATATAAACATATGCTGATCATAAGACAGTTTCCAATATCATGTTTTGAACAATGAATCAGATGTCTCATTGGACAATTGTAGCTTAAGGTGGATTTTGATAGGACAGTATGATCTTGTCAATGAAACATCCTGCCCACCTGATTTGGTGCTTAAGCCAAGCCACTAGGTCAGTTGTAGAAGAGTACAATGAACGTGTATAACGTGGGAAAATGTGAAATTGTCCATTTAGACAGGAAGAATGAAAAAGAAGCATATTATCTAAATGGTGAGAGATTGCAGGATTCTGAGATGTAGAGGGATCTGGATGTTCTAGTGCATGAATCACAAAAGGTTAGTATGCAGGTACAGCAAGTAATTCGGAAAGCAATTAGAATGTTATCATTTATTGCGAGGGGAATTGAATACAAAAGTAGGGAGGTTTTGCTTCCGTTATACAGGGCATCGATGAGACCACGTCTGGAGTACTGTGTACAGTATTGGTCTCCTTATTCAAGGAATGATGTAAACGCGGTAGAAGCAGTGCAGAGAAAGTGTACTGGACTAATACCTGGCATGGGTGTGTTGTCTTATGAGGAAAGGTTGGACAGGCTAGGCTTGTATCCGCTGGAGTTTAGAAGAGTAAGAGGCGACTTGATTGATCATATAAGATCCTGAGGGGTCTTGACAGGGTGGATGTGGAAAGGATGTTTCATCTTGTGGGAGATCTAGAACCGGGGTCACTACTTTAAAATAAGAGGTCGCCCATTTAAGAAAGAGATGAGCAGAAACCTTTTTCTCTCAGAGGGTCGTGAGTCTTTGGAACTCTCTTCCTCAAAAGGCAGTGGAAGCAGAGTCTTTGAATATTTTTAAGGTAGAGGTAGATAGATTCTTGTTAAGCAAGGGGTGAAAGTTATTGGGGTTAGTCGGGACTGTCGAGTTCTGGTTCCAATCAGATCAGCCAATATCTGATTGAATGACGAAGCAGACTCGAGGGGCCTACTCCTGCTCCTAATTTTTATGTACAGATTGTGGTTGAATGCAATTCTGCTGCTGCTGATGGCCCACATCGCCTCATGGATGCTCAGTTTTGAGTTGCTAGATCTGTTCAAAATCTATTCTATTTAGCACAGTGGTAGTGCCACACACCACGATGGTGGGTACCCTCAATGTGAAGACAGGACTTTTTCTCCACAAAGACTGTGCGATGGTCACTCCTACCAATACTGTCATCGACAGATGCATCTGCAACAGGTAGATTGGCAAGGACAAGGCCAAGTAGGATTTTCCCTCTTGTTGGTTCCCTCACCAGCTGCCACAGGCGCAGTCCAGCAGCAATGTCCTTTGGGACTTGGCCAGCTCAGTCGATAATGGTGCTACCGAGCCACACTTTGTGATAGACGTTGAAGTCCCCTACCCAGAATAGTTTGACCTGATGCCATGGCACCTCATGGGGTCCGGAGTAAATGTTGAGGACTCCCAAGGCAACTCCCTCCCAACTGTATACCACTGTGTCGCCACCTCTGGTGGGTATGTCCTGTGTGGGGTGGGGATGGTGACATTGTTTGTAAGGTATGATTCCATGAGTATGAATATGTCAGCCTTTTGCCATTGTCATTTCCAGTGCCAGGTGGCCCGTCTGGTTTCATTCCTTTTCTTAGATTTTGTAGCGGTTTGATACAACTGAGTGGCTTACTAGGCGATTTCAGAGGGCATTTAAGTGTCAACCACATTGCTCTGGGTCTGGAGTCACATGTAGGCCAGACCAGGTAAGGACAGCAGATTTCCTTCCCTAAAGGACATTAGTAAACCAGACGGGTTTTTACAAAAATCAACAATGGTTTTATGGTCATGGACTAGATTTTATGACTTTATTTATTTTATGATTCCAATTTATTAATTGAGTTCAATTATTCATTGAATTGAATTCAAATTTCACCATCCACCATGGTGGGATTCGAACCCATGTCGCCAGAGCCTGGGCCTCTGGGTTACTAGTTTACTAGTATGCATTACTACTATGCCACCCCTCCCCTCAGGGGAAAACACTTCTGCTCTCTAAAGCTGTCCACACCATCCTTCAGTTAATGGGTTTCCTGAGGGCTGAGAATCCCAGTTGACCACTGTAAGACCTGTGAAGCAGGCTAAATCAGAGGCTGCCAGCTTCATTAAAATATTTAAATTGCCGACCCACCTCCTGGGATAAAGTTGACTGCCCACTCCTAGTCTCGCCTCTGTTAATCCTGGAAGTGCACGGGTCGGAAGTAGGTTGGGGTCAGATTTTCTATTTTTAAAATGTTAACATCTGATTCAACACATTTTTGGATGTCAAAATTCAGCCCATAGCTTTTACTGTGTTCTTGAGAGCACATGGAGTGAAACAAGTTGGCTGAAGACTGGCATCTGTGATGGTGGGGACCTCAGGAGGAGGCCAAGGAGGATTTTTAAAAAGTTTTTAATTTTTTTTAATTCATGGTAAGTGGCCATCCCTGGCTAGGTCAGCATTTATTGTCCATCCCTAATTGCCCTTGAGAAGGTGGTGGCGAGCTGCCTTCCTGAACCGCTGCAGTCCATGTGAGGTAGGTACACCCACAGCACTATTAGGAAGGGAGCTCCAGGATTTAGACCCAGCAACAGTGAAGGAACGGCGATATAGTTCCAAGTCAGGATGGTGTGTGACTTGGAGGGGAACATGCAGGTGATGTTGTTCCCATGCATCTGCTGCCCTTGTCCTTCGAAGAGGTAGAGGTTGCGGGTTTGGAAGGTGCTGTCAAAGGAGCCTTGGTGAATTGCTGCAGTGCATCTTGTGGTTGGTGGTGAAGGGAGTGAATGTTGAAGGCGGTAGATGGGGTGCCAATCAAGCTTTGTCTAGGATGGTGTCAAGCTTCTTGAGTGTTGTTGGAGCTGCACCCATCCAGGCAAGTGGAGAGGATTCCATCACACTCCTGACTTGTGCCTGTAGCTGGTGGACATGCATTAGGGAGTCAGGAGGTGAGGTACTCACCACAGAATTCCTAGCCACTGACCTGCTCTTGTAGCCACAGTGCTTATGTGGCTGGTCCAATTCAGTTTCTGGTCAATGGAACCACAAAATGTTGATAGTAGGGGATGCCATTGAACATTGGGGGAGATGGTTAAATTCTCTCTTGTTAAAGATGGTCATTGCCTGGCACTTGTGTGGTGCGAATGTTACTTGCCACTTATCAGTCCAAGCCTGACTGTTGCCTAGGTCTTGCTGCATCTGAACATGGGCTGCTTCATTATCTGAGGAGTCACAAATGGTGCTCAACATTGTGCAATCATCAGCAAACATCCCCACTTCTGACCTTAAGATGGAGGGAAGGTCATTGATGAAGCAGATAAAGATGGTTGGATCCAGGACACTAGGATCATCCACTCGGCACTTCTGGCTGAAGATGGTCATTATTTCTCCAGTCTTTTACACTGACATGCTGGGCTTTGTTGTTGGGAATATTCATGGGACCTATTGTCCACCCCATTCATGGCTGGATGTGGCATAGTTGCAAAGCTTTGATCAGATCCATTGGTTGTGGGGGTCGTTCTGCTCGGTCTATAGCATGCTGCTTCTGCTATTTAGTATGCACGTTGTCCTGTGTTGCAGCTTCGCCAGGTTGGTGCTTGGTGCCGCCACCTCTGGTGGTGGGTCTGGCATGCTGGTGGGAAAGGACATGCCCAGGGATGATGATAGAGGAATCTGGAACATTGGCTGAGAGGTATGATTTTATATGTCATGCTGTTCAATTCATGTCTCTGGATTATTAGTCCAGACCTCTGGATTACTAGTTCACTAACATAACCACTATGCAACCATACCTGCTACCAGCCTCATCTCCAGGGCCATCCCCAAATCTCATCCAGCCTCAGTGCTAGGACTATTTCAACTGCAGCAGAGAGGAAATCCACTGATGTTTTTCAGATTATGCAGGGTTTTGATGAAGTGAATGGGGAAATACTATTTCCTCTGGTTGATGAGTCATTGAAGAGCAAACAGTGCAAAGAGAGATTAGGAGAAGTTGTTCAGAGTTGTTTGGAGCATGGAATGCTTTGCTACTCGGCATCAAGTACCCATCCTGATTCAACTCCAAACTCAGTTTGGCATTGCTCAGGGTTAACTGCACTGGCACTTGTTTGGGCCCAGTCAATAAAGCTATCTCTGATCATTGTTGGCTAGAGCGATGTAGTGGGACAGGCTGGCTAAGGCTGTTTGCCAACAAGTCCTTGCCATCCCAGTCCACAGCAGCGGGTGAAACTTGTACTGAGGCTTCCCAGGATAATGAGGGAGCGTTTATCGTCAAGCGGATCCAGACTACCGAACTTGGCTGTACACCTTGGGGTTCCTACAAGAACTGCAGCAGCAACTACTACAGATGCCATTTTCCAGAGATTTATTTGGCCAGCAAGTGGAGAAGCACAACAAGGCTGACAAGCATCTCCAGCAGAACCTTCAGACATCCCTGGATTGACACACATGGGGACACTGTCTAACTTTGTAGTTTATCCACTCGAAATACAGGTGCCTTCAGGGACAGCAGCCATTTCAAGGCTTTAGCCAGATGACAATGTCCTTATTCCTTGCCAGTCTGTTATTCCAGATTAGGATAAAGTGGCCTTCGAGATTCTGTCCAGCTCCACCTCCACAAGCAGTAATCTTGTCTTGATTGCTCACAATAGCTCCAATGGGCATGCTATTTCCAGTAATTCCATGTGGAATGGATCACTCTGGACTCTTGTGCCCAGGAGATCAGAAGTATTGAATAGCCTTTGCACATGCAGCTTGAGTCTCCATGTTTTCACGACATGTTTTGATTTGACCATCACAGGAAACATCAACTAGTGGACATACTGGCATGTGACATCAGCGTATACTACCATCCACCCTAAGATCGAGTGACGGATAGTTACAGTCAGCATTGTCATTGTTTGGGATATTTCTCCCGCTGAACCTTGCTCCACCAGTAATGTTCCCACAGATCTCCATTGACACAGCATTTGAACTGAAGGTGGTGGTCCTGGAAGCAGAATGTTCTTCAGCACTTGGTGTTATATCCATCAGGCTCTTCAGCTAATGCTTCAACATACGGGTGCAGGGTCATATTCAGAGTGGATAGGCTTCTGCACGAGTGGACACACAAGGTGTGAATGGTACAATCGGATATTATTCACCTTCAGACTGTGCATAGGATAAGTCAGCGTGCCTCCAGATAGACGATATGACAGACCTATATGTTCCCAAACAGGTTGAGACCCACTCGCAGGTTCCTTTGGCACGTTGCTTCCCGTGGGTGTTTAAACCATGTGATGACATTTTTGATGCCACATTTGGCTGGGGTGGACAACACAGCCATTGGCACACTAAACTGCTCTGTCCACTGTGATGAGTGAATTGAGGTAGGAGTGGATTGACACTGAGATAGGCCAGAATACCTTCAGAACTTAGGGTTACCAAATCGTTCACCTTGCTTGCATCAACGGACAATCATCAATCTGCTCAAAGATCTTTTTTTTTTAGAGATACAGCACTGAAACAGGCCCTTCGGCCCACCGAGTCTGTGCCGACCATCAACTACCCATTTATACTAATCCTACACTAATTCCATATTCCTACCACATCCCCACCTGTCCCTATATTTCCCTACCACCTACCTATACTAGGGGCAATTTCTAATGGCCAATTTACCTATCAACCTGCAAGTCTTTGGCATGTGGGAGGAAACCGGAGCACCCGGAGGAAACCCACAGGGAGAACTTGCAAACTCCACACAGGCAGTACCTGGAATTGAACCCGGGTCGCTGGAGCTGTGCGGCTGCGGTGCTAACCACAGGGAGTCAGGGTGGAGGCTCGGTCAATCTTTTGTTCTTTTGTGTTTAGACACTGTTACTCAGCTTTGCCTGATCTCCAGAATGCTATAGAAAATTGCAGCAGGAGGTGGTTCTAGTTAATCCTTGATCTTGACTGAGCTCACAGTTGTGCTTCTCAGACTCCCCGGTGTTGAATGGTGCCGGTCTGGCTTCAGCAGCCTACAGGACAAAATCATATCATTTTAGAAAATCTCAATTTTCCTTCTGACAATCTCTACAGACTGTTAAATTCTGTCTAACTTGTACTCAGCATGTGAATGACAGGCCTGCAAGGAAGCACCCTCCAGCTCCCTTGTCAAACAGATCAAAATGAGTGTTATTCACAGATACTAGAGCCAAACAATAAGCTGAACCATCAAGATCAGGATCTGGATCCTGACAGTTTCTGATGGATTGCCTGGCTGTTGCAATGGAATGTCTATCAGATTAGGCTTTATCAGCTGTGTTATATCTACTGTAGTGGACAAACTACTTGTGCATCAAAAGCACCTTCAAATTGGAGCTCCCTCATACTTACACCAGACATCACCATTCAGACTGACATGCATGGGTAATTCCCACTTTATCATGTCTGCCCTGGTCATTTTGGTCACAGTGCACTTACAGGTGAACTTGAAAGAGCATTGATTCATCAGCTGTGGGAACACAGTGGTAATCATCAGTGGTAATCTGATGCCATGAAACTTCAGGGCGTTCAGGGCCGATCCCTAATTTCTCTTGAGAAGGTGTTGGTGAGCCACCTTCTTGAACCGTTGCAGTCCATGTAGTGTAGGTGCACGACCATGCTGTTGGGGAGGGAGTTCCAGGATTTTGACCCAGCAACAGTGAAGGAACAGCAATATATTTCCAAGTCAGGATGGTGTGTGACTTGGAAGAGAACTTGCAGGTGGTGGTGTTCCCATGCACCTGCTGCCCTTGTCCTTCTAGGTGGTAAAGGTTGCAGATTTGGGAGATGCTGTTGAAGACATTTTGGCAAGTTGCTGCAGTTCATCTTGATGGTGCACACTGCAGCACAGTGTGCCAGTGGTGGAGGGGACTGAATGTTTAATGTTGGTGGATAGTGTGACAAACAAGTGGTTTGAGCTTTTTGAGCTGCACTTATCCAGGCAAGTGGAGAGCATTCATACTAAAATAAAAACAAAATACTGCAGATGCTGTAAATCCGAAATAAAAACAAGAAATGCTGGAAATACTCAGCAGGTCTGGCAGCATCTGTGGAGAGAGAAGCAGAGTTAACATTTCAGGTCAGTGACCCTTTATCAGAACTGGCAAAGGTTAGAAATGTAATAGGTTTTAAGCAAATAAAGTGGGAGTGGGGCAAGAGATAACAAAAGACAAGGTGTTGATAGGACAGGGTCACAGAGAATAACTGACCAGAAGGTCATGGAGCAAAGGCAGATAGTAAGTTAATGGTGTGCTGAAAGACAAAACGTTAGTGCAGAGTGGGTGTTAATGGACAGAAAAATGAACAGCCCTGGCCCAAAGCACAAGCATGGCAAAAACAGTGGGCAGACATATGGTAAAAAAGAATGAATGATGAAATAAACTAAAATCAAATCAAATCAAAATAAAAATAAAAATGAAAAAGAAAAAGAAAAAAGAAAAAAAACTGAAAATAAAAAGGGGGGGGCCGTCATGCTCTGAAATTATTGAACTCAATGTTCAGTCCGGCAGGCTGTAGTGTGCCTAATCGGCAAATCAGATGCTGTTCCTTGAGCTTGCGGTGATGTTCACTGGAACACTGCGGCAAGTCCAGGACAGATATGTGGGCATGAGAGCAGGGGGGGGTGTTGGAATGGCCAGCAACCGGAAGCTCGGGGTCATGCTTTCAGACTGAGCAGAGGTGTTCCGTAAAGCGGTCACCCAATCTGTGTTTGGTCTCCCCAACGTAGAGGAGACCACATTGTGAGCAGCGAATACAGTATACTAAATTGAAGGAAGTACAAGTATTCACACTCCTGACTTGTGCCTTGTAAATGGTATAGAGGCTTTGGGGAGTCAGGGGGTGAGTTACGCCCTGCACAGTGCTCAGCTTCTGACCTCTTGTAGCCACAGTATTTATGTGGCTGTTGCAGTTAAGTTTCTGCTCAATGGCGACCCCCTGGATATTGATGTTGGGCAATTCAGTGTTTGTAATTCCAATGAAAGTCAAGGGAAGTTGGTAGACTCTCTCTCTTTTGGAGATTGTCATTGCCTGGCTACTTGTGTTCTGTGAATGTTACCTGCCACTTATCAGCCAAGCCAGGATGTTCTCCAGGTCATGTTGCAGATGGGCACAGACTGTTTCATTATCTGAGGAGTTGTGAATGGCGCTGAACATTGTGCAATCATCAGCAATCATCCCCACTTCTGACCTTATGATGGAAGGAAGATCATTGATGAAGCAGCTGAAGATTGTTGGGTCCGGGACACTACCCTGAGGAACTCCTGCAACGATGTCCTGGGACTGAGATGATCGGTCTCCAACAACTATAGCCATCTTCCTTTGTGCTAGATATGACTCCAACCAATGGAGAGGTTTGCCACTGATTTACATTGACTTCAATTTTGCTAGAGCTCCTTGATGCCACACTCAATCAAATGCTGCCTGTCAAGGGCAGTCACTCTCACCTCACTTCATGAATTCAGCTCTTTGGTCCATGTTTAGACAAAGGCTGTGATATGTTCTGGAGTCAAGTGGTCCGAATGGATCCCAAACTGAGCATTAGTGAGCAGCTTATTGGTGAGAAAGTGCTGCTTGATTCCATATTTCAGATAAAACATTAACTCAATGCCCCATCTGACCTCTCAGGTGGATATCAAAGATTCCATGGCACTAATTCAAAGAACAGTAAGGGAGTAATCCCCAGTGTCCTGCCAATATTTATCCCTCAATCAACATTACAAAAGCAGATTATCTGGTCATTATCACATTGCTGTTTTGTGGGAGCTTGCTATGCGCAAATTGGCTGCTGTGTTTCCTCCATTACAATTCTAAAGTTTGTCATTGGCTACAAAGCACTTTGAGAAGTCTGGTGGTCGTGAAAGGTGCTATATAAATGAAGATCTTTTGTTCTTTCTTTGATAGCACTATCGACATTAGCTTCCAATACTTCACTGATGATCGAGAGTAGACTGATGGGGAGGTAATCGGCTAGGTTGGATGTCTCCTGATTTTTGTGAACAGGATATACCTGGGCAATTTTACACATAGTCGGCTAGATGCCAGTGTTGTAGCTGCATTGGAACAGCTTGGCTAAAGGTATGGCTAGTACTAGAGCACAAATCTTCTGTACTATAGCTGGGATGTTGTCGGGGCCGATAGTCTTTGCTGTATCCAGTGCACTCAGCCATTTTGCAATATCATGTGGAGTGAATTGAATTGCTGAAGACTGGCTTCTGTGATGGTGGGGACCTCAGGAGGAACCCGAGATAGATCATCAACTCAGCACTTCTGGCTGAAGATGGTTGCGAATGCCTGAGCCTTGTTTCTTACTCACATATGCTGGGTCCCACCATAATTCAGGATGGGGATATTCCTGGAACCTCATCCTCCTGTTGGTTGTTTCATTGTCCATCACCATTCATGACTGGATCTAGTAGGAATGCAGAGCTTTGATCTGATCCATTGGTATGTGTTTGCTTCGCTCTATCACATAGAAACATAGAAAATAGGAGCAGGAGTAGGCCATTCGGCCCTTCGAGCCTGCACCACCATTCAATACGATCATGGCTGATCGTCCAAACTCAGTACCCTGTTCCCACGTTCTCCCTGTATCCCTTGATTCCTTTAGACCTAAGTACTATATCTAACTCTTTCTTGAATATATTTAATAGTTTGGCCTCAAATGCTTTCTGTGGTAGAGAATTCCACAGGTTCACCACTCTCTGGGTGAAGAAATCCCTCCTCATCTCAGTCCTAAATGGCTTACCCCTTATCCTTTGATTGTGACCCCCTGGTCCTGGACTCCCCTGCCATTGGGAACATCCTTACTGCATCTAGTCTGTCCAGTCCTGTTAGAATTTTGTAGGTTTCTATGAAATCCCCTCTCATTCTTCACATGCTGCTTCCACGAGTTTAGCATGCATGTAGTCCTGTGTTGTAGCTTCACTAGGTTGACACCTCATTTTATGCCTGGTGCTACTCCTGGTAGGCTCTCCTGCACTCTTCATTGAACCAAGGTTTCTCCCCTGGCTTGATGATAATGGTAGGCCATGAGGTTATAGATTGTGGTGGAATACAATTCTGCTGCTGCTGACAAGTTCTCATGTATGTTCAGTTTTGAGCTGCAAGATCTGTTCTGAACCTATCTCATTTGGCACGGGTGGTAATGCCACAAAAGACGATGGATGGTATGCTCAGTGTGAAGAAGGGATTTTGTCTCCACAAGGGCTGTGCGGTAGTCACTCCTACCAGCACTGTCATAGACAGGTATATTGTTGAGAAAGAGGTCAAATAGGTTTTTCCTTTGTGTTGGTTCTCTCACCACCTGCCATAGGCCCAGTCTGGCAGAGATGTCCTTTAGGACTTAGTCAGCTCAGTCAGTAGTGGTGCTACCAAGCCATTCTTGGTGATGAACATTGAAGTCCCCCACCCAGAGTACATTCTGTGCATTTACTACCCTCAGTACTTCTTCCAAGTGGCCTTCAACATGGAAGAGCACTGATTCGTTAGCTGAGGGAAGGCAGTAGGTGGCAATCAGCAGGCAGCCCATATTTGACCTGATGCCATGAAACTTCATGGGGTCTAGAGGTAATGTTGAGAACTCCCAGGTCCACTCCCTCCCAAAACAATTGTGCTGCCACCTATGATCCAGGAATGTGATGGAGGAGTCTGGGACATTGGCTGTCAGGTATGATTTTGTAAATATGACTGTGTCAGGCTGTTGTTTGACTAGTCTGTGGGACAGATCTCCCAATTTTGGCACAGACCCCAGATGTTAGTGAGAAGTACTTTGCAGAGTTGACTGATCTTGATATATCTTTGTCATATCTGGTGACTAGGCTTATACTGGTTTTATTTTTATTGTTTTTTTGTGATGGTTTCATCCAATTGAGTGGCTTTCTAGGCCATTTCAGAGTGCAGATAAAAGTCAACCACATTGCCATAGGTCTGGAGTCACATGTAGGCCGGACTGACTAAGGCCAGCATTTAGTGCCCATCTAGGGTGGCACAGTGGTTAGCACCACAGCCTCACAGCTCCAGTGACCCGGGTTCAGTTCTGGGTACTGCCTCTGTGGAGTTTGCAAGTTCTCCCTGTGACCGCATGGGTTACTGCTAGGTGCTCCAGTTTCCTCCCACAGCCAAAGACTTGTCAGTTGATAGGTAAATTGGCTTTTGTAAATTGCCCCTAGTGTAGGTAGGTGGTAGGAGAATTGCGGGAAGGTGGGAATGTGTAGGGAATATGGGATTAATGTAGGATTAGTATAAATGGGTGGTTGATGGTTGGCACAGACTCAGTGAGTCACAGGGCCTGTTTCAGTGCTGTATCACTCTATCTCCAACACTCCAATTGCCCTGGAGAAGGTGATGAGCTGCCTTCTTTAACCACAGTAGTCAATATGGTGTTGGCACACTCACTGTGCTGTTAGGTAGGACGTTTAGGTTATTGATGCAGCGACAGTGAAGGAACAGTGATATAGTTCCAAGTCAGGATGATGTATGACTTGGAGCAGAACTTGCAGGAGGTGGTGTTCCCATGCGCTTGTGCCCTTGCCCTTCTAGGCAGTAGAGGTTGTGGTTTGGAAGATGCTTTTGGAGAAGCCTTAAGAAGTTGCTGTAGTGCATCTTGTAAATGTTACTCCACAACTACAGCCAAGGTGTGCTGCTGGTGAAGGGAGTGAATGTTGAAGGTGGTGGATATGGCGCCAACCAAGCGGGTTGATCTGTTTTGGATGATGTCGAGCTTCTTAAGTATTGTTGGAACTGCACTCATCCAGGCAAGTGGAGAGTATTCTATCATATTCCTGACTTGAGCTTGTAGATGGTGGACAGGCATTAGGGAGACAGGAGGTGAGTTACTCGCTGCAGAATTCCCAGCCTTTGACCTGCGCTTACAGACACAGTATTTATGTGACTAGGCCAGAGGAATTGTGAACGTTATTGAACACTATGCAATCATCAGCAAACTTCCCCACTTCTGATTTTACGGTGGAGAGAAGGTCATTGATGAAGCAGCTAAAGACGGTTTGTTCTAGGCCACTACCCTGAAGAACTGCTGCTGCAAGGTCCTGGGACTGAGATGATTGTAAAGAGCTCTAGAGTGGTCCTGGCACCACTAAACTGAGGACCAGTGAGCAGGTTATTGCTGAGTTAGTGCTACTTGATAGCACTGTTGACAGCATCTTCCATCACTTTGCTGTTGATTAAGAGTAGACTGATGGGGCGGGTTGTTGACCAGATTTAACTTGTCCGTTTTGTGGACATCCAATCACTACTGGCTCAGTAACTGAATTCCAACCTATTGAGCACAGCACAGCCTAAAGTATTGTGATCAGATCTTAATGAATTAAAGTAATAGAATCACAGAATTGTAACAGCACAGAAGGAGTCCATTTAGCCCATCTTGTCTGCACCAGCTCTCCGAATGAGCAATTCACCTAATGCCATTCTCTCGCTTTCTCCCTGTAACTCTAAACATTCTTCCTTTGCAGACAGCAGTCTTACCTGCAATCTTACCTGCACTCTCTCCAATGCTTTTGCATCTTTCCTAAAATGCGGCACCCAGAACTGGACGCAATGCTCCAGCTGAGGCTGAACTAGTGTCCTATACAAGTTCAATATAACCTCCTTGCTCTTGTACTCTACGTCCTTATTAATAAAGCCCAGGATGCTTTATTAACCGCTTGCTCAAACTGACCTGCCATCTTTAATGACTTATGCACATATACATCCAGGTTCCTCTGCTCCTGCAGAGAGTCAGATCCTAATGTATTAAATGCATGGGAATCAGATCCCAGTGAATGTAAAGAATGGCATCCAATCACAGTGAATTAAAGGCCTGAGGAGCAGGGGTCAGATCTCAGTGAATTAAAGCAATAGGATCACCTCCCAGAACATTAAAAGATGTTTTGTCAGCACAACTCTGGAGAACCTACCAACTGGTTTCAAGTCATTGGTGAATATCCAGGAAGTGGCTGCTGGTACAGAGATGAAATGGAGATCTTTGTAAACAAGTCTCTGAGGTCCTGTGTTCAGATGATGTCTGCAGAGTAGGATTGGAAAAGCAATCACCTTGTAGTGCATGGACTTTTCAGTGCCAGAGTGATCTGTTGGACTGGCTTTAGTCACCTAAGAGGATTTTCAAGATGCTTCTCCCAAAATTGAGCTTGGTTTTTAATCTGATATTTTACCTCTCTCCGGTGATCACATGATCTCAGGTGGGATTAACAGTTTGTATATTGTGATGCACAAGGCATTGCATTTGTATGGGACTTACTGACTGGATCAAAGGGTCTTTTCCTGTTCATCATTGTTCGTAGGTTTTAAGAGTCACGTTATTGCAATGAGTTAAATGTGAGGAGTTTTAATGTTTGGAATTAAACCCGGAAGGAAAATTAACTGTATTTTCTGATTTGTGCATGCATCATAACAAGGTCTCCAGTAGCTGATTGTGGACTGGGGATTAGTCCGGACCTCAGCTACTGACTGGATGAACTATCTGAGCCACACATCAGGGAGGACCCAGAGGCAATCCCCAGTCCATACAAACAAGCAGATAAAAAGGGCAAATAGGCACATCAACTTCGCCCCATTCAGTTGACAATATAACCTTGCACACTGCCATTGCACCACCGAGCAACACTGTCTCTTGGAACAGACAAAAAAGCAGTCAATTTAGGAAAAACTCTGGGTAATTCCTCTACCAGTCCCTGAGAGACATATAATATAAATGAACCACCAACTCCCTACAACTGGCAATGTTTCCTCAGCAAGTTTTCAAGTTGCCTTTTAAAGGATTATAGTGACCCCATGCTCACCGCATGCCACAAAGAATCATAGATGGTTACAGCATAGAAGGAGACCATTTGGCCTTTCGTCTCTGTGCTGGCTATCTGGAAGAGCAACTCAGCTAGTCCCACTCCCCTGCCCTTATCCCATAGCCCTGCAAAACATGTTGCATACATTTGTTCCAGAGGGTGAAGATTCCCCCACCTTGTATCTATAATCATGACCTCCAGTCCTACTATCCCTTCCATTTCAAATAGCCAGATTGTAACCAATCCTTTCATCATTTTAAAAACAAGTCAAATTCCCCCTCAGCCTGCACTTCAAAGTAAATAACGCCAACTCTCTGAAGCTGTCTTTATAGCTAAACATCCTAACATTTATCATCCTGCTATACCTGCATACTCACCAATGCCCCAACATCTTTCATCAAGTGTGAGGTCTAAAACTGCATCATACTTCAAGCGCGGATGTACCAAAGCCTTATGTAGCATATGTATAGTATTCATCATTTGACCTCAGTGGTCCACCAACAGAACAACAACTTACATTATTTATTATCCTTAACATAGTAAAACATCCCAAGGGACTGCATGAATGTTATCAATCTAAATTTAACCCTGAATCACATAGAGAGATAATGGTCCAGATTTTCCTGTCAAAATCGTACTAGCCGATACTTATATGCCAATGGTGTAGCAAAAGCAAGCAATGGCAGATGCGTGGTTAAACTTAAAAATCCAACAGTTGCTTGTCCAATTTCACCAGTCTGTCATTAACTTTGCAAAAGTGGCATCTTGCTGTCTGCATCACCATTGAATTGCATTGAGTGGCTTGAAGTTGCTTTAAACCCACCACACAAAGTTAAGATTTGTCCATTTCAGTCCAAGCACCCTCTTAATGATGTGATAAATTAATCACTGCCAAACAACCTCTCTGTCACTGAAAGTAACTATTACAAATGTGGAGTCTTATTCCTTCTGGTGTTAATTGTTGGCGATTTATAAAATCTCAAATTTAAAATTGAAATTTTTTTTTACTTTTCCTTTCTATTTTCTCTCGCAATTCAATCATTCTTTCCCTCTCCCGCCACAGTCCACCTGCTTCAATGGGTGCTTGGAGCTCAGGGTCATTGCCCAAAAAGTGGACAGCAACACCGCACCAAACAACATGAAAAAAGGAAAGAAGGTACCAGCCCTTCGCTTTGCAAGCTGGAACGTCAGAACTATGTGTCCTGGCCTGTCGGAAGACCTTACACAAATCAACAATTCTCGGAAGACTGCCATCATTAACAACGAGCTCAGCAGACTCAATGTGGACATTGCAGCACTTCAGGAGACACGCCTTCCCACGAGTGGATCTCCAGCAGAGCAAGACTAAACCTTCTTCTGGCAGGGCAGGGATCCTGAAGAACCAAGACAGCATGGAGTGGGCTTCGCCATCAGAAAATCCTTGCTCAGCATGATAGAGCCTCCCTCAAATGGCTCGGAACGCATACTGTCCATCCGACTGCTCACCACCTCTGGTCCAGTACACCTACTCAGCATCTATGCTCCAACACTCTGCTCCCCACCTGAAGCTAAAGACCAGTTCGACGAGGAACTCCATAATATCATTCGTAGCATCCCCAACACCGAACACCTATTCCTGCTGGGGGACTTGAATGCCAGGGTTGGGGCCGACCATGACTCATGGCCCTCCTGCCTTGGGCGCTATGGCGTTGGAAGGATGAATGAGAATGGGCAGAGACTGCTTGAGTTGTGTACCTATCATAACCTCTGCATCACCAACTCGTTCTTTCACACTAAACCCTGTCACCAGGTTTCATGGAGGCACCCAAGATCGCGTCGTTGGCACCAGCTAGACCTCATCGTCACAAGGCGAGCCTCCTTAAACAGTGTTCAAATCACACGCAGCTTCCACAGTGCGGACTGCGACACCGACCACTCTCTGGTGTGCAGCAAGGTTAGACTCAGACCAAAGAAGTTGCATCATTCCAAGCAGAAGGACCACTCGCACATCAACACGAGCAGAATTTCTCATCCACAGCTGTTACAAAAATTTCTAAATTCTCTTGTAACAGCCCTTCAAAACACTCCCACAGGGGATGCTGAGACCAAGTGGGCCCACATCAGAGACGCCATCTATGGGTCAGCTTTGACCACCGACGGCAAACGTGCAAAGAGGAGTGCAGACTGGTTTCAATCTCATACTGAAGAGCTGGAACCTGTCATAGCCGCTAAGCGCATTGCACTGTTGAACTACAAGAAAGCCCCCAGCGAGTTAACATCCGTAGCACGTAAAGCAGCCAGAAGCACTGCACAAAGAACAGCCAGGCGCTGCGCAAATGACTACTGGAAACACCTATGCAGTCATATTCAGCTGGCCTCAGACACCGGAAATATCAGAAGAATGTATGATGGCATTAAGAGAGCTTTTGGGCCAACAATCAAGAAGATCGTCCCCCTCAAATCTAAATCGGGGGACATAATCACTGACCAACGCAAACAGATGGACCGCTGGGTTAAGCACTACCTAGAACTGTACTCCAGGGAGAATGTTGTCACTGAGACTGCCCACAATGCAGCCCAGCCTCCACCAGTTATGGATGAGCTGGACGTACAGCCAACAAAATCGGAACTCAGTGATGCCATTGATTCCCTAGCCAGCGGAAAAGCCCCTAGGAAGAACAGCATTACCCCTGAAATAATCAAGAGTGCAAAGCCTGCTATATTCTCAGCACTACATGAACTGCTATGCCTGTGCTGGGACGAGGGAGCAGTACCTTCGGACATGCGCGATGCCAATATCATCACCCTCTATAAAAACAAAGGTGACCACGGTGACTGCAACAACTACCGTGAAATCTCCCTGCTCAGCATAGTGGGGAAAGTCTTTGCTCGAGTCGCTTTAAACAGGCTCCAGAAGCTGGCCGAGCGCGTCTACCCTGAGGCACAGTGTGGTTTTCGAGCAGAGAGATCGACCATTGACATGCTGTTCTCCCTTCGTCAGATACAGGAGAAATGCCGCGAACAACAGATGCCCCTCTACGTTGCTTTCATTGATCTCACCAAAGCCTTTGACCTCGTCAGCAGACGTGGTCTCTTCAGACGACCAGAAAAGATTGGATATCCACCAAAGCTACTAAGTATCATCACCTCATTCCATGACAATATGAAAGGCACAATTCAACATAGCGGCACCTAATCAGACCCCTTTCCTATCCTGAGTGGCGTGAAACAGGGCTGTGTTCTCGCACTCACACTTATTGGGATTTTTTTCTCCCTGCTGCTCTCACATGCGTTCAAGTCTTCAGAAGAAGGAATTTTCCTCCACACAAGATCAGGGGGCAGGTTGTTCAACCTTGCCCGTCTAAGAGCGAAGTCCAAAGTATGGAAAATCCTCATCAGGGAACTCCTCTTTGCTGACGATGTTGCTTTAACATCTCTCACTGAAGAGTGTCTGCAGAGTCTCATCGACAGGTTTGCGGCTGCCTGCAACAAATTTGGCCGAACCATCAGCCTCAAGAAAACGAACATCATGGGACAGGACGTCAGAAATGCTCCATCCATCAATATTGGCGACCACGCTCTGCAAGTGGTTCAAGAGTTCACCAACCTAGGCTCAACTATCACCAGTAACCTGTCTCTAGATGCAGAAATCAACAAGCGCATGGGAAAGGCTTCCACTGCCATGACCAGACTGGCCATGAGAGTGTGGGAAAATGACGCACTGACGCGGAACACAAAAGTCCGAGTATATCAAGCCTGTATCCTCAGTACCTTGCTCTATGGCAGCGAGGCCTGGACAACGTATGTCAGCCAAGAGCGACTTCTCAATTCATTCCATCTTCGCTGCCTCCGGAGAATACTTGGCATCAGGTGGCAGGACCGTATCTCCAACACAGAAGTCCTCGAGGCGGCCAACATCCCCAGCTTATACACACTACTGAGTCAGCGGCGCTTGAGATGGCTTGGCCATGTGAGCCGCATGGAAGATGGCAGGATCCCCAAAGACACATTGTACAGCGAGCTCGCCACTGGTATCAGACCCACCGGCCGTCCATGTCTCCACTTTAAAGACGTCTGCAAACGCGACATGAAGTCCTGTGACATTGATCACAAGTCGTGGGAGTCAGTTGCCAGAGTTCACCAGAGCTGGCGGGCAGCCGTAAAGGTGGGGCTAAAGTGTGGCGAGTCGAAGAGACTTAGCAGTTGGCAGGAAAAAAGACAGAAGTGCAAGGGGAGAGCCAACTGTGTAACAGCCCCGACAAACAATTTTTTCTGCAGCACCTGTGGAAAAGCCTGTCACTCTAGAATTGGCCTTTATAGCCACTCCAGGCGCTGCTCCACACACCACTGATCACCTCCAGGCGCTTACCCATTGTCTCTCGAGATAAGGAGGCCAAAGAAGAAGAAGATTTCTCTTTCTGTACCTGTGTTAATATTAAATTCACGCACTCTAATTTACACTTCCTTCTCATTCCTGATGCTTTTTTTTCATTAATTCATGGGATGTGGGCGACGCTGGCCAGGCCAGCATTTATTGCCCATCTCTAATTGCCCATGAGAAGGTGGTGGTGAGCTGCCTTCTTGAACCGCTGCAGTCCATTTGGGGTAGGTATACCCACAGTGCTGTTAGGAAGGGAGTTCCAGGATTTTGACCCAGCGACAGTGAAGGAACGGCGAAATATTTCCAAGTCAGGATGGTGTATGACATGGAAGGGAACTTGCAGGTGGTGGTGTTCCCATGTATTTGCTGCCCTTGTCCTTCTAGTTGGTAGAGGTCGCGGGTTTGGAAGGTGCTGTCTAAGGAGCCTTGGTGCATTGCTGCAGTGCATCTTGTAGATGGTACACACTGCTGCCAATGTGCGTCGGTGGTGGAGGGCGTGAATGTTTGTAGATGGGGTGCCAATCAAGCGGGCTGCTTTGTCCTGGATGGTGTCGAGCTTCTTGAGTGGTGTTGGAGCTGCACCCATCCAGGCAAGTAGAGAGTATTCCATCACACTCCTTGTACATGGTGGGCTGGCTTTGGAGAGTCAGGAGGTGAGTTACTCGCCTCAGGATTCCTGGCCTCTGACCTGCTTTTGTAGCCACGGTATTTATCTGGCTACTCCAGTTCAGTTTCTGGTCAATAGTAACCCCTAGGATGTTGATAGTGGGGGATTGAGTGATGGTAATACTGTTGAATGTCAAGGGACGATGGTTAGATTCTTTCTTGCTGGAGATGGTCATTGCCTGGCACTTGTGTGGCACGAATGTTACTTGCCACTTATCAGCCCAAGCCTGGATATTGTCCAGGTCTTGCTGCATTTCTACATGGACTGCTTCAGTATCTTGAGGAGTCACAAATGGTGCTGAACATTGTGCAATCATCCGTGAACATCCCCACTTCTGACCTTATGATTGAAGGAAGGTCATTGATGACGCAGCTGAAGATGGTTGGGCCTAGGACACTACCCTGAGGAACTCCTGCAGTGATGTCCTGGAGCTCAGATGATTGACCTCCAACAACCACAACCGTCTTCCTTTGCGCTAGATATGACTCCAGCCAGCGGAGGGTTTCCCCCCTGATTCCCATTGATCTCAGTTTTGCTAGGGCTCCTTGATGCCATACTCGGTCAAATGCTGCCTTGATGTCAAGGGCAGTCACTCTCACCTCACATCTTGAGTTCAGCTCTTTTGTCCATGTTTGAACCAAGGCTGTAATGAGGTCAGGAGCAGAGTGGCCCTGGCAGAACCCAAATTGAGCGTCACTGAACAGGTTATTGCTAAGCAAGTGCTGCTTGAAGGCACTGTTGATGACACCTTCCATCACTTTACAGATGATGGAGAGTAGGCTGATGGGGCGGTAATTGGCCGGGTTGGATTTGTCCTGCTTTTTGTGTACAGGACATCCTGGGCAATTTTCCATATTGCAGGGTAGATGCCAGTGTTGTAGCTATACTGGAACAGCTTGGTGAGAGACGCGGCAAGTTCGTGAGCACAGGTCTTCAGTACTATTGCCGGAATATTGTCAGGGCCCATAGCTTTTGCAGTATTTTGTGCCTTCAGTCGTTTATTGATATCACGCAGAGTGAATCGAATTGGCTGAAGTCTGGCATCTGTGATGCTGGGGACTTCAGGAGGAGGCCAAGATGGATCATCAACTCGGCACTTCTGACTGAAGATTGTTGCAAATGCTTCAGCCTTATCTTTCGCACTGATGTGCTGGGTTCCCCCATCATTGAGGATGGGGATATTTGTGGAGCCACCTCCTCCAGTTCGTTGATTAATTGTCCACCACCATTCATGGCTGGGTGTGGCAGGACTGCAGAGCTTAGATCTGATCCGTTGGTTATGGGATCGCTTAGCTCTTTCTATCGCATGCTGCTTACGCAGTTTGGCACGCAGATAATCCTGAGTTGTAGCTTCACCAGGTTGACACCTCATTTTGAGGCATGCCTAGTGCTGCTCCTGGCATGCCCTCCTGCACTCTTCATTGAACCAGGGTTGGTCTCCCGGCTTGACGGTAATAGTAGAGTGGGAGATATGCTGGACCATGAGGTTACAGATTGTGGTTGAGTACGATTCTACTGCTGCTCGTGGCCCACAGCGCCTCATGGATGCCCAGTTTTGCATTGCTAGATCTGTTCAAAATCTATCCCATTTAGCACGGTGATAGTGCCACACAACACGATGGACGGTATCCTCAATGTGAAGGCGGGACTTTGTCTCCACAAGGACTGTGCGGTGGTCACTGTTACCAATACAGTCATGGACAGAAACGCCTGCAGCAGGCAGATTGGTGAGGACGAGGTCAAGTATGTTTTTCCCTCGTGTTGGTTCCCCCACCACCTGCCGCAGACCCAGTCTAGCAGCTATGTCCTTTAGGACTCGGCCAGCTCGGTCAGTGGTGATGCTACCGAGCCACTCTTGGTGATGGACAGTGAAGTCCCCCACCCAGAGTACATTTTGTGCCCTTGCCACCCTCAGTGCTTCCTCCAAGTGGTGTTCAACATGGTGGAGTACTGAGTCATCAGCTGAGGGAGGGCGGTAGGTGGTAATCAGTAGGAGGTTACCTTGCCCATGTTTGACCTGATGCCATGAGACTTCATGGGGTCTGGAGTCGATGTTGAGGACTCCCAGGGCAACTCCCTCCCTACTGTATACCACTGTGCCACCACCTCTGCTGGGTCTGTCCTGCCAGTGGGACAGGACATACCCAGGGATAGTGATTGCAGTGTCTGGGACATTGTCTGGTATGATTCCGTGAGTATGGCTGTGTCAGGCTGTTGCTTGAGTAGTCTGTGGGACAGCTCTCCTAACTTTGGCACAAACCCCCAGATGCTAGTAAGGAGGACTTTGCAGAGTTGACAGGGGTGGGTTTGCCGTTGTCGTTTCCGGTGCCTAGGTCGATGCCGGGTGGTCCGTCCGGTTTCATTCCTTTCTATTAACTTTGTAGTGGTTAGGTACAACTGAGTGGCTTGCTTGGCCATTTCAGAGGGCATGTAAGAGTTAACCACATTGCTGTGGGTCTGGAGTCACATGTCGGCCAGACCAGGTAAGGACAGCAGATTTCCTTCCCTAAAGGACATTAGTGAACCAGATGGGTTTTTACAACAATCAACAGCGGTTTCATGGCCATCATTAGACTAGCTTTTAATTCCAGATTTATTAATTAAATTCAAATTCCACCTTCTGCTGTGGTGGGATTCGAACCCATGTCCCCAGATCAATACCCGAGGTCTCTGGGTTACTAGTCCAGTGATACCACTGCGCCACCGCCTATCCTATGCTGTTAATTTCACTATCCTTCAAGCTTATTAATTAAGGTGATACTCAATTGCTTGCCCTGTCCACTCAGGTCCCAGATGTCCAGTTTCCCTCTCTGTGACTTCATCAGCTTGCACCTTCAGCAACTTGCTGCAAAAAAAATTAAAAACCTAAACGTGCAAGGGGAAGTCTAACTCACGGCAGATGGCTTAATATGCCTTGTTATAGCAAAATCTGGCCCCACTATATAAATACAAATTCTTCTTGTTTCCTCTCTCTCCTCTATGAAGTCTACATGGTTACCATGTGTGTTTTTTATTGGCTTACGTAGTACAGATAGTTTTATGAGTTTTTGCTGGTGCCACAGAGTTAAGCAGACAGGGTTCAAGAAGCCCAGTTACATGAATATGGAGCCAATAAAGCAATTAAGCTCTGTGGATAAACACTTTTAAAAGAAAAAATTAGTCTGGCTTCCCAATGATCTAGCGGCTAAAGATGATGTGCAAGTTTCTAAAAAGTCACTTTTATACTGCCAATTGCTTAGTTTGGAATACAGCAAATCAGTGTTTGGAGGCGGTTTCTGCATTTCCACTGCCAATTCTGCTCGCCTTATCACAGCAATAGAATTGATTATGGGTCTATGTTTCTGACATCAGATTAAAAGAGAGCCACCTGTGTACTGTGACTGCATGTGCACTATCTATAGGACACAATCCAGCTACTTGCTGAGGCTTCTTCGGGAGCACTTCCTGAACTTGTGAGCTCTATCACCGAGGAGGGCAAGGCTGGCAGGTCTGCGCGAACACTGTCAACTCCAAGTTGTTATTGAAGTCCCACATCGTACTGACTTTGACATACATATCACCGTTCTTTCATCATTGTGGGGTCAAAATCCTGGAACTCCTTACTTAGCAACATTGTAGGAACACATTCACCACACAGACTGCAGAAGTTCAAAAAGAGGTCCACAATTAACTTGCAGTGCACCAAGGAATGAGTAATAAATGCTAGCCTTGCCGGAAACACCTGCATCTCAAGAATGATTTTTTTAAAATGATGCAGGGAGTTGGCTCACAGATACTAATGTTCCAATATAAATTGGCATAAGCAATACACACGAGAACAGGTTTTCCTCAACATTTTTGTTTCTGAGGCCTGCCTCCCAAGTTATAAAAATTCCACAGATCTCCTGCCACACAACACAATAATTTGTTTCTCAAGAGTGGCTCATGTCACATGGTTAAAAACCAGCAGCAAATTTGGGATGTGAGTATTGCTGACGAGGCCAGCATTTATTGCTCATCCCTAATTGCCCTTGAGAAGGTAGGGGTGAGCAGCCTTCTTGAATCACTACAATCTCAGTGGTGCAGGTACACCCACAGTACATTTTTCCTTGAACAGTTTGATAACCACTTCAGAGGGCAGTTAAGAGTCAACCACATTGCTGTGGATCGGGACTGACATGTAAGCCAAACTGGGTAAGGAAGGCAGATTTTTCCCCTGAAGGACACTAGTGAACCAGATGGCTTTCGACAAGAATCCAGCAGTTTCATGATCATCATTAATGTGATTCGCATTTTATTCCAGATTTATTAACTGAATGTAAATTCTCCCAGCTACCATGGTAGGATTTGAACTCATGACCCGGGAGTATTAATCTGGATTACTAACATTACTATTATGCTACCATGCCCCTGCCATGAACAAGCAGCGGTTAGCCACATAAAAAGGAAAAATGAAGTCAGCCACAAATCTGCACCAACACTATTTGATTAATCCTTGGCCCACTTACCCCATGAAATGGATATCAAACTACGTTGACCTGTTGCTCTGTTTACCAGATTCAAACATAGAGTCATAGAGTCGTACAGCATAGAAACAGGTCCTTCGGCCCACCGCGTCCATGCCGACCATAATGCCTATCCATACTAATCCCACCTGCCTGCATTAATTCCATATCCCTCTATAACTTGCTCATTCAAGTACCTGTCCAGATGTCACTACTGTCACTACTGTTGCTGCCTCCACCACCTCCTCAGGCAGCTCATTCCAGATTCGCACCATTCTTTGTGTGAAAAATGTACCCCTTTGATCCCCTTTAAACTTCCTCCCTCTCACCTTAAATCGATGCCCTCTAGCTTTAGTCACCTCTACCATGGGAAACAGACTCTGGCTATCTACCCTATGTATGCCTCTCATAATTTTATATACCTCTATCATGACCCCTCTCAGCCTCCTTCGCTCCAGGGAAAACAGACCCAGCCTATCCAATCTCTCTTTATAACTCAAGCCCTCTAAACCAGGCAACATCCTTGTGAATCTTTTCTACACCCTCTCTAGCTTAATCACATCTTTCCTGTAGTGCGGCGACCAGAACTGCACACAGTGCTCCAAATGCGGCCTAACCAAAGTTATGTACAACTGTAACATGACGTCCCAACTCTTGTACTCAATGCCTCGGCCAATGAAGGCAAGCATGCCATATGCCTTCTTCACCACCCTGTCTACCTGTATTGCCACTTTCAGGGAACTATGTACTTGCACCCCAAGGTCTCTCTGCTGAACAACATTCCCCAGGGCCCTGCCATTCACTGTATATGTCCTGCCCTGGTTTAACTTCCCAAAATGCATCACTTCACACTTGTCTGCGTAAAATTCCATTTGCCAATCCCTTGCCCACTTCCCCAGTTGATCTATATCCTGTTGTAACCTGAGACAACCTTCTTCACTGTCCACTATACCATCAATTTTGGTGTCATCTGCAAACTTACTAATCATGCCCCTTACATTCACATCCAAGTCATTAATATATATGACAAACAACAGAGGGTGCAGCACCGATCCCTGCGGCACACCACTGGTCACCGGCCTCCAATCTGAAAAACAACCCTCCACTACCACCCTCTGCCTCCTATCACCAAGCCAATTTTGTATCCAATTTGCTAACTCATCCTGGATCCATGTGTTCGAACCTTCTGGACCAGCCTACCATGTGGGACCTTGTCGAAGGCCTTGCTAAAGTCCATGTAGACAACGTCCATCGCCCTGCCCTCGTCAATCCTCTTGGTCTTCTCCTCGAAAAACTCAATCAAATTCGTGAGACATGATTTCCCACGCACACAGCCATGCTGACTATCCCTAATCAGACCATGCCTTTCCAGATGCATATAAATCCTGTTTCTCAGAATCCCTTCCAATAACTTTCCCACCACAGATGTAAAGCTCACGGGCCTGTAGTTCCCTGGCTTATCCCTGCTGCCCTTCTTAAATAAAGGCACAACATTAGCTATCCTCCAGTCTTCCGGTACCTCACCCGTGGCTAACGATGATACAAAAATCTCTGCCAGGGCCACAGCAATCTCCTCCCTTGCTTCCCATGGCATCCTAGGATACACCTGGTCAGGCCCTGGGGATTTATCCACCTTAATGCGCTTCAAAACCTCCCACATCTCCTCCTTTGTAATGTTGATATGCTCCAGGATATCGGTGTTCCCTCCCTTGAACTCACTAGCTTCCATGACCTTCTCCACAGTAAATATGGACAAGAAATATTCATTTAAGACCTTGCCCATTTACCGTGGCTCCTCACATAGATTGCCACACTGATTCTTAAGGGGACCTACTCTGTCCCTAGCAACCCTTTTACTCTTAATATACTTATAGAATCTTTTAGGATTCTCCTTTCTCTTATCTGCCAGGGGAATCTTATGGTCCCTTTTCGCCCTCCTAATTTCCTTCTTAAGTGTATTCCTACATCCCCTATACTCCTTGAGGGACTCGCTCGATCCCAGCTGCCTATACCTGACATATGCCTCCTTCTTTGTCCTGACCAGACCCTCAATATCCCTCGTCAACCAAGGTTCCCTAAACTTGCCAGACTTACCCTTCCATCGAACAGGAACATGCCGGCCCTGAACTCTTCCTATCTCACTTTTAAAAGCCTCCCACTTGCCAGACGTCCCTTTACCAGGAAACAGCCTCTCCCATTCAACATTTGAGAGTTCCTGTCTGATGCCATCGAAATTAGCCTTCCCCTAATTTAGGACTTCAACCTGAGGACCAGTCCTATCCTTTTCCATAACTATCTTGAAGCTAATAGAGTTATGGTCACTGGTCCGAAAGTGCTCCCCCACTGACACATCAACCACCTGCCCATCCTCATTTCCTAAGAGGTGGTCGAGTGTAGCCCCTTCTCTAGTAGGGCCATCCACATACTGCTTCAGAAAACTATCCTGGACACACTTAACAAATTCTTCTCCATCTGATCCCTTAGCACTAAGGCAGTCCCAGTCAATATTAGGGAAGTTAAAATCACCTACTATTACAACCCTATAATTCCTACACCTATCTGTGATTTCCCTACATATATGCTCCTCTACTTCCCTCTGACTATTGGGGGGCCTATAGTATACTCCCATCAAAGTGATCGTCCCTTTCTTATTTCTAAGTTCTACCCATATGGCCTCGCTGGACATTCCCCCTGGGATATCCTCTCCAAGTACTGCCGTGATGTCCTCCCTAATCAATAGTACAACTCCCCCTCCTCTCTTACCTCCACCTCTGTCACGCCGGAAGGATCGGTTCCCCGGAACATTGAGCTGCCAGTCCTGCCCATCCCTCAACCAAGTTTCTGTAATAGCTATAATATCCCAATCCCATGTACCGATCCATGCTCTGAGTTCATCTGCCTTACCTGTAAGGCTTCTTGCATTAAAGTAAATTCAGTTTAGCCTACCAGACCTTCCATGCTCCCTGTCCTACCCCCGCCCGGCCTGCCTACTGGAATTGCTTGCTTTAACCTCTACATTTGCCTCAACTATCTCATCTGAGAGACTACTACTTTGGGTCCCACCCCCCTGCAAGACTAGTTTAAACCCTCCCAAGTAGTTCTAGCAAACCTTCCCGCAAGGATATTGGTCCCCCTCCAGTTTAGATGCAACCCGTCCTTCTTGTACCGGTCACCTCTGCACCAGAAGAGATCCCAATGATCCAAGTAGCTGAAGCCCTCCCGCCTACACCAGCTCTTCAGCCACGCATTCATTTGCCTAATCCTCCTATTCCTACCCTCACTAGCACGTGGCACAGGGAGGAATCCTGAGATTACAACTCTAGAGGTCCTGCTTTTTAACCTTCTGCCGAACTCCCTATATTCACTTTGCAGGACCTCATCTCTCTTCCTGCCTATGTCGTTAGTACCAGTATGGACCATGACCTCTGGCTGCTCACCCACCCCTTTCCGAATGTCCTGCAGCCGCTCCGAGACATCCTTGACCCTAGCACCAGGGAGGCAACATACTATCCTGGAGTCTCGTTTGTGGCCACAGAAACGCCTATCTGCAACCCTTACGAGAGAATCCCCTATCACTATAGATCTTCCACCCCTTTTCCTCCCCTGCTGTGCAGCAGAGCCCTCCGTGGTGCCAAGAACTGGCTGTTGCTGCTTTCCCCGGGGAGGTCATCCCCCCCAACAGTATCCAAAGCTGTATATCTGTTTGAGAGGGGGATGGACACAGGGGACTCTTGCACTACCTGCCTGCAGCTACTACTCCGTCTGGTGGTCACCCATCACTTTTCTGCCTGTGCAGCCATTACCTGCGGTGTGACCACCTCACTAAACGTGCTATCCACCACACCCTCAGCATCGCGGATGCTCCACAGTGAATCCACCCACAGCTCCAGCTCCGTAATGCGGGTAGCCAGTAGCTGCAGATGGAGACAATTCCTGCACACATGGTCGTCAGGGACACTGGAAGCATCCCTGATTTCCCACATTGCGCAGGAGGAGCATATCATGGGGCTGAGCTCTCTTGCCATGACTTACCCTTAGATTAATTAGTTACTCCCTTAATTAAAAAATACTAATTACACTAGGGCCCTTGTTCTACCCACTTCAATCTAAAGTCCTTTAAAAAAAACACTTTAGTAGTACTCACCTTATCACCAAAGGTTTTTTTCTAACAAAAAAAAACTTTCCCTTATTTTTTTAAGATATTCTAACAGCTGCTACTCACCAACCAATCACCTTGCAGCTCTCCTCTGACATCACTGTTTGCCTTTTGTTTCAAAACTTCCGCTCCCGGAAGGTAAGAGCAACATGGCAGCAGGAGAGCAAGCAACACATGGCCCGCTGGGAAAAGAACTTGCTGCTAGCTGTCACAAATGGATCTGGAGGATTTGGTGGGTGGGGGGGGCGGGGGGGGGGGCCTCCTCTTTTTCAATATCACTGACGGCGGCACTACATCAGTCCAACTGAGTTAAACACTCCTCTTTATTTTTGGAGGTGGGTAATGTAATGAGAAGCTTTTTATGTTTTCTGATGCAATATAAAACGTGATGCATGGAGTCCAGGTTGTTAACATCTCAAATAGGGTTATTAATGTCTAACAAGTATATACAGTGCAGAGCTAACTATTTACAGGACTTGCCTCTTGGTGATACAGTTACAGAGTGAGACTGGCATGAGGTCACAAGACTGCATCCTGCTACTCAGCTCATTAGCATATGAAGTTCTTAAAGGAACGTAACTCTTAAAGGCAATCACACAACAGGTAAAATAATATACAACCGATTTCAAGATCTCATTCTTAGTAAAAAAGGTGGCACCATTGCCGATGGTAGTGCTCACAGAATGGGATTTTTAAAAAGATTTTTTTTAAATTCTTGAAACATGTAAACTTGGCGAACCCTTGAAAATTTCTCAGTCTCTTCCTGGCTGAGAACCCCCACACTAGGCGATCCTGTGTTTGCTTCCTCAGCGGGAGAAGCAACACAAATGACTCTAACAACAACTTGCATTTATCTAGCATCTTTAATGCAGCAAAATGTCCCAAGGCACTTCACAGAAGCATAAGCAAAAAATAGCAAAAAAAGGTGAAGTCACACAGGATCAGAGGGGAGCTGGCAAGATGGATACAGAACTGGCTCGGTCATAGAAGACAGAGGGTAGCAGTGGAAGGGTGCTTTTCTGAATGGAGGGATGTGACTAGTGGTGTTCCGCAGGGATCAGTGCTAGGATCTTTGCTATTTGTAGTATATAAATGATTTGGAGGAAAATGTAGCTGGTCTGATTCGTAAGTTTGCGGACGACACAAAGGTTGGTGGAACAAAGAACAAAGAACAAAGAACAAAGAAAATTACAGCACAGGAACAGGCCCTTCGGCCCTCCAAGCCTGCGCCGATCCAGATCCCCTATCTAAACATGTCGCCTATTTTCTAAGGGTCTGTATCTCTTTGCTTTCTGCCCATTCATGTATCTGTCTAGATACATCTTAAAAGACGCTATCGTGCCCGCGTCTCCCACCTCCGCTGGCAACGTTCCAGGCACCCACCACCCTCTGCGTAAAGAACTTTCCACGCATATCCCCCCTAAACTTTTCCCCTCTCACTTTGAACTCGTGACCCCTAGTAATTGAATCCCCCACTCTGGGAAAAAGCTTCTTGCTATCCACCCTGTCTATACCCTGGAGTTGCGGACAGTGATGAGGTTTGTCAAAGGATACATCAGGATATAGATCGGTTGGAGACTTGGGCAGAGAAATGGCAGATGTAGTTTAATCCGGACAAATGTGAGGTAATGCATTTTGGAAGCTCTAATGCAGGTGGGAAGTATTCAGTAAATAGCAGAACCCTTAGGTGTATTGACAGGCAGAGAGATCTGGGCGTACAGGTCCACAGGTCACTGAAAGTGGCAACGCAGGTGGATAAGGTAGTCAAGAAGGCATACAGTATGCTTGCCTTCATCGGTCGGGGCATAGAGTAGAAAAATTGGCAAGTCATGCTGCAGCTATACAGAACTTTAGTTTGGCCACACTTAGAATATTCTGTGCAATTCTGGTCGCCACACTACCAGAAGGACGTGGAGGCTTTGGAGAGGGTACAGAAGAGGTTTATCAGGATGTTGCCTGGTTTGGAGGGCATTAGCTATGAGGAGAGGTTGGATAAACTTGGATTGTTTTCACTGGAACGACGGAGGTGGAGGGGCGACATGATAGAGGTTTACAAAGTTATAAGCGGCATGGACAGAGTGGATAGTCAGAAGCTTTTTCCCAGGGTGGAAGAGTCAATTACTAGGGGACATAGGTTTAAGGTGCGAGGGGCAAAGTTTAGAGGGGATGAGCGAGGCAAGTTCTTTACACAGAGGGTGGTGAGCGCCTGGAACTTGTTGCCAGGGGAGGTGGTGCAAGCAGGTACCATAGAGACAATTAAGAGGCATCTTGACAAATACATGAATAGGATGGGAATAGAGGGATACAGTCCCCGGAGGTGCAGAAGGTTTTAGTTTAGGCAGGCATCAAGATCGGCACAGGCTTGGAGGGCCGAATGGCCTGTTCCTGTGCTGTACTGTTCTTTGTTCTTTGTTCTTTGTTTGTAGTATTGAGCCAAAGGAATAGATATCAGGATGGGTGATAAAATGCTGAATCAGAGAGGCGGTATTGAAGGAGAGAGAAGCAGAGAGGTGACAGGGTTTAGGTCGGGGAATTCCCAAATGTAGTGCCTTAGTGGTTGAGGCACATCTGCCAAAGATGGAGCAAAGTGAATCGGGTTGCACAGGAAACCACAGCCCAGATTTTGTCTCCCAATAGTGGTGAAGTCTGAGAAAAGGGTATAAACGGCACCGGAACTTCTGGTGTGCACACTTGCACCGAAAACTGGAAGTTACGGTGCATAGAAATGCAATCTGAAGGAGCCTCCGCTGATGACCCCACTGAGCCACTCTTTAAAATGGTAGGGGCTCATACTTAGAGAATTTGGGCTAAATGCCCACAACTTAAAATAAAAACAGAATGTGCTGGAAATACTCAGCAGGGCTGGCGGCATCTATGGAGAGAGAAATAGAGGTAACATTGCAGATCGATGACCTTCCAGCATTTTCTGTTTTTATTTCAGATTTGCAGCATCCGCAGTATTTCGCTTTTAGTTTAGTGCCCACAACTTACTCTGGTTTTTTATATGGGTTGGGTCAGAGGTGCAGGGCCTGCTCGGGAAGGGTCTTTCTTTTGACAGAACTGCTCCACAATTTCAGGAAGGCAGCAGCAGGAGTGAACTTTCTGAGGTGAGTGCAGGCATGTTGAATGTTCAATTTTATTTGTTAATTGTATGTAACTTTAGAGCATGGCTTATCAAAGACCTTAAAAGCAGTTAATTTGTGTGACTTTTATAACAAGTTTGAAATGACTTTTAAAAGATGTTTTAATGTATATAACTTTTTAACTACTAGAGTCATAGGCCGTAAACTCACAATGAGGGCCTGCCCACGCCCACCAGCTGGAAAGGTGGGGCTGAGCTTGCCTCCGCTGGTCCTGGAACCCAGGCTGTTATTTTGCATGGCTCAGGCACTTCAGTGTCTGCAGTCATGGCTTCCGCCACTCTGAGGAAATCACGCCGCTAAGAGCTGCTGGCCAATCAGAGGGCCGGAAGCGCTTCAGTCCCAGCAGCGCCACCGAGAGCGGTGGCCTCTGCTGGGACTGCACCCAGCAAGAGGAGGAACAAGGCCTCAGAAAAGGTAAGTGAGGTTGGGCATTGCCAGGGACAATTGGCTTGGCAGCTGCAAAGATGTGGGGGAGGTCAGAATGTAGGGCCAAGGGGGAGGTTGTTTCAGCAGGGGGCAACCCATGCGGCTGGTGGGACCTTCCGTGGCGCACAGGGTGCCCGATCAGGAAGGCCTCCCCCCAGCCTGCAAGGAGGCTACCAAGTATTACTAGGCAGCTTCTTCAGGCGCTGAAGTGCCCTTCTGCTGCTTGTAAACTACCAGTGGCAGCAGGAAGAGGCCCTTAAGTGGCCATTAATCTCCTCTGCACCCTCTCTAGGGCCTTCACATCCTTCCTCATGTGTGGTGACTAGACTGGGCGCAAAACTCTAGTTGTAGCCTTAACAGAGCTTTATAAAGGTTCAGCATAACTTCCCTTGCTTTTGTACTCAATACTTTTATTTATGAAGCCCAAGATCCAAATGCTTTGCTAACCACTCTCTCAATATGTCCTGCCACTTTCAAAGATCGATGCACATGCACCCCCAGGTCCCTTTGTACCCTGCTTACTCTTTAGAACTCTGCCATTAAGTCTATATTGCCTCTCCCTATCTCTTCAGCCAAAATCATTGGCAAATTTTGAAATTTTATTCTGTATTCCAATATCCATCTCAATTATGGATATCAAAAAAGCAGTAGTCCTCGCACTGCACCTTGGGGAACATCACTGTCAACCACCCTCCAGTTTAAAAAATAATAATTTACCACGACTCGCTGACACTGACCTTCCTATTCCATGAGAGTAAATTTTGTTTACCAACCTTTTATATAATTCTTTGCCAGACACTTCCTTAAAATCCATATAGACAACATCATTAGGGCGGCACAGTGGCGCAGTGGTTAGCACCGCAGCCTCACAGCTCCAGCGACCTGGGTTCAATTCTGGGCACTGCCTGTGTGGAGTTTGCAAGTTCTCCCTGTGTCTGTGTGGGTTTCCTCCGGGTGCTCCGGTTTCCTCCCACAAGCCAAAGACTTGCAGGTTGATAGGTAAATTGGCCATTATAAATTGCCCCTAGTATAGGTAGGTGGAAGGGAAATATAGGAACAGGTGGGGATGTGGTAGGAATATGGAATTAGTGTAGGATTAGTATAAATGGGTGGTTGATGGTCGGCACAGACTCGGTGGGCCGAAGGGCCTGTTTCAGTGCTGTATCTCTAAACTAAACTAAAACCTTGTTTGTTACTTCATCAAAAAATTCGAATGGATTAGTCAAAAATGATCCACCATTTACAAATACGTGCTGTTTCTCCCTAATTAACTCAAACCTCTCCAAGTGCCTGTTAATTTTTTCCTTGATTATTGTTTCTAAAACCACCACTGATGTTAAACTGACTGGCCCTGTAGTTACTAGGAATGTGCTTACACCCTTTCTGACTTCTTTGATGTTTCAATGTTAAAGATTCTTTAGAAAGATTCAAGTGATTTTTTAAAAAATGTATCTGATCTTTTAAAATCCTGCTTACATGCATAGGACATGGTAAGATTACTTCAAAATAACAGACGGTGGGCTGGGTTTAGTGCTGGCAGTGGGAGTCCTGTTGCTAGGCCCGAAAGCGGGGTGGGGGTTAGCAATCCCACCTCGGAGAGAGCCAGGGCTGCATCTTGACAGTGGCAGCCACTTAATTAGTGGGGGCGGCTGTCCCTATTAAGGACGGTCGCCCATCCTCAAGAGCTGCCGGCCAATCGGGGCAGCAGCCTCAGCAGGCTGAGCAGCAACAAGGAGTGGTGGCTATAGCTGTGACTGCACCCGGAGGAAGAGCATACATAGGTAAGTGGGGTCTGGGGGGGGCGCTAGGGCCAGTCAGGAAGGCTCCAGTGAGGGGGGTGATGTTGGTGACGGCAAGCAGGCTGTTGCTGCAAGGATGGACATTGCTGCCAGCAACCCCTCTGTGGGCAAGAGAGTGCCCGAAAAGAAGGGCTCCCCCTGCCCCTTCAGAGCCTATCGGGAAGCCACCAGGGTTTACCTGATGGTTTCCCTGCATGGTGGAGGGTCCCCACCCCCACTGTTGGTAAAACGCAAGTGGAGGTGGGAAGAGGCCTTTAATAGGCCACTTAAGTGGCTCAGTTGGACTCTGGGTGGCAGGGCCATCCATCACCTTTACCACTGCTGGCAAGATGACAAGTTTCGAGGAAGATGACGGTCATGCCACCCCAGTCTTCTCGGTCATTTTACGACAGCCCCCTCCCACCCTCCCGCCCCTCACCTCCACCATCACTCTACATGGCCCAGTAAAATTACGGCCTATCTTCTAAGATAGATGACAGTTGGGGCGCTCAAATCACGTTTCCGATGCCTGGACAGGTTGTCCTTTTAAAGTGTCAAGCATTGTGCGGGATGTTATGCAGTCCACAATCTTGCCTGCAGGAAGGACTGACCCTTCAACCCCCAGACAAGATTGCAGCAGGAATCGATAAAATAGAGGATCCCAACATGGATGTCGCAGGAGCCATGCCTTAGAGACCACCTGAGGAAGCCCCAGCTCCAAGAAATCAGATTGTCATGAACACTATACCGCATGATGATTTTTTTAATCCATCGGTTGGCAGCTTGAAATGAAATATTTGAAAAAAGGAGACAAAGAACTGATAAAAGATGACTGCTAATAGCTAAAATGGCCACTGCAATTTGCAACGAAATATCCTACATTCCTATGTATCGAAGTGGAGATGCAGGTCAGGTAAATATCCAACCAGAACAATGGGCTGAGAATTTTGAATGGGCTACCTGCCTTGCCTTCAATAACAAGATATTGAAGGCAATCTTGGAACATTAATACTGGTGGAGAGGACTACTCAAGGGGTAATCGCTGAAACAATGGGACCCCTGAGAGAGACTGGAATTCTTAGACCTGATCTAAGTAAGTTGCAAAAGAGAGAATACACTGGACCATCATGTGACAGACTCACCATTTGTGTGAAACTAGCTGAGATTGACCAGTGATGGACCCAAGTGAGCTCTCTCTCTCTCTCTCTTTCCAGGCAACCTTGCAAGTTCGAACCCTGCCTGCAGGCTTCAAACATCCAAGCCTATCATTGCTGCAGACAGAGATCCCAGCAAGAAAACCATCTACATCACTGTCTCAAAGGAAACCCTGAACCAGTCAGCCATCCCTCCCAGCCAGAAACATTGGGACTACCGAGTTCAGCCAGAAGACAACTGAACTACCAGACTCCACAGACTGTATACCCTTTTTTATCGTTCTGGACTCTACTCCAACCAATCTATCCTTCTCCACTCTGTAACCTATGTGTGTGTGTGTGTGTGTGTGTGTGTGTGTGTGTGTGTGTGTGTGTGTGTGTGTGTGTGTGTGTGTGTGTGTGTGTGTGTGTGTGTGTGTGTGTGTGTGTGTGTGTGTAAGTTGGAGCATAGTTTATTATTTTACTTAGATCGGTTTTATTTTTAAGTACAATAAACTAGCCTTTTTAAACTCAAGAAAACCTGTCCGATTGACTCTTTTATGATTATAGCATATAAAGAGACAAACACTCACTGAATTGGCAAGCATATCCACTGTTTAAAATAAACAAACCCTGTTGTGGTCAAACAAGGAGAGGGACAAGAAGGGAGCCCTTCGGCCCCTCCTCACCTAATCATTACAGGAATTTGGGGGCTCATGTCTGTGATCAAAGTTTAAAGACAAATGTGAAATTGGAAGCAGGAAACCAAATTGATCCCTAGAAAAATTTAAGATCTTCAATACAGGCTTTCTTGTGGTTTTCAGTTCTAGAATACTGAAATGTCCACATTTGAGACCTACAAAAGAGTGAAGTAACTTGGGACAGGTTAAAAGCCCTATCTTTTGAAACACAGAAATATAGAAAATAGGAGCAGGAGTAGGTCATTCAGCCCTTCAAGCCTGCTCCACCTTTCATTATGTTCATGGCTGATCATCTAACTCAGTAACCTGTTCCCGCTTTCGCCCCATATCCTTTGCTCCCTTTAAACCCAAATCCATCCAAACGCTAGGGAACCCAAAATCCTAAAAATTGTGGCCAACCATTTTGCACTTGAAACTGAAGGATCAGAGATCGGCTTAGAGTCAGAAACAGTCAGAGTAATATTAGCTAAGATACAGCTAGAACAGATTAAACTAGAATTGAATGCCAGAAGAAGGAGGAGGAGAGACAGCTTCAGGAAAGGGAAAAAGAAAGAGCTTTCCAGAAGGAGAAGGAGGAAAGGGAGTTAAGGCGGCTTGCACCAACTAGGGGAAGACCCAATGCATCCAGTGAAGGTACTGCTAGTGAGGGAACTACCTCTAGCTCAGGGCCAAGTTCTGAGCTCTTAATATTCTCCCAATTGATACCAAAGCTCAATGAGGGGGATATGGAAGCATTTTTCATCTATTTTGAAAAGCTTGCAGAACAGCTGATGTGGGCAGCATGGGGCTGGACCCTGTTATTGTAGAGCAAATTAACAGGAAAAGCTGATCAGGTTTATTCACTGTTGCCTGATGAGAGTTCATCAGATCATGAGCCCAAAAATGCTAAACTGAGTGCATATGAACTGGTACTGGAGAGGTCCCACCAAAAATTTTGAACCCTCCAAAAGCAGCCTGAATAAACGTACCTCAAGTTCAAAAGAGTTATGCAACCCACTTTTGATGAATGGATACGGGCACTTAAGATAGAGCCCACATGAGAACACTTCTGAGAGGTGATCCTTCTCGAGGAATTCAAAAACTCGTTTTCCCTTTCCAATAAAATCCATGTGGAGGAACAAAAGGTCCCAAGAGCCATGCAGATACCAATCCTGGCTGATGAATTTACACTTGTCCATAAGCCTTTGCCTCAAGAGAAACCCTTCCCTAGTCACCCCTAAAAGTTTCAAAATGATAGAAGGTGGGAGGGTGATAGGAGTCTAAACAGCCACGGGTAAGAAGTGAAACTGGATACAGAGGGGGCCCTCCTCAGGCCAAAAGGGAAGGTGCTGAGAACAGGATTGAAAGCCTGTGTGTTTCCATTGTAACAAGGCAGGTCACCTTTGAGCTGACTGCTGGAAGTTACGGGGAAAACCTATAGAATTAATCAGGGTACACCAGACCAGTGCAGGAAAAGGGGCCCTGATGAAAAGCACAGCAGGCCAGGCTTTGGCTTTAACTGCGGCAGTAATACCCAGTAAACCTACCACTGAGAGTGTGGGAAAACTTAACAAAATCCCTGAGAGTTACCAGGATTTTGTAACCCAAGGAAAAGTGGCTCCATACCCCTCAAGTGAGGCAAGCCCATGGTAATACTTAGGGATGACCTTTCCCCCAGAGAGTGTATTGAATGACAGAGTGTTAGTAAACAGTATCGGAGGAAAGTATATGCCCATGTCTTTATATGGGATGCACCTGGAGTGCGACCTTGTTTCAGGACTGGTAACATAGACATAGAAACATAGAAATAGGAGCAGGAGTAGGCCATTCGTCCTTCCAGCCTGCATCGCCATTCAATACGATCATGGCTAATCATCCAAACTCAGTACCCTGTTCCCGCTTTCTCCCCATATCCCTTGATTCCTTTAGCCCTAAGAACTATATCTAACTCTTTCTTGAATATATTTAATGATTTGGCCTCAACTGCTTTCTGTGGTAGAGAATTCCACAGGTTCACCACACTCTGGGTGAAGAAATCCCTCCTCATCTCAGTCCTAAATGGCTTACCCCTTATCCCTAGATTGTGACCCCTGGTCCTGGACTCCCCCGCCATCAGGAACATCTTCCTGCATCTAGTCTGCCCAGTCCTGTTCGAATTTTTAGGTTTCTATGAGATCCCCTCTCATTCTTCTAAACTCTAGCGAATACAAGCCTAATCAACTCAATCTCTCTTCATACGTCAGTCCTGCCATCCCAGGAATCAGTCTGGTGAACCTTCGCCACACTCCCTCCATAGCAAGAACATCCTTCCTCAGATAAGGAGACCAAAACTGCACACAATACTCCAGATGTAGTCTCACCAAGTCCTTGTATAATTGCAGCAAGACATCCTTGCTCCTGTACTCGAATCCTCTCGCTATGAAGGCCAACATACCATTTGCCTTCTTAACTGCCTGCTGCACCTGCATGCTTACTTTCAGTGACTGGTGCACAAGAACACCCAGATCTTGCTGCACCTCCCCCTCTCCCAATCTATTGCCATTCAGATAATAATCTGCCTTTCTGTTTTTGCCACCAAAGTGGATAACCTCACATTTATCCACATTATACTGCATCTGCCATGTATTTGCCTACTCACTCAACCTGTTCAAATCACACTGGAGCTTCTCTGCATCCTCCTCACAGCTCCCACTCCCCACCCAGCTTTGTGTCATCTGCAAACTTGGATATATTACATTTAATTCCCTCATCTAAATCATTAATATATATTGTGAATAACTGAGGTCCTAGCATTGATCTCTGCGGTACCCCACTAGTCACTGCCTTCAACTCGGAAAAAGACCTGTTTATTCTTTGTTTCCTGTCTGCCAACCAGTTCTCTATCCATGTCAGTAACTTACCCCCAATCCATGTGCTTTAATTTTGCAAGCTAATCTCGTATGTGGGACCTTATCGAAAGCCTTCTGAAAGTCCAAATACACCACATCCACTGGTTCTCCATTATCTAGTCTACTAGTTACATCCTCAAAAAATTCCAGATTTGTCAAGCATGATTTTCCTTTCATAAATCCATGTTGATTTTGTCCAATCATACCATTGTTTTCCATGTGCTCTGCTATTACATCTTTTATAATGGATTCTAGCATTTCCCCCACTACTGATGTCAGGCTAACCGGTCTATAATTCCCTGTTTTCTCTCTGCCTCCCTTTTTAAATAGTGGGGTTACATTAGCTACCCTCTAATCCATTGGAACTGTTCCAGAGTATATAGAATTTTGAAAAATGACCAGCAATGGACCTACTATTTCAAGGGTCACTTCCTTAAGTACTCTGGGATGTAGGTTATCAGGCCCTGGGGATTTGTAGGCCTTCAATCTCATCAATTTCCCTAACACCATTCCCCTACTAATACTGATTTCATACAGTTCCTCCTTCTCACTAGACCCTATGTTCCCCAACATTTCTGGGAGGTAATTTGTGTCCTCCTTTGTGAAGACAGAACCAAAGTATATATTTAATTGGTCTGCCATTTTTTTGTTCCTCATTATAATTTCCCCCGTTTTTGACTGTAAGGAACCCACATTTGTCTTCACTAATCTTTTTCTCTTCACATATTTATAGAAGCTTTTACAGTCAGTTTTTATGTTCTCTGCAAGCTTACTCTCATACTCTATTTTCCCCTTCTTAATCAATCCCTTTGTCCTCTTTGCTGAATTCTAAACTGCTCCTAATCCTCAGGTTTGCTGCTTGTTCTGGCCATTTTATATTTCTCCTCCTTGGATTTTATTACTATCCCTAATTTCTTTTGTAAGCCATGGTTGAGCCACCCTTCCTATTTTATTTTTGCACCAGACAGGAATGAACAATTGTTGTTATTTAACCATGTGCTCTTTAAATGGTAGCCATTGCCTATCCACTGTCAACCCTTTAACTAACGTTCCCCAATCTATCATAGCCAACTCGCGCCTCATACCTTCATAGCTTCCTTTATTTAGATTCAGGACCCTAGTCTCAGAATCAACTCTCTCACTCTCCATCTTAATGAAGAATTCTATCATGTTATGGTCGCTCTTCCCCAAGGGATCCCGCACAAGATTGTTAACTAATCCTTCCTCATTACATGTAACCATGGGGATTGTCCCAGAGTGCTCCTATTTAAAGAATGAGGTGCTGATGAGGAAGTGGAGACTTCATCACAGACCTGAGGATGAAGAGTGGACAGTGGTTCACCAGATAGCGGTGCCGCTGAGGTACCATGAAGAAATACTGAGAATAGCCCATGAACTTCCAATGGCTGGACAAATCGGTATACGAAAAATTCAAGCCCGCATAAGACAGCATTTTGACTGGCCACAACTCCACAAAGATGCGGTGGAGTTCTGTAAAACTTTCCAGTTTGTGAGGAAGCCCCAACCTCCAATAAAACCTACGCCCCTAATTCCCATACCAGCTTTTAGGGAACCATCCAGTAGAGTGCTGATGGATTGTGTGGAACCGCTGCTGAAAACAAAAGCTGGCTACCAGTATCTTCTCACTATTATGGATGTGTCTACCCAATTCCCAGAGGCCATTCCCCTAAGAATTATCTTTGCCAAGGTAGTGGTGGAGCGGCTAACCCAATTCTTCACCCGATATGGGCTGCCTAAACAGACATGCAAAATAAACATCACTTTGTGCTTCTTTGTTGATTTGTAGAAGACTTGTTTGGTGGTTTGGAGACTATTTCACATTTCCATTCTGTGGGATGCTGATAAGAGATCTTTACAAGTACTTAGTGAGCCCTGTCTCCAAAGGCAACTAATTTTACGACCATTTGATGTCATCTAATCCTGAACATACACCCCAATAACGCACAAACAAGATCTTCACTTCATAACATTTTACATTTAAAATGAAACTTTTAATTAAAAAATCTCCAAGAATTCTACAATTCCTGGCAGATCATGTTATACCATTAATTTCTTGTGACATTGCTCTGCGGTCAGTGGAACAGTGCTGTTAGCAGTTACAGCCTCTTGACTTTTAGGTGCCCTGCACTACCTGATGTCCGGTGCAGTGACGGACCTGGAAGGAACAGGGGTGAAGAGCTATAAAAGAAAGAGTTGGGCTCAAGGCCCTTCACCTACCTGCCGTCTGGGGCAGCGGAAGGCTCTCTGACTGTTTCTGTGCGCGCTCTGTTTGGATTAAGTGGGGAAAAAAATTAATAGCGACATCACTGAAATTCTGTGCACTAATTGGTCAGTGGGCGGCAGCTGTTATTACATGGGGATAGCTGAAATAGACTAGAGTAAAAATACAGGTTACTTTGAAATTAAAGCCCTAGGATAGCTACCTGTAAATTATTAGTAATTACTAGTTGTACTAGTGCTGTTTGCACGGAGTGAGGCTGCAAGATGAGTGTGGGTATTTTCGCTGGCTGGGAGCAGTGAAAGGTGCTCTTTGCTCTCTTTCTTTCTCAGCCTCAAAGTTATAGGGGATAAAAGCTAATTGTAAATAGCTGGTAATTTATTACACTAGCAAGTTTTCATTCAAAAGTTAAGTAATGGCAAGGCAGCTTGGCCAAGCGGAATGTGCCTCCTGTGCAATGTTGGGAGTCCGTGGACGTGCCACGTGACCTTGGCGAACATGTCTGCAGAAAGTGTCTCCAGTTGCAGAAGCTTGAGCTTCGGGTTTCGGAGCTCGAGCGGCAGCTGGGGTCACTGTGGCACATCCGCAAGGTGGAGGACTACGTGGATGGCATATTTCAGGAGGTGGTCAACCCCATGCCGAGGTGAGCACAGTCGGGGGTGGGGGGACTGGGTGACTGCTGGATGGACAAAGAAGTCAGGGCAGGTAGTGCAGGAGTTCCCAGAGGACATCCCACTTTCTAACTGGTATTCAGTTTTGAGTACTGATGGGAAAGAGGGCTCTTCTGGAGAATGCACCGACAGTCATAACTGGAACATCATGGGTGACTCAGCTGTGCTGAGTTGGAGAAAAAGGGTCAAGAGGGCAATAGTGGTAGGGGATGCTATGGTTGGGGGAACAGACAGGTGTTTCTGTGGTCGCAGACATGATTCCAGGATGGTATGTTGCCTCCCTGGTGCAAGGGTCATGGATATCACCAAGCAATTACAGAGTATTCTGGAGGGCAAGGGTGCACAGCTGGAGGACGTGGTCCACATTGGTACCAATGGCATAGGTAGAAAGAGGGATGAGGTCCTGCAAAAAGAATTTAGGAAGCTAGGTAGCAGATTAAAGAGTAGGACCTCAAAGGTTGTAATCTCTGGGTTTCTCCCGGTGCCACGTGCTAGTGAATATAGGAACAGGACGAGGACGTTAGAGCAGATGAATGCATGGCTGAAGAGATGGTGCAGGAGGGAGGGCTTTAGTTTCCTGGATCACTGGGCCTGTTTCTGGCAAAGGTGGGATCTGTACAAGTTGGACAGGTTGCACCTGAACTGGAACGGGACCAACATCCTTGCTGGGAGGTTTGCTAGTGCTGTTGGGTGGGGGAGGTGGTGGTGGTTACATTCATTTGGCAGGGAAATGTGATACAGAGTGGAGGTACAGTAGGGGGTGATGCGCAGTCAAATATAGAAGAGAAACTGAGTCAGTCTGGAAGGGAGAGCAAACATAGACCTGTTAAGGCAAAAGTGAATAATGCAAGGCTGGATTGCATCTATTTTAACGCAAGGAGTCTTACTAGTAAGGCAGATGAATTGAGGGCATTAATTAACACATGGGAATATGATATTATTGTTATCACAGAGACATGGTTGAGGGAAGGGCAGGACTGGCAGCTCAATATTCCAGGGTATAGAATCTTCAGGCATGACAGGGGAGGGTGTAAAGGAGGAGGTGGAATTGCACTGTTGATCAAGGAGTCAATTACTGCGGTAAGGAGGGATGATATCTTAGAAGGTTCCTCAAATGAGGCCATATGGGATGAACTTAAAAACAAAAAGGGGGCAGTCACTTGGCTGGGAGTGTACTACAGACCTCCAAACAGTAAGGAAGAGATAGAGGAGCAGATATGTAGGCAAATCTCAGAGATGTGTAAAAATAATAGGGTAATAATAGTAGGGAATTTCAACTTCCCCAATATCAACTGGGATAGCCTTAGTGCAAAAGGCTTAAAGGGGGGGGGGGATTCTTAAAATGCATACAGGAGAGCTTTTTGAGCCAATACGTAGAAAAGGGCAGTACTAGCCCTAATCCTAGGGAATGAAGCCGGACAAGTGGTAGAAGTGTCAGTGGGAGAGCATTTCGGGGATAGTGACCATAACTCTGTACGATTCAAAGTAGTTATGGAAAAAGACAAAGATGGAATAAAGGTACTGAATTGGGGGAAGGGCGATTTCAATATGATAAATATGACTGGGAGCAGCTACTTGTAGGAAAGTCTATATCAGAACAGTGGGAGTCATTCAAAGAAAAAATAGTGAGGGTTCAGGGCCAACATGTACCCGTAAAGGTGAAGGGTAGGACCAACAAGTCAAGGGAACCGTGGATGACCAGGGATATAGATGATTGGCTAAGGAAAAGAAAGGAGGCTTATGGCAGATTCAGAGCGCTGGAAACAGCGCCCAAGAGGAGTATAAAAAGTGTGGTGGGGTACTTAAAAAAGTAATTAGGAGAGCGAAGAGGGGGCATGAAAAAACTCTGGCAGACAAGATAAAGGAAAATACCAAGGCATTTAATAAGTATATTAAGGACAAGAGGATAACCAGGGAAAGAGTGGGGCCCATTATGGATCAAAGAGGCAATCTGTGTGTGGAGCCGGAGGACATAGGGCAGGTTTTGAATGATTACTTTTCATCTGTGTTCACTATGGAGAGGGACAATGCAGGTGCAGTGATTAGGGAGGGGGATTGCAATATACTTGATCAAATTAGCATTGACAGGGAGGAAGTATTAGCTGTTTTAGCGGGCTTAAAAGTGGAAAAATCCCCAGGCCCAGATGAGATGTATCCCAGGCTGCTATGTGAGGTAAGGGAGGAGACAGCAGGGGCTCTGACACAAATTTTCAAATCCTCTCTGGCCACAGGAGATGTACCAGAGGACTGGAGGACAGCAAATGTGGTACCATTATTCAAGGAGGGTAGCAGGGATAAACCAGGTAATTATAGGCCGGTGAGTCCAACGTCAGTGATAGGGAAATTATTGGAAAAAATTCTGAGAGACAGGATCAATCACTTGGAGAGGCAGGGATTAATCAGGGATAGTCAGCATGGCTTTATCAGGGGGTGATCGTGTCTAACAAATTTGATTGAATATTTAGAGGAGGTGACTAGATGTGTAGATGAGGGTAAAGCAGTTGATGTAGTTTACTTGGACTTCAGTAAGGCTTTTGATAAAGTCCTGTATGGGAGATTGGTTAAGAAGGTAAGAGCCCATGGGATCCAGAGTAATTTGGCAAATTGGATCCAAAATTGACTTAATGGAAGGAGGCAGAGGGTGTTATTCCCTTGCCTTGTTAGTCCTCCCAAAGTGCATCACCTCACACTTCTCAGGATTAAATTCCATTCGCTACTGCTCTGCCCCTTACCAGCCCATCTATATAGTCCTGTATTCTAAAGCTTTCCTCCTCACTATTTACGACACCACCAATTTTCGTGTCATCTGCGAACGTACTGATCATACCTCCTATATTCACGTCTAAATCATTAATGTACACTACAAACAGCAAGGGTCCCGCACCGATCCCTATGGTACACCACTGGTCACAGGCTTCCAATCGCAAAAACAGCCCTCAACCATTACCCACTGCCTCCTGCCACTAAGCCAATTTTGGATCCAATTTGCCAAATTGCCCTGGATCCCATGGGCTCTTACCTTCTTGACCAATTCCCCATGCAGGACTTTATCAAAAGCCTTACTGAAGTCCAAGTAGACTACATCAACTGCTTTACCCTCATCTACACATCTAGTCACTTCCTTGAAAAATTCAATAAAGTTTGTGAGGCATGATCTCCCCCTGACAAAGCCATGCTAACTATCCTTGATTAATCCCTGCCTCTCCAAATGGAGATTAATCCTGTCCCTTAGAAATTTTTCCAATAATTTCCCTACCACTGATGTTAGGCCTGTAATTACCTGGTTTATCCCTGCTATCCTTCTTGAATAAGGGTTTCACATTTGCTGTTCTCCAGTCCTCTGGCACTCTCTTGTGGCTAATCCCACCTTCCAGCACCTGGTCCATAGCCCTGCAGGTTACAGCACTTCAGGTACATGTCCAGGTACTTTTTAAAAGAATTGAGGGTTTTTGCCTCCACCACCATTCCTGGCAGCGAATTCCACACACCCACCACCCTCTGCGTGAAAATGTTTCCCCTCATTGTCCCCTCTAATCCTTCTGCCAATCACCTTAAATCTGTGTCCCCTGGTAACTGACCTCCCTACCAGAAGAAACAGGTCCTTCTTCAACCCTAGCCTACCCAATCTTTCTTCATAGCTGCAACCTTCAAGCCCTGGCAACATTCTTGTAGATCCCCTCTGTACTCTCTTCAGAGCCATTCTAATGATTCTCAACAGAGCACATCAGCAGTTATCCTTTCATGCATTTTTTTTTCTTCTGCCACTTTCTATTCAACCTCCTCTACTTTCCTAAAACCATGGCGGAATACAGTTCCACTTATGATAGCTACCTTAGATTTTACAGTATGTTTATGACTTGAGGTCATCCGTAACTCTGCTGTCCATGTCTTATCTCACACCAAGTCTCATTTTCCTATCATCCCTGTGCTCGCTGGCTTACATTGTCTCTCGATCATACAATGTTTTGCTTTTAAAATTCTCATCCTTGTTTTCAAATCCCTCCATGGCCTTACCCGTCGCTATCTCTGTGATCTCCTCTGGCCGCACAACAGGTCGGCGCAACATCGAGGTCCGAAGGGCCTGTACTGCGCTGTAATGTTCTATGTTCTATCTGTTGGAGATATGTGCACTCCTCTAATTCTGTCCTCGTGCGCATCCCTAATTTTAATCACTCCACCATTGGTGACCTCTTGTGCAGTGCACCCTTGAGGCAGAATGTGCATGCACACATAACCTGCAGCTGCAACCCACCATACTGCACAACGATGCCATGATGAAGGTCTGGACACTGATCAATTGAAGCAGAAGATCCTAGGACTGTGGGAACCAGAGCTGAGGGATATGATGCATATGCCCATGATGCTTCCAGAGAGCAAGAGAGTCAAAACACAACTTTTAGTGCGGGCTTTTACCCAATGCGCATTTTCACAGAGGTCCCAACCAGAAGGAGGGTCAGACACAGCTCTCTTTAACTTGAAAGACTGTTTTATTTGTATACAAAACATTAGCTAGAAATTTTAATGACCAGCTACAAATATATCCGGAAAAGGTTTAACTGCATTTAAACATTTCAACAATTTATTCCAGGAACTCCAATAAACCTTAAATAGACCCTGAGAAGCATAGTTTAATTACAAACAGAATTTCTTGGCAATTTAAACTTTTTAGAGAATTGAACTACTTTTTACAACAATTAACCCTGTAATTAACGTTATTCAACATCAGGAACTATTGAACATCTGAGTTCAACTTACATAAACTTTAATGATTGTTACAACTTTAGCAAGCTTTGATAAATTTAACTGAAGATTTTGATCAGGGGTGAGCTTCAAAGATGGCAGAGCGAACGTGTGGGATTCACTCCACAGAGCCATGTGATATTTAGCGTGGTGGCTCATTTACATGGACGGGGCAGACCACCACCCCCACCCCCCAATGACGTGGAGGGCCGGATGCTCCATCCCTGGCATTGGCGTCCGGTGCCACTGCGCAGGCGCCGGAACCATTTTTAAAGGGCTTCAAGCCCTTCCATTGCATTTGAATTTATAAGGTTATATGCATGATTCAAGCCACCCCCCCCATGACTAAAAAATTTATTCATTGCCCTCTCCCCCCAAAAAAACTTACCTTGCGATCCCAACCTTTCCTCCACCAAAGTTTATGAACTTTTACCTTCAACCCATTCCCACCATCCCCTCTACCAATTGAAATAGTTTTCCCAGCTCCCACCACCTCCACCCCCCACCGCCCTGAAAATATTCCTGCTCCCCCCTCCCAACCAGTGTTCTGCCTCGGATCTCCGAATGAAGAGCCGAAGGTGCGGAAGTCCCGGAAACCTACCTGAATATCACAGCGGGATGGCCGACAGGAGCAGGTATGTCATTAATTCATTAATTTACATTAATTTAAATATGTAGATCCTGCTCCCATCGCCAAGCGGTGGGGGGCCTCGACGAGGCCTTGCCGCTGCCAGAAATATGGGGCAGGGCCTTCCTGGCATCGAGGCCCGTGGTGGACCTCACCCGGAGGCATTTTCCGGGACCCCCGCCACAACCCCCGACGTCAGGGGGCTGGTAAAATTCAGCCTTTTTGAGGCAGAAAGTTATTACTTAGCAGTAATAGCAGTCAAGAATCTAAGTAGCTACTGAACAAGTGGGATATGACAAATCTTCCAGTCAAGCAGCTTCCCCCCCTCCAGCAAAAGTACGAGAAAGAGATCACAGAGACAGGTCCCTCCAGGCACCAGGCTTGGCTCTGATGCCTAAATAATTAATTCGGCTGTCTACTCCCCTGTGCTGTGTCGCAATAAATTCAGGACCGAAAAGGTGGGGCATGGTGGAAGGTTGCAAAGCTGATGAGCTGTGGGCCTGTATTCAGTCCATGCCCAGAAACATGTGCTCAGGACCAGGGCTACTCTCTACCTGCATCCCAGGAGTTAGTCCTGAATGGCATCATGCACCTGTCATGTACAAGTGGCACCATGTCGGCTACCAGAGCTGGGCTGGTGCTGCTGCTTTCAATTGCAGTCTTGATCTATAGCCCCAGTCTCTGGCCCAATAACTGGCATAATGGCAGCTAGTTGTTCCCACCAAGCCTCAGTTTGAGACTAGAAGCTATGATTCATTGCGCCTGCCTGCCTGTCACTGAAAGCCTCAAGAGCAGAAGACAGAGCTTCAATCAAGTTGGGAGCTTTGATTGATCCCTCACAGTCCTGTTTGAGGAGCTTCTGCATGTCCCAATGCAGCCAACACTTTGTTTCTCCTGTCTGTATCATTACCTGTGTGATTTTGGTGCTGAGCATTACAGCAGTCACCAGCAAGAAACCCAATGTTACTACTGATGAATCCTAGAGCCCTCATGTCTTTCTGTTACTCCAACAGAAGGTGCATCTTTTGGCCTGCAGCTGTCAAATCAGACTCCACTGACTCACCAGTCCATGACTGCTTTCTAAGTGGTCTCTCTGGAAGGGTGATTGCATCCTCCGGTTGCGCAGGGTCTCCCTGTTCCTCAAACTGGTTTGCATTGCTAGACAGCTCACCTGGCCTTGATGTTCTCTGTTATTGCAGTGGTGTTCCACAGGGATCAGCGTTGGGACTTCGATAGGTAGGAAAGTAAGTGGTGAAGAGAAGGCTACAAAAGAATATAGATAGGTTAAGTGAGTGGACAGAGAGCTGGCAAATGGAGTATAGTGTGGGAAAATGTGAAATTGTCCACTTTGGCAGGAAGAATAAAAAAGAAGCATATTATCTAAATGGTGAGAGATTGCAGAGCTCTGAGATGCAGAGGGATTGGATGTCCTAGTGCATGAATTGCATAAGGTTAGTATGCAGCTTCAGCAATTAATTAGGAAAGCTAATAGAATGTTATTGTTTATTGCGAGGGGAATTGAACACAAAAGTAGGGAGGTTATGCTTCAGTTATATAGGGCTTTGGTGAGGCCACATCTGGAGTACTGTGTACAGTGTTGGTCTCCTTATTTAAGGAAGGATGTAAATGCATTGGAAGCAGTTCATAAAAGGTTTACTAGACTAATAATAATAAATAAGAACAGAAAATGCTGGAAATACTCAGCAGATCTGGCAGCATCTGTGGAGAGAGAAGCAGAGTTAACATCTCATCAGATGATGAAAGGTCACTGACCTGAAACGTTAACTCTGTTTCTCTCTCCACAGATGCTGCCACACCTGTTGAGTATTTCCAGCACTTTCTGTTTTTATTTCAGGTTTCCAGCTTCTGCAGTATTTTGCTTTTACCAGACTAATACCTGGAATGGCCAGGTTGTCTTATGAGGAAAGGTTAGACAGGCTAGGCTTGTATCCGTTGGAGTTTAGAAGAGTAAGAGGTGACTTGATTGAAACATATAAGACCCTGAGGGGTCTTGACAGGGTGGATGTGGAAAGGATGTTTCCCCTTGTGGGAGAATCTAAAACTAGGGGTCACTGTTTAAAAATATGCGACCATACATTTAAGACAGAGATGAGGAGAAATTTTTTATCTCAGAGGATTGTGAGTCTTTGGGACTCTCTTCCTCAAAAGGCAGTGGAAGCAAAGTCTTTAAATATTTTTAAGGCAGAGGTAGATAGATTCTTAATAAGCAAGGGTGAAAGTTTATCGGGGGTAGGCGGGAATGTGGAATCAAGGTTACAATCAATCAGCCATGATCTTGTTGAATGGTGGAGCAGGCTCGAGGGGCCGAGTGGCCTACACCTGCTCCTAATGCGTATGCTCATATGAACCTATTCACACTCAAATCCAAATGAGAAGAGCCAAGTGACACCAACTGTGCTTTGGGGTGGCTTTAATGTAGGGTAGAAAGTGGACTCCCATGCAAAATGATAGAGGTGCGTAGCTCCAGCTTTCCTTTACTCACTCGTGTGCCAATTTAATGGGAAAAAGTTGCACAACAAAGCCAGGGTCCACGTTCACCAGCTCCTCTGAAAGCCGCTCCCCCTCCCTTACCCCTTCCCTCACCTCCTCTTTGTCCCCATTCTCCACCGTAGCAACTGCCTGTAGAAAGAGAAAACTAGACATGGTTACCATGTTTGTCTGTGCCACTGCTGGGATGCCCCTTGATGTGAGAGGCTAGGCACCTGTCCTGGAGCTTTTAGAGATAGAAAATGGACAGGTACTTGTTGGTCGCTGGACTCTCCCCCACAGTGGTTGTGCAGCCCAATACCTCGAACAGCTTCTCCTCATGCAGCTTGAGAGAGAACAGGTTTGAGCCTAACCACCATTCCCTGCAAAGGCAAAAAAAGAGATTAGGATTGAAGTTGTTTAAATATGTGGAACATTTGAAGGTGTAACTAGTCTGCATCATTCTTGGATGTTGTGCTACAAGATCAACAAATGCCAACTCAGGGATTTGAGTGTGGCATCCATTGTGGCTGAGGAAGAAACGGAAACTACAGTTAGTGTCTTATCTTCCCTGCTCTGGTAAGGTCATTGAATTTCATGTGGTACTGCTTCACCATCCTGGGAATTATGGATGTCACACTCAGTGCATCTGCCACCACAATCCAGGTTCGTTAACAATCCAACAGCTTCATGGTCACTTTTACTGATACCAGCTTTTTATTTCCATATTTTGTAAACTGAATTCAAATTCTCAAACTGCCATGGCAGGATTTGAGCTCATAATCCAATAGATTATTAGTCCAGGCCTCTATATTTAGTCTAGTCACATAATCACTTCACCACAATATTCATTGTTTTTGTTTTCAGGCTTTTGCTTTTGGACAGAGCTGTTCATTATTCTGCAATCAACACTCTCTCTGGACTAATGCTTTATCTTTTAATACAACTATTAGCACTCCTTTGCCTTTGTTCCATGACACCATTGTCATTGAATCTTTCCTGCCCTCTGTCCTATCACACATCCTCCCTTTTGTTCTTCCCCCTTTTCACTTGCTTAAAGCCTATTACATTTATAACCTTTGCCAGTACTGATGAAAGGTCTCAGACCTGAAATGTTAACTCTGTTTCTCTCTTCACAGATGCTGCCAGACCTGCTGAGTATTTCCAGCATTTCCTTCTCAAGTACCACACCCTGGAGTAGTACTATCCGCCATTTAAGCTGATGATTAGACAGTGGCTTATTTTAAAGTGGTACTCCAAACATCACCCTGGTGTTGTCTATTAGCCCTGAAGTCGGTTGTTTATATCAATTTATTTTAATGCATATTCACAGGAGTTCAACTGTCTTTTGCAACTAAACTGTAAATGTATTTTTATTGTATGTGTTTGTAATGAATTGATATCAACAAATAATTCAATTTAATTTCTAGTCAAAAGCTTTATTTAACTTTTCATTTCTTACATATAATATCAACATTGAAATTTAGACTATAGAAAGAGGAATCTAGAATTTAAATCTCAATTCTACTGTTATCATGGCAGAAGGATATAACTCCTGGTTTACAATTGTCATATTCAGATGGGCAAAGGGTTCAGCTTTGTTTCACAAATGTAAAATTTATGAAGCAGTCAACAGTTAAACTGCAGAACCTACAAAACTGAAGCATGTAGGTCTGTTAAAACGGTTTGTGTATTGGGAATCACATGATCAGATGATTAGGTACCTGAGCAACAAATCAGGAAACAACCACAAAGAGGGACAATTAGTCAATGACATTGGAAAGTTATCTTGTCAAGAAAGATCTTCAATTGAAGTTAAACCCATACGTGAGTTCACCATGCCCAAGGATACCGAAAGCAATGTCCCTCAGGTAGTGTCTCTACAAGCAGTGCTCTCAAATAAAACTTTTATAACAGTTATGAGTTTTGCTCCAACCTAATCCAACAACATTAAATTTACATGCCAAAGGTCTGTTGGGATTATGAGTAATAGAACAAGTGCCCAGCAGTAAATTTCAGAACTTTACATTTGATCAATACATCACAGCACCCAGCTAGCACATTAGAGGAAAATGAACAGTAATAATCAAAGTTATAAGGACGTAACAAGAGTATGGTACATAAATGTCAAGGCTTTATATTTGATCATCATACCATTCACTGATCTATCTAGCTGCCTTGGTGATTAGTGCCACACCTTTGAAATGTCTTTCAACAAATTTATTTTATCTTACTGTTCTTGGTTTGCATTCGTACTGCAAAAATGATACCACCACTAACTGTTCATAGAGAGATAATTAAAGGCTTAACTTCCATCTCACTGGTCTGATAAAGGAACCCAGTGTATGTGACTTGAAATCATTTAAAATAAGCCACTGTCTAATCATCAGCTGAATAAAAGCTGAGAATAAGAATATAACTAACTAATTTTAAAGATTTTTTACTATGTTACATTAGGATCCCATAATTCAAATCTGACCCTGCCGTGACTAGTATTGGCTCTACATTGAGCACATCAGACAGCTATGTGGGAATTTATAAATCATCTGAAAAGACCAGATTTATAACAATAAAACAATAATAAACAAATAATAAAACAGAAAACAATAAAACTCAAACGCATAAGGCTGCATTTTACAAGCTCATAGCCAATCTCAGCAGCGAGCTTCAAAGATGGCGGCCGGCACATGCGGGCTTTACTCCGTGGAGCCGCTGCGATATTAAACATGGCAGCTCATTTACATGGCTGGGACAGACCGCCCCCCCGACCCCGCACCCGATGATGTGGAGGGGACGGGCGGTGCGTCCCCATCAACGGCATCATGCGCCATTGTGCAAGCGCCAACGCCATTTTTAAAGGGCTTCGAACCCTTACATTTCATTTACATTTTTTAAAAAATTGTTTGATTGTATTAAAAACAATTGAATAAATTTTCCTAGCCCCTCTCCCACCCCCCAATAACCAGACACTTCATTGCTTGTCCTTTTTCCCCCAAAACACTTAACTTGTGCACCTGACCTTGCCCCCCAAAAGTTCACAAACTTTCATCTTTAACCCTTCCCACAATCCCCTACACCAATCATTTATGTTTAACCCCGCTCCCCACCTCCTGCACTGAAATACTTACCTGCTCCCTCCTCCTCACCAGTGTTCCGCCTTGGATCTCCAGAAAGAGATCTGAAGGCATGGGAGTGCTGGCCACTGGCACGAATATCCCACTGGGACCGACGGCGGGAGCGGCTAAGTATTTAAATCATTACTTCTAATAAATTTAAATATTTAAATTTTGATGCCCTCGCCGAGCTGCAGAAGGGCCACCACGAGGCCTCGCGCCTCCGGCAATATGGGGCCAGGCGTTCCCCGCATCGAGGTCCGTGGCGGGACTCTCATAGAGTCATAGAGTTATAAAACACAGAAACAGGCCCTTCGGCCCATCGTGTCTGTGCCGGCCATCAAGCATCTATCTATTCCAATCCCATTCTCCAGCACTTGGCCCGTAGCCTTGTATGCTATGGCATTTCAAGTGATCATCTAAATGCTTCTTAAATGTTGTGAGGGTTCCTGCCTCTACCACCCCTTCAGGCAGTGTGCTCCAGATTCCAACCACCCTGTGGGTGAAAACGTTTTTTCTCAAATCCCCTCTAAACCTCCTGCCCCTTACCTTAAATCTATGCCCCCTGATTATTGACCCCTCGCTAAGGGAAAAGGTTTCTTCCTATCTACCCTATCAATGCCCCTCATAATTTTGTATCGCTCAATCAGCCTTCTCTGCTCTAAGGAAAACAACCCTAGCCTATCCAGTCTCTCTTCATAGCTGAAAAGCTCCAGCCCAGGCAACATCCTGGTGAATCTCCTCTGCACCCTCTCCAGTGTAATCACATCCTTCCTACAGTGTGGCAACTAGAACTTTACACAGTATTCCAGCTGTGGCCTAACTAGCATTTGATACAGCTCCATCATAACCTACCTGCTCTTATATTCTATGTCTCGGCTAATAAAGGCAAATATCCAAATGCCTTCCTAACCACCTTATCTACCTGTGCTGCTGCCTTCAGTGATCTATGGACGAGTACACCAAGGTCTCTCTGACCCTCTGTACTTCCTAGGGTGCTACCATCCATTGTATATTCCCTTGCCTTGTTAATCCTCCCGAAATGCATCACCTCACACTTCTCAAGATTAAGTTCCATCTTCCACTGCTCCACCCATTTTACCAGCCCATCTATATCGTCCTGTAATCTAAGGCTTTCCTCCTCACTATTTACGACACCACCAATTTTCATGTCATCTGTGAACTTACTGATCATACCTCCGATATTCACATCTAAATCATTAATGTACACTACAAACAGCAAGGGTCCCAGCACTGATCCCTGTGGTACACCACTGGTCACAGGCTTCCAATCACAAAAATAACCCTTGACCATCACCCTCTGCCTCCTGCCATTAAGCCAACTTTGGATCCAATTTGCCAAATTGCCCTGGATCCCAAGGGCTCTACCTTCTTGACCAATTTCCCATGCGGGACCTTATCAAAAGCCTTACCAATGCCCATGTAGACTACATCCACTGTTTTACCCTCATCTACACACCTAGCCACCTCCTCGAAAAATTCAATCAAATTTGTTATACATGATCTACCCCTGACAAAGCCATGCTGACTATCCTTGATTAATCCCTGCGTCTCCAAGTGGAGATTAATCCTGTCCCGGAAGCATCTTCTGCCACCGCACCCCCCTCCCCCGCCATGACCCCCGACATCAGGGGGCCTGTAAAATTCACCCCATAGGAACAGGAGTAATCCATTCAGCCGGTCAAACCTGCTCCACCATACAATTGGATCACGGCTGAACTGTACCTCAAATCAATTAGCTTTAACTTCATATCTCTTGATAGCCTCACCTAACAAAAATCTATCGACCTCAGTGTTGAAAGCTCCAATTGTCCCAGTACCCACAGCTTTTCCAAGCAGTGAATTCTGGATTTCTACTACCCTTTGTGTGAAGAAAGTATTTGCTTATTTTGTTTCTAAATGGACGAGCTCTAACTTCAGAGGAAATAGTTTCTCTATATTTCAGCAGTAGGTCCCAAACTTTTAATTGGCTCTGATTATTAAACTTGTTTTTAAGTTCCACTTATATTGACTGGAATTTAACGTTGGGCGGGAGGCCCCGCTCACCGGCCAAAAATACGGGGACAAGCCCGGGGAGCCACGTTGGGATTTTATACTCGCCAGGCCCTTAATTGGCCTTGGGCGGGACTTCCACCTCCTTGAGGCAGGAAGTCCTGCCTAATGGAGCTGCTGGCCAATCAGCGGGCTGGCAGATCTTAGTCCCAGTAGCGCCACAGGGAGCGGTGGCCACTGCTGGGACTGCACATGGCCAACTGAAGCATGAGGGACGACGGCCCTGGAACCAAGGTAAGTTTTTGGACCCCGGGGGGACAATTGGCCAGGCTTCGGTAAGGCAAGGGGGGGAGGGTATCATCGGAGTTGAGGGGGAATGTTGTCCAGTGGGGGGCGCGGTTGAGCCATGGGGGTGCCTGATCATGAGAGCCACACCCAACATGCAAGAATGCCACCAGGTTTTATCTAGTGGTGTTCTGGGGGTCTTTGCCGCCCGGCCACCACTGGTAAAATACCAGCGGCGGCAGGAGGAGGCCCTTAAGTGGCAGTTAATTGGCCACTTTAGGGCCTTGATTGGCCTTGATTGGCCTTGGCTGGCCAGGCCATTTCTCGCCGCCACCACCCCACGTTAAATTGCAGTGGGGGGCAGAAAGGCCCTGGGAACGGTCCCCTCCCCCGCCTCCCACTCAATTGTACGGCTCTCCCACTACCAGCCAGCTCATGTGGGGGGCTGTGAAATTCCAGCCATTGTGTCTGTGGCACATGGATAACTGTTTCCAGTGATAATTTAGTGCACATAAGGACACATTACTCTTCTACTTCGATTTTAAAATGATATTACCCTCAGCAGATGGTTCGTGTGCTGATTCAATGCTGAGTGTGCAGGCAAAGGTACTTAAATCAAAGTGTAAGTGATTTTATAGTCAAGGAAACCTCTGCCAAACTGGATTCATCCCCATTGTACATCATCACACTCCAATGGCATCTAAAGTGTTGAAATACATTATATGTCATAGTAATTGCTGCTTAAAATTTCGAATTAAAGATTACAATACGTTATTATGAGCCTGTATTACTCAGTGTCAGATTCAATCTGGCCTAGAAATTGCAATTGGTTCAGGAGTCGACTGCCAGTTGCTCAAAGTTTTCTCCTGCTGGCTTAACTATGAATCTCTCTGGGCTTTCTGCCACTGCGCTAACTTTGCCAGAAGCGCAGCAGAAACTTCTTTAAGTTCAAGTTACATTCGCCGATATTACTGTTTTCAGTAACAAAAACAAGAAATGCTGGAATCACTCAGCAGGTCTGGCAGCATCTGTGGAAAGAGAAGCAGAGTTAATGTTTCGGGTCAGTGACCCTTCTTCGGAACTGTTTTCAGTGTCTGGACAAAGCTGTGGAAATTCTCTCCCAGAGTAGCTTAGCCAATGACGAGGGAGCAATAGCAGCAATAAATCAGCTCTGAGCTGCAATTAAGCACCAATTAAGATGATGCTATTATTTCAGTATCTCACTCCTGTGCCAATCACAGTATTGCCTGTGCTCGTGAACACGACACAGAGAACCAATGAGAATTCTGTTATTGAGCTGACCTTCCAGTATTGGATAAAGTCTTGTAAAACAGCAATAAGCCTGGTTCCATTTTAGCTGGAATCACCACACAATATTTCAGAATTTGTTTTGAAAGCTTCATGCTGATTTATGAGAGGAAGTTGTACCAGGCGTCACTCCCATTTTGAGCTCCCAATATTAGCATCAGTTACGCTGAAGTAACATTTAACATGGCTTGAGTGCAGAAAAAAGATTTCTATTCTTCCTAAGCAATGTGCTTTAATCACAAGCTGACAAGAAGATTTATTACACTACTTGCACTATGCGACACTTTCCCACACTAACCATTGTCGGGATATTTAGTTTAGTTTAGAGATACAGCACTGAAACAGGCCCTTCAGCCCACTGAGTCTGTGCTGACCATCAACCACCCATTTATATACTAATCCTACACTAATTCCATATTCCTACCACATCCCCACCTGTCCTTATATTTCCCTACCACCTACCTATACTAGGGACAATTTTATAATGGCCAATTTACCTATCAACCCACAGGTCTTTGGCACGTGGGAGGAAACCGGAGCACCCAGAGGAAACCCACACAGACACAGGGAGAACCCAGAATTGAACTCGGGTCGCTGGAGCTGTGAGGCTGCAGTGCTAACCACTGCACCACTGTGCCACTATGTCTGAATGAAGCTGATGTTTTGATGGTGTAAATGTTTACAGCTGCCATCTGTGAGCTAGCTGCAGGTTTTCACGATGCTAAATCTGGCAGCCTTATGCCAGCAGCTGACTCATAGATGCATTCTTTTACTAAATCCATCAGCTTTCTCCCACACTAAGAGAGCTGACAGACAGTGAATTTTTAGAAAAATAAACTGAAACAGCATCAATATAAAAGCAACAGCAAAATACTGCCGATGTTGGAAATCTGAAATAAAAACAGATAATGCTGGAAACACGCAGCGGGTCAGGCAGCATCTGTGGGGAGAGAAACAGTGGGGTGAATTTTCCAGGCTCATTGGAGCTAGGCTGGGAGGTCAGAGGGCTGGCAATATTCATTTTCTTTGATTCATTTTGGTGGAAAGAATGAGGTGAGGCAATATAAATTCTAAAGGGAGGTGTAGGAGCAGAGGGACTTGGGGATATATGTGCACAAATCATTGAAGATTGTTCTGAAATGTTAACTCTGCTTCTCTCTCCACAGATGCTGCCAGACATGCTGAGTATTTCCAGCATTTATTGTTTTTATTTCAGATTTCCAGCATCCTCAGTATTTTGCTTTTATTGAAGATTGCAGGGCAGGTTGAGAAAGTGGTTAATAAAGCTTACGGGATCCTGGACTTTATAAATAGGGACATAGAGTACACAAACAAGGAGTTGTGATAAACATGTATAAAACACTGGTTCGGCCTCAACTGAGGTATTGTGTCCAGTTCTTGGCACCACACTTTAGGAAGGATGTTAAGAGAGGGTGCAGAAAAGATTGGCGAGAATGGTTCCAGGGATGAGGAACTTCTGTTGCGTGATTAGGTTGTTCTCCTTAGAGAAGAGAAGATTAAAAGGAGACTTGATAGAGGGTGTTCAAAATCATGAGGGGTCTTGACAGATTAAGATAGGGAGAAACTGTTCCCATTGATGAAAGGATCCAGAACCAGAGAACACTGATTTAAGGTGAGTGGCAAAAGAAGCAACAGCCACAGCAGGAAAAACATTCTTTACACAGCGAGTGGTTAGAATCTGGAATGCCTGAGAGTGTGGTGGATGCAGATTCTTCCATGGTTTTCCAAAGAAAACTAGGTAATTATCTGAAGAGAAAAAATGTGCTGGGCTATGGGGAAAAGGCAGGGGAGTGGGACTAAGTGAGTTCCTCTTGCAGAGAACTGGCACAGACACCATGTCCTATGATTCTAATAGGATGGGGGAGGCCATCGGGAGGGACCCCTGAAGTCTCCCTACCAGCATGGCATCTTGCCAGCAGTGGGAACCTTAGCAGCGTGGGCCACTTCTGGTCCCCGCGAGCATTTTGCTTGCATCAGGTCGTCCCGCCGATGTGCAAGGATACCACCAGGTGAATCCTGGTGGCCTCCCAGACGGTTACCGAGTCGGTGGGGGGGGGTCCTACTTGATGGGTGCTCCATGACTCATGAAGGGGCCCCCCAGGAGCAATGGCCACCCCGCGCCTAAATCAGTGGCGTTACAATAAACCACAGATCGCTGGAGCCTGCTTGCTTGGCCCCGACTTCCTCCAAAGCACTTACATGTCTGAGGCATCCTCTCCTTTGAGCTGCAGCCTCAGCCATGGCCAACACTAGAGGTGGTGTTGCCGAGATTGCTGAGTTGTCAGTCCTTTAATTAGGCCGGCAGTTGTGGGGGCAGACCACCAGCCTCAATTGGATGGCGGTCCCGGCAGTGCGCTGTTAATTAGCCGCCGCTGGCAAAATGCCAGCACAGGGTCAGCTTCTGCTTTCAGCCTTGGCAGTGGGACTTCTTGAGGGCTGACAAAATTCAATCCAGTGTTACTGTCTCAGGTCGATGTTCTGATGAAAGGTCGTTGACCTGAAACATTAGATGAAATTTTATCCATATATACCCATTACCGCCATCCAATGGTAGCAGGTTTGAAACCTCTTTGGTTCAGTAGCAGGCTTTGCTATAGCTCTTTAAATCAGCCACTGCATCAGTATCCCACTTCCAAATTTCATGACCAATCACAAAGTGCAACCATGATGTCAACCATATTCTGTCAAAGAAGGATCTCTATTTACAGAGACCCCAGCAGGGGTGAGAATGGCTATAGCCAACATTGCTGCTGACGGGAAAAGAAAAAAGGAGGATGGCAGGAAGATATGGGAAGGCTGAGCCCCTGGTTCTCTGACTCTTCCTTAGAGGTCAGGCTTGAGGTGGTGAGAGACAGAAAGGAAGTGCTGTTTCCCAAGACCAGGAGGAAGAGGCCAAGCCCCCAAACGAAGCAGGTGTGGCTGGAGGTCGCTAAGGTAGTGAGCAACAGGAGAGTGGCCCCTCGCAGCTTGATGCAGTGCCGCAAATGTTTTACTGAACAAATAAGGGCAGGAAAGGTAAGTGGCATAACATGATTAGCTGTCAACCCCCACATTCTGACTTCCCCAGCATTCTCCTGCATGGCATTCCTCAGAACAACTTGCAGCTCCACACATTCCTCTCTGTCCAGGCACCTCCTCACATCCTCATCTGAACAGCCAACACTCACACTCACCCTCACCCTCACCTTATTGATACCTCACAGCCATCTCTCACGACCCACCACAAATGTCTAATTCCATCCTCTCTGCACATTCCACTTCTCACACTCATAATTCTCTGCTTTCTCTCATTGCAGCAGACAGTGCACAACTCCAGGAAGAGCCAGAGAACCAGGCGAAACATCAGCAGGGTGGGACAGTCCATGGACATTGGCAATGGAGAAATGGGGGTCTCCCAAATGGCTGATGACAGCATTAGACATCACACTGCCACTTGGCACATAACACTCACTGATGCTGAATTGATGTCACCGCGAACTGAAATGTCATAATATGCACAATGTAGCATTTGAATCCTTTCCCTACAACAGCAGTGAATCTTGGCTTTTATCACCTAGGTCCTTCGAGCGTGACGGAGGAGATGCAGTGGGAGCAGGCCAAAGAGGTCTCGAGGAGGGCCGCACTCTGAGAATGCAGTATCACATGAATCATGTGCATCCTCCATCAGTGCAGATACACACACCTCAGTAGGTATTACAGTAGAGTTAGATAGGTTGTCACATGGTGACATGGTGTCACATAGTCAAGCAACAGCCTGACATAGTCATACTCACGGAATCATACCTTAACGACAATGTCCCAGACACTGCCATCACCATCCCCGGGTATGTCCTGTCCCACCGGCAGGACAGACCCACCAGAGGTGGTGGCACAGTGGTATACAGTAGGGAGGGAGTTGCCCTGGGAGTCCTCAACATTGACTCCGGACCCCATGAAGTCTCATGGCATCAGGTCAAACATGGGCAAGGTAACCTCCTACTGATTACCACCTACCACCCTCCCTCAGCTGATGACTCAGTACTCCTCCATGTTGAATACCACTTGGAGAAAGCACTGAGGGTGGCAAAGGCACAAAATGTACTCTGGGTGGGGGGTTTCAATGTTCATCACCAAGAGTGGCTCGGTAGCACCACTACTGACCGAGCTGGCCGAGTCCTAAAGGACATAGCTGCTAGACTGGGTCTGCGGCAGGTGGTCGGGGAACCAACACGAGGGAAAAACATACTTGACCTCGTCCTCGCCAATCTGCTTGCCACAGATGCTTCTGTCCATGACTGTATTGGTAGGAGTGACCACCGCACAGTCCTTGTGGAGACGAAGACCCGCCTTCACATTGAGGATACCGTCCATCGTGTTGTGTGGCACTACCACCGTGCTAAATGGGATAGATTTCGAGCAGATCTAGCAATGCAAAACTGGGTATCCATGAGGCGCTGTGGGCCATCAGCAGCAGCAGAATTCTGCTCAATGACAAATCTGTAACCTCATGGTCCAGCATATCCCCCACTTTACCGTTACCATCAAGCTAGAGACCAACCCTGGTTCAATGAAGAGTGCAGGAGGGCATGCCAGGAGCAGCACCAGGCATACTTCAAAATGAGGTGTCAACCTGGTGAAGCTACAACACAGGACTATCTGCGTGCCAAACTGTGTAAGCAGCATGCGATAGACAGAGCCAAGCGATCCCATAACCAACGGATCAGATCGAAGCTCTGCAGTCCTGCTACATCCAGCTGTGAATGGTGGTGGACAATTAAACAACTAACTGGAGGAGGTGGCTCCACAAATATCCCCATCCTCAATGATGGGGGAGCCCAGCACTTCAGTGCAAAGATAAGGCTGAAGCATTTGCAACAATCTTCAGCCAGAAGTGCCGAGTTGATGATTCATCTCGGCCTCCTCCTGAAGTCCCCAGCATCACAGATGCCAGACTTCAGCCAATTCGATTCACTCTGCGTGATATCAAGAAACGACTGAAGGCACTGGATACTGCAAAAGCTATGGGCCCTGACAATATTCCGGCAATAGTACTGAAGACCTGTGCTCCAGAACTTGCCGTGCCCCGAGCCAAGATGTTCCAGTACAGCTACAACAATGGCATCTACCCTGCAATGTGGAAAATTGCCCAGGTATGTCCTGTGCACAAAAAGCAGGACAAGTCCAACCCGGCCAATTACCGCCCAATCAGCCTACTCTCAATCATCAGTAAAGTGATGGAAGGTGTCATCAACAGTGCCATTAAGCGGCACTTGCTTAGCAATAACCTGCTCAGTGACGCTCAGTTTGGGTTCCGCCAGGGACACTCAGCTCCTAACCTCATTACAACCTTGGTTCAAACATGGACAAAAGAGTTGAACTCAAGAGGTGAGGTGAGAGTGACTGCCCTTGACATCAAGGCAGCATTTAACCGAGTATGGCATCAAGGAGCCCTAGCAAAACTGAGGTCGATGGGAATCAGGGGGAAAACCCTCCGCTGGCTGGAGTCATACCTAGCGCAAAGGAAGATGGTTGTGGTTGTTGGAGGTCAATCATCTGAGCTCCAGGACATCACTGCAGGAGTTCCTCAGGGTAGTGTCCGAGGCCCAACCATCTTCAGCTGCTTCATCAATGACCTACCTTCAATCATAAGGTCAGAAGTGGGGATGTTCGCTGATGATTGCATTTTGTTCAGCACCATTCATGACTCCTCAGATACTGAAGCAGTCTGTGCAGAAATGCAGCAAGACCTGGACAATATCCAGGCTTGGGCTGATAAGTGGCAAGTAACATTCACGCCACACAAGTGCCAGGCAATAACCATCTCCAACAAGTGGCGCAGTGGCGCAGTGGTTAGCACCGCAGCCTCACAGCTCCAGCGACCCGGGTTCAATTCTGGGTGCTGCCTGTGTGGAGTTTGCAAGTTCTGCCTGTGTCTGTGTGGGTTTCCTCCGGGTGCTCCGGTTTCCTCCCACATGCCAAAGACTTGCAGGTTGATAGGTAAATTGGCCATTATAAATTTCCCCTAGTATAGGTAGGTGGTAGGGAAATATAGGGACATGTGGGGATGTGGTAGGAATAAGGAATTAGTGTAGGATTAGTATAAATGGGTGGTTGATGGTCAGCACAGACTCGGTGAGCCGAAAGGCCTGTTTCAGTGCTGTATCTCTAAACTAAACTAAACTAAACCATCTCCCCTTGACATTCAACGGCATTAGCATCGCTGAATCCCCCACTATCAACTTCCTTGGGGCTACCATTGACCAGAAACTTAACTGGAGTAGCCATATAAATACTGTGGCTACAAGAGCAGGTCAGAGACTAGGAATCCTGAGGCGAGTAACTCACCTCCTGAATCCCCAAAGCCTGTTCACCATCTACAAGGCACAAGTCAGGAGTGTGATGGAATGCTCTACACTTGCCTGGATGGGTGTAGCTCCAACAAAACTCAAGAAGCTCGAAACCATCCAGGACAAAGCAGCCCGCTTGATTGGCACCCCATCTACAAACATTCACTCCCTCCACCACCGACGCACAGTGGCAGCAGTGTGTACCATCTACAAGATGCACTGCAACAATGCACCAAGACTCCTTAGACAGCACCTTCCAAACCCGCGACCTCTACCAACTAGAAGGACAAGGGCAGCAAATGCATGGGAACACCACCACCTGCAAGTTCCCCTCCAAGTCACACACCATCCTGACTTGGAACTAAATTGCCGTTCCTTCACTGTCGCTGGGTCAAACTCCTGGAACTCCCTTCCTAACAGCACTGTGGGTGTACCTACCCCACATGGACTGCAGCGGTTCAAGAAGGCAGCTCACCACCACCTTCTCAAGGGCAATTAGGGATGGGCAAAATGCTGGGCTAGCCAGCGACGCCCACATCCCTAAATGAATTAAAAAAAAGAAGCACATCACATGTGAGCAGGAGCAGGTGCTGGAGACAGGGACAGCAGTGGAGAGACTCCATTGGAGGGCATAGGACACTGCGAGCTCTGCTCAGTTGGACATAGTTGCTGAGCTTCAGGATTCATCCAAAAAAAGGGAATTTGTGGAGCAACAATGGGAAACGTATGTGTTTCTGTCAGCTTTTCATGAGGCACTGTGTACCCTTGGAGAGAGATTGGAGGAGCTCATCTCTAGCATGAGTGCATGATGTCTCAGGCATTTGCACTGATCTCCACCTCCATGGAAAGCGTGGCCATCAGCATGGAGAATCTGATGTGGCAAGACACCGAGTGTATGCTGGCCCAGACCAATGGCCTGCACACACTGTCTGCTACTTTGTACAGGATGGAGCAAAGCCTCACCTTGATGACTCAACACCTCACTGAAATGCAGCAAAGTGCTCTCCAGCTCTTTATTAGCAGGGAAGTGTAGGTGGGCCATGAGAGGGAAAATGGAGAAAGGGCACATGCAAGTGGAGATTCCTCTCAAGGCACTCCCAATTCTCATCCCTTTCTCCCCTCCTCCACGCCCTCCCCCACCACTCAGACTGAACCCCACATGCATTTGAGTGTGTGTAACATCATTCATGGGGTTATGTTATTGCTTAGTACAATTAATTAAATGCTATATTTGAACTCATGCTCCTAGTCTCTACTTTGTTTCATCCTGGATTCCATTTGGACAGTCGTCTTCAGGTGAATGGTATGACCAGTGTGGAAGACGAGGAAAAGGTGTAAATCTAACGGTTGAATTTTGAACTGTGGGAATGATTTGTTTTGGGGAGGGGGGCCGCAGTGTTTATAATTGCACTGCCATATGGCTTCATACACTCAGATTAACTGAAGCATGCAGGGATGAGGCCAGCACAGGCTTCTCTGGCAATTGGGTTTACGGCTTAAGGCACCCTGGCGACATGTGGCTCTCCTCCTGCTTCTCCTCCTTCTCCTCTTCCTCCTCCTCCTCCTCAGAGCAGGATGTGCATGTCTACAGAATGTAGCAGAGCAGGTAGATAAGGTGGTCAAAAAGGCACACAGGATACTTTCCTTTATTGGCTGGAGGCCTACAGCTTAAGAGCAGGGAGGTTATGCTTGAACTGTATAAAACACTAGTTAGACCACAGCTAGAGTACTGCACACAGTTCTGTTCACAGCATTACAAGAAGGATGTGATCACACCAGAGACAGTAAAGATTTACGAGGTTGTTGCCAGGAATAGAGAATTTTAGGTGTGAGGAAAGATTGGATAAGCTGTGGTTGTTTTCTTTGGAACAGAAGAGGCTGAGGGGAGATTTGATTGAGGTGTATAAAATTATGAGGGACCTAGAGAGAGAGGATAGGAAGGATCTATTTCCAATAGCAGAGAAGTCAATAACCAGGGGGCATAGATTTAAAGTAATTGGTGGAAGGATTAGAAGGGAGTTGTCGAGGAATTTTTTCATCCAGATAGTGGTGGGGATCTGGAACTCACAGCCCGAAAGAGTGGTAGAGGCAGAAACACTCATTTGGATATGCACTTGGAGTGTCAGAACCTACATGGCTATAGTCCAAGAGCTGGAAGGCGGGATTATACTGGATCACTCTTTTTTGGCTGGCACAGCCACGATGGAGTGAATGGCCTGCTTCTGTACCATAAACCTATCTATGTTTCTATGATGTCGATTGGTCCAGATCTTCTCCTGCAGCTGCAGTCCTCTGCAAGGCACAGCAAACCACAACCATTTGGGAGACCCTTGTTGGTGCATACTGAAGGGCAGTCCGAGATCTGTCAAGGCACCTGAATCACGTCTTCAGCAAACCAATGGTAGCTCAATCATAAGTCTTGTGGTAATGTGGCTTTTGTTGCACCTATCCTCTGCATCAGAGGTAGGACTCCTCACAGCTGTCTTCAGCTAGATCCTCAGTGGGTAGCCCTTATCGCCACAAAGCCACCCACTCACAGGGTTGGATTTTAAAAGCCCGCCGCCTATCTCGGCAGCAAGCTCAAAAGCCGAAGAGCTACCGTGATCTCTCATGCGGCAGCTCAATTAACTAGCCAGAGTAGCCCGCCGCCACCCCCCCTCCTCCGCCCCCGCAAATCACATGGAGGAGGCGGGTTGTCCGTCCCCAGCAATGGCGTCAGCTGCCTGTGCGCAGGTGCTGGCGCCATTTTTAAAGGGCAGCCAACCCTGCCGACTCATTAAAATTTTTAACAAAGTATGCCCCCAAAAAATATACAATAAATTTCTAATGCCCCTTTACCACCCCCCCAATAACATTTACATTAGTTATTTGCCCTTGCCCCCCAGAACACTTACCTATTAAATGTGACCTTGTCCCCCTGCCCAGACTGCACAAAGTTTCAACTTCACCCCTTTCCACCATCCCGTACACCCATTATGTTTATTTGACTCCATCTCCCCCCCCACCCCACCCCACAGAAAATATTAACTCCTCTCCCCTTCCCACCAGTGTCACGCTGCCTTTCCCTGGACGGGGAATTAAAGGCACAGGAGTGCCGGCCGCCGTACCAAAAGATCACAGCGGGCCCGGAAGATTGAAGGTAAGTCCATTTAACTGTATTCATTTTATTAATTTAAATATTTAAATTCAGGTCCTGTCACCCAGCGGCGGGGTGGGAGGCCTCCACAGAGCCTTGCCGCCTCTGGAAGGATCGGTCCAGGCCCTCCGGGTATCGAGCTCGGTGGCGGGCCTCTTCCGGACCCACCTTCAGGCTCCCACCCCTGCCATGGATCATAAAGCCAAAGGGACAACAAGATTCAGCCCACAATGTATGGAGGATTGAAAACCTGTGGGAGATGTGAGTGCTGCAGAATGAATTAAAAATAGCAGCTTTCAGGATACCTTGCTTGGACATGTTTGATAACATTCTAGTGGTTACATATGAGCTAAACACGACCTCCCCTTCACAAAACCATGCTGTCTCTCGCTAATAAGTTCATTTGTTTCCAAATGGGAGTAAATCCTGTCCCGAAGAATCCTCTCTAATAGTTTCCCTACCACTGACGTAAGGCTCGCCAGCCTACAATTTCCTGGATTATCCTTGCCACCCTTCTTAAACAAAGGAACAACATTGGCTATTCTCCAGTCCTCTGGGACCTCACCTGTAGCCAATGAGGATGCAAAGATTTCTGTCAAGGCCCTAGCAATTTCTTCCCTTGCCTCCCTCAGTATTCTAGGATAGATCCCATCGGGCCCTGGGGACTTATCTACCTTAATGCTTTGCAACCTTAATGAGCATCTGCAACCAGTTTGGACTGGCCTTGAAGCCAAAGTAAACTGCGGCAGGAGCAAGGCCATGTTCTTTGGGAACTGGGCCGATGATCCTTTGTCCGCTTCACGTCAACTCAGACTACCTGAAGATGCTGGGGATATGGCCGAGGTGTGCACCAAGAACTGGAAGGAGCATTTAGCCATGGTGAAACAAACTGAGCATGTGGGAGCGACACTCCCTCTCCATTCTGGGAACAAACCTGGTCATCAGGTAGGAGACTCTCTTGGTATTGCTGTATGTGGCGCAGGTCTGGTCCATACCCCGTTTCTGCGCCGTGGCGGTCACCCGAGCCATCCTCTGCTTGGAAAATGGAGATGGAAAATGGACCATGTCCACAGGGACACAATGTTTAAAGTTCTAGATAAAAGGGGAAACAATGTGCCCAACGCTTCCCTCATCCTGATGGCCACCTTTGTGTGTAGCTACATCAAGCATCAAGGAAGATGGTTGTAGCTGTTGGAGGTCAATCATCTTAATCCCAGGACATTGCTGCAGGAGTTTCTCAGGATAGTGTTCTAGGCTCAACCATCTTCAGCTGCTTCATCAATGACCTGCTTTCCATCATAAGGTCAGAAGTGGCAGCAAGTCCTGGACAACATTCAGGCTTGGGCTGATAAGTGGCAAATAACATTCACACCACACAAGTGCCAGGCAATGACCACCTCCAACAAGAGAGAATCTAACCATCTCCTCTTAACATTCACTGGCATTGCCATCACTGAATCCCCCACTATCAATATCCTAGGGGCTTACCATTGACCAGAAACCGAACTGGACTGGACCGGCCATATAAATACTGTAGCCACAAAAGCAGTTCAGAGACTGGGAATTCTGAGGCAAGTAACTTACCTCCTGACTCCCCAAAGTCTGTCCAAGTCAGGAGTGTGTTGGAATACTCTCCACTTGCCTGGATGAGTGCAGCCCCAACAACACTCAAGAAGCTCTACACCATCCTGGACAAAGCAATCCATTCGACTGACACCCCAGCTACCACCTTCAACATTCACACCCTCCATTACCAATGCACAGTGGCAGCAGTGTGTGCCATATACAAGATGTACTGCAGCAACTCACCGAGTCTCCTTCGACAGCACCTTCCAAATTCCCCACCTCTACCACCTAGAAGGACAAAGGCAGCAGATGTATGGGAACACCACCAACTGCATGCTCCCCTCCAAGCCACACACCAGCCTGACCTGGAACTATATCGCTGTTCCTTCACTGTCACTGGATCAAAATCCTGGAACTCCCTCCCAAACAGTACTGTGGGAGGACCCGCATCATATAAACTGCAGTGGTGCAAGAAGGCGACTCACCACAACCTTCTCAAAGGCAATTAATGATGGGCAACAAATGCTGGCCTTGCTAGCAATGCCCACATCCTATGAAAGAATAAAAAAAAGCTGTGCATAGACTATGAGCTGATGATCTACCTGTCCCCAGTGTTGCGAAGGATGGTTATGGCCACATTGCCACGGAACGCTTCATTCAGTTGGGCTATACCGTACTTCCTGTCCCTCATGCAAAAGTTTGTGTGAAAAACATGTTCGAACACAAGTCCATCAGGAAGTGGTCCAGTTGTAATATCCTCGAGGTCCTGTGGGAAATGCAGATGGTGGATCCTGTCAGATGGCTCCCCAAACAGACTGTCAAACTCATTTGGCAGAACGCCACATCACCAGAACTTTCAAACAAGCACCAAGACGTAGCTTGATTGACATTAATAAAGTGCAATACAGATCTCCCCATAAGATCTCCCCATAAGACGCTTCCTGCATGCCGGAGTCTCACCGTCTCCACATGCTGCCCTCGAGGTGGCTGCAGTGGGGAAGAAACTGTCATCTACCTCTTTCTGGAATGTGCTTTTCTAAAGCAGATCTGGAAAGAGTTGCATTAGTTTTTGTCGAGGTTATCCCACGGAGCTTAGTAATCCAGGACTCAGTGCTCTATGGGCACTGCTTCTGGAGGACCATCAACTTGGTGAAAGACACTCTTTAGTCTGTCTGAATCTTGCTCATCTTCCAGTGCAAAGTGCTGGACTGAGTGTTGCAGACTGGCACATTCCAAGGTCTAGGACTACATGCTGAGGGATGCACTAAAGCTTGAGGCAGCCACCGCAAAGGCTCAATGGGGCAAGGCTACTGTGTCCCACCATAGTGTACCTAGGGGCTGAAACCCATGTAAAACTCCTCAAGCTGGATGTACCAGAAAATGTTTGACACGAAATGTAAGCATACATTATAAATATAACTGTAATGGCAAGAGTAGTGAAGAACTTCATGTACTGTAATGAGAGAAACTGATCTGTATTGCACTTTATTAATGTCAAATTTGAACTGTTAATTAATGTATTTTTACAAATTTTATGAATAAGGTATATTTTTGGAAAATAAAACACAGGTGCTTTGGAGCTGAATTTCCATGTCTCTCCATATCTCATAAAACGGCAGAAGTGATGGCAACGATTTTAGTTGTGGGGTTTTTAAGATCAAAATTTCAGTTAATTAAAGTGACAATAACAGAAATTCATATTAACTTAAGCAGTTTATTGACTGTAGAGGAGGACCTGGAATGCAAAATGATCAAGACATTGTCCTGGGAGAACCAGTGATTCTCTTGGTGCATCTTTGTCCTCTTCTTCTTTGTCTTTCTGGTCACTAGTTCTCAGCATGCAGTGACTAGTTACTTCATTGCATTGCTCTTTCATCCTCCATTACTTTCTTTTAGACTTTCATGTGGGTTGTTGTGCATCTACATTGGCTCCCAGGCTGGCATCACCTCAATTTTGAAATTCTCATCCATGTTTTGAAATCCCTCCAAGGCTTCTCTCCTCCCTATCTCTGTAATCTCCTCCAGACCGAAAACCTTCTGAGATTTCTGTGCTCCTGCAATTCTGTCCACTTGCTCATCCTTGATTTTAATCACTCCATTATTGGAGGCCATACTTTCAGCTGCCTAGACCCAAATCTAAGAAATTCCTTTCCTAAACCTCTGTCTCTCAACCTTTCTTTTCTCCTTTAACATGCTCCTCTATAACCAGGCTGTCCTAATATCTCCTTAGTGTCAAACTTTGTTTGCTCATGCTCCTGTGAAGCACTTTGGTCTATTTTACTACATTAAAGGCATTATATAAATGCTAGTCTTAGTTGTTGCCATTTTATGAATCTTCTGAATTTTTTCAATGATGTGTCTTTCCTATTGGGTCTTTCTGATGAAAGTCACAGTCGCAAGACCCGTGTCCTTCTGGCACCAAAAGTGGTTATCAATTGCAGTCAATACAATTAATGTTGTGATTAAGATAATTAACAGGTCAATTGTGAAGACTGACTCACTAGGAAGTCATCAACTATTACGCTTGGCATACTCTGGTTGTGTTGTTTTAGTGCTCGGAAAATTTCCCTTATGTTCCCTGTGTTTATATCTTCAAATAAACTGGCAACAGCTGAGTATAAAGCTATGCCCGCAAGTATTAATTTGAATCGCCTTGATGTATCTGGTGCAATCAATGGATCAACCAAATTACTTACTTCTGGAGAATTTTTTTTTCATTCGTGAGATGTGGGCATCGCTGGCTAGGCCAGCATTTATTGCCCATCCTTAATTGCCCTTGAGAAGGTGATGGTGAGCTGCCTTCTTAAACTTCTGCAGTCATTGAATGGAAATGAATGGAGCTGCTCTGAGATACACACAAGTTGTCTCAGCAAAACAAAATGTTACAACTGGACTGTGTTTTGGGTGCAAATGGAGACAAAAACTGGATCTTCAAGAAAAGAGAAAGTAATTCTCTAAATCAAAGGTTTATTTAGATCATTTCTCTAGAGCTTCCACTGATCTTCGGCCAAAGGTATAGCAGGAGTTGGGGAAATCCTGTTCACTTCTGACAACTCAGTGTTTTTTTTGATTATTTATTTAGAGATACAGCACTGAAACAGGCCCTTTGGCCCACCTAGTCTGTGCCAACCAACAACCACCCATTTATACCAATCCTACATTAACCCCATATTCCCTACCACATCCTCACCATTCTCCTACAACCAACCTACACTAGGGGCAATTTACAATGGCCAATTTACTGATCAACCTGTAAATCTTTGGCTGTGGGAGGAAACCAGAGGACCCAGCAGAAACCCACGCAGTCACAAGGAGAACTTGCAAACTCCGCACAGGCAGTACTCAGAACTGAACCTGGGTTGCTGGAGCAGTGAGGCTGCGGTGCTAACCACTGCACCACTATGCCGCCAAGTGTGTTTGTGTATTTTTTTCCATTGAGGCCTTCTGATAGTGCTTCTACATGGTGATTAATGTTTGTTACTGGCTTTTGTCAGAGAGGATATGAAAGGCATTACAGATAAGCTGTATAGTTATCTGAGAGCATGGCAAGGGATTACAAAACGGCTCTATCGAAAATCATTATCTCAATCAAAGTTTTTGTCCTAATAGATATGATTCCTCAGTTTGTTTTTGAAAAATGTACGTGTGGAGAAGGGTATTGGGCTCCTCACGAATTGCCCTTTCTATTTCCAAGTCAAATATAATTCTCGTTAACTTTTTGCTCTCCTTTCAAATTGGCAAGAATCAGTAATTAAAACCAAGGCAATCCAGTGAAAATACTGAAAAGCACATATAGTTCAGGCATTGCATTGATAGGCTACTTTTCTGCTACACTGTTATGGCTGAATTCTACTGGCCCCTCAACGCGACGGATCGCGACACGGGGGCCGGTAAAATGCTGCGGGGAGAGGTCTGCCTCAACACGTGACATCAAGAAGGGCCCGCCGCATATTACTGGCGGCAGGGGGACCTCAGTGGGGCCCCTCACCACAAGACGGTTGGCCCTTCATCTAAATATTGAAATGAACCTAAATTACAAGCTAATAAACTTACCTACAGGCGGTGAACATCTCACGCCGATTTTACCGACTCCGAACACAGCTTGCGCGCCTTTGGACCTCCGTACGGAGTTCTGGGCGAGAACCTGGTTGGGAGGGGGAGGAATAAATGTTTCAGGGCGGGAGGGGTAGAGGAGTGGGGAAATCAATTATTATTGGTTGTGTCAATGGTGGGAAGGGATTGAAGGGCAAATGATTGAAGGTTGGGGGGAAAGTTCGGGTAGGGAATAAAGTGTTTTTTGTCAAGTCGGGCCAATTAAAAGACCATTGTGGGGGGGGAGGGGTGATGGGGGTGGTTGGCAAAGGGCCTCCACATCTTTATTATGTGTTAATAGAAAATTCCTTAATATTGTACCTTTAAAATGTCAATTGATTTCCAGGGGTTTAAAGCCCTATACAAATGGCGCCGGCGCCTGCTCGATGGTGCCGGACGCCGGTGCCGGACGCCGTTGACGGGGACACGGCAGCCACCCCCTTACATCATCGGGGGTGGCTGCTCCACCCACTCTATTTAAATGAGTCCTCGCACAAAATATCGCGGGGGCTCCTCGGCAGCCGCTGAATGCGGGCACAGCGCTGAGTTTAAAGGTGGCGCCCAAATTAAATTCAGCCCTTAATGTGATGTAACAGCACAAACAGTGAGAACAAAAAAACAAGGACACTGCTCAGCAGCCTGTTAATGGAACAGATAAAGTAGGTCAACTCTTGAGGCTCTCTCTCTCTCTTTATGTCTCTGAACGGACAGGGAGCATTCTGAAGGGGGAGGGTGACAGCCAGAGGTTGTGGTACACATTGGTACCAATGACATTGGCAGGAAGAGTGACGAGGGGGAGTTTAGGGAGTTAGGTAGAAAGTTAAAAGACAGGACCTCCAGGGTTGTAATCCGGAAGATTCTTGGTAGTGTAGATGAACAGAGAGATCTTGGTGTCCAGGTACATAAATCCCTGAAAGTTGCTACCCAGGTTGATAGGATTGTTAAGAAGGCATATGGTGTGTTAGCTTTTATTAGTAGGGGGATCGAGTTTCGGAGCCACGAGGTCATGCTGCAGCTGTACAAAACTCTGGTGCGACCGCACCTGGAGTATTGCGTGCAGTTCTGGTCACCGCATGAGAGGAAGGATGTGGAAGCTTTGGAAAGGGTGCAGAGGAGATTTACTAGGATGTTGCCTGGTATGGAGGGAAGGTCTTGCGAGGAAAGGCTGAGGGACTTGAGGTTGTTTTCGTTGGAGAGAAGGAGGAGGAGAGGTGACTTAATAGAGACATATAAGATAATCAGAGGGTGAGATAGGGTGGATAGTGAGAGTCTTTTTCCTTGGATGGTGATGGCAAACACGAGGGGACATAGCTTTAAGTTGAGGGGTGATAGATATAGGACAGATGTTAGAGGTAGTTTCTTTACTCAGAGAGTAGTAGGGGCGTGGAACGCCCTGCCTGCAACAGTAGTAGACTCGCCAACTTTAAGGGCATTTAAGTGGTCATTGGATAGACATATGGATGAAAATGGAATAGTGTAGGTCAGATGGTTTCACAGGTCGGCGCAACATCGAGGGCCGAAGGGCCTGTACTGCGCTGTAATGTTCTAAAGATTACTCCCTGTGCCACGTGCCAGTGAGGCTAGAAATAGGAAGATAGTGCAGCTAAACACGTGGCTGAACAGCTGGTGTAGAATGGAGGGGTTCAGATATCTGGATCATTGGGATCTCTTCAGGGACAGATGGGACCTGTACAAGAAGGACAGGTTGCCTCTAAACTGGAGGGGCACAAATATCCTGGCTGCGAGGTTTGCTAGCGTCACTCGGGAGGGTTTAAACTAGTGTGGCAGGGGGGTGGGAACCAGAGCAGTGGGACAGCAAGTGAAATAAATGAGGCGGAACTAGTAAATAACGCCAGTAAGACTAAGAGGAAGAGCAGGCAGGGAGATGTTGCGGAGCACAGCGGGACTGGTGGTCTGAAGTGCATTTGTTTCAATGCGAGAAGTATAACAGGTAAAGCAGATGAACTTAAAGCTTGGATTAGTACATGGAACTATGATGTTGTTGCGATTGCAGAGACTTGGTTGAGGGAAGAACAGGATTGGCAGCTAAATGTTCCAGGATTTAGAAGCTTCAGGCAGGATAGAGGGGGATGTAAAAGGGGTGGGGGAGTTGCATTACTGGTTAAGGAGAATATCACAGCTGTAATGCGGGAGGACACCTCGGAGGGGTTGTGCAGCGAGGCAATATGGGTGGAGCTCAGGAATAGGAAGGGTGCAGTCACGATGTTGGGGGTTTTCTACAGGCCTCCCAACAGCCAGCGGGAGCTAGAGGAGCAGATATGTAGACAGATTTTGGAAAGATGTAAAGGTAACAGGGTTGTAGTGGTGGGTGATTTTAACTTGCCCTATATTGACTGGGACTCACTTAGTGCTAGGGGCTTGGATGGGGCAGAATTTGGAAGGAGCATCCAAGAGGGCTTCTTGAAACAATATGTAGATAGTCCAACTAGGGATGGGGCCGTACTGGACCTGGTATTGGGGAATGAGCCCGGCCAGGTGGTCGAAGTTTCAGTAGGGGAGCATTTCGGGAACGGTGACCATAATTCCATAAGTTTAAGGTACTTGTGGATAAGGATAAGAGTAGTCCTCGGGTGAAGGTGCTAAATTGGGGGAAGGCTAATTATAACAATATTAGGCAGGAACTGAAGAATTTAGATTGGGGGAGGCTGTTTGAGGGTAAATCAACATCTGACATGTGGGAGTCTTTCAAACGTCAGTTGATTAGAATCCAGGACCAGCACATTCCTGTGAGGAAGAAGGATAAGTTTGGTAAGTTTCGGGAACCTTGGATAACGCGGGATATTGTGAGCCTAGTCAAAAAGAAATAGGAAGCATTCGTAAGGGCTGGAAGGCTAGGAACAGACGAATCCCTTGAGGACAGTAGGAAGGAACTTAAGCAAGGAGTCAGGAGGGCTAAAAGGGGTCATGAAAAGTCATTGGCAAACAGGATTAAGGAAAATCCCAAAGCTTTTTACACGTATATAAAGAGCAAGAGGGTAACTAGGGAAAGGGTTGGCCCACTCAAGGACAGAGAAGGGAATCTATGTGTGGAGCCAGAAGAAACGGGTGAGGTACTAAATGAGTACTTTGCATCAGTATTCACCAAAGAGAAGGACTTGCTGGATGATGAGCCTAGGGAAGGGAGTGTAGATAGTCTCAGTCAGCTTATTATCAAAAAGCAGGAGGTGTTGGGTGTCTTGCAAAGCATTAAAGTAGATAAGTCCCCAGGGCCTGATGGGATCTACCCGAGAATACTGAGGGAGGCAAGGGAAGAAATTGCTGGGGCCTTGACAGAAATCTTTGCATCCTCATTGAGGACTGGAGAATAGCCAACGCTGTTCCTTTGTTTAAGAAGGGTAGCAAGGATAATCCAGGAAATTATAGGCCGGAGAGCCCTACGTCAGTGGTAGGGAAATTATTAGAGAAGATTCTTCGGGACAGGATTTACTCCCATTTGGAAACAAATGAACTTATTAGCGAGAGGCAGCATGGTTTTGTGAAGGGGAGGTCATGTCTCACTAATTTGGTGAGTTTTTTGAGGAAGTGACAAAGATGATTGATGAAGGAAGGGCAGTGGATGTTATCTATATGGACTTTAGTAAAGCCTTTGACAAGGTCCCTCATGGCAGCCTGTTACAAAAGGTGAAGTCACACGAGATCAGAGGTGAGCTGGCAAGATGGATACAGAACTGGCTCAGTCATAGAAGACAGAGGGTAGCAGTGGAAGGGTGCTTTTCTGAATGGAGGGATGTGACTAGTGGTGTTCCGCAGGGATCAGTGCTGGGACCTTTGCTCTTTGTAGTATATATAAATAATTTGGAGGAAAATGTAGCTGGTCTGATTAGTAAGTTTGCGGATGACACGAAGGTTGGTGGAGTTGCGGATAGTGATGAGGATTGTCAGAGGACTCAGCAGGATATAGATCGGTTGGAGACTTGGGCGGAGAAATGGCAGATGGAGTTTAATCCGGACAAATGTGAGGTAATGCATTTTGGAAGGTCTAATGCAGGTGGGAAGTATACAGTAAATGGCAGAACCCTTAGGAGTATTGACAGGCAGAGAGATCTGGGCGTACAGGTCCACAGGTCACTGAAAGTGGCAACGCAGGTGGATAAGGTAGTCAAGAAGGCATACGGCATGCTTGCCTTCATTGGTTGGGGCATAGAGTATAACAATTGGCAAGTCATGCTGCAGCTGTACAGAACTTTAGTTAGGCCACACTTTGAATATTGCGTGCAATTCTGGTCGCCACACTACCAGAAGAACGTGGAGGCTTTGGAGAGGGTACAGAGGAGGTTTACCAGGATGTTGCCTGGTCTGGAGGGCATTAGCTATGAGGAGAGGTTGGATAAACCCGGATTGTTTTCACTGGAACGACGGAGGTGGAGGGGCGACATGATAGAGGTTCACAAAGTTATGAGTGGAATGGAGTGGATAGTCAGAAGCTTTTTCCCAGGGTGGAAGAGTCAGTTACTAGGGGACATCGGTTTAAGGTGCAAGGGGCAAAGTTTAGAGGGGATGTGCGAGGCAAGTTCTTTACACAGAGGGTGGTGAGTGCCTGGAACTTGCTGCTGGGGGATGTGGTGGAAGCAGGTACGATAGCGACGTTTAAGAGGCATCTTCATAAATACATGAATAGGATGGGAATAGAGGGATATGGTCCCTGGAAGTGCAGAAGGTTTTAGTTTAGGCAGGCATCAAGATCGGCGCAGGCTTGGAGGGCCGAATGGCCTGTTCCTGTGCTGTACTGTTCTTTGTTCTTTGTTCTTTTATACTTTGTAATTTTGTTCGATGTCTGCTCGTTACCATTACAGGCTGTCTGCTGAGAATGCTTTATCATCACATCGCTCGAGACTTATGTAAAGCTAGATCTGTGTGTCTTCAACTGTACATTTGGGCTGAAGATAAAAGCTTCGGGATTGATGAGAGGAAGAAAAGAAAAGAAAGAACTAAACTAAAAATTCAATGGCAAGACATAAAAACTCCCCTTTTATCTGTTCCAACTTTAATTTTTTTTGAGAGACAACAACTCACAGCTTCACTAAAAAATAAATCAAATTCGATCAGCTCTCATTGGAATAACATTTGGTGTTGAGTTGTCATTCACAGTAAAATCTGCAAAACACTTTCAGATAGATTTTTCTTATTGGCAGATTCACCATCGTAATAGCATCAAAACTTTTACCAGCTGATCCTACACAACTGTGAACCAGACCAATTTTCTCAACGAAAAGATAATTGGGCAGGATGTAAAACTGGCTGAAAATTCACTATCACCCATTTGACATTACTGCCCAAGACCAATTTCACCCCCATTGTAATCTCTTGCTTTCTTCATAATATTGCAATGAAGAACAGCAGGATGTTTCCAAAAGCTAGAGAAAATTATGAATATAGAGGGTATAGAAGGACCACCCTACTCCCATCATGAGGAGTGCGCACCGTAAGGAGAGAACACGACACAGGAAAGCCCGCACCCAGAGAAAAATGCATGCAACTGATCGCATAGTGCTTTCAATAAATAAAGATTCACTCACCAAATAAAGCCACTTTGCCAGGCCTGTTCTCTGCTGACAGTCTGACCAACCCCTCCTCGTCAAAGCCTCTGCTAAGTTCCTTCAGAAGTCAGAATTCTACAGAATTTCTTCCCTAAACCTCTCTGCTTCTCTTCCTCCCTTTCCTTCTTTAAGACGCTCCTTCGAATCTCTGTACCTCGTTGACTAAGTTTTTGGTCATATGCCCTAATATCGCCTTATGCAGCCTGGTGTCAAATTTTTGCCTTATAACACTGCCGTGAAGAGCCCTGGGATGTTTTATTACATTAAAGGTTCTGTATAAACACAAGCTGTTTCTGTTGTACATTTCCCTGCCATCATCCCAATTCCCTAAATCTGAAGGTATGCACAGAAATTAATTCAGAACTTTGCAAATGCTATGATTATTTTTCACAATAGTGCATTTCCCAAAAAGATCCAAAAATTACAACCACCTTATCAACAATGATTTCTTAACATTATGCCTATCTTTTGTGACAGATAACTTACTTGTGCTTCTCATCTGTTACTCCTATAAGGTGCTCCCTCAGTGACATGATGGTGAGAGGTGCGTGGCTAGAAATGGCTCTGCTAGAGCCTAGAAACCTGAGGTGATTCTCAGCTCAGCAGCAGCTGTCCAACGGGTACCTGCTAACAACAGCCTTTCTATTGCAGTGGCAAGGGGTGCCAGGGCCATATCTGAAGGCTCCACATGTTAAATATTGGAGGGCTTCTTAAATCAAGAGGTTCAATGCGACTTTCCAGAAAAACAATGACATCTGTTCCCATTCTTTATAGCCCACTACTGTTGAACAAAGGCGCAGAGATACTGCTGATCTGTGTCAGTGCAACCAGGGGTCTTGCAAGTGCCACAAGAATGTTTTGTTCAAAGCATCTATGGTAGCCTCATTAGCTGCCACACTGTTTTCATTTTACACTTGCTGAGGCCTGCATTTCATTCTGACTGATTGCTACTTTCTCACTGAAAGATTTTCAGATCCTCCCCCACTGTCAGATTGACTCAGAAGGTCTGGCTTTCCCCATGGGCATACCTCAGTATGCAATTATTATTGTTATGGAGGAAGGCAGCAGCACTTGAAGAGAAGCCAGAGGACAGAAGAATGCAGCACTGCCCCAGAGAATCTATAGGCAGACTGGTCTGAGAATGTTTGTGTCATAGAGGTTCACATTTCCAATGATGAAGGGTCACTGACCTGAAACGTTAACTCTGCTTCTTTTTCCACAGTTGCTGCCAGACCTGCTGAGTATTTCCAGCATTTCTTGTTTTTATTTCACATTTCCAAAGCTGCTATTGGTCACCTTTGTGACCTCCTGAATAAAGGCCACTGGCAATTCAGTGTGGCTGTGTACTTTTTCTAGGGAGGCCTTCTGTTATTGATCTTATATGGTGGGTAATGTTTGTAGCTGTCTTCCCCCAAAGTGGATATAAGATTACAGATTAGGGGAATGGTTTTCTGAGAGCATGGTGACTGAGCTCGTTCGGCTTCATTGTATCATGCATCTGAAGGGCACAGTCTTTATTGAAACAAGCTGGTGATGATCTCCTTCCATGCTGTAAATTTCTAAGAGTATCTGATTCTATGATTCCTAGCTGATGTACCCACCTCCTTTCTCCTGGACATCTTTGATGTTAGCAGAGGATTTTTCTCTGGCACTTTTTTTCTCTTTATAATCGACAAATTTGGAGGATGCTACTGCGAGCCATTACAATTCTAGGAACCCTTGCTGGACTAGACTGCAGGGCTCCCTTGACCTGTGTAGGCACGGGACTTGAGAATTATGAGGGTCGGTTCCACAATGATCCTGGTAGTACCCAAGGTTCCAATGTACTTCTATTCTGGATTCCAAAAAAAATCTCATCAATCAAGACAGAAGCAGGTACCCCTGTTTTCATGTTAGCCATCCTGTCACATTGCTGTGGCTAAGCAGTGGGGGTATCCTGGAACAACTGAGAATAAACAAATCATGGCTACTGCCCAGGTAGCTTGAATTGACATACATAATGAGGTGACTTGTAGCAATCAAACTCTGCACTTTCAGGGCATAAAATGCCTTCCTGTTCATGAAGTTTTGTTTTATTCATTCATGGGATGTGGGCGTCGCTGGCCAGGCCAGCATTTATTGCCCATCCCTAATTGCCCTTGAGAAGGTGGTGGTGAGCTGCCTTCTTGAACTGCTACAGTCCATGTGGAGTAGGTACACCCACAGTGCTGTTAGGAAGGGAGTTCCAGGATTTTGACCCAGTGACAGTGAAGGAACGGCGATATAGTTCCAAGTCAGGATGGTGTATGACTTGGAGGGGAACTTGCAGGTGCATCTTGTTCCCATGCATTTGCTGCCTTCTAGTTGGTAGAGGCCACGGGTTTGGAAGGTGCTGTCTAAGGAGCCTTGGAGCATTGCTGTAGTGCATCTTGTAGATGGTACACATTGCTGCCACTGTGCATCGGTGGTGGAGGGCGTGAATGTTAGTAGATGAGGTGCCAATCAAGTGAGCTGCTTTGTCCTGGATGGTGTCGAGCTTCTTGAGTGTTGTTGGAGCTGCACCCATCCAGACAAGTGGAGCGTATTCCATCACAATCCTGACTTGTGCCTTGTAGATGGTGGACAGGCTTTGGGGAGTCAGGAGGTGAGTTACTCACCTCAGCATTCCTAGCCTCTGATCCGTTGGTTATGGGATCGCTTAGCTCTGTCTATCGCATGCTGCTTGCACAGTTTGGCACGCAGATAGTCCTGTGTTGTAGCTTCACCAGGTTGACACCTGATTTTGAGGTATGCCTGGTGCTGCTCGTGGCATGCCCTCCTGCACTCTTCATTGAACCAGGGTTGGTTTCCTGGTTTGATGGTACTGGTAGAGTGGGGAATATGCCGGGCCATGAGGTTACAGATTGTGGTTGAGCACAATTCTGCTGCTGCTGATGGGCCACAGTGCCTCATGGATGCCCAGTTTTGCTTTGCTAGATCTGCTCGAAATCTATCCCATTTAGCACGGTGGTAGTGCCACACAACACGAAGGAGGGTATCCTCAATGTGAAGGCAGGACTTCGTCTCCACAACGACTGTGCGGTGGTCACTCCTACCAATACTATCATGGACAGATGCATCTGCGGCAGGCAGATTGGTGAGGACGAGGTTAAGTATGTTTTCCCCTCTTGTTGATTCCTTCACCACCTGCTGCATACCCAGTCTAGCAGCTATGTCCTTTCGGACTCAGCCAGCTCGGTCAGTAGTGGTGCTATCGAGCCACTCTTGGGGATGGACATTGAAGTCCCCCACCCAGAGTACATTCAAGTTGATGGGATTCCACTTTTATAATCACATGCATGGCATCAATGACCATTCAAACAAAGTTGATGTCGTTCTCTCACTCTCTGCTTTGCTGGATCCATATGGAACTGAATGAACCCATGCATCCCTGAACAAAACAGTGTCCAATGCAGTGATGAACTGTTATTTGACTGATATAACTAATATCATAAGAAGCCACCTGAAAGTGTCCAGATGCATAAAGAATAAAAAGACTTGCATTTATATATTGCCTTTTATGATCTCAGGATGTTCCAAAGTGCTTTACAGCCAATGAAGTATTTTTTGAAGTCTAATCAATGGTGTAACGTAGGGAATACGACAACCAATTTGTGCACACCAAGGTCCCATAAACAGCAATATGATAATAACCAGATAATCTGTTGTTTAATGATGTTGATTGGAGGATAAATATTGGCTCGAACTCCTGAGCTCTTCTTTGGATAGTGCTATGGGATCTTTACACTCTTGTCACCTTCGCAGCTACAGATAAAGTTCTACACCTAGCAAAAAGTATCTGTATAAATCCTCCAAGTCTGTTCCGTGCACCCTGTGGTATGACTAGCAGCAAGTCAGGTATTGCCTGCATGGATAATCTTGCACTTTCCTGGCTTCCACTCTTTCTTCCTCCGTGTCCTTCTCATCATCCTTCTCAAATTATAGGAACAATCTAATGCCCAAAGGGAAATTCAGAATATCACTCGACAGAAGTCCCTCTAAAATCTCAGCACATTTCAGAAAGTATCTTTGAGAGCTCAGAAACTACAGTTTCAATAAAGTGAAAGTGATTCCCAGCCTAGACGACGTTACAGAATTACACTCTCACGAGACCTTTCACTTCATTGGTCTGTTCCCATTTGAGGGGGCGTCATACTTTCTCAGCACCATCACCTTTTTAAAAAGTATGAACTACATTAAAGATCCACCAATAGGGGTGGGTGGCAGTCTGATCCGGGGGCTGGGGGGAGATCTAATTCCCGATCCCGGAAGATGGGGATATCCAATCTCGAAGTGGGGGGGGGGGCCTGATTCCCACCACCGCCCCCCCCCCACCCTTGGTGGGGCGTCGAATTCCAAGGTGGAGGGAAGTCTGATCCCCAAACCCATGGAGGTTGATCCTTGCCCTGAGATGTCCAATCCCTGACCACGATAAGGGGGAGGGGTGGGTTGTGTGGCAGTGGGCATCTGATCACAGGGGCCTTCATATGTGCGGCCTTTGACAGGGGGACAGATGGCTTGTAAGATGTAACCTTCTACCGCTTTATTGGTTACTCTTCTGTTCGAATACAACAATTATGAGAAATAATGAGACAACACTCAAAGCCAAATTATATATTAATGTCTTTACTGGATTTGGTAGGAGTGCCAGTTAACAAAACAATACACCCATTAGTCGCAAATACTTTACAAGGAGTTATACATATGATCACCCAATAAGGAGTCATCTCCTGCTGATTGTACTCTTTAGCAACTGACCAAGTTGCTTGGCTTAAGCACTGAATCCTTATGTGCATTGATTTTTGTACCTTTCTTTCCAAGGTGAGCAGGATGTTTCATTGTCAATATCATACTGTCCTATCAAAATCCACCTTAAGTTACAATTTTCCAATGAGGCATTTAATTCTTTGTTTAAACTACAATATCAGAAACTGCCTTGACAGTGAGCATATGATTATATTTCCTTCAGTAATTTCATCATCTCTCATGGATGGTCAAGATCTTTATCAGTAAATACAACAGCAACTTCCTTTCCTGATCACACACACATTTCAAAACTACAGGACAATTAAACAATCAGAGTCCCTTAAATTACTGACTTCTGACGAACTGTTACTTAGAGAATTGTTTCTCTGCATTTAAAACAAAGGCAAACTCTGACGTCACCAATCAGTTTATGTCACAGAATCACAGAATTGTTACAGTGCAGAAGGAGGCCATTTGGCCCATCGTGTCTGCACCGGCTCTCCGAATCAGCAATTCATTTAGTGCCATTCCCCTGCCTTCTCCCCATAACCCTGCACATTCGTCCTTTTCAATTAACTATCTAATTCCCTTTCGAATGCCTTGATTGAACCTGCCTCCAACACACACCCTGCAATGCATTCCAAATCCTAACCACTCGCTGCATGAAAAAGTTTATCCTCATGCCGCATTGCTTCTTTTGCCAATTACCTTAAATCTATGCCCTTTCGTTCTTGATCCTTTCACGAGTAGGAACAGCTTTTCCCTATCTACTCTGTCCAGACCCATCAAGATTTTGAATACCTCTATCAGATCTCCTCTCAACCTTCTCTTATCCAATGAAAATAGTCACAACTTCTCCCATCTATCTTCATAACCGAAGTTCCTCATCCCTTGAACCATTCTCATGAATCTTTTTTGCACTCTCTCTGATGCCTTCACATCTTTCCTTAAATGCGATGCCCAGAACTGGACACAATACTCCAGTTGAGGCAGAATCAGTGTTTTATACAAGTTTAACATAACCTCCTTGCTCTTGTACTCTATGCCCCTATTAATAAAGCATAGGATACTGTATGCCTTATTGACTGTGCTCTCAACCTGTCCTGCCACCTTCAAAGACATATGCACATCTACACCAAGGACCCTCTGCTCCTGCACCCACTTTCGAGTTGTACCCTTTATTTTATACTTTCTTTCCATGTTCTTCCTACCAAAATGAATCACTTCACACTTCTCAGCATTGAAATTCATCTGCCACTTGTCCATCCATTCCAACAACATGTCTATGTCCTTTTGAAGTTTCATACTATTTTGCTCACAGTTCGCAATGATTCCAAGTTTTGTATCATCCACAATTTTGAAATTGTGCCCTGTACACCAAGGTCTAGCTCATTAACATGTATCATTAATATATATCAAATATATGTTGCACTCTCATTGTTTTTCAAAACTCTTTGGACCACTTAGGCCAGCTAAATTAGCATTTCTTAAACCATGTTCCATCTCTTCATGGTTGCAGACACCATGGCTCCATATTTTTGCAGACATGAAGCAAAACATCAAATATCAAAGCGAAATATAGCTTTGAAGTATGTCTGTTTTTTGTTTTTCACTCAATTTTTATGACTTCTCTGCTTTTCCTAAACATTCCATAGTCTTAAAGTGTTTCTTTTTTCCATCAGTGACTCTGTTTATCTGTAATAAAAACAGCTCGTAGCTGTTAACAGGTTACTTTAGCTCAAAGTCCTATCAGCCTTCTCAATGCATGCTGGTCAGGTTCGGTCAGTTTTCAGTACACCTTATACAGCATAGTTTTCTGTATTTCATTTAAACTATCCTGGGTTGGATAGCCTCACAAGACTCAACCACAAATTTAGATTAAAGATAATATTACCATCTCTTTCAAGCTTGGGGTGGGGGAAATACTCCAGCTCCTCCTGGCCCACAAGCAGTGCTGTAAATGCACTTACCTTTTCCCCAAAGCTGTCCTCATCTCCCTTCCACTGCCGCGATCACTGGGAAACCCAGTCACTCATTCAAAAACCTGCAGTGCAGATTAAGTCAAAGGTTAAGTCAAAGGTCAAGTCAAAGGTTTTCAGCCTCATTGAAAGATTTAAATTTCCAACCTACTTCCTGGGATTGGGTTGACTGCCCATCTCTCGTCTCGCTTCAGTTAGTTCGAGAAGTTGGCATGTTGGTGGCAAGTTGGGGTCTGTTTTCAGATTCTTAAAGTTTTGACATCTGACCCAACCCCAATCCATGCATTTTTGGGTGTTAAAATTCAGCCCTTTAAGTCATTCAAAGATTTTGCTAAATGATTCCTATCACAAAGAAGCAGTTACCAGATTTACAAATGTGTAAATTGTTTTTGCAAAAGCTGTAACAAAATGAAATAAATACAGATTATATACAAAGATCATCCGAAAGGTTTTGAAGAGATATTAGAAAAACAAAAGGGGTAAACATAGCCACAAAATAGACATTAGAACCATAGAACCATAGAAAAATTATGGTACAAAAGGAGGCCATTCAGCCCAGCATGTCCATGCTGGCTGAAAAAACTAGCATATTAAGTGAAAGACAAGCAGGAAACTGGCAAGAAATAGTTAAGATTTGATGTTGTTATAGTTAACGATCAGACCAGAGGGTTTCAGCAAAGAAGATGAGATACTTATTCCATTTCTATGATGGTGTATCCAGTCTGCTTGAGATCATCCTCCAGAATGGATCTACCTCTTGTAGACCCTTCTCCTGATTCTGAAGGTTATCACTGCATTTTTTAAAAGTAATCAGGTCCTTTCAAGACATAAGGAAAAGAAGCAATGGCACGAGAGGGTACAGTGTAAGATTTTACTCTTTTATATCTTGGTAAGGGATCGCTCGTGACAACCAAAGGCTGTAACAGTAATACTTCATTGTTATAAAACAGAGATTAACATATACCAATGTTTAGGCAATGATACACAGCATCATATGGATCATATACTTCCCATTTCAATGTTGGACTGGGAAGCGCACGACCACATGTCTCCAAGTCCTTTTCTTCCTCTTCTCTTCTTTCTCTTTCTCTTGGGTCTCCTTCGTACTTTCATCGAAGATGCACCACTTTTATACTTTTCCATTCGTACCCCTCTTCCATCTCTTCATCAATCCTATACCTCCACGACCGTCCTATGCTAACTTTGTCAATCACTTATCACTACACATCGGATGGTTACTTGTAATTGTACCATTTCAGCTTGCGCAACACATTTCTGTTAGTTGACATTTTTCCCATCATGCACCCAAGAGCATAGTTACCTAAAATCCTACAACAGCACTTTTGCCACATTGCTGGCTTTCCAAAGTATAAAGCCTGTCATGAAGGTGCTTACATTATTAGTATTTTTTGAGTAAAAGTGTTTAAAAGATTGTGAAAATTGGTTCATTTGAAAGACTGAGGAGATGCCTGGATTTGTTTTTTTTTTAAAGATTACTGGAAGGACACTTCGGATTTTTAAAAAAATGAACACTGGAAGAGACAATGAAGTGCTAAATAAACATAAGGAGACTTGCTGGCTATTGGAGTTGTTTACAGATAAGTCACATATCTAGGTTTATAGTTGTCAGGAGTTTTGGGCTTTCTGATTTGGGTGTGGACTATTTGAATGCTCAGCTGGTGTGTAGCCTGCTAAGAGAGAAGCCACCCAACTCATCCTTTTCCACCTGCTTTGAAAAATCTTCTGAGAACCCAGTGTGAGAGCTGGAGAAACTGATGCAGCATTTCTCTTGAGAAGCTTCTGGAAGACCTCCTCTCGACATCTCCTGAACGAACTGCTTTTGAAAAGATCCTAGTGACAAACGCATGTGTCTCGTGACGCCTATCTACGTGTACCAGCATGCCAGACCAAAAGTCATCTGGAACATTCCATATCTTATCCTTTTTCTTCAAGAATTGACAATAACTTGGTCAAAGTCTTTTTTTTAAAATTGATCTCTGTAGAACCAGTTTTTCATTATTCTTTAATTTTTTTAAATCGTGTGTATGTGTGTGCATGTGTGCCTGTGTGTTAGGTTGTTTTTAGAAGGGTAGATAATTATACTTTCATATTTCAAACAGTGTGTTAAGAAGCTTTATTGAATAATTCTTGTTTTTATAGTAAATCAACAATTTTGTTGTTTATTAAAGAAACCTGGTTGGTGGATTTTTATTCTGAAACTAATATAGATCAAGTATATAATTTACCACACCAGTAACTGGGTAAAACATTTAAATATATGTTGTGACCAGTGGAGTAGTGGAACTAGAGAAAGACAGTGCATTCCTCCAACCTCTTTGTAACAAGCCTCATTGATGGACTGCAGGAAATAACAACGCAAACAAATGAACAATGCCTTCATTCTGCAGAAGTCCACTACACCATCACTCCGTAAAATGGTGAAAAAGATTGAGATCAGCCAACACGCTAAATATACCGGCTGTTTCTGCGGGAAGACTAAGATGAAGCGGAGAGCTGTCGGTATCTGGCATTGTGGATCCTGCATGAAAACAGTGGCTGGAGGGACTTGGGTCTACAACACCACCTCAGCCGTTACTGTAAAATCTGCAATTCGCCGCTTACGGGAGCTGAAATACCAGTGAGCACGGGCAGGGAAGCAGCTTATTCATCACCAAATAATAAAGGGTTAAATGCAAAGGCAAAAAAAAAACCCATCATTATTAGAAGGATGAGGGAGATTGGACAGTTGGCTGCTGGGAGCCCAAGGATATCAAGGAGCTGGCTAACGACTTCATTGCAAAACTACAAATAGTCACAATGAAGATACAATTAGGCTCACACCTCCACCCAGATTACAGTGGGACAACAATTGTCATGCTGAAGCAGGAATTCTGATGTTTGAACATATCTTCCATCTCTCCAAGCCAGAAGTGAGGGTCTCCAGTAAGTTGTAATTTTAAGCTTCAGTAGCTGCAGTGATAGCATTCATAAGAGAAGCATTGTATAGATTTTGGTCCTCTCCCCTGCAACTGGCTGTGAACATGCCACTCACTCCATAATCTCCTGCAGGTTTACCTGTTAGTGTTTAGTGTTACCAAACAGATGGCCCTGACCTTAATTTGTGGATCTTCAATGTAGTTCACAGAACTACTTTTTTAAAAGGAGGTTGTGGTGAAGAAGCATGATGCCTCACAGATGGGATAGATCAGTAAAGTGAAAAGTCTCATGGGAGTGTCATTCAGAGTCATTGGGCAGGATTTTCCCAGCCCCGTGTTGGCAGGTTGGGAGGCGGGGTTGCCAGGAAAATAGCGGGGAGCCGTGTCGGGATGGCTCCCCATTGCAGTCCCACTGCCGGGCAAGTTACCCAATGGCAGGACCGGCTGCGGATCAGCTGCCCACCAGACAGAGGCTGACAGCCAATTTAAATAATTAAAGGCCCCATTAAGGGCAATTTTACCAGCCCCTCCACCACATGGAGAGCCGCCAGCTTCATGGAGGTGGCCTCCCTGCGGCAGCCCTGGGAGACATTGGAGCCAGAGGCTCTTTGCCCCACAGAAGGGGCTGTGGGCAGGAAAGGCATACTCTGCAGCCCCAGTGATTCCCTGGAGTGATTTGCCCTCCCATCGGTGGAGCCTTCCACCCTTGGCCAGACAGAATTTTAAATACTACTTACCTCTTCAAGGTTTCCTAGCTGCCTCAACAGCATCTACCTCTCCTGGTGGGACTGCCAAGGCTTCAGGGCAGTAGTATAGTAGTCGTCTGAACTACTCAGTCTGTTAACAAGTTCCACATTCTAACCACTCTGGGTAAAGACATTTCTCCTGAAATCTTTATTGGATTTCTTAGTGTCTATCTTATGTTTATGGCCCCTAATTCTGGTTCTAACAAGTAGAAACAGCTTCTCTAGGTCTATCCTAGAAAAGCCACTCATAATTTTGAACCCCTCAGTCTTCTCTTTTCTGGAGAAAAGAGCCCCAGCCTGTTCGATGTTTCCTGATAAGTTTAACCTCACAGTTCTCGTATCATTCTAGTAAATAATTATTTGCACTTTCCCTGATGCCTCTATATCATAGAACATAGAACATAGAACAGTACAGCACAGTACAGGCCCTTCGGCCCACGATGTTGTGCCGAACCTTTAACCTACTCTAAGATCATCGCCAAAGGCACAGCAATCTCTTTCCTCGCTTCCCATATTATCCTTGGGTATATCCCGTCTGGCCCCGGGGACTTATCTGTCCTCATATCATTCAAAATTTCCAGCACATCCTCCCTCTTAACCTCAACCTGTTCGAGCATATCAGCCTGTTCCATGCTGTCCTCACAAACGACCAGGTCCCTCTCACTAGTGAATACTGAAGCAAAGTATTCATTTAGGACCTCCCCTACCTCCTCCGACTCCAGGCACAAGTTCCCTCCACTATCCCTGATCGGCCCTACCCTCACTCTGGCCATCCTCTTGTTCCTCACATAAGTGGAGAATGCCTTGGGATTTTCCTTAATCTTACCTGCCAAGACTTTTTCATAGTACAGAGGTCAAAACAATTTACAGTACTGCAAGTGTGGTTTAAACAAGGTTCTATAACCTCTCTGCTTTTCAACTCTATCCCTCTAGAAATGAACCCAGTGCTTTGTTTCTTTTTGTTTTAATGGCCTTATTAACTTGCATTATTACTTTTAGTGATTTGCATATCTGTGTACCTGCCCCATCGCCCCCAATGATCCCTATCCTCCTCTACCCCATTTAGATGATATATTCCAGAAATTCTAATGGTGAAGGATAGAGCTGAAGCCAATCTTTACACACTTTTATCGACTTTTATTTACAGAGATACACATTACAAATTACCACAGTTTCAGATTGTTTCTTTTTATAGAAGCACAAGTGAATCCCCTTAATCTTTCTGCAAAAATGTACCACCCCACACTTATTTAGATTGAAATTAATTTACCAATTACATACTTTTGCTGCAAGTTTATTGATGTCTTCCTGTATTGTGTCTCAATCCTAAAATGTATTAGTTACACCCATTAATTGGGTTTTGTCCCATTGAGATCAATGGGATGACAATTGGGTAAGCAATTCATTCTGCAAGATGAATGCTCAAGTGGTCAAGATGAAAATTACCTCAGTTATGTATTTGTATGACAATACCTTGGAACTCCCATTCTAACAGCACAGACCACATGGACTGCAGTGGTTCAAGAAGGCAGCTCACCACCGCCTTATCAAAGGCAATTACAGATCAGCAAGAAATGCTGGCCTTGCCAGTGGGGCCCAAGAGTGAATAAAAAAACAATCAAGGGTGATATTATAAATTCACATTTCTTTGATTAAAATTTGAAAAGAGCCTGTCTTGTTATGCTTCCCTGGCCTCAAATTGAGTAACATATGAAAGACAATGAATGTACACAAAGAACCTCATTATTCTATGCTCCAATATAAAAAATACAGGCCAAAAATTCTTCTACATTTTAAAACATCATATTCTTGAAGGCAAGGGTAGATTTTAGGGTGAAACCTGGTTATAGAACATCCCTCCCCTTCATGTGGCTGTCCAAATTTTCACTGGAAGTGCTGGACAAAATTTGACAACCTGGATATTGATATACCTACTGGTATAAAGTAGGCATACTCGCTTGCATGGATCAACTGATTCAGCAGAAATGTAATTTAAATGGACGCTTCGTGACCAGGAACCTTTGGCTGTTACAGATCAATTCATGATGTAAATTAAAAATCAACTGAAAATGTTGGAAATGTTCAGCATATCTGGCAGAATCTGCAGCGGCGAGCTCAGAAAATGGCGGCCCGCAAGCCCCCGGAATCTCAAGCGCAGCGGCTCATTTAAATAGCCGGGATGGAGTTTGCAAGTTCTCCCTGTGTCTGCGTGGGTTTCCTCCGGGTGCTCCGGTTTCCTCCCACATGCCAAAGACTTGCAGGTTGATAGGTAAATTGGCCATTAGCAATTGCCCCTAGTATAGGTAGGTGGTAGGGAAATATAGGGACAGGTGGGGATGTGGTAGGAATATGGAATTCGTGTAGGATTAGTATAACTGGGTGGTTGATGGTCGGCACAGACTTGGTGGGCCGAAGGGCCTGTTTCAGTGCTGTATCTCTAAACTAAACTAAACTAAACTACACCCCCAGTCTCGTCCCTGGCGATGACGTCAGTTCCCTGTGTGCAGGTGCTGCTGCCATTTTGAAATTTTTTAAAAGTCCGAATCCCCTAAATAAAATAAATAAATTTCTAACGTCCCTTTCCCACCCCCACCCCCAATAACAATTACAATAACTATTTTCCCTTCCCCCTACTAAACACTTACCTTTAATATCTGACCTTCCGCCCCCCCACCCAAACTGCGCAAAGTTTAAGGTTCAACCCCTCCCGCAGTGATAAACCTGCCTCCTCCCCACCGGCGTTGCGCCGCGTTTCCTCCGACGGGATTCTGAAGGCACGGGAGTGTCGGCCGCGATGCCAAAGATCACGGTGGGTCCTCAGGATTGGAGGTAAGTGTATGTAAGTTCATTAATTTGATTCATTTGCATAATTAAATTGTGGTCCCATGGCCCAGTTGCGGGAGGGATGGGGGGTGCCACCATGGAGCCTCACCGTCAATGGGAGGATCGGGCCAGGCACTCCTGGCGTTGAAGTCTATGGCGGGCCTCACCCAGAGCCATCTTCAGGCCCTCCAGCCACAGAACATGACATTGAGGGCTTGGTAAAATCCAGCCCAGCCTTTCAGGTCTGGGAAAAGTTAGAAATGTCATAGGTTTTAAGCAGGTGAAAGGGGAAGGGTGGGAAAATGAACAAAAAGGAAGGTCTGCGAGAGGGTGGAAGGCAGGAGAGATTAAATGGTGTAAGGCCAAAAGGAGTGGTAATGGGACAAGTAAAAAATCAAAAGATGTGTGTAGAAGCTCTGTAAATGGGAGGATCATGAATAGCTGTCATCTGAAAGCAATGAAAAAGAAAAAAGGGACAAGAGAGAAAAAAAAACAATCCCACAAAGAAAAAAGAAACAAAATGCAAAGGTGTGATCTAAAATTGTTGAACTCAATGTTGAGTCCAGAAAGCTGTAAAGTACCTAGTCGAAAAATGAGGTGCTGTTCCTTGAGCTTGCGTTGAGCTTCATTGGAACACTGCCAAAGACAGAAAGGTCAGAGTGGGACAAAGGTGGAGAATTAAAATGACAGGCGACTGGAAGCTCAGGGTCTCACTTCAACAGTCATGTCGACAGCCAGTATTTGGCTGTAAAGTGTTTGCTAACAATGTTCACCATAGGATTTAAACTTCTCGTACTGCCCCAGCATGCTGTGAGGTGAAGCTCTCTACTCATACATGGACCTCCATGCTCACATTATCAGGCAGCTCTGGCTTCAGTGTTCACAAGCATATATGGGCCTCTCAATATGTAACTACACGACAATTAACAATGTTATATATAAGTAAAAATATTTGTGCTTCTGAGGAATAGAAATTATAATAAATTATACATGCATTCTGACCAAGAAATATCAGAATGAAATAAGAGAAATTATAGACAATAAATGTATGTTGCTAGCTATTTAAAAAACCTAACTCACTCTTTGGGCTGGATTTGAAGAAGTACTCGACATCGTGATCCATGGCAGGGGGGCTTGAAGATGGCCCTGGATGAGGCCTGCCACAAATCTCGACACCCGGAAGGGACCAGCCCCAACCTCCCAACGGCGGTGAGGCTCCGTGGCGGCACTGGGTGATGGGACCACAATCTGAATATTCAAATCAATAAAATGAATTAATTTACAAACACTTACCTTAGATCTTTAGGGCCAGCCAGCACTCCCGCACCTTCAGATCCTCGTCTGGATAAATGAGGTGCGATACTGGTGGGGAGGGGAGAGGAGGTACATTTATCAGCGCAGGAGTGGGGGGAATGGGGGCAAATACATGTAATGAGTGCAGGGGATGGTGGAAAGGGTTGAACCTTAAACTTTGTGCAGTGTGGGGGGAAGGGCAGATGGTTATTGTAATTATTATTGAGGGGGTGGAAAGGGGCAACAGAAATGTATTTAATTAATTTTGGTGTCTATTTCTTTAAATATTTAAATAAGCTGGCAGGGCAGTCTGCTGTTTAAAAATGGCGTCACGCCTGCGCACAGACAATTGATGCCATTGCTGGGGACGGTCAACCCACCCCCTCCATGTGATGGGGGGTTGCGGGGCGCCCTGACTATTTAAATGAGCCGTTGCACTTAAGGTCTTTGGCTCCGGGAGGCTTTCCTGACCCCATCCCACCTCCACTGCCCTTTACGTAGGGCGTCGGGGGCGAAAAACGGCCCGCCTGCCCAAGGCCAATCAAGTGGCCACGTAAGGGCCTTCACCCGCCACCATGTGGATTTTACGCATGGCAAGCAGGTGGCGAAGGACCGAGAGAAACTGCCTGGCAAAACCAGGCAGCTGCCGACCATCCCGGGGGTGGGGGTGGGGGGCACGCATGATCGGGCACAGGGTGCCTGAAGGCTGTCCCTGCTACCCCAACCACCCCCAACACGCCCCCCTTTCCCCCAACCGACCACCCTTACCCCAAAACTTACCTTCCTTTTCTCGGCTCCATGTCTTCTGTCTTCAGCTGGGCTGCAGTCCCAGCAGTGGCCACCACACCCGGTGGCGCTGCTGGGACTAAGAGCTGCCGGCCCGCTGATTGGCCGACCACTCAATGAGGCGGGACTTCCTCCCTCAAGTAGATGGAAGTCATGCCTCGGACCAATTAAAGCCTGCAGACTCGTAAAATACGGAATAGATCTCCAGGCGAGGCGGAAGCAGGTTAGCCATCGACTTTTCGGTGGGTGGCCAGCTCCCGTCCACTCAACGTTAAATCCCGGCTACTGTATTTTTAGCTCCCCCTTGGTGAATCTTTGTTCACAGCTTTCCAATTATAAGGTAAAGAAACAAGCACAAACAGGCTTTCTTAGATTTAAAGAAGAAAGGTAAAATTTTATTAAACTGAAACTTAAGCTCTAATTCAGCTGATGCCTACAGATACATGATGCACCCAAGTTCGTATATAGATGTGATACACACATGCAAATAGAGACAGAAAAGAGCAGAAGAAAAAAAAGTGGCAATCCCTGGGGAGGGCTTTTTGTTGCTGTGCTTAGAGCTCGCTGAAAAGTCCTTGATTGAAGATATGGTCTTGCTTTTCATTGGGGTCCAGTATTCTTCTTAAATCTTGTTCACTGTTGGAAACTTCTCTCTCTTGGGGTTCCCATGTCTTCAGTGGGTTTTGGACTTCCATAAGAGATGGGAACAGACAGGCAGATAGGAGGTCTTCTTCAGTTCAGGAGCATTCTGCTTTCTCCCAGTTCAAATACTGTCTTAACAATTTAAAACTCTCCAAGTTGGCCAGCAGGGTTGTCAAGTGAGGAGGTCGTGGATAGCACGTTTAGTGAATTGGTCACACCGCAGATTAGGATTGCTGAGGGAGAAAGGGAATGGGTGACCAAAAGGCAGAGAAAGAGCAGGAAGGCAGCGCAGGAGTTGCCTGCGGTCATCTCCCTCCAAAACAAGTATACCGTTTTGGATACTGTTGAGGGAGATGGCTCACCAGGGGAAGGCAGCAGTAGCCAGGTCCATGGCACCGTGGCTGGCTCTGCTGTTCCGAAGGGCGGGAAAAAGAGTGGAAGGGCTATAGTCGTAGGGGATTCGATTGTAAGGGGAGTAGATAGGCGGTTCTGTGGTCGAAAACGAGGCTCCCGAATGGTATGTTGCCTCCCAGGTGCACGGGTCAGGGACGTCTCAGATCGGCTGCAGAACATTCTAAAGGGGGAGGGTGAACAGCCAGTTGTCATTGTGCACATAGGCACTAATGATAGAGGTAAAAAACGGGATGAGGTCCTACATGCAGAGTTTAGGGAGTTAGGAGCCAAGTTAAAAAGTAGGACCTCAGAGGTAGTAATCTCAGGATTACTACCAGTGCCACGTGATAGTCAGAGTAAAAATGAAAGAATAGTCAGGATGAATGCGTGGCTTGAGAGATGGTGCAGGAAGGAGGGGTTCAGATTTTTGGGACATTGGGACCGGTTCTGCGGGAGGTGGGACTATTACAAATTGGACGGTCTACACCTGGGCCGGACTGGAACCAATGTCCTTGGAGGTGCTTTTGCTAACGCTGTTGGGGAGGGTTTAAACTAATGTGGCAGGGGGATGGGAACCAATTGAGGTCAGTTGACAGTAAGGAGGTAGTAACAAAAGCCTGTAAGGAACTAGATAATGAAGTCAGTGTGACTAAGGGGAAGAGCAGGCAAGGAGCAGATGATGAATATAAAGGGACTGGTGGTCTGAGGTGCATTTATTTTAATGCAAGAAGTGTAGTAGGTAAGGCAGATGAACTTAGGGCTTGGATTAGTACCTGGGAGTATGATGTTATTGCTATTACTGAGACTTGGTTGAGGGAAGGGCATGATTGGCAACTAAATATCCCAGGATATCGATGCTTCAGGCGGGATAGAGAGGGAGGTAAAAGGGGTGGAGGAGTTGCATTACTGGTCAAAGAGGATATCACAGCTGTGCTGAAGGAGGGCACTATGGAGGACTCGAGCAGTGAGGCAATATGGACAGAACTCAGAAATAGGAAGGGTGCGGTAACAATGTTGGGGCTGTACTACAGGCCTCCCAACAGCGAGCGTGAGATAGAGGTACAAATATGTAAACAGATTATGGAAAGATGTAGGAGCAACAGGGTGGTGGTGATAGGAGATTTTAATTTTCCCAACATTGACTGGGATTCGCTTAGTGTTAGAGGTCCAGATGGAGCAGAATTTGTAAGGAGCATCCAGGAGGGTTTTCTAGAGCAGTATGTAAATAGTCCAACTCGGGAAGGGGCCATACTGGACCTGGTGTTGGGGAATGAGCCCGGCCAGGTTGTTGAAGTTTCAGTAGGGGACTACTTTGGGAATAGTGATCACAATTCCGTAAGCTTTAAAATACTCATGGACAAAGACGAGAGTGGTCCAAAAGGGAGAGTGCTAAATTGGGGGAAGGCCAACTACACCAAAATTCGGCAGGAGCTGGGAAATGTAGATTGGGAGCAGCTGTTTGAAGGTAAATCCACATGTGATATGTGGGAGGCTTTTAAAGAGAGGTTGATTAGCGTGCAGGAGAGACATGTTCCTGTGAAAATGAGGGATAGAAATGGCAAGATTAGGGAACCATGGATGACAGGTGAAATTGTGAGACTAGCTAAGAGGAAAAAGGAAGCATACATAAGGTCTAGGCGGCTGATGAAAGACGAAGCTTTGAAAGAATATCGGGAATGTAGGACCAATCTGAAACGAGGAATTAAGAGGGCTAAAAGGGGTCATGAAATATCTTTAGCAAACAGGGTTAAGGAAAATCCCAAAGCCTTTTATTCATATATAAGGAGAAAGAGGGTAACTAGAGAAAGGATTGGCCCACTAAAGGACAAAGGAGGAATGTTATGCTTGGACTCAGAGAAAATGGGTGAGATTCTAAACGAGTACTTTGCATCGGTATTCACCGAGGAGAGGGACATGACGGATGTTGAGGTTAGGAACAGATGTTTGATTACTCTAGGTCAAGTCGGCATAAGGAGGGAGGAAGTGTTGGGTATTCTAAAGGGCATTAAGGTGGACAAGTCCCCAGGTCCGGATGGGATCTATCCCAGGTTACTGAGGGAAGCGAGAGAGGAAATAGCTGGGGCCTTAACAGATATCTTTGCAGCATCCTTAAACACGGGTGAGGTCCCGGAGGACTGGAGAATTGCTAATGTTGTCCCCTTGTTTAAGAAGGGTAGCAGGGATAATCCAGGTAATTATAGACCGGTGAGCCTGACGTCAGTGGTAGGGAAGCTGCTGGAGAAGATACTGAGGGATAGGATCTATTCCCATTTGGAAGAAAATGGGCTCATCAGTGATAGGCAACATGGTTTTGTGCAGGGAAGGTCATGTCTTACCAACTTAATAGAATTCTTTGAGGAAGTGACAAAGTTGATTGATGAGGGAAGGGCTGTCGATGTCATATACATGGACTTCAGTAAGGCGTTTGATAAGGTTCCCCATGGCAGGCTGATGGAGAAAGTGAAGGCGCATGGGGTCCAAGGTGTACTAGCTAGATGGATAAAGAACTGGCTGGGCAACAGGAGACAGAGAGTAGCAGTGGAAGGGAGTTTCTCAAAATGGAGACGTGTGACCAGTGGTGTTCCACAGGGATCCGTGCTGGGACCACTGTTGTTTGTGATATACATTAATGATTTGGAGGAAAGTATAGGTGGACTGATTAGCAAATTTGCAGACGACACTAAGATTGGTGGAGTAGCAGATAGTGAAGGGGACTGTCAGAGAATACAGCAGAATATAGATAGATTGGAGAGTTGGGCAGAGAAATGGCAGATGGAGTTCAATCAGGGCAAATGCGAGGTGATGCATTTTGGAAGATCCAATTCAAGAGTGAACTATACAGTAAATGGAAAAGTCCTGGGGAAAATTGATGTCCAGAGAGATTTGGGTGTTCAGGTCCACTGTTCCCTGAAGGTGGCAACGCAGGTAAATAGAGTGGTCAAGAAGGCATACGGCATGCTTTCCTTCATCGGACGGGGCATTGAGTACAAGAGTTGGCAGGTCATGTTACAGTTGTATAGGACTTTGGTTCGGCCACATTTGGAATACTGCGTACAGTTCTGGTCGCCACATTATCAAAAGGATGTGGATGCTTTGGAGAGGGTGCAGAGGAGGTTCACCAGGATGTTGCCTGGTATGGAGGGCGCTAGCTATGAAGAGAGGTTGAGCCGATTAGGATTATTTTCATTAGAAATACAGAGGTTGAGGGGGGACCTGATTGAGGTGTACAAAATCATGAGAGGTATAGACAGGGTGGATAGCAAGAGGCTTTTTCCCAGAGTGGGGGTTTCAATTACTAGAGGACACGAGTTCAAAGTGAAAGGGGAAAAGTTTAGGGGGGATATGCGTGGAAAGTTCTTTACGCAGAGGGTGGTGGGCACCTGGAACGCATTGCCAGCGGAGGTGGTAGATGCGGGCACGATGGAGTCTTTTAAGATGTATCTAGACAGATACATGAATGGGCAGGAAGAAAAGAGATACAGAACCTTAGAAAATAGGCGACATGTTTAGAGAGAGGATCTGGATCGGCGCAGGCTTGGAGGGCCGAAGGGCCTGTTCCTGTGCTGTAATTATCTTTGTTCTTTGTTCTAACCACTTCTGGCTTTGTGTACTGGGTGGGTCAGGGAATGGTCCCTTGTCGACAAATACTGTCTGTTAATATGCAAAAACGTCTTTCCAGCCAGGGGATTGGCAACCACTTGTATCAGGCATTCTCTTCTTCCCAGCAACAATTTGAAATTTAATGTCTATTTGCCTCATTCTTGGCAGGTAGGGGCCTGCATGACAGTCTGTAAAATGCTTTGGGATGCCCTTGGGTTAGAAAGGCGCCATAGAAATGCAAGTGTTTTTAGTGGAATTTATTGATTCGCTTTTTCTAGTTTAGCAGGTTAATATGTTCTGGATTCCCCTATATAAGGACAGAGTAGTTTCCTGTTTGCTCTGTTAATTTCATTCATTTATTTAAAAAAACTTCTCACATCAATTTTGACAACAACACACCTTTTTGACTCTCTCTGCAGAACTAAGTCTTTTCATGTCAACAACAAGGGGCTGAATTTTATCAGCATGTTGCATTCCGCAGTGGTGCACTGTGAAGCCGGCGGCCTTCCGACATGGAGGTGCTGCTGCAGAGTCCCCGCGTTATTTAAATGGAGGGGTGGAGCGGCCACCCCCGACGACGTAGAGGGAGCGGCCTCTGCGTCACCAGCAGTGGCGTCCGGCACCACCGGGGAGGGAGGTGGGGGGGGGGTGGCCGCACCGAGACCTCACTGCCACCGGAAATATACGGTGGGGTCTTCTTGGCGCCATGGGTCATGGCGGGCCGCTCCTGCACATATTTTACGGGCCTCCCCATCACCATCCATGGCGTCGAGGGGCTGGTAAAATCCAGCTCAAGAAGTGCAGTGTAATGATGTAGTGGTAGTTTCACCCAAAGCAGTTTGCATATCTGTCTATCAGTTTTATAATTTATTCTATTGTCAAATACATATATTTATGAGACATCACTGAATATTGCAAAGTAAAATCCCAAATATTTTTATTGAGAAATCTAACTGAAGGGCGAAGGCATAAATGCCACCAATATTGAAGAAAATGAGAGAGAAGTCAAAATGTGACTCAGTGGGGCCAACCATCAGTTTTAAAAACTTTGGAAACTGTTGAAGGAAGAGAATGCTCAGTAAAGAGCATTAAAATGGGAGCTTGTTTAATCAGTCTGGATTTTGACAAAAGAAACAATCATCAGATATTCCATCGAGAAGAGCCAGCATGATTAAATCAGGCAGTTGAGACATAAAATGAATCTCAGTGAGGACGGGAAGTATGTAGTGCTGCACATTTGAATGAGGAGAGAAAAGTTTTCATAAAAATGATCATAAATAAAATAAATAAAACAGAAAGTTTGTGACAGAACGAGGAAGACAGGAGGTGATGAAAGGCTGGCCTAACAGGTGACAAACATTTTTTATTGTGTTCTACCCAAGCATGCAAGAGAAACCTTATAACAGACTCCCCAGATTTAACAGCCGACCTGATCTGCGGAGCAGCACATTTGGAACGGTATGTATATATGATTGTACAAATTGGGTTGAATGTGAATTAAACTGTTCGTGATTTTCAACATATCATTGCTGATAATGCACGAAATAAAACATATTATAAATTCTGACATGCCCGTTATTCTTGTGGATTAGCTGTGTCATTATTGGTGAATTTAAAACAGCATAAGTTTTTCAGGCTTTCTCCTGCCAAAGATTATTTTATGCCCCTGTTAAGAAACACAGTAGAACTCATCGAAATTAATTTAGCCACCCGATGAGCTTATTCTAATGGAAAGATGCTACCTTAAATCTGACCTGTTAAAATTACATCTGCATATCTCCTCCAGCAAAAGGTCACATCTTTCCATAGCAAAATGATGAAAGTCCAATAAGAATGAATTTAAAAGGCAGGTGCCATATGTCAAGAGGTTTTACAATAGCAAAGATTCAAGTGCCATGTGTCTTTGAATTTTATGTTATTGGTAAGCTTGTTTATAGGGTTTTGCCTGATTAACATTCAGCTCGTTCAGGCTCCATGCAATATGAGTAAGAGAAAACTCGACTTTTTTACAATAGTGGGATGAATTTTACAGAAACCACCCCCCACCACCCCGCCTACCGATGCGGGAGTCATGGTGGGTTGGGGGGGGGGGGGGGGGGGGGACTGGAAAATATCTCCGGGAGAGGGCCACCATGCACCCGATGCAGTGAGGGCCCGGCCCGATATTGGCGGCAGCAGCAAGACCTCGTGGCGGCCCACCCGCAGCTCAGCGACGGGACAGCTATTAACATATCGAAATAAATTTAAAATCATGAATTAATCACCTTTACATTCCCGCCGTCTGTCGCCATGCAAAATCCGTGCCGTGCTTTGTGGGGGGGGGGGGGGGGGTGGGTGAGGGCAAGTAATTATTTAATTGGTATTTTGAAGGTGGAAGAGGGATAGAGGAAATGTATTAATTTTTTTATTAAATGTTCCTTTAAATATATAAATTGAATGGTAGGGCTCGAAGCCCTATAAAAGTGGCATCAGCGCCAGCGCACAGGCAGCTGATGCCATTGCCAGGGACGGACAGCCCACCCCCTCCACGTCATTGGTTGGGGGGGGGATCCACCCCAGCTATTTTAATGAGCCACCATGCTTAATATTGCGGCAGCTCCGCAACGTGCAGCCTGCACGGGCAGTCCGCCATTGTTTTCACTCGCCACTGATTTTGGTGGCGGGAGGAAATTTCAGCTCAGTGGTTTCTTTTCATGCTCAATTCCACATTATGTTAACATTTTAGCCAAGAAATCGTTGTCAGATCAAATGGTTTACACCAGTAACAGTCATGTAATACCAAGTAAATTTAGAACTACTGTATTTATCACAATACCGCCCCCCCCTCGCACCATCTTCACCCCGCACCCCCTTCCCCTGCACCCCCCCCCACCCCCTCCTTCTACCCCTCCCCCTTGCATCCCCTCCTCCCACCAGCACCATCCTACACCTGTGTAGGGGCCCCAACAACCCCACTGCCTTGTGGGCGTCTCGGGAGAGACCAAGGCTAAGGGAGTAAACCCTAACAGAAAATCCGGAGCGGAACCCCGTAGGCGGTCATGTGTCACCTTTGGCATGTTTCTGGCAGTTCCTGCAGCCATACTGGTGCCAAACGTCGTGTCCTGCACTCCTTTGGACCCCACCAGAAAGGCCGAGAGGGGGGTTTTGACGACTGGGCAACTCTCAACCTCCATAAATTTGCCCAGGCATGCGCCATCGAGAGGTCACTCCATAGTTGCCTCACAGCGACTAAAACAACACGGAAGGCAGCAGTTACGGGTTATAAGTCCAGATAAATTGACGTAGAAACTGGGCGCCACGGGTTGCCTTTGTCGGTGGGAGAGGTCATTGCACCTCACTGGACAGCTACCGCCCGCCTCAAACCAGGCAGCCCCCGGTCAATAAGGTTCTGTCCCGCCACAGTCTGCCTGCTTCAATGGGTGCTTGGAGCTCAGGGTCATTGCCTGAAAGGTGGACTGATACACCGCACCAAACAACATGAAAAAAGGAAAGAAGGTACCAGCCCTTCGCTTTGCAAGCTGGAACGTCAGAACTATGTGTCCTGGCCTGTCGAAAGACCTTACACAAATCAACGATTCTCGGAAGACCGCCATCATTAACAACGAGCTCAGTAGATTCAATGTGGACATTGCAGCACTTCAGGAGACTCGCCTCCCCGCGAGTGGCTCTCTAGCAGAGCAAGACTACACCTTCTTCTGGCAGGGCAGGGATCCTGAAGAACCAAGACAGCATGGAGTGGGCTTCGCCATCAGAAACTCCTTGCTCAGCATGATAGAGCCTCCCTCAAATGGCTCGGAACGCATACTGTCCATCCGACTGCTCACCACCTCTGGTCCAGTACACCTACTCAGCATCTATGCTCCAACACTCTGCTCCCCACCTGAAGCTAAAGACCAGTTCTATGAACAACTCCATAACATCATTAGCAGCATCCCCAACACCGAACACCTATTCCTGCTGGGGGACTTTAATGCCAGGGTTGGGGCCGACCATGACTCATGGCCCTCCTGCCTTGGGCGCTATGGCGTTGGAAGGATGAATGAGAACGGGCAGAGACTGCTTGAGTTGTGTACCTATCATAACCTCTGCAACACCAACTCGTTCTTTCACACTAAACCCTGTCACCAGGTTTCATGGAGGCACCCAAGATCACGTCGTTGGCACCAGCTAGACCTCATTGTCACAAGGCGAGCCGCCTTAAACAGTGTTCAAATCACACGCAGCTTCCACAGTGCGGACTGCGACACCGACCACTCCCTGGTGTGCAGCAAGGTTAGACTCAGACCAAAGAAGTTGCATCATTCCAAGCAGAAGGGCCACCCGCGCATCAACACGAGCAGAATTTCTCACCCACAGCTGTTAGAAAAATTTCTAAATTCACTTGTAACAGCCCTTCAAAACACTCCCACAGGGGATGCTGAGACCAAGTGGGCCCACATCAGAGACGCCATCTATGAGTCAGCTTTGACCACCTACGGCAAAAGTGCGACTGGTTTCAATCTCATAATGAAGAGCTGGAACCTGTCATAGCCGCTAAGCGCATTGCACTGTTGAACTACAAGAAGGCCCCCAGCGATTTAACATCCGCAGCACTTAAAGCAGCCAGAAGTACTGCACAAAGAACAGCTAGGCGTTGCGCAAACGACTACTGGCAACACCTATGCAGTCATATTCAGCTGGCCTCAGACACCGGAAACATCAGAGGAATGTATGATGGCATGAAGAGAGCTCTTGGGCCAACCATCAAGAAGATCGCCCCCCTCAAATCTAAATCGGGGGACATAATCACTGACCAACTCAAACAGATGGACCGCTGGGTTGTGCACTACCTAGAACTGTACTCCAGGGAGAATGCTGTCACTGAGACTGCCCTCAATGCAGCCCAGCCTCTACCAGTCATGGATGAGCTGGACATACAGCCAACCAAATCGGAACTCAGTGATGCCATTGATTCTCTAGCCAGCGGAAAAGCCCCTGGGAAGGACAGCATTACCCCTGAAATAATCAAGAGTGCCAAGCCTGCTATACTCTCAGCACTACATGAACTGCTATGCCTGTGCTGGGACGAGGGAGCAGTACCCCAGGACATGCGCGATGCCAACATCATCACCCTCTATAAAAACAAAGGTGACCGCGGTGACTGCAACAACTACCGTGGAATCTCCCTGCTCAGCATAGTGGGGAAAGTCTTTGCTCTAGTCGCTCTGAACAGGCTCCAGAAGCTGGCCGAGCGCGTCTACCCTGAGGCACAGTGTGGCTTTCGTGCAGAGAGATCGACCATTGACATGCTGTTCTCCCTTCGTCAGATACAGGAGAAATGCCGTGAACAACAGATGCCCCTCGACATTGCTTTCATTGATCTCACCAAAGCCTTTGACCTCGTCAGCCAACGTGGTCTCTTCAGACCACTAGAAAAGATCGGATGTCCACCAAAGCTACTAAGTATCATCACCTCATTCCATGACAATATGAAAGGCACAATTCAACATGGTGGCTCCTCATCAGAGCCCTTTCCTATCCTGAGTGGTGTGAAACAGGGCTGTGTTCTCGCACCCACACTTTTTGGGATTTTCTTCTCCCTGCTGCTTTCACATGCGTTCAAATCCTCTGAAGAAGGAATTTTCCTCCACACAAGATCAGGGGGCAGGTTGTTCAACCTTGCCCGTCTAAGAGCGAAGTCCAAAGTACGGAAAGTCCTCATCAGAGAACTCCTCTTTGCTGACGATGCTGCTTTAACATCTCACACTGAAGAGTGCCTACAGAGTCTCATCGACAGGTTTGCGTCTGCCTGCAATGAATTTGGCCTAACCATCAGCCTCAAGAAAACGAACATCATGGGGCAGGACGTCAGAAATGCTCCATCCATCAATATTGGCGACCACGCTCTGGAAGTGGTTCAAGAGTTCACCTACCTAGGCTCAACTATCACCAGTAACCTGTCTCTAGATGCAGAAATCAACAAGCGCATGGGTAAGGCTTCCACTGCTATGTCCAGACTGGCCAAGAGAGTGTGGGAAAATGGCGCACTGACACGGAACACAAAAGTCCGAGTGTATCAGGTCTGTGTCCTCAGTACCTTGCTCTACGGCAGCGAGGCCTGGACAACATATGCCAGCCAAGAGCGACGTCTCAATTCATTCCATCTTTGCTGCCTTCGGAGAATACTTGGCATCAGGTGGCAGGACTATATCTCCAACACAGAAGTCCTTGAAGCGGCCAACACCCCCAGCTTATACACACTACTGAGTCAGCGGCGCTTGAGATGGCTTGGCCATGTGAGCCGCATGGAAGATGGCAGGATCCCCAAAGACACATTGTACAGCGAGCTCGCCACTGGTATCAGACCCACCGGCCATCCATGTCTCCGCTATAAAGACGTCTGCAAACGCGACATGAAATCGTGTGACATTGATCACAAGTCGTGGGAGTCAGTTGCCAGCATTCGCCAGAGCTGGCGGGCAGCCATAAAGACAGGGCTAAATTGTGGCGAGTCGAAGAGACTTAGTAGTTGGCAGGAAAAAAGACAGAGGCGCAAGGGGAGAGCCAACTGTGCAACAGCCCCGACAAACAAATTTCTCTGCAGCACCTGTGGAAGAGCCTGTCACTCCAGAATTGGCCTTTATAGCCACTCCAGGCGCTGCTTCACAAACCACTGACCACCTCCAGGCGCGTATCCATTGTCTCTCGAGATAAGGAGGCCCAAAAGATCCCTGACATGAACAAAATGGCTAAATTAATATTTTGATGATTGAGTGCTGACGCAGTCAATTTCTGTGTTTTGTCAATTAGTTACTTAAGACAGACTAACTGCAACAGAGGCACTTTGCAGGTACTTAAGAACATAAAGAACAGGAGCAGGAGTAGGCCAAATGGTCCCTCAAGCATGCTACCCCTTTTAAGATCATGGCTGAACTTCTACATCAGTTACACTTTCCCGCCCTACCCTTATGTCGCTTAATTCCCTTAGTGCCCAAAAATTTCAATCCTGATTATATTTATCGACTGAATATCCACAGCCCTCCCAGCAGACTTCCAAAGAGTCACAACACTCTGAGCGAAGACATTTCTCATCATTTCTATCCTAAATAGCTGATACTTTATCTTGAGAGTAGCTATCATGATCCTTGGTTCTGGACTTTCCAGTCAGGGGAAGCAGCCTCTCAGTATCCACCTGTCAAGCCTTCTAAAAATTTTTAATGTTTCAGTGAGATCATGGCCATAATTTTATGTCAAGCTGAAGACACCGCTCACTGGCAGAAAAAGTCGGTGGTGAGACCACCTCCGCCAGGCCTGGAAGCCACACCATGATTTTACGAGGCCCAGGTCCTTAATTGGTCTCTGCCTCAGAGGGGCAGAAGTCCCGCCTTCAAGAGCTGTTGGCCAATTTGCAGGCCAGCATCTCCTCAGTCTCAGCAGCACCGGGGGTTTGGTGGGGGGGGCGCGGTGGCCACTGCTGGGACTGCACCCAGCCAGGACTGGCAACATGGACATGGTCCAGGAATGCAGGTAAGTGTATGGGGCCTTGCTGGGGACAATGCACTGGGCCCCGGCGAGGCAGGGGTCAGGGGTGGTAGTGTGGTGTCACTTGAGAGGGGGGGAACCCTCCCTTAGGCACAGGGTGTCCGGAGGAGGTTCCCCCCACATCCCCCACCACCCCTCCCACAGTCAGAAGGCTGCCAGATGTGCAGTCTTCTGAGCTACTGAACCACCTGTCCACTGCTGGTAAGATATCAGTGGACCGGTGGTGGTGGAAGGAGGCCCTTAAGTGGCAATTAATTGGCCACCTAAGGGCCTTAATTGGCCCAGGGCAGGCAGGCCATTTATCACCTCCCCCGCCGCTCGTAAAATTGCAGTGGGGGCAAAAAGGTGACAGAAACGGCACCTCTGGCCTCCCACTCAATTTTATACCCCCCCCCCACCCCGCCTCCAGCCCACTCCTGCGGGTGACATAAAAGTCCGGCCCACCTCTCATTCTTCTAAACGCCAGAAAATATAGGCCTAAAAAAAAGTTCTGCTCAATTTCTCCACATAGAACAACCCTCTCATCCCAGTATCAAGCTCATGAAAATTTGTTGCACCTCTTTCGAGACACGAACATCCTTCCTCAGGTAATGAGACCAAAAAAGTACATGGTACTCCAGATGTGGTCTCACCAAAGCCCTGTATAATTGCAGCAAGACTTCCTTATTCTTATCCTCCCCTTGCATAAAGGGTAACATACCATTTACCTTCCTAATTGCTTACTGTACTGCATGTTAACTTTCTGTTATTTGTGAACAAGGACCCACAAAACCCTCTGTGTACCAAAATTTACTTGTCTTTCACCTTTTAAAAAATATTCTGCTTTTCCATTCTTCCTACCAAAGTGGATAATTTCACACTTCCCCATATTATAGATCATCTGACCTCTTCTTGCCCAGTCTTAACCAGTCTATATCTCTTTTCAGTCCCTTTGCATCCTCCCCACAGATTACTTACCATCCTAGCTTTGTATCAGCAGCAAACTTGGATCCAGTACACTTGGTTCCCTCATCTATGTTATTGATATAGGTTGTAAACAGCTGAGGCCCCAGCATTTATCCCTGCAGCACCCCACTAGTTACATCCTGCTACCTGGAAAATAACCTGCTTATTCCTGTTCTCTGTTTTCTGTGTGTTAACCAATCCTCAAACCATCCTAATATATTATTCCCAATCCATGAGCCCTCATCCTGTTTAACAATCTCTTGTGTGGTACCTTATTCTCAAAACACATGTCTATGACATCCACTATTTCCCGCTTATCTACCCTGCTAGTTCGTCCCTCAAACAACTCAAAGAGATTTGTCAAACACCATTTCCTTTTCATAAATTCATGTCAACACTGTCGAATCATATTATGATTTTCTACGTGCCTGTTGCGATATCCTTAATAATAGATTGTAGCATTTTCCCTACTACTGATGTCAGGCTAACTGGCCTATCGTTCCTTTTATTCTCTCTCCCTCATTTCTTGAACAGCAGAGTTAATTTGGCTACCTTCCAATCCACATGAATCTAGGGAATCTAAAATGCCTAGAATCTTAGTGAACTTTGGAAGATCAAAACCAATGCATCCATTATCTCTGAAGCCACTTCTTTTAAAACCCTAGTTTTTAGGCCATCAGTTCCTGGGAGTTGACAGCTTTTAGTCTAATTAATTTCCTCAGTACTTTTTTTACTGATATGAATTACTTAAATCTCCTCACTCTCATTAGACTTTTGTTTCCCCACAATTTCCAGTATATTCTTTGTGTCTTCTTTAAAGACAGTCACAAAATATTTGTTTAACGGTCCTTATTCCACCATTAGTTTTTTATGTTTCTTGCTAGTTTACTCTCATTCTATTTCACATAAGAAATAGGAGCAGGAGTAGACAATACGGCCCTTCGAGCCTGCTCTGCCATTCAATACCATCATGGTTGATCTTTAGCTTCAACTCCACTTTCCTGCTTGCTCCCCATTTCCCTTGATTCCCTGAGAGACTAAAAATCTGTTTATCTCAGCTTATCTCAGCATCCACAATCCTCTGGTGTACAGAATTCCAAAGGTTCACAATGCTTTAAGTGAGAAATGATTGACACCTTATTCTGAGACTGTGCCCCCATGTTCTAGATTCCCCACCCAACAACCTCTCAGTGTCTACCCTATCTAGCCCCTTCAGAATCTTGTATGTTTCAATGAGATCACCTTTCATTCTTCTAAACTCCATACAGTATACACTCAATTTACTCAGTCTCTCATCATAGGACAGCCTTCTCAACCTAGGAATTAATCTAGTGAACCTTTGCTGTACCACCTCCAATGCAAGTATATTGTCAGGCAAGCCCCCCACTGAGACTGAGGCACACATTATTTCGCCACATGAACATTAAAACTGCAAGCCCCTGACTGGAAAGACATTGCATAGTAACAGACAGAGTTGGAGCAAGGGACAAAGGACCATGTCCTGACCCATTTAACCAACAATAGACTTTTGATCACCAGACATTGAAGGTGGGGGGAACTAGAATTCTAGGTTGACTGCTAAGATAGCAGAATCCACAAACACAGAAGAAGTGGTCAGACCAGTTTTAGTCACATGACTAGCTGGCTGTTGAGATTTGAACTTCCAACAAGGGATTTGAACTCATAAAGCTGTGTGCTCCTGGAACTGAAGCAGAACCCTCTCCTGTCTGCTTTCATCTCGCTCACACCAGCATCAGAAATCTTGTGAAAACATGTGAACCTCAAACAGGAAAAGGTCTCCTATGTGAACAAGGTTTAAGAAGAACACTGGGCCCTGACGAACAGCAAGACTACCTACAATCAAGTGAGCTCGAAGCACAGTGAACAAGAAAGTCTTCTGAAATTGCCTTAAACCCCCCTCTACTATATTTTCCTCTCCCCCCTTTCTGTCCCTATTTGCATGTGTGTATCGCATGTGCATGCTAGCGTGGGTGCATCGTATATCTGCAGGCATTAACTGTATTAGAGTTTAATTTTAAGTTTTACTAAAACTTCATCTTTCCTCTTTAAACCTGAGAAAACCTGGTGTGTTGGTTTCTTTGCCTTATAATAGGAAAGCTGTGAACAAGGATTCACAAAGGGGGAGCTCAAAACACAATTAAACCATGTTACAATAAGACCAGGTGAAGATAGTAACAGATCCCTCGACACCTTTTGCAACTGGTCACAACTATATCCAGCACGGTTTTGTGAAGGGTAGGTCGTTCCTCACAAACCTTATTGAGTTTTTCGAGAAGGTGACCAAACAGGTGGCTGAGGGTAAAGCAGTGGATGTGGTGTATATGGATTTCAGTAAGGCGTTTGATAAGGTTCCCCATGGTAGGCTATTGCAGAAAATACGGAAGTATGGGGTTGAAGGTGATTTAGAGCTTTGGATCAGAAATTGGCTAGCTGAAAGAAGACAGAGGGTGGTGGTTGATGGCAAATGTTCATCCTGGAGTTTAGTTACTAGTGGTGTACCGCAAGGATCTGTTTTGGGGCCACTGCTGTTTGTCATTTTTATAAATGACCTGGAAGAGGGTGTAGAAGGGTGGGTTAGTAAATTTGCAGATGACACTAAGGTCGGTGGAGTTGTGGATAGTGCCGAAGGATGTTGTAGGGTACAGAGGGACATAGATAGGCTGCAGAGCTGGGCTGAGAGATGGCAAATGGAGTTTAATGCGGAAAAGTGTGAGGTGATTCACTTTGGAAGGAGTAACAGGAATGCAGAGTACTGGGCTAATGGGAAGATTCTTGGTAGTGTAGATGAACAGAGAGATCTTGGTGTCCAGGTGCATAAATCCCTGAAGGTTGCTACCCAGGTTAATAGGGCTGTTAAGAAGGCATATGGTGTGTTAGCTTTTATTAGTAGGGGGATCGAGTTTCGGAGCCACGAGGTCATGCTGCAGCTGTACAGAACTCTGGTGAGACCACACCTGGAGTATTGCGTGCAGTTCTGGTCACCGCATTATAGGAAGGATGTGGAAGCTATGGAAAGGGTGCAGAGGAGATTTACTAGGATGTTGCCTGGTATGGAGGGAAGGTCTTAAGAGGAAAGGCTGAGGGACTTGAGGTTGTTTTCGTTGGAGAGAAGGAGGAGGAGAGGTGACTTAATAGAGACATATAAGATAATCAGAGGGTTAGATAGGGTGGATAGTGAGAGTCTTTTTCCTCGGATGGTGATGGCAAACACGAGGGGACATAGCTTTAAGTTGAGGGGTGATAGATATAGGACAGATGTCAGAGGTAGTTTCTTTAATCAGAGAGTAGTAGGGGCGTGGAACGCCCTGCCTGCAACAGTAGTAGACTCGCCAACTTTAAGGGCATTTAAGTGGTCATTGGATAGACATATGGATGAAAATGGAATAGTGTAGGTCAGATGGTTTCACTGGTCGGCGCAACATCGAGGGCCGAAGGGCCTGTACTGCGCTGTAATGTTCTAATTCTAATTCTAAATATGGAGACCAAAACAGTGCACAGTACTCCCAGTGTGGTCTCACCAAAGCCTGGTACAATTGTAGGAAGACTTCCATATTCTTGTACGCCATTTTCTCCCTCTTAACCAATTTCTTGGTCAACTTGCAGAAACAGGCTTTAGTTAAAATGCTGAATTTCATGTTGAGTTGCTTCAAATTTTCTTTCCAGGATTTTGAAGACTGATTCAATCCACCATCAACACTGGACATGCCAGGGAAGAATGAGAAAGACTTTGGTTTCTGGTTACACATGCCTGGCGTACAGTCCAATCTTGCATCACTCTTGAAAAGTGGGTCTCCTATACTTGGCAACTACCTATTAATGACAACAGAGATGTGCATAAGAAGGCAGGTTTAGCAGTGGAACTTTAGGAGAGATGTGTCATATTCTTCAGAAAGACCTTGGCTCAACATGCAATAGGCTGTAGCTGCCAATGTAGTAATCAAATTGTATTTGCAGTATCCTTACAGACCAAGATGAGGGACATCTGCAGTGTCAGCCAGTTTGTTGGCCACCAATGTATCAAAGACACTACAAATATATTACCCAAGAGGGCTAACAACTTCATCATTTTTGCCACTGACCAACCACAGCTCCATGACAGGACAACACAATTCGACAGAACTATTGACTTTTCCAGATGAATTCAGGCCAAGAACTAGCCTACTTTCCTTGAGCTTGCAAATACAAACATATGAGCTAGGAGCAGGAGGTGGCTATTCGGCCCCTCGAGCCTGCTCTGCCATTCTATTTGATCATGGCTAATCTGTTTGTGGACATAACTCCACTTTCCTGCCTAGCACCGATATCTTTTGACTCCCTTGTTTGTCAAGAATCTGTCTACCTCTGTCGTAGAAACATCCAATGACCCTGCCTCCACTTCTCTCTGGGGAAGAGAGTTTCACAGACTTATGACAAAATTATTGGTATACAAAATTATGAGGGGCATCGATAGGTTAGATAAGAAGAAACTTTTTCCCTTAGTGGAGGGGTCAATAACCAGGGGGCATAGATTTAAGATAAGGGGCAGGAGGTTCAGAGGGGATTTGAGGAAAAAAAATTTCACCCAGAGGGTGGTTGGAATCTGGAACACACTGCCTGAAGAGGTGGTTGAGGCAGAAACCCTCACAACATTTAAGAAGTATTTAGATGAGCACTTGAAACGCCATAGCATACAAGGTTACGGGCCAAGTGCTGGAAAATGGGATTAGAATAGTTAGGTGCTTGATGGCCGGCACAGACAAGTTGGGCCGAAGGGCCTGTTTCTGTGCCATATAACTCTATGACTCTATGAGCCTCTGAAAGAAAACAATTGTCCTCATCTCTATCTTAACTGGGAGACCCCTTATTTTTAAACTGTGCCCCCTAATTTTAGTCTCTCCCACAAGAGGAAGCATCCTTTCAATATCCACCCTATCAAGTCCCCTCAGGATCTTATATGTTTCAGTAAGATCACCTCTTATCCTTCAAACCTCCAATGAATACAGACCCAACCTGTCCAATCTTTCCTCATAAGATAACCCTCTCATCCCACGAATCAGTCGAGTGTACCTTCTCTGAACTGTTTTCAATGCAATTATATCCTATCTTAAGTAAGAAGACCAAAACTGTACACAATACTCTAGATGTAGTCTCACCAATGTCCTGTACAACTGTAGCAAAACTTCTCTACTTTTATATTCCATTCCCCTTGCAATAAACAACAACATTGCATTTGCCTTCTTAATCACTTGCTATACCTGCATACTAACTTTTTGTGTTTCGTGTACCAGGACACCCAGATCCCTCTGCATCTCAGAGTTCTGCAATCTCTCTCCATTTAAATAATATGTTGCTTTTCTATTTTTCTGGCTAAAGTGGACAAGTTCACAGTTTCCCACATTATACGCCATCTGCCAAATCTTTGCCCACTCACTTAACCTATCTATATCCTTTTGCAGACTCCTTATGTCCCCTACGCAACTTAATCTCCTACCTATCTTTGCGTCATCAGCAAATTTAGCATTCTGTCCATTCATCCAAGTCATTGATATAGATTGTAAATAGCTGAGGCCCCAGCACTGATCCCTGTGGCACTCCACGAATTACAGCTTGCCAACCTGAAAATGACTCATTTATGCCTACTCTCTGTTTCCTGTTAGCTAATATCTATGCTAATATGTTATCCCCTATACCATGGGCTCTTATTTTGTTCAGTAACCTTTGATGCTGCACCTTATCAAATGCCTGCTGGAAATCCAAGTACACCACATCCACAGGTTCCCCTTTATCCACGTTGCGTGTTACTTCTTCAAAGAACTCTAATACATTAGTTAAACATAATTTTCCTTTCACAAAACCATATTGACTCTGCCTGATTGCATTGCGAATATTCTAAATGGCCTGCTATAACCTCCATAATAATAGATTCCAATATTTTCCCTTTAACAGATGCTATGCTAACTGACCTGTAGTTTCCTGCTTTCTGTCTTCCTCCTTTCTTGAATAGCAGAGTTACATTTGCTATCTTCCAATCAGATGGGACCTTTCCAGAAGCTAGGGAATTTTGAAAAATTAAAACCAATGCATCCATTACCTCAGCAGCCACTTATTTTAAGACCCGAGGATGTAGTCCATCAGGACCTGGGGACTTGGTCAGCTTTTAGTTCCAATAATTTTCTCAGTACCCTTTCCCTGGTGATGATAATTGTTTTTGGTTCTTCCCTCCCTTTCAACTATTTCAATTATCTTTGGGATGTTATTTGTATCCTCTACAGTGAAGACAGATGCAAAAATATGTTCAATTCCTCTGCCATTTCCTTATTTTCCAGTATTCACTCCCTAGACTCACTCTCGAGAGGACCAACACTCACTTGACTTATTCTTTTTCTTTTTAAATATGTGTAGAAACCCTTACTATCCATTTTTATATTTCTAGCCAGCTTTCTCGCTTACTCTACTTTCTCTCTCCTTATTCCTCTTTGCTGTTTTTTATATTCTGTCCAATCTTCTGACCTGACACTACTCGTCTCTGAATTGTACATTTTTTCTTTCAATTTGATACTATCTTTATCTTCCTTTGTTAGCCACAGATGGTGCGTCCTTCCCCTAAAGTCTTTTTTTTCTCACTGGAATGTATCTTTGCTGAGTGTTATGAAATAACTCCTTAAATATCTGCCTCTGCATCTCTAATAACCTATACCCTAATCTAATTTCCCAGTTTACTTTGGCTAGCTCTGTCCTAAAACCCTCAGAATTACCCTTATTTGAGTTTAAAACATGAGTCTTAGATCCACTCTTCTCACCCTCAAACTGAATGTGAAATTCAATCATGTTGTGATCACTGCTACCAATGAGGCCTTTAATATGAGGTCACTAATTAATCCTGTCTTGTTACATATTCCCAAATTTAGAGAAGCCTGCTCTCTGGTTGGCTCTGGAACATGCTGCTCTAAGAAACAGTCCTGAAAACACTCCATGAACTCATCTTCCAGGCTGATCTGATCCAATCTGATCTATCTGTAGATTAAGATCACCCATGATTATTGCCGTACCTTTCTCACAAGCCCCCATTATTCCTTCCTGTATACCCCCTCCTACAGTGTGGTTACTATTAGGGGGCCTATAAACTACTCCCAAAAGTGACTTCCTACCTTTATTATTTCTTAACTCTACCCAAACTGATTCTCCATCTTGATTTTTAGAACAAAGGTTCAACTCTCTCTATTGTACTAATGTCATCCTTAATTAATAGAGCTACCCCGCCACCTTTTCCTACTTTCCTGGCCTTCCAAAATGCCATGTACCCTTGAAAATTCAGGTCCCAACCTTTGTCATCTTGCAGCCATGTCTCTGTCAGATCAGATCATACATATCATTTCACTTGTTTTGTTAAGAATGCTGTGCACATTCAAATACAGAGCATTTAGTTCTGTCTTTTTACTATTTATGCAGCCTCTATCCTTAGCTGCTTGCACACTCTTAATTTTCTACATTCTGTCCCTTTGTACCATGCTCTGATTATTATTTCCCCTATTGCTACTTTGCTCCCTTGCCTTGTCCTCTCTCTTTAATTTATCATATCTTCTCTCACTTTATCCCTTGCCCCCACTATTTAGTTTAAAGCCCTCTCTACCGCCTTAGTTATATAACTCGCCAGAATATTGGTCCCAGCATGGTTCAGGTAAAGAACGTCCCAACGGTACAGCTCCCACTTTCCCCAGTACTGGTACCAGTGTCCCATGAATTGAAACCCATTTCTCCCACACCAATTTTTGAGTTACACATTTAACTCTCTAATCTTATTTACCCGACTTCAATTTGCTTGTGGCTCAGGTAATAATCGAGAGATTATCTCTGGAGATTATTACCTTTGAGGTTTTGCTTTTTAATTTAGCCCCTAGCTGCTTATTCTCTCTATGCAGAACCTCTTTCCCAGTCCTAAACCTACCTATTGTTGGACCACGACAACTGGATTCTCCCCTTCCCATTGCAAGTTCCTCTTCAGCCCTGAGCAGATGGCCTGAACCCTGGCACCAGGAGGGCAACACAACCTTCTGGTCTCTCACTCTTGGCCGCAGAGAACTGTGGCTGCCCCCTTGACTATACTGTCCCCTATTACTACTATATTCCTATTTCCTATTCCCCCCTGTTAAATGGCTTCCTGTACCACAGTGCCATAGTCAGTTTGCTCTTCCCACCCTGCAGCTCCCACTCTCATCCATACAAGCTGAAAGAACCTCAAACCTGTTAGACAATTGCAAGAGCTGAGGCACCATCACTCTTGCCTTCTTGATTCCTTTACCTACCGCACTTGCAGTCACACCCTCCTTTCCCTGACCACTGACCAAATCAGAAGACCCTATCCTAAGGGGTGTGACTGCCTTCTGGAATAAAGTGTCCAGGTAACTTTCCCCCTCCCTGATGCATTGCAGTGTCTGTAGCTCAGCCTGCAGCTCATTGAATCTGAGCCAAAGCTCTTCGAGCTGTAGACACTTACTGCAGACGTGGTAGCTGTGAATCACACTGAGGTCCATGAGTTCCCACATACTGCAGCTACAAAACATCACGTGCCCTGTCATCCTTATTGTGGTTTAAATAACTAAGAATTGTTATTTTTTATTAATGCCTATCCTCACTAGCACTTACTGCTCTAATTTAATTCTTGGTAATACAATAAACCTTCTCTTTCTCTTTGGCCTCCTTATCTCAAGAGACAATGGGTAAGCGGCTAGTGGTTTGTGGAGCAGCGCCTGGAGTGGCTTGAAAGGCCAATTCTAGAGTGACAGACTCTTCCACAGGTCCTGCAGATAAAATTGGTTGTCGGGGTTGTTACACAGTTGGCTCTCTCCTTGCACTTCTGTCTTTTTTCCTGCCAACTGCTAAGTCTCTTCGACTCGCCACTCTTTAGCCCCGCCTTTATGGCTGTCCACCAGCCCTGGCGATCACTGGCAACTGACTCCCACGACTTGTGGTCAATGTCACAGGACTTCATGTCACGTTTGCAGACGTCTTTAAAATGGAGACATGGACGGCTGGTGGGTCTGATACCAGTGACGAGCTCATTGTACAATGCGTCCTTGGGGATCCTGCCATCTTCCATGCGGCTCACATGGCCAAGCCATCTCAAGCGCCACTGGCTCAGTAGGGGATGTTGGCCGCCTCGAGGACTTCTGCGTTAGAGATATGGTCCTGCCACCTGATGCCAAGGATTCTCCGGAGGCAGCGAAGATGGAATGAGTTGAGACGTCGCTTTTGGCTGACATACGCTGTCCAGGCCTCGCTTCCATAGAGCAAGGTACTGAGGGCACAGGCTTGAAACACTCGGACTTTTCTGTTCCGTGTCAGTGCGCCATTTTCCCACATCCTCTTGGCCAGTCTGGACAAAGCAGCAGATGCCTTTCCCATGCGCTTGTTGATTTCTGCATCGAGAGACAGGTTACTGGTGATAGTTGAGCCTAGGTAGGTGAACTCTTGGACCACTCCCAGAGCGTGGGCGCCGATACTGATGAATGGAGCATTTCTGATGTCCTGTCAAACAAACAAACAAAGAACAAAGAACAGTACAGCACAGGCACAGGCCATTCGGCCCTCCAAGCCTGCGCCGATCTTGATGCCTGCCTAAACTAAAACCTTCTGCACTTCCGGGGCCCATATCCCTCTATTCCCTTCCTATTCATATATTTGTCAAGATGTCTCTTAAACGTCGCTATCGTGCCAGGTTCCAGGCACTCACCACCCTCTGTGTAAAAAACTTGCCTTGCATATCCCCTCTAAACTTTGCCCCTCGCACCTTAAACCTATGTCCCCTAGTAATTGTCTCTTCCACCCTGGGAAAAAGCTTCTGACTATCCACTCTGTCCATGCCGCTCATAACTTTGTAAACCTCTATCATGTCGCCCCTCCACCTCCGTCGTTCCAGTGAAAACAATCCGAGTTTTTCCAACCTCTCCTCATAGCTAATGCCCTCCAGACCAGGCAACATCCTGGTAAACCTCCTCTGTACCCTCTCCAAAGCCTCCACGTCCTTCTGGTAGTGTGGCGACCAGAATTGCATGCAATATTCTAAATGTGGCCTAACTAAGGTTCTGTACAGCTGCAACATGACTTGCCAACTTTTATACTCTATGCCCCGACCGATGAAGGCAAGCATGCCGTATGCCTTCCTGACTACCTTATCCACCTGCGTTGCCACTTTCAGTGTCCCATGATGTTTGTTTTCTTGAAGCTGATGGTTACGTCAAATTCATTGCAGGCAGCCTCAATCCTGTCGATGAGTCTCTGCAGACACTCTTCTGTGTGGGATGTTAATGTAGCATCGTCAACGAGAGGAGTTCCCTGATGGGGACTTTCGGTACTTTGTCTTCGCTCTAAGGCAGGCAAGGTTGAACAACCTGCCCTCTGATCTTGTGTGAAGGAAAATTCCTTCTTCTGAAGACTTGAAAGCATGTGAGAGCAGCAATGAGAAGGAGATCCCAAACAGTGTAGGTGCGAGAACCTTACCACTTAAAAATAAAACATAACAGTAGATTCACCAGCTTACTTCCCTTCTGCTTCCTGTCTTAATTAATTATAATAAATTATTAGGTAGCTACATCAATTTTAATTTTACGTTTTTTCAGATTTCTAGCTATTAACACTATTAACACACACTCCCTAAAAGCAGTGTCCTAACCTAGCTGTTTACAGATACTCCCTAACAGCAGTTACTCACCAACCAATCACATTACAGCTTTCCTGTGATGTCACTGTTTGAATTTTTTTCAAACTCAGTCAGTGCAAACTGACTCCTGAAGCTGTCTAGGTGCTCCCATGTAGGTCTAAATCTTCTTAAGTTCTGAAGGTAAGTGAAGGCCCCGAGCCTGGCGCTGTATTTATTCTCTCCCGATTCTAGGTGCTCCCATGTAGGTCTGACTGCTGTCAGCTTCTGAAGGTAAGTGAGGACCCCGAAAAAGGCTCCGCATTTATATTTTCCTGATTCTAGGTGCTTCCACGCAGGTCAAACTCCTCTCAGCTCCTGAAGGTAAGTGAAGGCCACGAGTCTGGCACCGTATTTATACTCCCGATTCTAGGTGTTCCCTCACTGGTCCGACTGTTCTCAACTCCCGAAGGTAAGTGAAGGCCCTGAGCCTGGCACCATATTTATTTTCTCCCAATTCTAGGTTCTCCCTTGCAGTTCCGACCGCTCTCAGTTCCTGAAGGTAAGTGAAGGTCTCAAGCCTGGCACTGTATTTATTCTCTCCCAATTCTAGGTGTTCCCTTGCAGGTCTGACTGCTCTCAGTTCCCAAAGGTAAATCGATGTGCGTTTCGCAAGTCGGCCAAAAGTGGTAGCTGCTTTCCCTATGCGTGTATTGAGCTCTGCATTAAGGGACAGATTGTCTGTCACTGTGGATGCAAGGTAGCAGAATTTGCTAACCACGTCCCGTGCCACAGCTTGTCCCATGACCACAGTTTTCTTGATGCTTATAGTCAAGGGGAACAAGTTACAGGCATGAAAGACATAGTCCATGAGTCATTGTAGCTGAGTTTCCGTGTGAGATACTGGTGCAGCAGCATCAGCATAGAGGAGTTCTCTGATCAGGACAAAATGTGCTTTCAGCCTTGATAGATTGTAAAGATTGCTGTCTGACCGAGTGTGCAAGTGGACTCCTATATCTGCAGGGAAGGCGAAAGTCAGAAGTATGGAGAAGATGCCAAACAGAGTGGGGGTTAGGACACAACCCTGTTTCACTCCATTCTTCACTCCAAAACTGTCAGAAGTGGAGCCATCAGAATGTACAGTGCAGTGCATGTTGTCATGGAAGGAGTGGATGAGATGGAGGAGCGTCGCTGGCAGCTAATTTTTCCGCATACTTCTAAAGGTTCAATGTCACTCTATGCATCGGGAAAACCTGTGGAGTGAATATTTACATTTTAAAATTTACCCAATTGTTATTACCAGGTGAGAAAGATGTCTAGGGGTCTTTCTCAACCTTCATCTGGTCTTATTGTAACAGGGTTTTGTTTTAAACGCACTGTGGTTTGAGCTCTCCCTTGGTGAATCCTTGTTCACCGCTTTCCAATTATAATGCAAAGAAATGAGTACAAACAGGCCTTCTTAGGTTTAAAGAAGAAAAGTGAAATTTATTGAAACTTAAACGTAAACTCTAATTCGGTTAATGCCTACGGATACACGCCGCGCCCCACGCTAGCATGCATTAGCGATACGCACATGGAAATAAAGACAGAAAAGAGCAAAGGAAAAATAGTGGAGAGGTTTGAAGCACTATCGGAAGAGTTTCTTGTTACTGTGCTTCGAGCTCACTGTAGTTCTTTTGTAGGTAGTTCTTGCTTGTAGGTAATTCTTGCTTTTCATTGGGATCCAGTATTCTTCTTAAACCTTGTTCACTGTAGGAGACCTTTCTCTCTTGGGGTTCATATGTCTTCAATGGGACTTCAGTTCCATGAGAAAGAAATAGGAGCAGACAGGACAGAGATGTTCTCAGTCCAGGAGAAAAGAGCTTTCTGAGTTTTGAAAACTCTGTGGCAAGTTCAAATTCAAAAACTCCAACAGCCAGTTAGTCATGTGACTAAACTGGTCTGACCACGTCTGCATGTGTATTCGGCCATCTTAGCAGTTAACCTGGAATGCTAACCTCTCCACCTTCAATGTCTGGTAATCAAAAGTCCACTGTGGATTAAATTGGAGCAGGGAGTGACCTCTTTGTCCTTTCCAAGTACTGTCTGTTACATTGCAAATGTCTTTCCAGTCAAGGGTCTGATTTTTTTTAAAAAACAAGTTCTTTCTTTACTTCAGTAACAGTTTAAAAATCAATGTTCATGAGGCAAAATATGAGCGCCTCATTCTTGGCAGGAGGGAGCCTGCATGACACAATCCTGAAGCATTCAGCATTGTCAGGCTGCCAATTGAACTAGTACAAGCGTACATGTGACAGTTGGCTTTGGGGAAGCCATGAAAGAAAGAATTGCATTTATATAGCGCCTTTCATGACCACAGGACTTCTTAAAGCACTTTATATCCAAATAAGTACTTTTTTTGAAATTTAGTCATTGTTGTAAAGTAGGATATGTAGGAATAATCATGGAAAAACAGGAATGCAATGCACCTTATTGATATGGCATGGGTAGAGTACAGTAGTGGCTGTAGGTCTGCTTTTAACGAATAGTGCACTCAGTCAGTATTTGACTCACCAGTCTGCCTGGTCATGCATCAGATAGGCTCACTTCTCCTTCCCCTTCTGCCACCTCCTCCTCTTCTTCCTACTCAGTGGGCAAGGATTACAATCCTTTTGGCTGAATGAGTTCCCTGTTATGTTGTGCAGAACACAAAAGGTGCAAATAAACCTGGAGAATTTCTCAGGGTCAAAGAGTGAATCTCACCTGATCAGTCTAGACATAAGAAGTGCTGCTTCAACATGCTGATAGAGCAGTTCGGTGAAGGCATGAGACTCAATGGGTTGAATTTTATCAACCCTCTAGAGATGGACAATGTGGCATGGGGGCCCATCAGATAGTAAGGAAAGTTGTGGGGTGGAATGCCCATTTCCTTCCTGATCCCATTCAATTTTGTCAGGGGCGGGGTAGGTCAAGGGCAGTCTTCCCGCCCAGAGGCCAATTGAGGCCCTTGTGCCTATTAATGGCAACTTAAGGACCTCTTCCCATCATCGCTGGTATTTTATCAGCAACTGGTGGGAGCCCCGCCACATGGGGAGGCCAACTGGGGTCCCTCAGAATGGCTGAGGTGGGGTTCCTCTCGTCTTTCTGGCCTGGCATCAGGACCCTTGCCCCCTTCAGAAATCCAACCCAATGTAATTTCTTTTAGCTTTGTATGGGAGATCAACTTGTGTTATGAGGCAGGGCAGCAAGAATAGTACCCTTATATGGTATGGTAGAATTGTCATTATGCTACTGTACTAGTAATCCAGAAGCATGGACTTGTAGATGATGCAGCTGGCAGGTGTGATAGCATAATAGTTATGTTGCTGGACTAGTAATCTAGAAGCTTGGACTAATAGTCAACAAATATAAGTTAAACAGCCTGACATAAAATTTAAATTATCTGCCTATGTCCCAGACATCTCCATCACCATTCCTGCATATTTCCTGTCCAACCAGCAGGGCAGACTCACCAAAAATTACAGCACAGTTGTCTACAGTTGGGAAGAAGCGGCCTCAACATTGACTCCCGACATCATGAAGTTCCATAGCATCACAGGGAAGGAAACCTCTTTCTAATCAGTATTACTCATTCTTGAACATTACCTGAAGGGCATAGAGTGCACTTTGGGTGAGGGACATCTGTAGGTAGCTCAGGAGAACCACTATTGACTGAGCTGGCAGAGTTCTGAAGGACTGAGCTTGCAGCAGGTATTTAGAAAACGAACATGAGGGAAAAACTTACTTGACCTCGATCTCACCAACTTACCTGTTGCAGATGCATTTGACCATGACAGTAGGAGTGACTGCCTTGTGAGAATGAAGTCCTCTCTTCATATGGAGGATATCTTCCTGCAAGATTTAAGACTAACTTAAGCTTAAGATTAAAAATGGCAGGAGATCTCAGACCCGTGTTATGCTCCTCTTGCTCAATGTGGGAGCTCAGGGACACGGCTGATGTCCCTGACTCCTTCACGTGCTGGAAGTGTGTCCAGCTGCAGCTCTTGTTAGACCGCATGACGTCTCTGGAGTTGCGGATGGACTCACTTTGGAGCATCCGCAATGCTGAGGAGGTCGTGGATAGCACGTTTAGCGAATTGGTGACACCGCAGATAAAGATTGCTGAGGGTGAAAGGGAATGGTTGACCAAAAGGCAGAGAAAGAGCAGGAAGGCAGCGCAGGTGTCCCCTGCGGTCATCTCCCTCCAAAACAGGTATACCGTTTTGGATACTGTTGAGGGAGATGGCTCACCAGGGGAAGGCAGCAGTAGGCAGGTTCATGGCACCGTGGCTGGCTCTGCTGTTCGGAAGGGCGGGAAAAAGAGTGGAAGGGCTATAGTTATCGGGGATTCGATTGTAAGGGGAGTAGATAGGTGGTTCTGTGGTCGAAAACGAGACTCCCGAATGGTATGTTGCCTCCCAGGTGCACGGGTCAGGGATGTCTCAGATCGGCTGCAGAACATTCTGAAAGGCGAGGGTGAACAGCCAGTTGTCGTTGTGCACATAGGCACTAATGACATAGGTAAAAAACGGGATGAGGTCCTACGAGCAGAATTTAGGGAGTTAGGAGCCAAGTTAAAAAGTAGGACCTCAGAGGTAGTAATCTCAGGATTGTTACCAGTGCCACGTGATAGTCAGAGTAGAAATGAAAGAATAGTCAGGATGAATGCGTGGCTTGAGAGCTGGTGCAGGAGGGAGGGGTTCAGATTTTTGGGACATTGGGACCGGTTCTGGGGGAGGTGGGACTATTACAAATTGGACGGTCTACACCTGGGCCGGACTGGAACCAATGTCCTTGGGGGTGCTTTTGCTAACGCTGTTGGGGAGGGTTTAAACTAATGTGGCAGGGGGATGGGAACCAAATGAGGAGGTCAGTGGACAGTAAGGAGGTAGTAACTAAAGCCTGAAAGGAACTAGATAATGAAGTCAGCGTGACTAAGGGAAAGAGTAGACAGGGAGCAGATGATGAACGCAAAGGGACTGGTGGTCTGAGGTGCATTTGTTTTAATGCAAGAAGTGTAGTAGGTAAGGCAGATGAACTTAGGGCCTGGATTAGTAGTTGGGAGTATGATGTTATTGCTATTACTGAGACTTGGTTGAGGGAAGGGCATGATTGGCAACTAAATATCCCAGGATATCGATGCTTCAGGCGGGTTAGAGAGGGAGGTAAAAGGGGTGGAGGAGTTGCAGTACTGGTCAAAGAGGATATCACAGCTGTGCTGAAGGAGGGCACTATGGAGGACTCGAGCAGTGAGGCAATATGGGCAGAACTCAGAAATAGGAAGGGTGCGGTAACAATGTTGGGGCTGTACTACAGGCCTCCCAACAGCGAGCGTGAGATAGAGGTACAAATATGTAAACAGATTATGGAAAGATGTAGGAGCAACAGGGTGGTGGTGATAGGAGATTTTAATTTTCCCAACATTGACTGGGATTCACTTAGTGTTAGAGGTCCAGATGGAGCAGAATTTGTAAGGAGCATCCAGGAGGGTTTTCTAGAGCAGTATGTAAATAGTCCAACTCGGGAAGGGGCCATACTGGACCTTGTGTTGGGGAATGAGCCCGGCCAGGTGGTTGAAGTTTCAGTAGGGAACTACTTTGGGAATAGTGATCACAATTCCGTAAGTTTTAGAATACTCATGGACAAAGACGAGAGTGGTCCCAAAGGAAGAGTGCTAAATTGGGGGAAGGCCAACTATACCAAAATACGGCAGGAGCTGGGGAATGTAGATTGGGAGCAGCTGTTTGAAGGTAAATCCACATTTGATATGTGGGAGGCTTTTAAAGAGAGGTTGATTAGCGTGCAGGAGAGACATGTTCCTGTGAAAATGAGGGATAGAAATGGCAAGATGAGGGAACCATGGATGACAGGTGAAATTGTGAGACTAGCTAAGAGGAAAAAGGAAGCATACATAAGGTCTAGGAGGCTGAAGAAAGACGAAGCTTTGAAAGAATATCGGGAATGTAGGACCAATCTGAAACGAGGAATTAAGAGGGCAAAAAGGGGTCATGAAATATCTTTAGCAAACAGGGTTAAGGAAAATCCCAAAGCCTTTTATTCATATATAAAGAGCAAGAGGGTAACTAGAGAAAGGATTGGCCCACTCAAGGACAAAGGAGGAAAGTTATGCGTGGAGTCAGAGAAAATGGGTGAGATTCTAAACGAGTACTTTGCATCGGTATTCACCGAGGAGAGGGACATGACGGATGTTGAGGTTAGGGACAGATGTTTGATTACTCTAGGTCAAGTCGGCATAAGGAGGGAGGAAATGTTGGGTATTCTAAAAGGCATTAAGGTGGACAAGTCCCCAGGTCCGGATGGGATCTATCCCAGGTTACTGAGGGAAGCGAGAGAGGAAATAGCTGGGGCCTTAACAGATATCTTTGCAGCATCCTTAAACACGGGTGAGGTCCCGGAGGACTGGAGAATTGCTAATGTTGTCCCCTTGTTTAAGAAGGGTAGCAGGGATAATCCAGGTAATTATAGACCGGTGAGCCTGACGTCAGTGGTAGGGAAGCTGCTGGAGAAGATACTGAGGGATAGGATCTATTCCCATTTGGAAGAAAATGGGCTTATCAGTGATATGCAACATGGTTTTGTGCAGGGAAGGTCATGTCTTACCAACTTAATAGAATTCTTTGAGGAAGTGACAAAGTTGCTTGATGAGGGAAGGGCTGTAGCTGTCATATACATGGACTTCAGTAAGGCGTTTGATAAGGTTCCCCATGGTAGGCTGATGGAGAAAGTGAGGTCGCATGGGGTCCAGGGTGTACTAGCTAGATGGATAAAGAACTGGCTGGGCAACAGGAGACAGAGAGTAGCAGTGGAAGGGAGTTTCTCAAAATGGAGACGTGTGACCAGTGGTGTTCCACAGGGATCCGTGCTGGGACCACTGTTGTTTGTGATATACATAAATGATTTGGAGGAAAGTATAGGTGGTCTGATTAGCACGTTTGCAGATGACACTAAGATTGGTGGAGTAGCAGATAGTGAAGGGGACTGTCAGAGAATACAGCAGAATATAAATAGATTGGAGAGTTGGGCAGAAAAATGGCAGATGGAGTTCAATCAGGGCAAATGCGAGGTGATGCATTTTGGAAGATCCAATTCAAGAGTGAATTATACAGTAAATGGAAAAGTCCTGGGGAAAATTGATGTACAGAGAGACTTGGGTGTTCAGGTCCATTGTTCCCTGAAGGTGGCAACGCAGGTCAATAGAGTGGTCAAGAAGGCATACGGCATGCTTTCCTTCATCGGACGGGGTATTGAGTACAAGGGTTGGCAGGTCATGTTACAGTTGTATAAGACTTTGGTTCGGCCACATTCGGAATACTGCGTGCAGTTCTGGTCGCCACATTACCAAAAGGATGTAGATGCTTTGGAGAGGGTGCAGAGGAGGTTCACCAGGATGTTGCCTGGTATGGAGGGCGCTAGCTATGAAGAGAGGTTGAGCAGATTAGGATTATTTTCATTAGAAAGACGGAGGTTGAGGGGGGACCTGATTGAGGTGTACAAAATCATGAGAGGTACAGACAGGGTGGATAGCAAGAAACTTTTTCCCAGAGTGGGGGATTCAATTACTAGGGGTCACGAGTTCAAAGTGCGAGGGGAAAAGTTTAGGGGGGATATGCGTGGAAAGTTCTTTACGCAGAGGGTGGTGGGTGCCTGGAACGCGTTGCCAGCGGAGGTGGTAGACGCGGGCACGATAGCGTCTTTTAAGATGTATCTGGACAGATACATGAATGGGCAGGAAGCAAAGAGATACAGACCCTAAGAAAATAGGTGACATGTTTAGATAGAGGATCTGGATCGGCGCAGGTTTGGAGGGCCTGTTCCTGTGCTGTAATTTTCTTTGTTCTTTGTTCTAAGATTCAGAGCAGCTCTAGCAGCTCGAAACTGGGCATCCATGAGGCACCGTGGGCCATCAGCTGCAGCAAAAGTGTGTTCAATCACAATCTGTGACCTCATGGTCCAGCATATCCCTCAATCTACCATTACCAACAAGCCATACGGCCATCGCTGGCTCAATGGGAATTGTAGAAGAGTATGCCAGGAGCAGCATGAGGTGGATGTTTTCTTTAAGTCAAATTACCCAGGATAAACATCTGGATTTTTTTGTGAAGACTACTTTCTTCCACATGTTACACATGTTCCAGTATTTGAAGACAGCTAGGGATGACTAATAATTGTGGCCCCTTGTCATCCCAGAAACATTTTTTTTTTAATAAGCAAGTTTTTTTTACATAACTGTGGTATGTCAGGTGAACATTTATTTAGCTATTGATTTATCTATTTGTTGTAGGTAAGGAAGAAACAATAGTGCAAACTGTCAGTTAAGTTCCCTCTGAGGGTAGACCATGAGAATGAAATTAAACATTATCAGGGGCTCAGAATAAATGGTAGTTAATGGGTCGCCTGTTATATACCAGTAAATTCAATAGAAAGGAAAATCAGGTAGGTATATAAGGAGTTGCCAATCCACTACTGCCCATTTGGAAATTGAGTTTCAATATCCGCCTTCCCTCACTTTTCAAAGGGACTAAAATAGTTTGGTTGGAAAGTATTACGATTGTAATTTATCTCCAATGAATGCAATTATAACAACCACACACGACTAAGTATTGCTCTGAGATCCAACTCTTGTGGTAATTTGTAATACTGAAGGTGTTATTTAGGATTCTTTCAGTGTAATTTCTGCTGAATCTTTCCATGATCTCCGGTTGATGTTCCTCTCATCAGCACTTCTCGTCATCCTTTTCAGCCTGAGCCTATTGTCATGCAGGCCCCTACCTGCCAAGAATGAGGCACATTAATTTCACCACATGGACATGAAAATTCAAATTGTTGCTGGGAAGAAAAGAGGGCTTATTACAAGGAATTTCCAGGCCCCTAGCCAGAAAGACATTTTTGCATACTAGCAGTGTTGGAACAAAGTAACCAGTACCTGCTCCCAATACACAGAACGGGCTTGGTCAGACCAGTTTAGTCACATGACTAACTGTCTGTTGTAGAGTTTTGAACTGAGAGTTTTAAATTGGAGAAACTGTGTTTGAAGACAGAAAGTTCCTGGCTCTTGGATTAAGAACATCTCTCTCCTGTCTTCTCCCATCTCTTTCTCACCAGCTTTGGAATCCATTGAAGACACATGAAGCCCAAGAGAGAAAAGTCTCCTACGGTGAACAAGGTTTAAGAAGCATACTGGGCCCCAATGAAAAGCAATAATTACCTACAAGCAAGGACTCTACAGTGAGATGAAGAACCATAACAACTCTTCAGATATTTCCTCAAACCTCTCCACTTTATTCTTTTCTGTCCCTATCTGCACGTGTCTATCGCATATGCATGCAAGCGTGGGTGTGTTGTGTATCCGTAGGCGTCAACCGAATTAGAGTTTAAGTTTAAGTTTCAATACATTTCAATCTTTCTTCTTTAAACCTAAGAAAGCCTGTTTGTGCTCATTTCTTTGCCTTATAATTGTAAAGCGGTGAACAAGGATTCACCAAGGGGGAGCTCAAAACACGGTTTAAAATTAAACCCTGTTACAGTAAGACCAGGTGAAGGCTGAGAGGGACCCTAGACACCTTTCTCACCTGGTCGTAACACTATGTTCATGATCCAGAAGTCACTATCAACAATGTATTGCTACAGCAGGGATACACTTTCCTTTGTACAAAAGAGTAGGGGAAGGAGTTTACATATATGTCATGCCGAGTAAAGATATCATATGCCCACTTTTAAGATAGGAACTTTATTCAATGTAGATTTTTTCCCTTTATAAAGTGGACAATGTGCTGAAAAATGGCCACCGAAGGTCAGCTTACTTGGCCTGCATATTCAAACCGTTTCACTGTCTTGAAGGGACAACAGGATATGTTCCAGATCAAGAGGTGTCTATTACACCCATCCTGAAACCATCAAGAGATATTCCTGAATTGAATGTTTTTTTCTAAAACAAAGAAGGTGTGAAGAAACCACGTGATAACAGGATTATACCCTTCCAGACTTTAATGGATGGCCATGGATTCCATATCCTGGTCCATTGTGTGGTCACACCAAGGGAGAGGGCCATGTGTCAACTAACAAAGACTCTAATTTGAAGGATTTTGACCTTAAAAGGCAACTCTCTAAAGATAGAGAGAGAGGGATCACAATAACCTCACAGAAGGTGTCCAGCCAAAGGCTGTGAAAACATCCAGCCTAAACAAGAAGAAGAAACACTGCTGTTGATTCTGCACTTCAACCTGGTGCAGCAGAGAACTGAAAGTGACCGCCACGTCCAATCTGAAATCTTAAGCTCCAGAAATCTGCAACAGCTCAACAAGTCAAGACTATCTCAACAAGTCAACAGCACAGGCCTGCACCTTTAAAAGTGACTATTCTACTTAATGATTCAACAGATTTAATGTAAACCACGAGCACCTACCACACCTTGAATTCGTATCCTTTGCCTTCTATCTCTCTTCTCATGACAGTGCATGTGCGAGTGAATGCATTTAAAAGTGGTATTGTGGAAATTTAAGGAAATGAATATTGTTCAAGAAATAATTATTCTTCTGCTTTAAGCCTAGAATAAAGCCTTTCACTGTCTGATATTTGGCAAGTAAAACACTTGGGCTAACTCATCATTTTAAACAAAACATGATTGCTGTAAGTTGGGAGGGACATTGTGCAAAGCAACGACACCCCTTAACACCTGTCCATAACAAATAATACAAGAGCTTGCATTTTATATAGAGTCATTAATATAGTAAAATGTCCCAAGGGGCTTCACAGGAGCCTTATCAACTGAATTTTGACACTACAGACATACGAACATACAAATTAGGAGCAGAAGTATGCCATTCGGCCCCTCTAGCCTGCTCCGCCCATTTATGCATACTCTCTGTTTTCTGCCAGCCATCCAATCTTCTATCCATGCTAATATGTTACCCACAGATCATGGCTGATCTGTGTGTCTCGAATTCCACACTCTCATCTACCCCCGCTAACCTTTGATTCCCTTGCCTAACAAGAATCTATCTACCCCTGCGTTAAAAATATTCAATGACCCCACCTCCATCCCCTTCTGAGGCAGAAAGTTCTAAAGTCACACAACCCTCTGAGAGAAAAAAATTCTCATCTCTGTCCTAAAAGGGCGACGCCTAATTTTAAAACAGTGCCCCCTAGATCTGGACTCCCCTACAAGAGGAAACATCCTTTCCACATCTACCTTGTCAAGACCGTTCAGGATCTTATATATTTCAATCAAGTCTCCCCTCACTCTTCTAAACTCCAGTGAAAATAAGCCCAGTCTGTCCAACCTTTCCTTATAAGACAACCAGCTCATTCCAGGTATCAATCTAGTAAATGTCCTCTCAACTGCCTCCAATGCATTCACATCCTTCCTTAAATAAGGAGACCAAAACTGCACACAGTATTTGAGATGTGGTCTCACCAATGCCCTCTATAACTGAAGCATAACATCCTTATTTTTATTTTCAATTCCTCTCGTAATAAAGGATAACATTCCATTAGCCTTCTTCATTCCTTGCTGTGCCTGCATACTAACATTTTGTGACTCCTGCACTAGAACACCTCTACACTTTGGAATTTTGCAGTCATTCTCTGTTTAATTAATACTCTGCTTTTTTATTCTTCTTACAAAAGTGAACAACTTCACATTTTCCCACATTATACTCCATCTGCCAGATTTTTGCCCACTCACTCAACCTATCTATACTGGTCTGGAACCTCCTTATGTCCTCTTCATAACATACTTTCCTACCTTTCTTTGTGTCATCTGCAAATTTAGCCACCATGCTCTCACTTCCCTCATCAAAGTCATTGAAATAAATTGTAAAAAGTTGAGGCCCCAGCACAGACTCCTGCGGGACTCCACTCGTTACATCCTGCCAATTAGAAAAGGATCCATTTACGTATACTCTCTGTTTTTGCCAGCCAGCCAATCTTCTATCCATGCTAATGGGTTACCCACTACAGCTCCTACTTTGCGCAATAATCTTTTATGTGGTACCTTGTCAGATGCCTTCTGGAAATCCAAGTACAGTACGTCAACAGGCTCCCCTTTATCCACAGCACGGCCAGAATTTTACCCATTGAAATGGTGTCCAATGGCGTCGGGTCGGGTCCCAGGTGTCATCATGCACAGACACCATTTCACGACGCAGGAAGTCGTGCGCGATCAAGTTGCCGCTCACCGCCCAACCACAAGTAACTTGAAGTAAAGGTCTGCAAAGGAAACATCAGTACATGGGTAAAGGCCTGCTACCCGACCCGAACCCGATGGGTCCTGATGACACGTGTCAGGTTCGGGTCAGGTCTGGTTACACTTCTGGGTTCGGCATTCGGGCTCGGTCGGGTTTCCTTTGCAGACCTTTACCTCACATATAAGACTATCCAACAGGGCATTGCAGTACTTTAATCTGGAGATAACAAAGAACAAAGATAATTACAGCACAGGAACAGGCCCTTCGGCCCTCCAAGCCTGCGCCGATCCAGATCCTCTATCTAAACATGTCGCCTATTTTCTAAGCTTCTGTATCTCTTTTCTTCCTGCCCATTCATGTATCGGTCCAGATACATCTTAAAAGACTCCATCGTGCCCGCATCTACCACCTCCGCTGGCAATGCGTTCCAGGTGCCCACCACCCTCTGCGTAAAGAACTTTCCACGCATATCCCCCCTAAACTTTTCCCCTTTCACTTTGAACTCGTGTCCTCTAGTAATTGAAACACCCACTCTGGGAAAAAGCTTCTTGCTATCCACCCTGTCTATACCTCTCATGATTTTGTACACCTCAATCAGGTCCCCCCTCAACCTCCGTCTTTCTAATGAAAATAATCCTAATCTACTCAACCTCTCTTCATAGCTAGCGCCCTCCATACCAGGCAACATCCTGGTGAACCTCCTCTGCACCCTCTCCAAAGCATCCACATCCTTTTGATAATGTGGCGACCAGAACTGTACGCAGTATTCCAAATGTGGCCGAACCAAAGTCCTATACAACTGTAACATGACCTGCCAACTCTTGTACTCAATGCCCCGTCCGATGAAGGAAAGCATGCCGTATGCCTTCTTGACCACTCTATTTACCTGCGTTGCCACCTTCAGGGAACAGTGGACCTGAACACCCAAATCTCTCTGGACATCAATTTTCCCCAGGACTTTTCCATTTACTGTATAGTTCACTCTTGAATTGGATCTTCCAAAATGCATCACCTCGCATTTGCCCTGATTGAACTCCATCTGCCATTTCTCTGCCCAACTCTCCAATCTATCTATATTCTGCTGTATTCTCTGACAGTCCCCTTCACTATCTGCTACTCCACCAATCTTAGTGTCGTCTGCAAATTTGCTAATCAGTCCACCTATACTTTCCTCCAAATCATTAATGTATATCACAAACAACAGTGGTCCCAGCACGGATCCCTGTGGAACACCACTGGTCACACGTCTCCATTTTGAGAAACTCCCTTCTACTGCTACTCTCTGTCTCCTGTTGCCCAGCCAGTTCTTTATCCATCTAGCTAGTACACCTTGGACCCCAAGCGCCTTCACTTTCTCCATCAGCCTGCCATGGGGAACCTTATCAAACGCCTTACTGAAGTCCATGTATATGACATCGACAGCCCTTCCGTCATCAATCAACTTTGTCACTTCCTCAAAGAATTCTATTAAGTTGGTAAGACATGACCTTCCCTGCACAAAACCATGTTGCCTATCACTGATGAGCCCATTTTCTTCCAAATGGGAATAGATCCTATCCCTCAGTATCTTCTCCAGCAGCTTCCCTGCCACTGACGTCAGGCTCACCGGTCTATAATTACCTGGATTATCCCTGCTACCCTTCTTAAACAAGGGGACAACATTAGCAATTCTCCAGTCCTCCGGGACCTCACCCGTGTTTAAGGATGCTGCAAAGATATCTGTTAAGGCCCCAGCTATTTCCTCTCTCGCTTCCTTCAGTAACCTGGGATAGATCCCATCCGGACCTGGGGACTTGTCCACCTTAATGCCCTTTAGAATACCCAACACTTCCTCCCTCCTTATGCCGACTTGACCTAGAGTAATCAAACATCTGTTCCTAACCTCAACATCCGTCATGTCCCTCTCCTCGGTGAATACCGATGCAAAGTACTCGTTTAGAATCTCACCCATTTTCTCTGAGTCCAAGCATAACATTCCTCCTTTGTCCTTTAGTGGGCCAATCCTTTCTCTAGATACCCTCTTTCTCCTTATATATGAATAAAAGGCTTTGGGATTTTCCTTAACCCTGTTTGCTAAAGATATTTCATGACCCCTTTTAGCCCTCTTAATTCCTCGTTTCAGATTGGTCCTACATTCCCGATATTCTTTCAAAGCTTCGTCTTTCATCAGCCGCCTAGACCTTATGTATGCTTCCTTTTTCCTCTTAGCTAGTCTCACAATTTCACCTGTCATCCATGGTTCCCTAATCTTGCCATTTCTATCCCTCATTTTCACAGGAACATGTCTCTCCTGCACGCTAATCAACCTCTCTTTAAAAGCCTCCCACATATCACATGTGGATTTACCTTCAAACAGCTGCTCCCAATCTACATTTCCCAGCTCCTGCCGAATTTTGGTATAGTTGGCCTTCCCCCAATTTAGCACTCTTCCTTTTGGACCACTCTCGTCTTTGTCCATGAGTATTTTAAAGCTTACGGAATTGTGATCACTATTCCCAAAGTAGTCCCCTACTGAAACTTCAACAACCTGGCCGGGCTCATTCCCCAACACCAGGTCCAGTATGGCCCCTTCCCGAGTTGGACTATTTACATACTGCTCTAGAAAACCCTCCTGGATGCTCCTTACAAATTCTGCTCCATCTGGACCTCTAACATTAAGCGAATCCCAGTCAATGTTGGGAAAATTAAAATCTCCTATCACCACCACCCTGTTGCTCCTACATCTTTCCATAATCTGTTTACATATTTGTACCTCTATCTCACGCTCGCTGTTGGGAGGCCTGTAGTACAGCCCCAACATTGTTACCGCACCCTTCCTATTTCTGAGTTCTGTCCATATTGCCTCACTGCTCGAGTCCTCCATAGTGCCCTCCTTCAGCACAGCTGTGATATCCTCTTTGACCAGTAATGCAACTCCTCCACCCCTTTTACCTCCCTCTCTATCCCGCCTGAAGCATCGATATCCTGGGATATTTAGTTGCCAATCATGCCCTTCCCTCAACCAAGTCTCAGTAATAGCAATAACATCATACTCCCAGGTACTAATCCAAGCCCTAAGTTCATCTGCCTTACCAACTACACTTCTTGCATTAAAACAAATGCACCTCAGACCACCAGTCCCTTTATATTCATCATCTGCTCCCTGCCTGCTCTTCCCCTTAGTCACACTGACTTCATTATCTAGTTTCTTACAGGCTTTTGTTACTACCTCCTCACTGTCAACTGACCTCAATTGGTTCCCATCCCCCTGCCACATTAGTTTAAACCCTCCCCAACAGCGTTAGCAAAAGCACCTCCAAGGACATTGGTTCCAGTCCGGCCCAGGTGTAGACCGTCCAATTTGTAATAGTCCCACCTCCCCCAGAACCGGTCCCAATGTCCCAAAAATCTGAACCCCTCCTTCCTGCACCATCTCTCAAGCCACGCATTCATCCTGACTATTCTTTCATTTTTACTCTGACTATCACGTGGCACTGGTAGTAATCCTGAGATTACTACCTCTGAGGTCCTACTTTTTAACTTGGCTCCTAACTCCCTAAACTCTGCTTGTAGGACCTCATCCCGTTTTTTACCTATATCATTCGTGCCTATGTGCACAATGACAACTGGCTGTTCACCCTCCCCCTTTAGAATGTTCTGTAGCCGATCTGAGACGTCCCTGACCCGTGCACCTGGGAGGCAACATACCATTCGGGAGCCTCGTTTTCGACCACAGAACCGCCTATCTACTCCCCTTACAATCGAATCCCCTACGACTATAGCCCTTCCACTCTTTTTCCCGCCCTTCTGAGCAGCAGAGCCAGCCACGGTGCCATGGACCTGGCTACTGCTGCCTTCCCCTGGTGAGCCATCTCCCTCAACAGTATCCAAAACGGTATACTTGTTTTGGAGGGAGATGACCGCAGGGGACTCCTGCGCTGCCTTCCTGCTCTTTCTCTGCCTTTTGGTCACCCATTCCCTTTCTCCCTCAGCAATCTTAATCTGCGGTGTGACCAATTCACTAAATGTGCTATCCACGACCTCCTCAGCATCGCGCATGCTCCAAAGTGAGTCCATCCGCAGCTCGAGAGCCGTCATGCGGTCTAACAAGAGCTGCAGTTGGACACACTTCCTGCACGTGAAGGAGTCAGGGTCATCAGCCGTGTCCCTGAGCTCCCACATTGAGCAAGAGGAGCATGATACGGGTCTGAGATCTCCTGCCATTTTTAATCTTAAGTTTAAACTTAGTTAAATGAAAATGGAACGAAAGGTTTTTACCAATCACAATAAAACCAGAGAAATCGAAAAAGCCTTACCTTATAAACACCCCACCGAGTCCTTTTTTTATTTGGTTAGAGGAGGAGGGCGGGTGGGAGACACTACAAGTGTGGTGTCTCGGGTTCAGAAACCGCCCAAATATATAGTGTTTTACTTACCCAGCAGCCCCCTGGCCTCCGCCGAAAAACAAAAGGAAATTAAATTTACTTTCAAACTAACTTTCCCAGCTGCTCACTCGCTCACACGCTGCTCCCGAAAAAGCTGTTGCACTGAAAGGAAAGTTATTTTAAACCGCCCAAATATATAGTGTTTTACTTACCCAGCAGCCCCCTGGCCTCTGCCGAAAAACAAAAGGAAATTAAATTTACTTTCAAACTGACTTTCCCAGCTGCTCACTCGCTCACGCGCTGCTCCCGAAAAAGCTGCTGCACTGAAAGTAATAATTAAAGTAGTTGAGAATCCAATTGACTGCAAATTGACATGGGTCGTGGGATTTTACGGCTGTAAAACTGGTCACTGATCGTGTCGGGAACCCGGCAGCTTTAAAAGGGCGGAAGGCAGGCAATCAGTGAGGGTGTTGGAGGTAAAGTTTTTGGTGTTGCTTATCTGTGAGAGTTTTTGTGTGTTTCATAAATTGTAGACATTTGTAGCTTGTACGGAGGGCTCCAACTGAGTCTGACTCACTGCAGCTCGAGACCTATCTGTCCTGAGCCAGTGAGTGGAAAGAAGGGGGTTGGAACTTAAGAGATTTAATCATTGAATCTGGTAACCAGTCCAACGATGGGAATTGTGCATTCTGGAGGCAGCACTTCAGAGGAGGAAGACCATGCCCCAATCAGGGACAGAAGGACATAGGCACGCGCAAGCAGCTGGTCAAGTGGCTCCCCGTTATGTGGGCGGGAGAGCAGATGGCAGAGTCGGGCAAGAGCGACCACATGTCGGGAGACGCGCGTATCCAACAGGCAGGGTATACCGACCACGTCTGAGCTACCTGCAGCTGTTAGAACACCAGTGCAAAAGAAGGCTGCATTTGTCACGTGAGACCATGACATCTCTTCGTGAGATGCTGGCAGTGGATGCAGCCACAAACTGCCCGGTGGCCATCCAATGCCGGTCGCTCTAAAGGTGATCGTCGCCCTTACCTTTTATGCGTGTGGGTCTTTCCACGGCAGACTTGTGCAGAGTCTCCCAAGAAACTGCACGCCACTGCATAAAGGTTGTGACTGATGCATTGTTCAGACGTGCTAATAATTTCATTCGTTTCAAAACGGACAACACCAGCCAGGCTGAAAGATCAAGAGGATTCAGAGGAATAGCTGGGCTCCCAATGGTTCAGGGCGTGATAGACTGTACACATGTGGCAATTAGATCACGAGCAGGTCATTCAGGGGCATTCATTAACTGAAAAGGCTTCCATTCATTGAACGTTCGGCTTGTATGAAATCATTGGAAGACAATCATGCAGGTTTGTGCACGTTACCCAGGGAGTTGCCACAATGCATACATTCTCAGAAACTCCTAGGTGCCTGCGCTTTTCAGTCCTCCGGACAGACTGGAAGGTTGGATACTTGGCAACAGGGGTTATTCTTTGAAGACATGGCTGATGACACCCATGAGAATCCCAAGGGGTCATGCTGAGGAATGCTTCAATGAGAGCCATGCAGCCACCAGAGTGACAATCGAACAACCTATTGGGCTGTCCAAGATGAGATTTAGGTGTCTGGACCTCTCAGGTGGATGATTGCAGTACACGCCAGCATGGGTATCCAGGATTACTGTCGTTTGCTGCGTCTCAGATGAAGATGGAGCTTCTGATGAGGACGATGGGCACCACCCACATGATGGCAGGGGAAAGGAAGCAGAATGTCCTCTGGAATTAAGAGCAAGAGAGACCCGGGATGCCCTAATAGGCAGGCGTTTCTCTTGAGAGGATCGCTGCATGCAAAGATATCAGCTCAAGTTTACATAGATATGGGGCCACATTTTCGTTAAGGAGGCAGGAAACAGAAGCCAGGTCTGGTTTTGGGTCAGAAACTGGTGGGAAATTGATTCAGATTCAGATTTTCAAATGGGTAAGGCCTTAATTGTCATGGAGACTGATTTCCTGTCCTCTTAGAGCCAGTGGGCTGGGAATGGAGATGGGTCAGATGAAGTGTGGGGCTCATGTAGACGTCCCATGGCAGTCGTCACTGAGGCTGCTGGTTGTCCTGGGAGAGGGAGATCTGCGGTTTGTGCAAAAGCCTTCCACTACACCAGAGTTAAGTGAGATGTCACAGGGGAGCTGGAGGTCTGGCACTAGAGACAGGGCAGACCCTCGCTTCACTGATGCTGACTTGGATCTAATACTGGAGACCATGAGGGAGAGGAGGGAAGATCCACTTCCCGGAGGGTAGCAGAGGAAGCCACCTCGTTGTGTAGCAGGGGCACCTCTCTGTTCAGTGTTATCCACCTCTGTCCCCTCTTTCTCCTCCTTAATTACATCCTGATCCTCCCCTGATGGTCTCCTTCCAGGACCTCACTTTGCTCAAGGTGCAAACCTCTCTGGAGGGCCATTTTATGGAGAGCACCACAGACCAACGCAATGACAGGGAACCTTGCAGGAGGGTAGTGGAAGGTGGCACCCGACTGGTCCAGGCATGGGAATCGCATCTTCATCGATGGCCTGCTCCATGGTTGGCCTGCTGAGCAGGTGACATTGATTTGCAGCCTCTGTACTTCTATCTGGGCCTCCCACAGAGGGGTCAGTAACCATCTCGACAAGGGATTTCACTCGTCCCCTTGGATCCATCCACACAGTTTGGGGGATGGAGCCAAGATCTGAGACAGCCTGGATGGCGGAGGATGAAGGAATCATGGCAGCTGGCAGGGACGTGAGCGCACACATGGAGGGAGCTCTTGTTTTGTCACGGACCAGCTGGGCATTGAGGGGGTGGAAGCCCTTCCTGGTGATGGATCTCACTGGCAGGTCTCTAGGTGCCTTGATCGCCACATGGGCGCAATCAATGATGCACTGCACCTGTGGGAATCCAGCAATGGAGAGAAAGCCAATGTCCTCTGTGCCTGTGCAGGCCCATCTGTGTTATAGTGGATATAGTACCCCGCCCTCCTGAATGAGCTGCTGACTGCAATATGCCACCTGGGTCCGCAGCTGATCCCTGAAACAGCCCAGTTGCAGAAATTCAAGGTGACAGTGACCTTGACAGCTGCAGGTAAGCGACTGCCATGGGGGCTGTGAGGACCCAGGTCATTGTGGATCAGAGCACACAGGACTGAGACCAATTACTGGATAGGTGCAGCCTCCTATGGCACTGATGCTGTATTTGCAAGTAGCTGACTCTGGGTGGTAGACCAGACTTGGGTATCGTCTTCCTCCCCTTGCAGCCCCCCGCTGTGCTCCTCTGGCCTCCTGCTGTCCAGGACGTTGCATCTGCTGAAGCCCATCCCAGCATCTCTGTCCAATGTCAGAGCAGTCTGTTCCCATCTGAACTCCCTCGGCTGGGAATTGTGCATTCACCAGGCTTTCCCCTGCCAACCTCAGCTGCCCAAGTGACATTAAAGGCCTCACGTCCCTCTCTGGATTCCTGACACTACTAAGTAAAGCAAGTCTTCCAGCTCCACCATTCACGGCTGGATTTGGCAGGACTGCAGAGCTTTGATCTGATCCGTTAGTTGTGGGATCTCTTAGCTCTGTCTCTTGAATGGTGCTTCCGCTGTTTGGGATGCAAGTAGTTTTGTGTTGAAGCTTCATCAGGTTTAGTTTAGTTTAGTTTAGAGATACAGCACTGAAACAGGCCCTTCAGCCCACCGAGTCTGTGCCGACCATCAACCACCCATTTATACTAATCCTACACTAATCCCATATTCCTACCACATCCCCACCTGTCCCTATATTTTCCTACCACCTACCTATACTAGTGGCAATTTATAATGGCCAATTAACCTATCAACCAGCAAGTCTTTGGCATGTGGGAGGAAACCAGAGCACTCGGAGGAAACCCACGCAGACACAGGGAGAACTTGCAACCTCATTTTTAGATATGCCTGGTGCTGCTCCTGACATGCCCTCCTGCACTCTTCATTGAACCAGGCTTGATCCTAATGGTAGAGTGGGAGATATGCCAGGCCATGAAGTTACAGATTGGGGTTGAATACAATTCTGCTGCTGCTGATGGCCCACTGCGCCTCATGAATGCCCAGTTTTGTGCTGCTAGACCTGTTCTGAATCTATCCCATTTAGCACGATAGTAGTGACGCACATCATGATGGAGTGTATCCTCAGTGTGAAGACAGGATTTCATCTTCACAATGGCTGTGTGATGGTCACTCCTACCTATACTGTCATGGTCAGATGTATCTGTGACAGGTAGATTGGTGAGGACAAGATCAAGTAGGTTTTTCTGTCTTGTTTGTTCCCTCACCACCTGCAACAGGCCCAGTCTGACAGATATGTCCTTCAGGATTTAGCCAGCTCGGTCAGTCATGGTGCTACCGAGCCATTTGTGGTGATGGGCATTGAAGTTCCCCAGCCAAAGTACATCCTGTGCCCTGGCCATACTCAGTGCTTCCTCCAAGTAGTGTGCCAACGTGGAAGAGTACTGATTCATCAGCTAAGGGTGAGTGGGGGGGGGGGGGGGGGGGCGGGGGAGTGGTAGGTGGTAATCAGCAGGAGGTTTCCGTGGGCATGTTTGACCTGATGCCATGAGACTTCATGGGGTCCAGCTTCAATGTTGAGGACTCCCAGGACAACTCCCTCCTGACTGTACGCCACTCTGCCACTGCCTCTGCTGGGTCTATCTTGCCAGTGGGACAGGACATACCCGGGGATGGTGATGGTGGTGTCCGGAACATTGGCTGTAAGGTATGATTCTGGGAACATGACTATGTCAGGCTGTTGCTTGACTAATGTGTGAGATAGCTCTCCCAATTTTGGCACAAGCTTCCAGATGTTAGTAAGGAGGACTTTGCAGGGTTAGGCATGCCGTTGTCATTTCCAGTGCCTAAGTTGATGCCAGGTGGTGCGTCTGGTTTTATTCCTTTTTGACTTTTCTGTACAACTGAGGGGCTTACTAGGCCATTTGAGAGGGCAGTTAAGAGTCAACCACATTGCTGTGGTTCTGGAGTCACATGTAGGCCAGACCAGGTAAGGACAGCAGATTTCTTTCCCTAAAGGGCCATTACTGATTCCAGATTTTTATTAATAATTGAATCTATTGATTAATTGAATTTAAATTCCACCAGCTGCCATGATGGGATTTGTACTCATGTCCTCAGGGCATTAGCTTGAGCCTTTGGAATACTAGTGCAGTGACATTACCACATCGCCACTTTCTCCCCAATAAACATTCCCTTCCTTTAAAAATTGAAAACTGTTGCTGACAAGCCTGTTAATAAACTCCTCAAGGAGATTAACTGGCACTTAACTGGAGGCATGCAGCGTTGCCCTTCCCTCCCTCCTGGCGTCCCTTTAAAAATGGCTTCATGTTCCAGAGGCAGTGGACCCAGTGCCAACCTGCAAGAATGCCAACTTTAAATTGCGCGGACACCTGCTCCCACCCCGAATGTACTTTAAATATGATAATTCCTATCTGTTCAGTCAAGTTCCTGGTAGAAAGTTCTATCAATAATGGAAGTACTACCTCTGAAGAAGATGTCCTTTTTAAAAGGTTTATTGTGCTGCACTGTAATGTGTGTATTTTAATGAAGCAGATGAGCTAAATATACTAATACTATCAGCTATCCATAACAACTGTGCGGACAGTTCTTACACTACTGTAATTACTGTAATCTTGTAATTACTGTAATTCATATCCTTGTAATTACCATTTGTATTCCATTATTAGTTCCTTGCAAACCTGATATAGCAGTTAATACAGATATAAGAGTAGAATGGTTAAATGAATAAAAGTTTTTGCCAAAATCATTATTTTATTTATGAGTTCTGACAAAAGATCATCGACCTGAAACGTTAACTCTGTTCCTCTCTCCACTGATACTGCCTGACCTGCTGAGTTATCCAGCATTTTCTGTTGTTATTTCAAATTTCTAGCATCCACAGTGTTATGCTCCCATTATTTTTTCAACTGCTTTGCACTTTAATAAAATGAACACATTGTCAGTTTAACAATGGATTTACTAATGAGTATTGCACAGCGTATAAATGCTTTATATAATACAAAATCAATAACAAAAGCACAATATATATTGCTTGAAATTAGTAGAGCATTAATAATATTTCATTGAGTAATGATGTAAACACATTTTTTCACAGAACAGTTCGTTTTATTTTTTGCGTGCACCTTGAATTTATGTCCAGGCTCTTCTGATGGAAGAATAAGCTATAAATTGTAACATTTTTGTCACAGTTGTGTTTAGTTTTAATACATCGTACTGATACTGAATAGAAAAATGTAATTAAATAAACATGCTTTGATGTTGCATCAATGCACTTCTTCTGTGCATCTCCTCAAATTGGTTCCACCACCATTGGTGACACAAGTGACACCTACAACTATTATATTTCACTCGTGTTCTGTAGATTAAAATGTTCTCCAGTCAAACCACTAGTTTGGAAGGAAAAAATCTGTAATTATATTGATGGATGTTATTTTTTTCAATTCAAGTGAATGTAATTGGGTCAATTTTATGACATTCCACAATGGATGGAAAATTGTGAAAAATACATGTTCAAATTCCCTGTAAGTGCTCCCAGCAGGGGAGGCTTTCCATTCAGAATGTGACTTTGTAAAATCACTGCTTCAATAAAAATTTGAATTATGAACTGATTCGCTTTACTAAAATCCAGGTGACATCACTGCTCAGTACACATTATACATTTACTGCATGAGTTTTCAGGCACAGTGCGAATATTGCACAGCAGGCTTATGGAAATCCTCGATAAGCTGGTATCACAGTAACATCTATATGTTAAATGCAAGAATAAAAAGCCTTTAAAATGTTTTTTTTTTAAGTAATAAAACTAATAAGGTTCAGCATTTGTTTTCACCAGCAGGCAAAATATACTAAAATCTAATGTGCTGACCAGCAACACATTCATAAGATAAGCTGAGACAGAGCACCATCATTCAATAGCACCATGCTGCACCGAGGTGACAGTCACTGCTTTTCCTGGATAAAAGTACAGACAATCAGTGACAATCATTTTGTAGCAACGCTAGTAAAGAGGTAAAATATCATGGTGAGGCTCTCACATGCTCTGCTGATAGACAAGCACCATGCAAGAGCAAAGCCTCTCAAAATTACTCATTAATGTTTGTTAAGATTGTGTGCACTTTATAGGGCATTTAAGAACTATTCTATATGCTAATCATTTATTAATATACTTTTGCTCTTGCCAATTTTCCCCATGCTGGAATATGGTTCCTGAGGCATCTTCAGCTCTCCAGAAACCTCTCTCCCAAGTAGGCATCTTGCAGGACAGTCAGTGTCCTTATGCATAAACATTTTACTTTTTAGCTGGCAATTGCAGGCTGCAAGGCTGATTTTTTCTTTCTTCCTCCCAAGCCTCGGACTAATTAGAGCATTCCATCCCCTGCCTCAGCTATGCACTCACTTTAGTTCCTTTGTTTCTCAACACAAAAAAAAGGCAAAACTAAGGAAGTAGGAGCAGCTGTGTAAAACTGCTCAGAGGCCCACAGGTAATAAACATAATTGGCCTTTTTGTTTAGCAAAATGAATAATGACAAAATTTCCAATTATAATTTAATTATGCAAAGTAGTCTGAACACAGCCAGTCGGCATTTCAACTGGACTACACTGAAGGGACATTCTCTCAATAAATATAAAAACTGTTGCAGAATTGATATTGTTCCACTGGGCATTGCTGCATGTTAATAAATACCGTATTGTACCATATTGCCCAGCCATTTCTCTTTTCTGTTACAATGTGTGCATCATTTTAGAGCATTAAGCGCTTTAAGTGCAGGGTGAGCTGGAAGGAGTTAGTCGTGGTGCAGTTGGATGCTGTGATGTAAGGTATTGTAAGCATATTATCAATGGAAGGATTTGCTAGATGGGCCAAATAGCCTGCCATCTCTGAATTAAGTTTGTAATCATAGACTTCAGGAGAAAGATTTCAGAGAAGTAAGTGCCCCTGATTCCAACAGTACTCCAGCAAAATTATTCTATTCATACAGCTCCACTATTTAACCATGATCTGCTGCCTTCCATAGCCAACAGGATATCAATGGCTAGTGATAAGAGTGAACCCCTGCTGTTGTGATGCTAAAAGATCTTGTTGAAATCTATTTTCCATTATGTAGTTAGGAAAAGTGACTGTAAAAGGTTAATGTTGTGAGGCTCTGCTTCCAGCATGGAGCCTTGATAAATTTAAGTGTGAAATAGCGATTGAGCGATAAGACTATTTCTCTGATTATGCGGTCTGACATGCTGCTGGTGCTGTTAATGAGGCCCGGCCATTGTAATGGACCAAGACTCTCATCAGCATTACCGGCTGGCTGTCCGAAAACTGCATGGAGGGAGAAGCTACCTTGATAGCTCTGGCTGTATCATCTACATATAAAAGCAAATCTTTCTTCTGTTTGCACATTCATGATGGAAAGATGCAAGTCTGAATAAGAAGAAAAAAAAGTGCAGTAACATCTCCCTCCCTAAAGAAAATATGGGAAAAAATGTATTTGCTTCGTGCAGATTCAAAGTGGCACTCTGCAGACTATGTTAATTTGTTGAGGGAAAACAATGCCTTTAGATGCTTCCCGCACGACCCACACTGGTTTCTCCATTGATAAAATTGTCAAATGTTGCACAGGTTGTGGAGGTAGTCTGGGGAATTGGCATAGTCTGCCTCATGTCACTCTGAAGCAGCGCTACACAACTAATTATTTTCATTATAATTTGACGAAATTTTTTTGACGAGAAATGTACCTTTAAATGTACACATTATCCTGCTCTAACTCTTAAAGTATGCTCAGAAAGTTATTCTCCTCATGTATGCCTAGACAACAACAGTCACTGCACTTCAAAGCAGTTCAATGCATATGTGCTGCATAGTTTCTGAGGGACATGATACAAATGCAAACCTTTTTATTCCCCAAGTAGTGAGGGCAAGACAAATCAAAAATATGAACAGAAGTTAGATTTGAATTTATAAGCACTTTGCTTTAGTGTGAAAAATAAGCTATTCCAATAGATGCCCAAGGTGAAGGGGAGGAGACAGGCTAATACTCAGCATTGTCCTGTCAGCACATTAATAATCATTTTAAGTCAATTTTTGGCACATCATTAAGCAAACATATGTATAATGCCTCCTTCTTACCCATTCCCAATCTTAATTGGAGGCAAAAGACAGGGCCTGAAAATGGGCAAAGGGATCATAATGTAAACTTGGTGCTGCCTGCTAATTTAAATGATTGTAGCGTGTAGCCAATGTTAAGCACACTGTTGAGTTGTTGCTCAATCCAAACAGATTTCACCACACTCACAGACACACTTCCTTTTGTCTTGAAGGACAAGGTGCCACAAAACCAGGGGCAGCAGCAACTAACCGGTGGGAGAAAGACATGGCTGCTTGTCCTGATCCCAATAGAGGACATGGTACTTGCCATTGTTGTAGAGTCCATTGCTAAGGCTGTGGCCAGTGGTGGGGCTGAAACCATCGAAGATGATTGTACCCACTTACCCAATCCTTCTTCTCACATCCCCCTCATCCAACAATCTCTTCTGATTTACAAGCTCCAGATGGTGTAAGCAAGAACCTCTTGCTTTCCCCTTCTTTCCTCACCACAACCCCACCCTTCTGCCTTTTTCCTTTCAGATACCCAAGAACTGTCACCTGGCAAGGCAGTCGTGGAAGAGCAACAAGTGGGAAAGCAAGAAGGCAACAGTGTAAAAGAAACACTTTCATTCACTCTCACAGCCACAGCCACCAGCTCAGATACTGACACTGAGCATACTTTAGAGAATAGTTTAGAGGTGGAATCTGCATGTGGTGAGACACCGGGCCTAAGTGGGCTGCAGCCAGGGCTGGGGGCACAGATAGCAAGTACTATCTTTCCACAGGGCAAGGCCACACACAAGTTTTGCTGCAGATGATTGACGTGAGCAGTTCAATGTGGTAAGAAGAAGGTTGATGGGTAGGCATAATGAAATGTTTGATGCATTCAAAGGCCTTCCAGAAAATCTGTGTACAATTTCAAAGAACTTGGAGAAGTGTTGCACCAAATTTGCACAGGGCTTGCACAGAGCCTGAAGCCCATTATTTTCACCATGGAAGTGGTGGCTAAGTCCATTAGTACACATGTGGGCCCAACCATAAAGCAATGTGGGATGGCCGATATCTGAGCTTCCATTACAGCCCAAGTAGAAGCCACCCAAAGTCAGCTTGCTGCTATGCAGGTTCAGACAGCTGCCACCATGGCTGCAGATATCAGTGTTCAAAGAGGCTTGCAAGTTGTCAAAGAAGTCCAACAATTTGTCCTCCAACCAATTACTAACATTGCTGAGGAGCCGCTCTAGGGGGGAGTAACAGTGACTCCTTGAAGCATGAACCTGCTGTTCTCTCTCAGGATGACAGCATTCATCCACCCACCTCTTCCACTCAGCCAGTGCACTTGCTGTTGCCTAGCAGTCAGCCAGCCCAGACTGCTGCCACCCATCTCAAGATGGTCGTCCTGCAAAGTCATTTACAGTCTCCTCCAGTGGAAGTCAGTAGCCTTCCACCAGCCATGCTGCAGCTGCTTGGGTAGCACTGCGTAGGAGCACTAAGACAGGCAAAGGTACATGGAAGACAGGCACTAAGGGAATGCACAATGGTGAATAGTTGACATTTGTATACAATATGGTGTGCTTTGTTTTATACATTTTATTTGGAATATTTATTCTGTGTTGGCTTTTATTTTTTGCATATGGCCAAGTGGATGCTGTGATGGTCAGCAACAGAGGGAAGGGAAGGTGTGGGACTGTTGGTGAATGTGGAATGGGTTGTAGTTACTGGTATTGCAGTTGAATGAGTCATCCACAGACAGACCGGTCAGTAAGGGGCTGTGTTCATTGCCTCCTCCCTTCCTCTTCCTCCTGCTCCTCAGCTGGTCACCATACAGCAGGTGATAAGGGCTGTGCCCCCATGACAGCTAGTTGTGCAGCATGCAGCTGACCTCCAAAAATCTTGACAAGTGCTCTGCAGGGTTTCTCCAGAGTGGTTCAGGCTGCAGAAATGTTGTTTCAGCATGCCCATGGCGCGTGTTTCGCACCAGTTGTGAGCCATTGTTGCCCAGTAGCCTTTAGTTTGTCCTGGTGGCTCAGATGCAGCTGACATAGCAGACTGCTGCAGAATGAAGGTATCACGGCTGCTGCAAGAATACCAGGCAGTGAAGTGCCTGGTGCTCTGAATATGGTCACCAGCTGAATGCTGAGGGGGTGGAATCCCTTTTGGTTGTGGTGCATCTCAGAATTAACATGTGGCACCCGCAAAGTGACATGCATGCAGTTAACGGCATCCTGCACCATGGGGAAGCCTGCAATCTTCACTAAGCTGGGTGTCGCTCTGCCTACTGCTCTCTGGAAAGAGAGAATGAAACGTAGTCACCTGTCTTGGAATGCAGAGCTTCAGTGATCTCCCTTATGCAACAGTGGATGGCAAACTGGGAGATGTTGCAAATATCCCCTGCTCCAGCCTGGAAGGAGCCAGATGCATAAAAATTCACAGTCACTGGCAATACAGTCCTTGCCTTGCTCTGAGGTTGCAGTTGTGGTTGCAGCAGGTGATAGATTTCAGTGATAGATATCCTTAGTGAAACACAGACGTCTAACAAACTTTTCTTGCTGAAGTCCAGGTAAGAGAATTTCTCCCTGAACACGCTGAGCAGATATAGCCTCCTGCTCAGAGCCCTTCTCCCCTCATTTTTTCCTCCCTCTTCCAGAGCTTGTTCTGCTCTGCGTGGCCTCTGCTCATTCTCTCTGATATGCAAACTACTGCACCCATGTCTGGCAGCAACTGGTTTGTGCAGAATCCTTCAAGTCGAGACAAATTCCTTCAGCACATGCAATACATTCCCTGTAACCTTTAGCAACTTTAAGGAACTCTAGAAACCACAAAACATTTCTACAATTGCAGCAATAGCCAGTAGAACTCAAATCAGCAACTAACCTGAGAGTTGTTGATGATCCTTTTAAGTAACACTGGTAGGGGTCATTTCCTGCTCCTGAACGCATGCTCAGCCATGTGTGACTAGGACAGGATGTTAGCTGGAGTGTTGAGCTCCAAAATGGCACCACTGGTTTCAAATCAGTGTTACACACTGATTGACATCATGATCTGCCTCTCTGTATACTTGCGGCAGACACTCACTGCCGACATACTAACACCTTCACTAAAATGGTGCCCAGCTGTCGCCAATGCCATTTTGGACCTCTAAGGCCAACTGTAGCACTGATAAAGCAGTCGCTACGCATCTGAATTTTATGACTAAAATCTTTACTTTCAATAAAAGTCATATTTTTCCACTTACTTCTATATCTTGTGCTGTGGAGGCATTTATTTTTGTGGTGATTAAGATTAACAATTGATTTCCTTGATTGGCAAAGCAAACCGAAGCATCCAGACTGCGATCCTGCTCTCCACTCCTGACCGTGCAGCTTTGAACTCAGCAGAAGTTAGCCACGCAAATTTAAACTGTATCTTAATTAAGCACGACTGCTGGAGAAGCGTTTACAGAGGAAATGCTGTGACTGCCAGATGTCCAGGTGTCTATATGGCCACTTTAGAGGGCTGTATAATAGATGTTTACTGCAGGGAAAAAGGTTAATTCCAGATTGAAGTGCAGTAACAGCACCAGATGCTGTGCGTTGTTGCAGGAAGGTTCTATTAGATAAAATGAAGGCGGCTTGGGAAGATGTATTCATATCAAATGCATTGGTATCAATACTTATTTTCCAGGGTCCTAGTTTTTAAGGTTAAAGAGCAAAACCTGCCAAACTGAAAAATAGCTTTCCTTTATTCTGGCATTTCTGTAATTAAGATAATAGCTCCCTGTACGTGTTGAGGCCTGAAGAGTGTAGTTTCCTTTGATGCAAACTAATAGAGCTTGCAATAATTAAAGAATTGACTAAATTGGAAAACCAATGTGCACTCAGGCTGTTTACCTGTTGAGACAAAATTGCACCTGGCAGCTCTGTCTGCATGAGTAATTATTTCCTTTATCAACCAAGCAATGACTGCTGCATTGATAAATACAGTTTTAAACAGCACCATACTGAAAGTAGTAGAATCATTCTAAACCTTGATTAAAGGAGTGGATTTCCAGTTGTCCAAAGTATAAATGCAAACTCCAATCTCTTTTATGAATCCGAAGCAGCTCCTTGGCTAGAACTCCGCTGAATTCCTCTTCTTCTTGTCATGATGTTAAATTTCTGGCAAGTGTAACAACACTGGATCCTTATTGTTACCATCGAGCATCTACCCAATTTCTTCAAGGTGAGGCAAAATTTTTTCGACATTCTGTCCTTAACACAGATGTTATCTGAAAAAAACATTAGCAGTGTTTTATAAAAAATATTGTGTCAACTACTCCCCTACCCATCCAACCCAAACACCCTCCCCTAAGGCTGATTTCACACTGGCTTGCTGCAAAATGCTAAACCAAAGATGGAATGTGAATCTGTGTTGGTGATTCCTGAAATAGTGAGCACCTGAATTTAAATTATACAATTCATGCCACAGTGAACATTTGGAGCACTGCCACTTGCATTGGAAAAGAGAAATAAATAGGACCAATAGTTCCATTCGTTCTCTTCTGTGATCTGATGTTGTACTACTCACTGATTTTCTGGTGTTAGAATAACTACAGTGAACAGATAATAATCAGTAGGGTTAAGAAGGCAGAAACATTGTTTCATTCTTATCTCCACCGCACTTATTTTCCCTCACTTCCGGTGAATGGGCATTCCTGAGGAACAAATGCCACGATATTCAGCCCCTATAATATCCAGTAATCCAATTAGGTTAATGCTTTATGTTTTCCAGTTTACTCCCTATTACCTCATAAATTTCTGATCAATGTTGTCAAAACCTTCAATTGAGGAAAACACATATGTTTCAATTGAATTATGAAGATCCCTGACATCTCTTGTGCGATATTTACTCCCTCAAAGGCAACGGTAAACATGGGATTTGGGGAAACTATTAGCATTGTCATAAACACCTTTGTTCGACTCTTCCAATCATCTTCCATACATATAATACATCAACACAATGCCTAGTGTAACAAAACTTTCCTCTTTCCTTACAGTTTTACATTGGTCACATACAGTTAAATTCCCTGGAAAACTTTAAATGCAATCTTATAAAGATTTACAAATTTTCTCTTAACCTTTAACCTTTTTTTAAAGAATGAGCTAGAGTTGTGCTGTCTGCAGTATTATCCCTAGACCTGATTACAATAAAATTGATTTCAATTATCATCACACTTTGACAGTAATTATTACAAGTTTGCAGTTTCCACATTGACTAATCCATAGGTTTCACAAAAACTACAATGAGTCAGCCCTCAATATTAAACCACTAAGCCAGGATGAACCTGAATAAAATAAACCACCAGGTATTTTTCATGTTTTATTTGTGTGCTTAATGTGTTTGTTAAAAGAGGGTTTAATGTTTCATGTTAGATTAAGGAAAGAACTTGCTTTTATGTAGTGCCTTATCATATCCTCTGGCAGTTCTCAAGCATTTCACCACTAATGAATGACTTTTTAAAGTGTGGTCACTTTTGTTATTTAGGCAAATGCAACTTGGTCCCATGGACAGCAAATGAGATAAATGACCAGTTAATCTGCCTTTGGCAAATGATAATTTTTTGTCAGGACACAGGTTTCTCTTCTTCGAATAGTGCCATGAAATCTTTTGCATTGACCTGAACAGGCAGACTCTATGAAACACTATACTTCAGAAAATCACACACACACACACACAGGAAATATAGAGATTTTCTTTTCAGAGCTCCGGTACAAAAAAAAGACAAAGAAGAATACCTTGGGCAAATACTTGATAATTCTTGAAGAAAAAAAAAATATGGAAAGGTGTCAGTTATCCCTTTTTGGTTTGGTGTCCCAAATACACGAAGATGGCTGTCTCTGAGATCTTCCTAGAACAGTTCCTTTCTGGCGATGTTGAAGATCAGTTTGGCAGGCTTTCCAGAAGAAACATGACAACAGGAGTTTCTGGCTGGCTTTTCAGGAGGAATACAGCATCAATTTCTCTATTTCTTATACTTGCTTCTAAGAACTTCTCAAAGAGATGGAAAAAGGCTGTGCTGGGGTTTTGCCCTTGGCAGGTTGATTCTTAAACTCCTTTCAGAACACTGTCCAAACCCCAACTGACTGTCCAAAGCAAAATCAAAAACAATCTCAAGAGTCAAGCCTCCTGACCCCTATAAATCTTGACCTGGCACTTCTCTGTAAATATCTCCTTCAAGTCAAAAAACCTCTGCAGGGTATTTATCTGAAGACAGGTGACATCCAGTAAATGGTTGTTTACAAACCAAGTCCAAAAGACCTTCCAATGACCCCAGTGAAAAAAAATCCATGGGCTCCTTTTCCATTTTCCAAATAAAACAACGTCCATAATTCTAAAATAAATGAGTCCTCAAAAAAAAATTAACAAAAAATATCGAAGCACCATCATAACAACCCTGAAAACTAAATCCTTATCCGTTTGGAGGTGGGAGGAGGTTGCCCGTTCTTCACATGAAGTAATAATGAATTTATACAAAATATTGCTAAGGCTGCAGTCAGAGTACTTCATGCAGTTTTGTTAAAGCCATAGAGAGCGAACAACATATTTTCACCAGGATGATGCGAGGGGTAGGAAACGATAGCTATGAGGACAGATTTGAGATTCTGGGACTGATTCTGTAGACCAAAGAAGGGAAAGAACAGATTTAACATAGGTTTTTAATGTTTTTATGAACATGAAGGGTTTTGGTAAACTGAAGGGGGTTTTTTTTTCAGTTGGGGACAATTTGAAATTGTGCTAAGAGAGTGAGGAGAAAGATGAAGAGAAACTTCTTTACATAAAGGGTAGGTGGAGCATGGAATGGTTGGCCACATGAAGTGGTTGAAGCATTTTATAAGGGAAAACTGAATAAATATTTTAAATAAAAAAGAAAGACTTGTATTTATATGCCACCTTTCATGACCACTGGACGTCTCAAAGCACTTTACAACCAATTAAGTACTTTCGGAAATGTAGTCACTGTTGTAATGCAGCCTCAGTATACAAACAGCAAACACCCACAAACAGCAATATGATAAAGGCTAGAGAATCTGTCTTTGTAATGTTGACTGAGGGATAAATATTGGCCGGGAGACCAAGGATAACTCCCCTGCTCTTCTTGAGAACAGTGCCATAGGATATTTTATATCCACCTGAGCAAACAGAAGGGACCTCAGTTTAATGTCTCATCTGAAAGATAGCGCACTGCACCCCCAACAGTGTAGCACTCCCTCAGTACTACACTGGAATATCAGCCTTGCTTTTTGCGCTCAAGCCCGGGAGTGGAACTTGAACCTAAAACCTTGTGATTCATAGGTGAAAATGTTACCAACTGAGCCACAGCTGATTATGGGCAGTGGAATTACTTTATGGACATGATGGGCTGAATGGCTTCTTTCTAATCTTGTAAATATCTATTTTCCCATATGTTTCAATCTGAGGAGGCTGAGTACAATGTCTTAACATGCACTTTCTGTGGGTTTTCCAACCTTTGAGTCTTCACCAGGTGGAGACACAAGAAAATGTTTTGGGAATTGTTTTAATGCCACTCTTGCATCATTTATATGTAATCTGTATATTGGAAGTGGCCTCCCAGCTGGCACAGAGAGGTGCTCTCTCTGGCTTTCTACAAGCCCCTTCCAAGACAGCGGCGGTTCAAGCTTCAGCTTAAACAGAACGTTAAGTGACCTGACACCATTTTGAGGCTGCTCCTGCCCATTTTATACCAATGGCCACAGTTAAAATCGGCCCCAGAAGGTGAGAGTGCTGGCTTAAATGGCAGAGTTGGGGGGGGGGAGAAGAGTGCAATCAGGAACTGGGAGGGAGAAGAGGACTTGCCAGTACTGAGGGAGAGAAAATATTGCCAACATGAATAAGGGAGAATAAATGCTAACTTGAACGGAAGGGGCTGAGGAGAAAAGTATTGAATGGAACTGGGAACAGTGGATCTCCGTTCGGAGATCCAATGCAGCACACTAGTGGGGAGGATGAAGGAGTGATGTTTTCAGGGCAGAGGGTGGGGGGGAGTGGGGAAAACACTTGGTATCTATGGAGGGAATGGTGGGAAGGGGTTGAAGGTCAAAGTTAATAAAATTAGGGGGGAAATTCGGGATCGGAAGAAAAGTTTTATTGGGGGGAGAAGGCAATTTAGAAACAGTTAATTAATCATGGGGTGGGGTGGGAGAGGAGATTGGAACTTTGAGTAAAATTTTCATTTTAATCTTAATAGTTTTAATTAAAAAACTGACCCTTTAAAAATTTAAATGCCTCAGAAGGGCATGAAGTCCTTTAAAAATGGCGCCGGCGCCTGCGTGGTGGTGCCAAACGCTGTTGCCGGGGACGGAGTGCCCACCCCTTCTACGTTATCGGGGGTGGGCGTTCCGCCCCCTTCATGTAAATGAGCCATCCTGCTAAATATAGCGGTGGCTCAGTGGTGCATATCTTGCGCGTGCGCCACGCCATTGTTGAAGCTTGCCGCCGATTAAGAATTCGGCCCCAAATCTGGAGTACTGTGTACAGTATTGGTCTCCTTATTTAAGGAAGGATGTAAATACCTTGGAAGCAGTTCAGAGAAGGTTTACTGGACTAATACCTGGAATCGGCGGGTTGTCTTATGAGGAAAGGTTGGTCAGCCTAGGCTTGTATCCACTGGAGTTTAGGAGAGTAAGAGGCGACTTGATTGAAACATATAAGGTTCTGAGGGGTGTTTGACAGGGTGGATGTGGAAAGGATGTTTCATCTTGTGGGAGGTCTAGAACCGGGGTCACTACTTAAAAATAAGGGGTCACCCATTTAAGAAAGAGATGAGCAGAAATCTTTTTCTCTCAGAGGGTCGTGAGTCTTTGGAAATCTCTTCCTCAAAAGGCAGTCAAAGCAGAGTTTTTAAATATTTTTAAGGCAGAGGTAGGTAGATTCTTGATAAGCAAGGGGGTGAAAGGTTATCGGGGTAGGCAAGAATGTGCAGTCGAGGTTACAATCAGATCAGCCATGATGTTATTGAATGGCGGAGCTGGCTCGAGGGGCCGAGTAGCCTACTCCTGCTCCTCATTTGTATGTTTGTATGCACTTGCTTCAGATTGATTTTCAGACTATGGTAATATACTACGGTGTAAATTTATTTTACGTTATGTTGTTTGCCCTGGGTTTCTGTATTTCACACAACAAAGTTCAGTGGACAAGTGGGAGAAACTGCACCCCCCACCCCCAACCCCCCAAACCACCCATTCCTGGAAATTCATACACCCACCCCCCAAACGTTCCTTTACATGAATTTTTCTAATATACTAATGCTCTAAAATGGAATGATCTGTAGCCCCTTATATTTTTCTGATGTTGCTTTTTATTATTCAACATTTGGAATTTACACTGGGAAAAAAAAGCAATTTTGCTGAAAGAAATATGTATCTAAATTGAAATTTAAGTAAACATCCCTTGGGCCACATTCTCTCAAAGCATTTTTCATGTTATATAAATTAGCCAAAAATTAACAAGGCAGTAAGCGGTCCTTATCTCTTTCAGATGAGCAGAAAGGAAAATCGTGCAAACTCTCCATCATTGACGCGCAGTTTGGTGACAGCAGCAATGTGCAGCTTGGGGACTCATTCACAGTGTTATCACAATGAACACATTTCCAAAATGCCACCCACATTAAGTTCAAAGAACAATAAAACAAACATATACTCCAGTGACTATTAGAATATTCAAAACACAGGAGCAATAAATAATGTGTGTAATCATTACAGTCCCATTAAAAGCTGTTTAGATAAGCAGTGCTTAAATTCAATGTTCTATTGTGTGGGATGATCCTTAAATTATTTTTTCTTTTACAAGGAAGTAACTCCATGGAAAGTACCATCAATGGCAGGTAATTATTCATCGAGGCCCCATTGTACTATCACTGATAGGTAATTACCCATACAGTTCCTTTGAATAGGTTTCCCAAATGGCTAAACTAATGTTTGCAATGAAAACCTGAAGCATTTCTTTGGGGTTTCTGCTGCTTTTTCCCTTGCTTTTTAATCTACCCAACCATGAGGTCACAATGGCTCTGTCCAGTGACGGATCGATTACATTCGTTAATGCTGCTTGATTGTACAGTTCTATGGGAGATTTTATGTTTGGGCTCATGCTAATGAGTTTGCATGGAAACTTGAGCCGAACTGAACTTTGGCACTGCCCAGGAGATTCCACCAAGTGGAAACTCCAGGCCCCAATTGTAATGGGTGTGGGATCTTCTTATAGGGTGGCACAGTGGCGCAGTGGTTAGCACCACAGCCTCACAGCTCCAGTGACCCGGGTTCAATTCTGGGTACTGCCTGTGTGGAGTTTGCAAGTTCTCCCTGTGTCTGCGTGGGTTTCCTCCGGGTGCTCTGGTTTCCTCCCACATGCCAAAGACTTGCAGGTTGATAGGTAAATTGGCCATTAGCAATTGCCCCTAGTATAGGTAGGTGGTAGGGAAATATAGGGACAGGTGGGGATGTGGTAGGAATATGGAATTAGTGCAGGATTAGTATAAATGGGTGGTTGATGGTCGGCACAGACTCGGTGGGCTGAAGGGCCTGTTTCAGTGCTGTATCTCTAAAACTAAAACTAAAAAACTAAAAACTAAAATCAGTGACAATGAACCCAAGAGAATATCAAGTTCAGACCTGAAATTTGTAGCATCTCCCCTGCTCCCTAGGTTACAGTGATCAGGAGTTAAATTTAGGCTTTACACAAATCATTCACTTCCTCTGGGCATTCTTATCTATTGAGCTATGCATCCTAAGATCCTTAGAATCTTTCCATGTATCGTTCATTCTCTGACAGGACTCTAAAATCCTGTTTGTTTTGTTTACCACCATGGCATATTGCTGATGTTTTGAAGCTGTTTTCAATTTAAACTCTTAGATACTTGATCCTATTTGCACTAAACCCCTGATCACCCAACTTGCCCTCCTGGTTTCCATGTTAGCCGATATTGTAAATGGTTCTCTCTCTTCAGATGTTGTCTCTCTCTCTCCTTTGAATCTTCCATCATCACACATCTCCTAAACAAAACTGTTGACCCCACCATCCTTGAAAATTATAGACCCACCTCCAACTTCTCTTTCCTCTCCAATGTCCTTGAACATGTCGCTTCCCAATTCCGTTCCCATCATTCTTGCCACAGTACCGAAACAGCTCTTATCAAAGTCACCAATGACATCCTATGTGACTGTGACAAAGGTAAACTTTCCCTCCTCGTTCCTCTTGACTTTCTGCAGCCTTTGACGTGGTTGACCACACCATCCTCCTCCAACGCCTCTCCACTGTTGCCCAGCTGGGTAGGACTGCACTCGCCTGGTTCTATTCTTATTTATCTAATTGTAGCCAGAGAATCACTTGCAAAGGCTTCTCTTCCTGTCCTGCACTGTTACCTCTGGTGTCCCCTAAGGATCTATCCTTGCCCCACCCCCATTTCTCATCTACATGCGGTCCCACAACGACATCATCCAGAAGCACAGCATTTGTTTACACATGTATGATGATCCCACTCAGCTCTATCTCACCACCCCTTCTCTCGACTCCTCCACTGTTGCTAAATTATCAGACTGCTTCTCCGACATCCAGTATTGGATGAGCAGAAGTTTCCTTCAATTAAATATTGGGAAGACTGAAGCCATTGTTTTTGGTCCCAGCTCCAAAATCACCGATTCCATCCCTCTCCCTGTCAACAGTCTGAGATTAAGCCAGTCTGTTCACAATCTTGATGTTATATTTGATTCCAAGTTGAGCTTCTGACCTCATATTTGCGCCATCAATAAGACTGCCTGTTTCCACCTCTGCCCAACTTTGCCGCTGTCTTAGCCCATCTGCTGCAGAACCCCCCATTCATGCCTCTGTTAGCTCGAGACTTCCAACGCAATCCTGGGGGCTCTCCCACATTCTACTCTCCATATACTTGAGGCTGTGACAGAAACCACAACTGCCAAATGGAAATATATTAATTTTGACAGAGAACATAGAACATAGAACAGTACAGCACAGTACAGGCCCTTCGGCCCACGATATTGTGCCGAACCTTCAACCTACTCGAAGATCAAACTAACTACCTACCCTTCATTCTACTATCATCCATGTACCGATCCAAGAGTCGCTTAAATGTCCCTAATGTATCTGCTTCTAGTACCACCGCTGGCAGCGCATTCCACGCACCCACCACTCTCTGTGTAAAGAACCTACCTCTGACATCATCCCAAAACCTTCCTCCAATCACCTTAAAATTATGCCCCCTGGTGATAGCCCTTTCCACCCTGGGAAAAAGTCTCTGGCTATCCACTCTATCTATGCCTCTCATCATCTTGTACCCCTCTATCAAGTCACCTCTCATCCTTCTTCACTCCAATGAGAAAAGCCCTAGCTCCCTCAATCTTTCTTCGTAAAACATGCCCTCCAGTCTAGGCAGCATCCTGGTAAATCTCCTCTGCACCCTCTCGAAAGCTTCCACATCCTTCCTATAATTAGGCGACCAGAACTGAACACAATATTCCAAGTGTGGTCTAACCAGGGCCTTATAGAGCTGCAGCATAACCTCGCAGCTCTTAAACTCAATCCCCCTGTTAATGAAAGCCAACATACCATACGCCTTCTTAACAACCCTATCAACTTGGGTGGCAACTTTGAGCGATCGATGGACATGGACCCCAAGATCCCTCTGTTCCTCCACACTACCAAGAATCCTGTCTTTAAGCCTGTATTCTGCATTCAAATTCGACCTTCCAAAATGAATCACTTCACACTTTTCCAGGTTGAACTCCATCTGCCACTTCTCAGCCCAGCTCTGCATCCTGTCAATGTCCCGTTGCAACCTACAACAGCCTTCCGCACTATCCACAACTCCAGCAACCTTCGTGTCATCGGCAAACTTGCTAACCCAGCCTTCCACTTCCTCATCCAAGTCATTGATAAAAATCACAAAGAGCAGAGGTCCCAGAACAGATCCCTGCGGAACACCACTGGTCACCAAGCTCCATGCTGAATACTTTCCATCTACTACCACCCTCTGTCTTCTATGGGCCAGCCAATGTTGTATCCAGACAGCCAATGTCCCCTGTATCCCATGCCTCCTCACTTTCTGAATGAGCCTACCATGGGGAACCTTATCAAACGCCTTGCTAAAATCCATATACACTACATCCACTGCTCTTCCTTCATCAATGTGTTTTGTCACATCTTCAAAGAATTCAATAAGGCTTGCCCCTCACAAAGCCATGCTGACTGTCTCTAATCAAACCATGCTTTTCCAACTAATCATAAATCCTGTCTCTCAGAATCCTCTCCAATAATTTGCCCACTACCAACGTAAGACTGACTGGTCTATAATTCCCAGCGTTATCCTTATTCCCTTTCTTGAACAAGGGAACAACATTCGCCACCCTCCAATCATCCGGTACTACTCCAGTGGTCAGTGAGGACGTTAAGATCATCGCCAAAGGCGCGGCAATCTCTTCCCTCGCTTCCCGTAATATCCTTGGGTATATCCCATCTGGCCCCGGGGACTTATCTGTCCTCATATCATTCAAAATTTCCAGCACATCCTCCCTCTTAACCTCAACCTGTTCGAGCATATCAGACTGTTCCACGCTGTCCTCACAAACGACCAGGTCCCTCTCACTAGTGAATACTGAAGCAAAGTATTCATTTAGGACCTCCCCTACCTCCTCCGACTCCAGGCACAAGTTCCCTCCACTATCCCTGATCGGCCCTACCCTCACTCTGGCCATCCTCTTGTCCCTCACATAAGTGTGGAACGCCTTGGGATTTTCCTTAATCCTACCCGACAAGATTTTTTCATGTCCCCTTCTAGCTCTCCTAAGTCCATTCTTCAGTTCCTTCCTACCTACCTTGTAACCCTCTAGAGCCCTGTCTGATCCTTGCTTCCTCAACCTTAAGTAAGCTTCCTTCTTCCTCTTGACTAGCTGTTCCACATCTCTTGTCATCCAAGGTTCCTTCACCCTACCATCCCTTCCTTGCCTCATCGGGACAAACCTATTCTGCAGTCGCAGCAAATGCTCCCTAAACAACCTCCACATTTCTGTCGTGCATTTCCCTGAGAACATCTGTTCCCAGTTTATGCTCCCCAGTTCCTGCCTAATAGCATTGTAATTCCCCTTCCCCCAATTAAATATTTTCCCCTCCCGTCTGCTCCTGTCCCTCTCCATGACTATAGTAAAGGTCAGGGAGTTGTGATCACTATCACCGAAATGCTCTCCCACCGAGAGATCTGCCACCTGGCCTGGTTCGTTGCCAAGCACCAAATCCATCATAGCCTCCCCTCTAGTCGGCCTATCTACATATTGAGTCAGGAAACCTTCCTGGACACACCTGACAATAACTGCTCCATCCAAACTATTTGCACTAAGGAGGTTCCAATAAATATTAGGGAAGTTGAAGTCACCCATGACCACAACCCTGTTACTTCTGCACCTTTCCAAAATCTGCCTCCCAATCTGTTCCTCCGTGTCTCTGTTGCTATTGGGGGGTCTATAGAAAACTCCCAACAAAGTGACTGCTCCTTTCCTGTTTCTGACTTCCACCCATACTGACTCAGTAGACAAACCCTCCTCGACGACCTCCCTTTCTGCAGCTGTGATACTATCCCTGATTAGCAATGCTACTCCCCCACCTCTTTTACCTCCCTCCCTATTCCTTTTGAAACATCTAAACCCTGGAACATCCAACATCCATTCCTGCCCCTGTGATATCCATGTCTCCGTAATGGCCACAACATCGTAGCTCCAAGTACTGATCCATGCTCTAAGTTCATCACCCTTATTTCTGACACTTCTTGCGTTAAAATAGACACACTTCATCCCATCATACAGGCTGCAACTTTGCCCTGTCAACTGTCTAACCTTCCTCGCAGACTCTCTGCACTCGGTATCTGCCTGTTCAACAGCTACCCCATCCACTGATCCGTAGCTCCGGTTCCCATCCCCCTGCTAAACTAGTTTAAACCCTCCCGAAGAGCTCTCGCAAACCTCCCGCCCAGGATATTGGTGCCCCTCCAGTTCAGATGCAACCCGTCCTTCTTGTACAGATCCCACCTTCCCCAGAAGGTATCCCAATGATCCACATATCTGAATCCCTCCCTCCTACACCTGCTCTGTAGCCACGTGTTCAGCTGCACTCGCTCCCTGTTTCTAGCCTCACTAGCACGTGGCACCGGTAACAATCCTGAGATTACTCCTCTGCTCGTCCTGCCTTTCAGCTTCCAACCTAACTCCCTATATTCGCTTTTCAGGTCCTCATCCCTTTTCCTGGTTATGGACATATGGAACACTATTTGAATGTTTACTGGACATGAAAAATAACTCATTTCAAAAGACCACAGAGCAGTGGCTGAAAACATGCCTGCACATTTGCATTCTGAGAGACAGTTGCAAAGAAAAACAATGGAAAGTGCCCCCTGATTCAATTCGCCAGATGGGTTTTGTCAATAGTGATGATCATTGTCTGTGTAAAAACTAGAATTCCACCAACAACCGCACCCCCACCCGCACCAACCCCACCCCACTCCACTCCACTGAGTGTGTCTGGTAAGTTTTGAAGAATCAATGCTGTCTCAAACAAAGAGCTAGTCACATGACTAATCAGCTGGCCAACCTGTGAATTGATTGAATTGTGCTCACAGAAAAGTTGAGGCAGACGACTTTTGAAGACCAAAGGCAAGCAAGGTCTCTCTCGCTCTTTCTCCTTTTCTCTCCCTCTCTCATGCAAAGTTCCAAGGACTCACGGAAGTCATAGAGTCACAGAGTCATTGAGTTATACAAAACAGAAACAGGCCCTTCGGCCCATCGTGTCCATGCCGGTAATCAAGCACCTAACTATTCTAATCCCATTTTCCAGCACTTGGCCCGTAGCCTTGAAAGCTATGGCATTTCAAGTGCTCCATCTAAATACTTTTTAAATGTTGTGAGGGTTCCTGCTTCTACCGCCCCTCCAGGCAGTGTGTTCCAGATTCCAACCACTCTCTGGGTGAAACATTTTTTCCTCAAATCCCCTTTAAACCTCCTGCCCCTTACCTTAAATCTACGCCCCCTGGTTATTGACACCTCCGCTAAGGGAAAAAGTTTCTTATCTATCCTATCAATGCCCCTCATAATTTTGAATACCTCAATCAGGTCCCCCCTCAGCCTTCTCTGCTCTAAGGAAAACAGCCCTAGCCTATCCAGTCGCTCTTCATAGCTGAAATTCTCCAGCCCAGGGAACATCCTGGTGAATGCCCTCTGCATCCTCTCAAGTGCAATCACATCCTTCCTATAGTGTGGTGACCAGAACTGTACACAGTACTCCAGCTGTGGCCTAACTAGAATTTTATACAGCTCCATCATAACCTCCCTGCTCTTTTATTCTATGCCTCAGCTATAAAGACAACTATCTCATATGCCTTTCTAACCACCTTATCTACCTGTGCTGCTGCCTTCAATGTGCTATGGACAAGTACACCAAGCTCCCGCTGACCCTCTGTACTTTCTATGGTCTTACCATCCATGGTATATTCCCTTGCCTTGTTAGTCCTCCCAAAATGCATCACCTCACACTTCTCAGGATTAAATTTCATATGCCCATTTTAGCAGCCCATCTATGTCATCCTGTAATCTAAGGCTTTCCTCCTCAATATTTATGGCACCAGCAATTTTCGTGTCATCTGTGAACTTACTGATCATACCTCCTATATTCACGTCTAAATCGTTAATGTACACTACCAACAGCAAGGATCCCAGTACTGATCCCTGCGGTACATCACTAGTCACAGGCTACCAATCGCAAAAACAACCCTCGAGCATCACCCTCTGCCTCCTGCCACTAAGCCAATTTTGGATCCAATTTGCCAAACCATCCTGAATCCCATGGACTCTTATCTTCCTGACCAATCTCCCATGTGGGACCTTATCAAAAGCCTTACTGAAGTCCATGTAGACTACATCAACTGCATTACCCTCATACACCACGTCACCTCCTCGGAAAATTCAATCAAATGTGTTAGACATGATCTCCCCCTGAGAAAGCCATGCTGACTATCCCTGATTAATTCCTGCCTCTCCAAGTGGAGATTATTCCTGTCTCTCAGAAATGTTTCCAATAGTTTCCCTACCACTGATGTTCGACTCACTGGCCTGTAATTACCTGGTTTATCTCTACTACCCATCTCAAACAATGGTACCACATTCACTGTCCTCCAGTCCTCTGGCACCTCTCTTGTGGCCAGAGAGGATTTGAAAATTTGTGTCAGAGCCCCTGCAATCTCCTTGCTTCACATAACAGCCTGGGATACATCTCATCTGGACCTGGGGATTTATACACTTTTAAGCCCGCTAAAACCGCTAATACCTCCTCCCTTTCAGTGCTAATTTCTTCAAGTATATCACAATCCCCCTCCCTGATCTCTACACCTAAGTAACTTAAGCTTCAGGACAGAAGACCCTGTAAACTTCTGGTATCAATGAAACAAGTTTGAAAGTGTGAACTGGGCCCCAACGAGAACTGCAAGACTTAACTTCAATCAAAGACTTTACATCCAACCCAAAACCAGTAACTGAATTTCATCTCCTACTTCAAACCTTCCCCCTTTCATTCTTTCTCTTTCTCTGTATCTATTTGTGTGTATGTTTATCACGTATGCATGCTTGCATGGTTTTGTCGCGTATTCTTAGTAGTTTTAACTGAGTTAGAGTTTTGAGGTTAATAAGCTTATACCTTTCTTGTTTAAACCTGAGAAAACCTGTCTGGTTGATTCCTTTACAATTGCAATTAGAGAGCAGTGAGCAAGGACTCACTGACGAGAAGCTAAAACATTGTGTTTTAAAAGGTAAACCCTGTTATGGCCAAACCAGGAAAAGGCTGAAAGGGGAGCACTGGACCCCTTCCTAGCACCTGGTCGTAACAGAAATTTGGGGGCTAGTATCTGAGATTGGACCCACAGACAAGCAAGAAATTGGAAGTGGGAATTCAAATTGATTCCCAATCAAAAAGGGAAAAGATTTCAATACAGGTTTTCTTGTGGTTGTGTGTGCTAGAATACTAACATGTCTGTAACTGAAGCCAGTAACTCCCCAAGCCAGGGTGAAGTAACTTGGGATAAGTTAAAGGCACTGTGTATGGAAGAGTTGAGAAATATGGCTGAGCAGTGTGGGATCATTTTCCATGCCAAGGCTAGGAAATCGGAACTCCTAAGACTAGTGGCCAACCATTTTTCCCTCAAAACTGAAGAATCAGAGACAGGGAAAAAAATAGACTCCAACAGGGTATTGCTAGCAAAGATACAACTGGAACAGAGGAAACTTGAATTAGAGGAGAGAGAAATACAGGAGAGAGAGAGAGAAATTTCCAGAAGGAACAGGAGGAAAGAGAGCTGAGGTGGCTTGAGTTAACTTGGGGGCGACCGAGTAACCCCAGTGGAAGCATGGAAAATACAAGTAGTGCGGAGCTGTGTACTGACTTTTTAAAATTTTCCCAACTGATTCCAAAATTTAATCAGGGAGATATGGAAGCATTTTTTGTTTTTCTTGAAAAACCTGCAAAGCAGTTAAAATGGCCAGCTGAGTGTTGGACTCTTCTGCTGAAAAGTAAGCACACAGGAAAAGCCCATGAGGTTTATTCCCTGTTGCCAGATGAGAGTTCATCAAACTATGAACTTACAAAAAATATTATCCTCGGGGTATATGAGCTTGTCCTGGAAGCCTACTGCCAGAAGTTCCGAACTCTCAAGAAACAGACTGATCAAACTTACTTGAAGCTTGAGAGAAATAAGCAGCTGGTTTTTGACGAGTGGTTGTGGGCTCTTAAAGTGCAGCCCAGTTATGAAAACCTCAGAGAGGTGATTTTGCTAGAGGAATTTAAATACTCTCTCCCACTCTCCATAAAGACCCATGTGGAGGAACAAAAAGTACATAGAGCGAGGCAAGCCGCAGTTCTGGCTGATGAGTTTGCTCTAATATACAAGTGAGTTCCCCAGGGCAAAACCTTTCCTAGTCACCCCCACAAATCTGAAAGGACAAAGGGTGGGAAGGTGATAACAGCTCAAGCAGTCCTGGGAGAAAAAAAAAGCAGGACACGCAGGGGAGGCTCCTCCAGCCAAAAAGGATAGTGTTGTAAGTAGTAGTGAGACCCGGAGACCTGTGTGCTTCCATTGTAATAATGCAGGTCATCTAAGAGCTGACTGTTGGAAACTACGGGGAAAGCCTGCAGGGTTAATCAGGGCACACCCACTCAGTGAAACAGAAAGGACCCTGATGGAAAGCACAGCTGAAAAAGCTGTGGCTTTAACTGCAGCAATAGTAAGGCCCAGAAAACATACTGCTGTGGGTGCAGGAAAATTTAATAGGATTCCTGAAGGTTATCAGGATTTTGTGTTAAAAGGGAGAGTAACCCCATACCCCTCATGTCAGACAAGCAAGCCCATAGTAATACTCAGGGATGCAGGGGCCACCAGATCCGTTTTACTGGGAAAAGACCTGACCCTTCCCCCAGAAAGTGCAGTAAATAGCAGAATGATAGTAATTGGTATTGGAGGGCATTGTTAACTTGTACCTTTACACTGGGTGCACTTGGAGGGCGACCAAGTTCCAGGACAGGTGACTGTAGGGATTGCCCCTAGTTTACCTGTGGACGGGGTTGACCTGCTTCTAGGTGATGATCTGGTGGGGTAAAGGTGGTAGCCCCCCTAGTAATGAACGAAAGACTGCAGGAGGTCAGACAGGGCAGTGGCAGGCGATGATCCCCCTGCAGTTCCCCTGAACGTGTGGTGAATTGGGCCATGCCCAAACCAGCTCCCCCAGAGGAGACTGAATTGGCATTGCCGGCAGATGACCATGAGGACTGTCTGTCTGAGACTTACTTTGGAAAGTTAGAGGATCCAGGGAATGGATTAAATGGATCTTCCCTAGTTGAGGCTCAGCAAGCCAACACAGTACTGAGAGAGTTAGCACAGGCTGCCCAGACTGAAATTGAAGTAGAGGGAGTCCCTGATTGCGACTGCTTAAAGAATGAGGTCATAGAGAGATGCAGCACTGAAACAGGCCCTTCAGCCCACCGAGTCTGTGCCGACCATCAGCCACCCATTTATACTAATCCTACATTAATCCCATGCCCCCTACCACATCCCCACAATTCTCCTACCACCTACCTACACTAGGGGCAATTTACAATGGCCAATTTACCTATCAACCTGCAAGCCTTTAGCTGTGGGAGGAAACCGGAGCAACCGGCAGAAATTCACGCGGTCACAGGGAGAATTTACAAACTCCACACAGGCAGTACCCAGAACCAAACCCAGGTCGCTGGAGCTGTGTGGCTGCAGTGCTAAGCACTGCGCCACCAGGTACTGATGAGGAAGTGGAGTTCTTCTCATAGACCTGAGGACAAAGAGTGGACAGTGGTTCACCAGTTAGTGGTGCCGCAGAGGTACTGGAGAGAAATATTAAGAATGGCCCATGAGATTACAGTGGCTGTACATGTCAGTATATGAAAAACCAAAGACTGCATAAGACAGCAGTTTGACTGGCCAAAACTCCACAAAGATGTGGTGGAGTACTGTAGGAGTTGCCACATGTGCCAGGTTGAGGGGAAATCCCAACCTGCAGTGAAATCTGCACCCCGAATTCCTGTAACAGTTTTTGGGAAATCCTTCAGCAGAGGGCTGGTGAATTGTAAGGCTCCCCTGCCGAAAACAAAAGGGGACAGACAGGCACAGGGCTGGCAAAAAGTTAGAGAGGAAAGGTGATAAAGGGTCAAAGAGGACAGATTGAAGGAAGTACAGGAGGATTCCCAAAGGAAAACCACTACTGTCTGATCAGCTAACCCTGAAATGTTGGAAAAAACTAGACCCCACATCCTCCTAAGTAACTGCAGGCACCAGAAGCACCCCACCAGAGCTGCTAACAGCATTTACAGGAACCTGCAGGGACAAAGAAAGTATTCAATAGGGCAGAGAAACTGTGAGGGCAATGCCTCATCTAGTCGAAGTTCCACAGGGGAGTGTAGTGGAATTTGGGTAAAAATCTGTAAGCAGGAGTGTCCCAAAGGACAAAGGGAAGATTAGCAAAGAATTACCCCCCACAGTCAGGAGAAAAGGGAAACAACCATACCCTAAAGTGAAAAGCATTTACATGACTCACCAGAGCACTGAAAGATAGATCAGAGTGGAGCCACCCACTGCCAACTCCCATGATCAGAACTCCAAACCAGGGGATTAATCTAACCATCCCCCTGCAGACCTCAACAGGAAGGAAGGAACTCAACAAAATCATGGAAATGTGCAAACTGCAAAACTCCCCAAAAATCACAGGTTTATTGCGCTGTCCATTCCCAATGCATTGCAGGTTGATAGTGAAGAAACTTTAAACGTCTTAGGCGACACATAACTATCTCAGACCCACCTCAAGAAAAGGGGTAGTTTAAAGCAGCACTGCTACAAAGGAAAGACAGACTAACATTTTTAAGATTTCTGAATGAATGAGAATGAATGAGAGAAATGCATGTGTGCTTTCCTGTACTTCCTCTTCCTTCTAATTTATAATGCAATGCTCCCCCTAATGTCACATTTCATTCAGCCCGATGTGGAGGTATGACAGAAATCACAACTGCCAAGTGGAAACATATTAATTTTGTCATATGGAACACTATTTGAACACTTACTGGACATTGAAAATAACTTGTTTAAAAAGACCACAGAGCAGTGACTGAAAACATGGCTGCACATTTGCATTCTGACAGTTGCACAGAAAGACAATGGAAGTGTCCCCGATTCAATAGCCAGATGGGTTTTGTCAATAGTGATGATCAAAAGACATTGAGAGTCATTATTTGTGTAACAGCTAGCATTCCACCAACTCTATTACCCCCCCCCCCCCACTCCACTGAGTGTGTCTGGTAAGCTTTGAAGAATCAACAAATCTCGCAGGCGATGCTATCGCAAAGAGCTAGTCACATGACTAACCTGCTGGCCAACCTGGGAACTGATTGAATCGTGCTCACAGAAAAGTTGAGGCAGACTGCTTTTGAAGACCATTCTCACATAAAGTTCCAGGGACCCACAGAAGTAACTTAAGCCTCAAGACAGAAGACTCTGCAGCCTTCTGGTACAAGCAAAACAAGTTTGAAAGTGTGCACTGGGCCCCAACGAGAACTGCAAGACTTAACTGCAATCAAAGACTTTACATCCAATCCAAAACCAGTAACTGAATTCCATCTCCTACTTCAAATCTTTCCCCTTTCATTCTTTCTCCCTCTCTGTATCTATTTGTGTGTGTGTGTTTATCGCATATGCATGCTAGCATGGTTGTGTTGCGTATTCTTAGTAGATTTAACTGAGTTAGAATTTTAAGGTTAATGAACTTACATCTTTCTTGTTTAAACCTGAGAAAACCTGCCTGGTTGATTCCTTTACAATTACAATGAAAGAGCAGTGAGCAAGGTCTCGCTGAGGGGAAGATAAAAAAACAGTGTTTTAAAAGTTAAACCCTGTTACGGCCAAACCAGAAATAGGTTGAGAGGGGAGCCCTAGACCCCTTCCTCACCTGGTTGTAGCAAGGTTCTCCAAAAGTCTGCCGGACTGAACATTGAGTTCAATAATTTCACAGCATGACGGGCCCCCCATTTTACTTTTATTTTTAGTTATTTTTTTCTTTTTTCCATTTTTTTTGTGTGTTTATTTTATTTTGTCTTAGTTTGTTCAGTTTGCCTACCCACTTTTTTTTCATGTTTGTACTTGTGGCTGTTCAGTTTTCAGTCTGTTAACACCCTCTCTATACTAATGCTTTGTCTTTCAACACACCATTAACATATTGTTTGCCTTTGCTCCATGACCTTCTGATCGGTTATTCTCTGTGACATTGTCCTATCTACACCTTCTCCTTTGTTATCTCTTGCCCCACCCCCGCTTTACTTGCTTAAAACCTTTCACATTTCCAATATCTGCTAGTTCTGAAGAAGGGTCACTGACCTGAAACGTTAACATTGCTTCTCTCTCCACAGATGCTGCCAGACCTGCTGACTATTTCCAGCATTTCTTGTTTTTATCTCCAAATGTCTGCTGCCCGTGTTTTAACTCACACTGATTCTTGTTCCCCTCCTGTGTTTGCTAACAAACAATGGTTCCCAGTCAAGCAAAATATTGATTTTAAAATTCTCACCCCAATTTTCAAATCCCTCCATGGCCTTGCGCCTCCCTATCTCTGTAATCTCCTCCAGCCCTGCAACCTTCCAGGATATCTGCGCTCCTCTAATTCTGGCTCCTTGTGCATTCCTGATTTTAATTGCTCCACCACTGGTGGCTCCACTTTCAGTTGCCGAGGCCCCAAGCTCTTGAGTACCCTCCCTACACATATCCGCCTCTCCACCTCATTTCCTCCTTTAAGATGCTCATTAAACTAACCTCTTTGAGTAAGCTTTTGGTCATCTGACCTAATATCTCCTTTTGTGGCTCAGTGTCATACTTTGTTTTATAATGCTCTTGTGAAGTGCCTTGGGATGCTTTATTATATTAAAGGTGTTATAGAAATATAAGTTGTTGTTGTTGTTGTTGATCCCGCTCTTGTGACATTTTGTATAGACTGTTCCCATTCTGTTTGTTTCTCTTGCACTTGCATTTAAATAACATTAAACAATGGGCAGGAATTTCCTCAGATCTCACTTGCACGCCGCTGCCATACTGTGCCAGGGTGTGGCAAAAATCCCGTTTAGTCATGTAAACCAGCATTAGCACTGCAATGCCAATAATGGTAGCAGAGTGGAAAGACCTCTGAGGAAAGTTCTGGCAAATATTTTCCAAGCGATCAACTGGGTGGGGGGAGGGGGGAGGGGCAGAGCTGCAACAGCTTGAAAAACAAATGCAGTTAGAACAAAAGATCAGGGAATGAGGGATAAAATCATTGATACTGTTTGCAAATTCATTTCTTTCTTCAGTCTCAGTAAACCTACAGAGTAATTCACTCCAGGCTAGTTCACAAGTCCAGTCCTGTGTTTTGGTCAAGTGAGGAGGGGTTAAAGAGCTTCCCTCTTTTCCCTCTCCTTGTTTGACCACAACAGGTTTAATTCTTTCTTAAAGTGGATGTACTGGCCAATTCAGTAAGTGCTTGATTACGCCACCTGCAAGTTCCCCTCAAAGACACACACCATCCTGACTTGGAACTATAACGCTGTTCCTTCACTGTCGCTGGAGCAAAATCCTGGAACTCTCTTCCTCACAGCAGTGTGGGTATACCTACGCCACATGGACTGCAGCGGTTTAAAAAGGTGGCTCACTACCACCTTCTCAAGGGCAATTAGGGATGGGCAATAAATGTCATCCTAGCGACGCCCACATCTCATGAACAAATAAAAAAAACTTACTTGCTATGATCATAGCAAGAACCAATTTGACAGGTTTTATTGAGTTTAACAAAGGAAGAGGTTAACTTTATTGTACCTAAACCGAACTAATAAAAATAATAAACTACGTGCCAACTTTCACTCACACACATACTAGAGGTTTACACACACACAAATAGGTTACAGAGTGGGGAAAGGTAGATTGGTTAAGTTAGAGTCCATTGAATAAAGGGGTATACAGTCTGTGGTGTTTGGTGATTTGGCTGAATTCGGTAGTCCTGAGGCTTTTAGTTTGACAAGGTAGATAACTGGTTCGGTTGTTCTCTTGGAGACAGCGATTTGGATGATTTCCTCCAATGGGGTTTGTAGCTGATTGTAGCCAGAGTATGCAAAGGTCAACAGGCAGAGTTCAAACTTGTAAGCTGAAATGGAGAGAGAGAGCGAGAGAGAGGGACCCCCACTTAGGGTCTACACATGTCCAGAAGATTATCTGCTGCTGCAGAGAAACACAAGCTTAAACCACAGATGGGGAGGGGCTTGTCACATGACAGTCACTCAGTGATTCAAACATAGCAGTTCGAAGTATTTCTTGTGGCTAAAAGAAAAAAAACAAGCAGTTCCCTCAAACTTCCTGGGTCTTGGTTCTTGCTGGGAAATGAGCAGACATTTTTCCTCCATCCTCATAGTTCTTGTGATGTAGGATACAATGTTGCAAATATGGTGGCCTTCCTAAGCTGCCAGTACAGTTCTTTCTTAAATTTCTTCAAAAAAAATATAAGTTCAGATCTCCAGTCGGTGGATTAAAGAAAATTATCATTCAATAAAGTGCACTGGCGTGACACCTGGTTTAACATTTTTTCAAAGCACCAACAGAATTAGTTCAAATTGCTAATGTTACTGAAGTGACAATATAAAGTATAGAAAGGGTCAAGTCGATATAATGACAATAGCGCAGTGGTGATAGTACAGACTAGTAATTTAGAGGCCTAAAATAATCCTCTGGAAGCATGAATTCAAATTCCACCATGACAACTGGTGGAATATAAATTCAATTGATTGATAAATCTGCAATAAAAAGCTAGTCTTGGTGACTATGAAACTACAGTGCACAGTGGCGCAGCGGTTAGCACCGCAGCCTCAGAGCTCCAGCGCCCTGGGTTCGGTTCTGGGTATTGCCTGTGTGGAGTTTACAAATTCTCCCTGTGACCACGTGAGCTTCCACTGGGTGCTCTGGTTTCCTCCCACTGCCAAAGACTTGTAGGTTGATAGGTAAATTGGCCATTGTAAATTGTCCCTCGTGTAGGTAGGTGGTAGGAGAATGGTAGGGAATATAGGATTGATGTGGTAGGGAATATGGGATTCATGTAGGATTAGTATAAATGTGTGGTTGATGGTCAGCACAGACTAGGTGGGCCGAAGGGCCTGCTTCAGTGCTGTTTGACTCTATGAGTAGATTATTGTAAAAGCCCAACTAGTTCACTAATATCCTTTAGGAAAGGAAATCTGCCATCCTGATCCGGCTCCAGACCCGAGCAATGTAGTTGACTCTTAACTGTCCTCTGAAATGGCCTAGCAAGCCACTCAGTTGTATCAAACTCCACAGAAAAGTCATGAAAGAATAAAACCAGACGGACAAGCTGGCATCAAACTCGGAGCAGAAACAAGAAAGGGTGTCCCTGCAAACTCCTGCTTACTAACATCTGTGACTTGTACCAAAATTGGGAGAGCTGTCCCACAGACTAGTCAAGCCACAGCTTAGCTCAGTCAGACTCACTGAATCGTACCTGAAAACCAATGTCCTGAACTCCTCCATCACCATCCGGACCCCATGAAGTCTCATGACATTAGGTCAATCATGGGCAAGGAATCTTCCTATTGATTACCATCTTCAGCTCTGCCTCAGCTGAGGAGTCACTGCTCCTCCATGTTGAACACCTCTTGGAAGAAGCACTGAGGGTGGCAAGGGTACAGAATGTACTCTGGGTGGGGATTTCAATGTCCATGACCAAAAGTGGCTCAGTAGCACCACTACTGAATGAGTTGGCCGAGTGCTTGAAGGACATATCTGCCAGACTGGGCCTGTGGCAGGTGGTGACAGAACCAACGAGAGGGAAAAACCTACCTGACATTGTCCTCACCAATTTACATGTTGCAGATGCATCTGTCCATGACAGCACTGGTAGGAGTGCCAACTGCACTGTCGTTATGGAGAAAAAGTCCTATCATCACACAGAGGACTCCCTCTATTCTGTTGTATGGCACTATAACCATGCTAAATGGGATGGACTCAGAATAGATCCTGCAGCTCAAAGCTGGGCATCCATGAGGCAGGCGCTGTGGACCATCAGCAGCAGTAGAAATGTATTCAAACACAATCTGTAAGCTCATGGCCCAGCATATCCCTCACTTTATCATTACCATCAAGCCAGGTGATCAAAGCTGGTCAATGAGGAGTGCAAGAGAGCATTACAAGAGCAGCACCAGGCATACCTGAAAATGAGGTACAAACCTGGTGAACCTACAACACAGGACTACATGCATACTACACAGCAGAAGCAGCACGCTATAGACAGAGCTAAGCGATTCCACAGCCAACGGATCAGTCCTGTCACATCCAGTTGTGAATGGTGGTGGACAATTAAACAACTAACAGGAGGAGGAGACTCCACAAACACCCCATCGTCAATGATGGAGGAGACCAGCACATCAGTGCAAAAGACAAAGCTGTAACATCTGCACCTTGAACTAGAAGTGCTGAGTTGATGATCCATCTCTGCCTCTTCCTGAGGTCCCCAGCATCACAGATGCCAGTCTTCAGTCAATTCAATTCACTCCATTGAGATATCAAGAAATGGCTGAAGACACTGGAAACAGCATTGGCTACGGGGCCTGACTACATCCTAGCTGTAGTGCTGAAGACTTGTGCTCCAGAATTAGCCACGCCCCTAGCCCAGCTGTTCGAGTACAGCTACACACTGGCATCTACTCAACAAAGTGGAAAATTGCCGAGGTATGTCCTGTCCACAAAAAAGCAGTACAAATCCAATACGGCCAATTACTGTCCATCACTCTACTCTCAATCATTAACAAAGTGATGGAAGCTGTCATTGACAGTGCTATCAAGTGGCTCTTACTCAGCAATCACCTGCTCAATGATGCTCAGTTTGGTTTCTGCCAGAGTCACTCGGCTCCAGACCTCATTAAAGCCTTGGTGCAAACATGGACAAAAGAGCCGAATTCCAGAGGTGACGTGAAAGTGACTGACCTTGACGGCAAGGCAACTTTTGACTAAGGGTGGCATCAAGGAGCCCGAGCAAAATTGAAGTCAATAGGAATCTGGGGGAAAACTCTCCGCTGGTTGGACTCATAACTAACATAAAGGAAGATGGATGTGGTTGCTGGAGGCCAATCATCTCAGCCCCAGAACATCGCTGCAGGAGTTCCTCAGGGTAGTGTCCCAGGCCCAACCAACTTTAGCTGCTTCATCAATGACCTTCCCTCCATCATAAGGTCAGAAGTGGGGATGTTCGCTGATGATTGTACAGTGTTCAGCACCATTTGAGGCTCCTCAGACACTGTGGAAGAAACATGCAGCAAGACTTGGACAACATTCAGTCTTGGACTGGCAAGTGGCAAGTAATATTCGCACCACACAGGTGCCAGGCAATGAGCATCTCAAACAAGAGAGAATCTAACCATCTCCCCTTGACATTCAATAGTATTACCATCGCTAAATCCCCCACCATCCACACCCTGGGGGTAGCACTGACCAGAAATTTAACTGGACCTGCCCTATAAGTACTGTGGCTACAAGAGCGGGTCAGAGGCTGGGAATTCTGTGGCGACTAACTCACCTCCTGACTCCCCAAAGCCTGTCCACCATCTACAAGGCACAAGTAAAGAGTTTGATGGAATACTTTCCACTTGCCTGGATGAACGCAGCTCCAATAACATTCAAGAAGCTCAATACCATCTAGGACAAAGCAGCCCGCTTGATCGGTACACCATCCACCACATTAAACATTCACTCCCTCCACTACTAGTGCACAGTGGCAGCAGTGTGAACCATCTACAAGATGCACTGCAGCAACTTGCCGTCAAGCTTCCTTCGACAGCGCCTTCCAGGCGCGCAACTTCTACCACCTAGAAAGACAATGGCAGCAGATGCATGGTAACACCACCACTTGCAAGTTCCCCTCCAAGCCGCACACCATCCTTACTTTGAACTTTATCGTGATTCCTTCACTGTCACTGGGTCAAAATCCTGGAAATCCCTCCCTAATAGCACTGTGGGTGTACCAACACCACATGAGCTGTGGTGGTTCAAGAAGGTAGCTCACCACCACCTTCTCAAGGACATTTAGGGATGGGCAACCAATGCTGGCCTCGCCAGTGGTGCTCACATCCAATGAACAAATATAAAAAATGTTCCTGATTATACGTGGGCATGCACATCAAACACCAGCCCCATAAGGGCTGAAGATTGTATGATTGCATGGGTGTAGTTTTAAATAGTTCCTTGATAATTTAATTTGTCTGGTTTGTCTTGGAGATAGTGAGTCATGTTGGTGTACTGTTGAATATCAGAAGCCTTCTAGTGCCCCACTCAGGTGGTTACTTTTCATGTGTATATCTATACTGTCACAAACACGTGCTACATTGAACGATGATTTTTTAATCCACCAGCTGGAAACCTGAATTAAATTTTTAAAAAGGGAAAAAGGAACAGATAAAAGGTGACTGCTGGCAGTTAAGATGGCCACACAATTTGCATCGCTATACGCTACATTCCAATGCATCAAGGTGGGGATGTGTTGCCTGCCCAGTCCCCTCCATAAAAAAGACTTGGGGAATTTTGTATGAACTACCTAGACTGCTCCCGTTAACAAGACATTAAGGCAATCACTTGGGACATTAACCTGGTGGCGACGAACCACTCAAACCTAATGAGTTGAACAATGGGACCCTGGTTGAGAGAAGGCAACTCTTCAACATGAACTGATTAAGTTATGAGAGGGAATACACAGTGAGCCATCATGTTGAATCACTGGGTGACGGTCATGTGACAGGCCCACCATCTGTGTGTTTAAGCTGGTCTTTTCTCTGCAGCAACCAAGACAAGCAAACACCGACAAGAAAGACCCTAGTGGGGTTCCTCCTTCCTCTCTCTCTCTTTCTCTCTCTCTATCCAGTCCACCTTACAAGCTTCGAACCCTGACTACATAGGCCTATCACTGCTGCAGACAGAGACCTCATGATGATACCACCTGCATTGCTGTTCTCCAGGAGAACCACCGAATCAGCGGGCCACATCTGCAAACCAGAAGCTTCAGGACCACTGAGTTCAGCTGGAAGCTGGCCGAGTCACCAAACTCCACACACTGTATACTCCTTTTTATTGCACCAGAGTCTAACCCGACCAATCTATCCCTCCCCACTATGAAACCTATTCTGCAGGATTTCTGCCAATGTTTCAGCAGGATAATACCTGTGGAGGTTCTACCCCACTGTATCCAATTGGAAAGGTCCTACTCACACCCATGCTGGGGGTGGTGGTAGATTTTACCGCTCTATTTTGCCAGTGTTTTTGCCACTATACCCAATGGATAATGGTGGTAAACCAAATCAATGTACCACAGACACGAGGATTATCGACTTTTCCCAAGAGTAAAACTGAATAGTGGGAAAGACAGGAACATGGCAGGGTCTGGCGATTGTGGCTAAGTACTGATATATGCTTTGCTGCCAATAAAATTCCTTAAGGGCCATAATAATAAGAAAGTCTTTTTATACCATAATACACAGAAGCCAAGTGCAAACATGAACTTCCATTTTAAACAAACAACTCCAATTTAGATTTTAGATCTAATTGGCATTCACTCATAAAATAGGCTTGTCCAGTTCCAAACTAGATGGATGACAACTCTACCAAGTGCTCTATCCAACCAACTGGCTCAATAGGGAAATTCAACATTTTATTTTCATGTATTCTGTCTCGAGTACATTATAACAACAGAAAATGTTTGAATTGCATAACAATTCTAAGTCAGCATCTGGTAAGGGATAATATTTACTTTACAGCTCAACAGGATCATACAAGGCAATCAATTATATATAACACTTGCATCACACAATGTCAAGCATGCCATACTTCTGTAAGAGTTCAAAAAAATCAGTCTCTGAAGTATTCTGTTAGCTTTTCCTTTACCATTCAACTCAAGGATATTTCAAGAGGTTCCACTATTAGCCAAATACAGGCAAACTAGTGAACTGTATTCAAAAGGGCAAGCTGAGGCAATACTTGCATAGCAATTACTTAATAACAGGCTGGATGTAAAGCACTGAAAAAAAAACTGGTTAAAATGAACAGAGTATTTTTGAGAAAATAATATTAGATTGTGGGTGGAATGTTGTGTTAGGTCTCCAAGATTCAGTGCGTATGGCACTTTTGGTTCCAATCTGTGTGAATTACCTGGACACCAAAAGCAAACTGCGAATTGGTTAAAAACAAAAAGTGCTGGAAATGCTCAGCAAGTCTTGCAGCATCTGTGGAGAGAGAAACAGAGTTGACCTTTCAGATCGATGACCTTTTATCAGTGCTGATGAAAGATTATCAACCTGAAACATTAACTCTGTTTCTCTCTCCACAGATGCTGCCTGACCTGCTGAGTATTTCCAGTATTTTCTGCTTTTTGTTTCCAGATTTCTAGCATCTGCAGCATTTTGCTTTGTTTCTCTGGGAGTTCCGCCAATTTTCCTTCAAAGTTAAGGTGGAAGATCAGGGAAACCCCAAGTGTAGAATAAAAGTCTTAAAGGATTAATGTTTGGGACAGTGAGAGTAACACCTCCCACTGTGATGATGATGTAAGAGGTCACATGTGTGGCTGGGGAGAAGCAAGAAGCATCATGAGAGGTAGAGGCTAGACAAGCTTATGGAAAGTGTATATAGTCCATGTAAATACAATAAATGAGTTATTCTTCAGATTTATGGAGACTCTGAGATCTCTGTAAACCAAGCTCAACTCGCATCTAAAATCCTAGCAACAATATACAACAGTTTCCCTGGGAGTTCCGCCAATCTTCCTTCAAAGGTAACGTGGACGATCAGGGAAATCCCGAGGAAATTCTCCTACAAGTTTTCTGGAGTTAGTCAAAACTCAACTAAATTTGAGGGGAGAATTTCCTTGGGGTTTTGAAGGTAGAGAAGGAGCTGCAGAGGGAGGTTAGGCAGGTTGGGCTGTCTAAAGGTGCTACATGTCTTTCTACCAGCATCTCCATTCCAACATCTGCAGGGAGAGGTAGCATGCCTCACTTTGTCAGATGCTGTTGCTGGAATCTTCTCTTCCCAAAGATGCCTGTGCCAGCAATCCCTGATGGTATCACATAGGAATTACTGACTAAACCCTATGTTTTAGCTTTCTTCAGAAGCACTCAATTCACAACATGTTTAGCTTTACATGTAAGCCTGGATGCATTTTTCCTTCTTTACTTCTTTCCTTCTTTTGATAGTTTTTCACTTTCAGCAATGGTGAACAAGGGTGAAATTCCTTTTCATTGAAATCATATTTAACAACAACTTGCATTTATATAGTGCCTTTAATGTCGGCACTTCATAGGAGCATTGCCAAACAAGTTTGACACTGAGGCACATAAGGAGATATTAGGATAGGCGAGAGGTAGGTTTTATGGTGTGTCTCAAAGGAGGAGAGGTAGAAAGGCGGGGAAGTTTTAGGAAGACAATTGCAGAGTTTAGGGCCTAGGCAGCTGAAGGCATGGCCACCAGTGATGGAGCGAATCAAATCAGGGATGCTCTAGAGGCCAGAATTAGAGGAGTGTAGAGATATCACAGGGTTGTAGACTGATGGTGATTACAGAAATAGAGAGGGGTGAGGCCATGGAGGGGATTGAAAACATGGATGAGAATTTAAAATCAAGGAGTTGCTGGACCAGGAGCCAATGTAGGTCAGCGAGCTCAAGGGTGATGAGCGAACAGGATTTGGTGCAAGTTAGAATACGGGCAGTGGAGTTTAGGATGAGCTCAAGTATTTCAAATTTACTTTGGCTCAGTCATTTGTTACCAAAGCATTTCTCAATAATTTTTGTAAAGCTCGACAATACATTTGGAACTATCAAAGAGAGATAGATGATCTGCAAATCCCTCCATGTAAAGATTAATAACTAAAGGCTTCAGGGCTGATCTACAGGAGTGATCTGAAGCATTGATAGCAATTAATGTGTAACAATTATGCTCTCTTATGTTTAATCTCTCGACCAGTGTTAAGAATTGTTCCCTACCTAATACAACAATCCCTTCCAGTATTATAACCTCCTCAGTCAGATCGCACCTTCCCCTCCTCACTTACTATGGTGAGTTTTTTATTTCTATGCAATTTATTCAATTATAAATCTATATGCATACTCAGTACTTGATTTTATATTCATTTTTTTGACGATAATGGGCCATTTCTGCTCTCATTATCAGCCAATTGGCAAACATGCTTTTTGTCCTTATAAACCTGATAGCTGGTTTTAGATACTATACTGACCAAACTCACAAGCATTGGCATAGATACCTTAAAGATCAAAATCTATCAATTTGATTTTTAAAATCTGTTCTAAAATTAACTAGACTGCACCATTTTTAATTTAAAAATTCAAATAATGTCAAGACAGTGGAGCGAAGGGATCAAAACTAAGGGTTGCATTTTTAAGAAATTCATTCATGGGATGTGGCAAGGCCAACATTTATTGCCCATCCCTAATTGCCCTTGAGAAGGTGGTGAGATGCCGTCTTGAACCGCTGCAGTCCTTATGAGGTAGGTACACCCACAGTGCTGTGAGGGAGTTCCAGGATTTTGACCAGCGACAGTGAAGGAACGCCGAAGGAAAGTCAGGATGGCGTGTGACTTGGAAGGGAATTTGCAGATGGTGGTGTTCCCATGCATTTGCTTCTAGTTGATAGAGGTCATGGGTTTGGAAGGTGCTACTTAAGCAGCCTTGTTGTGTTGCTGCAGTGTCTCTTGTAGATGGTACACATTGTTGCCACAGTGCGTCAGAGGTGGAGAGAGTAAATGTTTGTGGATGGGGTACCAAGCAAGCAGGCTGCTTTGTTCTGGATGGTGTCGAGCTTCTTGAGTGTTGTTGGAGCTGCACTCATCCAGGCAAATGGAGAATATTCCATCACACTCCTGACTTGTGCCTTATAGATGGTGGACAGGCTTTGGGGAGTCAGGTGGTGAGTTACTCATCGCAGGATTCCTTGCCTCTGACCTGCTCTTGTAGCCATGGTATTTCTATGGCTACTCCAGTTCAGTTTCCGGTCAATGATAACCCCTAGAATGTTGATAGTGGGGGATTCAGTGATCGTAATGTCATTGAATGTCAAGGGGAGATTCTCTCTTGCTGGAGATGGTCATTGCCTGGCACTTGTGTGGCGCGAATGTTACTTGCCACTTATCAGTCCAAGCCTGGATATTGTCCAGGTCTTGCTGCATTTATACATGGACTGCTTCAGTATCTGAGAAGTCGCGAATGATGCTGAACATTGTGCAATCATCAGTGAACATTCCCACTTCTGACCTTATGATTGAAGGAAGGTCATTGATGAAGTAGCAGAAGATGGTTGGGCCCAAGACACTACCCTAAGGAACTCCTGCAGTGATGTCCTGGAGCTCAGATGATTGACCTCCAACAACCACGACCATCTTCCTTTGCGCTAGGTATGACTCCAACCAGCGAAGAGTTTTCCCCCTGATTCCCATTGACTTCAGTTTTGTTAGGGCTCCTTGATGCCATACTCAGTCAAATGCTGCCTTGATGTCAAGGGCAGTCGCTCTCGCCTCACCTCTTGAATTCAGCTCTTTTGTCCATGTTTGAACCAAGGCTGTAATGAGGTCTGGAGCTGAGTGACCCTGGCGGAACCCAAACTGAGTGTCACTGAGCAGGTTATTGCTAAGCAAGTGCCACTTGATGGCACTGTTGATGAAACTTTTCATCACTTTACTGATGATTGAGAGTAGACTGATGGGGCAGTAATTGGTTGGGTTAGACCTGTCCTACTTTTTGTGTACAGGACATACCTGGGCAATTTTCCACATTGCAGGGTAGATGCCAGTGTTGTAGCTGTACTGGAATAGCTTGGCTAGGGGCACGGCAAGTTCTGGAGCAGAGGTCTTCATAACTATTGCCGGAATATTGTCAGGGCCCATAGCCTTTGCAGTATCCAGCGCCTTCAGTCATTTCTTGATATCACGCGGAGTGAATCGAATTGGCTGAAGTCTGGCATCTGTGATGCCGGGGACTTCAGGGGGAAGCACTTCTGGCTGCAGATTGTTGCAAATGCTTTCGCCTTATCTTTGATGTGCTGGTCTCCCCCTTCATTGAGGATGGGGATATTTGTGAAGCCACCTCCTCCAGTTAGTTGTTTAATTGTCCACCACCATTCATGGCTGGACGTGGCAGGACTGCACAGCTTAGATCTGATCAGTTGGTTATGGGATCGCTTGGCTCTGTCTATCGCATGCTGCTTACACAGTTTGGCACACAGATAGTCTTGTGTTGTAGCTTCACCAGGTTGACACCTGATTTTGAGGTACGCCTGGTGCTGCTCCTGGCATGCCCTCCTGCACTGTTCATTGTACCAGGGTTGGTCTCCTGGCTTGATGGTAAAAGTAGAGTGGGGAATATGCCGGGCCATGAGGTTACAGACTGTGGTTGAGTACAATTCTGCTGCTACTGATGGCCCACAGCGTCTCATGGATGCCCAGTTTTGCATTCTAGATCTGTTCGAAATCTATCCCATTTAGCACGGTGGTAGTGCCACACAACACAATGGAGGGTATCCTCAATTTTCACTATGGAGGTGGGTAACTGGAACCGCATTTGTATTTGGGTCAGGAACCCGCCTCTGGTGGGAAACTGACTAAAGTCCTGACTTTGACATGGGTGATTCCTTAATTGACATGGAGGTGGGTTTTCTGTCCAATTCGAGCCAGTGGGGGTGGAAACGAAGGCAGGTCAGTTGAAATGGGGGAACTGATTTAGACTCCCCATGGCAGCTATCACTGAGGCTGCTGGTTGTCCCGAGACAGAGATCTGCAGTTTGTACCAATACCTTCCACTGTACCACAAGGAAGTGAGATGAGTCAGTAGAGCCAGAGGCCTGGCACCTGGGGCAGGGCTGCCCCTAGGTTCATTGATGCCAACCTTGATCTAATATTGGAGGATGTGAGGGGAGGAGGGAGGTCCTCTTCCTGAAGGAGGTCCTCTTCCTCTTCGGCCGGGGTCCAGACCGTGGCCGCCATCAGCAGCAGAAGCGACATGAGAAGAACCTGGAACCAGTGCTGGAAAAGGTTCAATAACCTCATTCATCCTGGCAAGGTGAGTGCAACCCCTAACACTGCAGAAAGGTATCAGGGCTTGCATCCTCCAGCAGACACACCACCTGAGGAGCCTCAGAGCGCATGCTGCTCTTGAGCATGGGAGTGGTGTGTGCCTGGGGCACTTACCCCTCAGAATGGCTCACAGCCAAAGAGCTGCTGAGGACCTGTCACCACTGAGATATGCAGCTACTAATTGATAGGGGAAGATGACATCACACACAGATGACAACAGTGCCTTATCTCATTCTCTTTTGTCCTTGCAGAAGAAGCACACACACAATGTGAGGATGGGTGTACTTCTACCAAATAACCCCAATGAAGCAGACAGCAATGGAAGTAGCCTGGATAGTGAAAGAAGAGGCAGTCAGGCCTGGCAAAATGGGAGCTGCTGGTGGACCTGGTGGTCACTAAGGAGGTGCAGTGCATTCCACCCCAACTGATAGCGTGTTGTGCACTGAGTAACATTGTGTAACCTCAGCACTGCAGCAGTTTCTACTCTCCTCGGCTGTTTCTCATCATCTTTTCCTGTGTCTCCCACAGGTGCAGATGTCCAACTCACAGTACCCTCTTCCCCTCTCTCCATGGCCCAGAGCAGCATGAAGGAGAAGAAGCACGGTTACACCTTAAGAGCATACTGTCCACCAGTTCAAATACACTCACCTTAGTGGGTCCCCTGCGCATATAGGTGTTGTGGCACAGGGTGATGATCATGGCACTAGTGTTCAGGAGGTTACAGAGGCAGAGGTAACTGTGTTCAGGTCCCCTCGGAGGAGGAAGGACAGACACAGCCATGCTCAGCTGGGCACAGGTGCAGGATTTCAGGAGTCACAGGAAAGGAGACTCTATCTTGAACAGCAGCAGGGGATGCGCTCCTACATGTAGAATTCCCTGAGGCAGTGCGGGGTCATGGACAGAGGACGGAGGAGTCCATCCAGCTCATATGCACCACAATCGCTCAGGGCAATGAGCGCATGAGTCCCTTAATAGGGAGAGCGGCCAATCTCTAGGAGAGCCATACGCGGCATTATTCAGTGTGCATGCAGGAACTGCACACTGACATGCACAGGATCCATGAGATGCTGGGTAGCATGGACCGGTTAGTGGCGCTGGGGGTGAAGAATTCTTTGGAGGGGATGCCAGCTCCACCTCAGCCGGTGTCTTCCATCAGACATCAGGAACACCCGGCCTCAGCCTCCTTGGCCCATCTGACTGAGAGATCATCTGTGTAGCAGGGCCTAGTGACAGAGGCTGCCCCTGCAATGATGCAGGTGCAGCAGCCTCTGGAGATGCCCAGTGGGCAACCCCACACTGAGGATGACCGCCACATGCATCTCAGCTGCAAGCAGAGATGAGTGAGCAGGCTGCCTCCACCTCCTCCAAGGTCACAAGGGGAGCAGCGCGTAGGAGTGGCCAAGCGGGAAGGGCATCATATCGCACCGTGCATTAAGTGGCTCACTAGCAAGTCTTCTGACTGTCTCTGTCAACTGCTTTCCTCTCTTTACGCTGTGTCAATTTTGACACTTTAAGGCACACATCTGAGGCTCATTTTATTGCAGACATGACAGGAAATGTGGTGTGAAGTGGTGAAAGAGATAATGGGATCCTCCAACAGTGAGGTCAAAGCCTCTGGGCAGATATGCTTCCTTCATTGGCGGGAAGAGCTACATGTTCCAGACTGCGTCCTCAGTGAAAGTGTTAGCACAGGTACCTCAGACTCCCCTTCATGCCATGCCCCTCAAACTGTATCAGAGGGACTTAATTGAAACATTCCTGAATCAGAAGATCTCTGACATTCATGGCATCCACATGTGCTGTGCATCCTGAGTCATGCCCAGCGCCTCTTTCTGCAGTTGGGGCACCACTTTGTTCAGCGTCATGTAGCCAGCAGGGTAGGTAAGGGGGAAATAAGTGAATGTCGTACATTTGGATTTTTAATAGGTATTTGATCAGGTTGTTACATAAGATACACAAGTTACACAAGCTCATGGGATTCGGGTTAATATATTAGTATGGATAGAGGACTGGTTAAAGGACAGAAAACAAAGGAGGAATAAACGGGTCATTTTCAGGTTGGCAGGTTGTTATTAGTGGTGTGCCACAAGGATCAATGTTGGGGCTTCAGCTATTTACAATCTATATTAATGACTTCACTGAAAGGACAGAGTGTAAAATATCCAAGTTTGATGACAATAGAATAAAAGCAAAATACTGCGGATGCTAGAAATCTGAAATAAAAACAGAAAGTGCTGGAAATTAACATTAACTCTGCTACTCTCCACACAGATGATGCAGACCTGCTGAGTATTTCCAGCACTTTCTGTTTTTATTGTTGACAATACAAAGTGAGCTGGGAAAGTAAGCTGTGAGGAGGACACAAAAGGGAAGAAATTCATTCATATAGCACCAATCCAGATATCTTGATATCATTGAAGAACGCCATGTGTGTTGTGCATGTAGCGTCCGCCGCACTGCCTGCTTCAGTGAATCAAGGTAAATCTGCCACTAGAAGCCACGCTATGCAAATAAATTTCTCCCCAAAAGAGTCTGTAAAGGGATACAGACAGCTTACATGAGTGGGCACCAAAGTGGCAGATGAAGTAAATCTGGGAAAATGTGAGGTTATTCACTTTGGTAGGAATAGAAAAACAGATTTTTTTTTTTACATAGTGAGAAACTATCAGATGTTTGTATTCAGAGGGTTTTGGATGTCCTTGTATGAAAAACACAGGAATTTAACATGCAAATGCAGCAAGCAATTAGAAAGGTAAATGGTATGCTGGCCTTCATTGTAAGGGGATTGCAGTACAAGAGTAAGGAAGTTTTGCAGCAATTTACAAGGCTTTGATGAGACCACGCCTAGAGTACGGTGTATAATTTCGGTCTCCTTACCTAAGGGAGGATATACTTGCCTTAGAGGGGGTGAAGCAAAGGTTTTCTAGATCGATTCCTAGGATAAGATTGTTGTCCAAGAAGAGAGATTAAGTAGAATGTGCCTATACTCTCTGGCTCATTGAAACATATAAGAGTCTGAGAGGGCTTGTTAAGGTTAATGCTGAGAGGCTGTTTCCCCAAGCTGGAGAGTTTAAAAATAGGGGCCATAGTCTCAGGATAAGGGGATGCCATTTTGGACTGAGATGAGAAATTTCAACGCTGAGAGGTTTGTGAACCTTTGGAATCCTCTGTTCCAGAAAGCTGTGGATGCTCAGTCATTGAGTATATTCAAAACTGGTATTGGTAAATCTTTGGACTCTAAAGGAATCAAGGGATATGAGGAATGGCAGGAAAGTGGAGTTGAGGTCAAGGATTGACCATGATCGTACCGAATGGTGGAGCAGGATAGAGGGATCGTATATTCTACTCCTATTCCTATTTCTTATCTTCTAAATCCTTAACCTGGGTTCAGAAAACATCTTACTTCCAGGCTAATGAGTTCTGTGTGTTTTGAACATCATACAATATATGCTGAATATAGATCTAGCATTACACTAATAAAACTACTCAAATATAAGTAGCTTTATTACCAAAGTAATAGTCTTAAGGAACAAAATCAATCACATAACTTTACATAATAATTTAAGATCCATCTACATATCTGTGCTTATCCCTGCAACTTTACTTCTCTTCTCACAATCTCTGTGCTGCATTTGTAATCTTCTCTACCTATTCTACCTTTACCCGACAAATTCTAATCTATTTTGTTAATTTTTTATTTTTTAGAATTTTCACTTATTTTTCTTCGACTGTATGCCTTTTTCTATTGTCTATTTTAGAGGGGGCAGTGACATTATTAGAAACATTTTTTCATAGGATGAAAACTAATGTTAAATGTTGGTGTTGCAATTAAAAGTCCATTTTGTGTAGATTGACATGATGGTGTAGTAAAGGCAACTTGACTAGTTATTTTTTCTCAGTGCTTTAAGAGTTAATAAGGGTGAGAACTGTTACCCCATTACCACTCATTGGTACAAAAGGCCATCGCTTTGAAACATACAGTCAGACTATTTTTTATTTTGACGAATTGGATTTGTAAATCTAGGCTGTCCAGGAAAACTTGCATTTATGACATAGCATATTACATCTTTAGGGCATCCCAACCAATGGATTACTTTTGAAGTGCAGTTATTGTTATGCAGGCAAACATGATAGCCAATAGACACACAGCAAGGACCCACGAATAGCAAATGAAAGAATGATTAGATAAAAGCAAAATACTGCAGATGCTGGAAATCTGAAATAAAAACAAGAAATGCTGTAAATACTCAGCAGGTCTGGCAGCACTTGTGGAGAGAGAAGCAGAGTTAACATTTCAGCAGAACTGGCAGAGGCTAGAAATGTAATAGGTTTTAAGCAAGTAAAGCGGGGGTGGGGCAAGGGATAACAAAAGAGGTGTTGATAGGACAAGGTCAAAGAGAATAATTGACCAGATTAGATAATCTGTTTTGATACTTTTGGTTGAGGCAGGAGTGTTGCCCAACATACAAGCAAACTGACTGCTCATTTTCAATAGTTCCAATCTTTTATATTCATCTGAGCAGGCCAGCAGGGCTCCAGTTTAACACCCCATCTATAAAATAACTCTAGAAGGTAAGTGGCTTTACAGCACTCCATGTGGGTCAGGAGTAGCAAGTTGGTCCCACACACCACTGTGTCCCCACCCTCTTAGCCCCTGAAGGAAGCTTTTGGCATCCCTTATGCTGATCGTGGCCTCCCTCTATCTACCTACTGAGATCACAGATAGCCACCCCAACCAAGCACTGATATCCTCTCCATGCTCCCTTCGTGATTAACACCCTAAGATGTTCTGATATGCAATGTTGGTGTTGCAGGACTTAGAAAATGTGTTGATTAATGCCATAGTCCTTATTTGAATGCACATCCATATCTTGGTCGACAATTCAAATCATCTATCAGTTTTTTTTTGATGTTCCTTCACTAAAGAAGATTCCAGATTAAATTCTTTAGTGCACTTAGCAAGCTGGAATATCAACCTATTGCAATTATTGTTTTGGCAAATGAAAGCACTGCAATAAGAGAGAATCAGTGACCTGTGAGATATTACAGTTGTACGATGCCACACTAGCAGACAACTGAGAGAGAACTGCCTCTTGTTTTCCAACAGTAAAGACAACATCTTCAAATAATAGCTTGCCATAGTACCTTGACCATTGCATTATTTGGACCTGTCTTTAATCACAGAAAAGACACACAGCATAGTGGATACATAGAAAAATCTCCTCGCAACCTAACTTCAGGGTCAACTGGCACCTTGAAAAGGGAATTGGATCCATATCTTTGAAAAAGCAGGACTGAGGGCAATTGAAATAGAAATACTGCTTGATTTTTGTTTCTGTCAGAGGCCACGTAAGAACTTTTTCTTCCATTACAGTTGGAGATCAGTAATTGAGTGGGAGGGGCCCATGCCATTTCCCACCTGTCCATAACAATAAGAATGGAAGCAGGTGAGAGAAGGAAGTTGTTCCATATTAGATAGCAGCAGACTAAAAAGGACTGCAAGGAATACAAAGAGAGGTTTAGAGTGCATGTATGTAAATGCACAAAATGTGATTATTAAGATTGGTGAACTACAAGCACAAATAGCCATGTGGGAATATGATGTAGAGGCAATAAAAGAAATGTGGATTAAAAATGGTGATACTGGGGGACTTTAATTATCCAAATATTGACTGGGATCATGTTAGAGTAAAGGGTAAGGAGCGAGAGGAATTTCTGAGATGTGATCAGGAGAACTCCCTTGACCAGTAATTTCTTGGTTCAATGAGGAAGGAAGCTTTCCTGGATCTGGTGCTGGGGAATGAGATGGGCCAAGTGAACGAAGTGTCTGTTGGGGAACACTTGGGTAAGAGTGAGCATTGTATCATAAAGTTTAGCTTAGTAATGGAGAACAGCAGGGAATAATCAAAAGTAGACCTAAATTGGAACTTTAATGGGGTGAGAGGAGATCTATCCAGGGTAAAATGGAACTAAAGACTGTCAGGAAAATTGGTAACAGAACAATTGGTAATTTTTCAGGAGGAGCTGATTCAGGAATAGGTGAGGTACATTCCAACAAGGGCGAAAGGTAGGGGAGACAATGCCAGGGCTCCTTCAATGACAGGGGAGATAGAGAATATGATGAAACAAAGAAAGAGGCCATGTCAGGTGAATTCTTCAAGTGACAGCCAGGCCACATACAATAAGTTGAGAGGGGAACTGAAGGTAAAAATAAGATATACAAAGAGAGAATATGAGAATGGAATGGCAGTTAACATAAAAGGGAACCCAAAAACCTTCTAACAGTGGGTAGTAAGAGGCGGGGTTAGGGACAAAGAGAGTGATATATGCTTAGAAGTGGAGGGCAAGGCTAGAATACCTAATGAGTACTTTGTATCAGTATTTAATAAAGAAGAGGATGCTGACCAAAAATCAGTAGAAGTGGATATGGTAGAAGTAAAGAAGGGCATGAAAATTGATAGGGAGAATGTACTGGAAAGGCTGGCTATGCGTAGAGTGGAAAAGTCACCTGATATGGATGGCTTGCATCCCAGGTTGCTAAAGGAAGTGGGGATGGAGATAGCAGAAGGGCTTGCCATAATTTTCCAATCTTCCCTATATGTGGGTGAGATGCCAGAGGATAGGAGAGCAGCAAATATGACACCCTTAATCAAGAAAGGGTGTAAGGACAGTTCTGGGGGCGATTTTTAAAGACCCAACGTCGCGGGTTGTGGCGGCGGGGCGAGGGCTCGAAGCTGGGAAGGCCCGCCAATATTGACAGCGGTGTCGAGGCCCCATGGTGACCTCCTGCTGCTCAGTGAGGGGAGCCCAATTCAAATATGTAAATTAATTTAAATAAACAAATTAAGTACCACTGTTACGCTCCCACCATCTGTCCTGGTGTGATATTTGTACCAGTGACCAGAATCCCGCGCCTTTGGATCCCCATCTGGGGATCCGAGGTGGAACACTGGTGGGGAGGGGAGAGCAGGTATGTCCATGCGAGAGTGGGGGAAACGGTGTCAGAGAACTTTAGGAGGGCGGATGTTCAGGTGCACTAGGTAAGTGTTTTGGTGGTGGGGGCGGGGGGAGAGGGCGGATAATTAATTTTATGATTATTGGGGGTGTTGGGAGGGGAGCAAGATAAATCTGTTTATTTTTTTAAAAATCAGTTTACATCAATGTGTAAATATTTAAATATAATGGTAGGCCTCTAAGCTCTTTAAAAATGGCATCAGCGCCTGCGCAAAGGCAGCGGATACCTTTGCCAGGGATGGACAGTCCATCCCCTCCACGTCATTGGGGTGTGTGGTCCGCCCCAGCTATCTAAATGAGCTGCCGCACTTAATATCTCGGCGGCTCTGTGACGTGTTGTTTTCCCCTGCTGCTGATTTTGGCAGCGGGCACATAAATTTCAACCCCTAGCAACCACAGGCCAGTTGGATTAACATCAGTGGTGGGTAAGGTTTTAGAAACAAAAATCAGGGAAAAAAATCAACAGGCATTTGGAGAGGTTTGAGTTAATTAAGCAGAACCAGCACAGATTTGTAAAAGACAGATCGTGCTTGACTAATCTATTTAAATATTTTGATGAAGTAACAGAGAAAGGAAAATAATGGATATTGTCTGTATGGATTTTAAGAAAGTATTTAACAAAGTATCACATAAAAGACTGGTTAACAAAGTTGAGGCTCATAGAATAGGAGGGTCAATGTGGGGTTAGATAAAAAATTGGCTGAAGGTCAGAAAACAGCGAGTTGTGGTAAGTGGCTAGTTTTCAGTCTGGAAGTTGGCAGACAGTGGTGTTCCCCAAGATTTAGTGCCAGGATCATTGCTTTTTTTGATATATATAAATGAGTTGGATGTTGGAATACAGAGTAAAATTTCAAAATTGCCAATGATACCAAACTTGGAAGTGTGGCAGACAGTGAGGATGATACCAATCAACTGCAAAACAACATAGACAGGCGAGCAGAATGGGCAGATCAAGTGACAGGTGGAATATAATGCAGACAAGTGTGAGGTGATGCATTTTGACAGAAGGAATAGGGACAGCCAATATCGACTAAATGGTACAGTTCTAAAGAGTGTACAGGAAGAGAGGGACTTGGGGATTCATGTGCATTAATCTTTGAAGGCGGAAGGACATATTGAGAGAGTGGTTAGCAAAGCATATTGGATCTCGGGCTTCATAAGCAGTGGTACTGAGTACAAAAGCAGGGAAGTTATGCTGAATCTTTATAAAGCTCTGGTTAGGCCACAACTAGAGCACTGCATTTAGTTCTACTCATTGTACTTTAGGAAGGATGTGAGGGCTTAGAAAAGGTGCAGAGGAGATTTACTAGAATGGTTCCATGGATGAGGGATTTTAGCTATAAGCTAGCTTGGAGAAGCTGGGGTTGTTCTCCTTGGAGGAAAGGAGATTGAGGGGAGATCTGATAGAGGTGTACAAGATTATGACAGGCTTAGATAAGGTTGACAAAGAAAAGCTAATGGTACAAGGACTAGCGGACACAGATTGAAGGTTTTAGGCAAGCGATGCAGCAGGATGTGAAAAGGAACTTTTTTATGTGGATCTCACTGCCTACGAAGGTGGTGGAAGTAGAGATGATGAATGATTTTAAAAGGAAATTGTATGGGCATGTGATGGAAATAAACTTGCATGGCTACGGAGATGCAGTGGGGAATGGGACTGATTGGATTGCTCTACAGAGAGCCGGCATGGGCTCGATAGGCCTAATGGCCTCCTGCTGTGTCATTAGGACTCTATTACTCTATGAGTGCAGTCTCACCCAGCTGGATGACAGTGGAGTGGCATTGGATGGTGTGTGAACCATGTGAAAGGCTGCAGACAGGGCAAGAAGGATGAGAAGTTACAGTTTACAACTGTCAAGGGATATGGAGATAGGGAGGCAAAGTGGAGTTGATTTAAAAGTTCAGCCAAGATCTTACTGATTGGCTGCACAATTTCACAGGGCAGTATGGCGTCATCCTGCTCCTATGTTCATATGTAACCAGCAAATGTTCTTTTTATCCATTAATTTTTGAACCCAACCACAAAACACTCACTTCCAGTTTTGGTTTGGGAGGCCTGTGACTAACCTGCTCTCTGGACACAGGTCCTTAATTTAAATAGTTTAATGAGGTTGTGTGCTTCAGATTTTAGCTCTGTTTTAGGTTTAATGGCTGCCAGCTGCATTTCCCCAGAGACTGGGAAACTCAGCAGCTGAAGGTAGATGAAAATGCTGGCCACAGCAGTGAGAGCCTTTCAAGTGCTGCTTTTTCCTCTGACCCCCAAGCTACTTTGTTAATTTCCCCATGATAGGACCTCTGTGATCGTGACTGCCACAATCTTTGCAACCCCTCACCCATGTCTTAGGCCCTCATCTATTTCTCCGCACATCCCCGCACCCCCCGCCACCACCACCACCCGCACCCACCACCGACGTCTCTTGCAAAACTGTTCTCTCCATGCCCCTTCTCAATCTCTCTGGGCTGCCCAATTTGAAGTCTCCCCTTCCCCCCCACCGACCTGGACCCTCTCCCCACGATGTCCCCCTCCAGCCTGATCTCTCTGTACTTTCGCCTTCGACGTCACCCCATTCACACGTCCTCCCTCCCTTCTCTCTTACTGCCTGACAGTGGGCCTGGTGTCACAGGCCTTCCTACTCACCAACCAGCCAGCCTGCCTCTCAATCTGACTGATATAAGCTGTGAAATGGAGTCCAAAAATGTCCTGCCATTAAATTCAGCAGGACCTCCGGGAAGCCTACTCTTACACCTCCTCCCTGGTTCGTCCCCACCTGCCAGTAAATGTCAGAGCCCTACTGTTTTCATAAACTCTTCATCCATTTCTCATGAGTATGTCATCAAAGTCTGTAATCGAAACAAAATGTTTATAGTGGCTCAGCACCAACTCTCAGACACTTCTTCCTACTTCCCCCTGGACCATGAACCCACACCGAAAATCAAGCAACTGTCCACAGGACTGTCACTGACTTCACCTCCTCTGGAGATCTTCCCTCTACAGCTTCCAAACTCATAGTCCTGCAACCCAGGACAGCCCACTTCTACCTCCTTCCCAAAATCCACAAACAGGACTGTCCCAGCAGACCCATTGTTTCAGCCTGTTCCTGCCCCACTGAACTTATTTCTTCCTATCTTGACTCTATCTTTTCTCCGCTGGTCCAGTCTCTTCCCACCTACATCCATGACTCTTCTGATGCCCTATGTCATTTTGACAATTTCTAGTTTCCTGGCCCCAACCTCCTCCTCTTCACTATGGACGTCCAATCTCTCTACACCTCCATCCCCCACCAGGACGGTTTGAGGGCATTCCGCTTCTTCCTTGAGCAGAGGCCCAACAAGTCCCCATCCACCACCACCCTCCTCCACCTGGCTGAACTTGTTCTCACATTGAACAACTTCTCCTTTAACTCCAGTCACTTCCTTCAAGTAGGGTACCCGCATGGGCCCTAGTCATGGCTGTCTTTTTGTGGGATATGTCGAACGTTCCTTGTTCCAGTCCTACTCAGGCTCCCTCCCCCAACTCTTTTTCCAGTACATTGATGACTGTATCGGTGCCGTTTCCTGCTCCCACCCAGAACGAGAAAACTTTATCAACTTTGCTTCTAATTTTCACCCTTCTCTCACCTGCACAGTGGCGCAGTGGTTAGCACCGCAGCCTCACAGCTCCAGCGACCCAGGTTCAATTCTGGGTACTGCCTGTGTGGAGTTTGCAAGTTCTCCCTGTGTCTGCGTGGGTTTCCTCCGGGTGCTCCGGTTTCCTCCCACATGCCAAAGACTTGCAGGTTGATAGGTTAATTGGCCATTATAAATTGCCCCTAGTATAGGTAGGTGGTAGGGAAATATAGGGACAGGTGGGGATGTGGTAGGAATATGGAATTAGTGTTGGATTAGTATAAATGGGTGGTTGATGGTCGGCACAGACTCGGTGGGCCGAAGGGCCTGTTTCAGTGCTGTATCTCTAAACTAAACTTACCTCCCCTTCCTCGACTTCTCTGTCTCCATCTCTGGGGATGGGCTGTCTACTAATATTCACTATAAGCCCACTGACTCCTCCAGCTACCTCGCCACACTTCTTCACACCCTGCCTCCTGTAAGGACTCCATTTCATTCTCCCAGTTTCTCTGTCTCCAACGCATCTGCTCTGATGATGCGACCTTCCATGACAGCACATCTGATATGTCTTCCTTTTTCCTCAAACGAGGACTCCCCACCCCCCCCACCCCCCTCCCCACTGTGGTTAACAGGGCACTCAACCGTGTCCGGCCCATTTCCCGCACCTCTACCCTCACCCTTTCCCCTCCCTCCCAGAACCGCGACAGAACCCTTCTCCTCACTTGCCACTCCATCAGCCTCCATATCCAAAGGATCATCCTCCGCCATTTCCACCATCTCCAGCGTGATGCCACTACCAAAGGCATCTTCCCCTCCCTTCCCCTGTCAGGGATTGTTCCCTCCGTGACATCCTGGTCCACTCCTCCATTATCCCAACCACCTCGTCCCCTTCTCACGGCACCTTCCCCTGCAATCACAGGAGGTGTAATACCTGCCCATTTACCTCCTCTCTCCTCACTATCCAAGGCCCCAAACACTCCTTTCAGGTGAAGCAGCGATTTACTTGTACTTCTTTCAATGTAGTATACTGTATTCGCTGCTCACAATGTGGTCTCCTCTACATTGGGGAGAACAAACGCAGACTGGGTGACCGCTTTGCGGAACATCTCCGCTCAGTCCGAAAGCATGACCCCGAGCTTCCGGTTGTTGGCCATTTCAACACACCCCCCTGCCGTCATGCTCACATCTCTGTCCTGGGATTGCTGCAGTGTTCCAGTGAACATCAACGCAAGCTCGAGGAACAGCATCTCATTTACCGATTAGGCACACTGCAGCCTGCCGGACTGAACATTGAGTTCAATAATTTCAGAGCATAATGGGCCCCCCATTTTACTATTATTTTTAGTTATTTTTTTTCTTTTTTGTGTTTATTTTATTTTATTTTGTTCAGTTTGTTTCGACTGTGTCTACCTACTGTGTTTTTATTTTTCATGTTTGTGCTTGTGGCTGTTTAGTTTTCAGTCCATTAACACCCTATCTGTACTAATGCTTTGTCTTTCAACACACCATTAACATATTGTTTGCCTTTGCTCCATGACCTTCTGGTCAGCTATTCTGTGACCTTGTCCTATCAACACCTTCTCCTTTGTTATCTCTTGCCCCACCCCCACTTTACCTGCTTAAAATCTTTTACATTTCTTATATCTGCCAGTTGTGAAGAAGGGTCACTGACCTGAAACGCTAACTCTGCTTCTCTCTCCACAGATGCTGCCAGACCTGTTGAGTATTTCCAGCGTTTCTTGTTTTTATTAAACAAAAACATAGCCATGCTCCTTGAAGCATTTTAATTCACTAATTTCATACAACTTGTTTGACCTTGCTTGTTTGAAATATGTGCTATTTGAGGAAGAACAGGGATGAAAAACAAACATGCATAATGTGTTGTGTGCACTCTCCCAGATTACTCAATTGGGGTTCATTCTGAGTGCCCTTTACTGGCGCTAATGGAGTGGTAATGTCCTCACTATGGGGTCTGTCGCCTTACCACCCCCAAAATGTGGCAGCCCCCATTTTAAAGGGGGCAAACCACCTTCTGTCCAAATGCCCACCTGTTTTAAGCAATAGACAGCTTTTAATATAGAAATCAGGGTCCTATGATGTAAGCAGGATGCAAATTGCCATTTTGGGTAGGATCTATTCAGACCCTGCGTTAGCCTCTAGGCTAAAATTGGTTCTACGGGAATTGGAAGTGAAGAGACACACTAAGAGAAAGCATTAAATTATTCTTGTGGGCTTGTGAGGAGCAGGAGAACACCCCCGGGTTCCACAAAAAGAATTTGGGTTGCTGTTGTCCTGGAACCCCCACTCTCCACGATTGTGACCCCCCACCACAACTTGCCTTGCTATTGGCAGTGTTCAACTTGGCGAGTTGTGTCAGGACATCCAATTGGAGCCCTGCAGCTCAGCTGAAGCATTACAATGCTGCAGCCTCACAATCTCAGAGGCTTCTTCTCCGCCAGAATGGGAAGCTGACCAGATCGCCCCATTACTCGGCTGTCCAAAAGTCAAAATTCATCCCTGTATTCCGGTGGGTGAGTGAGGAGTTCTCCCACCATGTACTACAACATGCCCACAGGTAAGAAGGGAGTTCAAGTGGACTGATTTTTATGTTTCATTACCATATATTGCATTGTGCCAGAATTCTATACAAACAAACCTTTCAACTTTGCTATTCACTTTTCATCTGAATCTTTGCACCATTTTATTAATGTAGCTACTTACATAGCTTTAAAGAAACATAGAAAACAGAAGCAGGAGTAGGCCATTTGGCCCTTCGAGCCTGCTCCGCCATTCATTATGATCATGATTGATCATCCAACTCAGTAAACTGTTCCCGCTTTCGGCCCATATCCTTTGATCCCTATAAACCCAAGAGCTATATCCAACTTCTTCTTGAAAACATATATAGAAACATAGAAAATAGCAGCAGGATTATAATTAATATGAAGTGTGTTAGTAACTTAATTTATTAACAAAAATATGAAAAGTACTCCGTTTAAATAGTTATCTGAAGAAATGAAATAAATGGAACAAATGGAATTGCCATTGTACTTGACTTTGGAAAATGTTCTACTATAATATTAAACAGCAACATAATTATGTTCAATTAATCATGCATCCTTATCACAATACTGTAATTAATTCTGAACATAACCATATGCATAATTACTCAGAATTTTACACAGCAAATTAATCTTTTTGTGAAATTTGATTTGCTCCGAATTCTAAGTTCCTTACCTTGCTGAATGATGAGCAGATGAGTTGGTAATTGCTTCATTTAAACATAATTATTTACACTTTTGCATTAATTTTATTTTTGACTCTGAATGTAGACATTAGGGGTAATATCAGTGTCTATTTCTTGAAGTTAGCTTTCATTTCACTATATTTTTGTGAATAATTTAAAAAAAAAAGTTTTCTTACTCCTTTTCTCCCTTCCTCTGTAGGAAGTGAAGACTCAAGTGGGGCTATGGATTAATGGATACAGTCACAGTTTAGTACTTCAACCATACCGTTCAAGAAAATTCAGGCCAATTAAACTTACTAGTACACTACTAACATCCTAACTACTAATCACTTGGCGAAATATAAATTAATCAGGGCCAGTCAGCATTGGTTTCTGAAAGGCAGGTCGTCCTTCATCAACCTTGCTGGATTTTTTGAAGTAATAACACAGGATAAAGGAAATACAGTGGGTGGGATTTATATAGATTTTCAAAGAGCATTTGATGAAGAAACCATAGAAGAGATTCACAAATTAAGGGGAATGTGGCCAAATGGCTAGAGAGAAGTTTGCAGAGCAGAAAGCAAGGGTAGGGGTAAGAGAAAGTTTCCCACATAGGAAAGATGTTTCACAATGACCACTCTTATTTACTGTACACATAAAATATTCTGAGCTTAGTATATATAAAGTTAACCTCTCAGTATTTCTGGCTTAATACAGCAGCAGAAAAGTAGATTGCAAATTACATTGCTTTACACTAAATGAATAATGTTATGTTTCTGTTCAGGAAGCTGCCTTTTGAACAGCATGAGTACAGACTGTCCAATGTCAAGTCAAGGCATGAATCCATTTTTAAAAAAAAATCTTCTGCTCATTTTATATTTCCTTTTTGCAAACTTCTAATTCCCACCTAAATTGATGAACTCCACCATAATAGTTTATGGTAGAGGATTTCACATTTTAACCACAAAGATATCTTATCAATACTTTTTAGTGATTATCTTAAATATATGCCCTCTTGAAGCATCTCACCAGTTAGTGGAAACAAGTCTGCTAATGTCATCAATGCTGATTTCTGCACTATAGGTTAATTTCTCTAAAAAGCCAATCATGCCACTTTAAGGCTTATTTGTTTTGGAAAGTACATGTTCGTATATTAGGTCAAATTTTAGAAAGTCATTTGTTTACACAACTACCATGTAAAAACACCCGTAAACTAGCTCCAAACTGGTGAATATCCGAGTTCCAGTACCTTATTATTTCTCAAACTTCACCAGCCCTCACAAATGTTAGCTGTACAGCTTGAAATGTGAACAGACCGACATATGTGCATGAGTCGTACCTCTTTTAAATAAACTGCACCATCTCAAATTTTATATGCATATATCTTGATCAACATGTAATTAGGGAGACCAAGAATTAATGTTGATTAAAATACGTCATTTACACATCAGACATGTATCCTTGGGGATTCATTATTTTCTGGCAGAAGTGCAGGCAAGCAACTGTCCAATGACACATCTTGGACATATGTTCTGAAGCCAACAATTAGCTTTTAATAAGAGCAAAATACTGTGGATGCTGGAAATTTGAAATAAAAACAGAAATTGCTAGTAAAACTCAGCAGGTCTGGCAGCATCTGTGCAGAGAGAAGCAGAGTTAACGTTTCAGGTCAGTGTCCCTTCTTCAGAACTGGCAAATATAAGAAATGTAAAAGATTTTAAGCAAGTAAAGTGGGGGTGGGGCAAGAGATAACAAAAGAGAAGATATCCATGTGAATTCCAACGGAAGTTTCATCCTTCGGGTTTTGAATCCACCCAGGATTACAGGTATCTCTGAGAAACAAACGTTCCTCGGACTGCTGCTCTCACCGCATCCTGAGATCCACACTCCGTGCCATGCGCCGCCATATGTACACACTGGACCTCTCTCTCCAGAAGCACCGCCTCACCTTATCTCAAAGCTGTTCTAGTCTGCAGTTTCATTTCATTCTTCCTCTCATCCGACGCATTAACAAAAAACATTTTTTCCTCCTTTCAGGTGTTAGGGAACGCAAGCTCCAGCAGCTGTTGGGGACGAATGCCCCTCGAGATCCTTCTTCCCCTTCACTTCCCTCTGACCCCTTCTGATCTGACCCCTTGTCGTGTATTCACTATACCCTCTGACCATCCCCTCTCTGACAGTGAAAGTTCTGTACTCAGCAAAGGACTAAATTTTATCCCCTTCCGCCCCCACCTCAATGAATTCCATGCTCGGCGTTCGCCTCCGTGCTCACTTCTTTGTCAGGAGTCCTCCCCCCGACCAGCAGACACATTCACCTGCCTCCAGCATTACCCTCTACCTGGACCCCTCCCTCTGGCCTCTTACCAGCTCTTGATCTTTTCATTGAAAACTGTCGGCCGTCTCAATTTCTCTGCCCGCCTCACTCACTCCAACCTTCCCCCCTCTGAACTTGCCGCACTCCGTTCTCTCAGGTCCAACCCCGACATTGTCATCAAACCTGCAGATAAGGGTGGTGCTGTTGTTGTCTGGCGTATTGACCTCTACCTCGCAGAGGCTCAGTGCCAACTCTCAGACACTTCTTCCTACCTCCCCCTGGACCATGGCCCCACCACCGGAAATCAAGCTACTGTCCACAGAACTGTCACTGACCTCATCTCCTCTGGAGATCTTCCCTCTACAGCTTCCAACCTCATAGTCCTGCAACCCCAGACAGCCTGCTTCTACCTCCTTCCCAAAATCCACAAACAGGGCTGTCCCGGCAGACCCATTGTTTCAGCCTGTTCCTGCCCCACTGAACTTAATTCTTTCTATCTCGACTCTATCTTTTCTCCCTGTCCAGTCTCTTCCCACCTACATCCATGACTCTTCTGACACCCTATGTCATTTTGACAATTTCCAGTTTCCTGGCCCTAAACACCTCCTTTTCTCCATGGACGTCCAATCTCTCTACACCTCCATCACCCACCAGGATGGTTTGAGGGCTCTCCGCTTCTTCCTTGAACAGAGGCCCAACCAGTCCCCATCCACCACCACCCTCCTCCGCCTGGCTGAACTTGTTCTCACATTGAACAACTTCTCCTTCAACACCACTCACTTCCTCCAAGTAAAAGGTGTTGCTATGGGTACCCACATGGGTCCCAGTTATGCTTGTCTTTTTGCGGGATATGTCGAACATTCCTTGTTCCAGTCCTACTCAGGCCCCCTCCCCCAACTCTTTTTGTGGTACATTGATGACTGTATCGGTGCCGTTTCCTGCTCCCATCCGGAACCAGAAAACTTTATCAACTTTGCTTCAAATTTCCACCCTTCTCTCAGCTTTACATGGTCCATCTCCGACACTTCCCTTCCCTTACTTGACTTCTCTGTCTCCATCTCCAGGGATAGGCTGTCTACGAATATTTATTATAAGCCCACCGACTCCCACAGCAACACGACTACACTTCTTCACACCCTGCCTCTGGAAGGACTCCAGTCCATTCTCCCAGTTTCTCCATCTCCGACGCATCTGCTCTGATGATGCTACCTTCCATGACAGTGCTTCTGATATGTCTTCCTTTTTCCTCAACCAAGGATTTCCCCTCACTGTGGTTGACAGGACCCTCAACCGTGTCCGGCCCATTTCCTGCACCTCTACCCTCACCCTTTCCCCTCCCTCCCAGAACTGCGACAGGGTTCCCCTTGTCCTCACTATCCACCCCATCAGCCTCCAGATCCAAAAGATCAACCTCCGCCACTTCTGCCACATCCAGCGTGATTCCACTACCAAAGGCATCTTCTCCTCCCTTCCCCTGTCAGCATTCCGAAGGGATCGTTCCCTCCACGACACCTTGGTCCACTCCTCCATTACCCCCACCACCTTGCCCCCTTCCCACAGCACCTTCCCCTGCAATCACAGGAGGTGTAATACCTGCCCATTTACCTCCTCTCTCCTCACTATCCAAGGCCCCAAACACTCCTTTCAGGTGAAGCAGCGATTTACTTGTACTTCTTTCAATTTAGTATACTGTATTCGCTTCTCACAATGTGGTCTCCTCTACATTGGGGAGACCAAACGTAGATTGAGTGAAAGCTTTGCGGAACACCTCCACTCAGTCTGTAAGCATAACCCCGAGCTTCCGGTTGCTGGCCATTTCAACACACCCCCCCTGCTCTCATGCTCACATCTCTGTCCTGGGATGGCTGCAGTGTTCCAGTGAACATCAATGCAAGCTCGAGGAACAGCATCTCATTTACTGATTAGGCACACTACAGCCTGCCAGACTGAACATTGAGTTCAATAATTTCAGAGCAAGACGGGGGTGGGGGGAGGGTGGGGAGGTGAAGGGGATTTTGACTTTTTGACACACTGGGCTGGATTTTATCATAGGCGGACAGGAATTCGCCACCGATGTAAAAGTCGGTGGCGAACCCTCTTGCGCCTACCCAGGGGATCTTATCCTCATTTTACGAATCCCTGGGCTTTAACTGTCCCGAGTTGGGACCTCCACCCGCTTGAGGGAGGAAGTCCCGCCTCATTGAGCTGCCGGCCAATCAGTGGGCTAGCAGCTCTTAGTCCCAGCAGCACCACCGGAGGCGGTGGCCACTGCTGGGACTGCAGCCCAGCCGACCTGATGGAGCCTGGAGTCCAGGTAAGTTGGGCTTTCCTCACCAGGGGAATCTGGAGTGGTCGTTTGGGTGGAGGGGGGCATCTTGGGTCCCGGGGATGGGATGAAAGGAGGGGGCAGCCCTCAATTGAACACCCCGTGCCCAACTGCCATGGCCCCCCACCCTGGGTGCGGTAAGGCTGGCAGCTATCGCCGGACGCACTTTCACGTCCCCTGCACACCTGCTTGTCATGGGTAAAATAACTATGGAGGGTGGCGAGGGCCCTTACGTTACGTGGCCACTGAAGGGCCTTGATTGGGTTCAGGCGGGCAGGCCGTTTTCCCGACCACCTCCACCCCCCCCAACCCCCTAAACTTGACCGGAGGTGGGAGCGGGGCAGGTAGGCCTCCCGGAATGTCCCACTCAATTTTACTCTACCCCCACGACGCCATCCGACCCGCTGGGGCGGCGTAGAATTCAGCCCACTGGGACCTGCACAGGGGTGGGGGTGCGTGCAGGAAGACAGGAAGTTGGTGTTTCCCAGCAAGTTGTGTTTATGTTACACCACTGACAGGCTCTCCACCCAGGTTTCCAGCCCCAGGTGGGGGTTGTCAGAGACCTGAGGGTGACGTGGTCTGAAGCATGAGGGTGGATTGGAGGCCTTGGGTGAGAGGGGTGTGGAGGGAATGATTGGAGGCCTCGAGGAGGAGGTTGGGGAGAGAGATTGGAACGGTCGGACATGTGCAATCACGGGCAACTGGCACTTACCTCCTAGATTCAACAGTTCTTACCTTGGGAAACCCAGCCATCCAGAGTGAGATTTAAAATTTTACATAAAAGTATGGCATGCAGCCTCATTTTAATATTTAAATTGCCAACCCCACTCCAGGGAGTAGGTTGGCTGGCCAGACCCCACCCAACTCCCGCACACCCACTCTGGTAATACCAGAAGTGGGCGAGTTGAAGGCGTGTTGGGGTAGTGATTCAGATTTTTTAACACTTTAACCTCCTATCTGACCCAAAACTGTCTTTTTGTTTTGGGGGTTGGGGGAGGGGACAAGGTAAAATCTCCCCTCACCCTCAGTCTGTTCCAACTGAACAGTTAACTTGAAACATGGTTGGATAACGAAGCATAGGGTAGTGTAACTATTAGTAATTTATATCCTTCCATAAAGTATGATCAAGTTACTCTTCGTTCGAATCACTGCAATATTTTTCCTGTCACATCAACAGCTTCAGTCAGAAGTAAGAATTGTGCCTCATCAATAATGTATTAATAGTGAAAATTCTGAGTTCAAAACAAAATCCAAATCAAGTTTTTATTCATCATGCTTCATTAGTGTACTGACATAAGTTGCTTTCAGAACTCTAATATGAAAGAAATTCTGATGTCATGATGCTGACAGGAAAAAGGAAAATTTGAATAGAAACACAGCTTGATCAAAGGTGTTGAAGCCGAATCCAAACTAATGGGAAACAGTGAAGTTAAAATGCATAACCATGGCATGATGTTTGTCACAGGAAATCTTGAAAAGAAGCAGAAGAGCAGGGAGACTTAAGGTAAAAGCAAAATACTGTGGATGCTGGAAATCTGAAACACAAACAAGAAATGCTGGAAATACTCAACAGGTCTGGCAGCATCTGTGGAGAGAGAAGCAGGGTTAACGTTTCAGGTCAGTGACCCTTCTTCAGAACTGGCAGATATAAGAAATAAGATTTTCAGCAAGTAAAGCGGGGGTGGGGCAAGAGATAACAAAAGAGGTGTTGAAAGGACAAGGCCACAGAATAGCTGACCAGGAGGTCATGGAGCAAAGGCAAACAATATGTTAATGATGTGCCGAAAGACAAAGCAATAGTACAGATAAGGTGTTAATAGACTGAAACTGAACAGCCAGAAGCACAAACATGAAAAATAAAACGCAGTGGGTAGGCACAGTAGAAACAAACTAAAATAAAATAAACACAAAAAAGAAAAAAGAAAAAAGAACTAAAAATAAAAGTAAAATGGGGGGCCCGTCATGCTCTGAAATTATTGAACTCAATGTTCAGTCTGGCAGGCTGTAGCGTGCCTTATCGGTGAATGAGATGCTGTTCCTCGAGCTTGAGTTGATGTTCACTGGAATACTGCAGCGTGACTAGGGGTCATGAGTTCAAAGTGAGAGGGGAAAAGTTTAGGGGGGATATGCGTGGAAAGTTCTTTACGCAGAGGGTGGTTGGTGCCTGGAACGCGTTGCCAGCGGAGGTGGTAGATGCGAACACGATAGCGTCTTTTAAGATGTATCTAGACAGATACATGAATGGGCAGGAAGCAAAGAGATACAGACCCTTAGAAAATAGGCGACATGTTTAGGTAGAGGATCTGGAACGGCGCAGGCTTGGAGGGCCGAAGGGCCTGTTCCTGTGCTGTAATTTTCTTTGTTCTTTGTTCTTAATCCCAGGACAGAGATGTGAGCATGAGAGCAGGGGGGTGTGTTGAAATGGCCAGCAACCGGAAGCTCGGGGTCATGCTTTCGGACTGAGTGGAGGTGTTCCGCAAAGCTTTCACCCAGTCTGCGTTTGGTCTCCCCAATGTAGAGGAGACCACATTGTGAGCAGCGAATACAGTATACTACATTGAAAGAAGTACAAGTAAATTGCTGCTTCACTTGAAAGGAGTGTTTGGGGCCTTGGATAGTGAGGAGAGAGGAGATAAATGGGTAGGTATTACACCTCCTGCAATTGCAGGGGAAGGTGCAGTGGGAAGGGGACGAGGTGCTGAGGGTAATGGAGGAGTGGACCTGAGTGTCGCAGAGGGAACGATTTCTTCAGAATGCTGACAGGGGAAGGCAGGGGTAGATGCCTTTGGTAGTGGCATCACGCTGGAGGTGGTGGAAATGGCGGAGGATGATCCTTTGGATCTGGAGGCTGATGGGGTGGAAAGTGAGGACAAGGGGAACCCTGTCACAGTTCTGGGAGGGAGGGGAAAGGGCGAGGGTAGAGGTGTGGGAAATGGGCCGGACACAGTTGAGAGCCCTGTCAACCACAGTGGGGGGGGAATCCTCGGTTGAGGAAAAAGGAAGACATATCAGAAGCACTGTCATGGAAGGTAGCATCATCAGAGCAGATGCGTCGGAGATGGAGAAACTGAGAGAATGGAATGGAGTCCTTACAGGATGTGAAGAAGTGTAGTCGAGGCAGCTGTGGGAGTCGGTGGGCTTGTAATGACTATTAGTAGACAGCCTATCCCCAGAGATGGAGACAGAGATGTTGAGGAAGGGGATGGAAGTGTCGGAGATGGCCCATGTAAAGCTGAGAGAAGGGTGGAAATTAGAAGCAAAGACGATAAAGTTTTCTAGTTCGGGGCGGGAGCAGGAAACGGCACCGATACAGTCATCAATGTACCGCAAAAAGAGTTTGGAGAGGGGGCCTGAGTAGGACTGGAACAAGGAATGTTCGACATATCCCGCAAAAAGACAGGCTTAACTAGGGCCCATGCGGGTACCCATAGCAACACCTTTTACTTGAAGGAAGTGAGTGGAGTTGAAGGAGAAGTTGTTCAATGTGAGAACAAGTTCAGCCAGGCGGAGGAGGGTGGTGGTGGATGGGGACTGGTTGGGCCTCTGCTCAAGGAAAAAGTGGACAGCCCTCAAACCGTCCTGGTGGGGAATGGAGGTGTAGAGAGATTGGACGTCCATGGAGAAGAGGAGGCGGTTGGTGCCAGGAAACTGGAAATTGTCAAAATGACGTAGGGTGTTAGAAGAGTCACGGATGTAGGTGGGAAGAGACTGGACCGGGGAGAAAAGATAGAGTCAAGATAGGAAGAAATAAGTTCAGTGGGACAGGAACAGGCTGACACAATGGGTCTGCCGGGACAGTCCTGTTTGTGGATTTTGGGAAGGAGGTAGAAGCGGGCTATCAGGTTGGAAGCTGTAGAGGGAAGATCTCCAGAGGAGATGAGGTCAGTGAAAGTCCTGTTCGTGATGTTCAGTGGTGAGGTCATGGTCCAGAGGGAGGTAGGAAGAAGTGTCTGTGAGTTGGCGCTGAGCCTCTACAAGGTAGAGGTCGGTACACCATACAACAACAGCACCACCCTTGTCTGCAGGTTTGATGACAATGTCGGGGTTAAGATGGTTTAGATGCACAAATCTAAATTGACAAACAATAACAATAATTTGTATTTTTGTGGAGACCTTAATGTAAACAAATACCCCAGGGTGTTTTACAGACAAAAAGTGAGACCAAGCAAAAAGAGACAGGAAAAGGGTTGATTAAAGCTTGGTCAAAGAGGCAGGTTTAAGCAGGCTTTCAAACTAATCGGGAGAGGTCAAAAGGAAGAGAGGTTTAGGGAGGGAATTTCAGAGCTTTGGATATAGATGGCTGAAGTCATATTAGTCATAGAAACATAGAAAATAGGAGCAGGAGTCGGCCATTCGACCCTTCGAGCCTGCTCTGCCATTCATTATGATCAAGGTTGAACATCCAACTTTGTTTCTGGCAAAGGTGGGACCTGTACAAGTTGGACGGGTTGCACCTGAACCAGAACAGGTCCAACATCCTTGCTGGGATGTTTGCTCGTGCTGTTGGGGGCTGGTTTAAACTAATTTGGCAGTGGGATGGGATACAGAATGGAGGTACAGCAGGGGGTGATGCACAGTCAAATATAGGAGAGAAACTGAGTCAGTCTGGAAGGCAGAGCAAATATAGACCTGTTAAGGCACAAGTGAAAAATGCAAGGTTGGATTGCATCTATTTTAATGCAAGGAGTCTTACAAGTTAATGGGCAGCACAGTAGCGCAGTGGTTAGCACCGCAGCCTCACAGCTCCAGCGACCCGGGTTCAGTTCTGGGTACTGCCTGTGAGGAGTTTGCAAGTTCTCCCTGTGTTAGCGTGGGTTTCCACCGGGTGCTCCGGTTTCCTCCCACCTCCAAAAGACTTGCAGGTTGATAGGTAAATTGGCCATTGTAAATTGCCCCTAGTGTAGGTAGGTGGTAGGAGAATGGCGGGGATGTGGTAGAGAATATGGGATTAATGTAGGATTAGTATAAATGGGTGGTTGTTGGTTGGCACAGACTCGGTGGGCCGAAGGGCCTGTTTCAGTGCTGTATCTCTAAAATAAAAAAAAAAGTAAGGCTGAATTGAGGGTGTTGATTAGCACATGGGAATATGATATTATTGCTATCATGGAGACATGGTTGAGGGAGGGGCAGGACTGGCAGCTCAATATTCCAGGGTATAGAATTTTCAGGTGTGACAGGGGAGGGGGTAAAAGAGGAGATGGCATTGCAGTATTGTTCCAGTGGTGGTGTTCCAATGCATCTGCTGCCTTTGTCCTTTCAGGTGGTATAGGTCAGGGGTTTGGAAGGTGCTGTCGAAGGTGCCTTGGTCAGTTGCTGCAGTGCATCTTGCAGATGGTACATACTGCTGCCACTGTGCGTCAGTGGTGGAGGGAGTGAATGTTGTGAATGGGGTGCCAATAAAGCGGGCAGCTTTGTCCTGGATAGTGTTGAGCTTCTTGAGTGTTGTTGGAGCTGCACCCATCCAGAGTATACGAGGATAAGTGTGAAATCTGTAAAAAAGCATTGGAGGATGTGATCACGTCCTATTGTCAGCCTTCCATTGGAATGTGACTTTAACAAGGTTGTTGCCATGGATTTAAAGGTATCGGACAAAGACAAGACAGGGCGGCACAGTGGCGCAGTGGTTAGCACCGCAGCCTCACAGCTCCAGCGACCCGGGTTCAATTCTGGGTACTGCCTGTGTGGAGTTTGCAAGTTCTCCCTGTGTCTGCGTGGGTTTCCTCCGAGTGCTCCGGTTTCCTCCCACATGCCAAAGACTTGCAGGTTGATAGGTTAATTGGCCATTATAAATTGCCCCTAGTATAGGTAGGTGGTAGGGAAAATATAGGGACAGGTGGGGATGTGGTAGGAATATGGGATTAGTGTAGGATTAGTATAAATGGGTGGTTGATGGTCGGCACAGACTCGGTGGGCCGAAGGGCCTGTTTCAGTGCTGTATCTCTAAACTAAACTAAAACTAAGAATATTTTCATTCTATATTTTGTAGACCTGGCAACCAGATTTAGTCTTTCTACAATAATACATAGCAAGGACAAAAGAATGATTATAGATCAAATCATGGAAAAATGGATAGGGACCAAACTTGGGGCATCAGCTAAGTTTTTGACTGATAATGAAGGGGAATTTGCCAATGATGAGTTCAGAGACATGTGTGAAAACATGAACATTACAGGTCATGAATACCACAGCTGAAAGTCCTTTCAGCAATGGACTCTATTAAACGAATCATGTGGTGATTGATGAAATGCTGCATAAAATCTTAGCTGACCAACCAAACTGCAAGTTGACTAATGTCTTGGGCGCTTCATGCAAAGAATTTGGTTCACATGGTTGGAGGATATTGGTCTATTAATTGACCTATTAATTGGTCTATGGTCAGAATCCCAAATTGTCTTCTGTACTGTGCAGCAGTCCTCCAGGTCTAGAAGGTACTAAAATTAGTTCCATTCTTTCTGCACATTTGAATACATGCATGGAGTCTGGCTTTCAAGAAGGTTGAGGTCTCAGACAAAATTCAGAGAGCTCTGAGGCAGAATTTAATTCAGGAGATTTTGGTGTAATATAATAGAGTCAGAGGGAATGGAAAGGCCCTGCTAAGGTAATATGTCGTGATGGTAAGACAGTAATTATGGAAATCAAACTGTTCAGGTTCATTCCTCATGATTAATTGGGATTCATTACAAAATCTCAGAATCTGAACAGCTGATAGAAGGAAATGAAGCACCTTGTCCCTCAAATGCTCAAGTGTTTTGTGATGAACGTCCTGAGGAACAGAATATGGTAGATTGAGGGTTGAATAGTAGAATGTGAGCGATCACGATTCTCAGGACAGAGTTATCACATCCAAAGGCCAGTTAGCCTGAGTCGGTACTCAGGTGACGTAAATTCCAGAGGGATCTGGTGAGTGAAGGGGTGACAATTGTGGGATGTGTAGAAAAATCTACTGGAAAGTTTAAATATTGGTTGAACGTTCAGGATGATGGCCAAAAAGCAAGGTCCATGAACTGGCAGAATGGGGTGTAAGAGTGGAGAGTAAGAAAGTGCAGTGGAAACTCTAATGGTGGGTCTGGAAATGACTCTTGCATCAGGAAAATGATCACGTACTGGAGAAAAAGCCTCCGATAGTGCTATGGATGATCTTACAGTAGTAGTTCTGAAAGACATTAAAGTGCTAGCATAGGCCGTAGTTTGAACAGATTACACAATGAAATGAAGACTGAAGAAGAGTTTTGCAATAGAACTAGAAGCAGAAATCCTCATGACCGTGAAGTGTTGGTGGCTGCCAATAAACTTGAGGATAAACTAATAAGAGAGGCAACACAAAAGGAGTTAGAGAGATGGAGAGAATTTGGTGTTTATTCTGAGGTACCAGATCGGGGACAGCCAGCCTTGTCACATTGATGGATTTGTATTGAAAAAGTATTTGTAGATGGGACTTATACAACTAAAGTGAGGCTAGTTGCAATAGGTTTTGAAGAGTGACTGAGTGATACAGATGTTAGAACAGTGGACTCTCCCACAGCTGGAAAAGTAATCCTCAAAATTCTTTTAGCTCTTTTGGTCACATATTCATGGGAGTGTAGATCAATTGACATAAAAGCCACGTTTTGGCAAAGTGATACTTTTCAGAGAGAAGTATTTCTGAAACCACGTAAAGAGGTAACAGATGCAGAATGAAAGCTATGGAGACTAACCAAATGCATCAATGGCCTTAATGATGCTTCCAGGATGTGGTATTTCTTGGTGAGATCTGTTTTGTTAAAGTTGGTTGTGTTTAACTAAAAGCAGATCCTACAATATTTAATTGGTATCATAAAAGGAAACATCCAGGCATCTTCATGATGCACGTTGACAATTTCTTATGGGGTGGTACTGCTGAATTTGAAAAATGTGTTATTAATAAGATTAGAGTAGAATTTAAGATTGGGAATCAGGTATGTGGGACTTTTAAGTATATTGGTTTAGATATTAAACAGACTAAGTCGGGAATAACTTTAAATCAACAATCCTATTTAGAGAGTGTTAATCATGCTAGATAATCACAGAAAGATGATGATATATCTAAAGAAGAGACAGAACAATTGCGAAGCTTTATTGGTCAATTAAACTGGTTGTGCACTCAGACTCGATCTGATGCCAGTTTTGATGCATTGGAGTTAACTACTACGATGAAACATCCAAAAGTTGAGAATGTTTTAAACGCAAATAAAACATAAAAAAAATAAATCTGGAGAAATGCATACTTAAGTTCCCATCCTTAGGCAACACAAAAAATATGAACCAAGTCATTTTTAGTGACGTTTCACATGATAATCTTGCTGATAGGGTATTCGATGGTAGCTGCTTTTACAATATTTCCGATGGGTGAAAATGGGAAATATTGTCCTTTAGCTTGGGAAGCTAAGAAAATAAAAAGGTTTGTTAGCTGCAGAAACATTGGCACTTATATGGCAGTGGATACGGGGTTCAATTTGTCAAATATTTTAGGTGAGATTCTGTACAAGGTGTGAACTGAATATAAAATGCCCATTGAATATTACGCAGATAATCATTCCTTGTGGGGAAAATGTGAATGAAAAAGGTTACCTTGCTGGATTGAAACAAATTCTGAAGTGAAAGGAAATCTCCAAAATTAAATGGGTACATGCAGGTCATCAATTATTTGATTGTTTCATGAAAATAAATGTTTGTACAGAGAAATTGTGAGGGGACCTACAGGAGGGGGTGTCTCACAATGTAATGCTCTGTACAGAATATGGAATTTATTTTGATTTGTTTTGAAATGTTTGTGCATGTTAAACCCTAAGCTTTATGTAAAGAAAAATAAGGGAATCTGTTAATTGTGTTTAATCATATGAAGGTGGAGGGTGTTAATTTGGGTCTTATTGGAGTATATATTAGGAGACACTTAATTAAACTGGGTGAAGGTTTGAGTGAGGAGCTGCATGGTCGTGTGCTTTTTACTTTGTAAAATAAATGCAAGGCTGAGTAAAGATTACCTGCAATATAATCCTTCAACAACAAGTTTTCTGCAGTTCATAGCATAATCTCATGAGGTACATGTACAGAAGGAAGCTATTCGGCACCATCATGTCCAAAACGGAGTTAGCCAGCCTAATCTCACCTTTCAGCTCTTGGTCCATAGCCCTGTAGTTTACGGCACCTTAAGTGCATATCCAACTGTTTTTTTAAATGCAATGAGGGTTTCTGTCTCTACCACCCTTTCAGGCAGTAGGTTCCAGACCTCTGGATGAGAAAAATTTACTCCTCAACTCCCCTCTAATCCTTCTCCCAATTACTTTAAATCCATGACCCCTGGTTATCAACCTCTCCGCTGATGGAAATAGGTCCTTCCTAGCCACTCGATCTGGACCCTCATAATTTTATGCACCTCAATTTAATCTCCCCTTGGCCTCCTCATTCCAAAGATAACGACCCCAGCTTATCCAATCTTTCCTCATAGCTAAAATTCTCCATTCTTGGCAACATCCTCGTAAATCTCCTCTGTACCCTTTCTAATGTGATCACATCCTTTCTGTAATGCAGTGACCAGAACTGTACACACTACTCTACCTGTGGTCTAACTAGTGTTTTATACAGTAATAGTATAACCTCCCTGCTCTTTTATGCTAGGCCTCAGCCAGTAAAGGAAAGTATCACTAATTCCTTTTTGACTGCCTTATCTACCAGTCCTGCTACCTTCAGGGATCTATGGGCCTATACTCTATGATCCCTCTGCTCCTCTTTACTTTTCAGAATCCTACCATTTATAGTGTATTCCCTTGCCTTGTTTTTCCACCCCAAATGCATTACCTCACAATTCTCTAGACTGACTCCCATTTGCTATTTTTCTGCCAACCTGACCAGTCAATTGATAGCTTTCTGCAGTCTACAACTTTCTTCCTTTACCAACCGCACAGACAATTTTTGTATCATCTGCAAACTTCTTAATCATGCCCCCTACATTTGCCTAAATTATTGATATATACCGTGAACAGAATGGGACTTAGTACTGAGCCATGTGGATCCCCAAAGGAAACAACCTTCCACTTACAAAAATGCCTGTTAACCATAACCCTTTGCCTCGTATCACTGAGCCAATTTTGGACCCAACTTGCCACTTACCTTTGGATCCCATGAGCTTTTAATTTTCTGACCAGTCTGTCATGTGGGACCTACTCAAAAGCCTTGCTAAAATCCATGTAGGCTCCTTGCCCTCCAATGGATCCTTGCTGAAGGATTTGAAGTATATTCATTCAATTACAGGGCCTCAAAAGAGTCTTGTATTGTTTCAACGCTCCTTGCTGCCTCCTCAAAAAATTCAATCAAGTTAGATACGACCTGCCCTTAACAAATCCGTGCTGTCTTCAATTAATCCGTGTCTTTCTAAATGACGATTTATACTACTTATCAGAATGTTTCCAATAATTTTCCCACCACTGAGGTTAGGCTGACTGGCCTGTAATGACTCAGATTATTTCTTCCTTCATTTTTGAACAACGGTACAATATTAGCAGTCCTCCAGGCCACAGGCATCATGCCTGTGGCCAGAGAGGATTGGAAAATATAAACAGAAAGAGGTGGAAATAGCTGGTCAGGCAGCATCGGTGGAGAGAGGATGACCTTTCATAAGAGCTTTCATCAAATGGAAGCAAGACTCTCGATGGTGCAGGGAGCCATCGACTGCACACATGCGGTTCTGTGGGCTCCCGTGTCAATGGGGAGAGGGACAGCAACCACAAGGGCTACCATTCCTTGAATGTGCAGTTGGTGTGCGATCATGCACAAGCCATAATGTCGGTGAATGCCCGCTATCCTGGCAGCAACCACAATACCTTCATGCAGCTGTCTTCAGGCCTCCAAGAAGAACCAGGGCCTGGCTGCTAGGAGACAAGGGATACCACCCTGGCTGATACATCTGGCTGATGACCTGCTCGGCTACCCATTCATGCGAGGATATCGGGTGTATAATGAAAGCCATGCAGCCACTGTAAATCTTGTAGAGTTGACCACCAGTGTGCTAAAGCAATGCCATGATGGCTCATAGGGAAGCCCTCCAGTATATGCTGGCACCAAATTCATGGTGATCTCCTGCGTCCTCCACAACATTGCCATCATGAGGGCTCAGCCACTGCAACCAGGCCTCAGGAGGCCACCTCGGGGAGGAGGAGGAGGAAGAGCAGGAGGCAGAGAGGATGCAACCGGACCTTTTCACTCCAGACTTGCTGTCCCAGAACATCTGCTCAGACTCTGCTTCACTTGGGGAACATGCCTTTACCACCATGGCTCCACTATTCCCCCCTCACCATCCTTATGGGATGCAATAAAAAACACCATAAAATCCTTTCCATAACATCTTTATCCAAAATGCTATCCATTTATATAAACAAAAATTAACTACTCACATTGTGCATTCCCTTAGTGCCTTTGCAGGTCCCTTTGCCAGGCCTAGTGCTCCTACACAGTGCTACCCCAGCGACTGCTGCTGTCTTTCACTGGGGGAGAGTGCAGGTGGCCTTGCAGAATGCCCTCAAGAGCTCTGAGCCTAGAGGGCCCAGGTTCAGACTGTACTATCTAGGTATGGATGGCAGCAGTCTAGCAACAGCAAGAGCACAGACATGAGTGACTGTGGTGGGAACATGAGTGCTATCATCCTGAGCTTTGTGCTCAACGATGCCACTGCCAACCAGCTGATGTGACACCAGGATTCCAAACTTGGTCCTGTGTACGTATTCACTCATCACTCTTCAAAGATCCAGCTTAAGGCTGCAAGATGAGCCCTGCATTAAAGTATCTCAAAGGGACAGGTACCCAAATTGGAGGTAAGGTAATTTTGGGCAACATTTTCCATTGCAAAGTGTCTAGAAGTGTCTGGAGTGTTTCTGGAGGTCTTTTGTGTTGAGCTCCTGGATTTGTGCAGAGTGTTGCTGCATTCTCACAGGGAGGGCAGAGGAGTAGGTGATCTGTCCACACAAAGGCTGCAAAAGATAGGGGGGCAGCAGTGCCTGTGCCTCTGGGTTTGCAAGATGACAAGGATATGGAGCAGAGACTATGGAGAGGGAAAGTTCTGCATGATGCTCTCTGCCAACTTGGAGCCAGACTCCTCCATGCTCCTTGACAGTGACAGAAGGCTGTCTGGCAGGGAATAGTCAATAGACCCAGCATCTTGGTGTGCATGCCTAGCAGCACTCTCCTCCCTGCCACCCCATCGTGGTCTCATCTGAATTCTCTGCAGCAGAGTTTGCAACCTCACCCTCCAGGGAGTTGGCAAACAAATCATCCTTTATTCCTGAAATACAACCAGAAAAGCTGGAAATACTCAGCAGGTCTGGCAGCATCTGAGATAAATGGAGTGAACATTTCAGGTTGATGACCTTACATTAGTGTTCTCAGAATCATAGAATTACAGAATTACAAATGATTACAGCACAAGAGGCCAGCTGGCTCTCTGCAAAAGCAACTCAGCTAGTCCCACTCACCTACCTTTTCCCCGTAGCCCTGCAAAGTTTTCCTCTTCGGATAATTATTCAATTCCCTTTTGGAAGCTATGACTGAATCTGACTCCACCGCATTCTCAGGCAGTGCATTCCAGATCCTAACCAGTCTATGCATAAAATGTTTTTCCTCATGTTGCCTTTGGTTCTTTTGCCAATCACCTTCAATCGGTGTCCTCTGGTTCTCAACCCTTCTGCCAATGGGAACAGTTTCTTCCTATCTACTCTGTCCAGATCTCTCATGATTTTGAACACCTCTATAAACTCTCCTCTCAACTTTCTCTTCCCAAAGGAAAACAGCTTCTCCAATCTATCTCCATAACTGAAGTCCCTCATCTCTGCAAACATTCTTGTAAGTCCTTTCTGCACCTTCTCTAATGCCTTCACATTCTTCCTAATGTGTGGTGCCTAGAATTGAACACAATACTCCAGTTGAGGCTGAATCAATGATTTGTGCAGGTTCACCATAACTTTCTTGCTTTTGCACTCTATGGGCTGGATTTTACCATAGGCTGACAGGACTTCGCCACTGACCTTTACGTAGGTGGCGAACTCGCTTCCGCCTAGCCCAGGGATCCGACCTGCATTTTATGGGTCCCCAGGCTTCAATTGTCCTGAGGCGGGACTTCCACCCACCTGAGGGAGGAGGTCCCGCCTCAGTGAGCTGCTGGCCAATGAGCGGGCCGGCAGCTTTTAGTCCCAGCAGCGTGACCGGGAGCGGTGGCCACTGCTGGGACTGCAGCCCAGCCGACCAAGGAGGATGCCACGGAGCCAGGATCCAAAGTAGGTTGTTGATGCCTCGCCGAGGGAATCGGGCACACCCCGGCGAGGCAAGGGTTGTCGTTTGGGGGGAAGCGGGGGTGTCTTGGGTCCCGGAGGTGGGTTGGGAGGTGGGGGCAGCCCTCAATCAGGCACCCTGTGTCCGACTGCCATGGCATCCCCCCAGCGCGCAGAAAGGCCGGCAGCTATCGCTGGGCGGTCTTTCACATCCCCAGCATGTCCGCTTGCCACGGATAAAATACCCATGCAGGTGGGCGAGGGCCCTTAAGTGGCTGTTAAGTGGTCACTTAAGAGCCTTGATTGCCCTCGGGCAGGCAGGCCATTTCCCCCCGCCCCACCCACCCGACTGCCATAAAGTTGGCCGGTGGTGGAAGCGGGGCAGGAAGGCCTCCTGGAGCCTCGCACTCAATTTTCCGCCGTCCCCATCCGCCCCCACGCCACCATCAGACCCGCTGGGGCGGTGTAAAATTCAGCCCTATGCCTCGATTTATAAAGCCTAGAATCCCGTATTTCTTATTCACCACTTTCTGAACCTTCCCTGTCACCTTCAAGTTCTGCACATATACCCCCAGGTCCCTCTGCTCCTGTACCCCCTTTAGAATTGTATCCTTTATTTTATATTGCCTCTCCTCGTTCTTCCTACCAAAATATATCTCTTCACACTTCTCTGCATTAAATTTAATCTGCCACATGTCCGCCCATTCCACCAGTCTGTCTATCTCCTCTTGAAGTCTATCACTATACTCCTCACAGTTCACAATACTTCAAGTTTTATGTCTTCTACAGATGTTGAAATTGTGCCCTGCACACCCAAGTCAAGGTCGTTAATACAGATCAAGAAAAACGTCAGTCCTAATACCGACCCTTGAGGAACACCACCTTCCTCCAGTCCGAAAAACAATCGTTCACCACTACTCTCTGTTTCCTGTCACTCAGCCAACTTTGTATCCATGCTTCCATTGTCCCTTTCATTCCATGGGTTTTAACTTTGCTGACACACCTGTTATGTGGCACTTTATTAAATGCCTTTTGGAAGTCCATATACACCACATTAACCGCATTGCTTCATCAATCCTCTCTGTTACCTCATCAAAAACTCAATCAACATAGTTAAACACAATTTGCCTTTAACAAATCCATGCTAGGTTTCCTTAATTAATCCACATTTCTCTAAATGACTGTTAATTTTATCCTGGATTATCGTTTCTAAAAACTTTCCCACCACTGAGATTAAACTGACTGGCCTGTAGTTGCTGGGCTTATCTTTACACCATTTTTTGAATAAGGGTGTAACATTTGCAATTCTCCAGTCTTCTGGCACCATCCCTATATCTCAGGAGAATTGGAAGATTATGGCCAGTGCAGTTACAATTTCCATCCTTACTTCTCACAGTCTCCTGGGAGGCATCTGATCCGGTCCTGGTGACTTATCAATTTTAGATACAGCCAGCCTTTCTAATATCTCCTCTTTATCAATTTTTTAGCCCATCCAGTATTTCAACCATCTCTTCTTTCACTATGACTTTGGGAGCATCTCTTCCTTGGTAAAGACAGATGTAAAGTACCTCATTCAGTACCTAAGCCTGCCCTCTGCCTCCATGTGCCAATCCCCTTTTTGTCCCTAATCAACTCCACCCCTCCTTTTACCACCTTTTTACTATTTATAATGCTATAGAAGACTTTTGAATTCTGTTTTATGTTAGCTGCCAGTCTTTTCTCATACTATCTCTTTGCATCTCTTGTTTCTTTTTTCAATTCCTCACTGAACATTTTATATTCAGCCTGCTTCTATTATCCTGGTTATTATTCTATCTTGGTTGTATTATCAACCTGACATCTGTAATATGCACCCTTCTTCTGATTCACATTACTCTCTATCTTTTTTGCCAACTAAGGAGCTCTGGCTTTATTTTTCCTACCTTTCTCCCTTGTGGGAATGTACCTTGACTGTAATGGAACCATCTCCTCTTTAAAGACAGCCCATCGTTCTTTTACAGTTTTGCCTGCCAATCTTTGATTCCACTTTACCTGGGCTAGATCCATTCTTACCCCACTGAAACTGGCCCTCTCCCAATTAATTATTTTCACTCTGGATTGCTCCTTGTCCTTTTCCATGCAAATCTAAACCCTATAATCATTCTCTCCTAAATGTTCCCCAACTGGCACTTGATTCACTTGACCCACCTTTTCCCAGAACCAAATCCAGCAATGCCTCCTTCCTTGTTGGGCTATAAACATACTGATCTAGAAAATTCTCCTGAACACACTTCAGAAACTCTTCCCCCTCTCTGACCTTTACGCTATTACTATCCTGGTCTATATAGGATAATAAAGTTCCCCGTTATAACTATTCCGTAGTTTTTGCACGCTTCTGTAATTTCCTCGCAAATTTGTTCCTCTATATTTCAGATTTCCAGCATCCGCAGTATTTTGTTGTTGGATCCTTTACTCCTGACCTGGCTGCAGCCCACGTTTGCCCAAGTGATCACCATGTGCTGATCCTACATCTATACTAGCCTCCAGGCTACATGCAGTGCCAGTATCTGAGCTGGTGGCTGTGAGTCTCAAATCAAGGGACTGGTCTTTTCACCAGTGCTGTGTTGTGCTCTCTCACTTCCTGCTTAGGCTGCTGTGGCTGGAAGGACTGTCTTGAGTGTCTGAAAGTAGGAAATCTGAAGGGAAATGTGGGTGTGAAGGAAAGCGGGTGGAGTGGGAAGCAAGAGGTCAATGGTCACACCATCAGCAACTTGCTCATCATGCCAGATAGCAGGATGACAGTGTGCTAGGAGTTCAGAGGGGTATAAGGCTGGAACATATCATCAATACAAATGTTTCCAGTGATGTTGGATGCCTGGGGCCCCTGTCACAGCCGGCCCCATGATGCTGAGGGCCATGTCTTCCGTAGGGTTCAGGATATATATGAGTCCTTGTCCCCCACTGGTTCTGCTCTGCTCCCTTCTATTGTGTGCCACCTTGTCCTGTGAAAGATAGGGCAGAATGTAAGAGATTGTGCAGCACTGTGTCTGGGTGATGTGCCTGTGATATTTGAATAGCTGGAGGTATGTGGAGGCACCAAAACGTAGATGTGAGGCTGGCAACATTGTAGGTGTGGGAGGGTGAGGTGGATTATCTAGCTGTTAGCCATGAGTCCTTAAGGCCACGGAGTGCTAATGGGTGAGTGATGCATGGTGCATTGAGCAGCTTGAGAGGTTGATGATGTAGGTAGTAGATGTCATGTGAAGATGCAGCCACTGACCTTAATCACCCTCCTAAGGTCATTAGACTACTTGTGGCACTGCTGTCAGGTCCTCAGGTCCAGAAACCAGGAACTGACCTCCCAGACCACCTGCTCTCTTCTGAGAGCTGGCCTTCAGGCTCTCTTGGATACACTCCACCCCTACCCCAGCACCATGGCATCTCTGCTCCTGCCCACCTCCACCACCAATGCCTCTAGCATGCATCCATCATGTTGGAACCCTATCTCTGTCCTGGTGTTCAATTTTCTTATGTTTCAAATTGCAGCAATTTTCTTCAGTGCAGCTTTCCTTTAAGAGGGACAGCCTGCCTTTAAGAAGGGAAGGCTGGCTGCACCACGATGCAGAAGCCACATACCGCATTTAGAAGATGAGTGCAACATAGGACCCATTCAGCCCAATGCTGCAATCTTTCAGCGAGGCAAGTATACCAAAATCATGTGTTGCCTCCCTCAGTCTTTGTAACAAGATAGATGAGCCGTCAGCACAAATAGAAATAAATGAATATGGTTTGATAGCTATCACAGAGATGCAGTTGCAGGATGACCAGGACTGGAATCTCAATGTTCAAGGATATTCGACGTTCCGGAAGAATAGGCAGAAAGGAAAAGGAGGTGGGGTAGCTTTGTTATTAAAGGAAGGGATCAGTGCAGTTGTGAGTATTGATATAGGTGTATGAGATCATGATGTAAAATCCGTTTGGGTAGAAATAAGGAATAGCAAGGGGAAGAAATCACAGGTGGTAGTGGTCTATAGGCCCCCGAGGAGTTGCCTCTCTGTAGGACAAAATATTAATCAGGAAATAATGGAGGTGTGTAAGAAGGGCGCTGCAATTATTATGGGTGATTTTAATCTGCATAGAGAATGGACAAATCAAATTGGCAAGGGTAGCATGGAAGATGAATTTGTAGAGTGCATCAGGGATTGTTTCTTAGAACAATATGTTGCAGAACCTACCCGGGAACAGGCTATTTTAGATTTGGTAATGTGTAATGAGGTAGAATTAATAAGAGATCTCATAGTTAAGGATCCTCGAGGGGGAAGCGATCATAATATGGTAGAATTTCAAATTCAGTTTGAGGGTGAGTAACTCAGGTGTCAAACCAGTGTCTTCAACTTAAACAAGGGCAATTACAGAGGTATGAAGAAAGAATTGTCGAAGGTGGGTTGGGAAAATAGACTACAGGGGAAGTCAGTAGCTGAGCAGTGGAAGACTTTTAAGCAGCTATTTCATAACATTCAGCAAACATTTATTCTAGTCAGAAGGAAGGACTCGAAGAAAACAATGAACCACCCGTGGACAACAAAGGAAGTTAAGGAGAGTATAAGACATATAAAGCGGCAAAAGCTAGTGGTAGGCCAGAGGATTGGGAATTTTTTAGAAACCAGCAGACCAAAAAATTAATAAAGAGAGAGAAAATTGATTATGAGAGTAAATTGGCAAGAAATATAAAAACAAACAGGAAGAGCTTCTGCGGGTATATAAAAAGGAAGAGAGTAGCTAAAGAAAGTGTGGGACTCTGAGAGGATGGGACTGGGGAATTAATAACAGGAACAGGGAAATGGCAGAAAATTTAAACCAATATTTTGCATCAGTCTTCACGGTGGAGGCCACTATAAACATCCCAACAATAATAGATGAGCAAGGTGTAAATGGGAGGAAGGAACTTGTAACATCTCCCCGAAACCTTCCTCCAATCACCTTAAAATTATGCCCCCTGGTGATAGCCCTTTCCACCCTGGGAAAAAGTTGCTGGCTATCCACTCTATCTATGCCTCTCATCATCTTGTACCCCTCTATCAAGTCACCTCTCATCCTTCTTCACTCCAATGAGAAAAGCCCTAGCTCCCTCAACCTTTCTTCGTAAGATATGCCCTCCAGTCCAGGCAGCATCCTCGTAAATCTCCTCTGCACCCTCTCTTAAGCTTCCACATCCTTCCTATAATGAGGTGACCAGAACTGAACACAATATTCCAAGTGTGGTCTAACCAGGGCTTTATAGAGCTGCAGCATAACCTCGCGGCTCTTAAACTCAATCCCCCTGTTAATGAAAGCCAACTAAGGTTGATAACAACCCTATCAACTTGGGTGGCAACTTTGAGCGATCTATGGACATGGACCCCAAGATCCCTCTGTTCCTCCACACTACCAAGAATCCTGTCTTTAAGCCTGTATTCTGCATTCAAATTCAACCTTCCAAAATGAATCACTTCATACTTTTCCAGGTTGAACTCCATCTGCCACTTCTCAGCCCAGCTCTGCATCCTGTCAATGTCCCGTTGCAACCTACAACAGCCTTCCACACTATCCACAACTCCAGCAACCTTCGTGTCATCGGCAAACTTGCTAACCCAGCCTTCCACTTCTGTTTTACAGTTGTGTATGTGTTACTTTTAGGAGAGATGGGTAGCCATAGTATAAGAACCAGAGTTAAAGACCCCCCGCCCTTAACTATAGTGCACTGAGAAGGGTTAGTTGTTGAGATGTTCCTTTGAGAAAGTGGGGAGTGTGCTATGGCCCAGGCTGGTCAAGGAAGAAAAAGGAGGATAGCCACTGTGTTAACTTGACTGCCCTGGTGAGGTCACTGAACTTCTCCTGGCACTAGTCTGCAGTCTTGTGGGTGAAAGAGTGGCATGAGTGACATTTCTGGCAGGTCTGCTGCCACAGACACACAACAGTCACTGTCTCGGTTTCAATTTCCTCAAGGAGTGCTTGTAGCTCAGACTGTGTGAAACAATGGTATCTTCTTCTCTGTGACTGTGCATTGATGGCCCCGCTGCTCTGGCTGCCTGTGCCAGCTGCTCCTGTGTTCAACATTCTTGACAAAGCAGCAGAAAAAGATTCATGTGACAGTCAAATGAATGAGTTGAGAAATGTCCTGCTGCTCCTCCAGCCTGTGGTAAAAGGTTTCAACCCACCAGATTCTTCTGATTTTACACAGATTTTAGGTCTATTACTGCTCCAATGAAACTGTATATGAACTGAACTAGGCAACTCTTGTGCAAATACTTCTCCAGACCACCAGTGGATACATACTATTTTACATTAGTGCATAAGTGGTGCAGCTCACCAGGAAGTAATACTCCTGATATCCAGAATAGTCTTTATTGCTGTATCTTCTCAATAGCATGGTTGCTTTCATATGGTTAGGTCACCATATCTCATGAGGTTTCTTTCTGTCAAATTTTTGAAAGTCTGTACTCCTCGCACTGTAAATACTGGCACACTTTATTAGATCAGTGGCAGATTAACATAGTTGCCATCAGGTCACCCCTTCAGCTCCCTAAACTATCCACCCATTAAGCACCTACCCAACTGGCTATTTGTACTGCATCTCCAAAAAGAATTTAAGAAGGTTTTTTTTAAAAAAAATGAATGTTTTGTGTTCTAAACTTTATTAATCCTATCTTTCTCTTTAACTGTTTAGATAATTGTTCTATGTTTATCAAGACAAGGGTTGCCAGTACTAGAAAAAGCACACTTTGGGCATTTAGCATCAGTATCAAGAACTAAATCAGGATACACTATCAATTTCTACTGTTAGTCTGTTACATTCTCTTCACTTGGAATACTTAATATCGAGTTTCCAATATGAAGTAAGTTCTTGTGAAATGTTCCTTATGCATTTGCTCAAATTGCTCTCAACACCATTCTGTGGGACCTCACCTCATGGCTCCTTAAAGTCTGTCCACCATCTGCAAGGAACAAGTCAAGAGTGCATTGAAATACTCTCTGCTTGCCTGGAGGAGTGCAGCTCCAACAACACTCAAGAAACTCGACACCATCCAGGACAAAGCAGCCCACTTAATTGGCACCCCATTCACCACTTTAAACATTCACAGCCTCCACCACCAATGCACAGTGGCAGCAATGTGTACCATATACAAGATGCACTGCAGCAACTCGCCAAGCCTCCTTTGACACCACCTTCCAAACCCATGACCTCTGCCACCTAGAAGGGCAAGGGTAGCAGACGCATGGGATCATCACCAACTGCAAGTTCCCCTTCCAAACTACACACCATCCTGACTTGGAACTGTATCGCCGACCCTTCACTATCACTGGGTCAAAAACCTGGAACTCCCTCCCGAACAGCACTGTGGGTGTACCTACACCAGGTGGACTGCAGCGGTTTAAAAAGGTAGCTCACTGCCACCTTCTCAAGAGCAACTAGGGATGGGCATTAAATGCTGGCCTGGCCAGTGAAGCTCACATTCCATGAATGAATAAAAATATAGATCCAAGGAACCAGAGCAGTTTACAGCATAGAAGGGGACCATTCATGCTTATTCATATGAGAGTAAACTAGCCAGTAACATAAAAACAGATTGTAAGAGCTTTTATAGGTATATCAAAAGGAAGGGAGTAGCTAAAGTAAACGTTGGTCCCTTGCAAGCTGAGACAGGCAAAATTATCATGGGGAATGAGGAAATGGCAGAGGCATTGAACAAATATTTTGTGTCTTTCTTCACAGTAGAAGACACAAGTTCCATACCAGAAATAGGCAGTAACCTAGGGGCTAAAAATAGTGAGGAAATTAAGGAAATTCATATCAGCTGAGAAAAAAAGTATTGGAGAAACTTAAGGGACTAAAATCTGACAAATCTCTAGGACCTGATGACCTACATCCTAGGGTTCTAAAAGAGATAGCTGCAGAGATAGTGGATGTGCTAGCTATGATTTAACAAAATTCCTTAGATTTGGGAAAGGTACCATCAGATTAAAAGTTTGCGAATGTCACATCGCTTTTCAAGAAAGGAGGGAGAGAGAAAACAGGGAACTACAGGCCAGTTAGCCTAACATCAGTCATTGGGAAAATGCTGGAATCTATTATTAAGGAAGTCTTAGCAATGTATTTAGAAAAGCACAGTATGATTAGAACAAGTCAACATAGTTTTAGTAAAGGGAAATCCTGTATGACAAATTTATTCGAGTTTTTTGAGGATGGAACTCGTAGGGTAGATAAGGGAGAACCAGTAGATGTAATATACCTGAATTTCCAAAAGGCATTCAATAAACTGCCACAGAAAAGGTAAATTGGCAAGATAAGGGCTCATGGTGTTGGGAGTAATATATTAGCATGGATAGATAATTGGTTAACAGACAGGAAGCAACGCGTGGACATAAATGGGGCATTTTGAAGTTGGCAGGCAGAAAATAGTGTAGTACTGTAAGGATCACTGATAGGGCCTCAGCTATTTGCAATCTATATTAATGACTTAGATGAAGAGACAGAGAGTAATGTATCTAAGTATGCTGATGATACAAAGGTAGGCAGAAAGGTAAGCTGTGGGGAGGACATAGAGTGGCTGCAAAGAGATATACATAGGTTAAGTGAGTGGCAACAAGATGGTAGATGGAGTATAATGTAGGGAAGTGTGAAGTTATGCACTTTGGTCATAAGAATAGAAAAGTAGAATCGTTTTTAAAAGGTGTGCAACTCGTAAGTGTCGATGTTCAAAGAGACTTGGGTGCACTTGTATAAGAAACGCAAAAAGTTAACATGCAGGTATAACAAGCAATTAAGAAGGCAAATGGCATGTTGGCTTTTATTGCAATGGGATTGGAGTACAGGAATAAGGAAATATTACTACAATCGTATAGGGTTTTGGTGAGACTTCATCTGGAATACTGTGTGCAGTTTTGGTCTCCACATTTAAAAAAGGATATACTTGCACTGGAGGCAGTGCAGTGAAGGTTCATTAGATTGGGCCCTGGGATGAGGGAGTTGTCCTATGATGAGAGACTAAGTAAATTGGGTCCATATTCTCTGGAGTTTAGAAGAATGAGAGATGATCTCATTGAAACATGTAAGATTCTAAAGGGGCTGGATAGGGTAGACACTGAGAAATTATTTCCACAGGTCAGGGAATTTAAAACACGAAGGCACAGTCTCAGGATAAGCAGCAGATCATTTAGGACTGAGATGAGGAGAAATTACTTCACTCAAAACGTTGTGAATCTTTGGAATTCTCTACCCCAGAGCATTGTGGATGCTCCATCATTGAATACATTCAAGGCTGGGATAGACAGTTTTTTTGTCTTTCAGGGAATCAAGGGGTATGGCGTGCGGGCAGGAAAATGGAGTTAAACCCCAAGATCAGCCATGAACATTTTGAATGGCGGAGCAGGCTCAATGGGCCATATGGTCTACTCCTGCTCCTACTTCTTGTGGTCTTGCTAGAGCAATATGAAACTAATTTCACTATCCTGTATTTTATTCATAACCCAGAATCATCAATTGCTTCAACAGCTATCTAACTTTCCCTCAAAAAATACAATTCTATCTGCTTCAATCGCTCCCTGTAGCAACATACCTTTATGTAGCAACATCCCTATTATTTAGGGCGGCACAGTGGCGCAGTGGTTGGCACCGCTGCCTCACAGCTCCAGGGACCTGGGTTCAATTCTGGGTATTGCCTGTGCAGAGTTTGCAAGTTCTCCCTGTGACTGCGTGGGTTTTTGCCGGGTGCTCCGGTTTCCGCCCACAGCCAAAGACTTACAGGTTATAGGTAAATTGGCCGTTATAAATTGCCCCTAGTGTAGGCAGGTGGTAGGGAATATGGGATTACTGTAGGGTTAGTATAAATGGGTGGTTGTTGGTCAACACAGATTCAGTGGGCTGAAGGGCCTGTTTCAGTGCTGTATCTCTAAATAAAAATGTAAGGAAATATCTGCTAACCAATTTCTTAAAGACAATTTTAAATTAATGGCTAATCATCATCATTTAGATGAAGGAATGGGAAACCATTTATCCAAGTTTGCCAATGATACTAATTTAGCTGACACGAAAGGTTTTTATAAATACATTAAAATAAAAGAGTGGCTATAAATTTCACTGATGATATTCAATTGGAAATTAGGAACTGGCAGACTTATTAAATAGCTACTTTGTATTGGTGTGAAGAATAGAGGATGACAATAAAATACCAGAGATACAAGGCAATCTGGAAATAAATCGGAGAGGATTCGATACGTTAAAAAATGGTGATGGAGAAACTAATGTTATTACAGATAGATAAATCTCCAGGATCTGATGTCTTTCCCCCCAGGGCATTAAAAGGAACAAGTGACAAAATTGTTAATGCATCAGTCATGAGCTTACAAAACTCTCTAGATTCAGAATTGTCCCCTTGGATTAGTAAACTGCCAATGTCACTTCACTATTTAAGAAATGTAAGAGAAAAAAACTAGGAAATGACAGTCTATTAGTCTAATATCAGTATTTTTTATACATTCATGGGATGAGGGTGTTGCTGACAAGGCCAGCATTTATTGCCCATCTCTAATTGCCCTTGAGAAGGTAGTGGTGAGCCGCCTTCTTGAACCGCTGCAGTCCATGTGGTGTAGGTAAACCAAGAGTTGTGTTAGGCATGGAGTTCCAGGATTTTGAACCAGTGACGATGAAGGAACAGTAATGTACTTCCAAGTCAGAATGGTGCGTGACTTAGAGGGAAACTTGCAAATGATGGTGTTTCGATGTGCCTGCTACCCTTGTCCTTCTAGATGGTAGAGCTCACAGCTTAGGAAGGAGCTATCAAGGAAGCCTTGGCAAGTTGCTGCAGTGCATCTTATAGATGGTACACACTGCTGCCATAGTGCATCAGTGCTGGAGGGATTGAATGTTTAAGGTCATGGTTGGGGTGCTAATCAAGCAGGCTGCTTTGTTCTGGGAGTGTTGAGCTGCACTCATCCAGGCAAGTGGAGAGTATTCCATCACACTCCTGACTTGTGCCTTGTAGATAGTGGACAGACTTTGGGAATCACAGGAGAGTTGGTCACTGCAGAATACACAGTTGCTGACCTGCTCTTGTAGCCACAGTATTTATGTGGCCAGTCCAGTTAAATTCCTGGCCAATAGTGACCCTCAGGATGTTAATGGTGTGGGATTCAGTGATAGTAATGTTATTTATTGTCAAGGGGAGGTGGTTAGATACTTCCTTGTTTGAGATGGTCATTGACTGGCACTTGTGTGGCATGAATGTTACTTACTGCTTATCAGCCCAAGCCTGAATGTTCTCCAGACTTCTCTGCATATGGGCATGGACTGCTTCATTATCTGAGGAGTTGCAAATGAAACTGAACACAGTTCAATCATCAGTGAAGATTCCAACCAGTCGAGAGTTTTCCCCCATTTCCCAATTACTTCAATTTTGCTAGGGCTCTTTGATGCCACACTGTCAAATGCTGTCTTGACGACAAGGGCAGTCACTCTCACTTCACACCTAGAATTCAGCTTTTTTGTCCATGTTTGGAGCAAGGCAAGAAGGAGATCTACAGCTGAGTAGTCCTGGCAGAACTCAAACTGAACATTGGTGAGTCGGTAATCGGTGAGTAAGTGCCACTTGACAGCGCCGTCTGGAACACCTTACATCACTTTGCTGATGAGTTGACAGGTGGGGCAAATTGGTCAGATTGGATCTTTCCTGCTTTTTGTGGACAGCACATACCTCGACAATTTTCTACTTTGTCGGGTGATGGTAGTGTTTTGGCTATACTGGAACAGCTTGGCTAGGAGTTCTGGAACTCAAGTCTTCAGTCAATCTAACCTTGGTAGTGGGCAAATTACTGAAATCAATTCTGAGAGGATAAACTGTCACTTGGAAAGGCACAGATTTATCAAGGATAGTCAGCATGGATTTTTATGGGAAGATCTTGACTGACTAACTTGATTAAATTTTTTGAGGAAATAACAAGGAGGATTGATGAGGGTCATGCAGATGATGTGGTGTACATGGATTTTAACAAGGCTTTTGATAGGATCCCACATGGCAGACTGGTTAAAAAAATAAAAGTCCATGGGATCCAGGGGAATGTAGCAAGCTGGATACAAAATTGGCTCACTGGCAGGAAACAAAGAGTAATTGTTGAGGGGTGTTTTTGTGACTGGAGGGCTGTTTCCAGTGGGGGTCTGCAGGGCTCAGTAATGGGTCCCTGCTTTTTGTGGTATATATTAACGATTTGGATGGAAACTTAGGAGGAATGACTAAGAAGTTTGCAGATGACACAAAAATTTGCCACGTGGTTGATAGCAAGGAGGATAGCTGTAGACTGCTGGAAGATATCAATGGACTGGTCAGATGGGCAGAAAAATGGTGAATGGAATTTAACTCAAGAGAAGTGGGAGATGATGCATTTGGGGAGGTCAAACAAGGCAAAGGAATACATGATTAATGGGAAAATACTAAGAACTGTAGAGGAAGTGAGGAACCTTGGAATGAATGTCCACAGATCCCTGAAGGTTGCAGGACAGGTTGATAAGGTGGTTAAGAAGGTGAATAGTAGGGAGGTTATGCTGGAACTGTAAAAAACACTAGTTAGGCCACAATTGAGTACTGTGTGCAGTTCTGGTCACCTCATTACAGAAAGGATGTAATTGCACTAAAGAGGGTACAGAGGGGATATACGAGCATGTTGCCAGGACTGGAAAGTCGCAGCTATGAGAAAAGATTGGATAGGCTGGGGTTGTTCTCCTTGAAACAGAGGAGGCAGAGGGGAAATTTGATTGAGATGTACAAAATTGTGAGGGGCCTGGATAGAGTGGATGGGAAGGGCCTATTTATCTTAGCTGAGAGGTCAGTGACTACGAAGTATACATTTAAAGTGATTGGTAGAAGGATAAGAGGGGAGATGAGGAAAAATGTTTTCACCCAGAGGGTGGTGGAGGTCTGGAACTCACTGCCTGAAAGGGTGGTGGAGGCAGAAAACATTATCTCATTTAAAAGGTGCCTGAATGTGCACCTGAAGTGCCGTAACCTGCAGGGATACGGACCAAATGCTGGAAAGTGGGATTAGGCTGGATGGTTCTTTTTCTTTCGACCAGCGCAGACACAATGGCCAAGTGGCCTCTTTCTGTGCCATAAACTTTCTATGATTCAGTACTACATCTGGGATGTCGTCAGGACCCATAGTTTTTCCAGTATCCAGTATAATCAGTCATTTCTTGATATCACATGGAATGAATCGAATTAGCTGAACACTGTCACCTGTGATGCTGCAGACTCAGGAGGAGGCTGAGATGGATCATCTACTCAACACTTCTGGCTGAAGATGGTTGCAAATGCCTCAGCCTTGTCTTTTGCACTGACGTGCTGGGCTCCCCTATCATTGAGGATGGGGATGGTTATAGAGCCTCCTCCTCCCACTAGTTTTTTAATTGTTCACCACCATTTGTGACTGGATGTGGCAAAACTGCAGAACTTTGATCGGATCTGTTAGTTGTGGGATCACTTAGTTCCATCTATAGCATGCTGCTTCCGCTGTTGACATAGAAACATAGAAAATAGGAGCAGAAGTAGGCCATTCAGCCTTTCGAGCCTGCTCTGCCATTCATTATGATCATGGATGATCATCCAACTCAGTAATCTGTTCCCGCTTTCCCTCCACATCCTTTGATCCCTTTTGCCCCAAAAGCTATATCTAACTCCTTCTTGAAAACATACAATGTTTTGGCCTCAACTGCTTTCGGTGATAGCAAATTCCACAGGCTCACCACTCTCTGGGTGAAGAAATCTCTCCTCATCTCAGTCCTGAAAGGTTTACCCCGTATCCTTAGAATATGACCCCTGGTTCTGGACTCCCTCACCATCGGGAACATCCTTCCTGCATCTACCCTGTCAAGTCCTGTTAGAATTTTATAGGTTTCTATGAGATCCCCCCTCACTCTTCCGAACTCCAGCGAATATAATCTAACCGACTCAATCTCTCCTCATACGTCAGTCCCGCCATCCCTGGAATCAGTTGGTAAACCTTCGTTGCACTCCCTCTATAGCAAGAACATCCTTCCTCAGATAAGGAGACCAAAGCTGCACACAATATTCCAGGTGTGGCCTCACCAAGGCCCTGTATAATTGCAGCAAGACATCCCTGCTCCTGTACTCCAATCCTCTCGCTATGAAGGCCAACATACCATTTGCCTTTTTTACCGCCTGTTGGACCTGCATGCTTACCTTCAGCGACTGGTGTACGAGAACACCCAGGTCTCGTAGCATATTCCCCTCTCTCAGTTTATAGCCGTTCAGATAATAATCTGCCTTCCTGTTTTTGCTACCAAAGTGGATAACCTCACATTTATCTACATTATACTGCATCTGCCATGCATTAGCCCACTCACTTAACTTGTCCAAATCACCCTGAAGCCTCTCTGTAACCTCCTCACAACTCACCCTCCCACCCAGTTTTGTGTCATCTGCAAATTTGGAAATATTAAATTTAGTTCCCTCATCTAAATCATTAATATATATTGTGAATAGCTAGGGTCCTAGCACCGATCCCTGCAGTACCCCACTAGTCACTGCCTGCCATTCAGAAAAAGACCCATTTATCCATACTCTTGGTTTCCTGTCTGCCAACCAATTTTCTATCTATCGCAATACACTATCTCCAATCCCATCTGCTTTAATTTTACACGCTAATCTCTTATGTGGGACTTTGTCGAAAGCCTTCTGAAAACCCAAATAAACCACATCCACTGCTGTACCTCATCAACTCTACTAGTTACATCCTCACATGCATATGGTCCTGTGTTTTAATTTTACCAGGTTGGCATTTAAAATTAGGTACGCCTGGTGCTGCTCCTCTACACTCCTCATTGAACCAAGGTTGTTCCCCTGGCCTGATATTAATGGTAGAGCGAGGGATACATCGGTCTATGAGGTTACATATTGTGGTTGAATACAACTCTGCTGCTGCTGATGGCCCACAGAGCTTCATGGATACCCATGAGCTGCTCGGTCTGTTTGGAATCTATCCCATTAGGCACAGTGGTAGTGCCACCCAATATGATTGGAAGGTGTCCTCAGTATCAAGAAAGGACCTCATCTCCACAAGGACTGTATGGTGGTCACTCCTACCAGTACTGTCACGGACAGTTGCATCTACGACAGGTAGATTGGTTCATTGTGGAGAAGTTACTAGGATCTGTTATTAGGCACAGAGTAACTGACCATTTGGACAAATATCTGATCAGAGATAGCCAGTATAGACTTGTAAAGATTAAGTCATGTCTAATGAACCTAGTTGATTTTTTGAAGAGGTAACAAACATGGTAAGTAAGGCAACATCTATGGACATTTATATGGACTTCCAGAAAGAAAAGTTTCACATAAGAGATCGTTCATAAAAATGGGCCTGCATGCATTAGAGGGAGCCTATTGGCTTGGGTAAGGGTTTGATTAAGAGACAGGAGGCAGACAGTAGGGAAAATGTGTATGTACTCAAATTGGCAGCAATATGACCAGTGGTGTCCACCAGGGATCTGTACTGGAGCCTCAACTTTTCACTATATTTAAAATGACTTGCATGAAGAAATAGAGAGCCATGCATCTAAGTTTGCTGATGACATTAAGGTAAGTGCCACAGTAAACAGTGTAGATAGGGGCAGAAAGTTGCAAAGAGACATTGATGGATTAAGTAAGTGAGTAAAACAGTGGCGGATGGAGTTCAATGTGTGGAAATGTGAGGTCATCCCCTTTGGACTTGAGAAAGATAGGGGAATTTTCTAAATGGTGATTAAACAGAAATATGTACAAAAATTACTAAAAACTAGTGGACAGATAGAAAAATAATTTAAAAGGTTAATGGAATGTTAGTGCTTAGCTCAAGAAGGTTGGAGTCCATAGGGGTGAAAGATACGTTATAGTTATATGAGGTTCTGTTTAGACCCCAAGTAGAGTACAGCATTCTGTTCTGGGCGCCACACCTCAGGTAGGAGATGCTGACCTTGTAGGGGATGCAGTACAGAGTCTCCAGAATGTTACTGGGGCTAAAAGGGTTAAATTACAAGGTCAGATTGCACAGATTCGGCTTATATTCTCTTGAATATTAGGAAGATTAAGGGACGATCTAATGGAGGTGTTTAGGATGGTTAAAGAAATTGACAGGGTAGGTAGAGAGTAATTACCTCTTCTGGTGAGGAAAGTCGAGAACAAGGGGGCAGAACCATAAAATTAGAGCTAGGCCACTAGCGTGTGGTGTCAGGAAGCATTTTTTCATATAATATGTCGTGGAAATCTGGAACTCTCTCCCCCAAAAAGCTATTGACGCTACGTCAATTGAAAAGTTCAAAATGGAGATTGATAGGTTTTCATTAGTCAAGGGTATGAACAGTTATGGAATCAAGGCAAGTAGATGGAGTTAAAATACAGATCAGCCATGATCTAATTGAATGATGGAACAGGGTCAAGGGGTTGAATAGCCTATGTTCCTATCAGCAACCAGAGAAAATGTTTATTTTCCCTATTCACTGGCTCAGTAAGTGCACAGGCTAGAGATCTTGGTTATGCCAGGATTGTGCCCACTGGTGACCTCCAGATCTGATCCAGGGTCAGTTAAAGTTGACCTCACTTGAATGAGTGAATTTCTTCAACCATACCCCTGCTCACTTGCAAATATATTCCTTCGATATTCCTGTAGCTGCTTTGTACAATTGCAGGAAAATCAAAGGGATGAAGATTGTGCAGATTCTACACCAGGCAGGCAACCCACTCTGCCAAGAAATGATCATTACCTCCATTGCAGAGTTCAAAACCACAAGTAACTGTAGCCCTGAGTTTTGTTTCCAGACACAAGATTGATTGGCAGCAGTCGGCTGAGAATTCTCCACAATGTGTGGAATATCAAACCTTAAGTCACCGCTAGCCACAGCAAATGTATAGTAACATGATTTTCCTCTTGATGCACCCCCACCACCCCACCACAACACCCCCCACCCCCCAGCATTGTCCCTCCAAGTTAGCCAGGAACGTCATTTGTGGATGAACTATTTGCCCTTTCAGAAAATGTGATGGTAAAGTGAATGGAATGTTGAAAAAAACCAAAATGAAAATATAACCATTTCAGTATTTTGTACTGTGTTTGAAGTTTTTGGAAAAATTATTTTTATTGTTTTTCATTAGTTTATGGGGATGTGGGCGCACTGGCCAGGCTAGTATTTATTGCCCATCCCTAATTGCCCTCGAGAAGGTGGTGGTGAGATGCCTTCTTGAACCGCTGCAGTCCATGTGGTGTAGGTACACCCACAGTGCTGTTCGGAAGGGAGTTCCAGGATTTTGACCCAGTGACAGTGAAGGAATGGCAATATAGTTCCAAGTCAGGATGGTGTGTGGCTTAGAGAGGAACTTGCAGGTGGTGGTGTTCCCATGTATTTGCTGCCCTTGTCCTTCTAGGTGGTAGATGTCGCAGGTTTGGAAGGTGCTGTCTAAGGATCCTTGGTATGCTGCTGCAGTGCATCTTGCAGATGGTATACACTGCTGCCACTGTGCATCGGTGGGGGAGGGTGAGAATGTTTGTAAATGGGGTGCCAATCAAGAGGTGTGCTTTGACCTGGATGATGTTGTGCTTCTTGAGTGTTGTTGAAGCTGCACCCATCCAGGCAAGTGGAGAGTATTCCATCACACTCCTGACTTGTGCCTTGCAGATGGTGGACAAGCTTTGGGGAGTCAGGAGGTGAGTTACTCGTTGCAAGATTCCGAGCCTCGGACCTGCTGTTGTAGCCATGGTATTTATATGTCTACTTCAGTTCAGTTTCTGGTCAATGGTAACCCCCCCACGATGTTGATAATGGGGATTCCGCAATCATAATGCCATTGAATGTCAAGGGGAGATAGATTCTCTTGTTGGAGATGGTTATTGCCTGGCACTTGTGTGGTGCGAATGTTACTTGCCACTTATCAGCCCAAGCCTGGACATTACCCAGGTCTTGCTGCATTTCTACATGGACTGCTTCAGTGTCTGAGAAGTCACGAATGGTGCTGAACATTGTGCAATCATCAGCAAACATCCCCACTTCTGACCTTAGGACTGAGGGAAAGTCATTGATGAAGCAGCTGACGATGTTGAGCCTAGGACACTATCCTGAGGAACTCCAGCAGTGATGTCCCCAGGGGTCATAGTCTAAGGATCACTTTACTGATGATTGAGAGTAGACTGATGGAGCGGTAATTGGCCGGGTTGGTTTTGTCCTGTTTTTTGTGTACAGGGCATTGGTTGGCAATTTTCCATGTTGCCGGGTAGATGCCAGTGTTGTAGCTGTACTGGAACAGCTTGGCTAGGAGCGCGGCTAGTTCTGGAGCACAGGTCTTCAGTACTCTTGCCAGAATATTGTCAGGGCCCATAGCCTTTGCAGTATCCAATACCTTCAGTCATTTCTTGATATCACGTGTAGTGAATCGAAGTGGCTGAAGTCTGGCATCTGTGATGCTGGGGCCTTCAGGAGGAGGCTGAGATGGATCATTCACTTGGCACTTCAGGCTGAAAAGGGTTGCAAATGCTTCAGCCTTATCTTTTGCACTGAGGTTTGGGACATTTGTGGAGCCACCTCCTCTTGTTAGTTAATTGTCCACCGCCATTCATGACTGGATATGGCAGGACTGCAAAGCTTAGATCTGATCCTTTGGTTGTGGGATCGCTTGGCTCTGTCTATTGCATGCTGCTTACACTGTTCAGCATGCAAGTAGTCCTGTGTTGTAGCTTCACCAGGTTGACACCTCATTTTGAGGCATGCCTGGTGTTGCTCCTGGCATGCCCTCCTTCACTCTTCTTTGAACCGGGGTTGATCTCCCAGCTTGATGGTAATGGTAGAGTATGAGGTTACAGATTGTGGTTGAATACAATTCTGCTGCTGCTGATGGTTCACAGCGCCTCATGGATGCCCAGTTTTGCACTCATCCATCAACTGAGGGGGTTTGGGGGGCGGGCGGTAGATGGTAATCAGCAGGAGGTTTCCTTGCCCATGTTTGACCTGATGCCATGAGACTTCATGGGTCTGGAGCCAATGTTGAGGACTCCCAGGGACACTCCCTCCCTACTGTATACCACTGTGCCACCACCTCTGCTGGGTCTGTCCTGCCAGTGGAACAGGACCTACCCGGGGATGGTGATGGCCGTGTCTGGGACATTGTCTGTAAGGTATGATTCCGTGAGTATGACTATGTCAGGCTGTTGCTTGACTAGTCTGTGGGACAGCTGTCCAAATTTTGGCACAAAGTCCCAGATGTTAGTAAGGTGACTACAACAATCTCTCCCATCCTATCGTATGCGACTGTGTATCATTTCTTTGTGGAGGGAAGGGAGGAGATATGACCTGTGTTCCTCTAACATGCAGAAAGAAAGAACAAAGTGCCTCCTGACAGCACAGAGCGATCGCCAACGTCATCCTAGTGTGGCCTTGTCAACATTAATCCACACATTCGCATGCTCAGGGAAGAAAGAATTTAATTTAAATGGCACTCATCATGACCTCAGGCCATTCCAAAGTCTTTATAGCCAATTATGTACATTTCCAGTGCAATGTACATAATTGGTGCTTCATCTCACAGTGCTTTTGGGCCCTCTTTAAAAAACAATACTTAAAAACAAGTAGCATTACAACGAAAATTTCCATATGGCAGCTGATACTCACTCACACAGGACTTTTCATATTTCCAGAATCAACTGATCATTTTTCAGTGTTTTTGAAGAAGTGTTTGAAGTTGTTGATTAAACCTGTGTGAAAGCTCTGTTTCTTTCAATGCAATCTGTGCTTTCCGTTAAAATGCAAAGCAGATTTTGCTACGTATATTATGTATTGTAACAACAAATGTCACAGCAGGTTTTTGACACTCCAGTTCATGCTTTAAATAAGAGAGGATAAGAAATTGGGCTTGGTAGTGCCGGTTTTTTTGGGTGGAACAAGTGCCCTGAGGGTTCCAAAATGGCATCCACACTTCTGACATGAAATGCACCACATGCCATCTTGGTAAAAGGGTCAGCGAGTGCGCACTTAACGTCCGCTGGAAGCACGCAGAGCAAACGGATCATGCCATCAATCAGTGTGTAATGCAGATTTGATACCAGTGCTGCCATTTTGGAAGTTCATGCTCCAGCCAATGCCTTCTCTAAGCACAGCTACACTCAGGGTGGGGTAGTGGTAATGTCACTGAACCTGGACTAGTAACCTGGAGCCCTGCCTAATCCTCTGGGCACATGGGCTCGAAGCCCACCATGGCAGATGGTGGAATTTGAATTTAATTAATAAATCTGAAATTATAAGCTAGTCTAATGGTGACTGTGAAACCATTGTTGATTGTTGTAAAAACCCAGCTGGTTCATTAATGTCCTTTAGAGAAGGAAATTTGCCGTCCTTGTCTGGTCTACATATGACTCCAGACCTATAGCATGCGGTTGACTCTTTAAAAAAAAAAGCCCTCTGATATGGCCTTGGGCAATAAATGCAGGCCGAGGTAGTGATGCCCACATCCCACAAATGAATGATAACAAAAAGCACCATGAAGGACTCCTCCCCAGCACTATTTAAAAGGATCATCAGCTAGTTGCTCATTGATTTCTTCTGGCTGTTGCTACAATTCTACGTTTGGGTGCTTTCCATAGTTATTTCAAGTATCAAAAGGCTACAGGGAGCAGTATGGCAGGTGCTGAAAGACTTTTGGACGACTCCAAGGCTTCTTGCACAAACCAGTTGCTCCCAGACATGGCTGCCCTAGTAGGCTTTCCTCTTAGAATCAGGCATGACTGGGACAATGAGCAGAGGCAATGAAGAGCAGAAAAAAGAGGAGGAGGAAGCAGATGAGGAAGAGGAATGGAGGCTGCAACCTAGTCAGCCCTTTTCTCCTGGGCTGTAGGTGAAGAATGAACCAGTAAACCTCAATCCCAATTCTCCATGCACCAAAATTCCCACACTACATACCTTCTCTCAGCCACTAATCATCACATCATCCCCTTGGCAACAATACAAAAATAAAAGCCAACACAAATACACATTCCCAGCCAAGCTTATAAATGAAATCATGCCACATTGTGTACAAACTTAAACAAATCACCCTGCTGTTATGGCCAGGTAAAGAGGGGGGTCACAGGCATCCCTCTTGTTCATCCTTTTATTTAACCGCAACAGAGTTTACTCCTTTTTATACAGTGGTTGTACTTACCACCTCAGTGAGTATTTTACCTTCGACCTTTAATGTGATCATGAAAGAACTAATTGGACAGGTTTTCTTATATTTAAACAAGAAAAAAGTGAGTTTATTATACTTAACAATCTAAACTCGATCTAAATAATAAAAAACGTTACACATTCTCTCACACACACACAAACACACACATGAAAATCACACACACACAAATAGATTACAGGGTGAGAAGTAAATTTGTGGTTGGATTAGAGTCTACAATAAGTAAAAAATTAATACACAGTCTATGAGGTTGAGTGATTCCGTGGTCTTCCAGCTGAAGTTGTATTGTTGAAGTCTCTGGTGGTCAAAGTGCACTTTGTGCCTAGCCCACTTGGCTCAGGATTTTCTTGAAGGCAGACCTGTAGGTGGCTCTCCTCCCTGGTCTCTGTCTGTAGCAATCTGTAGGCTTGGAGGGTCCACAGTCTCAGACCATTTTCAAACTTGCGATGTTATGTGGAGATGGAGTGAGGGGGGACGTGGCCCTTCTGCTTCTACACAGTTTCAGTCACTGGCTTGTCTGTCTTTGTCCAAGGGAAACTCCTAGCTTTCACAGAGTTGGACAGACGGTCACATGACTGCCTCAGTGTATTCTCTGGAACCTTCTAATGAGATTCAAGGTTCGGAGTTTCCATCTCCTCAGGCCTCAGCATGCCAATATTTATACTTGGAGGGATTTGCTCTTTCAGAGTCAATGGGCTGAATTTTACTGGCCCTTCGACGCCGTGGGTCGCGGTGTGGGATCCGTTAAGATGTTGTGGGGAAAAGCCTGCCTCAACCCGCGACATCGAGAAGGGCCTGCCGCATATTACCGGTGGCGGAGGCACCTTGGGGCGGGCCCTTCATCTGCATATTTAAATTGGCATTAATTATATTCAAATTAACTTACCTGCCATCCCACACCGATTTTACTGCCTCTGTTCAGCCTTCACACATCATTGGAACTCCACACGGTGTTCCAAGGCGAGAGCCTGGTGGGGAGGGGGGGATAATAAAAATTTCAGGGCAGGGGGGGAGGAGGAGTGGAGAAATCAATTTTTTTTGGATGTGGGAATGGTGGGAAGGGGTTATAGGCCAAATGTTTAGGGGGTAAACTTCGGGTAGGGAAAAAGGAATGTGTTAGTCATTTTGGGCATCGAAATGACCATTGAGGGGTTGGGGAAGGGCCATCCACATATTTTTTATTGTTTAATAAAAATTTCATACTGCTGCTCTTTTAAAAACTTGAAGTAATTCTAAGGACTTAAAGCCCCTTAAACATGGCTCCGGTGCCGGCTCAGTGGCGCCAGATGCCGTTGTGGGGACGCGGGCGCTCCACCCCCACCATTTAAATGAGCCCCCGCGCAAAATATTGCTGGGGCTCTGCAGCAGCCACTAAATGCAGGCACCCCGTCAAATTTAAAGGGCACCACCACGGAGCCGTGCCCAAATAAATTTCAGCCCAATGTGTCAGGATGGCCTTGAATGTTGTACCCATGAAAGTAATCTTAAATAATTCAATGACTAGAGCAAGCCATTGTTTTGGGTACAGGCTCATTAGACTTGTGTTTCCTGTTGGAGGCCTTGGAATGTGAAAGGTGTTTCAGATGCAAACTGCATGGCCACCTTGGTTGCCAGATTTTTAAAAAAGTTAACTGTCGGATTATTTTCCATTAAAAGGTCAATGTAAGTTTCCAACCATTGAATTAAAATTCCACTTTTGACATACTGTACTTTCTTGACACAGCGCATTTTCTTAGTGCATGCCTTCCGTGTGCCTTTCTCTACTGCAAACCATCTTCTTAAACCCCTCTCCCCATCCCCTCCAGCCTCACCACTAACAGTAAGTGTGAGGAGCTCATGGACTTGTCACTAAGATTGAGACCATCTGATCAGCTGCCACTGCCGCATCCCTCCCTTCCACTAGCCCACACGGCCAAACTTCCTGTAATTCCCCCCACCCTAGCCCTGAACTTGCATCTTTCTCTAGTTTCTCTCTTATTTACCCTCATGCCCTCTCTGAGCTCATCTTGTCCATGAGACCCATCTCCTGTTCCCTCGAGTCTATTTCCACTAAACTGCTGATCATCCGATTTCCTCTCCTGGTTCCCATGTTAGTCAATATTGTAAACAGTTCTCTCTCTTCAGGTGTTGTCCCTCTCTCCTTTAAATCTGCTGTCAGCACGCGTCTCCTCAAAAAAAATAACCCTTGACCCCACCGGCCATGCAAACTACTATCCCAACTCCAACCTCCTTTTCCTCTCCAATGTCCTCGAACATTTTGTCACCTTACAAATCTGTTCCCATCTTTCCAGGAACTTCATGTTTGAATCCCTCCAGTCAGGTACTGTGACAGTACCAAAATAGCTCTTATTAAATTCACAAATGACATCCTATATGACTGTGGCAAAGGCAAAATTTCCCTCCTCGTGCTTCTCAACCTGTCTGCAGTCTTTGACATGGTTAGCCTTCTCAAGGGCAATTAAGGATGGGCAACAAATGCTGGCCCAGCCAGTGACACCCACATCCTATGAATGAATAAAAAAAATTAACAACACCATCCTCCTCCAAAGCCTTTCCACTGTCGTCCAGCCGGGTGGGACTGCTCTCACCTGGTTCCATTCTGATCTATCTAATCGTAGCCAGAGAATCACTTGCAAGGCAGGAAAAGAAAAAGACACAAAGGCAAGGTAGTGGTGAGGGGAGGGGTGGAGTTAGGGTGTTGTAATGGTGCATACTTACAGCATTTGCAGCTTCTAAGTCAGAACAGATTGTGGGATGAGGAGGAAATGGGATGTGTGAAGGAGAATTAGGTATAAGGGTAGCATCATCTTCAATAGATTCAGTCCCGCTGCTGGCCACCGCACTGACCCTTTTGATAATGGCCAGCACCGTTTCCTCTATCAGAGGTAGAACATGCAGGTGCACACCTTCCCCTCCAGTTACTTCCTGCTGCCTCTGGTGGCGCATGACCTTCTCCTGCAACAGAGAGGGAAGTGAGTGTTGTGCAATATGTTTGGGTGATGTGGCTGTGTGAATAGCTGGCAGTATGTGCAAGCTGTGAGATGTGGGTGTGAGGCTTGCTACAATGCTAAGTGTTTGAGGTTGTAGTGAAGCATATGAATGTTAGATATGAGTTCTGATTAATAGATTGTTGGTAGGTGAGTGATGGGTGTGTGGTGAATTGAGCAATGGTGCAGATAGAAGGCTTTTGAAAATGCATTCAATGATCTTGACCACTCATGTGAGACCATTGAACTTCTTACAACACTGCATTCAGGTCCTCAGGGGTTGCCTCCTAGCATTGACCTCTGTGGCTGTTGAAGGTCTGAGGCCTGCGGCCACAGCTTTTTGTACTTTTATATTTTGGCATTTTACTTCTACTTTGATTTGAAAAAAAGCCTGTACTGAATTTTTGAATTTTTAAAAAGTTACTTTGTAGGAATTGATATAAAACTACATGTGATTGTACTCTGGTTATGTCAACTAATTAATCATAAATACATAAGAAATAGGAGCAGAGTAGGCCATTCAGCCCTTCGGGCCTGCTCCACCATTCAACAAGATCATGGCTGCTCTTCTACTTCACCATTTTCTGGCACTATCCCCATAACCCTTTATGTTTTTACTATGTGGAAATCTATCAATCTCCGTCTTGAACATACTCAATGACTAAGCCTCCACAGCCCTCTGGGGCAGAGAATTCCAAAGATTCACCACCCTCTGAATGAAGAAATTCCTCCTCAGCTTAGTCCTAAATGGCCTGCCCTTTATTCTGGGACTGTCCCCTGGTTCTGAACTCCCCAGCCAGGGGAAACATCCTTCCTGCATCAGCCTTGTCAAGCCCTGTAATAATTTTGTATGCTTGAATGAGATCACCTCTCATTATTGTAAACTCCAGAGAATAAGGACTCAGTCTCTTTAATCTTTCCTTATAGGACAATCCTTCTATCCCAGGAATTAGTTTGGTGAATCTTCATTTCACTCCCGCTATGGTAAGGAAGGCCAAAACTGCACACAATACTCCAGGCACGGTCTCACTAAGGCTCTATTTAATTGCAGTAAGACATCTTTACTCAAATCCTCTTGTAATGAAGGCCAACATACCATTTACCTTCTTAATTGCTTGCTGTATCTGTATGTTAGCTTTCAGTGATTCATGAACAAGGACACTCAAATCCCTTTGAAATTCAACACTTTCCTGTTTTTACTACCAAAGTGAATGATTTAGCCACATTGCATTCCATTTACCAAATTTTTGTCCACTCACTTAGCCTCTCCAAGTCGCCTTGAAGCGTTTTTGCATCCTCCTCACAACTCACACTTCCACCCAGTTTTGTGTCATCTGCAAACTTGGAGATATTACATTTAATCCCTACATCCAAATCATTGATATAGATTGTGAATAGCTGGGTGACAAGCAATGATCCTTGTGGTACCCCACTAGTCACAGCCTGCTAATCCGAAAATGGCCCATTTATTCCTACTCTCTGTCTTCTGTCTGTTAACCAGCTCTCAATTCATGCCAGTATATTCACCCCAATCCCATGTGCTCTAATTTTGTTAACTAAACTCTTGTGTGGGACCTTATCAAAAGCTTTCTGAAAATCTAAATATACCAGATCCACTGTTTCCTCCTTATCTATTCTGCTAGTTACATCCTCCAAAAACTCCAACAGGTTTGTTAAACATGGTTTCCTTTTCATAAATCCATGTTGATGCTGCCCAATCCTACCATTATTTTTAAGGTGTCCTGTTATCACATCCTTTATTGTAGATTCCAGCATTTTTCCTACAACTGATATTAGGCTAAAAGGTCTGTAGTTCCCTGTTTTCTCTACTCCCCTTATTTAAATAGTGGGGTGACATTTGCCACCTTCCAATCTGTAGGAACCATTCCAGAGTCTAAAGAATTTTGAAAGAGGACCACCAACGCATCTACTATCTCTACAGCCACTTCTTTCAACACTCTGGGATGTAGATCTTCAGGTCCAGAGGATTTATCTACTTTATGTCCCATTAATTTCTCTAGTACTTTTTTTTAACCAATATTAATATTTTGCAGTTGCCCGTTTACACTGGTCCCTTGATTCTTCATTATTTATGGGAGGTTTTTAGTATTTTCCTCCATGAAGACAGACACGAAGTATTGTTTAGTTTCTCTGCCATTTCCTTATTCCCCACTATAAATTCTCCTGACTTTGTTTGTATTGGACTCACATTATCTTTGTTAATCTTTTGCTTTTTACATACCTATTGAAGCTTTTACAGTTTGTTTTTATGTTTCTCGCTAGTTACTCTCATATTCTATTTTCCCTTTTTTAATCTTTTTCTTGGTCCTCCTTTGCAATATTTTGAAATGCTTCCAATCCTCAGGCTTACCTATTTTTTGGCAACTTTATACACCTCTTCCTTTGCTCTAATACAGTTCTTGATTTATTTCATTAGCCACAGTTGGAACTCTTTCCCTGCTGAGTTTCTGTGCATTAAAGGAATGCATTTTTGTTGTAAACTTTGTATGAGTTCTTTAAATGTTAGGCATTACCTGTCTTACCTTTTAATGTAGTTTCCAAATCCACCATAGCCAATTTGCCCCTCATACCTTCATAGTTTCCTTTGCTTAGATTTAAGTCCATTGTTTCTGATTGAACTACATCACTTTCAAACTTAATGTAAAATTCCATCCTGCCTTTACAACAAGATTATTAATTAGCCCTTTATCATTGCACAGTACTAGATCTAAAATAGCCTGTTCCCTGGTTTGTTCCTCAATGTACTGCTCCAGAAAACCATCTTGCATATTTTCCAAGAATTCGTTCTCCACAACATTAATACTCATAAAGTTTACCCAGTCTATAAGAAGATTGAAATCCCCCATGATTACTGTATTGCCCTTGTTACATGCTGCTCTAATTTCCTGATTTATACTGTGATTTACATTATCACTGCTGTTTGGTGGCCTATAAACAACTCCAACTAGTGTTTTCCACCCTTACTTTTTCTTAGTTCCACCCAAGCTAATTCTACATCTTCATATGTAGAACTAAGGTCATCTCTCACTAAAGTACGAATGTCCTGTTTAATTTTCAGAGCTATCCACCAACTTTTGCCAGCTTCCTATCCTTCCTGAATGTCACATACCTTTGGATATTCAGGTCCCAGCTTTGGTTTCCTTGATCTCTGTAATGGCTGTCACATCATACATATGAATTTCTATTTTGAGCTGACAAGTCATCTGTTTTATTGTGAATGCTATGGGCATTCAGATACAGAGTCCTTAATTCAGTTTTTTTTTACTGTTTTTGTAAACTTTGGCTCTTACCTGCTGGCATATTCTTAAGTTTGCAATCACTGTCTCTTCCTGCCACACTCTGATCATCATTACCTTTATTGCTACCTTGATCTGTCGCCTTGTCATTTCCCTTTAATTTATTCAATTTTCCCCTACATAATCTTTTCCCCCCTCTATTTAGTTTAAAGCCCTCTCTACATCCTCAGTTATATGACTTGCTAGAACACCGGTCCCAACACGGTTCAGGGGAAGTCACTTCCAAAGGCCCAGCCTCCACTTTCCCCAGTACTGGTACCACTGCCCATGAACCGGAAGCCACTTCTCCCACACCAGTCTTTGAGCCATGCATTCATCTCTCTAATCTTATTTACCCTATGCCAATTTGCATGTGGCTCAGGTAATCATTATGTAATCAATAGCATTCAGTAGTAATATTAACTGTGAACTTGCTTTTCCCAAGAACTCCTTCCTTTTGTTTTCATGCTGGTCAAAGTCGGCCATGTTCACAGCTGTTGTTTTGTCTAAACTGCTTTTTTACTCTTCTTAAAAGTAACGGTTGTTTCCTAGTGTTTAAAAAGAAATCAGTTCTTCTAGTATTTGATGACCTTTGAACTACTAGCCAGGACAATGGATAACCTTGCACATGGGGCAGTCCACTATGGTGTGGAGTCAGGAGATGGAGTTTAACTGATGGACAGTATAACCTAATTGATGGTAGGTGACAGACACCATCAAAGGATGTGTAAACAACCTGGGCAGCATCGTAGTGCCTGTGAGAAACATTCGGTAAGAACTTATGTTTGTCAGACTCTTGTTTTGAGTAAGTCTGATGGGAGACTCGGAAAACTTAAATGGAGCCAGAGATTGGACTTAAAGGGGCACAGCATCCAACGTTCGGGGCTTTAGCTGGAATGGACTAGTCATCCACTGAAGACAACGGAGGAAGAGGTGTCGAGGGAGTGACAGACCGGAGAGTCCATCACCATGCAAGTTTCTCCGGAGACTTGGTGATGTATGTACCACGGGGGAATGGTACCATTTTAGGGAGCTGTCGTGAACAGACTAATTTGTGGTTATAGCAGTTGTGCTGTAAGATTCGGAAACTTGGTCGTGTATGTACCAAGGATGAACAGTACCATTTTAGGGAGCTGTCGTGAACAGACTAACTTAGGGTTATAGCATTTGTGCTGTAAGTTTGTTGTCTTTTTAAACTCTTTTCCTTCCCTTCTTCTTAATATTTTAATTAATAATTGTTTAATAATTTTTTAATAATTACTTAATAAAAATTACTGTTTTAACACATTATTAGGTGTTAAGTGACTCATTCCTGTTATGTCCAGAGTACGGCTCCGAACGTGAGACTCCGCAAGGGCCTCTCACACCCTACACTACCTGCTCCCCTTGCATTGTTACCGTGTGTCTGGAGGGCCCCCTGCAGATACAGGACATCTCTCCTTCTTTCCACCTTCTCCACAAGACCTTCAGTGCAGTATCAGAAAATCTTAATACACACATTCTCTCCCATGGTCATCCATTGTTCTTTGTTGCACAGCAATCATTATTCATCAGCAAATTGATGGAAGGCATGGACAGTGCTATCATGCAACACTTACGCACCAATAACCTGCTCACTGATACTCAGTTTGGGTTCTGTCAGGACCACACAGCTCCAGAAGTCTTGACAGTCTTGGACTAACAGAGAAAGAAAAGCTGAATTCCAGATGTGAGGTGAGTGTGATTGCCTTCGACATCAAGGCAGCCTTTGACCAAGTGTGACATCAACGAGCCTCAGTAAAATTGAAGTCAATAAGAATCAGGGAGAAAACACTCCACTGGCCGCAGTCACAGCTACCACAAAGGAAGACAGTTATGGTTCTCGTTAAAAGATACCTAGACCTTCATCTAAGTGCTGTAACCTGCAAGGTAAAGGACCAGGTGCTGGAAGGTGGGAATACATTGGGCAGCTAGTTTTTTAAGCTGGCGCAGACAAGATGGGCTGAATGGCCTCTTTCTGTGCCATAACTTTTCTATGGTTCTATGGTTGTTGGACACCATCATCTCAGCTCCAGCACATCACTACAGGAGTTCCTCAGGGCAGTGTCCTAGGCATAACCTTCAGCTGCTTCACCAATGACCTTCCCTCCAACAAGAAGAACAACCTGTATTAATATAGTGTTTTTAATATAGTAAAACATCCTAAAGTGTCCTCAGATGGCAGTGTTATGAAACAGAATTTAATACACATAAAGAGATATTGGGACACTTAACCAAAAACGTGGTCAAAAAGGTAGGTTTTAAGAAGCGTCATAAAGGAGGAAAGAGATAAAGTGAGGCATTAAGCTTTGGAATTCCCTTCCTAAACCTATGGCAAAGCCAGCTGAAGACACGGCCACGAAAGGTAGAGAAATTAAAATTAGATGCTCGAGAGGCCAGAATTCTTAGGGTGCTGATAGTTCCAAGTATAATGGGGCTGCAGGAGATAGGGAAGGGCAAGAACATGGAGGGATTTGAAAACAAGGATGAGAATTTTAAAATTGAAGTGTCGCTTAACTGGGAGCCAATGTAGGTTAGCGAGCACAGGCGTAATGGTTGAACGGGTCTTGGCATGAGCAGCAAAGTTTTGGTTGACCTCAAGTTTATGGAGGGTAGAAAGTGGGAGGCCAGCCAGGTGTGCTTTAGAATAGTCAAGTAGCAAAGGCATGGACGAGGGTATTAGCAGCAGATAAGCTGAGGTAGGGGCAGAGTTGGGCGATGTCAGAGATGGATATGGGCAGTCTTAGTGATGATGCAGATGTGCAGTCGGAAGCTCATCTTAGAGTCAAACATATCAAGGTTGCAAACATGCCAGTTTAACCTCAGATAGTTGCCAAAGTGAGGGATGGGGACCGTAGCTAGGGAATGGATTTTGTGGCAGGAACCAAAGACGATGTTTAGTTGGATGAAATTTCTTTACATCTGGTACAAGATGTCAGACAAGCAGTCTGACAAGTTAGAGACCATAGATGCCAGAAATGGGGATCGTTGTTGATGATTGCACAGTGTTCAGTTCCATCCTTAAGTCCTGAGATACTGAAGCAGTCCATGTCCACATTCAGCAAGACCTGGACAACATTCTAATGTTGTCCCCTTGTTTAAGAAGGGTAGCAGGGATAATCCAGGTAATTATAGACCGGTGAGCCTGACGTCAGTGGTAGGGAAGCTGCTGGAGAAGATACTGAGGGATAGGATCTATTCCCATTTGGAAGAAAATGGGCTTATCAGTGATAGGCAACATGGTTTTGTGCAGGGAAGGTCATGTCTTACCAACTTAATAGAATTCTTTGAGGAAGTGACAAAGTTGATTGATGAGGGAAGAGCTGTCGATGTCATATACATGGACTTCAGTAAGGCGTTTGATAAGGTTCCCCGTGGTAGGCTGATGGAGAATGTGAAGGTGCATGGGGTCCAAGGTGTACTAGCTAGATGGATAAAGAACTGGCTGGGCAACAGGAGACAGAGAGTAGCAGTGGAAGGGAGTTTCTCAAAATGGAGACGTGTGACCAGTGGTGTTCCACAGGGATCCGTGCTGGGACCACTGTTGTTTGTGATATACATAAATGATTTGGAGGAAAGTATAGGTGGTCTGATTAGCAAGTTTGCAGATGACACTAAGATTGGTGGAGTAGCAGATAGTGAAGGGGACTGTCAGAGAATACAGCAGAATATAGATAGATTGGAGAGTTGGGCAGAGAAATGGCAGATGGAGTTCAATCAAGGCAAATGTGAGGTGATGCATTTTGGAAGATCCAATTCAAGAGTGAACTATACAGTAAATGGAAAAGTCCTGGGGAAAATTGATGTACAGAGAGATTTGGGTGTTCAGGTCCATTGTTCACTGAAGCTGGCAACGCAGGTCAATAGAGTGGTCAAGAAGGCATACGGCATGCTTTCCTTCATCGGACGGGGTATTGAGTACAAGAGTTGGCAGCTCTTTACAGTTGTATAGGACTTTGGTTCGGCCACATTCGGAATACTGCGTGCAGTTCTGGTCGCCACATTACCAAAACGATGTAGATGCTTTGGAGAGGGTGCAGAGCAGGTTCACCAGGATGTTGCCTGGTATGGAGGGCGCTAGCTATGAAGAGAGGTTGAGTAGATTAGGATTATTTTCATTAGAAAGGTGGAGGTTGAGGGGGGACCTGATTGAGGTGTACAAAATCATGAGAGGTATAGACAGGGTGGATAGCAAGAAGCTTTTTCCCAGAGTGGGGGATTCAATTACTAGGGGACATGAGTTCAAAGTGAAAGGGGAAAAGTTTAGGGGGGATATGCGTGGAAAGTTCTTTACGCAGAGGGTGGTGGGTGCCTGGAACGCGTTGCCAGCGGAGGTGGTAGACGCGGGCACGATAGCGTCTTTTAAGATGTATCTAGACAGATACATGAATGGGCAGGAAGTAAAGAGATACAGACCCTGAGAAAATAGGCGACATGTTTAGAGAGAGGATCTGGATCGGCGCAGGCTTGGAGGGCTGAAGGGCCTGTTCCTGTGCTGTAATTTTCTTTGTTCTTTGTTCTTTGTTCTTATTCAGGCTTGGGCTGATAAGTCACAAGTAACATTTTCCCACACAAGTACCAGGCAATGATCATCTACAACAAGAGAGAATCTAACCATCTCCCCATGACATTCAGTAGCATTACCATCACTGAATCCTCCGCCATCAATATTCTGGGGGTTACCATTGAGTAGAAACTGAACTGGAGCAGCCATATAAATACCTGTGGCTACAAGAGCAGATCCGAGGTTGGGTATTCAGAATCACAGAATTGTTACAGCACAGAAGGAGGCCATTTGGCCCATTGTGTCTGCATCAGCTCTCCTATCAAGCATTTCTCCTCGTGCCATTTCCCTGCCTCCTCCCTGTAACCCTGCACATTCTTACTTTTCATATAATTGCCTAATTCCCTTTTGAATGTTTTGATTGAACCTGCTTCCACCACACTCTCAGTCAGTGCATTCCAGACCTTAACATGCTGCATGAAAAAGTTTTTCCTCATGTCGCTTTTGCTTCTTTTAACAATTACTTTAAATCTGTGCCCTCTTTTTCTTGATCCTTACATGAGTGGGAACAGTTTCTCCCTACCTACACTGTCCAGGCCCCTCATGATTTTGAATAGCTCGATCAAATCACATCTCAGCCTTCTCTTCTCCAAGGAAAACAGTCCTAACTTCTCCAATCTATTTTCATAACTGAAGCTCCTCATCCCTGGAGCCATTCTCATGAATCTTTACTGCAGCCTCTCTCATGCCTTAACATCCTTCCTAACGTGCAGCACCCAGAGCAGGATGCAATGCTCCAGCTGAGGCCGAACTAGTGTCTTATACAAGTTCAACATAACTTCCTTGCTCTTGTACTCTATGTCCCTGTTAATACAGTCCAGGATACTATATGCCCTGTTAACTGCTCTCTTAACCTGACCAGCCACCTTCAATGACTTATGCACATATACATCCAGGTCCCTCTGCTCCTGCAACCTATTTAGAATTGCATCCTTTATTTTATATTGCCTCTCCATGTGCTTCCAACCAAAATGAATCACTTCACAATTCTCCGCATTGAACCTCATCTGCCACCTGTCCACCCATTCCACCAACCTGTCTGTGTCCTTTTGAATTTCTACATTATCCTCCTCACAGTTCACAATGCTCCCAAGTTTTGTATCATCTGCAAACTTTGAAACTGTGCCCTGTACACCAAGGTCTAGGTCATTAATATATATCAGGAAAAGCAAGGGACCCAACACTGATCCCTGGGGAACTCCACTACAAACCCTCCTCCAGCCCGAAAAAGATCCACTAACCACTACTCTTTGTCTCCTGTCACTCAGCCAATTCCATATCCATGTTGCTACTGTACCACTTATTCCATGAGTTATAACTTTTCTCACAAGTCTGTTGTGCGGCACGGTATCAAACGCCTTTTGGAAGTCCATGTACATACACCACATCAACAGCATTGCCCTCATTCACCCTCTCTGTTACCTCCTCAAAAAACTCCAGCAAGTTAGTTAAACATACTTTCCCTTAAGAAATCCATGCTGGCTTTCTTTGATTAACCTGCATTTATTCATGTGACTATTAATTTTGCCCCAAATTATTCTTTCTAGAAGGTTCCCCACCACTGAAGTGAACTGACTGGCCTGCAGTTGCTGGGCTTATCTTTACACCCTTTTTTGAACAAGGGTGTAATGTTTGCAATTTTCCAGTCCTCTGGCACCACCAGTATAAGGAAGACTGAAAAATTATGGCCAGTGCCTGTGCAATTTCCATTCTTACTTTTCTCAGTATCCTTGGATGCATCTCATCCAGTCCTGGATTCCATGCAAGTAACCCACCTCCTGACTCCCCACAGTCTTTCCACCATCTACAAGGCACAAATCTGGAGCATGATGGAATACTCGCTACTTGCCTGGATGAGTGCAGCTCCCTTTACACGAGGCTAGCTTTAAGCAGTGTTGGCAAGTGGCGATATTGGTTCCTTGCTGATAAGTGCAGCCAATGAATAATGCACTTGGCGCTGGCTGCATGCAGAAATCATTATAATGAACAGGCAACACAAAGATGCTGTGCTGCCTGCAATAAAATGAATAGGCATTGGGTACATTACATTCCCACGCCTGTTTTCGGAGGCTATCCATTTTAGCCCCCATAAAATCTGCATTGAAGCACAGCCTTTCATCTTATTGATTCTGTCTTTGTATTATACCTTTCCTTAGATAACATGGTTTCAAGTCTTTTGAAGTTCAAATTCTAGTTCTGCAGCAGCTATCATAATGTCAAGCAAAACATCGCTGAAAGCAGAGTTCAATTTAACTTGAGTAACCTCTTCAAGAACTTTGACTAATAAGATCATAGGAATTCAGATTAGCATAAGATTCAAGCATGTGGTACTTCCTACATGTGATTCTGCTTAAAAAGGAAATCTTTTGGCATTGAGCTTAGAGGAGTGAGAGACATACAAAAATAAGTGGCTGAAATTTTCCAGCTCGTCGCCGAAAAACAGAGCAGCGCACGCGTGAGATGTACACCATGGAGCCGCCGCATTAAATATTTCCATGGCCGGGGTGGACCGCCTCCCCCGATGATGTGGGAGGGGGCGGGTGCTCCATCCCCAGCAATAGCGTCTGGCGCCACCGGGCAGTTGCCGGCGCCATTTTTAAAGGTTTCCAGCCCTTCAGTTAAATTTAAAGTTTGAAAGTTACAGGACCTATTAAATGAAAATTAAAAATGTAATAAAAGTTTCAATCCCCTCTCCCACACCCCCAATGAATAATCAATTTATTAATTGCCCTCTCCCCTCAAAAAGGCCTACCTTGCGATCACGACCTTCCCCGCACCCCCCAAAGTTTAAAGCCTTTTACCTTCAACCCCTTCACATCATCCCCTCCACCAATCGCAATAGGTTTCCCCACTCCTCCCACATGAAGATCCGAAGGCGCAGGAGTTCTGGCAACCAACCGGAATATTGCAGCAGGACAGCCGGCAGCAGCAGATTCATTATTTATCATATATTAGCATATGTAAATTGTGATGCAGCCGCCAAGTGGTTGGGGGGGCAGGGGCTGCCATGAGGCCCCACCCCCACCGGTAATATGGGGCAGGGCCTTCCCAGCAACAAGGCCTTTGGCGGGCCTCTTCCGGAGGTATTTTCCAGGCACCCCCCGCCACATCAGGGGCCTGGTAAAATTCAGCCCAAGAATACAAGTAGGTATTTTATACAGAGTTCAAATAAATGATGAGATTTTACTTAAGATTTATTCCTTTACTATTGCAATTATTTATCACATATCAAATATTTAATTAAAGTCATTCTATTTCCCTCCACAGCCCAGTTGGCAATTATACTGCCTAAGCAATACAGTTTAGGGAGATGGTTGTCCTAACTGTAACTCGGCGGGTGGGGCAGCCAGGTAACCCCCATGGAGGATTCAGAATGAGGCCCAGGCTGTTTGAAGTCCTGAGCCTCCTTTAAATAGTGCTAAAAGGTCTCCCGCCCAAAGTCAGACGGAATGATCGCCAACAAAAACAAGAAATGCTGGAATCACTCAGCAGGTCTGGCAGCATCTGTGGAAAGAGAAGCAGAGTTAACGTTTCGGGTCAGTGACCCTTCTTCGGAATGATCGCCAAGCCGGTCAGAGAAAATGGGAATTGGGGCGCATGTCGGATAATATTGGTGTGATCTCCAGCAGAAGATTAATGCCGAGGGGTTGTGGCGGGGAGCGGTTGTGGTGCTGGGGATGGAGGTTGGTGTGGAAGGTGGTTAGCAATGATGCTGACAAGAAAAGTCAAGGCTGGGGAACACATCTGCTCCTCCTAGCCCATAAGGAAGCCTCACAGAAATTTATAAAATAATATTTATCGTAGCCTCTTCTGGCATCTCTGTTGACTCTTCCTAAGTTTTGGTGTTGGTGTTGTGTGAAGTTCCTTGTGTTAAAATGGTGTTTTGCCGCCGATTACATCATCAGGCTTCAACTTCTGTGTGTTGGCCTCTGACTGCCTGGGGCAGGTGGTCCTCCAGTGCCTGAATCTGCCTGGATAAAATGGTGGGGGATGGCGATGTGGGGGAAAGATTTTTTTTATTTGTTCGTGGGATGTGGGCATTGCTGGTAAGACCAACATTTATTGCCCATCCTTAATTCCCCTTGAATTCAGTGGCTTGCTAGGCATTTAGGAACATAGAAAGATAGGACCAGGAGTAGGCCATTCAGTCCCTCGAGCCTGTCCCGCCATTCAATGAGATCATGGCTGATCTGCGGCTTAACTGTACACTGTCAGAGTAAATGTTAGTAAACTTGCACATTTAAGAATTCACTAAGTGGCTTGATTAAAATGTTAAGTGTCCATCACAAGTTAATTGAAAAAAAGGTATGTTTCTGCCTTTGGCCCATATCCCTTAATATCTTTGCTTAACAAAAATCTATCTATCTCAGATTTAAAATTAACAACTGTTCTAGCTTCAACTGCTGTTTGTGGGAGAGAGTTCCAAACCTCTACCACCCTTTGCGTGAAGAAGTGCTTCCTAACATCTCTCCTCAACAGTCTGGTCCTAATTTTTAGACTGTGCCCCCTAGTTTTAGAATCTCCAACAGTGGAAATTCTTTTTTCTTCTTTTGGGCCTCCTTATCTCGAGAGACAATGGATACGCGCCTGGAGGTGGTCAGTGGTTTGTGAAGCAGCGCCTGGAGTGGCTATAAAGGCCAATTCTGGAGTGACAGGCTCTTCCACAGGTGCTGCAGAGAAATTTGTTTGTTGGGGCTGTTGCACAGTTGGCTCTCCCCTTGCGCCTCTGTCTTTTTTCCTGCCAACTACTAAGTCTCTTCGACTCGCCACAATTTAGCCCTGTCTTTATGGCTGCCCGCCAGCTCTGGCGAATGCTGGCAACTGACTCCCACGACTTGTGATCAATGTCACACGATTTCATGTCGCGTTTGCAGACGTCTTTATAACGGAGACATGGACGGCCGGTGGGTCTGATACCAGTGGCGAGCTCGCTGTACAATGTGTCTTTGGGGATCCTGCCATCTTCCATGCGGCTCACATGGCCAAGCCATCTCAAGCGCCGCTGACTCAGTAGTGTGTATAAGCTGGGGGTGTTGGCCGCTTCAAGGACTTCTGTGTTGGAGATATAGTCCTGCCACCTGATGCCAAGTATTCTCCGAAGGCAGCGAAGATGGAATGAATTGAGACGTCGCTCTTGGCTGGCATACGTTGTCCAGGCCTCGCTGCCGTAGAGCAAGGTACTGAGGACACAGGCCTGATACACTCGGACTTTTGTGTTCCGTGTCAGTGCGCCATTTTCCCACACTCTCTTGGCCAGTCTGGACATAGCAGTGGAAGCCTTACCCATGCGCTTGTTGATTTCTGCATCTAGAGACAGGTTACTGGTGATAGTTGAGCCTAGGTAGGTGAACTCTTGAACCACTTCCAGAGCGTGGTCGCCAATATTGATGGATGGAGCATTTCTGACATCCTGCCCCATGATGTTTGTTTTCTTGAGGCTGATGGTTAGGCCAAATTCATTGCAGGCAGACGCAAACCTGTCGATGAGACTCTGCAGGCATTCTTCAGTGTGAGATGTTAAAGCAGCATCGTCAGCAAAGAGGAGTTCTCTGATGAGGACTTTCCGTACTTTGGACTTCGCTCTTAGACGGGCAAGGTTGAACAACCTGCCCCCTGATCTTGTGTGGAGGAAAATTCCTTCTTCAGAGGATTTGAACGCATGTGAAAGCAGCAGGGAGAAGAAAATCCCAAAAAGTGTGGGTGCGAGAACACAGCCCTGTTTCACACCACTCAGGATAGGAAAGGGCTCTGATGAGGAGCCACCATGTTGAATTGTGCCTTTCATATTGTCATGGAATGAGGTGATGAAACTTAGTAGCTTTGGTGGACATCCGATCTTTTCTAGTAGTCTGAAGAGACCACGTCTGCTGACGAGGTCCAACAGTGGAAATAGTTTATCTTTATCTTGCCTGTTTTTTCCTGTTAATATCTTGAAGGCCATTTCAGAGGGCATTTTAAGAGCCAACCACATTACTTTGGGTCTGGAGTCACATGTTGGCCAGACCAGGTCAGGGCAGCAGATTTCCTTCCCGAAAGGACATTAGTGAACCAAATGGGTTGTTACAACAATCGACAATGGTTTCATGGTCACCATTGGACTATTTTTTTTAAATTCCAGATTTATTAATTGAATTTAAATTTCACCATCTGCCTTGGTGGGATTCGAACCTGTGTCCCCAGAGCACTAGGCTGGGCCTCTGGATTATTAGTCCAGTAACATTACCACTATGTGACCACCTCCCCAGATGCAGCAAGATCGTAGCACACCCCATCACTACCATTTAAATGATCCTTCCGACTCATTCACTCAAAGCGGGCTGAGTTAAATTCAGGGCTCAATAGGTTTTATCTCTCCGCCTGTGCAGAACTTGATAATCTCACAACTGTTGGCACCAGTAGCCTCAACTTCCCCTGGGCTAGTGAGAAGAAAGTCATCAGGGATGCTGCTCCTGATTGCTATCCAGTGGCCTTGCTGGAAAGTGCTCAAGTGTCAACACGAGGTAAGGGAATGATCATTTAACCTGCCAACCTTCACCATCTAAACTCTCACATGAAAAATGGGTGAGGTATTAGAGGGAGACCAGTCCCCATGTCTCTTTAACCCAGGAAGCAACCAAAGCCTTTAGGAGTGGAGAGAAGAAAATTAGGGAAAAAAATATGAGAGGGGAAAAGACTTATTAGCTTATTAAGATAAAAGAAAGTCTGTTAAACACAAGAAATTAATGTGCGGAGAGGGACTGATTTCTCTATTCATTTCAGTTTTATGTTTCTGAAGAAATTCTGTCTGTGATAGAAATATCAAATACTGGAACTCTGCAGGTTGCACCGCCATGTTCTGTCGTCAGTCTAATGTTAACTGTAACAGATGAAGTCTCCATCCAAATGTTAAATTAAGTTTTTCACAACACAATGCTTCATTTCTGTTTGACATTATACTGAGCACTGCACATTCCTACTGTTACTTAATAAGCAAAAGTGCAAAGCTTCATTGATGTTTTAGATTTGTTGATGGTTACAACGCTCAATGCAGGTTAGCTGTCTTACCAGAAAACATTTGTTCCACTAACTAAAGCATTTTCTTACCATTGTTATTCATACACTTCTGGATGTTGCAACTCTGCACCACATCTGGGGATGGTTCAAGCTCACAAATGCTGCTGTCTTCCTCCGTCTTATTAGTTTCCAAGTTCATACATTTCACCACCCGCTGCCGTATGCCTCCTCCGCAGGATGCAGAGCACTACATTATTAGAACAATTTTTTTAATATAACAGTAATATAAACAGATCTTCTGTCTTCATTAATATAATAGAGGCAAACAATCTTAAGACTTGTTAAAAAAAATCCATGTTGCCTCACTGGCAGGAACATATAAGTAATCGTTCCAGGTTCAAGTCAACTACAAAGTGAAAAAGAGCATAAAGGAAGTCCAAGACTTAAAAAAATTTTTAAAAAACTTTCATGCATTTGGACATTTCCCAATTTCCTCTACATCCATTATGCAAGTACCCAAATACAGGCAGTAAGGCTAATTAGGTCTAAAAATGTATTGTGTCCCTTTTCTTTACCTATCTCCAATAGACCCTCAGTGCCAGTAGCCCTATAGCCAATGACCATTATTAGAGCATTGGATTTCTACCATGATTCTGGACTCAGGCCAGTGCTAATGACCTGAAGCCAAAAGTTCAGGCACCTTCAAAGTTTGTCAGGTGGAGCACACTTCAAGTGGACCGTGAGCAATAAATTACATTTTGTTTTTATGGCAGGAACTTCAGGAATTTTACTCACACTTTCAAAGTTTGCAAAATCTGTCCATGGAAAATGAGTTCCATTTTTACTACCTGGGTCTACAGGATTTTTGCAAGGTTTTTAACCAGTGTTTAGGGGATTATTTTCCCCAATTCCTTTTCTGCAAATCAGTGGTCTTGAGCATAAGCCATGGTTTAACAGCTAAAAGGATGGAAATAAATAAGTAAATGTGGACTCAAGACTTGAATTTTAAAACCAAGAACTCACAAAGTCTATAGTATCAATGCAAATTAATTGAGGTATTTGTATACAAATATCATAAATATATTGCCTACCAATGTTTAACCACTGATGGTGCCCTAATGAAACGATATTGCATGTTTTTAAGGTACATTAAGGAAAGCGTATATTCAGCTGTGGCTCAGAGTAGCACAAGGTTCTGGGTTCAAGTTGCATGTCAGGCCTTGTTAAAAAAAACAAAGCTGATGCTCCAGTGCAGCATTGGGGGAGTGTTGCACCATTTGAGGTATCCTCTTTTGGACGAGATGTTAAACCGAGGCCCCACCTGAGGGGGAATATAAAAGGTCAAATGGCACTGTTATGAAGAAGAGTAGGGGAATTATCCCCGGTGTCCTGCTAATATTTATCCCTCAATCAACATCACAAAAGACATATTATTACATTGCTGTTTGTGAGAGCTTGCTGGGTGCAAATTGGCTGCTGTGTTTCCTTATTTCAACAGTGATTACATTTCAAAAGTACTTCATTGGCTGTAAAATGCTTTGAGACATGTGGTGGTTGTGAAAAGCACTATATAAATGCAAGTCTTTCGTTCTTATTGTTAATAACAGGCAGCCTTTTACCAAAGCTGAGTTTGTGAAAAAAAGTGAAATGTATCTTAGCGACAGAATTTTTTTAAATGCTCAGTTACAAGGAATTAGCTGATTGAATTGGATGGGATTTGATTTGGACTGCACTAGTGGATGTGATTTGATCTAGACATTAATATGCATTCTTATCTTTTTTTCTTGTTTAATAATGACATAATTTGATTTTTCCTGGGAAATTTACATATCTCAGAAGGGTGAAGAAGTTCAAATAATATGCACAATTAAATTAACATAATTGCAGAAATTGCTGATGAACTTAATAAATGGGCCAATTACACTACACATTTTCAGCCTTAAGTTCTGGGAGTGCTACTCCAATCAGTGGAACTGTTACAGAGTAGAGCTTCTAGGCATCCATGATTGTGGATACAAACTCTGGGCCAAATTTAATGACTGAGTCATCAACATAACTGGGGTGACTGCCATGTAACGGTAAGAGTACTTCAAAGGCACCTGTACCGACAGAAGACTGGAAAATCAGCATCCTCCTCCAACTCCTCTCTACCATCATCGAGCTGGATGGGACTGCACTTGCATGGTTCCATTCTTATCTATTTAATCATAGCCAGAGAATCATCATCAATGGCTTCTCTTTCTGTTTTTCTGTTACTGCAACATTACTTCTGGGGATCTCAAGGATCTATCTTTGGTCCCCTCCTATTTCTCATCTACGTGTTGCCCCTTGGAGACACCATCCGAAAACACATCAGTTTCCACAATAAAAACAGAAAGTGCTGGGAATATTGAGCAGGACTGGTAACATCTGTGGAGAGAGAAACAGAGTAACTAATTCAGGTCGATGAACTCAGTTCTGATGAAAGGCCGTTGAACTGAAATGTTGGCTGGATTTTGTGCTGAAGGCAGAGCTCCCGATGCCAGGCCAAAAAAGTGGGGGGAACCTCTCCTCTGCCTTTTCACACCCCTCTCCTCCCCCAGAACGATCCTCCGGTCTTTTTGAATCAATGTTTTAGGAGGCAGGATTCCCTGTCCCTTTAAAGACATTAAAGAGACCGGGATCCCCCTCCAAGAGCTGCCGGCCAATTAGAAGGCCAGCAACTAAGTTGTATCGACAGTGCCACCAGGAGTGGTGACAACTGCCAGTGCTGCAGCGGCCTTGGACCCAGGCCCAGCGGTGGAAACATGGAACAGAGGTAGGTGAAGGGGAATTGCCAGGGCCAGTCCAGAGGCCTCAGCAAGAGGGGATTGGTGGGGGGGGGGGGGGGGGTGGGGGGGTAGGCTGGTCATTCAGTCCAGGGGGAGGGGGATCCGGGGGGTGGGGGGACTGGTTCCCAATGGGGGTCCTCCGTGGGCCACAGACTGCCCATGGAGGAGTAAAACCCCCAAGCCCGCAGAGAGAACATCTCATTTTACAAGGCGTTCTCGCCATGCAGTGGCAAGATCCCAGAGACGGTGGGAAGAGGCCCTTAATTGGCCATTAATAGGCCACTTAAGGACCTCAATTGGCCTCTGGGCAGGAAGGCCTTTGTCGGCCTATCCTGCCCCCAAGAAGATCACTAGGTGATGGGGAGGCGATGGGCCCTCTGCCCCGCACCCCTCGCCTCCCGTCGCTTTACTTCATGCCACCCACCCCCCACACCCCCCGCCTCCAATCCCACCTCATGGGGCCTCACAAAATCGGAGCCATTAACTCTGTTTCTATCTCCACAGATGCTGCCTGACCTGCTGAGTGTTTCTATCATTTTCTGTTTTTATTTCAGGTTTCCAGCATCTGCAGTATTTTGTTTTTTAGTCAGTTTTCACATGTACACTGATGACACCAGCTCCACCTCATCATCTCCTCTCTAGACTCCTCCACTGTCTCCAAATTGTCTTACTGTTTGTCCAATATCCAGTACTGGGAGCAGAAATTTCCTCCAATGAAATATTGAGAATAAAGGCCTGCTACCCGACCCGAACCCGACGGGACTCAACGACCTGTGTCGGGTTTGGGTCAGGTTGGGTCGCACTTCCGGGTCCAGCATTCGGGCTCGGGTCAGGTCGGGCCAGATCTATCACCACCTCAGGTAAGTGACTTTAATGATAATTTGCTTTTTGGACTTTAAAGGCGGTTTTGCTACAGTTATTTTAATCTTGTGCAGGTAAGGAACAAAGTGAAAAACAGAAGGTAAGTTAACTGATGGTCGGGTCGGGTCAGGTCAGGCGCAGGAAAAATGGAAGGACTCGGGCCGGGTCGGGTTCAGGGTCGGATGGGGTTCTGTCAGGCTCGAGTCGGATCTCATTTGCAGACCCAAGCAGGCCATTAATTGGGAAGACTGAAGCCATTATCTTCAGTCCCCACCACAAACTCCACTCCTTGGTCACTGACTCCTTCCCTCTCCCTAGCAACTGTCTGAGACTGAATCAGACTGTTCGCAACCTTGGTGTCACATCTGATTCTAAGATGAACTTTCAACCACCGACCCGCGCCATCACGAAGGCCGCCTATTTCCACTTCCGTAACATCGCCCAACTCTGCCCTGCCTCAGCTCTTCTGCTGCTGCAACCCTCATCCATGCCTTTGTTACCTCCAGACTTGACTATTCTAATGCACTCCTGCTGGTTGAAACAAAACAGATGAACTGATAGCGCAAATAGAAATAAATAAGTACGATCTGATAGCCATTAAAGAGACATGGTTGCAGGATAACATAGACTGGAGCCTGGATATTGAAGGGTACATGACATTTAGGAAGGACGTGAAGCTAAAAAAAGGTGGAGGGGTAGCTCTGTTAATTAATGATGGCATTAGCCCTTTAGAGAGGGATGACCTAAGTTCAGGAAACCGGGATGTAGAAGCAGTTTGGATAGAGATGAACAATCATAAAGGCAGAAGTCACTTGTGGGAGTGGTGTACAGGCCACCTAACAATAACCACACTGTAGGACCGGGTATAAAGGAAGAAATAATGGCAGTTTGTCAGAAAGGTACAGTGATAATTATGGGGGATTTTAACCTACATATATACTGGAAAATTCAGATGGGCACAGATAGCCTAGATGAGGAGTGCATAGAATGTTTTCGGGATAATTTCTTGGAACCGTACGTTCTGCAGCCAACCAGAGAGCTGGCCATGCTAGACCAGGTATTGTGCAACGAGATAGGACTAATTAATGACCTCATAGTTAAGGCGCCCCTAAATAGCAGCGATCATAATATGATTGAATTTTACATTCAGTTTGAGGGAGAGAAAAGTGGGTCCATGATTAGTATTTTAAACTTAAATAAGGGCAATTATGAGGGCATGAAAGCAGAGCTAGCTAAAGTGAATTGACAAATCAGGTTAAGGGATAGGTCAATAGAGATGCAGTGGTAGACATTTAAGGGGATACTTTAGAATACACAGAATAGATACATTTCAACGAGGAAGAAAAATTCCAAGGGTGGGACCCGCCATCCATGGTTAACTAAAATAGTTAAAGACAGTACCAAACTTAAAGAAAAAGCACTTAATTGCACAAAGATGGGTGGCAGGTCAGAAGATTGGACAGAATATAAAAAACAATAAAGAATGACTAAAAGATTGATAAGGAGGAAAAATTAGAGTACAAGAGAAAGCTGGCTAGAAATATAAAAACAGACAGTAAGAATTTCTACAGATATTTTAAAAAGAAATGTTAACATAGTGAGCATTGGTCCTATAGAAAGTGAGTCGGAGGAATTAATAAAGGAAAGTGAGGAGATGGCAGATGAATTGAAAAGGTATTTTGCATCAGTCTTCACTATAGAGGATACAAGTAACACCCTAGAAATAGCTGTAATTCAGGAAATGGAAGGGAGGGAGAAACTGAAGAAAATTGGGAAGTGGTACGGAGCTAATTGTTGGAGCTGTGGGCTGACTAGTCCTCGGGTCCTGATGGACTTCATCCTAGGAGCCTAAAAGAAGTGGCTGGTGAGATAGTTGATGCGTTGGTTTTAATTTTCTGAAATTCCCTAGATTTGGGGAAGGTTCCGTTAGATTGAAAAGTAGTGAATGTAACTCCTTTATTCAAAAAGGGAGGGAGACAGAAAGCAGGAAACTACAGGCCAGTTAGCTTAACATTAGTCAGAGGGAAAATGTTAGAAGCTATTACTAAAGATGTTGTCGCAGGGCACTTAGAAAAATTCAAAGTAAGCAGGCAGAGTTAACATGGTTTTGTGAAAGGGAAATCATGTTTAACCAATTTATTGGAGTTCTTTGAAGAAGTAACATATGGATAAAAGGGAACCGGTGGATGTACTGTATTTAGATTTCCAGAAGGCATAAGGTGCCACATCAAAGGTTACTGCAGAAAATAAAAGCTCATGGTGTAGGGGTTAACATATTGTCATGGATAGAAGATTGGCTAGCTAACAGGAAACAGAAAGTAGGCATAAATGGGTCATTTTCTGGTTGGCAAGATGTAACGAGTGGTGTGCCACAGGGATTAGAGCTGGGGTCTCAACTTTTTACAATTTATATAAATGACTTGGAAGAAGGGACCGAAGGTATGGTTGCTAAATTTTCTGATGACCCAAAGATAGGTAGGAAAGTAAGTTGCGAAGAGGACTTAAGGAGGCTACAAAGGGATGTAGATAGGTTAAGTGAGGTAGCATAGAACTGGCAAATGGAGTATGATGTGGGAAAATGTAAAATTGTCCATTTTCGCAGGAAGAATAAAAAAATAAGCATATTAACTAAATGGTGAGAGTTTGCAGAGAGCTCTGAGATTGTTTTTATTCGTTCATGGGATAAGTGTATTGCTGACAAGGCCAGCATTTATTGCCCATCCCTAATTGCCCTTGAGAAGGTGGTAGTGAGCTGCCTTCATGCACCGCTGCATTCCATGTGGGGTAGGTACACCCACAGTGCTGTTAAGATGGGAGTTCCAGGATTTTGACCCAGCGACAGTGAAGGACAGGTGAGATAGTTTCAAGACAGGATGGTGTGTGGCTTGGAAGGGAACTTGCAGGTGGTGGTGTTCGCATGCAACTGCTGCCCTTGTCCTTCTCAGTGGTAGAGGTCACAGATTTGGAACGTGCTGCAGTGCATCTGGTTGATGGTACACACTGCTGCCACTGTGCGACAGTGGTGAAGGGCGTGAATGTTTGTGGATGGGGTGCTAATCAATTGGGCTGCTTTGACCTGGATGTCGAGCTTCTTGACTGATTTTGGAGTTGCACCCATCCAGGCAAGAGGAGAGGATTCCTTCACACTCCTGACCCGTGCCTTGTAGATAGTGGACAGGCTTTGGGGAGTCAGGAAGTGAGTTACTTCCTCTGTCCTGCTCTTATTGCTATGATATTTATATGGCTATTCCAGTTCAGTTTCTGGTCAATGGTAACCCCCAGGATGTTGATAGTGGGGGATTCAGTGATTGTAATGCCATTGAATGTCAAGAGTTTATGGTTCGATTCTCACTTGTTGAAGCCTGGCACTTCTGTGGCATGAATGTTACTTGCCACTGTCATGGTCCTGTAGTTTTTTTTTTCGTAATATGCGGTTTGCCTTTAAGGCTTGCAAGGGATCAGGATTGTTTAAAAACCAACAAGCCTCAGGAGTTTAGGAAGGTGCATTTTCATTGCCTTAGAAACAGACATTTGGAGACTGTGATTCAAAGGGTGCATTCTCGATACCATGGAAACAGCCACTGGGAGTGAGTCTCATACATTTGTTACAATTCAGTTTTGAACTGGCTGTTAGTTGAAGACAGTTTGTTCTAACAGACACAGAGACATACAGACCCAGCTGATGTTGGCACCTGAAGAAAGAGCTCTCAACCATTTAAACTGAAGGAGTAGGATTTTAGTCTGTTTAATAATTATCTCTCAATATTTAAAAAAAAGTCAAGCCAAAACTGAGATCTCTGGTATTTTAAATTGAAGAAAGGGAAATTAGACTGTGACAATCTTTTATCCCTCAAAAACTCTAAAGTCAGCTTGATTCCATTGAAAGTATTTGCAAGTCATTAATTGTTGAAATTCGCTGGAGAAGGAAAGCAACATTCTAAAAGGACTTCGAGCAACATTCTGTGAGGACTTCAAGCAACATTGGACTGTAAATTTGCAAGGACTCTAATTTTTTCTATTTTAAATGTTGTTTATATCTTCATAGTGTTTAAGAATTTAGTTCTATTAATTGAGGAGTTAATTTGTTGATTTAAAGATACTTGGTTAGGTTAGCCTTATTCGGGGGTTAATAGATGGTACAATTTGGCTGGGACTTTCTTTAATTTGGAAAGTTTTAAATGATATGTTAGCCGATCTGTGGAGTGACGGGATTGAATTAACAGTGCGTTGGTCCCACCACAATCAGAATCATATATTTTCATTGGGGGCTTTGACAGGAGTGGTCGGTCGTAACATCACTTATCAGCCCAAGCTTGGATATTGTCTAGGTCTTGCTGCATTCTATACAGACTACTTCATCATCTCAGGAGTCGCAAATAGTGCTAAACATTGTGCAATCATCAGCGAACATCCCCACTTCTGACCTTATGACTGAAGGAAGGTCATTGATGAAGATGGTTGGGCCTAGGACACTACCCAGAGGAACTCTTGCAGCTGAGACGATTGACCTCCACAAACCACAACCACCTCCCTTGCGCTAGGTAAGACTCCAACCAGCGGAGAGTTTTCCCCAATTCCCATTGACTGCAGTTTTGCTAGGGCTCCTTGATGCCATACTCAGTCAAATGTTGCCTTGATATCAAGGGCAGTCACTCTCACCTCAGCTCTTGGGTTCAACTCTTTTGTCCATGTTTGAACCAAGGTTGTATTGAGGTCAGGGGCTGAGTAGCCCTAGCGGAACCCAAACTGAGCAGGTTATTGCTAAGAAAATGCCGCTTGATAGCACTGTCGATGACATAGGCCATTAAGAGTCAACCACATTGCTGTGGGTCTGGAGTCACATGTAGGCCAGACCAGGTTACAACAGCAGATTACCTTCCCTAAAGGACATTAGTGAACCAGATTGTTTTTTAAGACAAAAACAATTGTTTCATAGCGATCATTGGACCAGCTTTTAATTCGAGATTTATAAATTGAATTCAAATTCTGCTTTCTGCCGTGATGGGATTCCAACCCATGTCCCCAGAGCAATACCCTGGGTTACATTGTATACTAGCCCAGTGACAAACCACTACACCAGCACCTCCCCTTAAGTAACAAACAGAGGGATCAGGATTCCCTAGTGCATGAATTGCAAAAGGTGAGTATGCAGCTCCTGACCTCAATACAGCCTTGGTTCAAACATGGACAAAACAGCTGAACTCCAGAGGTGAGGTCAGAGTGACTGCCCTTGACATCAAGGCAGCATTTGACCAAGTATGGCATCAAAGAGACCTAGCAAAACTGGAGTCAATGGGAATCGGGAAAAACTCTCCACGGGTTGGAGTCATACCCAGCGCAAAGGAAGATGGTGGTGGCTGTTGGAGGTCAATCATCTCAGCTCCAGGACATCACTGCAGGGGATCCACAGGCTAGTGCCCTAGGCCCAACCATCTTCAGCTGCTCCATCAATGACCTTTCTTCAATCATAAGGTCAGAAGTGGCGATGTTCGCTGATGATTGCACAATGTTCAGCACCATTTGTGACTCCTCAGATACTGATGCAGTGTGGAAATGCAGCAAGATGTGGACAATATCCAGGCTTGGACTGATAAGTGGCAAGTAACATTCGCACCACACAAGTGTCCGTCAACGGCCATCTCCAACAAGAGAGAATCTAACCATCTGCCCTTGACAATTAAGGGCATTACAATCACTGAAACCCCCACTGTCAACATCCTGGGGGATACGACTGATCAGAAACTGAATTGGAGTAGCCATATAAATACCGTATCTACAAGAGCAGGTCAAAGGTTAGGAATACTGCGCTGAGTAACTCACCTCCTGAGTCCCCAAAGCCTGTCCACCATCTGCAAGGCACAAGTCAAGTGTGTGGTGGAATACTATCCACTTGCCTGGATGGATGCAGCTCCAACAACACTCAAGAAGCTCGACACTATCCAGGACAAAGCAGCCCGTTTGATTGGCACCCCATCCACAAACATTCACACCTTCCACTACTGACGTACAGTGGCAGCAGTGTGTACCATCTACAAGATGCACTGCAGCAATGAACCAAGGCTCCTCGGACAGCACCTTCCATACCTGTGGCCTCTACCACCTAGAAGGACAAGGGCAGCAGATGCATGGGAACACCACCACCTGCAATTTCCCCTCCAAGCCACACACCATCCTGACTTGCAATTGCAATTCCTTCACTGTTGCTGGGTCAAAATTCTGGAACTCTCTTCCTAACAGCAATGTAGGTCTCCCTGCCCAACATGAACTGCAGCAGTTCAAGAAGGCAGCTCACCATCACCTTCTCAAGGGCAATTTGGGATGGGCAATAAATGCTGGCCTAGCCAGCAACGCCCACATCCCAGGAACGAATAAAAAAAGTTCAGCAAGTAATTAGATAATCTAATTAAGAATGTTATTGTTTATTGTGAGGGGAATTGAATATAAAATTAGGGAGGTTATGCTTCAGATATACAAAGCATTGGTGAGATCACATCTGGTAGGCAGAGGTAGATAGATTCTTGATAAGCAAAGGGGTGAAAGGTTACCGAGGGTAGGTGGGAATGTGGAGTTAACGTTACAACCATATCAGCCATGATCTTATTGAATGGCGGAGCAGGCTTGAGAGGCCAAGTGGCCTACTCCTGTTCTTAATTCATATGTTTGTATGTTACCCTCTTTAAACTTGAGATCATCCAAAACTCTGCTGCCCATGTCCTAACGCGCACCAAATCCTGTTCACCCATCCGCCTGTGCTCGTTGACCTACACTGGCTCCTGCTTAAGTCAGATTCTCATCCTTGTTTTCAAATCGCTCCATGGCCTGGCACCGCCCCCCTACTCGCACCCCTCTCTGCAATCTCCTCCAGCCCTATAACCCTCCGAGATATCACCACTCCTCCAATTCCAGCCTTTTGAGCATCCCTGATTTTAACTGTTCTACCAGTGGTGGTCATGCATTTAGCTGCCTAGACTCTAAGCACTGGAATTCCCTCCGTAAACCTCTCTACCTTCCTTTCCTGTTGAAGACATGCCTTAAAATCTTCCTCTTTGGCTAAGCTTTTGGTCATCTGTTCTAAAATCTCCTTATGTGGCTCTGTGTTATACTTTGTTTTATAATGCCTCTGTGAAGTCTGTTGGGACATTTTATTACATTAAAAGTGCTTTATAAATAAAGTTGTTATTGTTGTTGAAAATCGGTGTTGTGCTATGCCACTCTGATGGCGAAACAGAGGTCCAGGAAGGGGTCCAAATATAAGGTTGGCCATTTGTGACATACTCCTAAGGGAGTAAATGCCTAACTTCAGAAAATCAATTGATTACCTTTGCTTGCAGTATGTTTTGGTTTTCACATAACACTTGATTTTGTGCTGGAGCTGGGCTCCCGGCGTTGGGCTGAAAAGGCAGGGGGACTCCTGCTTCGGCTTTTCACGCACCCCTGGAGCGATCCTCTGGTCTTTTTTAATCAATGTTTCACGAGCCGGGATCCCCGTCCCTTTAAACACGGGGATCCTACCTCCAAGAGCTGCTGGCCAATCACAGCGCCGGCAGATCAGCAGCATCAGCAGCGCCACCGGGAGCAGTGACCACTGCCAGTACTGCAAAGGCCTCGGTTCCAGGCCCAGCAGTGGAACCCCGGGCAAGAGGTAGATGAGACGGGGTCGCAGGGGCTAGTGTGGAAGGCCCCAGCGAGAGGAGACTGGGGAATGGTCGTGCAGTCCAGGGGATCCCGGGGGGTCCTCTGTGGGGCACAAATTACCCACAAAGTAGGGACCCCCCCCCCCCCACTCCACCAAGCCCACAGAGAGGGAGCCTCAAGCTACAAGGTGTCCTCCCCATATGGCAGAGGCCCCCCGCCGCTGGTAAGATCCCAGTGGTGGCAGGAAGAGGCCCTTAATTTGGTTGTTAATTGGCCACTTAAGGGCCTCAATTGGAGTCTGGGCGGGAAGGCCGTCATCAGTCTATCCTGCTCCGGGAAGATCACTTGGTGACGGGGAGGCAACAGCTCGCCGCCCGCTGCCCCCCCCCCCCACCGTCGTGATATTCCATGCCACCCCACCTCCAACTCTGCCTCATGGGCCACTCAAAATCCGGCCATCATCTCTGAAGAGGCAAGAGTTCCATTAGACCTTGCAAGCCCACTGGTAGTGGTTGAAGTTCCTGGGGTCGTCTCAGAACTCTAGAGACATGTCACCTTGACAAAGGCAGCATAAGCAGAAGATCTGCCTGCTCTTTCCTGTCTGGAATTCACGCACTGCATGGCCAGAGGGGTTGGAATCCTGGCAGAACCGTATAGCACTCCAAATTCCAGCCCACTGCAGGGTGATGTGCCCAGTATTAGCTCTTCATTCTTCAATATTTAGAGGCCTTTGTGTCGAGATGCAGTTTAGGGTTTGCAGCAACAAAACCCATTTACGGGAATGAGATCGCCCAAATCAAATTTGGAAAGGTCTCCAGAAGATAGTCTTACGCTGCTTCAATTTCACCCATCCTGCTGTTTTATGGGGAACTTTTAAAACTTAGTTTTAACCATCTTAATCATTGAAAATCCAGTTCAGCAGACTAACACCCCACCCTCTGTAATTGTGCTGGTGTTAGCTCGCTATCTAATCAAATTCCATTTCCTACTGTTTCCTTTACCTTCGGAAATCTTCTTTCAAGTGTTCCATGTCCTCTTAAATGCAATGATTGATTCAGTTTCAATAGCTGTATGTGGCAAAATATTCAGCCTACATGAAAATAATTTTTCTAGTTTTATGAGTTCCCAGTTGAACTGTAGGCAGTATGAAATTGAAGCTATGCGAAACTTCCTCCTCAAGGCCTGTCTGAATTTGATCTGGCTTCTAATACTGATCCTGAGTGCATAAACAATGATCAGCTCAGGCAGTGGAAGCAATACTTTGCTGTTTGCCTTCTTAAATCAGATCATAATTAGCTCATATTAGCAAAGACCAGACTGTTTTCTGCCTGTTGGATCATAATGAGAGATTAAGGCAGGTAGGTGTCTGATGCAGCTCAACATTAATAAATGTCAAGTAGTGTGTTTTGGAATAAAGCATAAGGAATAGAAATGATGGCAGGGTAGCATGGTGTTTATGTTACTGGACTAGTAATCCACCTGGCGGGTCCAATAGTTCAGAGAATGTGGCCTGGATTTTAACCTGCAAGCAAGTTCTGTGCAGGAGTGGGCTGTTGTGAAGTCGGCAGTGGGGGGAGGGAATGCCCATAAGCATAGTGTTGGAAGGGGTGTCCAATAATGATCTTGGAATTGCCAATTTGTGAGGGAGGAGTTTATTGGGCAGCTTATTTGTCCTGGAGTGAACACTCCTGCTTCTCCTGTCCCATAAGCAATTCTGCAAAGACACATACCTCATGGATTTCGTTCCCCTCACACCTTTAAGCTGTCGAGTTTTCCCATGCCTGAGAAACTCGGCCACCTTGTGGTTAAAAACAGAATTATTATAAAAATGAAGGCATGCAGCCTCATTATGATATTTAAATGACCAACCCACTTTCCGTCAGCTGATTAGTTGCCCACTCCTCCTTCCAGATTTCTTGCATTTTAACCTCTGAATCAAGCCTAACCTGCCCTTTTTTGGGAGTTAAGATGTGAGGTCAAATTCCACCACTCTAGTTTGTGAATTTGAATTCAGTTTAAAATCTGGAAAAGTAAATCCACCAGTAAAAATGACCACAGCCCACCTGGTCTTTCAGTGAAGGCAAACGTTGCTGTCCTTATCTGATCTGGCCTATACATGACCCCAGTCCCACATCAATGTTGTTGACTCTTAACGGCCTTCTGAAGTGGACTAGCACGGCTCTCAGTTCTAATCAGGGATGAACAATAAATGCTGTTTATTTAGAGATACAGCACTGAAACAGGCCTTTCGGCCCACCGAGTCTGTGCCGACCAACAACCACCCATTTACACTAACCCTACAGTAATCCCATGTTCCCTATCACCTCCCTACACTAGGGGCAATTTACAACGGCCAATTTACCTATCACCTGCAAGTCTTTTGGATGTGGGAGGAAACCGGAGCACCCGGCGAAAACCCAAGCAGACACAGGGAGAACTTGCAAACTCCGCACAGGCAGTACCCAGAATCGAACCCGGGTCCCTGGAGCTGTGAGGCTGCGGTGCTAACCTTTGCGCCACTGTGCCGCCCACTGTGATGCCAACATCCTGAGAATGAATTTTAAAAAGCTTAAATATTAAAATTCTAATTTCTGTGGAGGAACACAGAGATGTAGGGATGCATACACACAGATTTTTGAAAACACAATTGCAAGTGGTAAAAGCCACACAAAAGGTGAAAAGTGTTCTGGGTTTTAGATACGGGGCATCTGATACAAAAGCAAGATGCTGGTGAATCTGTATAAGATATTGGTCTCCCTGGACTATTTTGTGCAGTTTTAGGCATGCCCTTATAGAAAAGATATAGAAGAGATGTAATATAGATTTATTAGGAGGCCATCAGAAATAAGGGTTATGATAAGAGATTTAAATAATGAGAATGGTATCTGCCATAGCAGAAAAGTTCAAGGCGATCTAATTGACAATGTTCCTAGTTTTATAAAGATTTTAGAAGTTACATAGTGAGATTATTCCCATTGATCTGTGAGTTAGTTACACGGAGGCATAAATTTAGAGTTAGCATGAAAATTTGGATGACTTTCTTGTGTAAAATTTGTTAGAATTTGGAATGATGGCCCAAATGATAACTCGGATACCTTGTAAACCATGTAGCATAACTGCATCCTGGCACGGCAAGATCCATTAAATATACATTATATATGTACCAAAATGTTTTAAAATACCAACAGAAAGGTGAAAAATGTGAATAATTATTATGTTAAATTATTCAACTACAGAGATTCCCTCTTCAATTCTTTTTTAGAGATACAGCACTGAAACAGGCCCTTCGAGTCTGTGCCGACCATCAACCACCCATTTATACTAATCTTACACTAATCCCATATTCCTACCACATCCCCACCTGTCCCTATATTTCCCTACCACCTACCTATACTAGGGGCAATTTTATAATGGCCAATTAACCTATCAACCTGCAAGTCTTTGGCATGTGGGAGGAAACCGGAGCACCCAGAGGAAACCCACGCAAACACAGGGAGAACTTGCAAACTCCACACAGGCAGTACCCGGAATTGAACCCGGGTCCCTGGAACTGTGAGGCTGCGGTGCTAACCACTGCGCCACTGTGCCGCCCAATTCTGCTGTGGAATTAACTGTGTTGTCCTAAGTTGCAACAAAAATTCAGGTCCCAAAGGTTGAATATTTCACTTGCCTCACTCCAGGTCCCAGCTACCCATTGAGTACACAGCTGAGCATTGCAGGGCATGGTGTTGTGAGGCCGAGCCTTCAGGTTGCACTGCCTGTATTCCATACAGTCAACTTGTCGTTCTTGAATCCCACCACCACATGTCTTTGAACACTGGAGGAAAATGTATTCATGAGATATTCAAGACCATTTTTAATCAATTTAAGCCATTTTATTAAACTCAAAGCTTCTTTTAAATTGCAATAATTTGATCAGAAATGAGCATCTCCCTTTAATTACCTCACTCCAAGCAGAAAAATGCCAGTCAATGCAGGCCATTGGATTGCAGCGAAGACTAGTGATTGGTTTGGCTCCTAGGAACTGACAATGGAAAGGTCGCAGCAGTCTTTTATCACGACTGTCTATACACTGTATGTCACGGATTTTAGCACCACCTCCACAATTTTCTGAACACTGTGAATATCGAGGAAAGAATAATCAGTAGAAATAGTTCATCAGTCATGAAGACAAAGATGGAGACAGAAAGCAAGAAACCACAGGCCAGTTAGCTTAACATCTGTCTTAGGGAAAATATTAGAAGCTATTATTAAAGACGTGAAAGCACGGCATTTAGAAAAATTCAAGGTAATCAGGCAGAATCAACAAGGTTTTGTGAAAGGGAAATCATGTTTAACCAATGTATTGGAGTTCTTTGGGGTAGATACATGTGCTGTGGATAAAGGGGAACCGGTGGATGTATTGTACTTAGATTTCCAGAAGGCATTTGATAAGGTGCCACATCAAAGGCTATTGCAGAAAATAAAAGCTCTTGGTGTCGGGGGAACATACTGGCATGGATAGAAGATTGGCTAGCTAACAGGAAACAGAAAGTAGGCATAAATGGGTCATTTTCTGGTTGGCAAGATGTGATGAGTGGTGTGCCACAGGGATCTGTGCTGGGGCCTCAACTTTCTACAATTTATATAAATGACTTGGATGAAGGGACCAAAGGTATGTTTGCTAAATTTGCTGATGACACAAAGATAGGTAGGAAAGTAAGTTGTGAAGAGGACATAAGGAGGCTCCAAAGGGATATAGATAAGTTCAGTGAGTGTGCAAAGATCTGGCAAATGAAGTATAATGTGGGAAAATGGGAAATTGCCCACTTTGGTTGGAAGAATGAAAAAGAAGCATATTATCTAAATAGTGAGAGATTGCAGAGCTCTGAGAGTCAGAGGGATCTGGGTGTCCTCGTGCAAGAATCGCAAAGGTTAGTATGCAGGTACAGCATGTAATTAAGAAAGCTAATAGAATGTTATCATTTATCAAGAGGGGATTTGAATACAAAAGTAGGGAGGTTATGCTTCATCTATACAGGGCATTGGTGAGACCACATCTGGAGTGTACAGTACTGGTCTCCTTATTTAAGGAAGGAGGCAAAGGCAGTACAGAGAAGATTTACTAGACTAATACTTGGAATGGGCGGGCTGTCTTATGAGGAAGGTTGGACAGGCTAGGCTTGTATCCACTGGAATTTAGAAGAGAAAGAGGTGACCCTTAGAAAATAGGCGACAGGTTTAGATAGAGGATTTGGATCGGCGTAGGCTTGGAGGGCCGAAGGGCCTGTTCCTGTGCTGTAATTTTCTTTGTTCTTTGTTTGTTCTTGATTGAAACATATAAGATCTTCAGGGGTCTTGACAGGGTGGATGTGGAAAGGATTTTTCCCCTTGTTGGAGAATCTAGAACTGTTTAAAAATGAGATGAGGAGAAATTTTTTCTCTCAGAGAGTCATGAGTCTTTGGAATTGTCTTCCTTAAAAGGCGGTGGAAGCAGAGTCTTCGAATATTTTTGAGGCAGTGGTAGATAGATTCTTGATAAGTGTTACGACTGACCGCTCCACAGATAAAGCCCCCAATCAAAATATACGATTCTGATTGTGGTGAGAGAAACGCACTGATAATTTAATCCCGTCCCTCCACAGATCACCTAACATATCATTTTTAAACTTTCCAAATTAAAGAAAGACCCAACCAAATTGTACTATCTATTAACCCCTGAGTAGGGCTAATATTCAACAAATTAAATTCAATGAAAAAGACTGAATTCTTAAACACTATGAAGATATAAACAACATTTAAAATAGAAAAAATTAGAGTCCCTGCAAATTTACAGACCAATGTTGCTTGAAGTCCTCACATCCGTCCGATGGGGAAAAAAGGTTCTTCCACAGTAGAACAGTCCAGAGTCTAACTTCAGCAGTAAGTGATCCTTCCTTCTTCAGCGATAGATTTCAACAATTAACAACATGTGAACACTTTTAATAGAGTCAATCTGACTTTAGAGTTTTTGAGGGATAAAAGATTGTCACAGTCTAACTTCCCTTCCTTCAGTTCAAATTATCAGAGATCTCTGTATTGGCTTACTTTTTTTTAGAATTTTGAGCGATAATAATTAAACGGACTAAAATTCTCTTTCTTCAGTTTAAATGGCAGAGATCTCTTTTTTCAGGTGCTAACATCAGCTGTCTGTGAGTCTGTGTGTGTTCTCTGTTAGAACAAACTGTCTTCAACTAAAAAGCCAGTTCAAAATTGAATGGTAACAAATGTATCGCTTGATACTCACTCCAAGTGGCTGCATCCATGGTAACGAGAATGCATCCTTTGAATCGCAGTCTCCAAATGGTTGTATCCAATGGCAACCAAAAATGCATTTTCTCTAACTCCTGAAGTTTGCCGGTTCTTAAAGCAGAACTGATCCTTCGCAAGCCTTAAAGGCAAACTGCATATGCTCAGGAAAAAAAAAACTACAGGACCATGACATAAGCAAGGGGGTGGAAGGTTATCAGGGATAGGTGGAAATGTGGAGTAATCAGTTCAGCCATGAACTTATTGAATGGCAGAGCAGGCCCGAAGGGCCCAGTGGACTACTCCTGCTCCTAATTTGTATGTTCGTATGATGTGTTTTCGCTTTCAGCCTGGCTAGATTGTAGATCTTGCCATATATACACGTTGAATAATTACTTATGTCAGTGTTTTTCTTTTGGGCCTCCTTATCTCGAGAGACAATGGGTACGCGCCTGGAGGTGGTCAGTGGTTTGTGAAGCAGCGCCTGTAGTGGCTATAAAGGCCAATTCTGGAGTGACAGGCTCTTCCACAGGTGCTGCAGAGAAATTTGTTTGTTGGGGCTGTTGCACAGTTGGCTCTCCCCTTGCGCCTCTGTCTTTTTTCCTGCCAACTACTAAGTCTCTTCGACTCGCCACGTTTACAGTAGAAGAAGAGAATAGTCTGCTGGAAATCCTAAGAAAACTAATATTGAATCAAGGACAGGGACTTACCAAAATTAACCTCAGCAAAATAACAGTATTGAAGAAAATAAAACATAAAGAGTGACAAATCCCCAGAGCCAGATGTTTTCCCTTCCAGGGATTTAAAGGAAGTGACTGAGAAAAGACACGATGGGCCATATGCCCTTCTTCTGTTTCATAAATTTCGATGATTTTATGAAGATATGATTTTTTTTTCATTATGCTGGCTTCATATGAAAAATGTCCATCCCCAAGATCACCCTATTTCGAGTCCCAAGTCATTTAGATGACCCTGGTGCAGCCCCAGTAGTAGGGGGTGGAAAATTTAGAAGGTGTGGAGGTGTTTCAGGCTTCAGCTTCCTTTAGTGATTGGGACAGTCAGTGGAGATTGGTAACTAGGAGGTCCCAAACCTTGAGAAGGGCTATCCGTAGATCTTCAGCCTTACCGCAGGACTCTTATAGATCACGTGCTTGGGTGCTCAGAAAGTGCATCCACTGGAAAATAAGGTGGAAGACCAAGAATGCCCCGCATCACATAACATTGGCTGACCTAGCCTGCATCTTCTGTAAGCAGATGTCATGCTCTGCCCTTGAAGGAAAACCTCAGGAATCTATGACAGTGTTAAAGTGGCACAGACCTGACAATCTGGGCCTTCAATCCTTTTTCCTGACCGCTGCACTTGGCTCCATTCAGTTCCGTAGATGCAAGAGCCATATAAAATAGCCTTTTGTTGTGCAAACTCGTGCATGGAGACTGTCCATTTTGGTGAAATACTGTAAGATGATGAGCATCTGTCAAATTGATGATCACCATCCTCTGGAGAAGTGGGAATATATTGGATGGCAGCAGGGCGGAGAAGAGAAGAATTTAAAAATCAATTGTCCCTTTAATAATTCGCACTGGTTGCTTACCTTGCTCCAGTTGCCTATTTTCCATTTAGCACATGGGCGTACAAAACATCTCCGAGCAGGGACTGGCTTTTTAATCTTTTCACAGTCTGAGTCTTCTTTAGTGCTACACCCAACTTGTCTCCACATAGCACCAACTCCACATGTGGTAGAACACTACACAGAACAAAGTTAGAGGAAAAACTGAAGCACACAAAGTCATCACAACTGAAAACAAACGTAGAGGAAAGCTTGGTCCGACAAAGTTAATCTGCAGATACTAAAGGAATAAATATTTCACTTCTGTGCTGCAGGCCCATTTCAAGAGTGTGTATCACACTTCTAGGATATGATTTTAATGTACAGAATATAATGGGCTGGCAGTGCACAGTGTTACAATACATGCTTCAGCCTTTCACGAGGGACACAGAATGATTACCCCATAATTTTATGTTTTCCAGATGGCTCAATAGGTTCTGACAATGAAAGGTGAGACCAGATCGGTAATGGTTTGAATTGGTAGTCTGTGCTGAGTTTGCTGATCGTAGCCAAGACGATAGTAGGGATGCTGCAATTGACCTCCATGCTCCTGGGTTAGGAATGAAACAGTCACAATCCCTATGCCTGGTTGCTATCCAGTGATAGCCATGGCTTAGTTAGGTTTGGTTAGCATGGTTTAGCACACTCACCTGAATGTTGTGGAATCAAGCCCCACTCCAGAAACTTGGGCACAAAATTTGTGCTGACACTCCAGTGCAGTACTGAGGGAGTGCTGCACTGTTGGAGGCATTGTCTTTTGGATGAGACATTATCCTGTCTACCTTCTTAGGTGAACGTAAAGGATCCCATGGCAGGGGAGATATTGCTGGTGACCTATATTTATGCCTTAACCAACATCAGTAAAAACAGATTATCTGATCATTTATTTCATTGTTGTGTGTAAATTGGCTGCCATTCTTCCTAAATTACAACAGTGACCACACTTCAAAATAAAGTGCTTCGTTGGCGATAATGCGTTTTGATATATCCTGAGTATGTCCCTTCACTAATCTGTGGGGAGGATGGCCGGCATGAGGGTTGAGTCTGATCCCATCCTTTCCAACATACACATACTCATGAGCAGGGGTTACTAAAAGAAGGAATGACTGACTTGCATTTTCATAGAGCCTTTCATGACACAGGACATCCAAAAGTGTTTTATAGCCAAGTCTCTGCAGTGGGATTGAACCCACAATCTTCTGACTCAAAGATGAGAGTGTTACCACAGATAGCTCAAAGGCATTGTGAAACCACGAGAGAGAAGATAGGCCAGAGAGATTGTTGAGTCATTAATAAACCATCACAAAAAATGTCATAGATATTGGCTAGAATTCCTGCCCTCCTTCCAATGGGAGAGCAAAATGAGTGCACATACCTTTGTTTTGCCACCACTTGTACCATCCTCATTTATTCACATTAAATAATATTTTTAGGGCACAATCCTGCTGGCACATGCATGATCCCAGTTTCCCAATCTAAATCTTTTTATGTTATGTACTTACATCCCATCACACACAACTCCCTCTCACTCTGATTTTGCTAACATCAGCAAATTTAGATGGTTCCTTTCTAAATCAGTCTTCCAAATCATTTAGGCACATTATTAACAGCAACGTATCTGCAATGATCCCTGAGGCACTCTGCTCGTCAACTCCATGTACAACGACCTTTTTGATTGAGATTTTCTTTTGAAATTCTATAAAGGCTTTCTAAATTTTTGTCCTACCATTGTGACATTCACCTTTAATTATCCCCATCTCTTTAAATTTTAATATTCACACCATTGTCTCTGACACCACTGGTTGGCTCTAGACATACTGCTGAAGTTATACCAATGAGCTGGCAAAGTAAAATTGGGTCTAAGTAGCTCACTTCGATTTTATTATGTCCAGAACACACAATAACAATCCTAGTTCCTGCCTGCTCTGTCAGTATAACCTAGAATGGCACCCAGCTGCTCCAGCAGGGGACCCCAAGGTCCTTCACTTGTGAACATGAATAAAATTAATGAATTCTTCAGTTCTTTGATTGACTAGTTTTGTCTTTGACTGTTGGTGCCTTCAATTAGATGTTCAACAGAACTCATGCCACCTTTTAGCTGGCAAGATGTCTGTTGGGTCCAATGAGGGCTACAATGGAGGATGCACCCCTTGGATTTAGGGGGAGCAGGTGTAAGGCATACTCACTCTCCACTGTGGAAATCTCCTGGGATTCTTACATAGAGCTGATTCCTGGTAGAACCAAGTACAGCCCCAAATTTATTTATTTTTATTTATTTAGAGATACAGCACTTCGGCCCACTGAGTCTGTGCTGACCATCAACCACCCATTTATACTAATCCTACACTAATCCCATATTCCTACCACATCCCCACCTTCCCTATATTCCCCTACCACCTACCTATAATAGGGGCAATTTATAATGGTCAATTTACAGTCTTTGGCTGTGGGAGGAAACCGGAGCACCCACACGGTCACAGGGAGAACTTGCAAACTCCGCACAGGCAGTACCCAGAATTGAACCCGGGTCACTGGAGCTGTGAGGCTGCCAGCCCACTGTTGCAAAAAGTGCCACCATTGTCCTCTCTCAGTTCACAGAATTTCAGGGCCCATGAAATCACCCATCCTATAACTGGGAAACTTATTTCTACCATGGTTTCATTCTCAGTATTCCAGTGACAAATGCATGGACTTAGTCATAGTAGATTACATATACACTTAAAGCTATTATGTACCAGATGTAAGGTTGGTTCCTTTTGTTTTTGCATCTAAGATAGCTACTTTATTTGTCTTGACTGCCACATGATCTTTTGATCTTGGTATGAATTTGATGATGCATTTTAATTTATCGTGCCACATAATTTAAACTGCAGCGATATAGGGTTCACAACATGTTTCAGGGGAATAGTGCATTTTGGGGCTGAAATTCCTGAGCTCTAACTATCCACCCATGGCACAAGTCAGCCAAAGGAGACCTGATGAAGTCAAGGACTTTCTGACTGCATCTGAGGATGTTGAGTCTCTGTTCAGAAACCCACGGTACCCCAATCTATGCAGGGGTTTGAGACAGTTGGAACTTCTTTCCAACCCAAATATACATCCTGAAGAGATGGGGATCAGGTGAGGCAATTCTTGATCTGAGAATTTTATCCATTCTGATCTCACTGCTGCCAAGACATTGGCAAAGTAATGTAAATGGGCTCCACTTGAGGATCCAGGACTATCTCCTGGGAAGACTGAAGCGATTGTCTTTGCTCCCCACCACAAACTCTGAACCCTCACCACCAAATCCATATGTCTGCCTGGCAACTGTCTGAGGCTAAACCAGGCTGTTCACAGCCTTGCTATCCTATGCGTGCCATCACTAAGACCGGCCATTCCCACCTCCATAACATTGCTTGATTCCACCCCTACCTCAGGTATTCTGATGCTGAAACCTTCATTCATGCCTTTGTTACCTCTAGACTTGACTATTCCAATGCGCTCCTACCTGGCCTCGCACATTTTACCCTCCTTAACCTTCAGGTCACCTAAAACTCTTCTGCCCATGTCCTAACCCGTACCAAATCCCATTCACCCATCATCTCTGCTTACTGACCTGCACTAGCTCCCAGTTAAGCAATGCCTCGATTTTAAAATTCTCATCTTTGTTTTCAAATCCCTCCATGGCCTTGCCCTTTCTATCTCTGTAATCTCTTCTGGTCCTACAACCCTCCCAGAAAATCTCTACTCCTCTACTCCCGGCCTCTTCAGCATCCCTGATTTTAGTCACTCCACCATTGGTGGCCATTGGATGCCTAGGCCCCAAGTTCTGGAATACCCTCCCTATACCTCTCCACTTCACTTTCCTCCTTTCAGACACCCATTAAAACCAAAGTCTTTGGCCAAGCTTTTGGTCATCTGCCCTAACATCTCCTTATGTGGCTTGGTGACATATTTTGTTTTATAATGTCTCTATGAAGCACCTTGGACGTTATATTATGTTAAAGGTACTATATAAAGACAAGTTGCTGTTGTATTAAAATTCTGCCTCATGATTCATTTCACTCCTTAGAATGAGGGCTAATTGGCTACAAACTACATTTGAGAGTAAAATTTTAAATTTGGGATGTTTGGTGATTGGGAGTCAATATCAGTCAGTAAGGACAGGATAAGCATGACTTGGTGTTTGACAGGATACGGGCAACAGAGTTTTAACATAAGAACATAAAAAATAGGAGCATACGGCCCGTTGAGCCTGCTCCGCCAATCAATACAATCATAGCTGATCTTGCGCAACAACTCCATTTTCCTGCCCAGTCCTCCTATCCTTTGATTCCTTGAGAAACCAAAAATCTGTTTATCTCAGCCTTAAATATATTCAGTGATGAAGCTTCCACAATCCCTGGGGTAGAGAATTGCAAAGATTCATAACCCTTTGAGTGAAGAAAGTTCTCCTCATCTCAGTCCTAAATGATTGCCCCCTTATCCTGAAACTGTGCCCTGTGCTTTAGATGCTCCAGCCAGGGGAAACAACCTGTCAGTGTCTACCCTGTCAATACCCCTTCAGCCTCTTGTAAGTTTCAATAAGATCACCTCTGTTTCTTCTAAACTCCAGAGAATACAGACCCAATTTATTCAGCCTCTCACCATAGGACAACCCTCTCATTCCAGGGGCCAATCTAGTGAACCTTCGCTGTACTTTTAGATGAACTGAAATTGATAGAGGGTGTAAGATGGGAGAACAGCCAGAAAAGCATTGGAATACTCAAATCTGGAGGTGACAATGGCATAGAAGGTTTTCAGCAGCAGATGGGTTGAGGTAGGGAGAGAGGCAAAAAATGCAGAGGATATGGGGTCAGAAACTCAGCTCAGGGTCAAATAGAACACCAAGGTTGTGAATGGCCTGGCTCAGCCCGAGATAATGGCCAAGGCGGGGAATGGAATATGTTTGTGGGTGGGAGACAAAGGCGATGGCTTTGCTCTTCTCAACGTTCAACTGGTAGAAATTGTGGCTCATTCAAGACTTGTTGTCGGACAAAAAGTCTGACAACACAAAGGCAGTGCAGGGTTTGAGAGAAATTGTGGAGAGGTCGAGCTGGGTGCTGTCAGGCTACATGTGAAAGCTGATCCTATGTTTTAAGATGGTGTCACCAAGGGGAAGCAAGCAGATGTAAAAGAGGAGGGGGCCAAGGATCGATTATTTTCTTTTGGGGGACTTCGTCGGTGATGGACCATGGGTGTAAGAGAAACCATTGCTGCAGATGCTCTAGCTACAACTGTTTAGGTAAGAGTGGAACATGTATCAGAACTTCTACACAGCCTTAAAATTAAAACTTCAAACAGTAATAAACTATGATGTATACATTAACTAGAATTACTGTTTGATACTTTTGTAAAGACATACCTCACTCCAGTTTCCAACCTTCCAGAAAACACTGTCCACGCTAACTTCATCATAGTTTGTTGTAATATTGAGGAAAATATTTGGTCTGTTTGTAGTTGTAGTTTTCATCAAACGTACTATAGTGGTAGATTGTGTTTCGGTGGTTGTCAATTTACTTCCAAGTGCTTTTGAGAGTTTTACCCATGGCGAGTAGGTGCTACCAACTACATTAGATGTAGTAAATTCAGGATTATCCTGCAGTCTGTTTTCATCATTAAAATCTAGACCAGGAGCAAGGATGTCACTAATATTAGAAAAACGGTCTGGATTCAGCATCTTTAGAAGTTTCAATCTTAGCCGATCGATAGTTGCTTTGACTTTTGCATTTATTTTTAACCCTGGAAAACCAGGCCTTCTATGTACAAAACTTGGAGAAGGTGTTCTTACATTTGGCTTGACTACTTGCGTACTGCCAGGCTTTACCGTAGTATGCAGACTATTATACATAGTTGATTCCTCAGCATTGATAGGAGATGCAGTCGTCTTTGCAACTTCATTATCATATTCATCTGTTATGAGATTAACCTGAGGTTCTTGCGTAAATGGAAGATGATCACCAACCTCTTCTGTGGCAATGCGATCATCTTTTGAGGTACTGTCATTTTTACAATGTGTCCCATTCATACTTTGAATTGCAGGTGTAATGTTTCCAACTTCAGAGACCCTCTTTCCATTTGGGGTATCACCCTTGTAGGTCAGATCCTGGTGAATAGCAATAACGCTGTGATCATAATGCCCGTCATGTGACACATTGTTGCTCTCTTGACTTGGGGCTGGTGTATCTTGCAAATGAACTTGGTTTTTTGTAGTGGTACCCATCGTAGTTATAGGGCTTGTGCTAGCAGCTGACTGCACAGTGATGCTAACAGGAAGAGGCTGCTCAGTTGTGACAAGCACTTGTTTGGGTTTAGGTTGAACTTTAGCACCTGAGTGGTTAGGGCCAAATTTGGGCCCCAGCTTACTAGGAAGGTCTTTGTTAAAAATCTTGCCACCTTTGGGCTTCCGCAGAGGGAACAGAATTTTCTTATTGATGGGACAGTTCCGTAAGCCACACAAGCTTTTAGTGTTTGGTCTTTTGGAAATATTGCAGAGCTCCTTATTACTCCTGGTGCACGTCACTGTCCGTGTGCGGAATCCACCTCCACATGTAACTGAGCACTGAAAAATAAATAGCAAAGATCCAAAGGGGTCAATCACACAGTGCAGTTTAAATGCGTCTCAGCATGCAAATCAGAATGCAATGAATTTGCTTCCATAGGTAATAAACAACCACTTTATGCATATTATCATCACTCAGATGTGTATCAATAATTAAAAGACAATTTAAAAAATGATCTTCTCTGCTATGTTACTATTTTCTTCATTCTTTCACCCGGTTCGTGACTCTGGAGTTTTCTTTGTTCAGGTGAATTGATCAACATTTTTAAGAATTCCTAAACTGATAAAACTCTATGGTTCCTATATAACAAATATAAAACAAGCATTTCTTTCTGCACATTGCAATTTTAAAGCCACAGCAGCTTCGAATTCTCAACATACAGTACAGCAGTGCCTAAGGGTCAACTTTCTCTTTCTCACAAGTGAACCAACACCAGTAAGAGATAACAGGATACTTCTACACCAGGCAATTAACTGCATGGCGTCGGGGCTCCCATCACGTTAAGGATGGAGACCCCGCCTCCAAGACCTGCCAGCCAAACGGAAGGCTGGCAGCTCTTCAGTCCTAGCAGTACCACTGGGATTGGAGGCCTCTGCTGAGATTGCACCCAGCCAGGTTCAGCAAGATGGAGGAGGCCCTGGAACCCAGGTAAGTGACCAGTCAGGCAGGCCCCAACTGGAGGGTGGGGGGTGGGGTCATTGGTGAGGGCAGGGGGTGGGGTGTTTCAGTGGAGGTGGCCCTCCTTTGACCACAGGGTGCCCGATTAGGAGGGCCCCACCCCCACCGAGCTCACAGGGAGGCTGCAAGCTTTTACTGAGCAGTCTCCCCACGTGGAGGAAAGCCCAACCCTGCATGCCCCACCACCAAAATGGGGGTCATGGTCTGAAATTGTTCAAGGCAATGTGGAGTCCAGAAGGCTTATAAGCGCCTAATCAGAAGATGAGGTGTTGTTCCTTGAGCTTGCGTTGAGCTTCACTGAAACATGCAGCGGGCAGAGGACAGAATGCGGGCATGAGTACAAGGTGGTGAATTAATGTGGCAAGTACCTGGAAGCTCCAGATCTCTCTTGTGGACTGAACGGAGGTGTTCCGCAGAGCAGCCACCCACTCTGCATTCGGTCTCCCCAACGTAAAGGCAACAGCATTGTGAGCAGTGAATACAGTGTACTAAATTGAAAGAATGTACAAGTAAATCACTGCTTCATCTGGAAGGAGTGTTTGGTGTCTTGGATAGTGAGCAGAGAGGAGGTAAAAGGGTTGGTGTTACACCTCCTGCGATTGCAAGGGAAGGTGCCGTGGGAAGGGGATGAAGTGTTGGGGGTGATGGAGGAGTGGACCAGAGTGTCACGGCGGGAACAGTCCCTTTGGAATGTTGACAAGGGAGAGGAGAGGAAGATGTGTTTCGTGGTGGCATCATGCTCGAGGTGGCGGAAATGATGGAGGATGATCCTTTGAATGTGGAGGCTGGAAAGTGAGTACAAGGGAAAACCTATTGTGGTTCTGGGAGGGAGTGGTGCCAGAGCACTGGAGGATTGCCAATCTTACACCTCTGTTGAAAAAAGGGGAGCGAGATAAACCCAAACAAGGCAACTATAGACCAGTCAGTCTTATGCCAGTGGTGGGGAACTTCTAGCAATAATAAGCAGTGGCATAGTGGTAATGCCACTGGATTAGGAAGCCAGAGGCCCAGGCTAATGTTCTGGGGATGCAGGTTCAAATCCCACCATAGCAGCTGATGGAATTGGAATTCAATTAATAAAGCTGGAATTTTATAACAGCTCTGCCTGGATTTTATACGCTTCAAAAATGGCGGCCTGCTCATCATTAAAATGGCCGGGGTGGACCGCACCCACCCCCCCGCCCCCCTGCCGGCAATAACACGGAAGGGGCGGGTGGTCCGTCCCCGGCAACGGTGTCAGGCACCACTGTGCAGGCGCTAACGCCATTTTTAAAGGGCTTTGAGCCCTACATTACAAATTACATTTTTAAAGATATAGAGATCTTAAATTTATTTTAAAAAATGAAATAAATGCTTCTAGTCCCTCTCCCATCTCGACCCCCATAACCATACAGTTCATTCTTTGCCCTCTCCCCCCCAACAATACTTACCTTGTGTACCTGACATTCCCCACCCCACCAAAGTTCATACACTTTTAACTTCAACCCCTTCCTACCATCCCCTTCACCAATCAGATTAGTTTGACCCCGCTTCCCCTCCCCTGCACTGAAATACTTACCTGCTTCCCACTCCCCACCAGTGTCCCACATCGGATCTCCGAACAGAGATCCAAAGGCACGGAAGTGCCGGCCACCGGCACCAATATGGGAGTGGGGCGGACGGCGGGAGTGGGTAATTAATTTGTTAATTTACATTTTTTAAAGTATGTAAATTCTGCTCCCGTCGCCAAGCAGCAGAGGGGCCCTCATCGCCACCGGAAATATCGGGCCGGGTCTTCCTGGTGGGCCTCTACCGGAGGCATTTTCCACGTTCCCCCCACCCCCCCGTCACAACCCCAATGTCAGCGGGGCTGTGAAATGCAGCCCCTAGTCTCACTAATAATGACCACGGGCTGGATTTTACCATAGGCGGTTGGGACTTCGCCACTGATGTAAAAGTTGGTGACGTACCCGCTTCCACCTAGCCCGGGGATCCAACCCGCATTTTATGGGTCCCCAGGATTTAACTGACCCGAGGCGGGACTTCCACCCGGGAGCAATGGCCACTGCTTGGACTGCAGCCCAGCCAACCGAGGAGGATGCCATGGAGCCAGGTAAGTTGGGCATGCCTCACCAGGGGGATCGGTCGTGCCCTGATGTGACAAGGGTAGTTGTTTGGGGGGAGGGGGCATCTTGGGTCCGGGGGGTGGGTTAGGAGGCGGGGGCGGCCCTCAATCGGGCGCCATGAGCCTGACTGCCATGGCACCCCCCCCAGCGGGCGGAAAGGCTGGCAGCTATCGCTGGGCGGCCTTTCACATCCCCAGCATGTCCGCTTACCACGGGTAAAATACCCGTGGAGGCGGGCGAATGCCCTTATGTGGCCACCCGCCACCGCCCCCCTCAGTCCGCCGACTGCTGTAAGGTTGGCTGGAGGCGGGAGCGGGGCGGGAAGGCCTCCCAGAGCCTCCACTCAATTTTACACTGCCCCCATCCGTCCCCATGCCAACATTCGACACACTGGGGCAGCGTAAAATTCAGCCCCATGAAACCATTGTCAATTGTGGTTAAGCCATATCTGGTTCACTAATGTCCTTTAGGGAAGGAAATCTGCCATCCTTACCTGGTCTGGCCGACATGTGACTCCAGACCCTCAGCAATGTGGAGCACCAGGCATACCTAAAAATGAGGTATCAGCCTGGTGAAGCTGCACCACAGGGCTCCATGCATGCCAAACAGCGAAACCAGCATGCTATAGACAGAGCTAATCAATCCCACCCACCAACAGATCAAATCTAAGCTCTGCAGTCCTGCCATATCCAGTTGTGAATGGTGGTGGACAATTAAACAACTAACAGGATGAGGAGGTTCCACAAATATCCCCATTCTCAATAATGGGGGAGCCCAGCCCATCAGTGCAAAAGACAAGGCTGAAGCAGTTGCAACCATCTTCAGCCAGAAGTGCCCAGTGGATGATTCATCTTGACTTCCTCCCGAGGTCCCCAGCATCACAAATGCCAGACATCAACCAATTTGATTCACTCCACATGAAATCAAGAAATGGCTAAATGCACTGGATACTGCAATGGCTATGGGTCCTGACAATATTCTGGCAATAGTACTGAAGACTAGTCCTCCAGAACTGGCTGTGCCCCTAGCCAAGTTGTTCCAGTACAGCTACAACACTGGCATCTACCTGACAATGTGGGAAATTGCCCAGGTATGTCCTGTACACAAAAGACAGGGAAAATTGAACCTGACCAATTACCGCCTCATCAGTCTACACTTGATCATCAGCAAAGTGATGGAAGGTGTTGTCAACAGTGCTATCAAGCTGCACTTACTCAGCAATAACCTGCTCACTGGCGCTCTGTTTTGGTTCCGCCAGGGCCTCTCAGCTCCTGACCTCATTAGAGCCTTGGTCCAAACATGGACAAAAGAGCTGAATTCTAGAGGTGAGGTGAAAGTGACTGCCCTTGACATCAAGGCAGCATTTGACCAAGTATGGCATCAAGGAGCCCAAGCAAAACTGGAGTCAATGGGAATCAGAGGGAGAACCCAACACTGGTTGGAGTCATACCTAGCCAAAAGAAAGATGGTTGTCGTTGTTGGAGGTCAATCATTTCACCTCCAGGACATTGCTGCAGGACTTCCTCAGGGTATTGTCCTAGGCCCAACCATCTTCAGCTGCTTCATCAATGATCTTCCCTCCATCATAAGGTCATAAGTGGGGATGTTCGCTGATGATTGCACAATGTTCAGCACCATTCGCGACTCCTCAGATACTGAAACAGTCTGTGTGCACATGCAGCAAGACCTGCACAACATTCAGGCTTGGGTTGATAAGTGGCAAGTTACATCTGCACCCTACGAGTGCCAGGCAATGACCATCTTCAACAGTAGAGAATCCAACCATCTCCCCTTGACATTCAATGGCATTACGATCACTGAATCACCCACTAACAACATCCTGGGGGTTACCATTGAGCAGAAACTGAACTGAACCAGCCCTACAAGTACTGTGACTACAAGTGCCGGTCAGAGGCTGGGAATTCTGTGGCAAGTAACTCACCTCCTGACTCCCCAAAGCCTGTCCACCATCTACAAGGAACAAGTATGATGGAATATTCTCCACTTGTCTGGATGAGTGCAGCTCCAACAACACTCAAGAAGCTTGACAGCATCCAGGACAAAGTAGCCCACTTGACTGACACCCCATCCACCACCTTCAACATTCACTCCCTCCATCACCGCACACAGTGGCAGTAGAGTGTACTATTTACAAGATGCATTGCAGCAACTCACCAAGGCTCCTTCGACAACACCTTTCAAACCCATGACCTCTACCGCCTGGAAGGACAAGGGCAGCAAGGCTTAGGCCCAAATGCTGGAAAGTGGGGTTAGGCTGGGTGGCTCCTTATTTTTCGGCCGGCGCAGACACAATGGACCAAGTTGTCTCTTTCTCTCCCGTAAACTTTCTACGATTCTATGAGATGCAGGGGAACACCACCTGCAGGTTCCCCTCCAAGCCACACACGATCCTGACTTGGAACTATATCAATGTTCCTTCACTGTCTCTGCGAGAAAATCTTGGAACTCCCTTCCCGACAACACTGTGGGTGTACACCACTTGGACTGCAGTGGTTAACCTTCTCAAGGGCAATTAGGGATGGGCAATAAGTGCTGGCCTAACCAGCGACGCCCACATCCATTTAATAAAAAAAGGACAAAATTAACTGTCATCTGGAAAAGCATGGCTAATAAATGAAAGTCAGCACAGATCTGTTAAAGGCAAATTGTATTTGACTAACTTGATCGAGTTCTTTGATGAAGTAATGGTGAGGGTTGATAAGGGTAGTGTAGTTGACGTGTATGGATTTTCAAATGTGTCTGACAAAGTACCACATACTCGACTTGTAAACAAAATTAAAGTGCCTGGGATTAAAGGGACAGTGGCAGCATGAATATAAAATTAGTTTGGGATAGAAAGCAGAGCATTGTGGTAAATCGTTGTTTTTCAGACTGGAGGAAGGTATACAGTGGTGTTCCCCTGGGGCCAAGATTAGGAACACTGCTGTTTTTGATATACATTAAAGAACTGGACTTGGGTATACAGGGCATAATTTCAAATCTTTCAGATGATATGAACTTGGAAATGTAGTCAACAATGATGGGCATGGTAGCAGACTTCAGGAGGACACAGACAGACTTGAGAAATGGGCAGACGCATGGCGAATGAAATGTGAAGTGATACATTTGAATTGAAAGAGGAGAGCAATATGAACTAAATGGTACAATTTTAAAGGGGATGCAGGAACAGGGAGACTGTGTGGTGTATGCACACAAATATTTCAAGGTGGCAGAACAAGTTGAGAAGGCTTTATTAATAAAGCTATAGAGTACAAAAGCAAAGAAGTTACGCTCAACCTTTATAAAACACAAGTTAAACCCCAACTGGAGTATTGTGTACGATTGTGCTCAGCACATATTAGGAAAGATGTCAAGGCCTTGTAGACGGTGCTGAAAAGATTTACTGGAATGGTGCTTGAGTTGAAGGACTTCAATTATGTGTAGAGACTGGAGAAGCTGGGGTTGTTCTCCTCAGAATGGAGAAGGTTAAGAGGAAAGTTGAGAGATGTTTTCAAAATCATGAATGATTTTGATAGTCTGAATACAGAGAAACTGTTTCCAGTAGCAGTAGGGTCTGTAACCAGAGGGCATAGATATAAGGTCATTGGTAAAAGAATTATAGGGGACATTGTTACAACTGAGGTGGGCGGAGTGCACTATGTTTTCCAGTCCCACTTCTCCACAGGTCAAAACATATATTTTAAAAATGTTTACCCAGTTACCGATTCCGTCAATCATATACTCGACTCTTTATTCTCGAATAAAATACATCAAGCAGGTTTCTTTAATAAACAAAAAAATCATCAGGTTATTATCAAACAAGACTTATCCTATAATGAAGCACATAGATTGAAATATGAAAGTTCCCCTTTTGAACTCCCCACACACACACTCACACACACTCTGAAAAAAATACAGAAATTCTCCCTGCAGAAGTCTGTTACTAAAAAAAATCCTTTGGCCAAATACTTGCTAATTCTTGAAGACAAAGGAGAAGATCTGGAATGACGTCAGTTTTCCCTTTCAGTCTGGCGTCCGGGTATACGGAGACGAGTCACTGGGATATTTTCTAAAGCAGTTCTTTTCAGGCAGCGTTGAGAATTAATCTGGCAGATTTTTCCAGCTTCTCAGGAGAGATATAGCACCAGAGATTTTAGCTCTCCCACATGGGATCTTTGCAGGGTTTCTTCAAAGAGGTGGAGAAAGAGGTGAGCTGGTGGTTTCTTTTCCCTTGGCCAGCAAAACACCAACTGTCTTCAAAACAGTTCACACCCCAATTGAAAGTCAACCTCCTGACCTCCATAAACCTTGACATGTGGCTTCGCTGTAAACATCTTCCCCAGGTTACCAAGGTTTCTGTTGTTTATTGAGCTTAAAGCACATGATTTCCAGTAAAAGTTGTTTTCAAACAACATCTCACAGAATCACAGAATAATACAATGCAGAAGAGGCCCTTCGGCCCATCGAGTCTGCACCGATGCATTAAAGACACCTGACCTGTCTACCTAACCTCAGTGTCCTTTTAGTGAACTGTCAACAACAAAGCAAAGTCCAGCATTTATAAAATCCTTCCAATGAATCCATCTCCACAATTTAAATATGAGTCCTCAAAAAATACTTAACAAAAAATATAGAATCATCTTCATAACAACATGAGGAATTTTTGTTTATGCAGTGTGTTATAATCTGGAATGCACTGCCTATATGGTTGGTGAAAGTCGATTCAATAGTAACTTTCTACTGGATAAATATTTGAAGGGAACAACATTATAGGGTGATGGGGAAAGAGCAGGGGAATGGGATTAATTGGATAGCTCTACTAAAGATCGGCACAGGTATGATTGGTCAAATGTTCCTCTACTGTACTGTCATTCTATGATTCTATGACTATCTAGAACATCAACGGTGGCTCATTAAAAGTTGCTCTGTGCAGGTTTTTCCAATACATTGAAAGCAGAGATTTGTTAAGTAAGAAAGAAAGAATGAATTTGCTTTGATATAGTACCTTTCACAACCTCAAGATACTCTAAAGTTTCACAGTCACTCTTGGAATGCAGTCAGTGTTGTAATGCATGGAAATTTAGCAGGCAATTTACAGAGACAGGGTCCCACAAACAAGATTGAGATAACTAAGCAAATAATCCATTTTAGTGACATTGGTTGAGAAGTAAATATCAGCCAGCACCAAAATAGAAGAATTTTCCTGCTTTTTTAATATTCATTTTATGGGATGTGGGCATTGCTGGCTGGGCCAGCATTTGTTGCCCATCCTAATTGCCCTTAAGAAGGTGGTGGTGAGCTGCTTTCTTGAACCACTGCAGTCCATCTTCTTCCAATAGCATTGTAAGACCCATTATATCAACCAGAAAGGGCCAATTAGTTTAGCTTCTCACTCAAATGCTCCTCCTGGCCCAACAAAAATCCTCCCACCCACTGCCAGTTGCTCAGTGCACACCTCCCTCACCACCCACGACCTGCATTGAGCACCCCTCCACCCTTAATTTAAGACTTTCTTCAGCTTGGCACTGCAGAGAAGCCACTGGATATTCCACACACCCCTCACCACTGGCTGACTAGCTGCATGTTCAGTTTTGGGCATATTCCATTCTAATGAAGTGTGGCCATGAAAATGGTTTGGGTCTACTGCTGATACCCATGGGTAGATGTAGAGGCTGCCCCTCCCCACTGGCTCAATTTGCACCAAAATGGCCAGCCTCTTTTTTTAATTCTTCCATGGAATGTGAGTGTTGCTGGCAAGGCGTTGAATGTCAAGGGGAGATGGTTAGATTCTCTCTTGTTGGAGATGGTCATTACCTGGCACTTGTGTAGCATGAATGTTACTTGCAACTTATCAGCCCAATCCTGAATGTTATCCAGGTCTTGCCGCATGTGGACACAGACTGCTTCAGTATCTGAGAAGTTGCTAATGGTACTGAACACTGTGCAATCATCGGCAAACATCCCCACTTCTGACCTTATGTTGGAGGGAAGGTCATTGATGAAGCAGCTGAAGATGGTTGGGCTTAGGACACTACCCTGAGGAACTCCTGCAGCTATTTCCTTGGTCTGAGGTGATCAGCATCCAACAACCACAACCATCTTCCTTTGTACTCAGTATGACTCCAACCAGTGCAGGATTTTCCCCTGATTCCCATTGACTTCAATTGGCTAGGGATTCTTGATGCCACACTCAGTTAAATGCTGCCTTGATGTCAAGGGTAGTCACTCTCACCACACCACCGGAATTCAGCTCTTTTTTTCCATGTTTGGACCAAGGCCGTAATGAGGTCACGATCCGAGTGGCCCTGGTGGAACCCAAACTGAACATTAGTGAGCAGGTTATTGCTAAGTAAGCGCCACTTGACAGCATTGTCAATGACACTTTGCATCATTTTGCTGATGATTGACTGGCAGTATTTGCAGTTGAAAGTACTTAGCTTTCTTCCCCAAAAACCACTGTAATTTTACAATAAACAATCCATCCTGCTTTTCCTTCTTGCTAACTTTACTTATCTCCTGGCTTTGCTTCACATATTTAGTATCTACACTTTGCAATCACACCGTCCTTTTAACCAAGGATAGGCACCAACATGTTGCACATGGAAATCTGTCAAAAGTATTGACTTAGCCAGGGACATGGGGGGCAGTTATGTTAATCTGTATTTAACATGTATAGCTAATCTAATGCCATCAAAGCACAATCCGATTTAAAACACATTTTCCCCTATAAATAAAGTAGCTAAGCATACAGACATTAACAGAAAGCAGCACAACTGTATTAGCTAGCTCGCGAACAAAACAGTATGCTATGCCAATGCGAATTTGGAACAAAGGAACATCAGAGTAGGAGTATGCCATTCAGCCCATTAAGCCTGCCCCGCCATTCAATATGATCCACTTCAATGCCTTTTGTTGACAGAATAGAGCTAGCTACACCATGTCACAGGGTGGGTAGATGGACCTTATCGGATGTCCTCTGTGGATTCACACTGTGTCAAGAGTACAAATTCATCCAATAAACCATGAAACTCAAGGATAGGATTGTTATTGTGGTTATTGAGGTGAGGCAGTAGAAAAATCAGCAATAGGAAGATGGACCATTTCTCACACTGCTATTGTCATAAGACAATTTAACCTGTGATGGTCAATGTTTGTGCAACTTCTCCACCTACTTGCAATATGTGTCAGCAGATAGGGAAGCCAACAAAAGGGCAGTGATCTCCAAATCAGGAGAATTTTATCGGATGGAGCAGATAATACTTCAGAAGAGTCATGTGAAACAGAAAAGCAGAGGGGGACAGAAAGGGACAGAGAGATTAATGGTAGATAGCCAAGACTAGTTTATTCATCTTGACAAATTAGGTCCTGGATTCTAAAATATAGAAACAACAGCATCTCTCACGGACAAAATATCATTTAGTCACCAAAGCTAGTGACCAAATTAGATAAACACAATTACAAATAAAAAGAGCCCTCCAGTGCCTCCAATAAAGTGATTCTTTTAAATTCACTTATGTCAATATCTCAGTCTATCACTGTCAATTCCGATTCAGCACTGACAAGATAATGAAAAGCTTTTCTGCAAAAAGTTGAGCAATTGCTACTGCATGCTGTATTCAATTACCAAATGTTTAGTCACTATCTATAAGATTGTACTCCAACCTAACTAATTTATGTCCAAGCCCAATCTCTTACCTGTTAGCAAAGACACACTTTTAATGTAATGTAATTATATGATGCAGACAACTTTCAAATTACATTGGCCACTTAAGTTATCTGGCCTGAACCTGGATAGTAAATTATGCACATTGTAGTTACTGATCTTTGACATACTTGTAGAACTTGTCCTTTAATCGAATTTGCAGCAAAAAAAATCAGTATTCAGCTCATCATAGATTAAAGTTTATTAAAGCTATCTGTTACATTGTATTTAATAATTGTTGTATATGCGTCAGCAGCATCCTATTTTTGCCAATACCAGTCAGCCACATTACACCGTACTCTTGTATTCATGAGGAACTTACAGTGCTGATTCTTTAGATTCATTGGAATTTCTTGCCTATCTTCCACTCAATACAAGTTATGGAACAATGTGATTCCAAATGGATAGCAGCAGAATTATGACATTTATATAACAGTAAAAGTCCAGCAACTTTCAACATGTCACTGAGCTTCTGTCCCAAGTGAAAGTAATGCGTGCCAAAGTGTAGAAATCGAGACATTCCTTTAGTGACTTTTGCCATTTTAAAATGAGTTTACATAACACAAGCCCTTAAACTTGTGTTTTAAAATAACCTAGCTGCTAGGTCCAGGGTGTCCAACCTTTTCACGTTGTGGGGCCAGATTACACTTTTTGCCTTACACAGGGGGCCTGGGAGACAATTTCGGAAAGATAAAGGCATTAAGAATTTATCACTATTAATCAAAACAACAAATTTGCACTTTTGTGAAGCTTTAAATGAGAAGACTAATTTATTGACTTACTTTACTTTCTCGTCACTACGTTGGACACTAATTTAGTGAGATATCTGACATTTTTTTTCCTTGCACAAGTAGCCAATGTCTGCCTCTACATTTGTAGTGATGCAGAGTCCATCTGTCAGGAGTGATCCTGACTGCTCTCCCCCTATCTCTCTCTCTGTCTCTCTCCCCCTCACTCTCTGTGTCCCCCACTCTGTGTCCCCCTCTCTCTGTGTTGTCCCCCCTCTCTGTTTATCCCCACCCTCTGTATTGTTTCTCCCCTATGTCATTCCCACCCCCCGCGTCATCCCCTCCCCCGTGTCATCCTCCCTCTCTGTGTCATACCCGCTCTCTCTGTCCCCACCTCTCTGCCCCCTTTATCACTCTCTTTCCCCTCTCTCTGTATTCCCTCTCTCTGTTCCCCCCTCTCTCCTCTCTCTCTCTCCCCTACTCTCTCTCCCCCTCTCTCTATTTCTGACCCCTCTCTCCTTCTCCCTCTCTCTCTGACCCCCCCGCCCCCCCCCCCCCTCTCTCCATCTGTCACCCCACTCTCTCTCAATCCCTGCCTCTCTCTCTCTGTCCCCCCACTCTCTCTCTGTGTCCTCCCCTATCTCTCTGCCCACCCTCTCTCTCTCTCTCTCTCTCTCTGCCTCCCCCCGCCCCCCGCCCCTCCCGCAACAACCATTGATGAGAGCGGGAACAGCGGTTTCCAAACTTCAGACAGATTCGTGATTTTCTGGCGGGCTCTCAAAAAAACAGATCCCACCAGAAAACTCCAAATCTGTCCAAAGTTCGGAAACTGCTGATCGCACTCCCAGCACCTGTCAGCTTGAAAGCAGTGTTAATGAGCATTAGATAAAGATCTGAGCTTAGAAGTTTCAATTCAGCTGTGAAACTGACAGTTGTGATTTTCTTTAAAGCCAGTCTGGTCGGCAAGAAGAAGCCAATGGGAAATTTCTCATCCCTGAAATTACCAGTCACGGACCTCAAAATCTTTTACCACGGACACTGGTCCCCATTTGCAGACACGTTGACAACCCCTGATTTTAACAGCATTAAGATTTTGCAGATTTGTAAAATCTATAGATAGTAAAACTGCAAGGAATTACTTTGAAAACTAAAGAGATTCAAAAAAATGAAGGAGGACCTGCACAGGGGAGAGAAGCATTGGCAAACTATGATGCATGAAGGGTGAAAGTGAACGGTGCAGAAATGTGAGCAGTACAATAAAATTTATTATTACAGAACAAGTTGAAAATATGTAAGGAACAGTAACTGTCACATTAAGTTTTTTTGAGGAGCTGCTGCATTAGTTCCAATTGCTGTTTGTCACTCACATGTTGTCAGACCTGTCCCATCATAGTTTCCTATTGTCCTCAGGCCAATAAAGGAATGTTATTTTAGCCTCAGTGCTCACAGTTCTTTGTGGCACATTTTCTATTTTCATCTATGATGCAATGAACTGTGATTGCCATTTACAGTTGTCATTGTGGGTGCTGGAGAAGCTTTGGAAGACCGAAGTAGAAACTTGTATGTCCCGTTTTTCGGCTGGCAGGTGTGACCTGTCTGCACCAGTTCTGATTGCACATTTGGTGCAGCTCAACTGCATGATTCCAGCATGTGGCTGAGCAGGTCCTGCACAACTACCTTCTTTGCACTGCTGGATAGGCAGGAGCAGCAGGTTGTAGTAGAGGGTAAGTAACTGAGAGGGTGTTTCAATATGGAGGCGCCCTCTCACCAACTTTTCTAAAGGTTTAAATAAAAAACGATTCAGCAGCCAGGCCACCACCGTGGATGGGGGTTTGTGGAGGGGTAAGGGGGGAGTGAAATCCCTTTACAGGGTGGCCTTTGGTTGCACCAGCACCCAGGCAGGCATGGAGGGCCTGTAGGCCTGCCAGGAGCACTGGCCCCCTGGCCTGCCACTAGGTGCCTACTGCCAGGCAGTTAACCTGCCCCCCATCACAGTGGGAAACTGGAGGCCAGCCAGAAAATCCCAGCCGGCCTCCTTTCAGTGTGCTTAACAAGGCGCTTAATGAGCCTAATAGGTTGTCCACCTCGTGGAGGCGAGTAGCCTGGCTTCCCTCAAACTCGCCTTGGCAAAAATGGCCAGCGCCAGGAACGGGGTTGGGAAACCAGCACGCCAACCTGCGCCAGTATTTTTGGGCCCCGACCTTGGCAGGGCCTGAAAACGCAGCCCATGATATCTCTCTTTCTTTTCATGTCTTGCATTTAAACCTTCAGTGAACAGTCAATCCATTTAGGTGCTCACTCTCTCACATGTTCTATCATTCCTCAAAGTGTCGCAGCACTGATTCATTTTTCAACAGACTCACACCATTTCTTGCAGCCACAGTGCACTTCTCTTTTAAGAAGTGCAGGCTGCTTTTAAGTAGCACTAACCACTCGTGATATCAGGCCCCCTGCTGATGTGTGCATCCAATGAACAGCGCAGGTAGCATTGGCTACATGCAGCAATCATTTAAAACAGCTGGCAGATGGAATCTAACACGCTGTTTGCACCACAATGAACGAATGTGTATTAATCGCATACTTCAATCCCCATGCCCATTTTTGGACATTTTAAGCAGATTAAGTGATTGAGAAAAACAGTGGCACATGAGTTTCAATGTGGAGAAGTGTGAAGTCTTCCAGTTTGGATACGGTAATGAGAAATTGGAATATCTGCTTAATTGTGCAAGACTAGGAGCTGTAGAGGAGCAATGAGATTTAGTCCATGCACACCAATCATTAAAAGCCAATACAAAAAGTCATAAAGGCTAATGAATTGTTGGCCTTCATCTTAAGGGGATTGGAATACAAAAGTGAGGAAGTGATGCTTCAGTTATACAGAGCCTTGGTCAGATCCATCTGAATTTTGAAGCATTAAATTTTGGGCAGCAAACCTCAGGGAAAATATTGGAGGTGTTACAGCACAGGTTCAGCAGAATGACACCAAGGCTTATCAAATTAAATTGTGAGGACATGTTACATAAACATGGTTTGTAATCCCTTGTGTTTAGAAGATGGAGGGGTAATCTAATTGAGGTCTTTGGAATCGTTATGTTTTGCAATAGGGTAGATACAGTGAAACTATTTGCCCATCTGTGTCAATGCAAAACAAGGGAGCATAAACTTAAAATTAGAGCTAGGGGCTTTAAGGAGTGAAATCAGAATGCACTTCATTTCATTTCATACAAAGGGTAGTGGACATCTGGAACTCTCTCTACAAAAGGCTGTAGTTTCTGGATCAACTGAAATTTTCAAGAGCGACATTGATAGATTTTTATTAGGAAATGGGTCAAAGGAGGGTAAATGAAGTTGAATTACAGATCAGCCATGATCTAATTTAATGGCAGAATAGACTCAAGGGATTGAATGGAGTATTCCTGGGTTGGCTTCTCAACTGGCTAAAGTCACTGTACTGGGATATAGAAGTTCTTATTCATTAGTGACACCAGCAGAGCAGCTTCCCACTGGAGGAAGCAATTTACACTTTCTTAAAATCAAGGATTATTTTTTCATAAAAACATAATTCTTTAAATAGACATTGAGGAATAAATTGAACCAATAAATACATTTAAATACATGTATTCTACAACATTTTGAAACTTTCACTACCAGTCAATTGCATTTACACAGAAACATTTGAAATGTATGTTTTTTCTATACTGGGCTGCTGAAATATTACAGCATTCCTCAGACACAATCAGGAAAAAATAACATCCTTTTGGTAAATCACACAACGCCAACTTCTGTTTAAAATAGGAAGTCATGCAGTTTCATAATCAGATGATGTCTATTCAGAAATCAATTCAGATTTTCTCCCATGGTCCGGTCCGGCTTCTTTGAGGTAAGTAAAACTACGATTAGGTGTTGTTTTATGGGCCACATTTGTTCTTACTCTGTGCTGTGAAGGCTTCTGAGACTGGTGGTTTACCAGTCTTGAATAGCACAGTACAATGATTCTGCTGTATGTGCATTCTTTTCATCTCAAGAGCACTAATATGGACATAAGCCATAACTTACTATTGGAAAAATGGTTTCAGTTGGAAGCTTGAAGCTGCATAACTTTAACTATCTGATTTTCAGCATAATTACTTCATTTCAGTATGTTTTGTAAGTTCTGAATTCTATAATAATTCGTGTCCTGCAATTTGAATGAGTAAAGAACAACTATTTCACCTGATACCATAATGCAAAGCAGGGCTGGCACATCTGAATTGAACTGCCATTTTACATGAAGCTCATTGCCCAGTTATTTGTTCCCTAGTATCTGAAAGCTAGTTACATTTTACTGCTGATTTAACAAGATTGAACATTTTTGCCTTAGCAGCATTATAAACTAAATATTGCTATTAACTAAATTGCAGTAGGCGTCTGCTTTGAGACTGCCTGCAAAGAATATTTCATAGATCTTGCCTAAGTACACGTCGGGGTGAGATTTGTGCCTAAATTATGCTGAGCCATTTGCAGCAATGTGAAGTTGAAACATTTATGCAAATACAAACTGTATAATATTAAAAATCAATTTTTAGGCTTCCTCAACAGCTCAGTGTAGACTGAGGGCCTGATGGAAGTACACACATGTAAATGCAGGTAAACCTTGACATTAGGCCAGAGAGACAGTAAAAATGAGGGAAATTGGACTGGCTGTCCATTATACATTCACCCAACTTTCCTTTCCATCGAAGTCAACACAAAGTAAAATTGGATGGGGTGTGTAACAGGTGACCAATTCAATATTGCCCATTTTACACCCCCCATCAAATTACCGGCCATGGTTCAAAGCAGTGACTAACAAATTTAGAACGAATGTCAGGATGCTCTCCAGCAAACTTTAGAGATATTTGAAAGAAGGTTGAAAGCCATGATGTAGGTTTTCCAAGATGGGTGAGGTAAGAAAACATGAATGATTGTCCTCACTGTGTTTATCCTGTGATTTTTCAAAGCCTACTTTAAATTTCCATCAAAATTGAGTCTTTTTCCATCGCTGTTCTGTTATTTAACCCCATCAGAGCTGTTATTTTCTATGGATACACAATCTCTCAGAGCAACAATCTCCAGTCGGCAGACACAACTGAGAATCATGGGGCTGAATTTTAAGTACCAAAAACAGGTAGGTTGCGTGCGCTCAATTAATTAATAAAAGTCTGGAATTGAAAGCTAGTGCTGAATTTTGCCAGCTCGTCTGTCGATCTTGGCGGTGAGCTTCAAAACCAGCGCGGTGCACGCGCGAGATGTGCGCCGCAGAGCCGCTGCAATACTTCACACGGTGGCTCATTACCATGGAGGAGGCAGACTGCCCACCCCCGATGACATCATCAGGGGGGCAGGCACTCCTTCCCCAGCAATGGCATCCAGCACCACCGCACAGGCGCCGGCGCCATTTTTAAAGGGCTTCAAGCCCTTCAGGGCCATTTAAGTTTTTAAAGGTCCAAAAAATACAATTAAAAATTTAATAGCACTTTGAGTCCCCTCTTACACCCCTTCAATGATTAATCAATCTATAAATTGCTCTCTCCACCCCCAAAAAAGAACTTGTATTCCAATCCCGAACTTTCCTGCCTGAACTTTATTAACTTTGAGCCTCAACTCCTTCTCACCATCCCCGCAACCAATAGTAAGAGTTTACCACACTCCTCCCCCTCAACCCTGAAAACTTTACTCCTCCCCTCCCCCTCCAGTGTGCCACCTTGAATCTCCGAACAGAGATCCGAAGGCACGGGATTTCCGGCAACCGGCCGGAATGTCAGCGTGGGATGGCTTTCGGGATGAGGTAAATGATTATGCATTAACTAACATTTACCTAAATATTTAAATCAAGGTTCCGTCGCCAAGCGGCGGGTGGGGGGCCGCCACGAGGCGTTGCCACCGCCAGTATTATGGAGCGGGCCTTCCTGGTGTCGAGGCCCGTGGCGGACCTCTCCTGGAGGTATTTTCCAGGCCACCCCCTCCACAACCCTCGATGTCGGGGGGCTAGTAAAATCCAGCCCCCAGTCTCAATAATGGTGCCATGAAACCATTTGGTTCACTAATGTCCTTTAGGGAAGGAAATCTGCTGTCTCATGTTGTCTTTGGTTCTTTTGCCATTCCCCTTAAATCAGTGCCCTCTGGTTCTTGATCTTCCACCAATGAGAACAGTTTATGCCCTTGGTGCAGCCCCCACCCATTGCCAAGCGGCGGGGTCTTCATTTCAATATTAAAATGCATTAAGATAAATGTTAGTGAACTTACCTGGACTGGGCAGCTGTCCCAGGGCAATATTACGGACGCCGGCCACAACTCGCGCGCCTCTGGGACTCCAAACAGAGTTCAGAGGCGAGATACTGGTGGGGAGGGGGAAGGAGTGTAGATTTCAGGGTGGGAGGGATGGGGGAGTGGGGAAAACACTTTCTGTTGGCTGTGGGTATGGTGGGAAGGGGTTGAAGGGCAAATGTTACGAGGTTGCGGGGAAAAGGTCGCGAATGCAATAGAGTTCATTCATGGTCGGTGGTCCTAAAACAGACATGGGGTGCAGGGGGTTGAAAGGGCCTCCAGGTTGTAATGAAATGTTGATAACAAATGGTCACAAATTCCCCTTTAAATATTACAATTCCATCTAAGGGCTTGAAGCCCTTTAAAAATGGCACCGGAGCCTGTGCGGTGGCTCCAGACGCCGTTGCTGGGGATGCAGTGGCCACTCACCTATGGCATCACAGCCCGCGTGCAAAATATCACTGGGACTCAGCAGTGGCGCTTTTGTGTTGGAACGCCACCGACTTCAAAGCGCGCTGCCACAAAGTGCAGCGTTAATAAATTCAGCCCATTAACTCTGTTTCTCTCTCCACAGAGGCTACCAGATCTGCTGCGTTTTTCCTGCATTTTTTGTTTTTATTTTAAACTCATCTATCAGGCTGTTACAGAAAAATGGTGAAAAGGTGCAATAAACTTGATACTGTCTTTGAAACAGTGGAAATGATTAGTATTATCCCTGTGTTAGAAAGTAGGAAAGACAAGAGGGGATTTTTAATGGTGGGATCACTACCAAAATTTGGTTTGATGGGACACTGACCTGGCAGGTTGATGCCGCCACAGCCTCAACCCATTTTTGCTTAGAACAGCGGACTCCCATTTCAGTGGAGGGCGCCACTACTGAGAAGAAAACAGACATGCTACACCAGGGCACTTGCTGCAGCACCTGCCCTGACCTGAGCAGAATCAGAGGGCTGGAATCACAGGCCTAAAAGGCGGGGGGGTGCCCTGCCTCGGCTTTTACATGCCCCTTCCCCCCCCGGAGCGATCCTCTGGTCTTTTTACATCAAAGTTTCACGAGCTCGGATCCCCGTCCCTTTGAAGATGGGATCCTGCCTCCATGAGCTGCCAGCTCAGCCGTATTGGCAGCGTCACTGGGAGCAGTGGCCACTGGCAGTACTGCAGAGGCTTTGGACCCAGGCCCAGCACTGGAACCCCAGACCAGAGGTAGGTGAAGCGGGGTAGCTGGGGGGGGTGAAGTGTTTCCCGGCAGGGATCCTCCGTTGGCTTCAGATTGCAGGGAGGGCACCTCATTTTACAAGGCACCCTCTGCCACTGGTAAGATCCCGGTGGGAATGGGAAGAGGCCCTAAATTGGCCATTAATATGCCACTTAGGGCATCAATTGGCCTCTGTCGTCGACCTATCCCGGCCTCAGTAAGATCATTGGGGTCGGGCAGGCCACAGGTCCTCCGCATCCCGCCGCCACCCCACCCCCCCCACCCCCACCACCAGTCGCGATTCGCCTTGCCCCCCCACCCCCCACCTCTGGCCCTGCCTCAGGGGGGCCCATAAAATCCAGCCCAGAGTTAAAAGAAGCAGAAGACTCCTCAAAGTGCAGGTCAAAATTTTCAAGTGACTAAACTTAGTACAAGAGAACAGATGGCTTGAGGGGCTGGGAGAGTTCAACAGATCTCTCAACTTTGAGGCATAAAAATCAATCATCCTACCTCCTGCCAGCACAGACTCCCCAGCCCCTGCCCACTACCTCCCCCCACCACCACCCCCCCACCCCCAACTACCTTCTGTGGAGTAAGGGACAACCTACGTGAAAGATAGTTTCAAGCCAGCTTGACAGTGGCTTTGGACACAAACCAGTAAAGCCACGTGACAAGGTTACATACTCTGCCCATTGTTTATTGTAGTCATTCCAGCACAAAAAGTATTCCCTGTAAATTTACAGCCTTACTTAAGTAATCTTTAAATGATTCACATGCTTAGGATATCTTTTTCTTTGCAACTATAGGGATATGCTTCTTCAAAAGGCAACAACACAAATTTAAATTAAAAGTAACCTGCAGTATTCAAGGCAACGCTGTTTCCTGACTCACAATTGCATTAATAATTGTATACATATATATGCGTTGTCCAAGCTGGACAATGTATGTCAGCCAAGAGTGACGTCTCAATTCATTCCATCTTCGCTGCCTCCGGAGAATCCTTGGCATCAGGTGGCAGGACCATATCTCCAACACAGAAGTCTTCGAGGCGGCCAACATCTCCAGCTTATACACCCTACTGAGTCAGTGGCGCTTGAGATGGCTTGGCCATGTGAGCCGCATGGAAGATGGCAGGATCCCCAAGGACACATTGTACAGCGAGCTCGCCACTGGTATCAGACCCACCGGCCGTCCATGTCTCCGCTTTAAAGACGTCTGCAAACGCGACATGAAGTCCTGTGACATTGATCACAAGTCGTGCGAGTCAGTTGCCAGCGATCGCCAGAGCTGTCGGGCAGCCATAAAGGCGGGGCTAAAGTGTGGCGAGTCAAAGAGACTTAGCAGTTGGCAGGAAAAAAGACAGAAGCGCAAGGGGAGAGCCAACTGCGAAACAGCCCCAACAACCAATTTTATCTGCAGCACCTGTGGAAGAGTCTTACTCTAGTATTATCCTTTATAGCCACTCTAGGAGCTGCTCTACAAACCACTGACCACCTCCAGGCGCTTACCCATTGTCTCCCGAGACAAGGAGGCCAAAGAAGAAGAATATATATGCATTCTGCATAAACCGCAAACTTAAATATATCAATACAATGAACCTTAATATGAGGTAACACATTTCCCTCTGGTTCAAAAATTATGGATTCAAGACCCATAATGTGGTTTGTGCTCATAAGCTATACTGACACTCCAGTGCAGTAGATTTAAGCAACACCTTATCACATCAAAACTTCTGCATTCATGGAGGTCCTGCCATTAAGATGAGTTGCTAAATTAATTTTTCATGTGCTTGTTCGACTGATTTAGATGTGCAATAAAGATCCCACATTGAAGGACAACTGGCAGTTCTCCCAGTGACCTGTGCAATATTTTTTCCTCTACCAGTACCACCATTTATGGTACATACCTGATACATGATTTCTGCAAATTTTCCAACAGAACAACTGCATGCCAAAAGTAACTCATTGAATGAAGCACTTTGTGACATTGTTTTAGATAAATGTAAGCATCATTATATCTGTGAAAAGAGCAATTTCATTATAACGCGCCTCACTCCGAAATTAAAAAGAATACATATGTGTATATGGATTTTGTACATTTCAGAAAAGGTGTGCCTTACTTCACTCCAATCACCCATAGTCCAGTTTGAGGGGCAAGGAATATCTCTGTTGCATGACAATTGAATCCCTGGCTTGAGAAGTTGATTGCAGTCTGAACTGGGAAGTGCCTGCTCGTCTGTCCCCACCGTTCGAACACAGAGAACTGTACGCTTCTTGATACCTGTGTCACCACATGTAGTTGAGCATTTCTGCCATTCACCAGTCCACCATCTGTTAAAAAAAAGGCATGAAAGGCATGATGGAAGAAACCTTTTTCAAGTGTTCATACATCCATTGAATCAGTGTTAAGAGAAAGTTTGTTCTTTATCAATTCTGAACTTGTAAATATTACAAGAATGTTCAACTTCACTTTTTGCTCATTGTCCTTTCTTTCTCTATAAAACCATTTCAGAATCTTTCAACCAGATAAAATGGTTTGGAATAATTTAGCATTATATGTGCTTGGAATATTCAATTGTCTGCTGCAACTGCAGGAGGAAATCAATGGAATTCTCAGAGACACGGTGTAATTCTACCCCATGATATACACCGCACAAGGGAAGAGATTTTATTTCAATTGGTCTATCTTACATTGGCTAATACTGGAGGCATAGACAACTTAAGGCTACATTAGTTAAATGCCTTTATTATCCCTTCATTTTATATCTAATCTTGTTACCATGCTACTGTTCACAATGAGAGATTTCCTAGTCATATGCTGTTTCACATAACAAGCAATCTCTGTATTGCCATATATTTTCATCGGTAAAGTTCTCAATAGATGACAGGAAACTAACATTCAGTAAAATAATGGATTAAGACCTGATCCAAGTGTAAATGCCTCCTGAATACTTCTGCATGTGATTAGTCCCAACATTTGATATAATGCTTTAATTATTTCTCAATCTGTGACCCTTTTACAAATGCCTGCAGCTGACCTTTTTAGTTAATCTCTCCCAATGTAATTTCTTATTTCCTCATTTCATCCTCTGTGGTTTCTACTCTTATCATTTGATTAAGCCAACTGAATAGCATAAATGTGTTTGGCAAGTTATGTAGATATGGTCAGAGAGATCCATAGAACAGTCAAGACATAGGGGTATGTTTTAAGAATTGATATTCCCAGTGTGGAGCTTCATAGATTGAATGTGCATTTTGGGAATTTGGATGAGGAGGACAGTATAGGACCACACATAATGTTCTGTCTCTTAAAATGAATGATTTGAGCTATTTCTCCAGGAGCTTCTGTCTGCCTCCTGCTGGAGTTACAGCCAGAGACCATAGATCCCTTGTGAAAGTTCAGGGACATTGTAATCAATTTGCTGCATTGGCTTTATGCTACTGTTAAATCTTTGAATAAACCTGATTTGTAGTTTATAAACTAAGCTATCAGTGGGGAAGGATTTCGGCAGTGGTGCTCTCAATCTCCAATTCTTACCAAGGCAGAAACAGCAGAGAAAAGGTGTTAGCTTTTCATTTCAAAACTGCTGTAATCATCTCTCCTCAAAATACCCATCTTCAACCTCTCTGACTCTGAAAACTACAACCCCATCTCCAACCTCCATTGCCTCTTCAGAGTCTTTAATGTGTTTCCACCTCCCAATTCCACACCCATCTTTTACATAATTCATTGTATTAATCGGTCTACTGAAAGTCACAAATCACATGCTGTGTTACTGTGCAGATGGAACACTGATCCTCTTTCTCCTTCTGCGCTTCCCTGCTCTCTTTCACAATGCCGATTACACCATCCTCCCCTGATGCCTTTCCTTCTTTGCCCTACCCAGTGAGTTTGCCGATGTTTGGTTTCACTCTTACCTATCCAAGTCCCTGGACTGATACCTCTGAAGTTCACCAAGAATCTATCTTTAGCAGCCCCACCCCCCCTCCATTCCTCATATACGTGCTGCCTCTAGGTGATATCATCCAAAGACATGGGGTCAGCTTCCATATGTATGCTGACACCCTTACATTCTCAACCCACCAATCTCAATCCAGTGTTTCTGCAACCTACCCATTTTCTGCCCTTGCCAGATCTCTCCCGCCTTCTTTATCCCAATCAAATGTCGAACAGCTAATTACTGACCCCACAAAACTCTATTTACTGATACAGCATTGTAAAAGCAAAATACCAACTGGTATCTGTGACTTTCATTACTACATTTAAGTCAAGATATTTTTACTCCTGTTAGGGATAGAAAAGTAGGAGAATATCATATAAATATATGTATTATTTATCATGCTGGGATGGCCTTGATTTTAAATCTACTAAGGGAGTTTGGAATGAATTCAGAAGGGAGAACCACAATTCAAATCATAGAATAGTTACAGCACAGAAGGAGGTGATTTGGCCCATCATGTCTGTGCCAGCTCTCTGCAAGAGCAACTTACTTAATCCCACTCCACCACCTTTTCGCCGTAGCCCTGCAAATTTTTCCTCTTCAGATAATTATCCAGTTCTTTTTTAAAGGTCTTGATTGAACCTGCCTCCACCACACTCTCAGACAGTGCATTCTAAATCCTAACTACTCACTACGCAAAAAAAGTTTTTCCTCAGGTCACCGTTGCTGGAGGAGCAGACTGTTTTCCTTTGTATCATCCAGGACTGTGATAATGAAAGGTCATCGGCCTGAAACATTAATTCTGTTTCTCTCACCACAGATGTTTCCTGACCGACTAAGTATTTCCAGCAATTTTTGCTATTATTTTAAGAATTCCCTCTCCTGACTTTGGTTCAGGTTCTTGTTGCTCACTTAAAGTTGAAGATAGCACAGCAGGAGAGGTGCAAGGCAAGATTATTTATAATCAGAAACAGGAGCCAGATGGGAAAGTTTTCATTTAAATAACAGAGTATTGGAGGAGTTGAGTGGAATATTTAGTGGCAACTGTTGATAGGAATTTGCATGATACGCTGAGAAAAAACAGAGCCAAAATACATATGTTTACACCTGCATGAGGAAGAATGTTGGTCAACAGGAGCTTTGTAATATTAATCTTCATCTTGGAATTTTTTGGTCGGGATACTCCCCCGGTGGTGGAGGGGTGGGAATATGGGTTTACTCAACTTCCCAGCCATTATTACCATTGAACTTCTCAGGGCCAGGTTAATTTGAATATTATAACAGGCCCCAGAATTGTTGCTGCCTACATCGGAGAACCTACCATGGTAGATTGGTTGTCCGCAGCGGTTTAAAGGGACATTTTGCAAAATGTGCGAGACAGAACATCAATTACCCAGCCTGTGCATCCAGCAGTGTAACATGGTGGTAATAATATTAATGTGCCACAGATGACATTATTCTGTTGTCAAAATCTATTAATATACCGTTACCCGTATTTGGGGAGACACTTCTGGCGTTCAATGTAAGTATTGCTATAAGATGAAATTAATACAAAACAAAGTTGTTACCTAACAGGAACCCTGATGATAATTCTACCCGAGATCCACCACTAACTCAGTGAAGGTACAGCGGACAATAATAGAGTTTCAGCTTTGGGTACAATTTTAGGACTTAACAGATGGGTTACCTTATATGTGAATATCGACTGTATACAGCTAAATGTATTGCATGTTCAATTAGCAAGGAATACAATATTACCTGGCAGGGCAATCCTGTTCATTGCATTTTCGTTGCCTGTCATCAGGGCGAGTCTTTGCATCACAGAACCTGTCTTCCACTACTCTGGGTGTCTTTTCCACACATCGAACAATCTGACGCTGAACTCCTGAGGTAGCAATATATATAATCTGCATTAAAACTACAGCAAAGTTTTAAAACATTTAGAAATATTGGGGTCCTGGCCCAAATCCAGAGACATCTGCTGTACTCCTACAGGAGTTATGGTACGAGCAAGCCAAACATTTTGCAACTTTGCAGCATACTGATTTGTTATCATTCTTTCACAGAAATTTTGTCACAGGCACACTGGTTTGCACTAGGGAATTTTGTTTGGTGTACAGAGCATCCCTCGTTTACTTCATGCTATTTGTCTCATATACTGGGACTGTGGAGTTTAGTATTTTCTAGGCAGCAGCAGAAAATTGCTGGTGTAGCTTCTAAAACGGCGCCTGTAGTTCTCATTGCAGGTAAACTCTGAAACTGGCCATTTTCCTCTGTGTATTCTGATAAACTGAGGCAGGAACCTGCTAATTCCCAGGTGGCAGGGATGGCAGCCAGTTCTGAAGAAGGTCACTGATCTGAAACGTTAACTCTGCTTCTCTCTCCACAGGATGCTGCCAGACCTGCTGAGTATTTCCAGCATTTCTTGTTTTTATTATGGCAGCCTATGTCAGGCAAAATGTTTTATATGATAAGAGTCTAGTAATATAGTTGAACCCAATCAAAATGAATGAACATCCACAATAAATTAAGGGGAAGCTGGATGAGTTCAACTTATATAAACTTACCTTTTTGTTTCGGCAGTTTCTTTTTGCAGCGGCGACAGGGAGAGCGAGGTGGCAGCTGGGTAAGTAAGTCCTATATATTTGGGCAGCGGCTGAACCCGAGACACTACACCTGTAGTGTCTCCCACCCGCCCTCCTCCTCTAACCAAAAAAAAAGGACTCGGTGGTGTGCAGATAAGGTAAGGCTTTTCCTATTTATTTTTTTTTTCGTGTGATTGGTAAAAACTTTTCGTTCCTTTTTCATTTATCGAAGTTAAGACTAAGTTAAGCTTAAGATTAAAAATGGCAGGAGATCTCAAACCCGTGTTATGCTCCTCTTGCTCAATATGGGAGCTCAGGGACATGGCTGATGTCCCTGACTCCTTCACGTGCTGGAAGTGTGTCCAGCTGCAGCTCTTGTTAGACCGCATGACGGCTCTCGAGCTGCGGATGGACTCACTTTGGAGCATCCGCGATGCTGAGGAGGTTGTGGACAGCACGTTTAGCGAATTGGTCACACCGCAGATTAGGATTTCTGAGGGAGAAAGGGAATGGGTGACCAAAAGGCAGAGAAAGAGCAGGAAGGCAGCACAGGTGTCCCCTGCGGTCATCTCCCTCCAAAACAGGTATACCGTTTTGGATACTGTTGAGGGAGATGGCTCACCAGGGGAAGGCAGCAGTAGCCAGGTTCATGGCACCGTAGCTGGCTCTGCTGTTCAGAAGGGCGGGAAAAAGAGTGGAAGGGCTATAGTCATCGGGGATTCGATTGTAAGGGGAGTAGATAGGCGGTTCTGTGGTCGAAAATGAGACTCCCGAATGGTATGTTGCCTCCCAGGTGCACGGGTCAGGGATGTCTCAGATCGGCTGCAGAACATTCTGAAAGGGGGAGGGTGAACAGCCAGTTGTCGTTGTGCACATAGGCACCAATGATATAGGTAAAAAACGGGATGAGGTCCTACAAGCAGAATTTAGGGAGTTAGGAGCCAAGTTGAAAAGTAGGACCTCAGAGGTAGTAATCTCAGGATTGCTACCAGTGCCACGTGATAGTCAGAGTAGAAATGAAAGAATAGTCAGGATGAATGCGTGGCTTGAGAGATGGTGCAGGAGGGAGGGGTTCAGATTTTTGGGACATTGGGACCGGTTCTGGGGGAGGTGGGACTATTACAAATTGGACGGTCTACACCTGGGCCGGACTGGAACCAATGTCCTTGGGGATGCTTTTGCTAATGCTGTTGGGGAGGGTTTAAACTAATGTGGCAGGGGGATGGGAACCAAATGAGGAGGTCAGTGGACAGTAAGGAGATAGTAACTAAAGCCTGAAAGGAACTAGATAATGAAGTCAGCGTGACTAAGGGAAAGAGTAGGCAGGGAGCAGATGATGAACGCAAAGGGACTGGTGGTCTGAGGTGCATTTGTTTTAATGCGAGAAGTGTAGTAGGTAAGGCCGATGAACTTAGGGCTTGGATTAGTACCTGGGAGTATGATGTTATTGCTATTACGGAGACTTGGTTGAGGGAAGGGCATGATTGGCAACTAAATATCCCAGGATATCGATGCTTCAGGCGGGATAGAGAGGGAGGTAAAAGGGGTGGAGGAGTTGCATTACTGGTCAAAGAGGATATCACAGCTGTGCTGAAGGAGGGCACTATGGAGGACTCGAGCAGTGAGGCAATATGGGCAGAACTCAAAAATAGGAAGCGAGCGTGAGATAGAGGTACAAATATGTAAACAGATTATGGGAAGATGTAGGAGCAACAGGGTGGTGGTGATAGGAGATTTTAATTTTCCCAACATTGAATGGGATTCACTTAGTGTTAGAGGTCTAGATGGAGCAGAATTTGTAAGGAGCATCCAGGAGGGTTTTCTAGAGCAGTACGTAAATAGTCCAACTCGGGAAGGGGCCATACTGGACCTGGTGTTGGGGAATGAGCCCGGCCAGGTGGTTGAAGTTTCAATAGGGGACTACTTTGGGAATAGTGATCACAATTCCGTAAGTTTTAGAATACTCATGGACAAAGACAAGAGTGGTCCAAAAGGAAGAGTGCTAAATTGGGGGAAGGCCAACTATACCAAAATTCGGCAGGAGCTGGGGAATGTAGATTGGGACAGCTGTTTGAAGGTAAATCCACATTTGATATGTGGGAGGCTTTTAAAGAGAGGTTGATTAGCGTGCAGGAGAGACATGTTCCTGTGAAAATGAGGGATAGAAATGGCAAGATTAGGGAACCATGGATGACAGGTGAAATTGTGAGACTAGCTAAGAGGAAAAAGGAAGCATACATAAGGTCTGGGAGGCTGAAGAAAGACAAAGCTTTGAAAGAATATCGGGAATGTAGGACCAATCTGAAACGAGGAATTAAGAGGGCTAAAAGGGGTCATGAAATATCTTTCGCAAACAGGGTTAAGGAAAATCCCAAAGCCTTTTATTCAGATATAAGGAGCAAGAGGGTAACTAGAGAAAGGATTTGCCCACTCAAGGACAAAGGAGGAAAGTTATGCGTGGAGTCAGAGAAAATGGGTGAGATTCTAAACGAGTACTTTGCATCGGTATTCACCGAGGAGAGGGACATGACGGATATTGAGGTTAGGGACAGATGTTTGATTACTCTAGGTCAAGGAGGGAGGAAGTGTTGGGTATTCTAAAAGGCATTAAGGTGGACAAGTCCCCAGGTCTGGATGGGATCTATCCCAGGTTACTGTGGGAAGCGAGAGAGGAAATAGCTGGGGCCTTAACAGATATCTTTGCAGCATCCTTAAACACGGGTGAGGTCCCGGAGGACTGGAGAATTGCTAATGTTGTCCCCTTGTTTAAGAAGGGTAGCAGGGATAATCCAGGTAATTATAGACCGGTGAGCCTGACGTCAGTGGTAGGGAAGCTCCTGGAGAAGATACTGAGGGATAGGATCTATTCCCATTTGGAAGAAAATGGGCTTATCAGTGATAGACAACATGGTTTTGTGCAGGGAAGGTCATGTCTTACCAACTTAATAGAATTCTTTGAGGAAGTGACAAAGTTGATTGATGAGGGAAGGGCTGTAGATGTCATATACATGGACTTCAGTAAGGCGTTTGATAAGGTTCCCCATGGTAGGCTGATGGAGAAAATGAAGTTGCATGGGGTCCAGGGTGTACTAGCTAGATGGATAAAGAACTGGCTGGGCAACAGGAGACAGAGAGTAGCAGTGGAAGGGAGTTTCTCAAAATGGAGACGTGTGACCAGTGGTGTTCCACAGGGATCCGTGCTGGGACCACTGTTGTTTGTGATATACATAAATGATTTGGAGGAAAGTATAGGTGGTCTGATTAGCAAGTTTGCAGACGACACTAAGATTGGTGGAGTAGCAGATAGTGAAGGGGACTGTCAGAGAATACAGCAGAATATAGATAGATTGGAGAGTTGGGCAGAGAAATGGCAGATGGAGTTCAATCAGGGCAAATGCGAGGTGATGCATTTTGGAAGATCCAATTCAAGAGTGAACTATACAGTAAATGGAAAAGTCCTGGGGAAAATTGATGTCCAGAGAGATTTGGGTGTTCAGGTCCATTGTTCCCTGAAGGTGGCAACGCAGGTCAATAGAGTGGTCAAGAAGGCATACGGCATGCTTTCCTTCATCGGACAGGGTATTGAGTACAAGGGTTGGCAGGTCATGTTACAGTTGTATAAGACTTTGGTTCAGCCACATTTGGAATACTGCGTGCAGTTCTGGTCGCCACATTACCAAAAGGATGTAGATGCTTTGGAGAGGGTGCAGAGGAGGTTCACCAGGATGTTGCCTGGTATGGAGGGCGCTAGTTATGAAGAGAGGTTGAGTAGATTAGGATTATTTTCATTAGAAAGGCGGAGGTTGAGGGGGGACCTGATTGAGGTGCACAAAATCATGAGAGGTATAGACAGGGTGGATAGCAAGAAGCTTTTTCCCAGAGTGGGGGATTCAATTACTGGGGGACACGAGTTCAAAGTGAGAGGGGAAAAGTTTAGGGGGGATATGCGTGGAAAGTTCTTTACGCAGTGGGTAGTGGGTGCCTGGAACGCGTTGCCTGCGGAGGTGGTAGACGCGGGCACGATAGCGTCTTTTAAGATGTATCTAGACAGATACATGAATGGGCAGGAAGCAAAGAGATACAGACCCTTAAAAAATAGGCGACATGTTTAGATAGAGGATCTGGATCGGCGCAGGCTTGGAGGGCCAAAGGGCCTGTTCCTCTGCTGTAATTTTCTTTGTTCTTTGTTCATAAGGGAGAAAGCAATGACAGGTTATGCTGATGGGGTTCGATGAAGAGGAATGGGAGGAGGCTTGTGTGGAGCATAAATACCAGCATGGACTCGTTGGGCCGACTGGCCTTTTTCTGTAATAAAAACACAAAATGCTGGAAATACTCAGCAGGTCTGGCAGCATCTGTGGAGAGAGAAGCAGAGTTAACATTTCAGGTCAGTGACACTTCATCAGAACTGGCAAAGGCTAGAAATGTAATAGGTTTTAAGCAAATAAAGCAGATGTGGGGCAAAAGATAACCAAAGAGAAGGTGTTGATCGGATAAATAATCACAGAGAATAACTGACCAGAAGGTCATGGAGCAAAGGCAGACGGTATGTCAATGGTGTGTTGAAAGACAAAGTGTTCGTGCATAGAGGGTGTTAATTGACAGAAAAATAGAACGCCCTGGCCCAAAGCACAAACATGAAAAAAAGCAGTGGATAGACACATGGTAAAAAACAATGAATGATGAGACAAAATAAAATAAACAAATTAAAAAAAATGAAAAATTAACTACATTGGAGGGGGTGCAGAGGCGATTCACCAGGATGTTGCCTGGGATGGAACATTTAAGCAATGAAGAGAGGTTGGATAGGCTTGGGTTGTTTTTGCTGGAGCAGGGAAGACTGAGGGGTGACCTGATCGAAGTGTACAAGATTATGAGGGGCATGGACAGGGTGGATAGGGAGCAGCTGTTCCCCTTAGTTGAAGTGTCAGTTACGAGGGGCCACAAGTTTAAGGTGAGGGGTGGGAGGTTTAAGGGGGATTTGAGGAAGAACTTTTTTACCCAGAGGGTGGTGACGGTCTGGAATGCCCAGCCTGGGAGGGTAGAGGCAGGTTGCCTCACATCCTTTAAAAAGTACCTGGATGAGCACTTGGCATGTCATAACATTCAAGGCTATGGGCCAAGTGCTGGCAAAGGGATTAGGTAGACAGGTCAGGTGTCTTTAATGCATCGGTGCAGACTCGATGGGCCGAAGGGCCTCTTCTGTACTGTATTATTCTGTAATTCTGTGATTCTGTGACCTAAAAATAAAAAGGGGGGGGCCCGTTATGCTATGAAATTATTGAACTCAATGTTCATTCCAGCAGGCTGTAGCATGCCTAATCAGTAAATGAGATGCTGTTCCTTGAGCTTGCTGGAACACTGCAACAATCCCAGGACAGATATGTGGGAATGAGAGCAGGGGTGTGTTGAAATGGCCAGCAACCGGAAGCTCAGGGTCATGTTTTCAGACTGAATGGAGGTGTTCCGCATAGCGGTCACCCTATCTGCATTTGGTCTCCCCAATGTAGAGCAGACCACATTGAAAGAAGTGCAAGTAAATCGCTGCTTCACCTGAAAGGAGTATTTGAGGTCTGGAATAGTGAGGAGATAGGAGGTAAATGGGCAGGTATTACACCTCCTGCGATTGCATGGGAAGGTGCCGTGGGAAGGGGACGAGGAGTTGGGGGTAATGGAGGAGTGGACCAGGGTGTCACTGAGGGAACGATTCCTTCGGAATGCTGACAGGGGTGGGGAGGGGAAGATGCGACTGGTAGTGGCATCACGTTGGATGTGGCGGAAATGGCGGAGGATGATCCTTTGGATGTGGAAACTCGTGGGGTGGAAAGTGAGGACAAGGGGATTCCTGTCGTGGTTCTGGGAGGGAGGGGAAGGGGTAAGGGTAGAGGTGCGGGAAATGGGCTGGACACGGGTGAGGGCCCGGTCAACCACAGTAGGGGGATTCCTCAGTTGAGGAAAAAGGAAGAAATATCAGATGCGCTGTCATGGAAGGTTGCATCATCAGAGCAGATGCGTCGGAGATAGAGAAACTGGGAGAATGGAATGGAGCCCTTTCAGGAAGTAGGGTGTGAAGAAGTGTAGTCGAGGTAGCTGCGGGTGTCAGTGGGCTTATAATGAATATTAGTCGGCAGTCTATCCCCAGAGATGGAGACAGAGAAGTCGAGGAAGAGAAGTGTTGGAGATGGACCATGTAAGGGTGAGAGTAGGGTGGAAATTAGAAGCAAAGCTGATAAAAGTTTTCCAGCTCGGGGCGGGAGCAGGAAATGGCACCGATACAGTCATCAATGTACCAGAAAAAGAGTTGGGGGAGGGGGCCTGAGTAGGACTGGAACAAGGAATGTTCAAAATATCCCACAAAAAGACAGGCATAACTAGGACCCATGCAGGTACCCATATCAACACCTTTTACTTGAAGGAAATGAGTGGAGTTGAAGGAGAAGTTGTTCAATGTGAGAACAAGTTCTGCCAGGTGGAGGAGGGTGGTGGTGGATGGGGACTGGTTGGGCCTCTGTTCAAAGAGGAAGCGAAGAACCCTCAAACCGTCCTTGTGGGAGATGGAGGTGCAGAGAGATTGGATGTCCATTTATGACCTTTTTCTGTGCTGGAAATACTTTTTAGTACTTTGTAATATATCAGAATCCCCATGGCAACAATGATATACTGCCAACATGCCAAAAAATTATGCTCCAATGAAGCTTATGCCTGGAGCAGTGCAAGCCTCCAGCACATGTCCATTAAAAAACCTGGGGCGAATGTGAATCAGATGCAATGATTCTGAACCTAGTTTTCTGACCACACTATGCCTCGTGGTACAGATGCATGGGAGCAGAATTACAGCCCACTATGTTTTACAAATGCCAAATGTACAGTGTGTTCTGACAGCAATGCCTTCGAACAAACATTGTACTGTTGCTGTGAAGATCAATACACTTCTGAATCAAGTAAAGGATCCTAGAGGCAATGCCTTAAGGTGCATCTCCAATGATTGATCATGACTTTATCTTGCAGTGTAGCCTGTCAAAATAGCAGTATGACAGAATATGAAAAAGATTCTTAAAACTTATTTCAAAAACCAGATGGATAGAATGTTGCTGAATCAATATTCAGCTTTGCACTGTATTATACGGCACACGTTTGTATGAAAGACATGAAAATTATTTTATTTATTCTCGAGATGTGGGCATTACTGGCATTTATTGCTCATCCCTAGTTTCTCTTGGGAAGGTAGCGGTGGGTCTACTTCTTGTACTGCTGCAGTCTATGAGGTGAAGTTGCTCACAGAATACTGTTATTAAGACAACTTCCTACTCTTCTTCAAAGCGTTCCATTAAAATCTTTTAACAGCCACCTGAACCCATTTTAGGTTTCGACCCAGTGGCAATGATGGAATATATATTCAAGTCCACCACCGCATCATGGAAGCGTATGTACCTTATAAAAGATGCACTGCAGCAACGTGCCAAGGCTCACTGACATCACCTTCCAAACCCACGTCTTCTACCATCTAGAAGGACAAGGGCAGCAGATGCATGGGAACACCACCACCTGCATGTTCCCCTCCAAGAAACACACCATCCTGACTTGGGAATATATCATCGTTCCTTCATCATCACTGGCTCAAAATCTTGGATCTCCCTCCCAAATAGCACTAGGACTATTTTCACCACATAGACTACAGCAGTTCAAGTAGATGGCTCATCACCACCTTCTCAAGGACAATTAGATGTGTAATAAATGCTGGCCTTGTCGGCAATGCCCACATCCCATAAATGATTTTTTAAAAATACTTTGTTGGTGAAGGTGCCGTCCTTCAGATGAAACTTTAAACTAAGGCCCTGCCTTCCTGTTTTGGTGGTTCAGGTGGCTGTTAAAAGACTTAATGGAACGCTTCAAAAAAAGAGTAGGAAATTCTCTTAATATTCGTCCCTTAACCAACACCAGTAAGAGAAGATTCACTGACCATTCTTCTCAGTACTGTTTGTAGGAAGGTTATCCTATTTATCTACTGAGAACAGTTAATGTACCGCAGAGTTATTTACTCCATGTAAAGTATTTCTGAGAGATAAGGGAGTAAGAAAATACAAATCGTTCGCCTTTTTTGAGTGCACTTGACGATTGGGAAGCACAGTATATTGCTCTGCCCTTTAAAAATGTAAATTCACCTGCATCGCAGTCTAATAAGATGAAAATGTCTTTATGTTTCTGGGGTACAAGGCAACTGTACAGAGGAAGAGCCAAAGCTGCCCAAAATTTAGTACTATGCCATCTGGTCCCAAATTTTCACAGAAGTTCCAGTCAATAACTGTCGTAACTCCAGTAAGAGTTGGCCAGAATTGCTGACAGAACTCAGAGGTGTTAAGTCCTGAGCTTCACTGGAAGTTTCCAGTAGCAGAGCCTTCATCAACCCCAAGTGTACACCATCTAATTGACGCCATTAGGTTTATTCTCCTGCTGAAGAAATATTAAAATTAGATTTTCAAATGTTTCCAGCATGCGCTCTGGATGCCTGCAGAGGAGCTAGGTGGGCACCGCACTTCCGGCATGGCATGAACATAAGCTGTGCCACCTGCAATAAATACTAGTTGCCTGCTTTACATCTGTAACATGGGCGCAGCCTGATCCACTTTCTAGGCCATACGCTAAACGAACAGGTATAAATGGGACATTCAAAGAACAACAGCTTGTCTTAATCTTTTCAGCCTCACATTTGCGCAAAACAAACAATGGGAGAAAATAATACAGGATTGTTTCTAGCTCCATCCTTCAACCTTTCTGATCCTATAGGCTCCAGGCCGAACTTTCAACTGACAAAAGGTCATCAACCAGAAGCTGGGTAAAAATTTGGAAGCCTGCTGAGGCGGGAACAGAGGTGGACGAGCCTGGAATTTCCTGCCACCGGCTGGTGTGCCAGTGGGCTAACGCAGTCCCACCTCCACGCCATTTTTAAGGAGGTCGGGTGGGTAACAAGATGGCTGCCCACCCACAAGCAGCAAGTAGCCAATTGGGGCCATTATGGGGCCTATTTTCCAGTCAGCAGGTGGGCCCTCAGCAGTGGCTGAAAAATGGCCAGTGAAAGGATTTCACTGCATTTGAGTTACAAATGTACAAATGGCCACAAGCCATCCTGTGAATGGAAATTCCACCTCCACAAAGGCAGTCCAGCAGCTGTGGCCATTTGTATTCTCAAATATTTCCAAAGTGCTGAGAGGATGCTTCCATCTCTCCCTGACCTGCATCGGCAGGCTTCCACTCTTTAAGTGCTGAAGGGCCTCCTATTGGCCACCAGTGTCAGGAGCCTGACTGTCATCCTTAATTGGATGGCGAGCGTATGCTCTGCCATTAATTGGCCAATCGAACAAAAATCATATTGGGCATGTCATGTGTCGGGACGTGGAAAGGAATCCAAAATCAGGATCCAGGCCCCAAAACAAAAATCCTGCCTGTTATCTCTGCTTCTCTCTCCACAACTGCTGCCAGGCCTGCTGAGTATTTCCAGCATTTTCTGTTTTTATTCCAACTTTCAAATGATTGATTGTTCAATATTATCACTGAATCAAACTGACTTTTTCTTGTAAGATGCTCAGACGCTGACAGGCAGGCTGAAAAGTGGACTGTCACCTTAAAAGCACATAGATTGGCATGTATGCATCAAGCAATCATGAATGAGTTACATTGTGATAGAATTGGCATCGGAAAGCCCAAGCCTCACTGTGATTTTATCCACTCACAGCTTATTAAAAGGCAGCTTCCAAGAATTGCATTTCTGTCAGATCTTATAATGAACACTTGTATTATTTGTCTCACTTGTATTGTGAGCCAAGAAACATTGACGTGACTTCTCTGACACTCTTTCATATGCGACAATATTTCAGCTCAGTGTATCAGAAACTATTACAGTAAAATAATGAAAAATATGTTTGATATGCATCATTAACTTGCTTTGTAACTGACAAGACAGGGGAGGGTTTAATCTAAATTGGCAGGGGGGTGGGCACCAGTATATAGAAGTAGAAAAGAGGAAGAAGGTGCATAAAAAGAGTGTTGGATAGTACTAAAAAAGGAAACCATTTCATGATTCTATGAGTGGTAATGACCTGAAAGACACTGCCTTTGAGAGTGGTGAAAGCGGAGATGATCAATGATATCAAAAGAAAATTGGATGGGCACTTGAGAGAAATAAACTTGAAGGACTATGAGGATACAGCAGGGGAATAAGACTGGCTGGATTGCTTTACAGATAGCTGGCATGGATTCAATGGGCTGAATGGCCTCCTTCAGTGCTGTAATGATGCGATGACTTTATGACAAAGCGTCTGTGGACGGTTCTTGGACAAATCTTTCTCTTTGCAAGAGTTCAACTTTCCTGGTTTAAAAGTGAGTCAAAGATTAGCTGTCACGGTGTTCTACCACTCACATTATACAAGCTTTAATTGCTTTGATTTATAAATGCAGTAATTAAATTTGTATAATTTACACAATAAAGATCTATTTCTAAATAAAGAACGCCAAGTTCAATATGTTTAATCAGGTAACTAAACACCAAGTTCAAAGTTACTCTGGAAACTGTTGACTCCTGCCAATAATTACAGTGAATCATGCTAAATAAGGGAATAAATTAAACCAAGGCCATGGGAAGGGAAGTGAAGCCAAGATGCATGAACTGAAATCTTTGTACATTAATGCTCCCATAAATGTTACAGGCATCACAGGCATCTATAACATCCTATGATGCAAACTACCTCATCCAACCTAAATGGTTTCCAAACTGATAGAATAACTGAACCATGAAAAGCAAATCTGAAATAGTTTACAAATCAACTTACCAGTTTTTGCAAGGCCATATCTCTTACATGTGGGATAAGTGGTGAACACAATAAACTAGGTCAAGTGATTATGATGACATAATTAATCTGATTCTGATGACGCTATAAATCAGAAGTGTACAGCTCATGTTTTTTTTGTACGAAAAGTAGCTGAAGCCTGAGGATGATTACATCTATCTATCCTTTATAAATTAAATTTGGTACTTTTGTGTTTCTTATTATAAGTACTTGCAGTACCTGTTAACCCTGTAATTTGTGATCTGAAATGGATCACACCCACTTTGATTCAGCTGTAGCATTCATATTTCTGAGCCAGAAGGTCATGTGTTTAAACCCCACACTAACATTTCAGCATTTCAGTGCAGTACTAGGGAATGGTGTGGTGTGAGAGGTGTCAGCTTTTGGATGAAATGTTAAACCAAGTTTCTGTCTGCTCGTCAGGGCCACTTCTCCCACCTCTTCTAGTCTGCAGCTATTGTTGGCCGCACTACCCACCACAATTTGCCACAGCACCTCCCACCCAGAAGAAAAATAGAAAAGAAGCAAAAGCTGAAGAGTTAAAGCGAAATGAAACAGCAAAACAAAGACATCAGAAACAGGTAAAATCGTGACCATATTCTCCGACTCACTGGGCTGGATTTAATGGCTCCCCGGAGACAGGCTCGGAGGTGGGAGGGCAGAGGGCCCATTGCCTTCATAGTGACAGTCTTCCCACCCAGACTTAAGGGTCTCTTACCGCCGCTGCTGGAATTAAGCCAGTGGCGGAGTGAGTTTCTCTGCCAAGCAGGGAGGCCACTCAGTGTAACGAGGCGGTTTTCCTGCGAGCTTGAAGGTGGGGGGGCCCTCCTCTGTGGGCAACCTGTGGCCCATGGAGGGCCCCGGCAGCAAACAACCCACCTCCCGTAACACCCACCCCCTCACCACACTTATTACCCATCCTCCTCACCCGCCCCATCGCCGGGGCGTGCTGGATCCCGCCTCACTTATCTTCTCATTGGGTACAGGGATCCCAGCACTGGGCACTTAAGTGCCTGAGCACCACAGAACTGTGGCGGGTGGACTCCGAAAGGCCGAGGCAGGGTTCCCACCGATTTTTCGGCCTGGTGCTCGGAGCTCCACCGGTGCGACTAAATGCAGGCCATTGTGCGCAACAATAACAACAACAATTTATGTTTAACATGATAAAACATCCCAAGACACTTTGCAGGAGCAATATAAAACAATATATGACACTGAGCCACATAAGGAGATATTAGAGCAGATAACCTAAAGCTTGATCAAAGAGGTACGTTTTAAGGAGTGTCTTAAAGGAGGAAAGTGAAGTGGAGAGGCAAAGAGGTATAGGGAGGTTTAGGGCCTAGGCAGCTTAAGGCACAGCCACATGGAGCAATTAAAATTGGGAATGCACAAGTGATCAGAATTATAGGAGTTCAGATATCTTAGAGGGTGTGGGGCTGGAGGAGATTACAGAGATAAGGAAGGGCAAGGTCAGGGAGAGATTTGAAAACAAGGAACAGATTTTTTAAATCAAGACGTTGCTTGACCGGGAGCCAACGTAGGTCAGCGAATACAGGGGTGATAGGTGGATGGGACATGGTGAGAGTTAAGACATGGGCAGTAGATGTGATAATCTTATGTTAATGAAGAGTAGAATGTAGGAGACCAGCCAGGAGTTTGTTGGAATAGTCAAGAATAGAGGTAACAAAGGCAGGAATGTGGGTTTCAGCAACAGGTGAGCTGAGGCAGGGATGAAGTCTGACAATGTTAAGGAAGTGGAAATAGGTCTTAATGATGGTGCAAATATATGGTCGGAAGCTCATCGTGGGAGTCAAATATGACACCAAGAATGCAAACAGTCTGGTTTAGTTTCAGACTATTGCCAGGGAAGGGGATGGAGTTGGTAGCCAGGGAACAGATTTGGAATAGGATAGAAAAAAAGGCTTGACTTTTTGATATTTAATTGGAGGACATTTCTGCTTATCTAGTACTGGATGTCAAATATGCAGTCCAATAATTTCACAACAGTGGAGGAGTTGAGAGAGATGGTGGTGAGGTAGGGCTGAGTGTTGTCAGCATACGTGTGATAACTAATGCTGTTCTTTCAGATGACGTCACTGAGGAGCAGCATGAAGATGCGAAATAGGAGGGGGATAAGGATAGATTCTTGGGGGATACCAGAGGTAATGGTGCAGGAGCAGGAAGAGAAGCCATTGCAAGTGATACTCTAACTATGATTATACAGATAAGAACGGAACCAGGTGAGAACAGTCCCACCCAGCTGGATGACAGTGGAGAGGTATTGGAGGAGAATGGTGTGGTCAACTGTGACAAAGGCAGCAGACTGGTCAAGGAGAACAAGGAAGGATAATTTACCTTTGTCACAGTCACACAGGACATTATTTGTGACTTTGATAAGAGCCGTTTCAGTACTGTGGTGGAGCAGAAACCTGATCGTAGGGTTTTAAACATCGAGTTCCAGACAAGGATTTGGGAGGCGACAACACGTTCAAGGACTTTGGAGAGGAAAGGGAGGTTGGAGATGGATTGGTAGTTTGCAAAGACGGTGGAGTCAAGGATTGTTTTTTTGAGTGGGGTGATTACAGCAGATTTAAAGGAGAGAGGGGCAACACCTGAACAGAGAGAACTGTTAGCAATATCAGCTAACATGGGGACCAGAAGGGGAAGTGGATGGTTAGCACCCAACACTATGGAAAATTGCCTAGCTATATATTAAATTCGGGGGAGGGATGTGTGTCTCATTGAAAACTTATTAGACATACCTGCAATATTTGTTACTTTATAGGCAACATTATATGTATTTTCAATGTAAAGGTGGCACACTTTCTGACACACAATAACTTATTATATAGTAGGAGCATATTATCATAAATTGTTCAAAATGCTTTCTCAAACTTTTTGTTCAATTACCATTTTTTTCAGTAACTGAAATTTCACATGTGTGAAATAATGGGCTGAATTTTGCAGTGCCAGTCATGGTGATGCATTCAACATTCGCCGCTGCTGGATGTGAGAGAGGCCTCGCAACTTCCAGAGTGCGCACTCGCACTATAGTGTGCTAGTCCGAAAGTTGCGGTGGGCCAAGCAACACTACTCCCAAGGATTCTCTACTTCAAAAGGCAAGTATGGAACCAGCGAAAATTTGGGCTAATTGCCACCAATTCCGAATTAATTACACTTTAAAATTTTACACTTGTATTTCCAGGTGCAAAGTGTTAATAGTACATTAATTGTATTTAATTGGATGCAGGTGATGGGGATTAACTGGGGATTCACTTTCAGCAGGACAAAAGTAAATCTTCATGTACATGTATAATACAGATGAGACTATGCTCCCAAGGTTTATAGTTCAAGCAATTGTGAGCAAAATATTGTATTAACCCTCTGAACTTTGGTGATGACCTAACCATGTTTCATGCACAAGTGTTCTACTTATTATTGTAATTACACATACAATGCATTGTAGTCCAATGGCAGTGTTTATCTTCAAATTCTCGCAATATTGAAATCTAATGAGCGAAACTAAAAATTTCCCTTCTCTATGTAATGTGTTGGAGAGTGTGTAATCAATGTGGTGGGATAGTGCACTGTAGCATTAACATGCTGCATCATAATTGCATGCTGCATCCACAATTTCCCATACACTGAATTACTGACCATGTTACTGTGAGGAACCAGTGAGCACAAAGAGTCAGCAAAAATCTGTAAAAGTTACCCAACTTGTTCGTGTGTATCCCCTAGTGACCTGGTTATAGAGTGACAAATGCCAAAAGTAAATCACTGACACAGTTGGGGATACTATGCAGTGTGGAGATACAACTAAAAATGAGAGGTGGGGGGAAAACTATCGTTGTAACAACAAGCTTCATAAGGGAAATATACCCTTAAAAGAAAACATGTATTGAAGAGTTCTCAGTTAAGTTATGAATCCAGGAACATTTCTGGTTCCAATCAGAAAACCATTTGTAGGTACTTTACCTGTTCCGCATGGGGCACTACAATCTGTCCAAGCTCCGTATTTCCAGAAGATCTCTGGCTGTCCTATTGTGTTCTCTTCCTCTGTGTCTTTCTTGATAGTGTACTCATATCGAACTCCAGGGTTTGTTTCTTGGAACAACAGCTGTAATTTGCAGTTTTATTGTTAAAAGGATTGCAAACCAAAAATTCCAGAGAGAAACCAATCATCCCCTTTGCAATATCTAGCATGGTTGTGCATGGATATGCTCTTGAATCATTTCTGAACCTGAACTGGACTGACTCAGGTCTATTCAGGTTTAACTGAATTCACAAAATTCAGATCGACTACTCCTTTGGATTCAGATTTCCACCAAGATGCAAATTCAAACTTAAATTCTGATTCTATTTTCTCTCCACTCTAATTTCTCCTGTATTTTCTGTCATTTGCTTCTTCTCAGCTGAAGACAGTGACACATACTGTGGTATAGAAATGTAGATGGCAATTGCTCTGTATTACCTTGCATCTTTGGCTATCCCTTTATGTGGGGGCCAGCAGAGTTAATCAGCAGTGTGACTGAGTCTAACATTGCTCTCATCCACAGACATTGACTTACGGTAACCAGCAATGGGAGGCATGGCCAATTGTTCTGTACCTTATCTTACAGGCACAGAAGTTATTTGAGGTGATCCAACTGAGGCTGGATGCTTAGAATAACAGATTAGCAGTGGCAGACATTTAAGCAGATATTTCATAGCTCAGCAAAAATTTATTCCAGTCAAGAAGAAGGACTCGATGAGACCAGTGGTTGACAAAGGCAGTCAAAGAAAGTATCCAATCAAAAAGTAAGGCATACAAAGCGATGAAAACTAGTGGTAGGCCAGAGGATTGGGAATTTTTTAGGAACCAACAGTGGATGACTTAAAACCTATTAAAGAGGGAGAAAATTGATTATGAAAGTAAATTGGCAAGAAATATAAAAACAAACAGCAAGAGCTTATACGGGTGTATAAAAGGAGAGCAGCTAAAATGAGCGTGGGACCCTTGGAGGATGTGACTGGAGAATTAATAATGGGGAACAGGGAAATGGCAGGTAATTTAAACCAATATTTTGCATCGGTCTTCACGGTGGAGGACACTATAAACATCCCACAGATATCAGATAAGAAAGAAGCTAATGGGAGAAAAGTTCTTGTAACAGTTTCTATCACGAAGGGCAAAGTAGTTGACAAACTAATGGGACTAAAGACAAGTTGCCAGGACCTGATGTCTTACATCCAAGGGTTTTAAAGGAAGTGGCTGTAGAGATAGTGGAGACATTGGTCGAAGTATTCCAGAACTCACTGGATTACAGGAGGGTCTCAGCGGATTGGAAAACTGCTAATGTGACTCCCCAGTTCAAAAAGGGAGGGAGACAAAAAGCTGGAAACTATAGGCCAGTCAGCCTAACATTGGTCGTTGGGAAAATGCTAGAGTCCCTTATTAAGGAAGACATAGCAGGACATTTAGAAAAGCTTAGCGTAATCAAACAGAGTCAACATGGTTTTGTGAAAGGGAAATCGTGTTTGACAAATTTGCTAGAGTTCTTTGAGGATGTAACAAGCAGAGTTGATAAAGGGGAACCGGTAGATGTAGTGTATTTAGATTTCCAGAAGGCATTTGATAAGGTGCCACATAAAAGATTATTGCACAAGATAGGAGCTCACAGTATTGGGGGTAATGTATTAGCATGGATTGAGGACTGGTTAACTCACAGAAGACAGAGAATCGGGATTAATGGATCTTTTTCAGGGTGGCAACACATAACTAGTGGAGTGCTACAAGAATCAGTCCTAGGGCCTCAACTATTTACCATCTATATTAATGACTTGGAGGAAGGGGCAGAGTGTAATATATCTAAATTTGCTGACGATACAAAAATAGGTGGGAGGGCAGGTTGTGAAGAGGACATAAGGAATCTGCAAGGGGATATAGATAGGTTGAGTAAGTGGGCAAAAACTTGGCAGATGGAGTTTAATGTCATGCACTTTGGTAGGAAGGATCAAAAGGCAGACCATTATTTAAATGGAGAGAAACTCCAAAAAAGTGCAGCACAGAGGGATCTGGGTGTTCTTGTGCATGAAACACAAAAAGTTAGCATGCAGGTGCAGCAAGTAATAATGAAGGCAAATGGAATTTTGGCCTTTATTGCTAGGGGGTTGGAGTTTAAAAATAGGGAAGTCTTGTTACAACTGTACAGGGCGTTGGTGAGGCCGCACCTGGAGTACTGTGTACAGTTTTGGTCCCCGTGTTTAAAAAAGGATATACTGGCATTGGAGGCAGTAAAAGAGATTCACTAGGTTGATTCCTGGGATGAAGGGGATGACTTATCAAAAATGGCTAAACAGGTTAGGCCTTTATTCATTAGAGGTTAGAAGAATGAGGAGTGATCTTATTGAAACAAACAATATTCTGAGGGGGCTTGACAGGGTAGATGTTGAGAAGATGTTTCAACTCGTGGGGGAATGTCGAACAGGAGCTCACGGTATTGGGGGTAATATATCAGCATGGTTTGAGAATTGGTTGGAAAGACCTCAAACTTTCCCACATTAAACTCCATCTGCCAAGTTTTTGCCCACTCACTCAACCTACTGTAGCCCCTTGCAGATTCCTTAGGTCCTCATCACAACAGGACATAGGAGACATAGTTACAGAATAAGTGGACACTCATTTAAAACTGAGATGCGAAGGAATTTCTTCTCTCAGAGAATTCTCTACCCAGAAAGTTATGGAGGCTAGATCACTGAAAGTATTTAAAGAGGAGGTAGATAGATTTTTGAAATAGCGTGTAGTTGAGGGCTATGAGGAGCTGGTACGAAAGAGGAGTTGAGGTCTGGGGCAGATCAGCCATGATCTTATTGAATGGTGGGGCAGGCTTGAGGGGCCAAATGGCCTACTCCTGCTTCTACTTCTTATGTTCTTATGCACTTAATGCAAACTAGTTTGCTCCTTGTGTACCTCAACATGGGATTGTGCTGTCACTATCACTAATCTGCCACCATACTTACTTTCCTCTCACGGAGGATCCTTATAATCACTATTCTATCACATATCCTTGAATTGAAAATAGTATAACATAAAGACCTTTTACTTTGTCAAACCACATTCTTTAATTTAAACACTCATCAGCACACTGTGCTGAAGTAAACATCTTATCTGTGCTATTATATTACAATTGTACTTGAAATTTCTTTTCTATTTTACTATTTTTAATTGTGTGAACGTCTAAATTTTGTTTCCTCTACACTTCCTGGAAGCCTATTCCAGATTTTGTTCACTCTGTGTTTGAACCTTTGACCCTTTTTCCTACTTCCACAATTTAACTGAAAGTTCCCATGACTATCTTATATACCTTACTTTTATTTGCTCTTGGGATGCAGTGATACTGACAGGGTTATTTTTTTTGGCCATCCCAAGTTTCCCAGAGAATTACTGAAGTTCTTGCACTGATTGGAAGTGGCAGGCGGTGCCCATGCTGATGTTAATTGCATATTGCAGCCAGAGTCTGCCAATACTGGATGGCCTGGATATTGAGCCCATGGACAGTGGCATCAATCAGGCAAAATGTTCTGACCTAGCTTATGTTGAGCTGAACACCGTGGAACTGTCAATTAACAGCCCCATTGCTGACCTTCTGAATAGAGAGTACTACCACTTTTGCCAAGGCTGCTACCCTATGACATGCATAGGGCCCCATTGCGATTTCAAGGTGCAAGTGGGTGGAGTGTGTGCCATGCGGACTCTACCAGTTATACGGGGCAGTATCTGGCCTAAGCAGTGATTCCTAAAGGTGCCGCTACAAAGAGAGCCAACATTTTTTGTGATTCATATTTTTATGGAGTTGGGAGTGCCAGCTCTGCTTCTCCTGGCTCCACAAAAAAACTGTGATGCAGTCCCAGCCTGGGAGCTCAGCGGCAGAAGGGGAACGAGGCCTAGGCTTCTAAATGGCTCTGGACTCCTGCTGGCAAGAATAGACAGGCAGTGGGCACACTTCACCCAATGCCCAGTGGCTGGCTGTCCAAACACTGCCAGCAGGTAAAATTGACCATGGTAAAATATGAGAAAGCAAATGTTTAAAATCTGTATGCTATTTCAGTCGGAATGCAGAATTACTTGACATTACATGCTGACTGAAAATATAAATTCTTGCCAAAAAATGAATGGCTTATTAATTCAGTAAAAAAATTAATATGCCACCATCTGTTCATAAAGAACAAAGGCAAAGGTGGTGCAGTGTAATTAAGTTCCCAGGAGATTCTGATAAGACATTTATTCATACTCATTATTCTCTGCAGGATAAGTTTCTGACCTTAGCCATGTTATGCCAGGGAGGTGACAGAATGGGAACTGTTAATACAGGCCTGTTCAACCAATTATGATAATAAATTGTCAAGTATTTAAGCATTGTTCGACAAATTGCTCAAGGTTAAACTTTTAAAAGAGATGCAAGTTCAGTAAAATCTCTCATTGTGGTACAATACTAAGTCATGAAGATTATGGTTCGATTTTGTAGTGAGGGGGGGTGGGGGGTTGCGGTTGGTCAGGGGTGTGGGGGTTGACGGTTACCCCTCTGAAACTGACCACAAACTCCAGGCCTGTCAGGAGTGGGATGAAACAGTTAACCATTTTGGGTCACGCTTATTGTCAAGATCAAAATCTTCAGGGAATGATGAATGGCTTCAAGATGTGTTAAAAATATGCATTTGTTACAAATCTTTTAGGATCAATTTTGGACTAAAATGTTACCAGTCATTCTGACATCTCGACAACAAGCTTACCTCTATGTAAATACACAAAATGTTAAAGTACACAGGACAAAAATATTTTCTTATTTAAATGTGAAGACATTTTCAGAGACAAGTTCACTTTTGCATGCTTCAACCTAAGGCTTCAAAGTACATGGGTTACTGTCAATCTTCTGAAATGATGAGTGGAACTTTAGCAAAGGCATGAAACAGGCAAAACTGGATCAGCTGCCTGTTGCATACTCTGCCTGATTATCCATGTTGGAGTCTGTGGAAATGTAATTCAAGCGGAGTATGTAATGGCTGTCCACCAATCACCCTTTTTTATGCTTCTGCTAAATTAAAAAAGCTCTGGCAAATATGTGTACAATACACATTGCTCAATTTTGGCTGTGAATTTTGGTAAAAAATTTAATATTTTAGATTAATTTTACAAGTCACATAAAATGCAGACAATCAGCACTTAGAAACTTTGGGGGCAACATGAATATTTTTGGTTTTTTCAATTCTATAGATCATATAAAAAGATTAACTATAAAATGAAAAGAATCTAACTATTTAGTGCTGGTCTCCTGAAGAAGAGATACAGTCATGACAGTATTAATCAACGCATCATTGTATTTGTCCCACCTTAAATCTAGTATTAGTCCATATTAGAAAAAGTCAATTTCCTTGGATTGTTCCAGGAATTTTCTCAGAACAATTAAAAGCATTTGTTCTCCCCTCAAAAAAAGACTGCCGAATATAATACCACTTTTACATGTTGAATAACAAAACCTGAACATTTTCCAGCTTTCTGAAGCACAAATTACCTGAATCCAGACAGGTTCTTTTGTAGGCCCTGGAGCTGTCAGATTTTCCAGGTTCCCATTTCTTTCATACTTAAATGTTGTTCCTGCTGCTTTGTAGTCTCCATTCCACTGGATAATAAACCCTCCATTGAGGAAATATTTCTCTGGGTCTTCACTTCTCAAAGCCAAGAAATTCCCTGCTTCAGCTATCTCTTCTACCCGGATATCTCGTGCTCCTTCAGGAATCAGACCCACATCTACATAGCCTGTAAACGGAACAGAATGCAAGTTTGTAAAGATATATCAACAGTTTATTTGCATTTTTGTACATTTGTAAAGTGAGTTCTTCAAAGTCATATGTTGCAATGATGAGCAGTCCTGATCAATTAATTTCTCAGAACAGTTGCCAAAAACTGTGGTCTCTTTTGCAACCCCTTTGCTCCAACATGACAGACATGTCTTCAGCCCTAAGCTCTGAAATTCATTCACTAAATTTCTCTACCTTTCTCTCCTCCTTTAAGAAGCTCCTTAAAACCCACCTCTTTGAAGTAGCTTTTGGTCATCTGGCCTACAGGGCTTGAGCAAAGGAATCTAGTCTGACACTCCGATGCAGTACTGAGGGAGTGGTACACTGTCAGATAAGATAAACCAAGGCCCCATCTGCCCTCTCAGGTGGATGTAAAAGATTCCATGGCATGATTTTGAAGAAGAGAGGGCAGTTATCCCTGGTGTCCTGGTCAAATATTTTTCCCTGAATCAACATCACAATTAACAGATTATCTGGTCATTATCACACTGTTGTTGTGGGGGCTTGCTGTGTGCAAATTGGCTGTCGTGTTTCCTACATTACAACCGTGACTACACTTCAAAAGTGCTTCATTGGCTGTAAAGTACTTTGGGAAATCCTGAGGTTGTGAAAGGCACTATATAAATGCAGGTCATTCTTTCTAATGTCTCCTTCTTTAGCTCGGTGTCAATTTTTGTCTGATTATGCTCCTGTGAAGCATCTTGGGATGCTTTACTATTTTAAAGGTGCTATTTAAGTGCAAGTTGTTGTCGTGTATGACTTAGTGTATGGGGCTGGCAGCTATATAAATGGGATTTGCCACCCATATAAGAAATCATCTTTAGTACATTGTTACGATTGACTGCTCCAGTCAAAGCCCCTAGTCAAAATATACGATTCTGATTGGGATGGGAGAAATGCACTGTTAATTCAATCCCTTCCCTCCACAGATTGCCTAACATATCATTTCAAACTTTTCAAATCAAAGAAAGACCCAGCCAAATTGTACCTTCTATTAATCCCCAAATGAGGCTAACCAAACCAGGTGTCTTTAAATCAACAAGTTAACTGTTTACTTAGAAAAACTAAATTCTTAAACACTATGAAGATATAAACAACATTTAAAATAGAAAAAAATTAGAGTCCTTGCAAATTTACAGTCCAATGTTGCTTGAAGTCCTCACTGCTGTCCAATGGGGAAAAAAGGTTCTTCAACAGTAGAACAGTCCGTACTCTAATTCCAGCAGTAAACTTGTAAACACTTTCAATAGAATCAATCTGACTTTAGAGTTTTTGAGGGATAAAAGATTGTCACAGTCTAACGTTCCTTCCTTCAGTTTAAATTATCAGAGATCTCTGTTTTGGCTTGACTTTTAGAATTTTGAGAGATAATAATTAAACAGACTAAATTCTCTTCCTTCATTTTAAATGGCTGAGAGTTCTTCTTTCAGGTGCTGACACCAGCTGTCTGTCTGTGTTCTGTTAGAACAGACTGTTTTCAACTAAAAAGGAAGTTCAAAAATTGAATTGTAACAAATGTATCGCTTGATGCTCAGTCCAAGTGGCTGTATCCAAGGTAACGAGAATGCACCCTTTGAATCGCAGTCTCCGAATGGCTGTATCCAACGGCAACCAAAATGCACTTTCTCCAACTCCTGAAGCCTGCTAGTTCTTAAAGCAGTACTGATCCTTTGCTATCTTAAAGACATACCACATATTTCCCGGATAGAAAAAAAAGACAGGATCATGACAACATAGACATGTATGAATACCAATGTACCCTTTTATACTGTTTATTGTGAATACAGGCTGATTCAGGTTCCCAACTCTCATCTACAAAGTCCACAATACCACTGCTCCATCTCCCTCTGCATCTTTCTCCAACAATTATCCGAGCTTGTCCACCTGTGCCTCATACTTTGCCATGAAGCTGCATCCTCTGCCTGCCGCCACACAAAAAAACTGTTGTAAGCTGTTTTGTCCGTTTTACAAGTACTTTACACAAAAGTGCTGCACTACTGAAAAGCACCATAGGACATTGTTGTGCTTAATGAACAATGAATTAGCAGTATGTAATCCGAGTTAATGCTCTGCCAGTATTGCTGTTTTTCCCTCATGGGGGGATCTAGAACTAGGGGGCATAGTTTAGAATAAGGGGTTGCCCTCTTTCCAGTGAATAATGGTAAAAGGTTTTAGTTTAAGTGCTACGATGTGCACACCAGAAACCTCCAGCACTGAGCATGCAGATTCCTAATTAAAGGGCTAAATCTTATTCAGGCGCCCCGGCGCACTTTGAACTTGGCGAGGTGCCCGCATTCAGCTGCTGCCACAGAGACCCCGCGATATTACGCACGGGGACTCATTAGCATCATTGTGCCGAGCTGCCCCCACCCCCCCATATTACATGGGAATCTTTTGACAGCTGTGCAGCAGGTGCTGGGGCCCTGTTTAAAGCACCCCAGCACCTGCTTCCTGACAGCTGTCAAAGAAATACTTATCTCACTGTTGAAGAGTGGGGCTGCTGTCAATCTGGACATAATGTGCTGTACCTCATAGACCAATGGAAATTGATGCCTTCATTTTGATCTTTTCCTCTTGTGCTGTATTTATCTTACTTTCTGATTAGGCAGTTCCATTGCATTACCTGTAAACTGGAAACTCTCCAGATTATAAACAACAGTATAAATGGAATATTCCATTTTTAAAAGTATTCATTCCAGCCTATTGACTGTAATCTTTGTCTTTTTATGTGCAGTTTACACTGAAAACCAGATTGATGTGAAGAACCACAAAATGTGGTGTTGACAGTCTTTAAATTATTAGGACAGATGAAGCAACTTCAAGCTTACTATGCAGTGCAACTAAACTTGAACTGGCTGTTTTTGCCAATTTCATCACACTGCCAGGCAGTAAATTGCAGTACATGTTCAGTCAGCTGGGTCTCGATCTTGGGGGAAAGGCACATTAGTTTGAAAGAGATTTCAGTGTTGAGAATATCATTTCATAATAGCTTCAGGCTGGAATGTAATTGTTCATACATGCTTATATAGATGGCTTACTTACTACTTGGAATGCCACATATGAGTTAAGAGAGAGTGAAGTTTACACTGTTGTGGTTTCTGACTTTCCCTCTCCCTGATTGTTTAGGCCTATACGTTCTGTGTATAATTCTTATATTTTCATGTGTTCTAAAATGAAACAGATGCATTCTCTTCGAAAAATTACATCATGAATTTTGGTACAGATCCCGATCTTACAAAACATTTTGGAGTAAGCTGTAAACACTTAGCTGTTTGAAGTGTTAAGCTGCTTTTCAGATCTCTGTATCCCTCTGTGAATAGGAATGGCTAATTGATGCAGATGATTCTGGAACTTACCCAACTCTTGATAACATCGTGTCTGCAAGCCTTTTATTATTGTAAGACCCCCTTCCCTCCTCCCTTCCAGTATGCAGAGTGAGATCCCCTGAGTATCCCCCCTTCCAGTTTGCAGAGTGAGACCCCTGCATATCCCCCTTCCCCCTCCCCCTCCCTTCCAATTTGCAGAGTGAGACCCCTGAGTATCCCCCCTCCCTTCCAGTTTGCAGAGTGAGACCCCTGCATATCTCCCCTCCCCCCTCCCTTCCAGTTTGCAGAATGAGACCCCTGCATAGCCCCCCTCCCCCCTCCCTTCCAGTTTGCAGAGTGATACCTCTGCATATCCCCCCTCCACCCTCCCTTCCAGTTTGCAGAGTGAGACCCCTGCATATCCCCCCTCCACCCTCCCTTCCAGTTTGCAGAGTGAGACCCCTGCATATTCCCCTCCCCCCTCCCTTCCAGTATGCAGAGTGGGATCCCTGAAAACGGAACTTACCTTCCGTAGCAGAACCTTCTGCCTCTGATGACCCGCTGGCTTTTCTGTTCGGGAACGGGATGGCATGTGATGGCCGCCCTTTCAACAAAAAATCTGCATGTGTGCATGTTGAGGCGGCAGGCTGCATAATCTACAGAGGTAAGTACTGTATTACATATGGTAATTGGGGTGCCTCCACCGAGCGGCAGGGGAGGGGCCGCACCAAGGTCCCCCCACTGCCAGTAATTTGCAGCGGGCCCTTCTCGACATCGCAGGTCGAGGCAGGCCTCTCCCCACAGAATTCTACTGGCCACTATACCATGACCCGAGGTGTCGAGGGACCAATAAAATTCAGCCCGAAATATTTTGGCAGGTGTCTGAGCAGTAGCGCTGTATCTTTATAAGCAAGCTGATAAATACATACATTTAAAAAGAAATTTGAGGTTTCAGGCCACTACACTTTGTATCGCTGAGATACTGGCCCATCAGCGGAATAACAGGCCAGGCATGAGAAAGCCCCTGGCCTCAGACTGCCCTCCCCAACCATGCCCTCTCTGATGTCAGTGACCTTGTTAAATTGGGAAATTTTAATTTTTATTCCAGTTGTTTCTATTTTTCTGTTTATATATGATTCATGTAAATTTGTTTTTTTATTTTAATTACATTTTATCTATTCGTAAAATGGTGCCTTCCCCACCCTCTTCAGGGCCTATCTATAATTTCTTGTTTTTTGTTGATAGTTGAATGGCTAGGTTTTGTTTCCTTTTATTATTTTTGAATCATTGTTAAAATCAGTGAAGAAATCTGCAGAATGCAAGGACATCACTGAAGAATGTAAAGATGGAAACTTGGTGGAAGGACTTCTGGGTTTTTAAAGGCATACGCTGCATGATCCATTTGTCCAATGAGAGGTGGAGAATAGTGGTGAGGTAGGTAGACAGCTGGGAGTACACTGGAGGATCAGCAGGAGATCACAAGAGGCAGAGAGGAGAATAGGTTGGCAGAGAGCAGCAGAAGCAGGCCAGTGCTGAGAAAATGAAGGCATTGGCAAGAATCTGTGAATCTGATGATAAAGAGAGTGGGAGGTCTCCAGGACACTGAGAGACCATGAACCGCCACCCAGAAGAATGGTTGTTGCAGACCACTAGACACAGCAAGGAAACAGCTGCTGAGGCCAGAAGTAAGTCAGCAGACACATACATTTAAGTAATATTTCCCTTTCACCAAAGTTTAATCAATGATGGCTAAAGAAAATGATAGCATGAGGTGTGCCACAGTGCCACCATTGATGAAACCAATGAATGTCAGGCATTACAGTTTTACTAATCAAAGGAAATAGCATTACCTCTAGATGTTACCAAATATCAGAAAAGCATTATTAAATTGTGCCAATGGGAAATATGTGTGACATAAAAATTCAAGAATTTTAATATATTATGGATTGATAAACGGCTACAATTTAGTTATAATTTCAAAGTCTGCATTTTGCAATGCTTCTCTATTCTCAATATTCCTGATTTCTGCTTCATTGTTGCAAGTGTTCGGAAAGCAAACAGATTGAAATTTGAACTGATTAATCACAAGTAGGAGAAAGAAATATTCCTTTTAACTGTTAATGGGTAGAGAATGAAAATTGACTTTCATGTGAGCTGATTTCATCAAACTCATTAATATCTGCTTTACAATTGCTTCAAGAGTGATGACCCTTTAAGAACTCAGTATGCTAATGAGCTAAGTACCAGGACATAGTCATGTGACCAGAAGCCATAGTCACTCTGCAACTGTAACATCCTGGACAAAAGTTAAGTAAATAGTTTGCTCTATATTGTATTTACTAATTTAGCTGTAAATAAACTTTCAGAGATCTGCAAGGAAAAGGAATCCGCATATCACGTTGTGTTACTTAAGATAACACAAAGAACACATGACGGTATCAGGCAGGTAATTCTGCGTTTTCTGTTAAACCAGAAAGTTTACAATCACAATCCAGTCATGGCGTTTTTGACCTTATGTTTTCAAAAGTGTCTTTTGGGTTTTCTCATCCAAACATGGCAACTTGATTGGGTTTAAGAACCTCGGTAGCCATTTGCTTGAGATGTTGTACTGTGCAATGCTTACCTCCGTATATGTCACATAAATATTATGATGATATTATTTATAATTCAGTCACAATAGCTGTTCTTTGTAACAAAATTGTTTGAAAAATCTGCATTGATGTAGCATGGTGAGGTGAATGAATTGTCAATGGGGTGGCACTAAGTATTAAATAATTGCAGCACTAAGCTTTAGATTGCTAGACTACTTCTGAATTTGGGTGCTCATCATTTTAAATTTTTTGCCAAATGAAAGCCCATGTAACTGAGGAAAGGCTTTGGACTAGAAAAGAAGTTTAGCATTCTGATAGGCCCAATCTATCACTGTGACTCCATGTTAAATATTGGTGCTCGTTCCTGCCCTCACATATGGTTTTTGCTCTCACATATTGTTAGGTCAGCTATTGGGGAAGATGAAGTATGATCTATCTGAGTGCCTTCCGATCTGGAAACAAGTCACTTCTCACTATAGGAAACAAATCAGTTTCAAAAGACTGAAAGACTGGAATAGCTCTTCCTGTAAAAGGAAGAACAGGAAAATAAAGCTGAGACATGAAGAGAATGTGAAGGCCCGTCTGATGGCTACAGAGGATTTTGGAAACACAGTCGGCAGTTTGAAGGGTGGGAATTAGCTAAGTTTACAAGAGCAGAAGCTGAACAGCACACTGTGTACTCAGGTTGGATTCAAATGCATATGCAGCAGCAAGAAGCAGTATCGGGGCATGGAGTACAGGCAGGAGATCAAAGAAATGACGGAGAAGGGGAGGGAGGTGAGTATGGAGGCAAAAACATGGAGAAGATGATTGGAGGCATGAGCCAAGTAGAGGGGAAATCTTCATGGAAATATCAGCATCTGCTATACTTCCCAGTGAATTAAATCACTGTTAAAACCTGATCCACACATCACAGGCTGGGCTTGCTTTGTGATATAGCCAGCTTTTTGGACATGTTAAGGTACTGAACATGGTAAATTGGGGCAGTAGCACCTTGGGTGGGCCCCACAGGCATGCTATCGATATTGTACTAGTACTGATAAATCTGACTAAAAATCAATACAGTTCACCAGTTAAAATAAACCTTACTCAAAAAAAATACCAGCTATTCACTTGTTCCTTATTATTAAGCTATTTACACACACACCCTAACAGTAGTGTACGAACCCAGCTATTTAAGAGTTATTCCCTAACAGCTGTTACTCATCAAGCAATCACCTTGCAGCTTTCCTGTGATGTCACTGTTCACTTTGTTTTCAAACTCCGGCGTGCCTGAACTCCGCTCCGCTGCTGTCCTGGAAGGTAAGTACTCTAGGCCGCAATCCTCGGGCTCTATTTATCAGCTCCTCGCTCCGTGTTCTTCCTGCAGGTCCGCTCCTCTCCGCTGTTCTCCCGGAAGGTAAGTGTTGTAGGTCGCGATCCTTGGGCTCTATTTATTGGCTCCTCACTCCGTGTTCTTCCCGCAGGTCCGCTGCTCTCCCGGAATGTAAGTGTTGCAGGCCACGATCCTCCGGCTCTATTAATCCGCTCCTCACTCCGTGTTCTTCTCACAGGTCCACTCCTCTCCACTGCTCTCCTGGATGGTAAGATGCAGGAGAACATCACCACCTGCAAGTTCCCCTCCAAGCAACACACCATCCTGACATGGAACTATATCACTGCTCCTTCACTGTCACTGGGTCAAAATTCGAGAATTTCCTTCCTGCACTGTGGGTGTACCTACGTGACCTGGACTGCCGTGGTTCAGGAAGGCACCTTCTCAAGGGCAATTAGGGATGGGCAATAAATGCTGGCCTAGCCAGTGATTCTCACGTGCCGCAAACAAATTTTGAAAAAATCATCAGTATTAAACATGGAGTCACAGTGATAGATTGGACCTGGCAAGATAAGTGAGAAAGGATGCGGATTGGCAAAGGTGGTAACTAGGTGGCGTGGACAGTGAGGAGCCTGGGGAAGAGGAGAACCAAGGTGTCCTTGTGGAACCAAGTGGAGCACTTCTTTAATTTTAAAGGATAAAAAAAATCTTATTACCCTAAAAAATATTGGATCTCATTTTAACAAGTCCGGCGAACTGCAGATGCCTACTGCGCGTCCTTGCTGGTAAAGCGGAGATGCATTTCAGCAAGCTGCAATGCTCGCAGCAACCTTCAGGTAGGCCAGGGCTCCATATTAAAGTCAATTTTTAGAAGTTGAAACTTATATAGTCCTTGACAGCCTCCAGATGTCCCTTCAAGGAACACTTGTTAAGACACTGTAGAATTGGAAGAAATATTTGAAACTTGCACAGTTCAAGCTCTGTATAATTTTTGACCAATTTGGGGAAGGAACATTTGGTCAATTATTAGAGTCATGGAGTTATACAGCACAGAAACAGGCCCTTTGGCCCATCGTGTCTGTGCCGGCCATCAAGCACCTATGTATTCTAATCCCATTTTCTAGCACTTGGCCCTTAGCGTTGTATGCCTTGGGCGTTTCAAGTGCTCATCTAAATACTCCTTAAATGTTGTGAGGACAAAAGAGCTGAACTTAAGAGGTGAGGTGAGAGTGACTGCCCTTGACATCAAGGCAGCATTTGACCGGGTATGGCATCAAGGAGCCCTAGCAAAACTGAGGTCAATGGGAATCAGGGGGAAAACCCTCCGCTGGCTGGAGTCATACATAGCGCAAAGGAAGATGGTTGTGGTTGTTGGAGGCCAATCAGCTCAGCTCCAGGACATCACTGCAGGAGTTCCTCAGGGGAGTGTCCTGGGCCCAATCATCTTCAGCTGCTTCATGAATGACCTTCCTTCAATCATAAGGTCAGAAGTGGGGATGTTTGCGGATGATTGCACGATGTTCAGCACCATTCGTGACTCCACAGATACTGAAGCAGTCCGTGTAGAAATGCAGCAAGACCTGGACAATATCCAGGCTTGGGCTGATAAGTGGCAAATAAAATTCGCGCCACACAAGTGCCAGGCAATGACCATCTCTAACAAGAGAGAATCAAACCATCTCCCCATGACATTCAACAGCATTAGCATCGCTGAATCCCCCACTATCAACATCCTAGGGGCTACCATTGACCAGAAACTGAACTGGAGTAGCCATATAAATACCGTGGCTACAAGAGCAGGTCAGAGGCTAGGAATCCTGAGGCGAGTAACTCACCTCCTGACTCCCCAAAGCCTGTCCACCATCTACAAGGCACAAGTCAGGAGTGTGATGGAATACTCTCCACTTGCCTGGATGGGTGCAGCTCCAACAACACTCAAGAAGCTCGACACCATCCAGGACAAGTAGCCCGCTTGATTGGCACCCCATCTACAAATATTCACTCCCTCCACCACCGACGCACAGTGTCAGCAGTGTGTACCATCTACAAGATGCACTGCAGCAATGCACCAAGGCTCCTTCGACAGCACCTTCCAAACCCGCGACTTCTACCACCTAGAAGGACAAGGGCAGTAAATACATGGGAACACCACCACCTGCAAGTTCCCCTCCAAGTCACACACCATCCTGACTTGGAACTATCGCCGTTCCTTCACTGTCGCTGGGTCAAAATCCTGGAACTCCCTTCCTAACAGCACTGTGGGTATACCTACCCCAAATGTACTGCAGCGGTTCAAGAAGGCAGCTCACCACCACCTTCTCAAGGGCAATTAGGGATGAGCAATAAATGCTGGCCTGGTCAGCGTCGCCCACATCCCATGAATGAATTTGAAAAAAAGGGTTCCTGCCACTACCACCCCTTCAGGCAGTGTGTTCCAGATTCCAACCACCCTCAGGGTGAAAATATTTTTCCTCAAATCCCCTCTAAACCTCCTGCCCCTTACCTTAAATCTATGCCCCCTGGTTACCCCCACTCCTCACCCCTCCATTAAAGGAAAAAGTTTCTTCCTATCTATCCTATCAATGCCTCTCATAATTTTGTATACCTCAGTCAGGTCCCCCCTCAGCCTTCTCTGCTCTAAGGAAAACAACCCTAGCCTATCCAGTCTCTCTTCATAGCTGAAATGCTCCAGCCCAGGCAACATCCTGGTGAATCTCCACTGCACCCTCTCCAGTGCAATCACATCCTTCCAAAAGTGTGATGACCAGAACTGTTCACAGTACTCCAGCAGTGGCCTAACTAGCATTTTATACAGCTCCATCATAACCTCCCTGCTCTTATATTCTATGCCTCGGCTAATAAAGGCAAGTATCCTATATAAAAGCAAAATGCTGCGGAAATCTGAAATAAAAATAAGAAATGCTGGAAATACTCAGCAGGTCTGGCAGGAGACAGAAGCAGAGTTAACGTTTCAGGTCAGTGACCCTTCTTCAGAACTGGCAAATATTAGAAATGTGAAAGGTTATAAGCAAGTAAAGCGGGGGTGGTGCAAAAGATAACAAAGGAGAAGGTGTAGATAGGACAAGATCACAGAATAGCTGACCAGAAAGTCATGGAGCAAAGGCAAACAATATTTTAATGGTATGTTGAAAGACAAAGCATGAGAACAGATAGGGTGTTAATGGACTCAAAAAAGAACAGCTTCAAGTACAAACATGAGAAAAAAAGCGGGTAAGCAAACTGAACAAACTAAGATGAAACAAAATAAAGTAAACACACAAAAAATATACAAAAAAAAAGAAAAAATAACTAAAAATAACAGTAAAATGGGGGGGCCCGTCATGCTCTGAAATTATTGAACTCAATGTTCAGTCCGGCAGGCTTCAGTGTGCCTAATCGGTAAATGAGGTGCTGTTCCTCGAGCTTGCGTTGATGTTCATTGGAACACTGCAGCAATCCCAGGACAGATATGTTGCCCGCTGCTCTCATGCTCACATCTCTGTCCTGGGATTTCTGCAGTTTTTAGTTATTTTTTTCTTTTTCAGGTCACTGACCTGAAACGTTAACTCTGCTTCTCTCTCCATAAATGCTGCCAGACCTGCTGAGTATTTCCAGCATTTCTTGTTCTTATTTCAAGTATCCCATATGCCTTCCTAACCACCTTATCTACCTGTGCTGCTGCCTTCAGTGATCTATGGACAAGTACACCAAGGTCCCTCTGACCCTCTATACTTCCTAGGGTCCTACCATCCATTGTATATTTCCTTTCCTTGTTACTCCTCCCAAAATGCATCACCTCACACTTCTCAGGATTCAATTCCATTTGCCACTGCTCCGCCCATCTTACCAGCCCAACTATATCGTCCTGTAATCTAAGGCTTTCCTCCTCACTATTTACGACACCACCAATTTTCATGTCAGCTGCAAACTTACTGATCATACCTCCTACATTCACGTCTAAATCATTAATGTACACTACAAACAGCAAGGGTCCCAGCACTGATTCCTGTGGTACACCACTGGTCACAGGCTACCAATCGCAAAAGCAACCCTCGACCAACACCCTCTGCATCCTGCCACTAAGCCAATTTTGGATCCAATTTGCCAAATTTCCCTGGATTCCATGGGTTCTTACCTTCTTAACCAATCTCCCATGTGGGACCTTATCAAAAGCATATTCAAGGGGCCTAATGACTGTTTAGGATGATGCCAAGGATTCTTCTAGAGCACCAAAACAATACAGTGTCAAATGTGTTCCAGACATTGCCAAGTCAAAAGATGTTGCGACTTAAGACATGTGAAACAGTTTTCTGCCTGGGAACTAGACTCAAGAGGATCCAATTTCACCCTCTATATCTGTTGATAACTGCAACATGAAGCAAAGTTTGAGTCTTGCAATGTAATTCATCAAGAAAAATTCAATATAAAGTGTAATGTTGTTTCACGACCATTTCAGACAGTATGATGCAAGTATTTATCCATATATAAATATCCTCTGAAGACATGCTCTTGTTTCCTCCCACATGCCAAAGACTTGCAGGTTGACAGGTAAATTGGCCATTGTAAACTGCCCCTAGTGTAGGTAGGTGGTAGGAGAATTGAGGGAAGGTGGGGATGTGAGAGGGAAATGGGATTAATGTAGGATTGGTATAAATGGGTGGTTGGATGGTCGGCACAGACTCAGTGGGCCGTAGGGCCTGTTTCAGTGCTGTATCTCTCTATGACTCTATGTGTGTTTAAAGAGTTAAGACTGAGCTCAGACTTCTATTCAGGTCCTGCTGACGGTTTTATTTCATAAGGATAATGGTAGACAGTCATAAGCATTAAGAAATCATATGATTGTTCCACTTTTCTTCCTAGTGGTAACAGCAAATTCCTTTTTTCTCGCGATTATACTTAAAATTACGCTGTGATAATCTATATGCTTAACCTATTCACTTGCTTGCAGCTGCTATTTCCACAAAAACAGCAGAGAGAATCATTTTAAAAACATGAACCATTCAGATGCCGGTATTTTTCACAGAATTATCAAAATCAGGAGTGTCACAGCTGGGGATTAGAACACTTTTATTTTTAATCTTGTGTCAGTTTTGACTGTTCTCTGGTGGGATATAGAATGACCAGATACTTCTTCACCTTGCATTACAGAAGGGAGGAGGGAGGGGGGATACACAGGGGTCTAACTCTGCATTCTTAAAGGGAGGAGGGAGGGGGGACATGCAGGAGTCTAATTCAGCATTCTTAAAAGGAGGAGGTGGGTCATACAGGGGTCAAACTCTGCATTCTTAAAGGGAGGAGAGGGCGATACACAGGGGTTTAACTCTGCATTCTTAAAGGGAGGAGGGGGCGATAAACAGGGGTCTAACTCTGCATTCTTAAAGGGAGGAAGAAGGGGGAATATGCAGGGGTCTAACTTTGCATTCTTAAAAGGATGAGGGAGGGGGTCAAATAGGGGTCTAATTCAGCATTCTTAAAAGGAGGAGGGTGGGGGTCATACAGGGGTCAAACTCTGCATTCTTAAAGGGAGGAGGGGGCGATACACAGGGGTCTAACTCTGCATTCTTAAAGGGAGGAGGGGGCGATAAACAGGGGTCTAACTCTGCATTCTGGGAGGGAGGAAGGAGGGGGGATATGCAGGGGTCTAACTCTGCATTCTGAAAGGAAGGAGGAAGGAGGGGGATATGCAGGGGTCTAACTCTGCATTCTGAAAGGAAGGGGGTCTGGGATTACTGGAGGGAAAACTATGCTGGCATGAAGGGAGGTACCATGTACCATCTCTCTGTTAACAGTGTATACTCTGTGTTTATGAGGGGGCAATGGCACACTAATCACCCTGTATGTGGGGAGGGTGCCAGAAAGGGCAGGAGCATTAAGGTTTTATGGATGGTGGGGGCAATCAATTCAGCTGATAGGATCTTGATGTGATCATGCTGTGCCACTTTGAGTGTTGAGCAAGATGGGCAATGCCATGGCACGCCACATAGTTGATCCAGGAAAGCAGCTGATGTACCCGTCAACACCAATCCATGCCCTGTTAGGAACCTTTGAATACATGCAGGGTTCAACTTTATTTATCACATGGAAATATGTATGGCTCATCCTACATTGTGTGATCCTCTGCAGGTAAGGATCCGTATGCGCCAGAGGCAATATCAACAAGCAGGTGCGATCCAGATAGAGGCCCCCGGTCGTGAGCAGCAGCCCCCAAGGGGAGCCTGCCTTTATGGTTGCCGTGCATCTACATGACCCAGATGACATGCCATCGGATGTCAGAGCACCAGTGTTAGAGGAGATTGCGCATATAGGGAGGGCGGTGACACGTCTCTGTGCCCTGCTAAAGGATGACTTGTAGCACATGGGCTCCAATGGACATCCCATGCCTTTGTTCCTCATAGTGGCAGCGGTTCTCAAGCCTGATGCCTCTGCATCCTTTTAGGGGTCCACCAGAGACCTTTGTGGAGTCACACAGTCAGCAGTGCACCGCTGCATCAGGGAGGTCACCAATGCCCTCACCGCCAGTGAGGATGTCTGCTTCAGGATGAACTCTCACAGCCAGGCCCAGAGGGCCAGTGGTTCTGGCACCATTGACGGAGAACCATAGGTTATCATGTTCATAGACTGCACTCATGTGGCCATCAGGCCTACTGCCAGGCTACCACCTGCAGACATCACCATTAAAGGATTCCTCTCAATCTAGGTGAAGCTGGTAGGTGATCACCGTGGCTGCTTGCAGCGAATGTGTGACCGCTTCTCAGGCAGCTGCCATGACACCTGGGTCTTGTGCCAGTCCAGACTGCCACTGCTGTTCACTGAACAGGCTCAAATAGAGGGGTGGCATCTTGGAAATAAGGGCTATGCTTTGCAGACATGGCTCCCGACACCAGCGAGAGACTCCACCACTGCTGCAGAGGAGAGATATAACGCCAGCCAATGAGCTCCATGAGCCACCATTGAGCAGGAGATCGGCATGCTGAAAGAGCGCCTCCAATGCCTGTGTGGATAGGGTGATGCCCTGTACTGCGGGCCGAAAAGGCCAGCTCCTTTCTTTGCTGCTCTGCACGACTACGCACCCAATAGGGGCCAGGCCTGGCATGATGAGGAGAGATGTCAACAGGATTCCTCCTCGGACTATGAGGACACTGAAGACCTACAACATGAAAGATGCATGGGAGGGCAGATGGCACCCAGGCTCTGCACGCAAGGCTCGCAGTGAGCTAGGGTCATACGGAACTGGCTTATCAGACAAAGGCTGTCTGCTCAGGAACCAACATGAGCTCTGCAAGCCACACATCACCCTCGCCCACTTGCTGTGCAGCAGTCCACATCTGAAGCACCCCTGTGTAAACCATTAGAGACAGCAGCTGACTCAGCCAATGTCCATGTCACTGCATCCGTGAAGACATTCATGAGTAATGGTGGCATGGCAATGATGCTATTGCATACTTTGGCTCTCCTGAAGGGCCAGTGGTGCAAAGGGATGTGACATTGCTGCTACATGCTGGCAGACATCATAAGCACAGAGAATAGGACACACATGTTGGTGAGGAACATTTAGTGAAAGACGTATTTACATTGCTGTGATACCCGTGCATTCCCATTTGTGTCAGTGTGTTCTCTGTAAACCTCTTTAATACCTTTTATGCTCTATTTAAGTCTTACGTCCTGGAATGTTCAAAATTAAGATTATTCACCCAGGTGCGTCATGCCTACAAGAAGGAATGTTACACTTGAGTGGGAGAAGAGGATCACAACTTCACAGGACACTGGGACACAGCAGGGTAAGAATGTGGCAGCAAAGCGGAAAGTGCTGGGGTAACTCAGCAGGTCAGGCAGCATCTGTGGAGAGAGAAGCAGAGACAAGTTAACTCTGCTTCTCTCTCCACAGATGCTGCCTGACCTGCTGGATTTCTGCAGCACTTTCTGCTTTGCTGCCAGATTGACTGCCGTCCCACTCTTCAGCAGTGAGGTAAGTATTTCTTTGACAGCTGCCAGGAAGCAGGTGCTGGAGCGCTGAAAATAGGGCCCCGGCACCTGCTGTACAGCTGTCAACGACTCTCTCACTGCGCCGAATGTCTTGTCTCAACCCGCGTAATATGGGGAGGGCGGCTCGGCGCCCTGATTCTAATGAGCCCCCGCAATTAATATCGCGAGGGCTCGGCGGCAGCTGGTGAATGCGGGCGCCCCAATAAAATACAGGCCCCTATCAGTTTGGGGCACAGCACAGGGAAGCTGCTGCACACCTCACTATCTCCAGCGGCAGTATTTGAAATAGGGGCTGAACTTCAAAAAGCTAAAATGCATGCAACTTTAATTTGATAAATTTCCTTTAAATTTTTGACAATTTACAGTTGATTGTTTGTGTTCCTTTACACTTGTTAACTCTCATCATCGACGATAATTGTTGTCCAAATTGGCAATTATCTTAAAAATGTTAACATACATGGAAGGATGTGGGGAAGGGGTGGGTGGAATTGTAGTAAGGGATAAACGTAAGAAAAACATTCATACATAGAACAATATCTGTAAAATCCCACAGTGCAGCTCTAATCATTGGAATTAGGGAGTGATGAGTGAGGATAGAGCCTGGCAGCCCTGGTACTTAGGTGCAATGCCACTTCCCTTTCTATGATAAGGAGGTGCACTGTAGGTTTTAACAGTATGTGCACCAGTGTATCTCTCATACGATTCCCTGCCCACTTCATCACCTCCTACATCTGCCCACACATGATAGCTTTTTGGAGCTATCCCCATTTCAAAAGCTGATCCTGAAGGGTTCTGAGTTGCCCTGGGGCTGTATTTGACAGACTTGAGTCAGCATAGTGAGAAGTGTGGATTTGTGCTTATTGTTCTTACTCAATACACAGTGATAGCTTTGAAGTCTTTATGGTTACAGTGAATATCTAATTTTACATGGTTTGACAAGATGGTTGACCAGAGATTAAGGACCAGGTATTTACTGGGGTCAGGTTTTGAAGCGGGGATGGGGAATGGGAGGATTATGTGTGGAGTACCTGGAAAACCCAGTTTCTCAGAACGCTGTGGAGTTTTAACTCCATAGTGTATATCTGTTCCTTTTTGGACATGTTCCTTGCCTGGAAGCCAGCCAGCTCCAGAAAAGATTGCAGCCCAGGAGCAAGTTAAGTTTCATGCATGTTGGGGGTTAAAGATCGCCAGGGTGAGTACAGAGTCGTTAGGAGGGTCAGGAGTGATCGCAAACAGGTGGAAAAATTGGAGGTGGGGGGGGGGAGAGGGGATTGGGGGGAAATTGGAGGGGTGTCAGAGATCGGAGTCAGAAATGGAGGGTTGGCGGGGGAGAGTCAGATTGAGAATTTGGAGAGAGAAAGTAAGGTGGGACAGAGATGGGCAAGTTGGGGGAGAGCTGTGGATGGGGTTGGAAATGGAGAAAATCGGAGATAGTGCAGTGTGACTTTGGAGATTGGAGGCAGAGCTGGGAGTTTGGAAGGAAGAGTCAGAGATGGAGGTATTGGGGAGGAGATTGATTGGATTAGAGATTGGGGACAGAGATGGGAAATCAGGAGAGAGAGATCGGGAGGGATGGGGAGAGATCACAGTGGGATGGGGAGGTCAGTGATTGCACCGGAGTTTGGTGATGATGATCATGGGGTGGGAGTAGTCGGGGGGGGGGGGTGCGGGGGGCGGGGTCGATGACTGCAGTGGGATTTAGTAATGCAACGTGCCGGGAGAGATTGTGGAGGTAAAGGGGTTTGTTTAAATGTTAGCTTGTTGGGCCTGAAGGAAACATAGAAACGTAGAAATAGGAGCAGGAGTAGGCCATTCGGCCCTTCGAGCCTGCTCCACCATACATTATGATCATGGCTGATCATCCAACTCAGTAGCCTGTTTCTGCTTTCGTCCCATACCCTTTGATCTCTTCAGACCCAAGAGCTATATCTAACTCCTTCTTGAAAACATACAATGTTTTGGCCTCAACTCCTTTCTGTGGTAGCGAATTCCACAGGCTCACCACTCTCTGGGTGAAGAAATTTCTCCGCATCTCAGTCCTGAAAGGTTTACCCCGTATCCTTAGACCATGACCCCTGATTGTGGACTCCCCCGCCATCGGGAACATCCTTCCTGCATCTACCCTGTCAAGTCCTATTAGAATTTTATAGTTTTCTATGAAATCCCCCCTCACTCTTCTGAACTCCAGCGAATATAATCCTAACCAACTCAATCTCTCCTCATATGTCAGTCCCACTATCCCAGGAATCAGTCTGGTAAACCTTTGCTGCACTCTCTCTACAGCAAGAACATCCTTCCTCAGATAAGGAGACCAAAACTGTACATAATATTCCAGGTGTGGCCTCACCAAGGCCCTGTGTAATTGCACTAAGACATCCCTGCTCCTGTACTCGAATTCTCTCGCTATGAAGGCCAACACACCATTTGCCTTTTTTACCGCCCCGTTGCACCTGCATGCTTACCTTCAGTGACTGGTGTACGGGAACACCCAGGTCTCAACGCATATTCCCCTCTCTCAGTTTATAGCCATTCAGATAATAATCTGCCTTCCTGTTTTTGCTACCAAAGTGGATAACTTCACATTTATCCACATTATACTGCATCTGCCATGCATTAGCCCACTCACTCAACTTGTCCAAATCACCCTGAAGCCTCTCTGCATCCTCCTCACAACTCACCCTGTCACCCAGTTTTGTGTCATCTGCAAATCTGGAGATATTATATTTAGTTCCCTCATCGAAATCATTAATATATATTGTGAATAGCTGGGGTCCTAGCACCGATCCCTGCGGTACCCCACTAGTCACTGCCTGCCATTCGGAAAAAGACCCATTTATCCCGACTCTTTGTTTCCTGTCCGCCAACCAATTTTCTATCCATCGCAATACACTACCCCCAATCCCATGCGCTTTAATTTTACATGCTAATTTCTTATGTGGGACTTTGTCAAAAGTCTTCTGAAAGTCCAAATAAACTACATCCATTGGCTCTCCCTCATCAGCTTGACTAGTTACATCTTCGAAGAATTCTAGTAGGTTTGTCAAGCATGATTTCCCTTTCGTAAATCCATGCTGACTCCGCCTGATTCTACCACTGTTCTCTAAGTGGTCTGCTATAAAATCTTTGACAACGGACTCTAAAATTTTCCCCACTACCGACGTCAGGCTGTCTGGCCTGTCTATAATTCCCTGCTTTCTCTCTACCCCCCTTTTTAAATAGTGGGGTTACATTAGCTACCCTCCAATCTGTAGGAACTGTTCCAGAGTTCCAGAAACACTCCTGCTCCAACTGGCCCACAAGCAGTGCTGCAAAGGTACTTATCTAATGATCCAGCCCTTCACGTCTCCTGAGGCCTGAGAAACCCAGACAACTCTGGCTAAAAATAGAAATCCTGTAAAATTGGAGGCATGCAGCCTCTTTAAAAAATTTCAATGACTGATCAGCCTTGTGGGGGCAGACTGGTCACTCGCCTCTCATCCCATCTGTGTTAAATTCAGAAGTAGCGATGTTCAAAACAGGTTTGGGTTTCTGATTCCAATTTTTAAGATTTTAACTTCCCACCTGACCCAAATTCACCTTTTTTAGTGGGGGCGGGGCGGGGCGGGGGTGGAGGCAGTTAAAATTATCCCCTTACTTTGCCCCGCTCACAAACACGAAAAGATAAACTTTATGAGGTCCCACACCACTTGTGGGGCCATGCACATCACCAACTGCATTACCTATAATTTTCCAATATACATTAGCTGTATGTGAGGTTCTGCCAGCAGCATTTATTTTTTCAGGTCGAAGTATTTATTGATCATTTTCAACTGTATTAAATATTGACTAAAGGATAAAATTGCTTGAGTCGTGGAGAAATTCATGAATGGTTATGCAAGTTTCCCCCCAAGCCACACATCATCCTGACTTGGAAATATAGCGCCATTCCTTAACTATCACTGGGTCAACTCCCTTCCTAACAGCACTGTGAGTGTACCTGTCCCACAGAGACTACAGCAGTTGAAGAAGGCAGCTCACCACCACCTTGTCAAGGGCAATTCGGGATGGGCAGTAAATGTTGGCCTGGCCAACGAAGCACGCATCCCATGAACAAATTTTTAAAAAATGAATATCTTGTGATTCCTTATAATGTCAGGGAAAGAGTGTACACCACCAGTCATATCTATGCCAACTATTTTCAGCTGACAATGAGTTGAAGATCTATCATAGGCACTCTTCTTCTTCTTCTTCTTCTTCTTCTTCTTTGGCCTCCTTGTCTCGAGAGACAATAGGTAAGCGCCTGGAGGTGGTCAGTGGTTTGTGGAGCAGCGCCTGGAGTGGCTACGAAGGCCAATTCTAGAGTGACAGACTCTTTCACAGGTGCTGCAGATAAAATTGGTTGTCAGGGCTCTGACGCAGTTGGCTCTCCCCTTGCACTTCTGTCTTTTTTCCTGCCAACTGCTAAGTCTCTTCGACTTGCCACACTTTAGCCCCGCCTTTATGGCTGCCCGCCAGCTCTGGCGATCGCTGGCAACTGACTCCCACGACTTGTGATCAATGTCACAGGACTTCATGTCGCATTTGCAGATGTCTTTAAAGCGGAGACAAGGACGGCCGGTGGGTCTGATACCAGTGACGAGCTCGCTGCAAAATGTGTCCTTGGGGATCCTGCCATCTTCCATGCGGCTCACATGGCCAAGCCATCTCAAACACCGCTGGCTCAGTAGGGTGCACAAGCTGGGGATGTTGGCCGCCTCGAGGACTTCTGTGTTGGAGATACGGTCCTGCCACCTGATGCCAAGGATTCTCCGGAGGCAGCGAAGATGGAATGAATTGAGACGTCGCTCTTGGCTGACATACGTTGTTCAGGCCTCGCTGCCGTAGAAAAAGGTACTGAGGACATAGGCTTGATACACTCGGACCTTTGCGTTCCGTGTCAGTACGCCATTTTCCCACACTCTCTTGGCCAGTCTGGACATAGCTGTGGAAGCCTTTCCCATGCGCTTGTTGATTTCTGCATCGAGAGACATGTTACTGGTGATAGTTGAGCCTAGGTAGGTGAACTCTTGAACCACTTCCAGAGCGTGGTCGCCGATATTGATGGATGGAGCATTTCTGACGTCCTGTCCCATGATATTCATTTTCTTGAGGCCGATGGTTAGGCCAAATTCGTTGCAGGCAGCCGCAAACCTGTCGATGAGACTCTGCAGACACTCTTCAGTGTGAGATGTTAATGCAACATCGTCAGCAAAGAGCAGTTCCCTGATGAGGACTTTCCGTACTTTGGTCTTCGCTCTTAGACGGGCAAGGTTGAACAACCTGCCACCTGATCTTGTGTGGAGTAAAATTCCTTCTTCTGAAGACTTGAACACATGTGAGAGCAGCACGGAGAAGAAGATCCCAAACAGTGTGGGTGCGAGAACAGAGCCCAGTTTCATGCCGCTCAGGATAGGAAAGGAGTCTGAGGAGGTGCCGCTATGCTGAATTGTGCCTTTCGTATTGTCATGGAATGAGGTGATGATACTTAGTAGCTTTGGTGGACATCCGATCTTTTCCAGTAGTCTGAAGAGACCACGTCTGCTGACGAGGTCAAAGGCTTTGTGAGGTCAATGAAAGCAACGTAGAGGGGCATCTGTTGTTCGCGGCATATTTCCTGTAGCTGACGAAGGGAGAACAGCATGTCAATGGTCGATCTCTCTGCTCAAAAGCCACACTGTGCCTCAGGGTAGACATGCTCGGCCAGCTTCTGGAGCCTGTTTAAAGTGACTCGAGCAAAGACTTTCCCCACTATGCTGAGCAAGGAGATACCACGGTAGTTGTTGCAGTCACCGCGGTCACCCTTCTTCTTATAGAGGGTGATGATATTGGCATCGCGCATGTCCTGTGGTACTGCTCCCTCGTCCCAGCACAGGCAAAGCAGTTCGTAGAGTGCTGAGAGTATAGCAGGCTTAGCACTCTTGATTATTTCAGGGGTAATGCCGTCCTTTTCAGGGGCTTTTTCACTGGCTAGAGAATCAATGGCATCAGTGAGTTCCGATTTTGTTGGCTGTACGTCCAGCTCATCCATGACTGGCCGAGACTGGGCTGCATTGAGGGTGGTCTCAGTGACAACATTTTCCCTGGAGTACTGTTCTAGGTATTGCTCCACCCAGCGGTCCATTTGCTTGCGTTGGTCAGTGATTGTGTCCCCTGATTTAGATTTGAGGGGGGCGATCTTCTTGATGGTTGGCCCAAAAGCTCTCTTAATGCCATCATACATTCCTCTGATATTTCCGGTGTCTGAGGCCAGCTGAATATGGCTGCATAGGTGTTGCCAGTAGTCATTAGCGCAGCGCCTGGCTGTTCTTTGTGCAGCACTTCTGGCTGCTTTAAGTGCTACGGATATTAACTCACTGGGGGCTTTCTTGTAGTTCAACAGTGCAATGCGCTTAGCGGCTATGACAGGTTCCAGCTCTTCAAAGTGAGGTTGAAACCAGTCTGCATTCTGCTTCACACGTTTGCCATAGGTGGTCATAGCTGACTCATAGATGGCGTCTCTGATGTGGGCCCACTTGGTCACTGCATCCCCTGTGGGAGTGTTTTGAAGGGCTTTTTCAAGTGAATTTAGAAATTTATGTAACAGCTGTGGATAAGAAATTCTGCTTGTGTTGATGCACGGACGGCCCTTCTGCTTGTAGTGATGCAGCTTCTTTGGTTTGAGTCTAACCTTGCTGTACACCAGGGAGTGGTCGGCACTAGAATAGGCACTAGAATTAGAAATTAGTAATGTTTAGAGAGATCCTGGTATGGATATGGTACAAATTCTTAGTACATATTGGTAATGAGTTTTTTTCTCCCATTATTAAAGTGATGTGATATTTTTGGGGCTTCTTTGAAGACTGTAAACAAAAAAGTAAAGCTTTGAAAACATGCGCTGACTTTGTTTTTTGTTTGTTCTTGGGAGGTGGGAAATACTGTCGAAGCAATATTTATTACCAATGCTGAGTTTCCCTGAGAGCAATAAGAATCAAGCATATGGTGTGGGAATGGAGTCACATGAAATCCACATCAGATCGGAGTAGCAGGTTCTCTTCTCTGAAAGATAAAAGTCACCAGTTGGGTTTTTAATGGCAATCCATTACATTCAGAGTCATTTTCTTGGGCTAGCCGACAAATGACCTGGTTCACTGAAGTCAATTTCATAATTTACCATAGTGTGATTAGAACTCACTTTTGCAAATTCAGTGCCATAACAGTGAGTCGTAATCTCACTGAGGCATTCGACACTGTCAGCAGAGCAGGGCTCTACAAGATTTGGAGAAAAATTGGCTGTCCATCGAAGCTCCTCTGTCTCATCCGCTCCTTCCATGAAAACATGTACTGCACTGTACGGTTTGATGGCTCCACCTCCGACAGTTTCAGATTGAAGAATGGAGTGAAACAGAGTTGTATGGTAGCCCCCACTCTGTTTGGCAAATTTCTTCTCCACTTCGTCTTCCCTGCAGATATGGAAGGAGTCTACTTCCACACTAGGTCAGACGGCAAGCTTTACAATCTATCAAGGTTGAAAGCGAAGACAAAAACACATCATGTCCTGATCAGAGAACTCCTCTACGCTGATGATGCTGTGCTAGTCACTGACATGGAAACTCCCTACAAAGATTCTTCCATGCCTGTAACTTGTTCTCCTTGACTCTCATCTCCTTGACTCATCAGGAAACCATGGCCATGGGACAAGATGTTGCATCTTCACCCCTGATCACACTAAATAACACCCCACTGGAAGTGGTTAACAAATTCTGCTACCTTGGGTCCACAGTGACAGACAATCTGTCCCTTGATGCAGAGCTCGATACATGCATAGGAAAAGCAGCTGCTACCTTTGGCCAACTTGCAAAATGCACATGCGATAACACCAAGCTGACCCTTAGAACCACGCTGATGGTCTGTATTCTCAGCATCTTGCTGTATGGCTATGAAACATGGGCAACTTACAGCTACCAGGAAAAGAATCTCAATAATTCCCATTTTCTCTATCTGCAGCATATTAGGGTATATCCTGGCAGGACAAAAATCACAAATGTGGCAGTCCTCTCAAAGGCAGAGCTCCCAAGTATGTTGGCACTAATCAAACAGAGGTGGCTTTGGTGGATCGGACATGTCCGCAAGATGGAAGACGGTCGCATACCCAAGGACCTTCCCGTATGGTGAGGTAGCCGGAGCCAGATGACCAGTGGGGCGCCCAAAGCTCCACTTCCAGGATGCTTGCAAGAGTGAGATGAAGGCTCTAAATGTCAACTGTTGCACCTGGAAGTCACTGCCTGGTGAAAGAGGAAAATGGCGACACATCCTGTGGACTGGTGTGCACTACCACGATGACCAGTTACTACAGCAGCTTAGCAATAGGCACCAACGTCAAAAGCAACAACTAATAGCGTCATTTGGCAGCTTCACATGCAGCACTTTGGCAGAACCTGCCTGTCAAGGATTGGCCTTCACAGTCATCAGTAAAGGTGCACCAAGAGAAGACACCCCACCAAATGGATTGTTTTCTGCATGTCCATCATCTTTTGTAGATGGAAGGATGCCAAACCTACTTGTGACGTCTTCCAGTGTTGTATTCAAGAAGGAATGGAGGAAATTCATGAAATGAATCACAGACTCACAGAATCACAGAATAATACAGTGCAGAAGAGGCCCTTCGGCCCATCGAATCTGCACCGATGCATTAATGACACAGTGGTAATGACAAAAAAATCTCTTTTAAGGGAAGGAAGCTTTTGCAAGCAGTGGTTTATGCCTCATTGAAGATGTCCTGAATAAGTCTCAATTACAGCCTTCTTGCTATTTGTTTATTCTGCTAACTCCTCTTCCCGTGGGTGATGTACAGCCTCCAATGTTTCACCATCTGCCTCTCTAACTCAAATGTCTTTATGGATTGTAATATTGTAGAGTACACAACAGGCGACCACAGTTCTTGATATCATCGTAGGAGCAAACTGCAGCGTTGCGCTGACATATCCAAATAGCTGAACCTTCCTTTTAGCATCCCTATTGCTTGCTCTATATGAATTTTTATTTTTATATGAGAGTCATTGTTTTTCTCTTCAGTGTATTGATAGTCCTGTGCATCAGTCATAAGTCATGGAAGGAGACAGGATTGCCTTTCATTCTGAAACAGAGCCCGAATTCTTGACTGCCAAAGTATAAATGCATCAAGTCTGCAGTTGGCATGCTTGAATGGTTGACGTGAATGGTTTGGTTCAAAAATCAGATATGAGTTGCACTTTGATGGAGTGAAAATCATTTCTATTAATGAAAAGATGAGGGCCAGAATTTTATGTTGTGGCGGAGGCCCCAACCAATGGCTGAAATGTCAGGGACAAACACACCTCCTTCGGGCCTGGAAACCATGCAGCAATTTTACATGGCCCAGGCCCTTAACTGGCACCTCTGAGGCAGGAGGTCCCGCCTCCAGGAGCTGCTGGCCAATCAGAGGGCCTACAGCTCATCTGTCCCAGCAATGCCACTAGGAGCGGTGGCCATTGTTGAAACAGCCAGAAGAGGACCATGGACACCGGCACTGAAAGGTGAGTGGGGTTTCGGGCCTCGCCAGGGAAAATCAGCTGGACCACACCAAGAGGGGTGGGGTCAATTATGAGGGTGTGGAAAGGTGCTTCAGCAGGGCGTGCTTGTGCCATGGGGGGGACCCTCCGTGGGTGGCCGATCAGGAGGTCCCCCCTAGCCCGCAAGGAGGCTGCCGGTTTTACCTGGTGGCCTCCCAGGTAGCTAAGTGCCTGGCTGCCGCTAGTAAGATACCAGCAACAGCGGGAGGAGGCCCTTAAGTGGCAAATAATTGACCACCTAAGGGCCTCAAATGGCTTAGGGTGGGCAGGCCACAGTGGGGGCAGGTAGGCAATGGGAGCAGCACCCCTCGCCTCCCACTCGATTTTACGCTGTCCCCTCCACCCCCCCCCCCCCCCACCTCCAGTCTGCTCCCCGAGGGGCATAAAAGTCTGACTGTGGGTGGGTGCTTATGTGGAAGATGATGAGCCATGTCACTACAGCTGATGGCGTCAATGGTCCTGGGTTCTAGTTCATGGGGCACTGGCACCAGTACTGGGGAAAATGGGGCTGTACTGTTGGGACGGTCTGCATCTGAACGTTGCTGGAGCTGGTGTTCGAGCGAGCCACATAACTAGTGAAGTAAAGAGGGTTTTAAACTAAACTAAATAGGGCAAGGGATCAAATTTGGGAAGATGTGGTAAATCAAAGAGCAGAGACAAGGCAAGAGAGAAAGGTATTAATATGGGAAATGATAAACAGATTGTGACAGGAAGGGATAGAGAGTACAAATCTAAGGGTAAATCAGCAGTCAAGGCGAGACGTTACAAAAATAATAAAAGGAAAAACATGAACGCTCTGTATCTGAATACACGTAGAATTCAAAATAATACAGATGAACTGATAGTAGCCAGTACAGAGACATGGCTGCAGGATGATATAGATTGGGACCTGAATATTGAAGGGTACATGACATTTAGGAAGGACAGAAAGCTAGAAAAAGGTGGTTGGGGTGGGTGGGTGGGGGAACGGGGGGAGTGGCTCTGTTCATTAGTGATGGTCCTAGCACAAATACTGCAGATGCTGGAAATCTGAAATAAAAATAAGAAATGCTAGAAATACTGAGCAGGTCTGGCAGCATTTGTAGAGAAAGAAGCAGAGTTAACATTTCAGGTCAGTGACCCTTCATCAGAACTTTGCTCTGATCATCAGTATTTTGCATCAGTCTTCACTACAGAAGATACAAGTAATATCCCAGAATTAGCTGTAAATCAGGAAATAGAAGGGAAGGAGGAATTCAAGAAAATTATAATCACCAGGGAAGTGATACTGAGCAAATTGTTGGAGCTGTGGGCTTACAGGTCCTCAGGTCCTGATGGACTTCATCCTAGGATCCTAAAATAAGTGACTAGTGAGATAGTCGATGCGTTGGTTTTAATTTTCCAAAATTCCCTAGATTCGTAGAAGGTTCCATTAGATTGGATAATAGTGAATGTATCTCCTTTATTCAAAAAGGGAGGGAGACAGAAAGCGGGAAACTAGTCAGTTAGCTTAACATCTAGCATAGGGAAAATGTTAGAAGCTATTATTAAAGACGCTATAACAGAGGGTTATGAGTCTTTGGAACTTTCTTCCTCAAAAGGCAGTGGAAGCAGAGTCTTTAAATATTTTTAAGGCAGAGGTAAATAGATTCTGGATAAGCCAGCGGGTTAAAGGTTATCGGAGGTAGGGAGAATGTGGAGTCGAGGTAATAATCAGATCAGCCAAAATATTTTGTGTCTGTCTTCACAGTAGAACACACAAGTTCCACACCAGAAATAGGTAATAACCTAGAGGCTAAAAAGAGTGAGGAAATTAAGGAAATTGATATCAGCCTAGAAAAAGCATTGGAGAAACTTGAGGGACTAAAATCTGACAAGTCCCCAGGACCAGATGGCCTACACCCTAGGGTTCTAAAAGAGATAGCTGCAGAGCTCGTTGATGCACTAGCTGTGATTTTCCAGAATTCCTTAGGTTCAGGAATGGTCCTATCAGATTGGAAGTTGGAAAATGTTACACTGCTTTTCAAGAAAGGAGGTAGAGAGAAAACAGGGAACTACAGGCCAGTTAGCCTAAAATCAGTGTTGGGAAGATGCTGGAATCTATTATTAAAGAAGTCTTAACATTGCACTTGGAAAAGCATCGTATGATTAGAACAAGTCAGCATGGTTTTACTGAAGGGAAATGATGTTTGACAAATTTATTAGAATGTTTTGAGGATGCAACTAGTCAGCTAGATAAAGAGGAACCAGTAGAAGTAGTATATCTGGATTTCCATAAGGCATTCGATAAGGTGCCACATAAAAGATTAATAGGCAAGATAAGGGCACCTGGTGTTGGGAGTAATATATTGGCATGGATAGAGGATTGGTTAACAGACAGGAAGCAGAGAGTGGGCATTAATGGGGCGTTTACAAGTTGGCAGGCAGTGAATAGTGGGGTGCGCAAGGATCAGTGCTGGGGCCTCAGCTATTTACACTCTATATTAATGACTTGGATGAAGAGACAGAGAGTAATGTATCTAAGTTTGCTGATGATACAAAGCTCAGTGGAAAGGTAAGCTGCAGGGAGGAAATAGAGAGGCTGCAAAGAGATATAGACAAATGAAATGAGTCGGCAATAAGATGGCAAATGGAATATAATGTAGGGAAGTGTGAAGTTGTTCACTTTGGTCGTAAAAATAGAAAAGCAGAATTTTTTTTAAAAGGTGTGAAACCGATAAGTGCTGATGTTCAGAGAGACTTGGGTGTACTCGGAAAAGGAACGCACAAAGTTAACATGCAGGTGCAGCAGGCTATTAGGAAGTCAAATGGCATGTTGGCCTTTATTGCATTGGGATTGGAGTACAGGAATAAAGAAGTCTTACTAAAAATGTACAGGGCTTTGGTGAGACCGCAGCTGGACTACTGTGTGCAGTTTTGGTCTCCACATTTAAGAAAGGATATACTTGCACTGGAGGTGGTGCAGCAAAGATTTACTAAATTGGTCCCTGGGAAGTGGGGGCTTTCCTATGATGAAAAGCTGAGTTAATTGGGCCTATATTCTCTGGAGTTTAGAAGAATGAGAGGCGATCTAATTGAGACACACAAGATTCAGAAAGGGCTTGATAGGGTAGAAGCTGAAAGATTGTTTCCATTGGTCGGGGAATTTAGAATGCGGGGGCACAGTCTCAGGATGAGGGGTCAATCGTTCAGGACTGAGATGAGGAGGAATTACTTCACTCAAAGGTTTGTGAATCTTTAGAATTCTCTACCCAGAGGGTTGTGGATGCTCCATCGTTGAATACATTTAAGGCTGGGATAGACAGATTTTAGGTCTCTCAGGGAATTAAGGGATATGGGGAACGGGCAGGAAAGTTGATCTGAAGCCCAAAATCAGCCATGATCGTATTGAATGGCGGAGCAGGCTCGATGGATTTTATGGTCTACTTGTGCTCCTATTTCTTGTGCTCTTGTGTTCTTGTACTGAATGGCGAAGCAGGCTTGAAGGGCAGAGTGGCCGACTCCTGCTCATAATTCCTATGTTCGTATGTTTGTATAATTTTTGATATAGTTTTTACAAGGTGGGAACTCAGCGCTTACAAGTGCCATCCCAAGTTTCTGCACCCCTTCTATGTGGGAAGACCACCGTCAATGCACTCTGCCAGAACCCAGGAATTATAGATCCATTTTGTGTGGTATGTGCTTTTGGAAGGCGAATGTTAAATTAAATAGATTTAAGTAGCTTCTTTAACAGCTAAGGTGCCCAAACCAATCCGTGTTGTTTTAAAGGCATTAGCATATCAAAAAATGTTGCAGTGAAAACTGCTGGAACTTTTTCTGATTGCTGGCAGGGGGCAAGATTTAGCTTGTTTGAGTGAACAGCTAGGAGCAGGAGAAAGATATTAATTTTTCTTCAAACTGCAAACACAAATACAATCTAATTGTCCCCAGGCTATCTTACATCCAAATCCTATAATTCTTCTATCCTTCTGGTGACATTAAGCAGTACAACGATTTAGCTGTAGCTGAACTGCAGGTTTCTATTGAATAATGTTATGTTAACATAAATTAACTAAAATCTGAAAATGGAAAGAAGAACTAATTTATAGTTTAATCTGTGAAACTCCATCCTACCAGAATCAATAATTATATAAGTAAATTAATTCTCTGCACAAGTTCCATTCTGATTGTGCACTCTATCACATCTTTAATCTAAAATCATTCAATCATGAAATGGTTTCAGTATGTAGGTTTTGAAAGGTATGTAATAAAGTCACAACTAAGACAATAAAATTATGCAACAAAATATATTGCTAAAACTAACAGGCAAAAATGAGAAGGTTATCCACCAGTTCAGGGAGATCCTTGGGGCCAAAGGAAAATCTGATAACTAGCTCATCAGCTCCTGTTTCAAAGACTTTAAAAAAAAAACATACTATGATAAATTATATCATAAAATAACTCAGTTAAATTATGTTCTTATGCTAAATATTTGGATATATAAAAGCCTGTAAAACTTTAAAAGTTGACATTCAATACTGACATTCCAACCAACTCTCACAATCTGCCTCAATCTTGACCCGTTCCCTGTGTTGGGAGTCATTATTTGTGTAATGTGGACTCCTAACAGGATTCCAACTAATGCCCAGCTGCAAGGTGCTGATAATATTGCACGGGTACTATTGCTGCAACACCAGATGAGGTGGATGACATTTAAAGGTGCAGGAATGTCTCAAATACTGAGGCTTGGATATTAGCAAGGGAGGGATGTGAAAGCAGGGGTGGGTGGGTTAGAGTTTCGGACGGGAAACCCAGAAGTCCGGATTTCCCCACGCGCTTTGAAGTTTTAATCCACAGCGTGCATCGTTTCTCCTTGACATGTTCCACCCCGGGAAGTCAGCATAATTGACAGGCTTGGCTTCCAGTCGGGTGGGTAGGACTCTACAGCAGCTTACAGGACCAGTTAGGTCCAATTCTGATCCCAGGTGGGGATCTGAAGTGAGAGGTGGGATCTGATGATTGGGAGCTAGGTAGGTTGCTCCTCCTGGCCCACGAGCAGTGCTACAAAGGCCCTAACCTTCTTCCTGAAGCTGTCCTCAACTCCCTCCAGCTGCCCAGTTTCCTGAGGCCTAGGAAACTCGTCCAGCCACTGTTACACCTGTGAAGCAGGTTAAATAAGAGGCTGCCTCTTTAAAATATTTAAGTTGCCAACCCGCCTCCTGGCACCGGAATGCAGATGGGCTGGGGTCAGGTTTGAGATTTTTAAAATTTTAACAACTGACTTGGCCCCAACCCACCCATTTTTGTATATTGAAATTCAGCTTTGAGGAACTGGCAGCCGAGCAGATCTCAGAGGAGAACTTATCCTACACAGGAAGATAAGTAGTGGTCACATTGGAAGGAGTGGAAGCCTTATCTCTCAATTGGGGCACCTCAGAGCATGACTGCCATTTGCATGGCTTATTGCCACCTTCCAATTCAGCTCTTTTGTCCATGCTTGGACTAAGGTTGTAATGAGGTCTGGAGTCAAGTGGCCCTGGCAGAACCCAAACTGAGCACTGGTGAGCAGATTATTGCTGAGTAAGTGTCACTTGATAGCACTGTCAATAATACCTTCCACCACTTTGCTAATGACCGAGAGTAGACTGATAGGGCAGTAATTGGCCGGATTGGATTTGTCCTGCTTTTTGTGGACAGGATATACTGGGGCAATTTTTCATATTGTCAGGTAGATGCCAGTGTTGTAGATGTACTGGAACAGCTTGTCTAAGGGCGCAGCTAGTTCTGGAACATAAGTGTTCAGTACTACGGCCAGGATGTTGTCAGGGTCTATAGCCTTTGTTGTATTCAGTGCCTTCAGCCATTTCTTGGATTTGAATTCATGTTTGCCTGTATTGTTAGGTCAGGTCTCTTAATTACTAGTCCATTAACATAACCACAAAACTGCAGTACCTGTATAACTACATGATTGCTTCCCCTTCTTGCTTTAACCTGCACCTCTGCAACAATTACAGCATCAGATTTTCATTCTATCCATTTCCATCATGGCTCTACTTTTGTTTCTCGCTTTTCCCTTTTACACTACTTCACCTTCCAATTAAATGGACGTGCCTTTACTTTGATTCTGAAATCCTTGCCACTCAAATTACTTCTAACTTGCCTTCAGTCTTCTGCGACTGAAAGTATCTCACTGTCTCTCTCATCTCATTAATCTGCTTTCTGTATTGCTGTCCTAACCTTGACAAGGTTAGGAGGATTAGATGGCAGCCGATGAACTGCTAATCTAAATAACAGCTACAGCATTTCAAAAGTAATTAATTACATGAAACATCTTCGGATATTTCAAAGTCATAAGGTGCTATGTAAATACAAGCATCTTTATATATAACTCCAGAAAATTTCAATTTTCCGTCAAGCAGAACCATTCTTCCTTCTGCTGAAATCATCATTCTTGGTAACTTCAGTATTAATTCTCAACAATGAGTTCACTGCTCTTCAAGTCATCAACCTAACTAATGACGAGACCTTTCCTATCCTAAGCGATATTGTAAAATTCTTCAATCAGACTGCCCATATCTCTAGTTATTCTAGTAATTTAGTTAATGACTAAAACATTTTCCTCGCCACCAGTCCTAACTCCTATATAAATGAGGCCAACATTCATCCTCTTAGCCAAGCAGAAATGCACTGAAAATGCACTTACTGCCCCACTCCTGTTGACACCTGAGGTGCTTTAATTTTGGTGGGGTCTTTCATATGGGCAGCCCAAGTGCCCACCAAAAACAGATAGTAATACATGTAATCCTAGTCCTATAGAATTCCTAGGACCCCAGTGCAATTTTTGGCTTTCATTGGGTCGAGTGCATCCTGCAGAGGCCTCACCTAGTACTACTGTACAGACAGCAGTCTAACTAGAGGTCCTTAAAGGGACTTCTGAATGCTGCTCTGAAACTAGAAAAATGATGCTCTGTGAGGCTAACAGAAGCATGATTCAACCATGTACTGTTGGTTCCACCCCTCCCCTTTCCATCATCGCCTTCCCCACCCACTGCCCCCACCCCACCCCACCCTTACTCACCCCCACTTAATGGACACTGACTGGCTTAGTACCACAAAGGAGCCTCAGGACTTACTACCACTGCCCAATCAACAAGCTGCCTGTCTCTACTCCAAATGGCTAGCCGGTCGCCAACAGAATGCTAATGAGGCCTGACAATGAACATGCCAATCAGCATTTTTCTCCCAACTGCGTGTCTGATGTCCAACCAAGATGAAAATCAACCCCATTATGTCTCCTCTCCACAAGATTCTTTGAATATGATCTCTTATCTGCTTCATGCAGAATACACTTCAAAAACTGTAAACCAGTTAGATTGGCAACAAGATTTTATTGGCAAAAAGTGTTAACCCACTAGAATGGTCATGAAAAATCTTTCCTGTATGTTTCCACTATCCAACTGTCATTTTCATTCACTTAAGCCTTCTATCTGCCTCAGGTATATTATCTAAATTGAAAAGGTAGGTTTCCTGCCCCATGTTTCCTCTACTGTCAGAACTGATGCTACATCTTGGTTCAATCATGATGGCCTGGATATTAACGGGTGGGTTACATGACAGGGTGGGCAGCGTTTCGGAGGGGAAACCTGGAAGGCGGGGTTTCCCCACATGCTATGGACTCCACCCTGTACGTCTTCTGACATTGATAGGTTCCCTGCCTGGAAGTCAGTCTGATTGACAGGCTTGACTTCCAGTAAGGCAGGGAAGACTCTGGAGCAGGCTGTAGGCACAGGTAGGTCGGATCCATGATCCCCAGGATCCGTTCCCGAGGGCAGGGTCTGAACCCCGATTCTGGAGTACTGACCCTGACCTATGGGAGGTGTCCAATGCCACTCCAGGGGAGGGGGGGTGGGGGTTGTAGTGGTGGCGGGGAGGTGGGGGTATGATCCTAGGCAAGGATTAATCTCAGAACTCAGTTTGGAGGGGTTGTCCAATCCCCAGCCCAAGGGGCTGTTTTATGTAGGCGGGAACTTTTGATGAGATGGAGCTTTGGGAGCCGGTGGGAGCCAGAGGGCTGTGGAAGCTCAATCATTGAGCAAGTTCAAGACAGAAATCGATAGATTTCTGGATACTAATGGCATCAAGGGTTACAGGGATTGTGGGGAAAAATGGCGTAGAGGTAGATGATCAGCCATGATCTGTTTGAAAGACAGAGCAGGCTCGATGGGCTGAATGGCCTACTCCTGCTCCTATTTCCTAAGTTCTTATGTTCCTGTGAAGCACTTCTATGCGTCCTGCTTCACGACAGTGCTGTGAAGGTACTTATCTTCTTCCCGAAGCTGTCGTGGCCTCACTTCAGCTGTCGGGTTTCCCGAGGCCTGGGAAACCCAGTGCCCAATGTAAAGCCTGCAACACAGGTTAAATCAGAGGCTAACAGCCTCATTAACTTAAATTGTCAAGCCACCTCCTGGGAAGGGTTTGGCTGCCAATTGACCTGTCTCTGTAAAACTGGAAGTGGGCAGGATGGAGGTCAGATTTTTAAAATTTGAACATCTGCCCTGAACCCAACCCACCTGTTTTTGTTTGCTAAAATTCAGTTCGATGAGTCTCATTTAAAACGTCTGCCTCTTACATAAGGCTTCTTCATCACCCTGAGCCAAGTTTATCTCTGTTCATACCTCCTGTAAACCCAAACTGGACTTACTAAAAAAAAATTGAAAAGGAGCACCATCTGTTATCACCCTTCAAGCAGCTGCTACTTTTGACTCTTTAGTAAATTTGGCACCTGTAACATATGTGAATCTTTCTTTCCACCCTCCTCTGTACTGATGGGACAGCTGCTATCTCCTCTAGCCTCTTGCCAAAGCCGCCGCTTGTAATTTTGGTGAATTCTCTTTGACACCACGCTTCCATACTAATGAGCTTTCCCAATGAAAACGTTGGATTTCAGCTCACTTTTATCCTCCAATATTCATTCCAACGAAGTTGGTAAGTTTCCAGTGGTTCCACTTCTGCAGGGGTTCTCTCAATTGTGAACCACAACGTCAATGGAAGATCAGCAGACCTTTCCTCCGTCATTCAGTCAGAAATGGGGATGTTTGCTAATGATTGCACAGTGTTCGGTTCCATTTGCAACTCCTCGAATAATGAAGCAGTCCGTGCCCCATGCAAAAAGACATGGATAATGTTCAGACTTCGGTTCATAAGTAGCAAGTAACTTTTACATCACAAAATGACCATCTCCAACAGGAGAGCGTCTAACCACGTCCACTTGACATTCAACGACATCACCATCATTGCATCCCCCATCAGCGCCTTTGACCAGAAGCTTAATTGGACCAGCCACATAAATACTGTGGCCACAAGAGGAGGTCAGAGGCTGGGAATTTTGCAATGAGTAACTCACCGACTAGGGACAATTTGATCCTGGTGGCAGGCATCTCGATATCCGAGAAAAGTCATGCCTGAGATCCCCACATCGCCTCTTCTCTGAAAGGCCCACCGAACCTAGTGCCATTCAGGCACTTAAGTGAATAGCAGGGGGCCTTCCATGAAACCAAGGACACCGTCACCAGAAGTCTCGTCCTTGGAGAGCTGCCGGCCAATCAGAGGCGGTGCTGCTGCTGGAAGAGCACCACCCGTAGGCTGAAGAGCGTTGTGGAACCAGACTTCAGGTAGGTCAGAGTGGGAGGGATCTCGCGGGGTGGGAGTTGTAGGGGAGGGTGGGGGGGGGGGTGGTATTGCAGCAAGGGCAGGGGGTGGCTGTCAGCGCAACCACCCCCCCCCCCCACCTTCCCGATGCCAAGTCCCTCATTCAGGCACCCTGTATCCAGGAAGTAGCCTGCATGGTTTTTTGTGCCATGCTTCCCATGCGGCGACAGGACTGACCGCTACATGGTTAATTGCAGTTGCGGTGGAAAGAAGCCCTTTATTGGGCCATTCACAGACCTTGCCATTTTGGTGGAGGTGGGCTGGTAGTGGGAACACCCCACCAGCCACCACCCCCCCACCCCAAGCCAACATTCCACCTGATTTTATGCTCTCCCCCCTCCAAACCCACAGCAGGGAAGAGCATAAAATCTCCCCCACTGACTCCCCAAAGTCTTTCCACCATCTACAAGGCACAAACCAGGAGTGTGATGGAATACTCTTCACTTACCTCAATGAGTGCAGCTCCAACAACAATCAGGAAGTTCAACACTATCCACGACAAAACCGCCCGCTTGATTGGCACCCCATTCGCAATCTTAAACATTCACTTCCTCCGCCATTGTCTCACAGTGGCAGCAATGTGTATCATCTACAAAATGCACTGCAGCAACTCATCAAGCCTCCTTCAACAGCACCTTCCAAACCTGCAACCTCTACCACCTAGAAGGACAAGGGCAGCAGATGCATGGGAACACCACCACCTGCAAGTTCCCCTCCAAGCCACACACCATACTGACTTGGAACTATATCGCCGTTCCTTCACTGTCACTGGGTCAAAATCCTGGAACTCCCTTCCTAACAGCACTGTGGGTGTATCTACCCCAATTGGACTGCAGCAGTTCAAGAAGGCAGCTCACCACCACCTTCTCAAGGGCAATTAGGGATGGGCAATAAATGCTAGCCTAGCCAGCAATGTCCACATCCCGTGAAAAAAATAAAAAAACTTGACAAGTTGGGAAGGGTTTGATCAGTTACACTGATGAGCTCCAGCCATGGCCATTGAGAGACTGCTGTTCAAAGCACTTCTTCTCTCAAAGATTGCTATCTTGACAGGTGATTGCCAACGTCATGGAAGGCACTTCACCTGTCTAGCACTTCACTTACCTGCAGCTGCCTTTTCCTGCTGCCAGCCTTCACCAAGACATGGCAGCAGCTTAAGCAGCTTCACTTTCCACTGGTGCTGATGGTCAAGAGCCGCACGGACACGACGGGCTGAATGGCCTCCTCCTGTGCTATAATTTTTCTATGGTTCTAAGAGCAGAAACAGCACCACCACCAACTTCTCCAGCAACTGCAGGAGCAACACCAAAATGCCTTCTTCTCAGTCACCTGCCCTCAACAGGCAGAGGGAATGGACAATGAGATCCAGCTGGGAGGAGGCAAGACCTCCAACACCGTGTCTACAGGCAGAGAATCATCTCTCTCAACATATCTGAGCACCAGTGCCTCAGGAGGCTCAGGCTCTCACAGCAGGTCGCTGAAGCCATGTACAGCCTCCTGGAACAAGACCAAGATGGGCACGCATTGCCAGTGCCCATTAAGGTGCCTGTCACTGGATAGCCACCCCATCAACCTCATCTGGGACTCTCAACAAGTTGTGTGCTCTCTTCTCCTGCAAGGAGAGAAAGCAGAGAGGTATGAGTACTTGTTATGGCTTGTGTGGAAAGGAGGGAAGAACAACATTTGTGGAGGGTGACTGTGAGGCATGAGTGCGAAAGGGCATTAGGATCAGAGGGAGTTTGAGTGTTGGTTGCTCAGATGGGAATGTGTGGTTGCTGCAGGTAGAGGAATGAGGAACGCTGTTCAGCGGAATGCTGAGAAATACAGAGTGTGGGGCTTGGCATCTGAAAATGTTCTGCCACTCACCTTTCCCACCCTCCTGAGGTCCTGGATCCTCTTGCTGCACTGTCTCCAGGTTGCAGGGAGCACACTCCTGCTACTGGCTTCCATCCACGTCTCCTTGGTTGGAGAGGTTGCCCTCTTCCTTCCATCCTTAGGAGAGCTCACATCACTGCAGCCCCTCAACAGGACCTCCAGGTAAAAGTGAGCAACCCTGTGGTAGCTGCAGCCTCAAAAATCCAAGTGCGGGTAAATGTCTTTTATCCATGTGGTCATCCCTTTAATTAGAAATCTTTCCTTTGACAGAATGGACAAAATGCATTACCCTGCCTGCCCTCTCTAATTGGAGTCTAATGTGGAAAAAATGTGAGGTTGTCCACTTTAGCAGGAAGAATGGAAAAGTAGAATATTAATTAAATGGAGAGAGATCACAGAATGCTGCAGTAAGAGGGATCTGAGTGCCCTTGTACATGAATCACAAAAAGTCAGCATGCAGCTACAGCAAGTAATTAGGAAGGCAAATGGAATGTTGGCCTTTATTGTAAGACAGATGGAGTATAAAAGTAGGGAAGTTTTGCTACAATTGTACAGGGCATTGGTGAGATCACACCTAGAGTACTGCGTACAGTTTTGGTCTCCTTAGTTAAGGAGGGGTATTACATGCGTTGGAAGTAGTTCAGAGAAGGTTTATTAGGCTGTTTCCTAGGATGAAGAGGTTGTCTTATGAAGGAAGGTTGAGCAGGTTAGGCCTATACTCATTGGCGTTTAGAAGAATGAGAGGTGATCTTATTGAAACATATAAGATTCTGAGGGGGCTTGACAGGGTAGATGCTGACAGAATGTTTCCTCTCGTAGCGGAATCTAGAACTGGGGGCACCATTTCAAAATAAGGGGTCTCTCATTTAAGACGGAGATGAGAAGGAATTTCTTCTCTCAGAGGGTCATTAATCTTTAGAATTCTCTTCCCCAGAGAACAGTGGAGGCTGTGTCATTGAATATATTCAAGGCTGAGTTAGACAAATTTTTGATCTACAAGGGAGTCCAGGGTTGTGGGGGGGGTAGGCAAGAAAGTGGAGTTACAGCCACAATCAGATAAGCATGAGCTTATTGAATGGTGGAGCAGGCTCAAGTGGCCGAATGGCCCACTGCTGCTCCTATTTCCGATGTTCTTCTGCTTAGGGATGTCAGAGGCAGGATGTGAATTGCTTTGCTCTGGTTTAGAGCAAGTGTTGAGCAGAGAGTCGGGTTCCAAACCCGAAAATGGTCCCACCATTGCAACAGGGACTAAGGTGGTAAGATTTCCCCCATAGACAGTACAGAAGGAGGTCATTTGGCTCATTGTGCCTGTACCTGCTCTTTGACCGAGTTATTCAACTAGGCTCACTCTCCCACTCTTTCCACAGAACCCTCTAATTTTTTCCTTTTCAAGTCTATAATGAATTCCCTTTTGAAAGTTACTATTGAAGCTGTTTCTGCTACATTTTCAGACTACGCATTCCAGATCATAACAACTCGCGTTGTGAAAAAAATTGTCTGCATCTCCTTTCTGGTTCTTTTGCCAATTATCTTAAATCTGTGTCGTTTAGTTACTAATCCTCCCACCAGTGGACATCAAAACACCTCAATTTTGAATACCTCGATGAAATTTTCTCTTCATCTTCTCTGCTCAGAGGTGAACAATCGCAGCTTCTCTCGTCTCTCCAGGTAATTGAAGTCCCTCATCCCTGGTACAATTCTAGTTGATCACCACTGCACCCTCTCCAAGGCCTTCACATCCTTCCCAAAATATGGTGCCCAGAAGTGGACATCCAGTGGAGGATGGACCAGCGATTTATAAAGGTTGAAAATAACTTCTGTGTTTTTGTACTCTATGGGCTGTATTTTAACTGAGAAAAACAGGGCTGGGGTGGTTAATTGTCAGAATTCTGTTTCCTGAACCAACCTGCCTCCAACCCGCCCATTTCCATCTTTAACTGAAGCTAGTAGGTGGGCAGGCGGCAGGCAACCTGATCCAAGGAGGTGGTTTGCAACTTTAAGTATGATAATGAGGCTGTGATTGTCACTGTCCTTCTGCTATCAAACCTTTACTGCTGTCAACTGGGTTTCCCGAGCATCAAGTACCCTGGCAGTTTCCTCAAGATGAAGAATTCATGGACACAGGAGGTAAGTGCCTTCACACGAACCCCCTGGATCCAGATGCCTGCTGAAGGAGCATCTGCAATTGCACCCCACACCGCTCCCCCAAATGGCCTTCCTCCCGAGACCTCCAACCTTCTCCCACCTCACCAGGCCCTGATCTCGCCCCACTTAGCGCCAGGTCCCAATCAGGCCCTGATTACCCTGGCCCATCAGCAGGCCCCGATCTCCCACCACACCAGGCAATGATCCCTCTGCCACAAAGCTTTCTGCCTTTAACCTCAGGCCCTGACGACCCCATCTCTCTGGAATCGGCAGCCCCCCAACTGACTGAACCCCTTCCTCCCCAATCACACCCCTCTCCGGTTGCTCCCCCCTCACACACCAATCGCAGTCGACCACCCCCCCGCCCGCCCACACTTGATCCTTCCCATTCATCTCCCCCCTCTCTCCATTCATCTTCCCACTCCCCCGACATTTGATTGAATTCCCATCCCACCACCCCCATCTGACCTGCGACCAGTTCCTGGCACAGACTGCTGCTATGACCCGGCAGTGGCTTGCACCTTGCCCGACTGAAGGCCCAGCTGTCAATCAGGCTGGGCCTCCAGGAAGGGACCAATCACTGACATCACCAACACACTGTGCAGCGAAATGCAGGTGGAATTTACAGGCTAGCTTATTGGGCTGACAGGAAACACTCCTGCTCCACATGGCCCACAGGAATGCTGTAAAGGCACTTGCAAGATGGATCCAGCCGTTATTGCCTCCTTTTACCTGTCAGGTTTCCCGAAGCCTGGGAAACATGGGTTTAAAATAGAAACACTTTAAAAATAAAGGCACGCAGAGTCTTAAAAGATTTCCACGACTGACCTGCCTCCTGGGAGTGAGTTGTTTGCCTACCACTTGTCCCACTTTGGTTAAAACCGAAGGTGGGTGGGTTCGAAGTGGGTTGGGCTCCTATTTTACATTTTCAACATTTTAACTTCCCACCTGACACAAACCCACTTATTTTTGGAGGTTAAAATTACTTCCATAAAATTACCTCAAAAAAAAATCCCATATGATTTGGGAGACACATGAAGACTACAATTAGACCATGAGTCCAGTGGGACACAGGCTTGCTATATTTAAGTTGTACGGATATAAAACATTTTATCACTGTCATTGCAGGGGTAAAACTCAAAGTAAACAGAAGCATAGTATGTAGCAGTCGTGGATTGCTGAAAAGTGATGTTAGTGCTAAAGATGCATGATTTATTTCTAGAGGGAATATGGGACTAGCCTCCATCCTGAAAAGTATGTTTAGTACATTTTCAAACATTTTGACCTACTTTAATTGTCCCTTTCTAGACACAAAAAATGGTCTTGGAAGTATACAGATATTTTAAATTATGAAAATAATCGTTACTGTAAGAGTCACAATAGACCTTTAGAGTAAACTATAAAAAAGGCACATAAATATCTTATGTTAAAATAGTGGATGGAGGAATGTCGAATGAATGTGTCAAGCAGTCAAAGAACAAAGAACAAAGAACAGTACAGCACAGGAACAGGCCATTCGGCCCTCCAAGCCTGCGCCGATCTTGATGCCTGCCTAAACTAAAACCTTCTGCACTTCCGGGGTCCGTATCCCTCTATTCCCATCCTATTCATGTATTTGTCAAGATGCCTCTTAAACGTCTCTATGGTACCTGCTTCCACCACCTCCCCCGGCAACAAGTTCCAGGCACTCACCACCCTCTGTGTAAAGAACTTGCCTCGCACATCCCCTCTAAACTTTGCCCCTCTCACCTTAAACCTATGTCCCCTAGGAACTGACTCTTCCACCCTGGGAAAAAACTTCTGACTATCCACTCTGTCCATGCCGCTTATAACTTTGCAAACCTCGATCATGTCACCCCTCCACCTCCGTCGTTCCTATGAAAACGATCCGAGTTTATCCAACCTCTCCTCATAGCTAATGCCCTCCAGACCAGGCAACATCCTGGTAAACCTCTTCTGTACCCTCTCCAAAGCCTCCACATCCTTCTGGTAGTGTGGCGAACAGAATTGCACACAATATTCTAAGTGTGGCCTCACTAAAGTTCTGTACAGTTGCAGCATGACTTGCCAATTTTTATACTCTATGCCCCGACCGATGAAGGCAAGCATGCTGTATGCCTTCTTGACTACCTTATCCACCTGCGTTGCCACTTTCAGTGACCTGTGGACCTGTACGCCCAGATCTCTCTGCCTGTCAATACTCCTAAGGGTTCTGCCATTTACTGTATACTTCCCACCTGCATTAGACCTTCCAAAATGCATTACCTCACATTTGTCCGGATTAAACTCCATCTGCCATTTCTCCGCCCAAGTCTCCAATCGATCTATATCCTGCTGTATCCTCTGACAATCCTCATCACTATCCGCAACTCCACCAACCTTTGTGTCATCCACAAACTTACTGATCAGACCAGCTACATTTTCCTCCAAATCATTTATAAAAACGACAAACAGCAAAGGTCCCAGCACTGATCCCTGTGGAACACCACTAGTCACATCCCTTCATTCAGAAAAGCACCCTTCCACTGCTATCCTCTGTCTTCTATGACTGAGCCAGTTCTGTATCCATCTTGCCAGCTCACCTCTGATCCCGTGTGACTTCACCTTTTGTACCAGTCTGCCATGAGGGACCTTGTCAAAGGCTTTACTGAAGTCCATATAGATAACATCCACTGCCCTTCCTTCATCAATCATCTTTGTCACTTCCTCAAAAAACTCAATCAAATTAGTGAGACACCACCTCCCCGTCACAAAACCATGCTGCCTCTTGCTAATAAGTTCGTTTGTTTCCAAATGGGAGTAAATCCTGTCCCGAAGAATCCTCTCTAATAATTTCCCTACCGCTGACGTCAGGCTCACCGGCCTATCATTTCCTGGATTATCCTTGCTACCCTTCTTAAACAAAGGAACAACATCGGCTATTCTCCAGTCCTCTGGGACCTCACCTGCAGCCAATGAGGATGCAAAGATTTCTGTCAAGGCCCCAGCAATTTCTTCCCTTGCCTCCCTCAGGATTCTGGGGTAGATCCCATCAGGCCCTGGGGACTTATCTACCTTAATGCTTTGCAAGATACCCAACACCTCCTCCTTTTTGATAATGAGATGACTGAGACAATCTATACTCCCTTCCCTAGGCTCATCATCCACCAAGTCCTTCTCCTTGGTGAATACTGATGCAAAGTACTCATTTAGTACCTCGCCCATTTCCTCTGGTTCCACACATCGATTCCCTTCTCTGTCCATGAGTGGGCCAACCCTTTCTCTGGTTACCCTCTTGCTCTTTATATGCGTATAAAAAGCCTTGGGATTTTCCTTAATCCTGTTTGCCAATGACTTTTCATAACCCCTTTTAGCCCTCCTGACTCCTTGCTTAAGTTCCTTCCTACTGTCTTTATATTCCTCGAGGGATTCGTCTGTTCCTAGCCTTCCAGCCCTTACGAATGCTTCCTTTTTCTTTTTGACAAGGCTCACAATATTCCGCGTTATCCAAGCTTCCCAAAACTTGCCAAACCTATCCTTCTTCCTCACAGGAACATGCTGGTCCTAGATTCTAATCAACTGACGTTTGAAAGACTCCCACATGTCAGATGTTGATTTACCCTCAAATAGCCGCCCCCAATCTAAATTCTTCAGTTCCTGCCTAATATTGTTATAATTAGCCTTCCCCCAATTTAGCAACTTCACCCGAGGACTACTCTTCTCCTTATCCACTAGTAAACTATACAGTAAATGGAAAAGTCCTGGGGAAAATTGATGTACAGAGAGATTTGGGTGTTCAGGTCCATTGTTCCCTGAAGGTGGCAACGCAGGTCAATAGAGTGGTCAAGAAGGCATACGGCATGCTTTCCTTCATCGGACGGGGTATTGAGTACAAGAGTTGGCAGGTCATGTTACAGTTGTATAGGACTTTGGTTCGGCCACATTTGGAATACTGCGTGCAGTTCTGGTCGCCACATTACCAAAATGTTGTGGATGCTTTGGAGAGGGTGGAGAGGAGGTTCACCAGGATGTTGCCTGGTATGGAGGGTGCTAGTTATGAAGAGAGGTTGAGTAGATTAGGATTATTTTCATTAGAAAGACGGAGGTTGAGGGGGGACCTGATTGAGGTGTACAAAATCATGAGAGGTATAGACAGGTTGGATAGCAAGAAGCTTTTTCCCAGAGTGGGGGATTCAATTACTAGGGGACACGAGTTCAAAGTGAAAGGGGAAAAGTTTAGGGGGGATATGCGTGGAAAGTTCTTTACGCAGAGGGTGGTGGGTGCCTGGAACGCGTTGCCAGCGGAGGTGGTAGACGCGGGCACGATAGCGTCTTTTAAGATGTATCTAGACAGATACATGAATGGGCAGGAAGTAAAGAAATACAGACCCTTAGAAAATAGGCGACAGGTTTAGATAGAGGATCTGGATCGGCATAGGCTTGGAGGGCCGAAGGGCCTGTTCCTGTGCTGTAATTTTCTTTGTTCTTTGTTCTTAGTCCCTTAAAACTTATGGAATTATGGTCACTGTTCCCGAAATGCTCCCCTACTGAAACTTCGACCACCTGGCCGGGCTCATTCCCCAATAAAATGTCCAGTTGGACTATCTACGTATTGTTTCAAGAAGCCCTCCTGGATGCTCCTTCCAAATTCTGCCCCATCCAAGCCCCTAGCACTAAGTGAGTCCCAGTCAATATAGGGGAAGTTAAAATCACCCACCACTACAACCCTGTTACCTTTACATCTTTCCAAAATCTGTCTACATATCTGCTTCTCTACCTCCCGCTGGCTGTTGGGAGGCCTGTAGTAAACCCTCAACATCGTGACTGCACCTTTCCTATTCCTTAGCTGCACCCATATTGCCTCGCTGCACGACCCCTCCGAGGTGTCCTCCCGCAGTGCAGCTGTGATATTCTCCTTAGCCAGTAATGCAACTCCCCCACCAGCAGTCATATGCTGTTATCATCAAACATAATATCTAGCTTATATTGCTCTTTTGTACTGAAAATAAAAATAAAATGAAAATGCATAAAAATGTAGTTTGTAGAAGCACAGGAGAGGAATTGAATTGTAAACTCTCCATGCACCCAACTGATTTCCTGCATTCTGAGGTTTGCAATTTATTGTGTTTCATTGATTATTATGGCCTCTTTCTACAGGAAATATAGGGACAGGTGGGGATGTGGTAGTAATGTGGAATTAGTGTAGGATTAGTATAAAATGGGTGGTGGATGGTCGGCACAGACTCGGTGGGCCGAAGGCCTGTTTCAGTGCTGTATCTCTAAACTAAACTAAATTTCCTCCTGAATATAACTGCTCGAACATGAATGATGTGTCCTTTCTCCTAGTAGCAACAGGATTTCCACAGTGCACACAAAAATAAACTGAAAGCAACTTTCTGAGTTATGGAACAGTGGCTGGTTTTGCAAATCATCCATAAACAAGTCAATGTTCTACATCATACATCAGGGTTCATCATGACTTTGTGCAATAGTGTAAAATGGGTGAAAGTGAATTAGCAGCCATTTTGCAACTCTTCCAAATGAAGGTAATAGAATTAATAATTGGGAGAGATGTAAAACAGGCTGTCAACTCACTCTCACTGTTTGACACTATTGCACAAAGTCACAATCTGGGGGAAGTTTTATGCTCTTCCCTGCGGCAGCTTTGGAGGTGGGGAGTCCGTCAAAATTAAGTCTGGGGCAGCAAGACCTGTGAACAGCCTTCTCACCCCACTGCCAATTGAGGCCCTCAACTGGGCAATTAATGCCAAATTAATAGCCTCATCCTGCTGCTGCTACAATTTGCTGTGCAGCGGGTGGCCCTGTTGCCACACGGGAAGTACAGCACAAAAAACCATGCAGGCTGCTTCCCAGCTCCAGGGGGCGGGGAGGGGTGTCCCTCATTAAAAGGCACTTAGTGCCTGAACAAGGGACCTGTGATCAGGAACTGGGGGGCCCGCTGAGAGTCGTCCCCCCTGCCCTTGCTAACGACCCCCCCTACACCCCCTCCCCCACGACCCTCACCCCACGAGACCCCTCCCGCCCTGACCTACCTGTGGCCTGGGTCCAGCGCTGCTCCTGGGCCTCGGGTAGGTGCTCCACTGGCAGCAGCCACTGCCTCTCAGTGGCACTGCTCAGTGAGAGAGAAGCCAGCCTCTAATTGGCCAGCAGCTCTCAAGAGGGTGAGACTTCCATCGCTGGAGTCCTTAATCTTGTGGAAGCATCGCCCGCCGCCATCCACTTAAGTGCTTAATTGGCACAAGATTCGGCGGGTCTTCTATGGAAGAGGCAACGTGAGGTTCTCAGCATTGCTTTTTCTGGACATCGCGAGCCCCATTGCCAAAATAAAATCCAGGCATTGTGTAATATTAAATATAAGAATCTCAGTGTATTTAATTTAATTAAACAAACCTCAGCCCCACTCTTGATTTTATATCTAAATTCTGGCAATTCCACAAGAGCAATGATAGAAATGCTCAAATTAAACCAGTTAATGCATTGACACCAAAAACAACCTCATTATCTCAAGAAAGCAGGTCTTGAGGAAAGTAAACCATTGCATTAAACAACAACAGTGGCTTGTCCCATAAAGTTCCTTTCGGGAAAAGATGCTAAAAGCTGTACTTTAGCAATCTATTCACAAAAATTACTTCTTTGGGAACAAATATCGAATAACAATGTACTCGTGAATCTCAGAAACCATCACCTTATCTTAAAACATTTCTGGTTCAAACTTGTGAGTACCAAACAGCAAGAGAAAGTTCTGGCAGACTCCAGCCCTGCCCTACAGTGATCTGATTGGTTCTGACAACCTGCAGTCCAATTTTGCAAAAAATCTGATTTGCTCAGATTGACAACCATCAATCTGATTGAATAAAGCTAATTTCTCCTGTGAACTGCTGATAAACTAACACCCATGTGTTGACTGCCAGCTTAAAATGTGACGTTTGGCAAGCATGTTCTAGCAGGACACAGTTGTGATATTCCATGTTTTTTGCAGGCAGTAACAAGTACATTAAACTGTCTGCTCAAACAAGACATCTGTAGTGTAACTGTGAGAAGTTGCCTGCAAATTTTCAGCAGAAGGCAGCAACTAATTTGGAAGTATCAAGTGCTTACTAAGGGTGGCACTAAAGAGTCCTTAATTCAGTAATGAATGTTGGAGGTGTTACTGCAGGAAGGTCAATGAAAACAAATGGCTTTTCTGTAGTGAAGGGCACCCATCTGTAAAATCCACAAAGCAGGTTGGAGGTTGCTATGTGAGTGAACACAACCTTCCAGGTTCACTATACCCGGGAACATATAAGGAAAAAATTCAGTGGCATCTGGGGAAGTGCCAAGGTATAACAGGGTACATTTGTATGCAGGTTTCAAATAAGGCATGAACTCAATGCATCGTCATGAGGATAAACTGAAAATTATGTATGGGTCTCTTTTGATATGATTCTTCATTCAGCAGAAGCAGTTTGACACATTTGCAGGGGATGACAATAATGAAAGCAATTCATTTATATTGTGCCTTTCACAACCTCAGAACATCGCAAAGCATTTTATAGCCAACAAAGTACTTTTGAAGTGTAGTCACTGCTGTAATGTAGGACATAATAACAAGTACATAGCACTTTGGTCACCTGCAACAAGTACAGGCAGGAAAGGTATCATCCAAGCTGGTGTGAGAAGGTCTGGCACATGGGGGGAGGTTGTCAGGACACAGGGTACTCAGGAACCTGTCAACATTCTCACGGTTATTACAGGCTAGTAAACCAAGAAATTAGTTTGTTGATAAAATTCTTACCTAATCCTTCACTCTCTTCAAATGTCTTCTTTACTGTCTGACAGGAAGAGCCATTCCCGTGGCACACGCCACATTGATCTTCAACTGCATTGGATTCTATTTCATAGTCACATCCTACAGTCTGGAAAAAACACAAACAATTTAACATCTGTTGTTCTATTTCTATACCAAATCATTGATCAAACTGCCTTATATTTCTATTGATACCTTATATTATTACTCCTGAAGATGACTTCATTGGCTGTGAAGAATATGGGATATCCTGAGGTCACGAAAGGTACTTTATAAATTCAAGTTCTTTCTGCTATATATTACACAATAAAACCTTAAGATTATTTCAAAAATATGAACAGCTATTCTTTAATCTCAGGACTGGGGTTCAAATTCATAAATGGGTTGAATTTATTTTTCACTTTTGCTCATCCATAAGGTTATGACATTAAATTAGTTTCAGGGACTTAATTCCTAATGGGAGAAAGCACAAAACCACTGATAATTCATAACAATCGACAGTAAGTTACTCAGAGTTACTCACAAGGATGACCTGAGTTAAATGTGTCACTGAGATGTGATAGAGCAAGCTTCTGAGGTTAAAACCTACTGTTGACGCTTGGTCATGAGATCATTGCTCTGTACCTGAACTAGAAGCTTTTCATGCTAAACTGGATGCCAGAAATTGAAGTTTGTTTCATTCTTTAACACTAATATCCTTCACTTTAGAGGACAAAAAAAAATTTGTAAAAATAAACTTTTTTTTCTCCATAAAATTGCTGTCTTGGGCTCATTAGAAAGCAGCGCTAGTGCTGAAAAATGAAACATTTCTATTTTTGAAAGCATTAGGTGCTCTCAGATCAGATGATAGATTAGATTTGAACTTCGGCTGTCCTGCATAAATGGGGCAGGAATGGTTCAAAAATGTTTCATTGCCCTATGTACATCCTCAAAGGAGCTTATTTCTTGGTGGTTGGAGTGACCGTCTGTTTCAGGTCATAGGCTCTTATGTAATATATAAGTCAAGGTCCTATGACATAAACAGAACACCAATTGTAATTTTAAGAGAGAACTGGGAGATACAGTAGGGAGTACCAAAAAGGTAAGTTTAAAATGATCTTCTAGCATGACGAGAAGCAGAAGTGAGAATCCTATGGGCTGCCTCCTTGAGCATCCCCTCCCTCCACAATCATACCCTCCCCCAGACATACCTTCCTCTCAGCTGGGTTGGTCTCAGGGCTGCCTCATATTGGGCCAGCCCAGAACCAGCAAGATGCAGTGGGTTGCCAGATGGACACATATCTTGCTGGTGAGAGAACAGTGAGGCCCCACACTCAACACAGATATAACCTCCCACCAGTAGGATTGGATGGTAAACTGGCAACCTCTGTTGTAGTACACCTTTAAGTGGTTGTGGTTACATTTTCAGTATACCTTGCGAGAGAGGAAATGATGTAACATACCATGTGACTGAGTCTTATCCTCAGTCTGCTGCTGATCACCAAACAGACCAGATATGTACAGATGTTCACTTGCAATGTAATGCCATGCTACTTTCTTTCTTTTCTTTTGGGCCTCCTTATCTCGAGAGACAATGGATACGCGCCTGGAGGTGGTCAGTGATTTGTGAAGCAGCGCCTGGAGTGGCTATAAAGGCCAATTCTGGAGTGACAGGCTCTTCCACAGGTGCTGCAGAGAAATTTGTTTGTCGGGGCTGTTGCACAGTTGGCTCTCCCCTTGCGCCTCTGTCTTTTTTCCTGCCAACTACTAAGTCTCTTCGACTCGCCACAATTTAGCCCTGTCTTTATAGCTGCCCGCCAGCTCTGGCGAATGCTGGCAACTGACTCCCACGACTTGTGATCAATGTCACACGATTTCATGTCGCGTTTGCAGACGTCTTTATAGCGGAGACATGGACGGCCGGTGGGTCTGATACCAGTGGCGAGATCTTTGGGGATCCTGTCATCTTCCATGCGGCTCACATGGCCAAGCCATCTCAAGCGCCGCTGACTCAGTAGTGTGTATAAGCTGGGGGTGTTGGCCGCTTCAAGGACTTCTGTGTTGGAGATATAGTCCTGCCACCTGATGCCAAGTATTCTCCGGAGGCAGCGAAGATGGAATGAATTGAGACGTCGCTCTTGGCTGGCATACGTTGTCCAGGCCTCGCTGCCATAGAGCAAGGTACTGAGGACACAGGCCTGATACACTCGGACTTTTGTGTTCCGTGTCAGTGCGCCATTTTCCCACACTCTCTTGGCCAGTCTGGACATAGCAGTGGAAGCCTTACCCATGCGCTTGTTGATTTCTGCATCTAGAGACAGGTTACTGGTGATAGTTGAGCCTAGGTAGGTGAACTCTTGAACCACTTCCAGAGCGTGGTCGCCAATATTGATGGATGGAGCATTTCTGACGTCCTGCCCCATGATGTTCGTTTTCTTGAGGCTGATGGTTAGGCCAAATTCATTGCAGGCAGCCGCAAACCTGTCGATGAGACTCTGCAGGCACTCTTCAGTGTGAGATGTTAAAGCAGCATCGTCAGCAAAGAGGAGTTCTCTGATGAGGACTTTCCGTACTTTGGACTTCACTCTTAGACGGGCAAGGTTGAACAACCTGCCCCCTGATCTTGTGTGGAGGAAAATTCCTTCTTCAGAGGATTTGAACGCATGTGAAAGCAGCAGGGAGAAGAAAATCCCAAAAAGTGTGGGTGCGAGAACACAGCCCTGTTTCACACCACTCAGGATAGGAAAGGGCTCTGATGAGGAGCCACCATGTTGAATTGTGCCTTTCATAATGTCATGGAATGAGGTGATGATACTTAGTAGCTTTGGTGGGCATTCAATCTTTTCTAGTAGTCTGAAGAGACCACGTCTGCTGACGAGGTCAAAGGCGTTGGTGAGATCAATGAAAGCAATGTAGAGGGGCATCTGTTGTTCACGGCATTTCTCCTGTATCTGACGAAGGGAGAACAGCATGTCAATGGTCGATCTCGCTGCATGAAAGCCACACTGTGCCTCAGGGTAGACGCGCTCGGCCAGCTTCTGGAGCCTGTTCAGAGCGACTCGAGCAAAGACTTTCCCCACTATGCTGAGCAGGGAGATTCCACAGTAGTTGTTGCAGTCACCGCGGTCACCTTTGTTTTTATAGAGGGTGATGATATTGGCATCGCGCATGTCCTGGGGTACTGCTCCCTCGTCCCAGCACAGGCATAGCAGTTCACGTAGTGCTGAGAGTATAGCAGGCTTGGCACTCTTGATTATTTCAGGGGTAATGCTGTCCTTCCCAGGGGCTTCTCCGCTGGCTAGAGAATCAATGGCATCACTGAGTTCCGATTTGGTTGGCTGTATGTCCAGCTCATCCATGACTGGTAGAGGCTGGGCTGCATTGAGGGCAGTCTCAGTGACAACATTCTCCCTGGAGTACAGTTCTAGGTAGTGCTCAACCCAGCGGTCCATTTGTTTGCATTGGTCAGTGATTATGTCCCCCGATTTAGATTTGAGGGGGGCGATCTTCTTGATGGTTGGCCCAAGAGCTCTCTTCATGCCATCATACATTCCTCTGATGTTTCCGGTGTCTGAGGCCAGCTGAATATGACTGCATAGGTGTTGCCAGTAGTCGTTTGCGCAACGCCTAGCTGTTCTTTGTGCAGTACTTCCCTCAAAGCTACTACCCTCAAAAAAGAACCCACTATCTAAGTGCTAACTGGCCCTTGACATGTAGTTAGTGCTTTGATGTCCAAAGTCTTAGTAAGTACAAGGAAAAAGAAACAGAACAGCCTTCACGAGTTGGCCTACCAATAGATAAAATATACCCCAGTGTGTGGTCCTAATCAAAGTAAAGCTCGTTTGACTCTATTCAAAAAAGCAACTTCAGAAGAAAACTGTGAAATTTCTGTTTCAAACATTTGTGAGCAGTTGGCCCATGCCTTCCAGGAATCAACCTGTCATTTTGAATTCTTGAATAAGGAAATACCTGAAAAACACGGGATCTTATTTTCCCACTCGTACATTTGTCCAGTGGTCAGTGATCTAGTATTGAGGGTAAGGCAGCTGTTCGATTCATAGATATCTTAAATGTTTGATTCCTAATATAACATGTTAGTGAAGAATTAGGGGTAATCAGGCACTTGATTTTAGTTTTAATAGTGACCCTGATGTAGACTTCTAAGTGGGGGAACACTTGGCTAGCAGTGACTAGTGAATATTACTAGTTTCAACTTAATCAGCAAACCAGGGTTGTCAACAATTTAGTGTTATGTTACATCTTCTGGTTCCCATAAGTTAGAAATAATCACACTTAAGATTTAGAAATGCTGGAGCTCTTTGTTTATTCCATACAGCTTTCCATGCTGCTTGGTAAACACTCGTTTAGGCCAGTGCAGTGTTATGCGTCACACTGACACCAGGGCAGCAGTGAATGTGGCACCCTGGAACACACTTACACATAACAACTAGTCCCTAGCTAATTAGTTCCTCGCCCTTTACGAATAATGTAACAATACATAACATGTTAGTTCCAAGATTTCAAACCCACTTGATTCATAAAGCTGGCTTGAAACCAGGTAAACTGGGCAACCTTATTGGTGGGAAATTGCTGGCACAGAAGTAAACTATTCTAATGCAAACAAAATCTATGTCTTCTCCAAGAACCAAAAAAAGGCCAAGCATAGAACAAAACCAAAGTGGCTAACTGGTCATGTGCATGGGAAAATCAGATTGAAACAAAACTACTTTTATAGACTTAAAGAAAACAGTTCTCAGGAGAACAGAGATGGGTATTGCACTTAGCTAAAGTTAATACAAACTGGTATCAGAACATCTAAAAATCACTGGAGAAAAATACAGTAGACAATTGTAGCAATAGTAAAATCTTTTTCAGCAATGTTCATTATCAGAAGGACATTAAAGGTTGTTGAATGATTACTCACAGCAGATTAAGGTCGGCTCCCAGGATACAGCAGAGGTTTTAGATATTACTTTACTCCAGTAGATGATGTTCAGTTACCATTGATGAATTGTACTGTTATCTCTAAAGTTGGTCTAGGTTTATCCTTTTTTTTGCTGCTCCCAGGAGATTACATTGCTACAGGGGGTGGGGTGGGGGGCAGAATCAATGGGAGTCATGATAGCCAGTTGCAAAATGAAGATATGGAAGAGTCTAGATGGATCAGCTGGTCTTTACCTGTCCATCATTTCAATATGTTTGTGCATTCATATATGTATCTTCTTAGTTCATCCCAGAAAATGGGCACTAATTTACAATTTCTTTGCTGAGGTTGCACACTGATTATTGACCCTTACTGTTGACAAAATGGAACAGACAGCCTACAAATGGGTGAAGGCTGGTGCTGCAGGCTGCTGTTGAATTTAATATATGCAGATGTGTAGTTGAAGAGAATATCTGCTTTCTCAGTGTTGCAGTGAAATATGTAGTGGCTGATATGAGTGATATTTGATCAGTTTTACTTCCATGCATGTTGCTCTGTGATGGCAGGACTGATTCCAGGTCTGAAATTGAATCCCTATCCCTTGCACACTGAGGTCCAGGTATGTGATATACAGGTGGTTCCTCAAAGTCCATCTCCTAAGCCTTCAAACAATGTAAACCAATATTTTTCTGCTGTTCCTGCTTCGCCTCCTCTAAACTATCTACTAGGGAGACTTAAAGTGACAGATATGCTCGAGTGTTCATGAAGAAACTCATCATTGTTAAATAAGCATAAACTATTTCCTGTGCTCACTGCAAAAAACTCTGCTGACTGTGTCATTATGTTTAATGCAGTATGAGAATAAAGTTAATCCTGAATAATTTACATGTTCCCCATTAGTTGCTGCTTTAAAAGCAGATAACAAGATTTTTTAAAAGTCGACTTGGTTCCACGCATCAAACCGTATTAGAAATACTTCAGTTTGCTTTCCCTCTGCTATATGCCCAGAGGACCCTCAATTCCTAGATGCAAAACAGAGCAGAAGGGGGAGGAGATCCATAATGCCGTGTCTACATCTCCTTTGCATTAACCAGGGATGTCCTGAGGGAATGCAATATGTTTATGTCAACTACAAGCGTAAGCAGACATAATAAGCCTCCCACTTACCTTCACTTTTGGAATGATAGTTTGGTGCCTATTTGGAGGAGCAGAGAAAAGAACTGGGCCTCAGGCTTCATGTCTAGCCCTGTTCATATTGGAAATTTGAATGCATGCCATACGTAAAGTAGGCACTTTCTTTTGCAGATGTAGCAAGTAGAAATTCAAGGCTGGAGGGGTGAAGTTTTTTCTAAGTTCTTAGATAGCTTGAAGCTTGTTGATTCTGCTGCGATTTTTGAACAGCAGCCAGGATGCCAAGCAGCTAGTAACCATTACCCCAGCCGCAGGCCTACATACAGCTAATTACATTGTTCAATCACTATTATTATGTAAGCAAGCACGGTAACAATTTTACATGCAGCAAGATCCCACAACACAGCAAGGAGACGAATGAGCAGTTTGCTGGCATTTATGTTAGAAGCCATACAGTAATGTTACAGAAGTAAATCTACATCAAGAATCTGAGTGATATTATAGTTGTGAAATTAATGTTTGTTTCTTTGTTGCATGAGCTGAAACTTCGAAAACTAGACAGCTTTGAGGCCTAGTCTTGGGTCATTAAGATATATTTTTGAAATCCATAATTTTTTTTAATTATTCATTCATGGGATGTGGGTATTGCTGGCCATGCCAGCATTTATTGCCCATCCCTAATTGCCCTTGAGAATCAAGCTGATGTTTCCAGATACAACCTATTGGCACGGCACTGAATTTAAGCTAGATTAAAAAATGGCTTAAATAGGTTCATTCAAATTGAGCCAGTCTCAATGGGTGGATAATTCAAAACTGGTGACATTTTGTTGGCTACATCAGTAAACAAAACAGAACAAATACTCAATTGGTATAAGAACAGAGAGCTGTGGATATTCAGTCATTGAGTATATTCAAGAATGAGATTGATAAATTTTTGGGCACTTAGGTAATCCAAGGGTATGGGGATAGGGGAGGTACAGTGGAGCTAAGGAAGAAGATCAGCCATGATTTGAGTCTTTGGAACTCTCTTCTTCAAAAGGCGGTGGAAGCAGTCTTTGAATATTTTTAAGGCAGAGGTGGATAGATTCTTGATGGGCAAGGGTGTGAAAGGTTATTGGGGTAGGCGGGAATGTGGAGTTGAGGTTACAATCAGATCAGCTACGATCATATTGAATGGCAGAGCAGGCTCGAGGGGCCGTGAGGCCTATTCATGCTCTTAGTTTGTATGTCCGTATGATCTTATTGAATGGTGATGCAGTATCAAGGAGCCACATGGCCTGCTCCTGTACCCATTTCTTAGATTCTTATGAACTGTGAAAATATTTCCCATTCAGTGTGAAGCGTATAGCCCCGATATTAGCTCAGCATGGGGATGTCAGGATCAGCATCAAGTTTTTATTTCCCATTTGGAGTGAGTTCACGACCATTTTAAATCTTAGACCTCATCATCCATCTCGCTGGTGTGTTTCCTGTCTAATGCCAGCAGGAAGGTGTCCTTGGTCAGTCGGCAAGAGTAAGAGGTTGGCTAGCAGGAAGCTGTCACTGGGAACCTGCGAGAATGGTCCCCGCCAGTGAGGTACGTTGGGGAGGTCTGGAGGTGTTCAAACAAACAGGCGGTGGCATGGAGACATAACATAACTTACTGTCTCCAGCCTGCTAACACATCAAGACCAAAAGTATCAAGCTTCAAGAAGACTTGAAAAACTCACCCCTCTGCACACAGTAATGGAAAATGTTTTGTTGATTAAATCCTTGAGGAAAAAAAAGTTTAGTTTTTCCAATTGTATTCTTTGGTGGATTTCTGATTTGCCAATTTTGGCAATTATATCAGTTTTCATCCCAGAATATCTAAGATTTTTTGTGTATATAAAACATGGCCGAAGTCTTGATGAAAAGAAAAATGACACACAAGTATACTGGTAGCCTACTCAGACTACTTTTATGCGTCCACACTGCCAGTGGAGTGTTTAGCCCTATGGTGCCTTGGTTAACCAAAATTTATTCAGGGTGGAGAATGAGGGGCTGGCAAGAATAGCTTTGGACTATTAAAGGCTGAAGTTGACAAAGGTATGGATGTGAATTTTAGTAGCAGATGGGCTGAGGCAGGGCTGAATGCGACCCTTTTTTGATGAAGAGGCCATAGGGCCAAATATGGAACTGAGGTTGCAAACAGTCTGATTCAGCCTGTGGCAGTAGCCTGGTCAAGGAATGGAGTTGGTGATGAGTGCACAGAGTTTGCAGGGACTTAAGTGAAAGTTAATTTTACAGCCAGCATGCTCATAAAAGGAAAGGTTTGTGCTACATTCACATACCTATGATAAATGTATCGAAAGTGATTTGTAGTGTAAGTACAATGCCAATACGTTATAACTGGATTTTAACTTGTGGCGGGAATGGGGAAGATGGAGACCAAGGCTGGAAACAAAGATATTAAAGGGAACAGATAGGGTAGAAAGAGAGAATCTATTTTCGTTAGTTGGTGAGTCTAAGACTAGGGGGTATAGTCTAAAAATTAGAGGCAGACCTTTCAGGAATGAAATTAGGAAACACCTCTACACGGAAATGGTGGTAGAGTTTGGAATTTCATGCTCGATCCATTGTCAATTTTAAAACTGAGATTGATAGATTTTTGTTAGCCAAAGATATTAAGGGATGTGGGACGAAGACCTGGTATTAAGTCACAGATCAGCCATGATTTCACTGATTGATGGAACAGGCTCAAGGGGCCAACTGGTCTACTTTTGTTCCCATATTACTATGTTCCTCAATAGTCTGACCATGACAACGTGGGGCCCACAAGGTTTTAACTGCTAAGCCTCATCTGTAAGCTTTCCAGCAGTTATCTGTCTGAAAGCGGAAAGAAGTGGCAGCAGACCAGTGGCTAAGAGTGCAATTTTGGACTGCAGGAGGCCATCACCTGGAACTGAAGGAACATCCTTTGTATTCAAGTAAGTCACGAGGAGAAGGTTTCAGGTGGGCCATGCAAGTAGGGGAGGGGACAAGCCCAGCCATGTGAGTTCCAAACTTTCCTTGTCAGGTCCAGAGGAGCACATTGTAATATTACTTGCTCCTTTGGTGTGTGATCTACTGTAAGACTGACAAGCCTACAAGTTACATTAAAAGAAAATGTTTGTTTTATTATACTTTAACTGGATCATATATATACAAATGGTTATTGCAGGATCACACCTAAACACGTTTCACTCTATCAGGCTCCACCCACAACTGACTGTTCATGTGTGACACGACATCACTTCCTCCGGTGATCTTCATTAACAGCTTCTCAAGGTGGTCTGCTCATAAGGTAGTCTCACAGCATCCCCCTTTATTCCAAAGATAAAACTTATGTACAATAAACAATGATGTTGTGGTTCAGGCTAAGTACATGATTAAAAGAAAACGTTATTTACAGGTAAGCAAATTGAACATTGCCTAAAACATAGAGGTGGGTTGCTTATTCATCTTGATCTTGTTATCATGAACCTCTTTCCTTGTTTGGAAAGCTTGGAAAATTGATGACTGGCAATGTCACCAATCACCGGCAATTCCTCAGGCCTCCAGGTACTTGCTGCAATGAACTGAAGTCCGAGGAGAGACTCCCAGTCATTTCGCCTCTTCGTGACAAGACTCCCAGCTTTTGTATTGGCCTTTACATGGATTCACGCTGTATACTCGACCTGGGTACTTCCTACCATCTTCTGTGCATTACTGAATTCATGTATTGTGACAGTTCGTAAATCTTGGCATACTGGAAGTCCTGCAACAGCTGGTCCAGTTGTGTCCACAATACAAAACATTTGTGGTAGCCATTCAGAGATCCCACAGCTGTACTGCAAGCTTATCATTCCAATGCACTCGATTAGAGAACCATTATAGGCAGTCAACCTAGCCGTGGTGGGTTGCGCCATAGATTCCCATATCTTTAAATACATGTCCTTCAGCATAGGGATGGGCAGAATATTTGCACTTGATCAGGTGTCAATTTTTACTCTGAGCTTAAGCTTGCCGCTCTTCTGCAGACATATAATCCCGATCATGGTGAATGCCTCAGATTGTATAATAGCGTTGACATACTGATCCATACTGACTATGTGAAATACTTCCTCGCTGTTCGCACGAGTGCATTCTTCACCCATGCCCTCCTGGCAATCTTTCTCCCTCCTGACCTGATGTCCCTGCTTGGCCTTTTGTGTCAGTATATCTCTTGTAGCGTTTGCCATCTTTTCTTGCAGACGCTCTCTCTGCATGTGATCTGCCACCATTCCTGTGTGAAGTATCTGAGCTCGGCCTCCTGCATTGCCTTGCCCAGTATCCTCACATGCCACAGGTTTTGCCCAGGTCCTGGTACACTGGACAACTGCGAATTGGGCGAGTGAGGACACATTTGCCACAAGGCTAAGCAAACTTCTGAGCCTTGGTTACCATACCAATTGTTGTCGCCGACCCCAACGCTTGTAACTATTGGTGCCCAGCCGTGATGGCTTCAAATTTCCTTCCATCATTAATAGTACATTAAGGGTGTGCTCTTTCTTCTTTTCTAGCACGTCATTTTGAAAGGCCTCCAGTCGGGTAGACGCAATTACTAACTCTATAACCCGTTCTGACAGTTCAATATCTGCGAAGTCACAATATTGAGCTTTGTCTTGGCACCTTGCCACAGACTGGTCAATGGACTCATCTTGCCTTTGCCTTTGTCATAAGTTCAAACCTATGTACTCGGAAATTTACCTTCACTTTGAGTTGCTGCTCCAGAAATGACAATATCTTGCTAGGGTCCTTCTGATCCTCAGCTGATAATCCTGATTTTTTTTTTTAGAGATACAGCACTGAAACAGGCCCTTCGGCCAACCGAGTCTGTGCCGAACATCAACCACCCATTTATACTAATCCTACACTAATCCCATATTCCTATCACATCCCCACCTGTCCCGATATATTTCCCTACCACCTACCTATACTAGGGGCAATTTATAATGTCCAATTAACCTATCAACCTGCAAGTCTTTGGCATGTGGGAGGAAACCGGAGCACCCGGAGGAAACCCACGCAGACACAGGGAGAACTTGCAAACTCCGCACAGGCAGTACCCAGAATCGAACCTGGGTCCCTGGAGCTGTGAGGCTGCGGTGCTAACCACTGCGCCACTGTGCCGCCCCTACGCCACTGTGATGTATTGATCCATTGCAAGCCCTCGTTGCCCAGTGCAATCTTAATCTTGATAGCTTGTTTCTCTGGTTCGCTCACTTATTGATCAAGGAAACATAGCTCCATTTGCTCTTGGAACAGTTTAAATTCAGACGCAATGTCCGACACCTTCCAGTCCATAACCAGATATCTGAAAGCCTGAAAGTCTTGATGATCCTGATTTTTTATAAATACAGGCTTTTTCACAGGAATTCTTTTTCACAGGCACACTTTTTTTTGTTACCTTTTTAAGAGAGATTTATTTTTGCAGGCCTGCCCATTTTAACAATGAGGGACAACAGCATTATGGTTGTAGTGATCATAATTCAATCAGTTTTAACATAATTATGGAAAAGGACAGAGATAGAACAGGAGTTAGAGTTCTCAATTAGGGCAAGGCCAATTTTACTAAGCTGAGGAGTGGTTTAATGAAAGTGGAATGGAAACAGCTACTTGAAGGTAAATCAGTGTCAGAGCAATGGGAAGCATTCAAAGGGGAGATTCAAGGGGTTCGGAGTAAACATGTACCCACAAAGAAAAAGAGTGGGACGGCCAAATCTAGAGCCCCATGGATGTCAAGGAGCTTACAGGGTATGATAAGGCAAAAAATGAAAGCTTATGCCCGACACAGAGAACTTAATACTACAGAAAGCCGAGAGGAGTATAGAAAGTGGAGGGGTGAAATCACAAAGGAAATTAGGAAAGCAAAGAGAGGGCATAAAAGAATATTGGCAAGCAAAATCAAAGTGAACCCAAAGATGTTTTATCAATATTTTAAGAGTAAGAAGATAACTAAGGAAAGAGTAGGAGCCATAAAAGACTAAAAAGGTAACCTATGTGCAGGGGCGGAAGATATTGGTATTGTTCTTAATGAATACTTTGCACCTGTCTTCACAAAAGAGAGGGGACAATGCAGAGATTGCAGTTAAGGAAGAGGAGTGTGAAGTATTAGATGTGATAAACATAGGGGGAGAGGACGTATTAATGGGATTAGCATTCTTGAAAGTTGATAAATCACCAGGGCCAGATGAAATATACCCCAGGCTTCTAAAAGAAGCAAGAGACCAAACAGCAGAAGGTCTGACCATCATTTTCCAGTCCTCACTGGATACAGGTGTGGTGCCGGAGAATTGGAGAATTGCTAATGTTGTACCTCTGTTTAAAAAGGGAGCAAGGGATAGACTGAATAATTACAGGCCAGTCAGTCTAACCTCAGTCATGGGCAAATTATTGAAATGTACAGGATAAACAGTCATTTAGAAAGGCACAGATTACTCAAGGATAGTCAGCATGGATTTGTTAAGGGAAGATCTTGTCTGAACAACTCAATCGAACGTTTTGAAGAAGTAACAAGGAAGATGGATGAGGGTAGTGCAGTTGATGTGGTCTACATGGATTTTAGCAAGGCTTTTGACAAGGTCCCAATATGACAGACTGGTTAAAAAAATAAAATCTCATGGGATCCAGGGAAATGCATCAAGATGGATACAAAATTGGTTTAGTGGCAGGAAACAAAGGGTAATTGTTTTTGCAACTGGAGGCGTGCTTCCAGTGGCATTCCGCAGGGCTTAGTGCTGGGCCCCCCTGCTTTTTATGGTATATATTAACGATTTGGATGTAAATGTGGGGCATGATCAAGAGGTTTGCAGGCCTTGTGGTAGATAGTGAGGAGGATAGCTGTAGGCTGCAGGAAGATATTGATAATCTGGTCAGATGGGCAGAAAAGTGGCAAATGGAATTCAACTTGGAGAAGTGTGAGGTGATGTATTTGGGGAGGTCAAACAAGGCAAAGGAATACTCGATTAATGGGAAAATATTGAGAGGTGTAGAGGGAGTGAAGGACCTTGGAGTAAATGTCTACAGATCCCTGGAGATCAGGTCGGTAAGGTGGTTAAAAAGGCATATGGAATCCTTTCCCTTATTGGCTGAGGTATAGAATATAAGAGCAGGGAGGTTATGCTGGAGCTGTCTAAATCATTGGTTCGGCCACAACTTGAGTACTGTGTGCATTTCTGTTCAACTCATTACAGAAAGGATGTAACTGCACGAGAGAATGTACAGAGGAGACTGCTGAGGATGTTGCCGGGACTGGAAAAATACAGCTATGAGGAAAGATTGGATAGGGTGGGGTTGTTCTTCTTGGAACAGAGAAGGCTGAGAGGCGATCTGAATGAAATGTACAAAATTCTGAGGGGCCTGGATAGAGTGGAGGTGAAGGGTCTATTCACCTTAGCAGAGAGGTCAGTGATGAAGGGGCATAGATTTAAAGTGATTGATTGAAAGATTAGAGGGGAGATGAGGAAAATCTTTATCTCCCAGAGGATGGTGGGGGCCTGGAATTCACTGTCTGAAAGGGTAGCTAAGGCAGAGACCCTCAACTCATTCAAAAGAAGTCTGGATATGCATCTCAATTGCCCTAATCTGCAGGGCTACTGACCAAATGCTGGAAGGTGGGATTAGAATGGGTGTAATGTTTTTTGGCTGACACAGACATGATGGGCCAAGTGGCCTCTTTCTGTGTTATAAACCTATGATTCTATGATTTCTGTCTTAAATGGTAACCCCTTATTTTTAAACAGTGACCCCAAGTTCTAGATTTTCCCACAAGAGGAAACATCCTTTCCACATCCACCCTGTCAAGACCACTCAAGATCTTATATGTTTCAATCAAGTCACCTCTTACTCTTCGAAACTCTAGCAGACACAAGCCTAGCCTGTCTAACCTTGCCTCATAAGACAACCTGCCCATTCCAGGTATTCAGTTAGTAAACCTTCTCTGAACTGCTTCCAACGCATTTACATCCTTCCTAAAATAAGGAGACCAATACTGTAAACAATACTCCAGATGTCGTATCACCAATGCCGTGTATAACTGAAGCATAACCTCCCTACTTGTGTATTCAATTCCTCTCACAATTAACAAGAACATTCGATTAGCTTTCCTAATCACTTGCGGTACCTGGATACAACTTTTGCAATTCATGCACTCGGACACCCATTAAAGTGTCATAAACAGGTAGAGAAAATAATCAAAAGCTCTAGAGGACTGGAATACAAGGGGGCAGTGGTGGGGGACGGGGGAGTTGTTGGCGGTAGAAATCATACTTCAGCTATACAAAGCCTTGGTTATACCAGACCTGCAGTACTGTAAACAGTTCTGGGCACCACACCTTAGGAAGGATATATTGACCTTGATGGGAGGGCAGCGAACAGTTACTACAATGGTACCTGGCTGGGGGACTTCACCCTGAAGGACATAGCTTTCAGCCTGGGCCTGTGGCAGGTTGTGAAGGAACTAACAAGAGAGTAAAACCCACTTGACTTCGTCCTCACCGATCTACCTGTCGCAAATGCATCTGTCCATTACAGCATTGGTAAGAGTGACCACCGCATAGTACTTGTGGAGACCAAGACCTGTCTTCACACTGAGGATACTGTCCATCATGTTGTGTAGCACTACCACTGTCCTAAATGGGATAGATTCAGAACAGATATAGCTTCTCAAATCAGGGCATCCATGAGACGCTGTGGGCCATCAGCAGCAGCAGAAATGTATTCAACCACAATCTGTAACTTTATAGCCCGGCATATCCCTCACTCTCATACCCTTACCATCAAGCCGGGGTTCAACCCTGGTTCAACAAAGAGTGTAGGGAGGGTATGCCAGGAGCAGCACCAGGCATACCAACAAATGAGATGCCACCCTGGTGAAGCTACAACACAGAACCATATGAATACTATGCAGTGGAAGCAGCACGATGTAGACAGAGCTAAGGAATCCCACAACCAATGGAGCAGATCCAAGTTCTGCAGTCCTGCCACATCCAGTTGTGAATGCTGGTGGACAATTAAACTAACCGCAGGAGCAGTCTCCATAAAAATCCCCATCTTGAGTGATGGCAGAGCCCAGCACAACAGTGCAAAAGATAAGGCTGAAGCATTTGCATCCATCTTTAGCCAGAAGTGCTCAGTGGATGATCCATCTCGGCCTCCTCCTGAGATACCCAGCATCACAGATCCCAGTTTTCAGCCAATTCGATTGAATCCACATGATATCAAGAAATGTCTGAAGGAAGTGGATAGGACAAAGGCTATGAGCCCTGACAATATCCCAGCTGTGGTACTGAAGATTTGTGCTGCAGAACTAGCTGCGATCCTAGCCAATCTGTTTTAGTACAGCTACAACACTGACATTTATCTGACAACGTGGGAAATTGCCCATGTATGTTCTGTCCACAAAAAGCAGAACAAATGCAATGCAGCCAATTATCTTCCCAACAGTCTACTCTCGATCATCAGCAGAGTGATGGGAGGTTTCATTGACAGTGCTATCAAGCAGCACTTAAGCAGCAATAATCTCTCACAGATGCTCAGATTGGGTTCCATCAGGGCCACTCGGCTCCAAACCTCATTACAGCCCTGGTACAAACATGGACCAGGGAGCTGAATCGCAGAGGTGAGGTGAGAGTGACTGCCCTTGACATCAAGGCAATATTTGACTGATTGGGGCATCAAGGAGCCGTAGCAAAATTGAAGCCAATGGGAATCAGTGGCACAGTGGTTAGCACCGCAGCCTCACAGCTCCAGGGACCCGGGTTCGATTCCGGGTACTGCCTGTGTGGAGTTTGCAAGTTCTCCCTGTGTCTGTGTGGGTTTTCTCCGGGTGCTCCGGTTTCCTCCCACAAGCCAAAAGACTTGCAGGTTGATAGGTAAATTGGCCATTATAAATTGTCACTAGTATAGGTAGGTGGTAGGGAAATATAGGGACAGGTGGGGATGTTTGGTAGGAATATGGGATTAGTGTAGGATTAGTATAAATGGGTGGTTGATGTTCGGCACAGACTCGGTGGGCCGAAGGGCCTGTTTCAGTGCTGTATCTCTAATCTAAAACCTCTTCACCGGTTGGGTAAGCACATAATAAGCATGAAGGAGGATGGTTGTGGTTGTTGGAAGCTAAACATCTAAGCTCCAGGACATTGCTGCAGGAGTTCCTCAGGGTAGTGTCCTAGACCAACCACTTTTTAAAATTCATTCATGGGGATGTAGGCGTCGCAGGCTAGGCCAGCATTTATTGCCCATCCCTAATTGCCCTTGAGAAGGTGGTGGTAAGCTGCCTTCTTGAACCGCTGCAGTCCATGTGGGGTAGCTACACCCACAGTGCTGTTAGGAAGGGAGTTCCAGGATTTTGACCCAGCGACAGTGAAGGAACGGCAATATAGTTCCAAGACAGAATGGTGTGTGACTTGGAGGGGAACTGGCAGGTGGTGATGTTCCCATGTATTTGCTGCCCTCGTCTTTATAGGTGATAGAGGTTTGGAAGGTGCTGTCTAAGGAGCCTTGGAGCTTTGCTTCAGTGCATCTTGTAGATGGTGCACACTGCTGCCACTGTGTGTCAGTGGTGGAGGGAGTGAATGTTTGTTGATGGGGTACCAATCAAGTAGGCTGCTTTGTCCGGGATGGTGTCGAGCTGCTTGAGTGTTGTTGGAGCTGCACCCATCCAGTTAAGTGGAGAGTATTTCATCACACTCCTGACTTGTGCCTTGTTAATGGTGGACAGGCTTTGGGGAGTCAGGAGGTGAGTTACTCGCTGCAGGATTCCTAGCCTCAGACCTGCAATTGTAGCCATGGTATTTATATAACTACTCCAGTTCAGTTTCTGGTCAATGGTAACCCCCAGGATGTTGATACTGGGGGCTTCAGCGATTCTAATGCTATTAAATGTCAAGGGGAGATGGTTAGATTCTCTCTTGTTGGAGATGGTCATTGCCTGGCACTTGTGTGGCGCGAATGTTACTTGCCATTTATCAGCCCAAGCCTGGATATTTTCCAGATCTTGCTGCATTTCTACATAGACTGCTTCAGTATCTGAGGAGTCATGAATGGTGCTGAACATTGTGCAATCATTAGCAAACATCCCCACTTCTGACCTTACGACTGAAGGAAGGTTTATTAGAATTAGAATTAGAATATTACAGCGCAGTACAGGCCCTTCGGCCCTCGATGTTGCGCCGATCATCTGACCTACACTATTCCATTTACATCCATATGTCTATCCAATGACCACTTAAATGCCCTTAAAGTTGGCGAGTCTACTACTGTTGCAGGCAGGGCGTTCCACGCCCCTACTACTCTCTGCGTAAAGAAACTACCTCTGACATCTGTCCTATATCTTTCACCCCTCAACTTAAAGCTATGTCCCCTCGTGTTTGCCATCCTCATCCGAGGAAAAAGACTCTCACTATCCACCCTATCTAACCCTCTGATTATCTTGTATGTCTCTATTAAGTCACCTCTCCTCCTCCTTCTCTCTAACGAAAACAACCCCAAGTCCCTCAGCCTTTCCTCGTAAGACCTTCCTTCCATACCAGGCAACATCCTAGTAAATCTCCTCTGCACCCTTTCCAAAGCTTCGACATCCTTCCTATAATGCGGTGACCAGAACTGCACGCAATACTCCAGGTGCGGCCTCACCAGAGTTTTGTACAGCTGCATCATGACCCCGTGGCTCTGAAACTCGATCCCCCTACTAATAAAGGCTAACACACCATATGCCTTCTTAACAGCCCTATTAACCTGGGTAGCAACTTTCAGGGATTTATGTACCTGGATACCAAGATCTCTCTGCTCATCTACACTACCAAGAATCTTCCCATTAGCCCAGTACTCTGCATTGCTGTTACTCCTTCCAAAGTGAATCACCTCACACTTCTCCGCATTAAACTCCATTTGCCATCTCTCAGCCCAGCTCTGAAGCCTATCTATGTCCCTCTGTACCCTACAACACCCTTCGACACTATCCACAACTCCACCGACCTTCGTGTCATCCACAAATTTACTAACCCACCCTTCTACACCCTCATCCAGGTCGTTTATAAAAATGACAAACAGCAGTGGCCCCAAAACAGAACCTTGCGGTACACCACTAGTAACTAAACTCCAGGATGAACATTTGCCATCAACCACCACCCTCTGTCTTCTTTCAGCTAGCCAATTTCTGATCCAAAGCTCTAAATCACCTTCAACCCCATACTTGCGTATTTTCTGCAATAGCCTACCGTGGGGAACCTTATCAAACGCCTTACTGAAATCCATATACACCACATCCACGGCTTTACCCTCATCCACCTGTTTGGTCACCTTCTCGAAAAACTCAATAAGGTTTGTGAGGCACGACCTACCTTTCACAAAACCGTGCTGACTATCGCAAATGAACTTATTCTTTTCAAGATGATTATAAATCAGGTCATTGATTAAGCAGCTGATGATGGTTGGGCCTAGGACACTATCCTGAGGAATTCCTGCAATGATGTCCTGGAGCTGAGATGATTGACCTCCAACAACCACAATCATCCTCCTTTGCACTAGGTTGATTCCAACCAGCGGAGAGCTTTCCCCCTGAATCCCATTGACTTCAGCTTTGCTAGGGCTCCTTGATGCCATACTCCGTCAAATGCTGCCTTGATGTCAAGGGCAGTCACTCTCACCTCAGCTCTTGAGTTCAGCTCTTTTGTCCATGTTTGAACCAAGGCTGTAATGAGGTCAGGAGCTGAGTAGACCTGCCGGAACCCAAATTGAGCGTCACTGAGCAGATTATTGCTGTGTAAGAGCTGCTTGATGGCACTGTTGATGCCACCTTCCATCATTTTACTGATGATTGAGAGTAGACTGATGGGGCAGTAATTGGTACTGGAACAGCTTGGCTGGGGGCGTGGCAAGTTCTGGAGCACAGGTCTTCAGTACTATTGCCGGAATATTGTCAGGGCCCGTAGCCTTTGCAAAATCCAGTGCCTTCAGATCTTTCTTGATATCACGCGGAGTGAATTGAATTGGCTGAAATCTGGAATCTGTGATGCTGGGGGACTTCAGGAGGAGGCCGAGATGGATCAACTCAGCACTTCTGGCTGAAGATTGTTGCAAATGCCTTATCTTTTGCACTGATGTGCTGGGCTCCCCCATCATTGAGGATGGGGATATTTGTGGAGCCACCTCTTCCAGTTAGTTGTTTAATTGTCCACCACCAACCTCAAATTGATGCTTGATCCATTGTTAATTTTAGAACTGAGATTGATAGATTTTTGTTAACCATAGGTATTGAGGGATATGGGGCAAAGTCAGGTATATGGAGCTTGTTCATAGATCAGCCCTGACCTCATTGACTGGTGGAGCAGGCTCGAGGAATCAAATGGCCTACTCCTGTTCCCATGTTCCACACAAGTGTGGGTTACCAGATAGCCTTCAGGAGTAGGAACCATGGTTGATTTTACTTCTAAGGCCAGGATTATTGAGCCAAATCTTCGCATATCTACTGACACCCTAACTGCAATCAGTTAACACAGCACAGATTGAACTGCGGATCTTTCTAGTCTGTAAATATATCACCTATCCAAGTCTCAGGACATCCCAAAGAGCTTTGTGGCAAATTAAGTACTTTTTTGTCTAGTTACTGTTGTAATGTATGGCACATTTTTACACTGGGCTGTGTATTTACCCAATGAACCACTGAAACAGTAAGTCATCAGGCTCATTTTTTGTCTCTTAGCACTTCTGCAGTGAGCTGCCGGCAAAAAACAAAAAATTATTTAATCTTCATTAGCATAAGGTCCATTTAGTTTTCTGGGCACAAATTAGATGAGTATGTTAGGACCTATTACTTACCCATAAAAAGCCTGAGAGGGATACCATAATATCTGTTTAATATAGTGCATTCCTGCTGTGTTATAGATTACATCACTTCATTTCTATCACTTGGTGCATCAAACATGCCTGCAATTCTTCAAACCACAGACTTTGTTTCAGTTGAAATTAGAGAACAGCCTTTTGTTATGTGTACTTTCAGAAGATATGTCACAACATGACTTACCAAGTCAATATCTGGGACTTACCTAAGTGATCAGTTGAGCTACTGAAGAAATCAATCAGGTCAATATGAATACTGTGGATTATGTATGGTAAGCTAAGTTCCCTTTCTCGTGCTGTAAGGAAATTCTTGCCAGGCATTTCAGCTTGCTGCTTGAAGCCTTCCTCAGCATTCATTAATTGAAAGAGCCACAAGCGACAAAGCAGTTTCAACAAGAGTTTTACTTATTTCTCCTAATCCAATCTAACACTGTTTATTAAGTTGCAGTTTTGTGAAGGTTTTGATCCCTATATTGTTGTTGAAGGTCATATCCCAATCAACGTCTTGATCAAGGGCCACTCTAAGCAACTCTGCTTATTGTTGTATTTCAGGACATTGGGACTTGAATCTTTGCAAGCAGTACTTTACAATGATCAACCATGGATTTCAAAGTCTAGAAATTCAATTTATTTTAGGTGTAAAATTTGGGCACAGAAAGCATTGAAATTTGGACAGAAACACAGATAATACAAATGAGAATCAGGCTGAATATGGAAAGTGAAAAGGAAAGTAAGAGAGGCAAAAAGACAGTATGAAACGAGTCTGGCAGCTAACATCAAAGGGAATCAAAATGTCTTCTATAGGTATATAAATAGTAAAACGGTAGTAAGAGGAGGGGTGGGACTGATTAGAGACCAAAAAAGGGGAACTATTCATGAAGGCAAAGGGCAATGCTGCCCTGCTAAATGAGTACTTTTCATCTGTCTTCAGCAAGAAAGAAGATACTGCCAAAGCCACAGTAATAGTGGAGGCAGTTGAGAAACTGGATGGGCTGAAAATTGATAGAGAGGTACTGAAAAGGCTGGCTGTACTTAAAGCAGGAAAGTAACCAGGTCTGAATGGGATGCATCCAAGGTTGCTGAGGAAAGTAAGGGAGGAAATTGCAGAGGTACTGGCCACATTCTTCCAATCATCCTCAGATATGGGGAGGATCTGGAGAATTGCAAGTGTTGCACCCATGTTCAAAAAAGGGTGTAAGGATAAACCCAGCAACTACAGGCCAGTCAGTTTAACCTTGCTGGTGGGAAAGCTTTTAGAAACAGTAATCTGGAACATAATTGACAATCACTTGGACGAGTGTTAATTAATGAAGGAAAGCCAGCATGAATTTGTTGAAGGCAAATTGTGTTTAACTAACTTGATTGAGTTTTTGATAAGGTAACTTACCTTCCAGGAGAGCAGCGGAGAGGTGCGGACCTGTGGGGAAAACGTTGAGAGCGGAGCCGACAAATTGAACACGAGGATCGCGGCCCAGTCACTTACCTTCTGGGAGCGGAGCGGAGAGCATTTAAGATGCGCCTGAGTTTGAAAACAAAGTGAGCAGTGATGTCACAGGAAAGCTGCAAGGTGATTGGTTGGTGAGTAACTGCTGTTAGGGAATAACTCTCAATAGTTGGGTAAATAACCAAAAGTAAAGGGAAAGGTCGACAGTTTTTTTTAATATAGTAGGTAGTTTTTTTTTTAGGGAATCAAGGTCCCGAGTGTAAATAATCTAATTTTTGGGTAATTTAAGGGGATAAATTAAGGGTAAGTCATGGCAGGGCAGTGTGGAATGCTCCTCCTGTGCAATGTGGGAAGTCAGAGACACTTCCAGTGTCCAGGGCAAACATGTGTGCAGGAAATGTCTCTAGCTGCAGCTACTTGAAATCCACGTTTCAGATCTTGAGCGGGGGCTGGAGACACTGTGGAGCATCTGAGATCATCGTGGATAGCACGTACAGGGAGGTGGTCACACCACAGGTAAAGACTGCTCAGGCAGAAAGGGAATGGGTGACCGCCAGGCAGAGTAGAAGAGCTAGGCAAGTAGTGCAGGAGTCCCCTGGGTCCATCCCCCTATCAAACAGATTTTCCACTTTGCTTACTGTTGGGGGAGATAGCTTCTCAGGGGAGCAAGAGCCAAGTCTGTGGCACCACGGGTGGCTCTTCTGCACAGGAGGGGAGGAAAAGGAGTGGGAGAGCTATAGTGATAGGGGATACGATTGTAAGGGGTACAGATTGGCGTTTCTGTGGCCACAAACGTGACTCCAGGATGGTATGTTGCCTCCCTGGTGCTAGGGTCAAGGATGTCATGGAGCGGCTGCAGGACATTCTGAAGGGGGAGGGTGAACAGCCAGAGGTCGTGGTACACATTGGTACCAATGACATAGGTAGAAAGAGAGATGAGGTCCTGCAACAGAATTTTGGTAGCTAGGTGGCAGATTAAAATGCAGGATCTCAAAGGTAGTAATCTCTGGATTACTCCTGGTGCCATGTGCCAGTGAGTACAGGAATAGGAGGATAGAGCAGATGAATGCGTGGCTGAGGAGATGGTGCAGGAGGGAGGGCTTTAGTTTCCTGGATCACTGGGTCTGTTTCTGGCAAAGGTGGGACCTGTACAAGTTGGACGGGTTGCATCTGAACCGGAACGGGACCAACATCCTTGCTGGGAGGTTTGCTAGTGCTGTTGGGGGGGGTGGGCGTGGGGGTTTAAACTAATTTGGCAAGGTGATGGGATACAGAGTAGAGGTACAGTAGGGGGTGATTCACAGTCAAATACAGAAGAGAAACTGAGTCAGTCTGGAAGGCAGAGCAAATATAGACCTGTTAAGGTACGAATGAAAAAAGCAAGGCTGGATTGCATCTATTTTAATGCAACGAGTCTTAATAGTAAGGCAGATGAATTGAGGGCGTTGATTAGCACATGGGATTGTGAGATTATTGCTATCACAGAGACATGGTGGAGGAGGGGCAGGACTGGCAGCTCAATATTCCAGGATATAGAATCTATAGGCGTAACAGGGGAGAGAGTAAAAGAGGAGGTGGCATTGCACTGTTGATCAAGGAGTCAATTACTGCAGTAAGGAGGGATGATATCTTAGAAGATTCCTCAAATGAGGCCATATGGGTAGAACTTGAAAACAAAAAGGAGGCAATCACTTGGCTGGGAGTGTACTACAGGCTTCCAAACAGTCAGGGAGAGATAGAGGAGCAGATATGTAGGCAATTCGCAGAGAGGTGTAAAAATAATAAGGTAATAATAGTAGGGGATTTCAACTTCCCCAATATCAACTGGGATAGTCTTAGTGCAAAAGGCTTAAAGGGAGTGGAATTCTTAAAATGCATACAGGAGAGCTTTTTGAGCCATGACGTAGAAAGTCCTACAAGAGAAGGGGCAGTACTGAACCTAATCCGAGGGAATGAAGCCAGACAAGAGGTAGAAGTATCAGTGGGGGAGCATTTCGGGGATAGTGACAATAACTCTGTAAGATTTAAGGTAGTTATGGAAAAGGACAAAGATGGAATGGAAATAAAGGTACTGAATTGGGGGAAGGCCGATCTCAATATGATAAAACAAGATCTGGCCAGATTGGATTGGGAGCAGCTACTTGTAGGAAAGATTACATCAGACCAGTGGGAATCGTTCAAAGAGGAAAGGGTGAGAGATCAGAGCCAGCATGTACCCGTAAAGGTGAACGGTAGGACCAACAAGTCCAGGGAACTCTGGATGTCAAGGGATATAGAGGATTGGATCAGGAAAAAAAAGGAGGCCTATGGCAAATTCAGAGCACTGAAAGCAGCGGAGGCACTAGAGGAGTATAGAAAATGTAGGGGGGACTTAAAAAAGTAATGAGGAGAGCGAAGAGGGGACATGAAAAAACACTGGCGGGCAAGATAAAGGAAAATCCTAACGCATTCTATAAGTATATTAAGGGCAAGAAGATAACCAAGGAAAGAGTAGGGCCATTAGGGACCAAAGTGGCAATCTGTGTGTGGAGATGGAGGACATAGATGAGGTTTTAAATGATTACTTTTCATCTGTGTTCACTATGGAGATGGACGATGTCGGTGTAGAGATCAGGGAGGGGGATTGTGATATACTTGAACATATTAGCTTTGAAAGGGAGGAAGTACTAGCTGTTTTAGCGGGCTTAAAAGTGGATAAATCCCCAGATGAGATGTATCCCAGGCTGTTACGTGAGGCAAGGGAAGAGACAGCAGGGGCTCTGACACAAATTTTCAAATCCTCTCTGGCCACAGGAGAGGTACTAGAGGACTGGAGGACAGCAAATGTGGTACCATTATTCAAGAAGGGTAGTAGGGATAAACAAGGTAATTACAGGTCGGTGAGTCTAACATCAGTGGTTGGGAAACTATTGGAAAAAATTCTGAGGGACAGGATTAATTTCCACTTGGAGAGGCAGGGATTTATTTATTTATTCAGAGATACTGCACTGAAACAGGCCATTCGGCCCACCGAGACTGTGCCAACCATCAACCACCCATTTATACTAATCCTGCATTAATCCCATATTCCTACCACATCCCCACCTTCCTTCAATTCCCCTACCTATACTAGGGGCAATTTATAATGGCCAATTTACCTATCAACCTGCAAGTCTTTGGCTGTGGGAGGAAACTGGAGCACCCGGCGAAAACCCACGTAATCACAGGGAGAACTTGCAAACTCCACACAGGCAGTACCCAGAATTGAACACGGGTCGCTGGAGCTGTGAGGCTGCGGTGCTAACCACTGCGCCACTGTGCTGCCCAATTAATCAGGGATGGTCAGCATGGCTTTGTCAGGGGGAGATCATGTCTAACTAACTTGATTGAATTTTTCGAGGTGGTGACTAGATGTGTAGATGAGGGTAAAGCAGTTGATGTAGTCTACATGGACTTCAGTAAGGCTTTTGATAAGGTCCCGCATGGGAGATTATTTAAGAAGAGCCCATGAGATCCAGGGCAATTTGACAAATTGGATCCAAAATTGGCTTAGTGGCAGGAGGCAGAGAGTGATGGTCAAGGGTTGTTTTTGCGAGTGGAAGCCTGTGACCAGTGGTGGACCACAGGGATCAGTGCTGGGACCCTTGCTATCTGTTGTGTACATTAATGATTTAGACGTGAATATAGGAGGTATGATCAGTAAGTTCGCAGATGACACGAAAATTGGTGGTGTCGTAAATAGTGAGGAGGAAAGCTTTAGATTACAGGACGAAGTAGATGGGCTGGTAAGATGGGTGGAGCAGTGGCAGATAGAATTGAATCCTGAGAAGTGTGAGGTGATGCATTTTGGGTGGATTAACAAGGCAAGGGAATATAGGACCCTAGGACATACAGAGGGTCAGAGGGACCTTGGTGTACTTGTCCACAGATCACTGTAGGCAGCAGCACAGGTAGATGAGGTGGTTAGGAAGGCATATGGGATACTTGCCTTTAATGGCTGAGGCATAGAATATGAGAGCAGGGAAGTTACGATTGAGCTGTATAAAACGCTAGTTAGGCCACAGCTGGAGTACTGTGTACAGTTCTGGACACCACACTATAGGAAGGATGTGACTGCACTGGAAAGGGTGCAGGGGAGATTCACCAGGATATTGCCTGGGCTGGAGCATTTCAGCTATGAAGAGAGACTGAAAAGGCTAGGGTTGTTTTCCTTAGAGCAGTCAAGGCTGAGGGGGAACATAATTGAGGTATACAAAATTATGAGGGGCATTGATGGGTTAGATCGGAAGAAACTTTTTCCCTTAGTGGAGGGGTCAATAACCGGGGGCATAGACTTAAGTTAAGGGGCAGGGGATTTAGAGGGAATTTGAAGAAAAAAATTTTCTCCCAGAGGGTGGTTGGAATCTGGAATGCACTGCCTGAAGAGGTGGTAGAGGCAGGAACCCTCACAGCATTTAAGAAGCATTTAGATGAGCACTTGAGACACCATAGCATTCAAGGCTATGGGCCAAGTGCTGGAAAATGGGACTGGAATAGTTAGGTGCTTGATGGCCAGCACAGACACGATGGGCCTGTTTCTGTGCTATATAACTCAATGACTCTAACAGAAAGGATTGATGAGGGTACTGCAGCTGATGTCATGTTAATGAACATCCATAAGTTGTTTGATAAAGTGCCAGATACAGGTTTGTCAGCAAAGTTGAAGCCTATGTAATACAATGAATGGTGGCAGCATGGACACAAAGTTGGCTAGAGGACAGGAAACAGAAAATAGTGGTGAACAGTTGTTTTTTGGACTGGAGGAAGGTACACAGTGAAGTCGGTACTAGGATTGCTGCTTTTTGTGATATATTGTAATGATTTGGACTTGGGTGTCCAGGACACAATTTCAAAATTAGCAGACGACACAAAACTTTGAAGTATAGTGAACAGTGAGCAGGATAGTGATCGACTTCAAGAGGACATAGACAGGCCGGTGGAATGGGTGGAAATGTGGCAGATGAAATTTAATGCAGAGGCATGTGAAGTGATATATTTTGGTCAGAAGAAAGAAGAAAGGCCTAAGGGTATAATTCTAAAATGGATCGAGGAACAGAGAGACTTGGGTATATATGGGCACAAATTGTTGAAAGTGGCAGGGCAGGTTGAGAAAGCAGTTAGAAAAGTAGATGGGATCCTGGGCTTTATAAATAGAGACATAGAGTCCAAAAGAAAGGAAATTATGATGAACCTTTATAAAACACTAGTTCGGCCACAACTGAAGTATTGTTTCCCATTCTGGGCACTGCATTTTCAGAAGGATGTAAAGGCTCTGTGCAGAAAAGATTCACAAGAATGGTTCTAGGGATAAGAGACTTCAGTTACTTCAGTAGATAGATTGGAGAAGCTGGAGTTGTTCTCCCTAGAGAAAAGGAGATTGAGAGGAGATTTGGTGGAAGTGTTCAAAATCATGAGGGGTCTAGACAGAGTACATAGAGAGAAACTGTTCCCATTGCCAGAAGCGTCGAGAACCAGACGACACTGATTGAAGGTGATTGGCAAAAGAACCAAAGGCAACGTGAGGAATAACTTTTTTTACATGGTGAATGATTATGAATACACTGCCTGAAAGGATGGTGGAGACAAGTTCAGTCATGGCTTTCAAAATGGAATTAGGTAAATACTTGAAGGGAAAAAAATTGCTGTGTTACAGGAAAGGGAGGGTGAGTGGGACCAGCTGTCTTGCTCTTGCAGAGGCAGCACAGACTCGAGAGGCTGAATGGACTCCTCTGTGTTGTAACCATTCTAATGATTCTACGATCTGCTCAGTTTTGTGGCAGGAAATTATAACTGAGGAGGGGAGGGACTCTTCTGCTCGCACCTCTATGTTTGGAAACAGTTTGGAGGTGTTCCCAGGCTAATTCAGGGTATGCCTCCAATTGGGCGAGCAAGACCTATTTTTTTTATTCTTTCATGGAATATGAGCAAGCCTGGCAAGGCCAGAATTTGTTTCCCATCCCTGATTGCCCTTGAGAAGGTAGTGGTGAGCTGCCTTCTTGAACAGCTGCAATCCTTGGGGTGTAGGAACACCAACAGTGCTGTTAGGAAGGAAGATCCAGAATTTTGACCCAGCGACAGTGAAGGAATGGCGATATAGTTCCAAGTCAGGATGGTATTTGGCTTGGCTAGGAACTAGCAGGTTGTGGTGTTTCCATGCATCTGCTGCCTTTGTCCTTCCAGGTGGTAGAGATCGTAGATTCCGAAGGTGCTGTCGAAGCAGCCTTGACAAATTGCTGCAGTGCATCTTGTATATGGTACACACTGCTGCCACTATAAGCCGGTGGTGGAGGGAGGGAATATTTAAGGGTGTGGATGAGGTGTCAATCAAGCAGACTGCTTTGTCTTGGATGGTGTTCAGCTTCTTGAGTGTTGTTGGAGCTGCACTCATCCAGGCAAGAGGAGACTTGTGTCTTGTAGATGGTGGACAGGCTTTGGGGAGTTAGGAGGTGAGTTACTCACTGCAGAATTTCCAGCCTCTGACCTGCCATTGTATTTATGGGGCTGGTCCAGTTAAGTTTCTGGTCTTGAAAGTTTGCAGATTTCCCAGGATTTGTGATGGAGTTGCAAGGGTGGTATTGTTGCCTGGTGCACCGACCTCTACCTTGCAGAGGCTGAGCATCAACTCTCAGACACTTCTTCCTACTTCCCCCTGGACCTTGAACTCACCACTGAACATCAAACCACTGTCTCTAGGGCTGTCACTGATCTCATCTCCTCTGGAGATCTTCCCTCTACAGCTTCCCATCTCATAGTTCTGGGGTTGCGCAAACCCAGACCCTGCTTCTAACTCCTTCCCAAAATCCTGATAGACCCATCATATTCAACCTGTTCCTGCCCCACTGAACTTACTTCTTCCTATCTTAACTCTATTCTTTCTCCCCTCGTTCAGTCTCTTCCCACAGACATCAATGATTCTTCTGATGGCCTACGTCATTTCAACAATTTCCAGTTTACATACGAATAAATTAATTAGGAGCAGGAATAGGCCATTGGGCCTCTCGAGCCTGCTACGCCATTTGATAAGATCATGGCTGATTTTATTGTGACCTCAACTCTACTTTCTTGCCTACCCCCTATATCCTTTGGCTCCCTTGTCAATCAAGAATCTACCTAACTCAGCCTTAAAAATTCCACAGACTAACGACCTTCTGAGAGATATAGATTTCTCATAGGAACATAGGAAGATAGGAACAGGAGTCAGCCATTCAGCCTCTTGAGCCTGTACCGCCATTCAATGAGATCATGGCTGATCTGTGGCCGAACTCCATATACCGGCCTTTGGCCCATATCCCTTAATACCTTTGCTTGACAAAAATCTATCTCAGATTTAAAATAACTGTTCGAGCTTCAACTGCTGTTTGTAGGAGAGCGTTCCAAACCTCTACCACCCTTTGTGTGAAGAAGTGCTTCCTAACATCTCTCCTGAACGGTCTGGTCCTAATTTTTAAACTATGCCCCCTAGTTTTAGAGTCTCCAACTAGTGGAAATAGTTTATCTTTATCTAGCCTGTCTTTTCCTGTTAATATCTTGAAGACTTCGATCAGATCACCCCTGAACCTTCTAAATTCTAGTGAAAACAGGACTAATTTGTGTAATCTCTCCTCGTAACAAACCCTGTAGTCCAGGTATCATTTTTGTAAACCTACGTTGCACTCCCTCCAAGGCCAATATATCCTTCCTAAGCTGTGGTGCCCAGAAATGCTCACAGTACTCAAGTGGGGTCTAACCAGGGTTTTGTACAGCTGCAGCATAACCTCTGTGTCTTTATACTCCAATCCTCTAGATATAAAGGCTAGCATTCCATGAGCCTTTTTGATTATTTTCTGCACTTGCTCGTGGCATTTTAAAGATCTATGCACCTGAACATCCAAGTCTCTTTGGACATCCACTGTACTTAACCTCTTCCCATTTAGAAACTACCCTGCTCTATCCTTTTTTGGTCCAAAATAGATAATCTCACACTTGCCCGCATTGAAATCCATCTGCCACAGTTTTGCCCATTCACCTAGTCTGTCAATATCTCTTTGCAATTTTATGCTATCATCTGACTGTCTACAATGCCACCTAACTTTGTATCATCAGCAAATTTGGATATATGACTTACTATGCCATCATCCAAGTCGTTAATGAATAATGTGAATAATTGAGGCTCCAACACAGATCCCTGCGGGACACCACTAGTCACATCCTGCCAATCGGAGTACTTACCTATTATCCCCACTCTCTGTCGCCTACCACTCAACCAACTTCCTAACCATGCCAATAATTTGCCCTCAACTCCATGGGCAGAGAGTCATAGATTCATAGAGTCATACAGCATAGAAACAGGCCTTTCGGCCCACTGCGTGCATGCCAACCATAATGCCTATCTATACTAATCCCACCTGTCTGCATTAATTCCATATCCCTCTATGCCTTGCTCATTCAAGTACCTGTCCAGATGCCTCTTAAATGTCATTACTGTTCCTGCCTCCACCACCTCCTCAGGCAGCTCATTCCAGATCCCCACTATTCTTTGTGTGAAAAATTTACCCCTTTGATCCCCTTTAAGCCTCCTCCCTCACACCTTAAATCTACACCCTCTAGTTTTAGTCAGCTCTACCATGGGAAACAGACTCTGGCTATCTACCCTATCTATGCCTCTCATAATTTTATATACCTCTATCATGTCCCCACTCAGCCTCCTTCCCTCCAGGGAAATCAGACCCAGCCTATCCAATCTCTCTTTATAACTCAAGCCCTCCAAACCAGACAACATCCTTGTGAATCTTTTCTGCACCCTCTCTAGCTTAATCACATCTTTCCTGTGGTGCGGCGACCAGAACTGCACACAGTACTCCAAATGCGGCCTAACCAACGTTATGTACAACGTCATGTACAACGTGACGTCCCAACTCTTGTACTCAATGCATCAGCCGATGAAGGCAAGCATGCCATACGCCTTCTTCACCACCCTGTCTACCTGTGTTGCCACTTTCAGGGAACTATGTACTTGCACCCCAAGGTCTCTCTGCTTAACAACACTTCCCAGGGCCCTGACATTCACTGTGTATATCCTGCCCTGGTTTAACTTCCCAAAATGCATCACTTCACACTTGTCTGCGTTAAATTCCATTTTCCACTCCCTTGCCCACTTTCCCAGTTTATCTATATCCTGTTGTAACCTTAGACAACCTTCTTCACTGTCCACTATACCACCAATTCTGGTGTCATCTGCAAAATTACGAATCATGCTCCTTACATTCACATCCAAGTCATTAATATATATGACAAACAACAGAGGGCCCAGCATCGATCCCTGTGGCACACCACTGGTCACCGGCCTCCAATCTGAAAAACAACCCTCCACTACCACCCTCTGCCTCCTATTACCAAGCCAATTTTGTATCCAATTTGCTAGCTCACCCTGGATCCCATGTGTTCAAACCTTCTGGACCAGTCTACCATGTGGGACCTTGTTAAAGGCCTTGCTAAAGTCCATGTACACAACATCCATTGCCCTGCCCTCATCAATTCTCTTGGTCACCTCCTCGAAAAACTCAATCAAATTCGTGAGACATGATTTCCCACGTACAAAGCCATGCTGACTATCGCTTGTCAGACCATGCCTTTCCAGATGCATATAAATCCTGTCTCTCAGAATCCCTTCCAATAACTTTCCCACCACTGATGTAAAGCTCACCGGCCTGTAGTTTCCTGGCTTATCCCTGCTGCCCTTCTTAAATAAAAGCACAACATTAGCTATCCTCAAGTCTTCCGGTACCTCACCCGTGGCTAATGATGATACAAAAATCTCTGCCAGGGCCCCAGCAATCTCATCCCTTGCTTCCCATAGCATCCTCGGATACACGTGGTCAGGCCCTGGGTATTTATCCACCTTAATGCGCTTCAAAACCTCCTCCTAAGGCATCTACCTTAGTTAACAGTCTCTTATGTGGGACTTTATCAAATCCCTTCTGGAAGTCCATATAAATAACATCCATAGACATTCCCCTGTCCACTACCTTAGTCACCTCTTCAAAAAATTCTATGTGATTTGTCCAGCATGACCTTCCCGTCATGAATCCATGCTGACTGTCCCTGATTAACTGAATTTTTTCTAGGTGTTCAGTGACCCTACCCTTGATTATAGACTCCAGGAACTTGCCCACCACAGATGTCAGGCTAACTGGTCTGTAATTTCCTTGGTTCCCCCTTTCACCCTTCTTAAAAAGTGGAGTGACATGTGCAACTTTCCAATCCAGCGGGATCACTCCTGAATCTAAGGAACTCTGAAAGACTATTGTTAGGGCATTTACAATGTGCTCCCCTACTTCCTTTAACACCCTCGGGTGGAAGCCATCAGGTCCTGGGGATTTCTCACTCTTTAGTTCCATTAATTTCCTTGTTACTGATGATTTACTTACGTTAATTGTATTAAGTCCCTGTCCCCTATCGGCTATTAATTTTTTCGGGACTTCCAGCAAGTTATCCTCCTTTTCAACTGTAAATACTGAGGCAAAGTAATTGTTCAACATGTCTGCCATTTCCCCATTATCAATGACAATATCTCCAGTTTCAGCTTTTAGTGGGCCTACATTGCTCTTGACCACCCGTTTTCCCTTTATGTAACTATAAAATTTCTTATTTATTTTGATGTCCCTTGCAAATTTCCTTTCATAATCTCTTTTAGTAGCTCTTATAAGCTGCTTTGTGACCCTTTACTGGTCTTTGTATCGATCCCATTCGTCCGGATCTGTGCTGTGTTTTGAATTTTTGTAAGCCATTTCTTTTTGTTTTATGCTATCCCTAATCTCTTCAGTTGTCCATGGCTGTTTTTTCTGTTAAGTGGAGCTTTTTCCTCTCAGGGGTATATACTCACTCTGTATTTCGTTAAATGTTTCTTTAAATATTCTCCACTGTTCTTCAGCCTTTTGACCCATTAACAGATCTACTCAGTTTACCATGGACAGTCTCAGTCTCAGCATGGTAAAGTCAGCCTTACCCAAGTCTAAAATTCTAGTAGCTGATTCGTGCTTTTCACTTTCAAACGCTACCTTGAATTCGATCATGTTGTGATCACTATTTGATAAATGTTCACGCACAGTTAGGCTACTAATTAAATTTGGCTCATTACTCATAACTAAATCTAATATTGCCTGTCCCCTTGTTACATCTAGCACATATTGCTGTAGGAAACTATCCAGACACATTCCAGAAATTTACTACCTTTCTGACAGGTGCTAGTCTGTCTCTCCCAATCTATATGTAAGTTAAAATCCCCTATTAATACTACTTTGCCTTTTTTACACACTTGCCTAATTTGTGCATTTATGCAATCTAACACCTCAGAACTGCTACCAGGGGGTCTATACACAACACCCATTACCGTTTTAGATCTTTTTCTGTTCCTCAATTCCACCCATAAGGTCTCCACTGGATGCTTTCCCCTCATTATATCCTCCCTCACCAATGAGGTGATATTACTTCTAATCAGTAAGACTACTCCACCCCCTCTGCCATTTTCCCTGTCCCTCCTGTAAACTTTATAACCAGGTATATTTAGTTCCCAGTCCCAACCATCCTGCAGCCACGTCTTTGCAATGGTCACTACATCATAATCTTCCATTTGAATTTGCCCCTGCAGCTCATCTCGTTTATTCCTTATACTTGGTGCATTTATATAGAGAACACTTATTTAGGTTATACCCCCTAACTTGTCCCTCAGCACTGATGCTTTATTCACCTGTTTACTATTTCTCCCTTCTGGTTTAACCAGTATACTTCGTGCAGTTTGGTGACAATCAGCCTTACCACTAACCTGCACTCCTACCTTCTCCTTTAACTTCCTGTTTTTCCATGCAACAGAACCCTGCCCCCCACTATTTAGTTTAAAGCCCTATCCACAGTCCTGGTTATGCGATTCGCCAGGACTCTGGTCCCAGCATGATTCAGGTGGAGCCCGTCCCATCGGAATAGCTCCCTCCTTCCCCAGTACTGGTGCCTATGTCCCACGAATTCAAACCCATTCCTCCTACACCAATCTTTGAGCCACGCATTTACCTCTTTAATCTTATTGACCCTTTGCCAATTTGCTTGTGGCTCAGGTAGTAATCCAGAGATTATTACCTTTTTGGTTCTGCTTTTTAATTTAGCCCCTAACTGCTCATATTCCCTCAGCAGAACCTCTAACCTCGTTCTACCTATATCGTTGGTACCTACGTGGACCACGACAACTGGATCTTTCCCCTCCTACTCCAAGTTCCTCTGCAGCCCAGATGAGATATCCCGAACCCTGGCACCAGGTAGGTAACAGAGCCTTCGGGACTCTCGATCATGGCCACACAGAACAGTGTCTATGCCCCTAACTATACTATCACCGATTACAACTGCATTTCTCTTTTCTCCCCCCACTTGAATGGCTCCCCGTAACACGGTGCTGTGCTCAGTTTGCTCATCCTCCCTACAGTCCCTGCTCTCATCCACACAGGGAGCAAGAATCTCGAACCTGTTGGACAAGGACAATGGCTGAGGCTCCTGCAACACTACCTCCTGGATCCCTCGACCTGCCTCACTCATAGTCACATCCTCCTGTCCCTGACCACTGGCTGAATTCAATGTAGTTAATCTGCCTCCTGAAACACAGCATCCAGGTAACTCTCCCCCTCCCTGATGTGTCGCAGTGTCCGAAGCTCAGACTCCAGCTCATCAACTCTGAGCCGGAGTGCTTCGAGCAGCCAACACTTGCTACAGATGTGTTCACCAGGAACCACAATGGGGTCCACCAGCTCCCACATCATGCAGGTACAACACATCACCTGGCCCTGCATCTCTATTTTATATAATTAGATTTTAATTTGTTATTTAAATTTCCAAATGGTCTTTAGTTTTTTTTAAAACCACTTTAGTTGATATACTTATAAATAAATCAAGTCTTACTCTATGTTGATTCAATTAAATTAAATTAAAAACTTACCTGAATACGGCACAGTGGCGCAGTGGTTAGCACCGCAGCCTCACAGCTCCAGCGACCCGGGTTCAATTCTGGGTACTGCCTGTGTGGAGTTTGCAAGTTCTCCCTGTGTCTGCGTGGGTTTCCTCTGGGTGCTCCGGTTTCCTCCCACATGCCAAAGACTTGCAGGTTGATAGGTTAATTGGCCATTATAAATTGCCCCTAGTATTGGTAGGGAAATATAGGGACAGGTGGGGACGTTGTAGGAATATGGAATTAGTGTAGGATTAGTATAAATGGGTGGTTGATGGTCGGCACAGACTCGGTGGGCCGAAGGGCCTGTTTCAGTGCTGTATAACTAAACTGACCCCAGCTGCTTTCTGTTTCCCTGCTCTCACTATTCAATGTGACGATACTCTGATGTCACTTTTCAATTTTTTTACCCACTCCTCGGGCTCTATCTTAAATGGGAGACCCCTAATTTTTAAACTGTGTCCCCTAGTTCTAGTCTCTCCCATAAGGGGAAACATCCTCTCAGTATCCACCCTGTCAAGTCCCCTCAAGATCTCATATGTTTCAATAAGATCGCCGCTCATTCTTCTAAACTCCAATGGATACAGGCCCAACCTGCCCAAATATTCCAAATAAAATAACCCCTTTCATCCCATAAATCAGACAGGTAAACCTTCGCTTAACTCCTTCTAATGCAATTATATCCTTTCTCAAGTACACAGTACTCCAGATGTGATGTCACCAAGGCCCTGCAGCAACTGTAGCAAAACTTCCTTACTTTTATATTGCATTCCCCTTGCAAAAAACAACATTCCATTTGCCTTCCTCATCACTTGTTGTACCTGCATAGTAACTTTTTGTGATTTATGTACCAGGACACTCAGATCCCTCCATCCTGCAGAGTTATGCAATCTCTCTCTATTTAAATAATGGCTGCGTTTGCTGACAACGCAACCTGCAGTTGTCAGGAGACACAGTGCTTCAGGCCTTATTTCATGAAGCAACTGGAAGGCGAGTGGAGAGTATGGAAGGAACATTAAATTAGGATTTTAAGACAAATGTTTGACAAAAAATATTACATGACTCATATTTAGAGTACTTCATTATTTTATTATCAACGCTTATTGCTTACCAGTACAAACTGTGCTAAAATGGATTGATTTCTTCTTATCTATTCATCCCTTTATTGAATACTATCTGCTAGTACGTCAGTGACAAAATTGAGTAATATTTCATTTATTTATCTCCCATTTTAAAATTTACAGAATGTGCTTGTTTCCTGTCACATACAAAATAAAACCCAATACCACTGCAACTCGAAACACATTTCACAATAGCACTTCAGATAGAATTATATGAATTGGTTGCAGGATGCTGTTGTACATCACTATACATCCAAGTCTGGTGCCAAATATTACAATGAAAATGGATCAGAATCATTTCCATTAACTGCAGTTGTACATTTTGTGAACAGATGAGAGGCTGGTAGGTATCTTGATGCAGCAACAGCTCAACGAGTTCAAACAACAGTCAGTCATAAATGATTCTTGCTTCGCTTTCAAAGCTGCTGCCATTGCCCAAATTTATCAGCATACTATTTTGTGGCATCATAGAATGATAGGATAGTACAGCACAGAAAGTATATTCAGCCCATCAAGTCTGTGCCAGCTCTTTTGAACAGCAAATCTGGTAGTCCCACTAACCTGCTTTTTCCCCATATCCCAGCATTTTTTCTTCTAACCAATAAATAACTTGGATATTGGAATACAGAGTAAAATTTCAAAATTTGCCAATGGTACCAAACTTAGAGGTGTGGCAGACAGTGAGGATGATACCAATCAACTGCAACAGGACATAGATAGACTAGCAGAATAAGCATACAAGTGACAGATGGAATTTATTGTACAGAAATGTGGCAAAAGGAATAGGGAGAGGTAATATAGGCTAAATGGCACAGTTCTGAAGTGTTTGCAGGGACAGAGGGACCTGGGCCTTCATGTGAATAGATCTTTGAAGGTGGCAGAGAGTAGTTAATAAAGCAAATGGGATCTTGGGATTCATAAATAGAGGTATTGAGTATAAAAGCAGGGAGATTATGCTGAATCTTTATAGAGCTCTGGTTAGGCCACAACTAGAGTATTGCATCCTGTTCTAGTCACCACACTTTAGAAAGGATGTCAGGGTCCTTGAGAGGGTGCAGAGGAGATTTACCAGAATGGTTCTAGGGATGGAGGATTTTAGTTACAATGTTTGACTGGAGAAGCTGGGTTTGTTCTCCTTGGAGCAATGGAGATTGAGGGGAGCTTTGATAGAGGCGTACAAGATTGTGGCAGGGTTGGATAGGGTTGACAAAGAGCTATTCTCTTTAGCTGATAGGACAAGGACTAGGGGGTCACAGATTTAAGATTTTTGGCAAGAGATGCAGGGGATGTGAGGAAGAACATTTTTACACAGCGAGTGGTAATGACCTAGAACTCGCTGCCTATGAGGGTGTTGGAAACAAAGAATGATTTCAAAAGGAAATTGGATGGGCACTTGAGCAAAATAAACTTGGTTATGGGGATAAAGCCAGGGAATGGAACTGACTGGATTATTCTGTAGAAAGCTGGCATGGACTCGATGGGCCAAATGGCCTCCTTCTGTGCTGGTATGACTCTATGACACTTAGAACATAAATAAACTTTTTCCTCATGTTTCTTCTGGTTCTTTTGCCAATTACTTTAATTTTGTGCCCTCTCGTTATTGACCTTTCAGGAATTGGTAACAGTTTCTCTTAATTTGCTTTATCTGAACCCTTCATGATTTTAAACACCTCTATTAAATCTGCTCTTAGCCTTCTCTGCTCTAAGGAGAACAACACCAGCTTCTCCAGTCTATCCACGTGACTGTAATCTCTCATCCCTGGAATGATTCTTGTTAATCTCTTCTGTACCCTTTCCAAAGCCTACATGTCCTTCCTAAAGTGTGGTGCTCAGAATTGGACCCAATACTCCAGCTAGGGCTGGACTAATGTTTTAGTTAGGCTGAGATGTGCATGCCAGATATGGAACCACAAGCAGCTCACCAATCACAAGGGCAGTGAGATCAGCTGATCAGGACCACTCCCAAATGACAACAGGTATATCCGGGATAGGTGGAGGCAATCAGGGTGTGTGGAAGGGGATGGAGGGGGTTGGGGGGGGGGGGGGGGCACGGCACATGGGTGGTGGTAGAATGCGTGCAAGAAGTAGCAGCCCAAAATTATAATGTGGAGCCAAGAGGGGCAGACCTGCTTAGCCTGGCTCCACATTTAGACAAGTAAATTAGAATTAGAACATTACAGCGCAGTACAGGCCCTTCGGCCCTCGATGTTGCACCGACCTGTGAAACCATCTGACCTACACTATTCCATTTTCATCCATATGTCTATCCAATGACCACTTAAATGCCCTTAAAGTTGTCGAGTCGACTACTGTTGCAGGCAGGGCGTTCCACGCCCCTACTACTCTCTGAGTAAAGAAACTACCTCTAACATCTGTCCTATATCTATCACCCCTCAACTTAAAGTTATGTCCCCTCGTGTTTGCCATCACCATCCGAGGAAAAAGACTCTCACTATCCACCCTATCTAACCCTCTGATTATCTTATATGTCTCTATTAAGTCACCTCTCCTCCTCCTTCTCTCCAACGAAAACAACCTCAAGTCCCTCAGCCTTTCCTCGTAAGACCTTCCCTCCATACCAGGCAACATCCTAGTAAATCTCCTCTGCACCCTTTCCAAAGCTTCCACATCCTTCCTATAATGCGGTGACCAGAACTGCACGCAATACTCCAGGTGCGGTCTCACCAGAGTTTTGTACAGCTGCAGCATGACCTCGTGGCTCCGAAACTCGATCCCCCTACTAATAAAAGCTAACACACCATATGCCTTCTTAACAGCCCTATTAACCTGGGTAGCAACTTTCAGGGATTTATGTACCTGGACACCAAGATCTCTCTGTCCATCTACACTACCAAGAATCTTCCCATTAGCCCAGTACTCTGCATTCCTGTTACTCCTTCCAAAGTGAATCACCTCACACTTTTCCACATTAAACTCCATTTGCCATCTCTCAACATTTTAATGCACCTTGTTTGGTGACAGTGATCCCTTGAAAGTATCTTGCTATGTCTTACATTCCTGTGCTGGCATCAGTCACAAACCAATTTTAGAAAGGGGTCTGAAACAGTTGTTAGTCCCCTGACTTGCATAGACAGTGGGTCTGACACCAGTTCAAATACAACCTCAGATGAGCACTGGGCGCGTTAAACAATATGGCATGCAACACACTTCCAGCATTGAATTAGTGCATGCATGCCACATGTTGTATTGGACCCCTCAGCTCCTGCTTTTGCCTGATAAATGGGCACTGGTCAAACCAGCTTCTGGGCCAAGATCTCCTTTGAGTGCAACCCAATGTTTTTTCAACTTTCGCAGGTGGTCGATTGAAGGTACTAACTCTGGAGTATGATTCCACAGGTGGTACAGAAACCTAAGTGGAAGATGGAGTCTTAGCGGTTTCTTTATTTTTATTTAGAGATACAGCACTGAAACAGGCCCTTCGGCCCACTGAGTCTGTGCCGACCATCAACCACCCATTTATACTAATCCTACATTAATCCCATTACCCTCTCACATCCCCACCTTCCCTTACCACCTACCTAGACTAGGGGCAATTTATAATGGCCAATTTATCAACCTGCAAGTCTTTGGCTGTGGGAGGAAACTGCAGCACCCAGCGAATACCCACGCGGTCACAGGGAGGACTTGCAAACTCCGCACAGGCAGTACCCAGAACCGAACCTAGGTCGCTGGAGCTGTGAGGCTGCAGTGTTAGCCACTGCACCACTGTGCCACTAGCTAACAGGAAACAGAAAGTAGGAATAAATGGATCATTTTCTTGGTTGGCAAGATGTTACAAGTGCTGTGCCACAGGGATCAGTGCTGGGCCCTCAACATTTTACAATTTATATGAATGAAGGGACCGAAGGTATGGTCGCTAAATTTGCTGATGACACAAAGATAGGTAGGGAACTAAGCTGTGAAGAGGACATAGGGAGGCAACAAAGGGATATAGATAGGTTAACTGAGTGGACGAAGATCTGGCAAATTGAGTATAATGTGGGAAAATGTGAAATTGTCCATTTTAGCAGGAAGAATAAAAGAGAAGCATATTATCTAAATGGTGAGAGATTGCAGAGCTCAGAGTTGCAGAGGGATCTGGATGTCCTAGTGCAAGAATCGCAAAAGGTTAATATGCAGGTACAGCACGTAATTAGGAAAGTTTATAAAATGTTATTGTCTTTTGTGAGGGGAATTGAATACAAGGGTAGGGAGGTTTTGCTTCAGTTATACAGGGCATTGGTGAGACCACATCTGGAGTACTGTGTACAGTATTGGTCTCCTTACTTGAAGAAGGATGTAAATGCATTGGAAACAGTTCAGCGAGGTTTACTAGACTAATAACTGGAATTGGCAGGTTGTCTTATGAGGAAAGGTTGGACAGGCAAGGCTTGTATCTGCAGGAGTTTAGGAGAGTAAGAAGCGACTTGATTGAAACATATAAGATCTTGAGGGGTTTTGAGAGGGTGGATGTGGAAAGGATGCTTCCCCTTGTGGGAGAATCTGGAATGAGGAGTCACTATTTACAAATAAGAGATCGCCCATTTAAGACAGAGACGAGGAGAAATTTTTTCTCTCAGAGGGTCCTGAATCTTTGGAACTCTCTTCCTAAAAGGCAGTGGAAGCAGAGTCTTCAAAAATTATTTGCGGCAGAGGTATTTAGATTCTTGATAAGCAAGGGGGTAAAAGGTTATTGTGGATAGGCGGGAATGTGGAGTCGAGGTTACAATTAGATCAGCCATGATCTTATTGAATGATAGAGCAGGCTCAAGGGACTGAGTGGTCTACTCCTGCTCCTAATTCGTATGTCCATATGTTCGTATTATGCAAGTGCCCATTTTTATGTGTAATCCTGTGCACTGAGGTTACTTAACCATGGAAGACATTCGAGTCCTTATCTAGTGCCCACACAGTCAGTCTTTCCAGTAGGAATTAACAAAGTATAATCAGGAGTAGACTTTAAGACTGACTCATCCCCAGACCAGAAATACTGATGTCAATTTGTAGCACCTCAATTGCTGTTCCAGCTGAGAACTGTTCTAGCAACATCGACAAGAGTTCAAATCTGAGATCTTTTGATTGGTATGAGTTCGCTGTACTCCATGTGGTGCTCAATTATTAACGAAAGGTAAAAAAAGTGTTTTTTGAAGAGATATTGAAAACACAAATACCTACCACTCATGTTATATAAAGAAAGAAAGACTTGTGCTTTTCATGACCACTGGACATTGAAGTACTTTTGAAGTGTAATTACGGTTGTAATGTAGGAAAAGTGATAGCTAATTTGCCCACAGCAAACACCCACAAACAACAATGCATTAATGACCAGATAATTGGTTTTGTGATGTTGATTGAGGGATAACTATTGACCAGGCCACCAGGGAACATTCCCCTGCTCTTCTCAAATAGTGCCATGGGATCTGTTACAGAATCACGGGATTTTTACAGCACAGAAGGAGGCCATTTGGCCTGTTGTGTCTGCGCTGGCTCTCCGAAAGAGCAGTTTACCTAGTGCCACTCCCTGGCCTTCTCCCATAACGCTGCGCATTCTTCTTTTCAGGTAACACTCCAATTCCTTTTTGAATGCCTTGATTGAACCTGCCTCCATCGCACTTTCAGGCAGTGCATTCTAGATCCTAACCACGCACTGTGTGAAAAAGATTTTCCACATGTTGCTATTGCTTCTTTTGTCAATTACCTTAAATCTGTTCCCTCTTGTTCTTGATCCCTCCACCAATGGGAACAGTTTCTCTCTATCTACCCTATCCACACCCTGCATGATTTTGAACATCTCTATCAAGTCTCCTCTCAGCCATCCTTTCTCCAAGAAAAACAGTCCCAACTTCTCTAATTCAGCCACGTAACTGAAGTTCCTCATCCCCGGAACCATTCTCGTGAATCTTTTCTGCACTCTGTCTAATGCCTTCACATCTTTCCTAAAGTGCGGTGCCCAGAACCAGACATAATACTGCAGTTGAGGCCGAGCTGGTGTTCTATACAAGTTTAACATAACTTCCTTGCTTTTGTACTCTATGCCCCTATTAATGAAGCCTAAGATGCTGTATGCTCTGTTAACCGCCTCTCAACCTGTCTTGCCACCTTTGATGATTTACACACATTAGCATCCAGGTCCCTCTGCTCCTGCACCCGCTTTAGAATTGCACCCTTTATTTTATATTGTCTCTCTGCATTCTTCCTACCAAAATGAATCACTTCACATTTCATCTGCCACTTGTCCGCCCAGTCCACCAACATGTCTGTGACCTTTTGAAGTTCTACACTACTCTCCTCAGAGTTCACAATGTTTCCAAGTTTCATATCATCCACAAATTTAGAAATTGTGCCCTGTACACCAAGGTCTAGGTCATTAATATATCTCAGGAACAGAAAGGGTCCTAACAGCGAGATTGAAAAATCTCCAGATTGAAAAATGGCCATTAACCACTAATCTCTATTTCCTGTCACTCAGCCAATTTTGTAACCATGTTGCTACCGTCCCTTTTATTCCAAGAGCTATAACTTTGCTCACAAGTCCGTGTGTGGCACTTTATCAAATGCTTTTTAAAGTCCATGGACACCACATCAATAGTATTGCCCTGATCAACTCTCTTGTTACCTCGGCAAAAAACTTCAGCAAGTTAGTTGAACACAATTTGCCCTTCACAAGTCCGTGCTGACTTTCCCTAATAAACCTGCATTTACCCAAGTGACTATTAATTTTGTCCTGATTTATCATTTTTGGAAGCTTCCCCACCACTGAGATTAAACTGACTGGCCTGAGGTTGCTGGGCTTATTTTACACTCTTTTTTGAACAAGGGTGAAATATTTGCAATTCTCTAGTCCTCTCGCATCACCCCTGAATCTAAGGAAGACTGAAGGCAGCCATTGTTCAGTTACCATTTTGCCTGCTGACCTTTGATGCCAATTTATCTGGCCCAGATTCATTCTTACCCCATTGAAGTTGGCTTACATCCACCCACGTAGGTAGACGGGGTCTCAGTTTAACATTTCATCCAAAAGATGGCACCTCTAACACTGCAGTACTCCACTCGAATGCCAACCTTAATTTTTGTGCTTCAGCCCTGAAGTGGGACTTGAACCCAGAACCTTGCACTTCAAAGGTGAGAGTGCTACCCATAGACACAGCTGATACTATCTATGGCTGATGAACGCAGTAAGAAGGGGAGGCAATGGCGTAACAATAATGTCACTGGACTCAAATTCCAGAGTCCAGGCTAATGCTCCAGGGACATGGGTTCAAATTCCACCATGACAGATGGTGAAATTTGAATTCAATTAATGTATCTTGAATTAAAAGCTAGTCTAATGGTGACCATGAAACCACTGTTGATTGTTGTAAAAACCCATCTGGTTCACTAACGTCCTTTAGGAAAGGAAATCTGCTATCCTACCTGGTCTGGCCTACATCTGACTCCAGATCCACAGCAATGTGGTTGACTCTTAAGTGCCCTCTGAAATGGCCTGGCAAGCCACTCAGTTCAAGGGCAATTAGGGATGGCAATAAATGCTGGCCTGGCCAGTGATGCCCACAAACGAATTAAAAAAAACAATGAATTAATAAAAAAGAACATCAGGCAATATATTCCCTCTACAGTCAAAACCATACTAACAATAATTAAATTCTTCTTTCCTGAATAACTTAAACAGTAGCAACAGCCATTAATAAAGATTGCAAGCAATGATGAATAGAAGCTATTCTGACCCTATTAAGATAGGACATAGCATGCATGTTATTTGTTGGAAAGTTGTCCAACAAGGCCATTGGATTTTTCAAAATTATTCATAAAGGTTAAAAATGTAAAAGAAGGTTAATTCTGCTGCAGTCATATTTCAATTTATACTGCAATGTGCTAAAGTAAATGGATACTCTATTCAACAGTGCAAACAACTAACAAATTATTTACCATCCATGTCACAATCATCAATTTAAAAGTGCAACCTGTTTAAAATTATTAGCTGTGCAAAGAAGGCGGCAGTCAGTTTTATATTAGTGTGTGTTTTACTTTTCTGTTTTCTTAATTGGAATCAGGCAATCACTTTTAATGTCAAAGTCTTTGTTTATAAAAAGTCTATGTAATGTTGCTAGGCTTCATTTAGACTCTACATAACTTACTGTAAGAGAAAACTATCTCATATACACATATTACCTAGAAATTGGTTCGAGCAAACAGGAATCGATCCCTATGCCATTATTAAAAGGTCAATATTGGGCCCTGGCCTAACTTACATGTTCCCAGGCAACATGCAGGTGTAGGATTTCAATTTTGGTTTTCTGTGTTCCAGCAGCAGCCCTTGAGTAGGTCTAGAGAAGAGGGGAAAGCAATTGGGATGGAGGGTGTTGATAAGGAGGAAGGGGGCTGATTGGGAGGGTGGGAAGGAGTTAATCACATGCAGGGCTTTGACATTGCAGTGGAGCTTGGCAGCCTCATTCCTGCACCTCCCAGCTCCACATTCAGGTAAATGTACCTTTTTGGTGGAAGCCTGCAGCGGTCACTTTAGGAACCAGTGGTTATGCCACATGTAGGCCCCGTCTTTCTGAATGCAACCAACGCAGCTTGGGGTGTGTGCAAAGCCCCGTGAGATTGATAGGTTATGCACCTGTTTTACATTTAAAAAACAGGTGCAATGCACACTAATTCCTCCCTCCCTCCCCATGTCTCAGGATGTTTTCGTGCCACTTTTCAAGAATGTCAACAATAGGAGCAGCATGCCATGTGGTGAGAGGTAGCACAGGCACAGAGTGCCAACTCTCTTACCGCCAGGACTGCAGACCCTGCCTCATAAAGTTAAATGACCTGACCCCAGGGCATGTAAGTTAACACATCGCCCAATCTCCCTTTTGTTGCTTGGCCACCAGCAAACTCTTCACTGTCTAAAAGGAACAACTAATCTTTCACAATGACTCTGCTTAAGAAGATCAATAACTCAAAATTTTACAGCATGGGTACCCATCTCTTACGACAGCAATTGCTTGTATGCAAAGCCCTAAAACATTTTCCTTCTCTGAGTATTACCACTGCAACTCTTATTTCAACTCTCCCATGCCACATGGCACACAATCCTGAATTGTTAGCCCTGACCTAATTTACTTATTCTTGTTGCAGAATGGGGAACAATGCTTGTGAGAGGCAGACCAGCAGAGGGCACATCTCCAATTAGAAGCAACTGAAGCCTTTCAAGAAAATACCATTGGAAGGTACTTTGCTATTTCTGTAGAGCTGGTGAGATAGGGAGCATATTGACAGAACACCTACACTGGCATCCGATAATGAACCACACAGCTACAAGGTTCAATCCCTTCATCTGTCCTCTTCATCCATTCTTAGCTTGTACCCACCTTTCCTTCAGATCAACAATAGATAGAAGAAGAGGAAGACGATAAGGATGAGAAGCAGGGCATAAATTCATCTTTAGAGGTCATTTAGCATCTGTGGAGAGAAAAACAGAATTAACGTTTCACGTCTGTATGACCTTTTATCAGATGTGCTGATGAAAGTTCACACAGATCAGAAACATTAACTTTGTTTTCCTCTCTTCAGATGCTGCCTGACCTATTGAGTATTTCCAGCATTTTCATTTTTTCCAGTTTCCAGCATTCGCAGTATTTTGCTTTTGTGATAACCCTCATAACTCATATATCAACCCACACCTGGTCAGCTAAATATTCCACCTCCCATGTATGTTGAAGGAGAGACTCTGGAATATGCTGAGAACTTCCCATACCTTGGCAGCCATCTCTCTCAAAAGCCCACCATTGATGAGGAGGTCCAACACCTGCAACAGCTCATCCTTCTAAAAATGACGGCAGCCAGTGTTTGACAACAACGACCTCTGCAAGTTAACAAAAGTCCTAGTGTACACAGCAGTTGTTGTCACCACACTCCTGTACTGCAGTGAGACCTGGACTGTGTATCAGCGACACATAACAGCACGAAAGACATTCCATCAGCAATGCCTTTGCCGCATCCTCCAGATTCAATGGGAGGACTGTCAAACAAACGCTGGTGTCCTTCTTGAAGCCAGCTCCACAAGCATTCAGGCAAAACTCCTGCAAAACCAGCTTCCATGGACTGGACACTGTGTCTAGAGGCCAAAAACAGTCTCCCCTGCCAGGTCCTGTTTTCTCAACTCTCAAATGGCCAGTATTCCAGGGGAGGACAAAAAAAACGCTTCAAAGACACTCCGAAGTTCTTTGAAGTGTGGCGGCATTGACATTGATGACTGGGAGGAGCTTCAAAATGGCGACTTGTCTATCAAGCTGCATCATGCTTTGAGTCCAAACGCTTTAATGATGAGGCAGAGCGGCGGCAGAGAAGGAAAGAAAAGGAAGCAAAACCTGCACTCCAGATCCCACTACCTCATGGGATGTCCTGCCCCATATGCCCAAAAGGCTGCAGGTTGAGAATCGGCCTGTTCAGTCGCCTGAAGACCCATGGCAGAAACTAGTGACCTTGAGCAGACGTCGTCTTCAAAGTGAGGGACAGCTGCCGCCGCCACCGCATGATGATGACGCACAGGATGATGCCGACCAGGTCACACAGGAGTTGACTCAGCATGATCATCACCCATGTTCTTCTGCCCCAAAGTCATCCATCACATTATTTGCTTTCTCACACCAATGTAACAGCTCAGATACTTGCACGCAGGGGAAATTGGTCAGAGTTAATGAGGATAGGTGATTCATACAGCACAAGGGAGCTGGAAATGTGGGAATGGATGAGGATGTGCCATTTTCCTGGCTGAGGAGAAGCCTGCTCATGGCTTCAGAGCCATGGGACATGGAATTCATGAAAAGAAGAATAATGTTTGAGAAGCATTTTAGCAACGTGCAAGCTCTGGGGTCAGTCTGTCTATGCAGCAACTGACAAAAAGATGACTCAAGTTCAGAGAATCATTTTTCCCTTGCAGACATTAATGTAGTATATAACATGCCTTGATGCATGCTGCTGTTTCTCAGGCTTTCGAGATCTGAGAGCTACCATTAGATCAGCCAACCCACTGATCAGTAGGGTGACAGATCCAGGGCTCAGTTGAATGGCAATGGATGGAATCTACCTGCCTGATGCTGAGTCTCTCAAGACAGCAACAGGTGCCAGCCCTCTGGTTTTCTTCCTCAGAGCACCACACCAGAGGAAAACAGGAGGCCAAATCAGGCCGGCAAGAGCAAGTTCCAGAAATGCAGCCAGAAGCAGCTATCTGTCAGGACCAAGCTGCCACGAAAGGAGGACTACCTCAGTTTCATGAGCTTTTGGTTCTGGGACCTTTGTTACAATTTATCCTAGACTGATGGGATGAAAATATTATGTCTGATAGATGTGAAAGACTTACATGGAATGTGGTTGGGTGACCTAAAGACAGTTTCCAGTTAATATGAATCTATAGCACCAAGCTGCTGCTAATAAAGCACTAATTGGCAATTTTCCTCAGAAAGGCCACAAGAATTGATACAGAGGGAAATATAGAGTATGAGATGCTGTTCTGAGATTAGGGTTAAGATAAGGGCAGAGTTTTACATGCGGACTTTTGAACTCCGCCATCAGGCTCAAATGGGGGTCAGAAGCCTGCAATATGTGGCAAACAGTCAAGCAACCAATCACAGCCTGCAGACAATGTCTCAGACACCACCATCACCATCCCTGGGTATGTCCGGTCCCATCGGAAGGACAAACCCACCAGAGGTGGCAGCACATACAATCAGGAGGGAGTTGCCCTGGGAATCCTCAACATTGACTCCGGACCCCGTGAAGTCTCATGGCATCTGGTCAAACGTGGACAAGGAAACCTCCAGCTGATTACCACCTACTGCCACCACCGCCCCCCTCCTCCCCCAGACAGACCCCCCATCCAGCTGATGAATCACTGCTTCCCTATGTTGAAAACCAACTGGAAGAAGCACTGAGGGTAGAAAGAGCATGAATGTATTCTGGGCGAGGAACTTCAATGTCCATCACCAAGAATGGCTCGGCAGCACCACTACTGACCGAGCTGGCTGAGTCCTGAAGGACATAGCTGCTAGATTGGGTTTGCGGCAGGTGGTGAAGGAACCAACATGAAGGAAAAACCTACTTAACCTTATTCGCAGATGCATCTGTTGATGACAGTATTGGTAAGAGTGATCACCACACAGTCCTTGTGGAGACAAAGTCACATCTTCACATTGGGCATACCCTCCAACATGTTGTGTGGCACTACCACCGTGCCAAATTGGAAAGATTTCAAACAGATCTAGCAACCCAAAACTGGGCATCCATGATGCGCTGTGGGCCATCAGCAGCAGAACTGTATTCAACCACAATCTGTAACCTCATGGCCCAGCATATCCCCCACTCTACCATTACCATCAAGCCAGGAGACCAACCTTGCTTCAATGAAGAGTGCAGGAGGGCATGCCAGGAGCAGCACCAGGCATGCCTCAAAATGAGGCATCAGCCTGGTGAAGCTACAACACAGGACTCGCATGCCAAAAAGCAGAAGCAGCATGCAATAGACAGGGCTAAGCGATTTCAAAACCAACATATCAGATGTAAGCTCTGCCGTTTTGCCACATCCAGTCCTGAATGATGGTGGACAATTAAACAACTGACTGGAGGTCAGACTACTTGAAGGTACTGGGGATAAGATTCAGAGCAGCTGGGGAGTGCGCCAAAAACTGAGAGGAGCATATAGCCAAGGTGAAACAAAAACTGAGCATGTGGGAGCAATGCACCTTCTCCATTGCAGGTAAGAACCTGGTCATCAGGTGTGAGGCGCTCTCGGTGTTGCTGCACATGGCACAGGTCTAGCTCACACCCTGCTTCTGCACCATAGTGGTCACCCAAGCCACCTTCTGCTTTATTTGGAGATCGAAGGTGGACTGTGTCTACATGAACACAGTTTACAAATCTCCAGATAAAGGGGGCAAAAACATACAATGTCAGTCTCATCCTGATGGTCATTTTTGTGTGCGGCTACATCAAGCTGTATGTAGAACCTCGGTACGCAAACACCAAATGTCACTATGTGCTGACGTTCTATCTGTCCCCGGTGTTGTGAAGAATGGGTCTGGCCATGTTGCCACTGAACGCTCCATTCAGTTGGACTGTGCCATAGGACTTTGGAGCAGAAGTAGGCCATTCAGCCGTATCATCTGTCCCTCATGGAAAAGTGTGTGCAGAGAAACATCTTTCACCACAAGTCCATCATGTAGTGGTCTGCATGTAATGTCCCCAAGACACTGTTGGAAAAGGAGATCCTGGATTCTGTAAGATAGTTCCCTGACCAGACTATCAAAGCCATTTGGCAGAATGCCTCATTGTCAGAACTTACAAACAAGCACCAAGACAGCTTGGCTGGTGGTGAGAAGGGCCCTCCCCATCAAAACCTTATTGCAATTTATCAGGACCGGGGCTAACATCCTCACAGGGAGATTTGTTAGTGCTATTGGGGAGGGTTTAAAACTAAATTGGCAGGGGTTGGGAACCTAAGAGGGAGCTCAGACTGGAGGGAAGCAAAACTGGTAACAGGAAGTAGAAAAGTAGTAAGTGAAATTGGAAGACAGACAAGACGAAGCCGAACATCAAATAAGATCGGAATGAGGAATACCGTTAAGACAAAGTTAAGGGCACTCAATCTGAATGCACGCAGCATTCACAACAAGGTAGTTGATTTGAAGGCACAAACAGAGGGAAATAGGTATGATTTAATTGCCATTACGGAGACGTGGTTACAAGGTGACCAAGACTGGGAACTGAATATTCAGGGATATTCGTCATTTAGGAAGGATAGGCAGAGGGGAAAAGGAGGTGGGGTAGCACTGTTAATAAGGGACGAGAGCAGTACATTAGTGAGAGAGGATCTTAGATTGAAGGAGCGAGATGTAGAATCAGTTTGGGTGGAGCTAAGAAACAGCAAGTGGTAACAAACATTGGTGGGAGTTTTTTCTAGGCCACCAAACTGTAGTGGTAATGCTGGGCATGGTATAAATCAGGAAATTAGAGCTGTATGTAGCATGGGCAATGCAGTAATAATGGGTGACTTCAATTTACATATTGCCCTAATGCTGTGGAGGATGAATTCCTGGAGTGTCTACGAGATGGATTTCTGGAGTATTATGTTGAGGAACCAACTAGGGATTGCGCTATTTTAGATTTAGTATTATGTAATGAGAAAGGGTTAATTAATAACCTTGCTGGAAAGAAGCCATTAGGAAATAGTGACCACAATGTGACGAAAGCACACCTGCCAAATGGAAATATCTAAATTTCGTCATATCGAACACTATTTGAACTTTTACTGGACATTGAACATAACTTGTTTAAAAAGACCACAGAGCTGAATGGCTGAAAACATGGCTACACATTTGCATTCTGAAAGACAGTTGAACATAGAGACAATGGAAGTGCTCCCTGATTCAATGAACAAGATTGGGCTGGGCAACAGTGATGTTCCACATCTTTTCTGTGTAAGAGCCAACACTCCACACCTGCCCCCTCCCACCACTGCACTGAGTGTGTCTAGTAAGCTTTGAAGAATCAACAACCCTCGCAAGTGATGCTGTTTTAAAGAAAGAGCTGGTCACATGACTGACATGCTGGCCAACCTGGGAATTGATTGAATTGTGCCTCACAGAAAGATTTGGGGCAGACTGCAACGGAACTTCAAGAAGAAAGCACTGCTCTCTCCCTGTCTCTCTCTCTTTCTCTCGCAAAGTTCCAGGGACCCACAGAAGCAATTTAAGCCTCAAGACAGAAGACCCCTGCAGCCTTCTGGGTACCAACGAAATAAGTTTAAAAATGTGCACTGGGCCCCAGCGAGAACTACAAGACTTAATGACTATCAAGGTCTTTACATCCAAACTAAAAACAGTAACTGAATTTCATCTACTACTCCAAACCCTTCCCCTTTAATTCTTTCTCCTCCTCTGTATCTATTTGTGTGTGTGTGTATCATATATGCATCTTAACGTGGTTGCATTGCGTATTTTTAGTAACTTTAGAGTGATAAGGCTAATAAACTTACATCTTTCTTGTTTAAACCTAAGAAAGCCTATCTGATTGGTTCCTTTACAATTACAATCAGACAGCAGTGAGTAAGAACTCACTAAGGTGAAGCTAAAACACTGTGTTTTAAAAGTTAAACCCTGTTACGGCCAAACCAGGAAAGGGGCGAGAGGGGAACCTGAGACCCCCTCCTCACCCGGTCGTAACAACAATATGATAGAATTTTACATTAAGTTTGAAAGAGATATAGTTAATTCTGAAACTAGGGTCTTAAATCTGAACAAAGGAAACTATGATCGTATGAGGGGCAAGTTGGCTATGGTGGATTGGGAAAATACATTAAAAGATTTGATGGGATACAGCCAATGACTAGTATGTAAAGAAGTATTTCATGTTTTACAACAAATATACATTCCTCTAAGGCACTAAAACCCAATTGGAAAGGTGAATCAACCATGGCTAACAAAAGAAGTTAAAGATTGCATTAGGTCAAAGGAAGTGACTTACAAGGTTGCCAGAAAAAGGAGGACCAAAAAACTGATAAATAAAGGGAAAAGAAATTATGAAAGCAGGGTTGTTAGAAACATAAAGGTGACTGTAAAAGCTTCTTTAGGTATGTGGAAAAAAAAAGATTAGCAAGGACGAATGTGGGTCCATTGCAGACGGAGACAGGAGAGTTTGTGGTGGAGAATGAGGAAACAGTGGAGAGACTAAACAATTTCTTTGTGTCTGTCTTCACAGAGGAAGACACAGAAAGTCTCCCAGAAGTACAAGGGAACCAAGGAACTTGTAAAAATGAGGAACTGAAAGAAATTAATATCAATAAGAGGTTGGACTCAAAAAATTAATTGGATTGAAAGTTGATAAATCCCCTGGGCCAGATGTACTTTATACATCCTAGAGTATTGAAGGAGGTGGCTATAGAGATAGTGGATGCATTGGTGGTTATCTTTCAAAACGCTATAGCTTTTGGAAGGGTTCCTGCAGACTGGAGAGTAGCAAAAGTAACCCCACTATTTAAGAAGGGAGCAAGAGAGAAAATGGAGCACTGCAGACCTATTAGTTTGATGTTAATAGTAGGGAAAATGTTAGAATCAATTATAAAGGATAAGACAATTGGACACTTGGAAAATAATGATATGATTAGGCAGAGTCAACATGGATTTATGAAAAGGAAATCGTGTTTGACAAACCTGTTGGAGTTATTTTGAGGATGTTACTTGTAGCATAGATAAAGGAGAACCAGTGGATGTGGTGTATTTGGATTGTCAGAAGTCTTTTGATAAGGTCCCACACAGGAGGTTAGTAAATAAAATTAGAGCACATGGGATTGGGAGTAATATACTGGCATGGATTGAGAATTGGTTAACAGACAAAGCAGAGAGTAGGAATAAATGGGTCATTCTCAGGCTGGCAGGCTGTTGCTATTGGTGTACTGCAAGGAACAGTGCTTGGGCCACAGCTATTCACAATCTATATAAATGATTTGCATATGGGGACCAAATGTAATATTTCCAAATTTGCTGATGACACAAAACTAGGTGGGAATGTAAGCTGTGAGCCGAACAAAGAAAGAACAAAGAAAATTACAGCACAGGAACAAGCCCTTCGGCCCTCCAAGCCTGCGCCGATCCAGATCCTCTATCTAAACATGACGCCTATTTTCTAAGGGTCTGTATCTCTTTACTTCCTGCCCATTCATGTATCTGTCCAGATACATCTTAAAAGACGCTATCGTGCCCGCGTCTACCACCTCCGCTGGCAACGCGTTCCAGGCACCCACCACCCTCTGCGTAAAGAACTTTCCACGCATATCCCCCCTAAACCTTTCCCCTTTCACTTTGAACTCATGACCCCTAGTAATTGAATCCCCCACTCTGGGAAAAAGCTTCTTGCTATCCAACCTGTCTATACCTCTCATGATTTTGTACACCTCAATCAGGTCCCCCCTCAACCTCCATCTTTCTAATGAAAATAATCCTAATCTACTCAACCTCTCTTCATAGCTAGCACCCTCCATACCAGGCAACATCCTGGTGAACCTCCTCTGCACCCTCTCCAAAGCATCCACATCCTTTTGGTAATGTGGCGACCAGAACTGCACGCAGTATTCCAAATGTGGCCGAACCAAAGTCCTATACAACTGTAACATGACCTGCCAACTCTTGTACTCAATACCCCGTCTGATGAAGGAAAGCATGCCGTATGCCTTCTTGACCACTCTATTGACCTGCGTTGCCACCTTCAGGGAACAATGGACCTGAACACCCAAATCTCTCTGTACATCAATTTTCCCCACGACTTTTCCATTTACTGTATAGTTCACTCTTGAATTGGATCTTCCAAAATGCATCACCTCGCATTTGCCCTGATTGAACTCCATCTGCCATTTCTCTGCCCAACTCTCCAGTCTATCTATATTCTGCTGTATTCTCTGACAGTCCCCTTCACTATCTGCTACTCCACCAATCTTAGTGTCGTCTGCAAACTTGCTAATCAGACCACCTATACTTTCCTCCAAATCATTTATGTATATCACAAACAACAGTGGTCCCAGCACGGATCCCTGTGGAACACCACTGGTCACACGTCTCCATTTTGAGAAACTCCCTTCCACTGCTACTCTCTGTCTCCTGTTGCCCAGCCAGTTCTCTATCCATCTAGCTAGTACACCCTGGACCCCATGCGCCTTCACTTTCTCCATCAGCCTACCATGGGGAACCTTATCAAACGCCTTACTGAAGTCCATGTATATGACATCTACAGCCCTTCCCTCATCAATCAACTTCGTCACTTCCTCAAAGAATTCTATTAAGTTGGTAAGACATGACCTTCCCTGCACAAAATCATGTTGCCTATCACTGATAAGCCCATTTTCTTCCAGATGGGAATAGATCCTATCCCTCAGTATCTTCTCCAGCAGCTTCCCTACCACTGACGTCAGGCTCATCGGTCTATAATTACCTGGATTATCCCTGCTACCCTTCTTAAACAAGGGGACAACATTAGCAATTCTCCAGTCCTCCGGGACCTCACCCGTGTTTAAGGATGCAAGGAGGCTTCAAGAGTATTTGGACAGGCTAAATGAATGGGCAAGAACATGGCAGATGAAACATAATATGAATAAATATGAAGTGATCCATTTTGGTAGAAGAAACAGAAAGGCAGAGTTTATCTTAAATGGTGAGAGGTTGGGAAGGGTTGATGTCCAAAGAGAACTGGGTGTCATTGTTCATGAGTCACTAAAAGCTCGTATGCAGATACAGCAAGCAATTAAGAAGGTAAATGGTATGTTGGCCTTCATTGCAAGGGGATTTGAGAACAGGTGTAAAGATGTCTTGCTGCAATTGTACAAAGCCTGGTGAGACCGCACCTGTAGTATTGTGTACAGTTTTGGTCTCCTTATCTACGGAAGGATATATTTGCCATAGAGGGAGTGCAACAGAGGTTCACCAGACTAATCCCTGGGATGGCAGGATTGTCTTATGAGGAGAGATTGAGGAAACAGGGCCTGAAGTGTCTAGAGTTTCGAAGAATGAAAGGTGATCTCATTGAAACTTACAAAATTCTTACAGGGCGAGACAGGGTAGATGTGGATAGGATGTTTCCTCTGCCTGTAGAGTCGAGAACCAGGGGACACATTCTCAGAATAAGGAGCAGGGGATTTAAGACTGAGATAAGGAGGAATTTCTTTACTCAGAGAGTGGTGGATCTGTGGAATTCTCTACCCCAGAGGGTTGTGGAAGCTCAATCATTCAGCATGTTCAAGATGGAAATTGATAGATTTCAGGATGGCATCATGGGATATGGGGATAGTGGGGCAAAATGGCATAGAGAGAGATGATCAGCCATGATCTGTTTGAATGGTGGAGCGGGCTCGACGGGCCAAATGGCCTACTCCTGCTCCTATTTCCTATGATCCTATGATAACCTTCATGCACCCAGAGTGTCAGCGCCATTGCACACTGCCCTCGACGTGGTGGTGGTGGGGAAGAGACTGTCGCCCACATCCTTCTGGAATGTGCCTTTACAAAGCAGGTCTGTTAAGAGATGCAGTGTTTTTTGTCGAGGTTCATCCCAAGCAGCTCTGTAATCCAGAACTCTGTGCTCTATGGGCTGTTCCCAGTGATGCACACTGAGACAAACATCAACTACTGCTGAAGAACCATTAACTTGTTGATGGACGCTCTTTGATCTGCCCAAAACCTGTTGGTCTTCCAGTGCAAAGAGCTGTCCACAACCACGTGATGCAGACTGCTACACTACAAGGTCCAAGACTACGTGCTGAGTTATGCACCAAAGCTTGGGGCAGGCACTGCAAATGCTTAATGGACAAGGCCACTGTCTTAGACCCTCCCATCACAGTACACCGAAGGGCTGGAACCCATGTAAAACCCCTCGTGCTGTATATGTGGTGTGAACTGTACATTGTAAATATAACCTATGATTGAGTTGCCTCACTACACTTACAGGGCTGAATTTTGTGCCCAAGGCAGGGCTCCTGGCACTGGCCGAATAAGGCGGGGGACGGGGGGAACCTCGCCTCGGCCAGCTAGAGCCCTCCTCCCCAGGGCGACACTATGGCACTGGGAAAATTGGCACCGCGATCCCCATCCCTTTAAAGTTGGGGATGCTGCCTCCAGGAGCTGCCTGCCAATCAGAGGGCTGACTGCTCAGCAGTATCGCAGCACCACCAGGAGCAGTGGCCACTGCTGGTACTACAACAGGCCTTGGACCCAGGCCCAACGCTGGAGCCCGGATCCAAGGTAAGTGAGGCAGGATCACCAGGGCCTGCCGGACCGGCCCCTTTGAGGGTGGAGGAGATTGGTATTCAGTGCATGGGGAGGGTGGTTCAGGGAGGTGTGCATTTTCCCAGCGGGGGCCTTCCATGGGTCACAGATTGCCCATGGAGGAGGGCCCCTCCCCCCATCAAGCCCACACAGAGGTCACCTTAATTTACTGGGTGACCTCCCCACGTGGCGGAGGTCGTTCCCCTCCCACCCCCCATCCCCGCTGCTGGTTAAATCCCAACGGTGGCAGGAAGCAGCCTTTAAGTGGTCACCAATATACCACTTAAGTGAGTCAACTGGTTTCTGGGCAGGAAGGCCGTCTTCGGCCTATCCTGCCCTTGAAAAAGTTGCATTGTGAAGGGGAGGCGATGGGCCCTCTGCCCTTGCCTCCCCTCACAATTTTATGGGTCCCACCAACATCCCCGCCTCCTCCAAACCCTCTTGGGGGGCCCATAAAATTCAGCCCACAGAGTGCCACATACAGTAATGAAAGAAATTGAACTTTATTGCACTTTATGTAATGTCAAACTTAAACAGTTATGTAATGTGCTTTTACAAATTTTATGAATCAAGTATGTTTTTGAAAAAAAGTAGGATTAACAAGCTGGGTTTCTTATCTCTTGAAAAAAAAAGGTTGAGGGGTGACCTAATAGAGGTTGTTAAATTATGAAAGGTTTTGATTGAGTGATTACAAAGAGAATGTTTCCACTTTTGTAGAACAGCGTAACTAGACGCGATCAATATAAGATAGTCACCAAGAAATCCAATACGCAATTGTAAAGTTAGATAAATATCCTATTATCTCTGCTCAATTACTAAACTTCCCTTTTTTAGATGTTGTGTCTCTTATTCACTTTCTTCAGGAGGTTCAGTCATCAGGCAGCAAACTACCTGGTATCTATCACAAGCAGGCTTCACAGTCTACACAGCCTTTTCTTGGTAATACCTTTTTTGTTGTTCCCTTCATGTCAAATCAGAAAATGTCTCTATTAATGAGACATCCAATGTGAAAAATAGAAAGTCACTATCAATATATTGCAAATAATAACTATTCACTCTAAGTAAATTGAAAACATTAATATAATCCTGGGTTTGAGGTATTAACTGTACCTTTTTATTGGATTACTGCTCTATAATTCATCTTCAGCTAGCCTCACTTGTGTAATAAGTTTTCTGTGGTATGATACTGAAGGCTTCTTCAGTAATATGGGGGAATAATCCTTTGGGATTCTTATTTTAATTTGACAGTACTTTTTCCCAATACAACCATTCACTGATAAGTGAATAAGGTAAAAGCTGGATCACAAATTAATGTTGCCAGGATAATGTTCAAAAACCATTACCTCATTTAAGATAAATTCTTGCTTAGTCATTGTTACTTGCAAATTTAAGTCACTTAGCAACCATTTGCAAGAGACATCAGAAACCGTAGAATGCTGGTTACAGAGTTATTACAAAGGGAAACTCAAAAAACAGAAATATATAATAACAAAAATACAAGGGATAGAATATTTCACCACTCCTGTAAACAACAGAAGTGATCAAAAACTATTGCTGCAAACTGTTAAATAACAAGAATATAGGAGTGATAGGAGTGATAAAACATCTAAAAGAGCAGCAGGTTTAATGGACTACAAAAATCCTAGGTCATTGCCTAGGTAACTCCAACTACTGGCTGCCAGGCATTGCTAAAAGCATAATAGGAACATTGCCAGTACCAGATATCTGCTTGGGATAGAGGTGTTTATCACTAAATTAGCAAAATTAGAAAAAATCCAGAAGCATGAATTGGTAGTGCATGAACTGGATTTCATCGAATCGTACAGCATGGAAGGAGGCCATTCAGTCCATCATGTCTGTGATGGCTTTTTGAAAGAGCTACCCAATTAAACTCACACCCCTGCTCTTTCCCCACAGCCCCGCTATTTTTTTCTTTTTCAGTATATATCCAATTCCCTTTGAAAGTTACTACTGGATCTGCTTCAATCACCCTTTCAGGCAACACACTCCAAATCATAACAACTCGCTGTATTAAAAAATCCTCCTCACCTCCCCACTGCCTACACCCCCACCGCTGGCTTTTTTGCCAATTATTTTAAACCTGTATCCTCTAGTTACCAGCCCTCCTGTCAGTGGAAATGTTTTATCCTTATTTAATCTTCCAAGACCTTCCATAATTTTGAAACTGAATCTCCTCTTAACCATGTTATATTGTACATTTTTTGGCCAGTAAACTAACTGACATGCAGTGAGCTTTGATGGAGTTAGATAACAGTCTTATATAATGCTGTCAGCTACAGGGAGAGCACTCTAAGCTTAATCAATGCCTTCCACAAACTTTACCAGTCTGTGCAAGCACCATACATAAGTTTAAACATTTCCATTTTGACAAATTCTTACACAAACTCCTACATTCAAAGTAATAAGGTTTTGACATTTTGAAAATATTTTTCCAATATTGAAAAAGAAAGAAAAATTCATCAGGGCTGATGTTTCTGATTGCCGCCCACTGCCTCCAGCTGCAAAGTGCCCAGTTGGACTCAGCTGTGATGCCTCCCAATGCCAAACAGTGTATTAATATTCATTATATAGATTCACTTGGATCTGTAACTAAAGAGTGGCATGCACCTTTAAATCAAACACGAGTGAATGACTTTAGGAGAAAGAATGAAAGAATTTGGAGGAAAAAGTCCTGAAATAGCAAAATTGACATAGCTATCTAATGATGTCCTAAAATGGCCTGCATTGTTTGACATGAGGCAAAAAGTGACTTTACTATTGCAAAGGGAATTGGGGTTTTTAAAGATATATGTTGCTTAATATCTGAAGTCAATTGAAAGCTGATAAAAACTGTTCTATCAGGTTGCAAAACCTGTCTTCTTTGAATGCTGAACCAAAATTCAAACGGGTGTCTGGCTTCTGTACAGTTCATTGCAGTTCAAAACAAACTTAAACATTAATCAGTTTGACAAAATATTCTTATACGGGAAAGGAATGTGCTTGACTTGCCATAATATTAAATTTTTAAAATATTTTATATATTAAATTATTACTATTATATTGACATATTGTTGGTGAAGAATGTGTTTTTAATATTTACTAAAAGCACAAATAGATTTTGGGATTCACTTTTTGTAAATTATTTTTCAAAGACTGATGAACTGACAATGACAGGACTCTGTATTCCTTATTTAACTAATTAATGGTTGGCCTTGGCTGCCCTCTGTTTGAGCTACTGCTCCAGCAGAACCTCATTTATTTAAGGAGTTTGACATGTAAAAATAAGCAGCTTTACCTTTGTTTTTATTTCACTAGGCATGCTCACTTAACTCTTTAACAAACACACATGTATCACGTGGAATTCTGAAATATGTTTAACGACTGCATGCAAGCTCTGTACTTTTTCCAGGATTTTGAAGCCCTAATATTCCAGCTAGGACCAGCTGGAGTTTCCACTGAACAATTCAAAAGAGAAATAGCTGTTTGATTAAAAAGCAAATCAACTATCTTGACTATGGTGTGGTGAATTACAGAGAAAAAAAGCAAAAGAAATGTGAATTAATTTCTTTGGTTTTGTGATAATGCAGAATTATTTGTTCCCTGGAGATTGTCACAAGATATATTCTTTTTTGACTCTTACTAAGTCAGAAAGATTTGATGAGATATAAAAAAGGGAGATCTGAATGTTTTGAATGAAAAGGCCTCCTAAACAGATTGGTCATAAGTACCAGGTGTACTCGTATGGTATGTTACTCCATCAGGCAGCAATATTTAAATTGAAAGTAAGCTGACGTTAGCTCTCTCCTCCTGAGCCAAAGGAAGGAGGTGGTAAACAGTTCTTAATGATTATTATGCTGGTCTGTGAGCTTCATATAGTATTTTGAATGCTGGACAATAAACAGTGCTTGATGGACAGACAGACAGACCTGCTAAATGATAAACAAAGATCATCTGAGCCCCTAACTTCAGAAACATGGCCAATTTTAGAAATATAGCTGGTGCTGGTAAAACTGCCAGTACATACTGGATGGAAGTGGTGTAGTACATACCTGGGAGTTACTCCCAGTATCTTTCCCTTTGCCTGTTGCAGTACTCCTGGCTTTAACAACCTTAAACCTTAACATTCTGGTCCACTTTCCTGTTTCTATCATCTCCCTCCTATGTTGTTCCCTGCTACTTTGGGACTTAGTAATTTTTGCGACCACTTTTGTTTTTCTAATGTATTTTCACTGCCAGATTTCTGTGACTATATTATTTAACACGTTTCACTCACTATTTATCAATCTGTCAGTATTTATATATCATCACATTTCTCAGGGCATCTCAAAATGCTTCAAACCCAGTTAATTCTGTTTTGATGTGCAGTCATTGTCATTATGTGGATAAACACAGCACATACCACAGTCCCACCAAAATCAGATGAAATAAAAGACCAGCTAATGGGCTGAATTTTATAAGCGGCAAAAGAGCCGCCATGATTCCAAGTTCTGCGTCTCATTTAAAAATCTGGGGCAGGCTCCCCCCCCCTCCCCCCGATCACGTGGAGGGGGTGCACTGTCTGTCCTCAACAATAGTGTCAGCTGCCTGTGCACAGGCACTGACGCCATTTTTAAAGGGCTGTCAGCCCTACCGGGAAATTTAAATATTTGAAGGTGAAGTGAACAGAAATAAGTAAATACATTTCTTTTGCCTCTCTCCCATCCCTCCAATAACAATTACATTTTCCCTTCCCCCCAAAACATTTACCTTTGCAATCTGACTTCCCCCCACAAACTGCACAAACTTTCACCTTCAACCCTTCCCACCATTCCCTACACCCATGACACTAATTTGACCCCATTCCCCCTCCCGCACTGATAAACCTACCTGCCCCCCCTCCCCACAAGTGTTCTACCTCGTTTCCCTGGACGGGAATCTGAAAACACATTAGTGCCGGCCGCCGGGCTAAAGATCGCAGTGGGACATCAGGAGAAGACGTAAGATTCACTGGCTGGAATTTTTCCCTCGTCGGACGGGAGCCATCCACCGATGGAAATGTCGCTGACGAGCCCACCTCCGCCTGGCCTGGGGATCTGAACTGCATTTTGCAGTCCACAGGCCTTTAATTGGTCTGAGGCAGGACTTCCACCTCATTGAGGCAGGAAGTCCTGCCGAATGGAGCTGTCGGCCAATCAGCGGGCTAGCAGCTCTTAGTCCCAGAAGCGCTACTGGGAGCAGTGGCCACTGCTGGGACTGCACCCAGCCATCGGAAAGAAGCCGTTGGGGAACCCTAGAATGAAGGTAAATTTTTTGGTACCTCACCGGGAGTGATCAGTTGGGCGTTGGGCCACGGGAAGGCATGGGTGGTCGATTGTGGGGACGGCGGGGGGGGGGGGGGGTTGGCGGGCGGGGGGCCGTGCTGTTGGATGTTGGGGGTGGTTGGGGCAGCGGAGGTGGCCCTCCGTTGGGCACAGGGTGCCTGATCATGAGGGCCCCGGTGCCCCCCCACCCCCCAGGCCGTCAGAAAGCCGTATGCTTTTGTTAGGCAGATTCTCTCGGGCCTGGGCCACCTGACCAACCAGGGTAAATTCCCCGTGGCAGCCGGCGGAGGCATTTAAGAGGCTGTTAAGTGGCCACTTAAGGGCCTTGATTGGCCTGGGGCTGGTGGGCCGTTTTTCGCCACTGCCGTCCAGCATTAAGTGGTGGCGGAGGCGGGAGCAGGTGGGGAAGGGTCCACCGAGCCTCCCGCTCAATTTATGCCCCTCCACCACCTTCCCGCTCGTTGGAGGGGGTGGGGGGCGTAAAATTCCAGCCATTAATTCAATTATTTTAATCTATTTAAATATTTAAATTGCAGTCCCGTCACCAAGCGGCGGGGGGGGAGGGAGGGGGCCCCCACAAGGCCTCACCGCCAGCGGAAATATTGAGCTGGGCCCTGCCAGCGTCGAGGTCCGTGGCGTGCCTCATCCAGGGCCAGCTTCAGGCCCTCCCGCCATGGATCGTGACGTCGAGGGCTTCTTAAAATCCAACCCAATATGTTTACATGTTCTCACAAAGGAAAAAGGGTGTAAGAGCCAAGTCTAGAGCCCCATGGATGTCAAGGAGCTTGCAGGGTATGATAAGGCTGAAAAGGAAAGCTTATGCTAGACACCAAGAACTCAATACTACAAAAAGGCAAGAGGAGTATAGAAAGTGCAGGGTGAAATCAAAAAATAAATTAGGAAAGCAAAGAGAGGTCATAAAAGAATATTGGCAAGTAAAATCAAGGAGAACCCAAAGATGTTTTATCAATACATTAACAGTAAGAGGATAACTAAGTAAAGAGTAGGGATCATAAAAGACCAGAAAGGTAACCTATGTATGGAGGCGGAAGATGTGGATATGGTTCGTAACGAATACTTTGCAACTGTCTTCACAAAAGAGGGGGACGATGTAGACATTGCAGTTAAGGAGGAGGATTGTGAATATTGGATGTGATAAACATAGGGAGAGAGGAAGTATTATGAGGATTAGCAGCCTTGAAAGTGGATAAATCACCAGAGCCAGATGAAATGTACCTCAGGCTGTTAATAGAAGCCAGAGAGGAAACAAAGGAAGATCTGACCATCATTTTCCAATCCTCACGAGATACAGGTGTGGTGCCGGAGAGGTCCGCTAACATTGTACCTCTGTTGAAAAAAAGAACGAAGATAGACCGAATAATTACAAACCAGTCAGTCCACCCTTGGTAGTGGGCAAATTATTCAAATCAATTCTGAGAGACAGGACAAACTGTCACTTAGAAAGGCACAGATTAATCACAGATAGTCAGCATGAATTTGTTAAGGGAAGGTCATGTCTGACTAACTTCACTGAATTTTTTGAGGAAGTAACAAGGAAGATAGATGAGGATAGATGTGGTCCACATGAATTTCAGGAAGGCTTTTGGTACCACATGGCAGACTGGTTTAAAAAAAAGCCCATGGGATCCAGGGCAAGGTAGCAAGCTGGATACAAAGTTGGCTCAATGGCAGGAAACAAAAGGGTAAATGGTGTTTGTGTGACTGGAGGGCTATTTCCAGTGGGATTCTGCAGAGCTCAGTACTACGTCCCTTGCTTTTTGTCTTATATATTAATGATTTGGATGTAAATGTAGTGATCAAGGAGTTTACAGGCGAGACAAAAATTGGTCATTTGGTTGATAGCGAGGTGGCTAGCCATCGGCTGCAGGAAGCTATCAAGGGACTGGTCAGATGGGCAGAAAGGCAGCAAATGAAATTTAACCCAGAGAAGTGTAGGTGATACATTTGGGGAGGTCAAACAAGGCAAAGGAATTCACGATAAATGGGAGGATACTGAGACGTGCACAGGAAGTGAGGCCCTTGGAGTGAATGTCCACAGATATCTGAAGGTAGGAGGACAGGTCGACAAGGTGGTTAAGAAGGCATATGGAATCCACTCCTTTATTAGCCGAGCTTTAGAATATAAGAGTGGGGAGGTTATACTGGAACTATATAAAAACATTAGTTAGGCCACAACTTGAGTACTGTGTGCAGTTCTGGTCACCTCATTACAGAAAGGATGTAATTGCACTAGAGAGGGTACAGAGGGGATTTACGAGGATGTTGCCAGGATTGGAAAATTGCAGGTATGAGGAAGGACTGGATAGGCTGGGATAAAAACAAGAAATGCTGGAACTACTCAGCAGGTCTGGCAGCATCAGTTCTGATGAAAGGTCATGAACCTGAAATGTTAACTCTGCTTCTCTCTCTACAGATACTGCCAGACCTGCTGAGTAGTTCCAGCATTTCTTGTTTTTACTTCAGATTTCCAGCATCTGCAGAATTTTGCTTTCATATTATTGGATAGGCTGAGGTTGTTCTCCTTGGAACAGAGGAGGCTGAGGGCAGATTTGATTGAGATGTACAAAATTGTGAGGGGCCTGGATAGAGTGGATGGGAAGGGCCTATTTATCTTAGCAGAGAGGTCAGTGACTAGGGGGCATAGATTTAAAGTGATTGGTAGAAGGATTAGAGGGAAGATGAGGAAAAAATTTTCACCCAAAGGGTAGTGGGGGTCTGGAACTCACTGCCTGATAGTATGGTAATGACAGAAAACTTCATCTCATTTAAAAGGTGCCTGGATGTCCACCTGAAGTGCCACAACCTGCAGGGTAGGACCAAATACAGGAAAGTGGGATTAGGCTGGGTGGTTTTTCTTCTGGCCGGTGGAGTTACGATGTGCCGAGTGGTCTCTTTCTGTGCCATGTACTTACTATGGTTCTATGTTTGTCTGCTGTTGTTTGAGACAGGCATGTTGGCCAGGCTATCAGGAGAAACTCCCTGCTCTTCGTCAATTAGAGTATGGGATCATTCATGACCACTTGAAGCACTGGAACAGTCGAAGGGAACTTTGGTTTAAAATCTCATCCAAGGAGTGACACTTCCAGCAATTCAGCATTCCCTCAGTACTGCACTGAACAATAAAACTAGATTATGCACTGAAGCCCTGGAATAAGGCTTGAACCACATGTTAGAGGTGAATGTGCTCTCTAATTGAGCCAAGTTGAAATGAGATTATAAATAAAATGACCTTGAACAAAAAAAAGCTCCGAAACAGAAACTTTGCTGCAAGGTATCAGGTCATGACTTAAATCATTAACTGATCCAAGATGGCAGGAATAAACATAACTTGTACCTGTAACTAGTACCTGTTGTTCTTCCCTTCTTGTTCCATCCATCCCCTGTCCCCAACTCCCCCTGCACAATTTGGTTCAGTCTTTTGAAGAGACTCACTTACTTTCTAATTTTCCATTCTGAAAAAAGATTTATCTTTTGTCCTTATCGGTGTTGATATCCCTGTCATGTATTTTCAGTATTGTCTGTATTTAGTTCAAATACTCAACTGTATAGACGAAACACAATACAAGTGAAAGAAAATCATGTCTAAACTGTATATAACCGACAATACCTTAACTGTTGTGCTCAGTTCTGGTCACTCTGACACTAAGGAGATATTCCAATCTTGGGAACAGTCCAGAAAAGAGCCACAAAACTAATCCTTAGCATCAAAGTTGGATGCGATAAGCATAGGGAGAGAGGAAATATTAATGGGATTACCGTCCTTGAAAGTTGATAAATCACCAAGGCCAGATGAAATGTATCCTAGGCTGTTAAAAGAAGCAAGAGAGGAAATAGCAGAGGGTCTGACCATCAGTTTCGAGTCCTCACTGGATACAGGTGTGATGCCGGCGGATTGGAGAACTGCTAACGCTGTACCTCTGTTTAAAAAGGGATCGAAGGATAGACCGAATAGTTACAGGCCAGTCAGTCTAACCTCAGTAGTGGGCAAATTATCAGAATCTATTCTGAGAGATAGGATAAACTGGTTAATCAAGGATAGTCAGCATAGATTTGTTAAGGGAAGATCTTGTTTGACCAACTTAATCAAATTTTTTTGAAGAAATAACAAGGAAGATAGATGAGGGTAGTGCAATTGATGTGGTCTACATGGATTTTAGCAAGGCTTTTGACAAGGTCCACATGGCAGACTGGTTAAAAAAATAAAATCCCATGGGATCCAGAGAAATACAGTAAGATGGATACAAAATTGGCTCAGTGACAGGAAACAACGGGTAATTGTTGACGGCTGGTTTAGCGACTGGAGGGCTGTTTCCAGTGGCGTTCCGCAGGGCTCAGTACTGGGTCCCCTGCTTTTGTGGTATATATTAACGATTTGGATGTAAATGTAGGGGGCATGATTAAGAAGTTTGCAGATGACACAAAGATTGGGCACGTGGTAGATAGTAAGGAGGATATCTGTAGGCTGCAGGAAGATATTGATGGTATGGTCAGATAGGTAGAAAGGTGGCAAATGGAATTCAACTTGGAGAAGTGTGTGGTGATGCATTTGGGGAGGTCAAACAAGGAAAATAAATACATTATTAATGGGAAAATATTAAGAAGTGTAGAGGAAATGAGGGACCTTGGAGTGAATGTCCACAGATCCCTGAAGGTAGCAGGACAGGTCAGTAAGGTGGTTAAGAAGTCATATGGAATCATATAGAATACAAGAGCAGGGAGGTTATGCTGGAACTGTGTAACTCATTGAGTAGGCCACAACTTGAGTACTGTGTGCAGTTCTGGTCACCTCATTACAGAAAGGATGTAACTGCACTCGAGAGGGTACAGAGGAGGTTTACAAGGATGTTGCCAGGACTGGAAAAATGCAGCTATGAGGAAAGACTGGATAGGCTGGGGTTGTTCTCCTTGGAACAGAGAATGCTGAGGGGAGATCTGATTGAAATATACAAAATTTTGAGGGGCCTGGATAGAGTGGAGGTGAAGGGTCTATTCACCTTAGCAGAGAGGTCAGTGACAAGGGGACATAGATTTAAAATGATTGTTAGAAAAATTAGAGGGGAGATGAGAAAAAGCTTTTTCACCCAGAGGTGGTGATGGTCTAGAACTCTTTTGCCTGAAAGGGTAGTTGAGGCAGAGACCCTCAACTCATTCAAACGGAGTCTGGATATGCACCTCAAGTGCCATAATCTGCAGGACTACGGACCAAATGCTGGAAGGTGGGATTAGAATAGGTGGATCGTTTTTCGGCTGGCACAGACATGATGAGCAAAGTGGCCTCTTTCTGTGCCTTACACTTTCAATGATTCTACGAAAGAACTGGAGAAATTTGAGCTATTTGGACTTGAAGTGAGGAGAATGAGAGAGGACCTCTTCACATAGTAAATCATATTGAAAAAAAATCTACAGCACTACCTCAAGTTAGAACATGGCAGCAGGGTAAGGGAAGAGAAGCTCAAACTGGAAAAAGGAAAACTTAGGTTTGATGTCAGGAAGCTCTTCATAAAAGCAGTGATTAACACATGGAATAAACTTCTAAGAACAGGTATAGAGCCAAAGTTCCTGCAATCATTTAAAGAAACAACTGGGGAACTATACATATTTTTCTGGGTGAATGAGATCAGTTGTGCCTAAATTATATCTTATGATCTTGTGAGATGTTCTTCAGTCTTGTAAGAAGGAAACTGTGAGAAGTTATAAATATATATTTATAACAATATAGAAAACAGAAATGCAGGGCATTACTTCAAATAAATGTTGACAGTAGGACAGAGATAAAGGGCTGTATTTTAACAGCATGCCTGTCAGCTTCCCGCTGCCATGCCAACTTGCCAGCAACAGGATAGGTGGGAGATGGCCTGCCTGCCTAGAGCCCAATTGAAACACTTAAGTGGCCAATTAAGGGCCTTTTCTCGCCTCCACTGGCATTTTACCAGTGCTTGAGGGCGGTCCTCCACCACATGTGGACGCTGCCAGGTAAACCCTGGTGCCCTCCCAATGGGCTCCTTGGGATCTGTGGTGGTGGTGATGAGGGGCGGGGGGAGGCTCCTTTTCAGACACTCTTTGGCACATGGAGGAATATCCCAGTGGCAACGGCCACCCCACAGCAACAGCATCACCTGTAGTCAGCAACCCAAACCTCCTCACAAGGTCCTGGGGGACTGGCCTTGGCGTCCCCAGACCCCACTTAACTGACTTTGACAGTGCATGGCCAGCAATCCACCCTCATCTTCCAAGTGCAGACCCAGCAGTGGCCACCCTTTGATTGGCCTTAATAGGGACAGCAACCCCACTTAATTGGCTGCTGCCAACAAGATGCAGCCCTAGGTCCTGCTGACCCCGAGAGGGTTCGACTACCCACCTCCCCACTTTTAGCCCCGGCAGCGGGACCCCTGCTGCCTTCATAAAATCCAGCCCACAGGTTCACACTGATGAAAGGCAAAATTAGAATTGATGTCAAGCTATTCATTACTCAGTCATCAATACTGTCATGCTAGGCCCCCCCACCTGCCAAGAACGAGGCACATTAATTTTGTCATGAACATTGATTTTAAACTGTTACTGGAGCGAGGAAATGACTTGTGAAACAGATCAGCCGCGGCTGGAAAAGACATTTGCATATTAACAGACGGTGCTTGTGTAGACAAAGGACTATTCCCTGACAGATTCAGCCCACAATGGATGTTGATCATCGGACAGTGAGGGGATGGAGAAGCGCATTCCAGGGCCTGCTGGGGTGATGCAATCCACAGGGGCCAGGACTGGTTGGACCAGCTGGTCACATGATTAACTGGCTGTTCCAGGGGTCTTTTGAACTAGCACAAGAGAGTTTGAACTCAGAAAGACTGTTTGCTCCTGGACTGAGAAGATCTCTCCTGTCTACTCCCATCTCTTTCTCACAAGCCTCTGAATCCACTGAAGACACATGAACCCCAAGAGAGAAAAGTCTCCTACAATGAACCAGGTTTAAGAAGAATACTGGACCCCAACAAAAAGCAAGATCCACTGACAATCATGGACTCTACAGTGAGCTCGAAGAACCGTAACAAAAACTCTTCAGATATTGCCTCAAACTTTTCTGCTTTATTTTTTCTTCTGCTCTTTTCATCTCTATTTGTACGTGTGTATCTTGTATGCATGCTAGCGTGGCACGTCGTGTATCCATAGGCATTAACTGAATTAGAGTTTAAGTTTAATAACCATCAACTTTCTTTCCTTTAAACCAAAGAAAACCTGTTTGTGCTGGTTTCTTTGCTTTATAATTGGAAAGCGGTGAACAAGAATTCACCAAGAGGGTGCTAAAAACACGGTGTGTTTAAAATTAAACCCTGTTATGGTAAGACCAGGTGAAGGCTAAAATGGAACCTTGGACCTCTTTCTCACTGGGTTGTAACAGAAATTTGGGGGCTAGCATCCGGAATTGACCCACAGACAAACGAGAGAATTTGGAAGTGGGAAGCCAAATTGTTCCCAATCAAAAAAGAACATGATTTCAATACAGGTTTTCTTGTGGTTGTGTATGCTTGAATACTAACATGTCTGTGACTGAAACTAGTAGCTCTTCAAGCCAGGGTGAAGTAACTTGGGAGAAGTTAAAAGCACTGTCTATGGAGGAGTTGAGGAAAATGGCTGAGCAGTGTGGGATCACTGTACATGGCAAGGCTAGAAAGCCTGAACTCCTAAGACTAGTGGCCAACCATTTTTCCCTTGAATCTGAAGAAGCAGGGTTAGAAGTAGATCCCAACAGAGTATTGTTAGCAAAGATACAATTGGAACAGAGGAAACTTGAATTAGAGTAGAAAGAAAGAGAGGCAGAGGAAAAAGAGAGAGAGGCAGGAGAGGGAGAAAGAAAGAGACTTCCAGAAGTAACGTGAAGAAAATGAAAGGCAGGAGGGGGAGAGAGAAAAAATATTCCAGAAAGAATGTGAAGAGAGAGAGCTGAAGTGACTTGAGTTAACTAGGGGGTGACAAAACAAACCCCAGTGAAAGCCTGGACAATATAGAGCAACGTAACTCACGGTGGGGCACAGAATTGTTCAAACTACTTCAACTAACTCCAAGATTCAATGAGGAGGATGGAGAAGAGTTTTTGTGTCCCTTGAGAAACTGGCAAGGCAGCTAAAATGGCCAGCTGAGATGTGGCTTCTTTTACTGAAAAGCAAGCTGACTGGAAAAGCCCATGAGGTTTATTCCCTGTTGCCAGATGAGAGTTCATCAAATGCTCGGGGCATATGAATTAGTAACTGAAGCCTATCGCCAAAAGTTTAGAACCCTCAAGAAACAAGCTAATCAAACTTATCTGGAATTTGAAAGAAGTAAGCAGCTGGCTTTTGACCAGTGGCTGCGGGCTCTTAAAGTACAGCTCAGTTATGAGAATCTCAGAGAAGTAATTCTATTAGAGGAATTTAAACACACTCATCCACTCTCCATAACAACACATGTATGGGAGCAGCGGGTTCAGAGAGCCCGGTATGTGGCTGTTCTGGCCGATGAGTTTGCTTTAATTTATAAGTCGGTTTCCCAGGGGAGAACCTTTCCTCATCACCCCAACAAATCCGAAAAGGACAATGGTTGGGAAGTTGATAGGAGCCCAAGCAGTCCTGGGAGAGAACGGAAAGCAGGAAATACAGGGGGCCCTCCTCTAGCCAAAAAGGATGGTGCGGTGAGCAAGAGTGAGACCTGTAAGAAAGCAGAGCATTTAAAAACTGACTGCTGTAAACTCAAGAGAAAACCTGTAGGGTTAATCAGCGCACAGTCGCTCAGTGAAGAAGAGAACCTGATGGAAAGCATAGCTGAACAAGCTATGGTTTTAACTGCAGTAAGAGTGAGACCCAGGAAGTATACGGCTTGTTACAGTAAGACCAGGCGAAGGCTGAAAGGGACCCCTAGACACCTATCTCAACGGGTCATAACAATACACAGAATGGATTTCTAGTTAGAGCAGTGGAAGTCAAAAACCTTGGAGCTATTTAAGATTATATCTTCCTTTTCCTTATCGATGCTAACTGTATATTTCTAATGTTTACAGTTTTTTTCTTTTTTCTTTTTCCTTCCAAAATTCAAGCAGGGACTTTTCTCCACCCCTACGTTTCCTCTGATATTCTTTCCCCATCTTCCCAGTTCAATCTAGCAATTGTCTGCCCACCATTCAAATTGCCATTCTTGTACCAAACCCACCAATCCATGAAATCTCAAAGGAACAAAAATGTTGTCCAAACGTCAAGAATCTTGCCCTCATGACTGATTTTATTTTTGTGGAGATAGATGTTCAAACATTAATATAGTAGATGTTACTGGAAAACCTAAGGACTAAGCATGCTTCAAACACTATCAACCTGCCACAGTTGATAATTCATGCAGAGAAGTTAAAACCACAAATTTCTCCAAGCCATTCTTCAGTTACACACAATAATTGGTTTCTTGGGGACTATTAAACTGTATTTGTCCATTTTGCTCATTGTGTTTTACTGGGCATGCTAATACTTTCTTTCATCAAAAAAAGCCAATGTATCTTTCTACGAAATTCTCTGTCATGCATGTCTTTAGTTTTAGGTCTTGTGAAATTTCAGCCTTTTTAAAAACGAGAATGGAGAAATCCAAGACTGCATTATTTCCCCAAGTTGCAAAGTGGAAACAACTCAAGATACACCAAGATGTAGAGACGGCTGCCATTTTTTCCCCACAGAATATAGAATCATATCATCAGACAACACTGAACGAGGCCATTTGTCCCATTATGCCTGTCAGCTCTCTAAAGAATTACCAATGAGGTCCACTCCCCTGCTGTTGCCCCATAGCCCTGCACATTTTTCCTTTTTAAATATATATCCAATTCCATTTTGAATGTATGCCTAAATCCTATGAGAGGAAATTAATACAATGCCACATTTTTACAGTAAAATTTTACTACTTATAATCCATTGCATATAAGAGAGGTGGAGCTGGATTTTGGTCTCCCCCAGGCGTCGGGTTCCGTGGCAGTGCGTTTTGGGGGTGGGGGGAGGGGGGCTGGTGGCCAGAAGATTACTCCAGCTGAAGCAATAATATAAAAGCAAAATACTGCAGATGCTGGAAATCTGAAATAAAAACAAGAAATGCTGGAAATACTCAGCAGGTCTGGCAGTATCTGTGGAGACAGAACGAGGCTCTGTGGCGTCCTCCTGCCGCTGGGCGACGGGACCCCAATTAAACTATTGAAATCAATAAAATTAATACATTTAAATAGACTTACCTGCAATCTTGAGGGCCCACCGCAATCGTGGGCGTGGCGGCCGGCATTCCCGTGCCTTCAAATCCCCATCTTGGGAAACGCGGTGCCACGCTGGTGGGGAGGAGGTAAGGTTTTCAGTGCAGGGGTTGGGGTGGGGGGGGGGAAATGGGATAAAATAAACATTATGAGTGTTGGGGATGGTGGAAGGGTTGAACTTGAAACTTTGTGCTGTTTGGGGGGTGTAAAGGTCAGATGTAAAAGCTAAGTGTTTTGGGGGGAAAAGGGCAAATGGTTACTGTAATTGTTATTGGGGAGTGGGAAAGTGCTGTTATAAATTGATTTATTTAATTTAAAAATGGCACCAGCGCCTGCGCACAGGCAGCTGACGCCATTGCCAGCAACAGACAGCCTGCCCCCTCCATGTGATTGGGGGGGTGCGGGGGGTGCGGGCTGTCCCGGCTATTGAAATGACCCACTGCACAGGAGATTATGTCGGCTCTTTGGCTTGCGGCCCACACAGGCCACCATTTTTATCTCAGCGGCGGGTTCTTAAAATCCAGCCTGTGATGTACCAATTCTGCATTTATTAGTTTAAATGAGATTTCAGCCCCATTTAAAAATAAAATGGAGAAATCAAGGTGAAGGTCCAAGACTGCATTGTTTCCTAAAGGTGGAAAGAGGAAACAAGATAGATACAGCAGGAAGTAGAGATTGCTGCCAAACTTTAAGATCCTGAAGACTGAGGGAAAAGCAAAAGGACTGAGAGAAGGAAGGTTTTGAGCTGGGAGAGAACAAGAGAAACCATCAAAATGATCCTTTTCTTTCCCAGCAGCCAACAAAATGGACAGCTGAGAGGAAAAGTCAGTGACAGAAAGTAGCACCAATAGATCCTTGGGAATGGTCACCAGCAATTGGGATGGGGGAAGGTTGGCCATTGCAACTTGGGACGTGGAAAAATTGGCCATCGGGGCCGGAGGGAGAGAGAAGTCATCGTGGCAAGACATAGATCGTACATCGGGCCTGAATGGAGAGAAAGGCAATTGAGGCTGCAGCAGGGGCAGTCGGCGATCGTGGCAAGAGGTAGGGAGAAACTGTTATTGGTGGGGGGGAAGCCGAAGACTTCCTGAAGGGGCTAAGGAAGCACTCCTGCTTCTACTGGCCCAAACGAAGTGTTGGAAAAGGCACTTACCTTCGGTGAGCTGGCAGCTCCCCTGTCGTTTTCACTACCGAGTTTCCCAACCCCTGGGAAACCTGCATAACAGCAATGAATTTGAAATTGGGCTCCTAATTGCACTTCATTTAAATAAATTAATGAAGAGTCAATCCTTTCCACAGTTGGACACTCAGACCACAAAATCCAAGGCCGTAAAAATGGCAGTGGGCACGTGTGTGGTGTTGGGGAAGTGTTCTCCATGTTTTAACAACACCTCCTGCCTGCCGCCAAACCCCCACCCACCCCCCACCACCCCTGCTGACTCTTTCCAGCTCATTGTGGAGGGGTAAATATTGAGGCCATAATTTCTCAGGGTCTTGGTAAGCAAGTTTGTCTCTCACCCAGCCCTCCACACGAACCAATCCTGCCCTGGCATAAAATTGAAGCATGCCTCAGTTAAGACTACTAAGAATAAAGTCAAATCAGTTTACAGAATGCTATTTTCTTCCACAGAGTATAGAATCACTTAATCATAAAACACACAAAGGCCACTTGTCCCATAGTGCCTGCTCCAACTCTCTGAAGAGTTACAATGAGTTCCACTTCCCTGCTTTTGTTCCATAGTCCTGTATTTGTTTTCCTTTTCAAGTATAGATCCAATTTCTTTTTGAAATTATATATAAATACTATGAGAAGAAATTATATTCAATGTTAAACATTTACAGTAAGATCTTATTACTTACAACATATTGTATACAAAAGATTTGGTGTACCAAAACTGCATTTACTAATGTAAGTGAAAAATTAATTTGGATTATGTTATCATTTTTCCTATACCTGGACTTTGTGTCAAAGTCATTCTTCCATTGGCTTCAATGGCATATAATCCAACGGCCCAGCTCAAAGCGAGTTCACTTTAGAAAGCAAGTGCTTGTTTCAGAATCTGTACTTAACTGACTTCCAGCTTTAAACCTCAGCATCAGGCTTTGGCGTATGTTCATTGTGAAAAGTTACACTATTTCGGATAGGACGTAAGTTAAAAATGAATAAAAAGGGAACAATGCAGTGTGCATGAAACTATCTCAAACTGTTGCTACATAAAAGGCGACCTCACAAGTGCAAACTTTTCCCCAAATGCCTGCTATTCCCATGACATCTATTTCATTTGTGGCAGAAAACATGTGCAGTCATAGACCATTCTTTGAAATTTACAGGTAATAAGGAAAGTGTTAATGACACATTACCATATGCTTGTCACTTCACACTGCTGAGGAGGTAGGCGAAAGCTTGACTTTATACAAAGGAAACATACCCAACTCTACCTTACATATGCCATTGATGCAGATATCCCTGCTGTTTGCAGCCTCAGTGCATGGTGTTCCATCTATCACTGCGTCGAGCATCTTCTCAGAGAACAGTCCATCAATGGGCTGGCAGTGCAGTTCACAGGGATTAGCTTAAAGAGTGACAGTATGTTAGAACACCTCATTTATAAATCATCTGAAAGTGTGCATTTAAATTCCTGACCAGAACTTTAGCAAAAAACGACTGACAGGCAGCAGGTAAAATATTGACATAATTTATTTCCCACTCTTGCCACCCCTCAACTGCTGACACCATTCACTTTCTTTTCTTTGTAGTTTTGGTTCTTCAGGCCACTCAAACCACATTACATACTATTCCTTGGCCATTGGGAAGGATAATAGAAATGCTCTCAATCCTTTGACAGTACCACTGTGTAAGAAACACTTAAAATTAATGATGGAAAGTTCTTTTGGACCTGCTGACATCTGCGCCTGAATTCCTGATTTGCACTTGTAATAATGAGGCTCCACGCTGTTAAACATGAATTCGTGGAAGTAGAATTTCCACGGCTTAACCCGATCTCCCACCATAACTATGACAGTGGAGGAATGGTGTAAGCGGCCATTTCAGCAATTTCTCTGGAGTTTCCATCAATCTCCTGCCAAAGATACAGTGGGAGATCATGAGAGCCCCCACAGCAGATAGAAACGACAAAATCTAATTCAACTATTTATCTAATAATCGAAAAGCCTGCCAAGAACAATGCTAACAACGGAAAGCTGGCAAAATGACATGGGAATTTTGTCAGCAGTGAGAAAAATGGCAGGCAAGCCGCCCGCCCACAGCTCAATTGAGCCAATTAAATGGCCAATTAAGGGACACTTCCCACCTCTGTGGGCATTTTGCCAGTAACTGGGGGCCCGCCACCATGTGGGGAGACCATCCAGTGAAAACTGGTGGCTTACCAGCAGGCTACGGGGGCGGAGGTGGTGGAGGGGTCTTTTTTTGGCTACCCCCAACCCCAGTTATCCCTCTTCAAGGGTACCAGGAATCTATGTGCCCTCATCATCCAGGTGCAGCCTCCGCAATATCCATCGCCAGCAGTGGTGCTACTGAGGCTGCTGAGCCTCTGGTCCTCTCATTGTGCTGGCAGCTCTTGGGGGGGGTGGGTGGAGGAGGGGTTGCCATCCTTAATAGGGATGACAGCCTTGGCAGCAGCCACTTAATTAGCTACCACCAGCAAAATGCAGCCCTGGATCCCACCATCTGCCGAAGCAGGTTGACCCCCACTGCTTCCGCTTCCAGGCCCGGCGGCGGGACCGCTGCCTCCGCTGAAAAATTCCGGCTAAAGTTGTATTCAAATATCTATCCCAGCTTGGTCCATTCTGGACAGAAAGCAATGCATCTAAGATTTGAAAGAGAGCGACTTTTAACAATTAGGAATAAAAAGTAAGGTTGAGGAATAATAGTGTGTAAAAAAATTTCAAAACAAATACTGACTGCGGTTTCAAACAAAGATCCTCACAATTACCAAAAGGATGTGGATGCTTTGGAGAGGGTGCAGAGGAGATTCACCAGGATGTTGCCTGGTATGGAGGGCGCTAGCTATGAAGAGAGGTTGAGTAGATTAGGATTATTTTCATTAGAAAGACGGAGGTTGAGGGGGGACCTGATTGAGGTGTACAAAATCATGAGAGGTATAGACAGAGTGGATAGCAAGAAGCTTTTTCCCCAGAGTGGGGGATTCAATTACAAGGGGACACGAGTTCAAAGTGAAAGGGGAAAAGTTTAGGGGGGATATGCGTGGAAATTTCTTTACGCAGAGGGTGGTGGGTGCATGGAACGCTTTGCCAGCGGAGGTGGTAGACGCGGGCACGATAGCGTCTTTTAAGATGTATCTAGACAGATACATGAATGGGCAGGAAGTAAAGAGATACAGACCCTTAGAAAATAGGCGACAGGTTTAGATAGAGGATTTGGATCGGCGTAGGCTTGGAGGGCCGAAGGGCCTGTTCCTGTGCTGTAATTTTCTTTGTTCTTTGTTCTTTGTAATTAAAAGGTGCTTTCAGTGCAAACCAGAAGGCATTTCTGTGAATCTACCGCAATTGATACAGGGAAAGGCCAGGAAAATTGCATTAGGATTGATGGCTCCAGTTGAACAGCTTACTGGCATAGGTACAATAGGTTGAATGGTCTCCTTTGCGTTGTAACTTCTATTATTCTATGACATCCATTGAAGCCATAGCAGTATACTTCTCCATTAGTACTGGATAAGCACACAAGTGTTTTTTTTTATTTTTTCATGGGATGTGGGTGTTGCTGGCAAGGCCAGCATTTATTGCCCATTCCTATACAACTGGGTGACTTGCTAGACTATTTCAAAGGGCAGTTAAGAGTCAACCACATTGCTGTGGGTCTGGAGTCACATATTGGCCAAACTGGGTCACTGCGGCAGATTTCCTTCCCTAAAGGACATTAGTGAACCAGATGGGTTTTTACGACAAACCTGTCGTTTCTCGGTCACCCATTACTGATACTAGCATTTTATTCCAGATTTATTTAATTAAATGAATTTAAATTCCCAGCTGCTGTAATGAGATTTGAGCTCATGTCTCCGGATCATTAGTCCAGGCCTCTGGACTATTAGTCATTGATATCATTGAAGAATGCTGACTGGGCCATGTAGTTAATGACCCGTGGCACTGCCTGCCTCCAGGGAATCGACGTAGGTCTGTGTGAAGTGGCGCTACGCAAACAAATTTCGCCCCCTTTGACTCTTGCTAACTCATGAAAGTAATTTTTTAGACACAGATATTTGGGGTTATCCATTATTAACTCAGCTAGTTTCTAGATTCTAATTCAAATAATGTTAAAGAATAAGTGGGAAGGGAAGAATGGTAGTTCAGCATCAAGTATAGTTGCAGACAATAAACCAACTAACGCTCACTGTATACGGTTACACATTAAAATTGGGTACTTAGGTGCAATAGCCAAAAACTGCCAGTTCCTGCAGAACCATTTCTTACATAGACCAGCTTATTCAAAATTAAAGAAAGAATTTACATTTGTATGTTGCCTTTCGTGTCTCCAGGATGTCTCATAACAATTTATAGCCAATTAAGTACCTTTTGAAGTGTAGGCACTATTACAATATAGGCAAATGTGGTAACCAATTTGCACACAGCATGGTCCTACAAACAGCAGTGAGATAAATGATCAGTTAATCTGTTTTGATGGTGTTGGTTGAGGGGTAAATGTTAACCAGGACATCAGGAGAACTCCCTGCTCTTCTTTGAATATTAAGCTAAGATCCAGATTTATAATTTTAAAATGAAAAATTTCAAAGAGGAAAGTATTCAAACAATGAATTGGAGGAGGAAGTATGCCAACATTTCAGTACCTGACAAATGGAAGATTTTTTTAAAGAATGATGCTGGACATCTAGGAAAAATACATACCTAAGATGAACAAAATTAGCATGAGTGGAAATGACCATTAGAAACCCTGCAGGAAGAAATTTAAGTCGGGATAAGAAATTGGCTGAAGGGTAAGAAACAATTTTACAAGTTAGAGGGATAACGTCAGGGGAGGGTGACATACTGAGTTGGGTCACTCAGGACTCAGTGTTAGGACCACTACTGTTTCTGATTTCCCTCAATAACTTGCATTCAACGCAAACTGTTTAAAATTATACACAGCACCAAATTGGAGTGGCAGTGGAAAAAAAAGAGGAAGCTCAGAAACTACTGAATGAGTTAAACAAAATATATGAGTGGACCGAGCAATTGTTGATAAGTTCTTTGAAGAAGGGACAGATATCGTGAATGAAAAAAATGCAATGTACATGGACTTTGAGAAATCCTTGACAATGTAGCACACAGAATGAAAGACGTGGATTTATACAGCATCTTCCATGACCACAGGATGCCCCAAAATGTTTTACAGCCAATGAAGTACTTTTTTGAAGTGTATTAATGTAAGAAACACAGCAGCTAATTTATGCACAGCAAACAGCCACTAACTGCAGCGTGATAATGAGCAGATATTCTGCTTTGCGTGACACTGATTGAGGAATAAATATTGGCCAGAATATCAGGGATAATTCTACTACTCCTCTGTGAAATAGTGCCATGGGACATTTTACTTCCATCTGAGAGAAGAAACAGGCCTCAGTTTGAGATATCATCTAAAAGACAGAGCCTCCATCAGTGCAGCATTGCACTGGAGGGTCAGACTCGATTTTTGTTTTTAAGTCTTGGAGTGGGAATTGAAGCCACAACCTTCTGACTCAAAAATAACTGTGCTACCAACTGAACCACATGGTATATGGCAGTATGTGAGAAATCTGGATGTTTGGGGTTTTCATGTGCAGTGGAGTTATAACTCAACCGTATGCAACTTTTAGTCCTGTCAGGTTTCCTGACCAGAAGTCAGCCTCACTGATGGACTTGGCTTCCAGTTGGGCAGGAAGCACTCAGAAGGAGGCCACAGAATCAGGTAGGTCTGGTCCCGAAGTAGGGGCCAATCCCTGCCCATGGGGAAAAGATGGCCAGTCCCGTAGGGTGGGGGAGTCCATCTCTGACTCCAGAGGGTGTCCAATCCCAGGGAAAGTCCTGACTCTGGGACAGTGGAGGTCCAATCCCCGATCTCTGGCTGGGTGATTTGTAGGAGGGGTAGGTCTGATGGTGGGGGAGGCTGGCAGGTTGGCAGGAAAACCCCTGCTCCTCCTGGCCCACAAGGAATGCTGTGAAGGCACCTGCCTTCTACCAGAGCCTGTCCTTGCCTCGCTGCAGCTATTGAGTTTCCCAAGGCCTGGAAAACCCAGTTGGCTACTTAAACCTTCCAGTCTCATTAACATTTTTAATTAGCCAGACCACCTCCTGGGAGCGGATTGTCTGCCTGCCCCTTGTCTTGCCTCACTGAAATGCAGAAGTCGTTTGGAGCTAGCTTCCCAACACGGACAGAATTTTTGCCTATTTAACTCCCTGACCCGCTCGCTCAAGTTAAAACCCCTCCCCCACAGAAGTTAAGACAATTTCTTGGAATAGTTGGAGCGGCTAGCAGTGTCCCGCAAGGTTTTGTTCTGGTACTACTTCTGTTTACTGCGTACATCAATGATATGGAAATGGGGCTCGAGGGAGTGCTGCCCAAATAAGCACACAATACTAAAATAGGAGGCATAGTAAATAATGTTGTTTGTTGATCTCACCCAGTGTGGCACTGAGCCGTAATTCAATCCACAGGCTGTGCCATGCAGATGATCCCAGCTAGGGAAAATGGCAAGGTCACTATCAGCGTTCCAGAGTTAAAGATTAGAAAAATCAGCCATGGTTCCTACTTCTGATCATCATCCAGAAGAGGAGTAATGGGAAGAATGTTGGAAGCAAAAGAAAGTTTTATTCTTCAGACAAAACTCTGTTCTGGTATCAAAAACTTTATCCTCCAAATCCCAAAGCTACCTTTTAGGTTGGACTAGGCTTTGGATGGTTCATAACCTTTCACTTCAAAGCTCAGCTGAATGACCCCTCACAATCAGTTATATTATCAAGGAAGCTTGTATAAACTCTTTTGTTAACAATGAGAAATCAGATTGCAGGCCTTCTTTGCATGCAGGTGACATTCACTGTCAATCTCATTCCAAGTAGAGAGCTTTGACAAATTTAAGACAAGTTTTAATTCTCATTAGCAGTGCACTTCATGCACTTGCTTTCAGTATGCTTGTCAGTAAAACTGAAATAGAGTGTCATCTGAGACAGCTGACAGTGATACAATGTCACATGTAATTGGCTGTATAAACTTAAAGCACTAAACACATTTATATTGCAGGACTGCTTTCACTGATTCTTTGGTGATGCAAGACAGGCTTGTGGTGTTCCGAATGTTTTTTATTTGTCGGGGGATGTGGGTGTCGCTGACTAGGCCAGCATTTATCACCCATCCCTAATTACCCTTGAGAAGGTGATGGGTGAGCTGCCTCCCTGAACCGCTGCAGTCCATGTGGGGTAGGTACACCCACAGTGCTGTTAGGAAGGGAGTTCCAGGATTTTGACTCAGCAATGGTGTAGGAACGGTGATATAGTTCCAAGTCAGGATGGTGTGTGGATTGGAGGGGAACTTGCAGGTGGTGGTGTTCCCATGCATCTGCTGACCTTGTTCTTCAAGGTGGTGGAGGTTGAGTGTTAGAAAGGTACTGTTGAAGGAGGCTTGGTGAGTTGCTGCAGTGCATCTTGTAGATGATACACACCGCTGCCACTGTACATCTGTCCTGGAGGCAGTGAATATTAACGGTGGTGGATTGGCTGCCAATCAAGCAGGCTGCTTTGTCCTGGATGGTATCGAGCTTCTTGAGTGTTGTTGGAGCTGCACCCATTCAGGCAAGTGGAGAGTATTCCATTACACTCCTGACTTGTGCCTTGTAGATGGTGGACAGGCATTAGGGAGACAGAAGTTAATCGCTACAGAATTCCTAGCCTCTGACCTGCTCTTATAGCCACATTTTATGTGGCTGGTCCAGTTCAGTTTCTGGTCAATGGTGACCCCCAGAATGTTGGCAGTGGGGGATGCAACAATGGTAATGCCATTGAATGTCATGGGGAGATGGTTGATGCCTGGCACTTTTGCGGCATGAATGTTACTTGCCACTTACCAGCCAAAGCCTGGCTGTTGTCCAGGTCTTGCTGCATATGGACATGGGCTGCTTCAATATCTGAGGAGTCACGAATCATGCTGAACATTGTGCAATCATCAGCGACCGTCCCCACTTCTGACATCATGATGGAGGGAAGATCATTTCTGAAGCAGCTGATGAAGCAACCTATTTACATGAGGGACGGATTCATAACAAGGGGAGCAATGCAGAAGCAACTGCATTTCAAAACCACACATGCACAGTGGCTCAACAGATTCATTAGCAGACTGTGGATCTTTTCCAGTCTACAAGAAGGTCCTTACAGGCCATCAAAATCTTACTGCTAAGGGCACCGCCTATGTGCAGTCAAAACAAAATAGTGGACGAATCCAGTAGAAACCCCCGAATCCTACCTCACTGTTATGACTAGGTGAGAAAGGGGTCTGGGGTCCCTCTCAGCCTTCAGCTGGTCTTACTGTAACAGGGTTTAATTTTAAACACACTGTGTTTTTGCTCCCCCTTGGTGAATCCCTGTTCACAGCTTTCCAATTATAAGGCAAATAAACCAGCACAAACAGGTTTTCTTAGGTTTAAAGAAGAAAAGTTGAAATTTATTAAACTTAAACTCTAATTCAGTTGACGCACACGGATACACGACGCGCCCACGCTAGCATGCATATGCGATACATACATGCAAATAGAGACAGAAAAGAGCAAAAGAAAATAATATCGTGGAAAGTTTTGAGGTAATATCTGAAGAGTTTTTGTTACGGTTCTTTGAGCTCACTGTAGAGTTCTTGATTGTCAGTAGTTCTTGCTTTTCGTTGGGCCCAGTATTCTTCTTAAACTTGGTTCGCTGTTGGAGACTTTTATCTCTTGGGATTCATGTGTCTTCAGTGGATTCAGAGGCTTGTGAGAAAGATATGGGAGCAGACAGGAGAGATCTTCTCAGTCCAGGAGCAAACAGTCTTTCTCAGTTCAAACTGTTTGTACAATTCAGAAAAAAACAGGTTGCCAAGCAGGTTAGTCATGTGACTAGCTGGTCTGACCATATCTGTTTGTGGATTCGGCTATCCCAGCAGTCATCCTGAAATTTGAGCTTCCTCACCTTCAATGTCTGGTGCTCAAAGTTCATTGTGGGTTAAATGTGTCAGGGAATGGTCCTTTGTCCTTCCAAGCACTGTCTGTTAGTATGCAAATGTCTTCTAGAGCCACAGCTGATCTGTTTAACAAGTCATTTCCTCGCTCCAGCAACAGTTTAAAATCAATGTTCATGACAAAACTAATGTGCCTCATTCTTGGCAGCTGGAGGCCTGCATGACACTGTCTCTGGAAGTACCTGCAGGCAGTGCTGGTACAAAAGTATTATTGGGCAATATCTGTGTTCTAACATCTATCCAGAGTTGGAAGGTATTTATGGACAAATTAGACCAGCCGACTCCAACTTTTCTTTTCCCTTTTTACTTGCCATCTACTGTTTATTTTCCTCTTAATGTACCTCTTCCCAATATCTTCCTGCAAGAAGAACACTATAGAAATGCAAGTTGTTGTTTCAACAAGTCTGACTTTAAGATTTAAAGATGCATTGCTGTCTGTTAATGTTTATAAATGAAGAAGTATGGACAGATGCAATGGCATAATCACAGCACTGATCCTGTCTGACACTAAAATATATTTAAAGTAAAATTTATATTTGTTATGTAAAATACCATTTTACAAATTGGTTGTACTTTCACTTTTTTCAGAGTAGAATACGTTTAGCCAGTTGAACAATGAAGTCTTTTCCATACCCAACTATTACAGCGCTTCTTTATATAAGGGTAGGTTATTTCAGATTTAACAGCATTTGCTGAATAGAGCGGGCCGAAATTTATCGTCCTGCTGTGAAAACAATAGCGGCCTGCCTGTGCGGGCCACACGTCATGGAGCCACCGTGATATTAAGCGTGGCGGCTCATTTAAATAACTGGGGCGGACCGCCCACCCCGATGATGTGGAGGGGCGGGCATCTGTCCTCGACAATGGCGTCAGCCGCCTTTGCGCAGGCGCGGACACCATTTTTAAAGGGCTTCAACCCCTACATTTCAATTTAAATATTTAAAGACAGATTGATCTTAAAAATTTCAATAAATTGATCTTGCCCTCTCCTACTGCTCCCAATTACAATAGATTTAATTACCTGCCCTCTCCCACTCCCACTCCCAAAACACTTACCATGTGCACCTGACCTTCCCCCCCCCCCCCATGAAGTGCATCAACTTTAAACTTTATCCCTTCCCACCATTCCCTACACAGTGACCCTGCTTCTCCCACCCCACCCCCCGCACAGAGAAACTTACCTGCCCCGCCCCCCCCCCCCTCCCACCCCTGCTCCCCACCAGTGTTCCATCTCGGTTCGCTGGACAGGGATCCGAAGGTGTGGGAGTGCAGGTTACCAGTAAAAATATGGCACCGGAACAGTCGGCGGGAGCATAAAGGTAATTTATTCATTAATTTAAATTAATTTACATATTTAAATTGGGCTGTCGTTGCCAAGCAGCCGGGGGGGTGGGACCGCCACGAGGCCTTGCCACCGCCGGCAATATCGGTCTGAACCTTCCCGGTTGGGGTTTGTGGTGGGCCTCTCCCGGAGGCATTGTCCAGCATCCCCCACCCCCGCCATGATCCCGACATCGGGGGGATCTGTAAAATTCACTCCAGCAATTTTAACGTTAGCGTCTGAAGTGGTGTTACAGGATTAAAACTGTACAAATTATTTCAATTTTAAAACAATTTCCATTATAAAACAACCTTAATATGGAAAATAGTCCCAAGGCACCCCAAAGAGGCACAAGGAAAATATATTGCCAGGTTAAAAAAGGAGATGTAGGAGAGGTCACTGGGATCTTCATCAAGGAGATGGGTTTTAGGGAAGGACTTAAGGGAGTAGAAGAGGTAAATAGGCAGAAGTGTTTGCAAAGGAACTTCTAAGAGGACAATCAATCTACTTACTGCTGGACTACAGTGTAAAGAAAAAATCAAGCTTCCTTAAGGTTTCTTAACCCCAAGAGTGTATATTATGTCATGAACGTGCTTCCATTGTTAATTTTCTTTGAGGGCTTGTGTTCAAAAGACTGTGAAAATACTGAGGAGATGCTGGACTTGTTTTTTATTAAAAAAGGGTTGCTGGAAGGAAATTTGGGACTTTGTTTAAAAACAAACACTTACTGTAAGTCACAAGTCTTAAGTAAACAGCCGGAACCTTGCTGATTGTTGGGAGTTGTTTACAGAGAAGTGACAAGTCTAGATTTATGGTGTTCAGGAATTGGTTTTGTTTCTGAACTGTTTGAATAGGCAGTTAGGATGTAAACCTGCTAAGAGAGAGAGGGCACCAGCTCATCCTGTTCCACCTGTTTGAGAAACCCTGAGAATCCAGCATGAGAACTGTAGAAACTGATGCAGCAGTTTCCTGAGAAGCTTCTGCAAAACTTTCTTTCGACATCCTGTGAACGAACTACTTCTGAAAAGATCCCAGTGACCACTGCATGTGTCTAGTGACACCCATCTACATGTATCTGGTTGCCAGACAAAAGAACCATTTGGAAAATTCCATATCTTATCTTTATTCTTTAAGAATTAACAAGTATTTGGCCAAAGTTTTTTTTTATTTCTTTGTAAAGTTGATCTCTTTATTTTTCCTTGAACCAGTGTGTGTGTTCTGGGTTATTTAGAAGGGAATATATTTATACTTTCATATTTCAACCGTGTGTTAATAAGCTTTGCATCTTTATTGAATAAATCTTGTTTTATAATATAACAATTTTGTTGTTTCTTAAAGAAACCTGGTTGGTGGATTTTTATTCTGAAACTAAAATAGATAAAGTATATAATTGGCCGTATCGGTAACTGGGTAAAACATTTAAATATATGTTGTGACCCATGCAGAAGTGGAACTAGAGAAAGATGCAATCCTCCATCCTTGGTCATGAGAATTATGACAAAGGTAAAATACTGTCGATGCTGGAAATCTGAAATGAAAACAGAAAACGCTGGAGATAATTAGCAGGTCAGGCAGCGACTGTTTCTCTCTCCATAGGTGCTTGTGATGAAACATAGGTATAATAGGCTTAATTAAGTAGAATTTAGATATAGTTAATATATTATACCTTTTCGAATTAAAGATTGAATAAATGGTCAGTTTTCAAGACTCACTGACATTCCCCTTTAAGAAGGTAGAGTTAGAAATTTCAAGGTCCCTGTTACAATAGAATGTGAACCAGAAACACCTTTTAAGTTGGAAAATCCATTTCAGTGTTTCTGTTGCCAGGGACTTGGAGGATAACCACACATTGAAACATCCTGTGTGACATCAGTAAGAGGTAGCAATAAACTTAATTGATAGTGTTAGTATATGTAGACAGATCAACTCAAAGGATTGCTACAAGGTACCATTAAAAAATGCAATTAAAGATAATAAAATAAAAAATGAAATAGTACTGACAGGAACAGATGTCAAGTAAACACAATTATAAACATTTTGACCAGATAAATGTTCACAACAAGAGCAGGGGAATTCCAACAAAACATTAAGTGGAGATGTTAGTTAATGAGACTACCATATATGGATTTCAAGAGCATGTAGAACACAAACAGAAAGGTAACACTTATATGCTAAAAGGTCAGATGATACTTAAGAAACAGTATAAAATGAGAGTTTCTGAAGCAAAAATTAGAAGTATTGAATTCCTCATCAATACTTCTCACCCTATGGCTTACTTGGGGAATTTAAGGTAAAAGTTTAGTTTAAATTTGGATGGATATTTTAAGATATTTTGCTGTAACATTCACAGGGTTAAACTTTTCGATTCTATTTTAGAAATAAGATTGTGTTACATCTCTTAGTAAGATTTGATATAGTTTTTTAAAAATCATTCATGGGATGTGGGCCTCGCTCCCCAGGACAGCATTTATTGCCCATCCCTAGTTGCCCTTGAGAAGGTGGTGGTGAACTGCTTTCTTGAACCCCTGCAGTCCATGTGGGATAGGTACACCCACAGTGCTGTTAGGAAGGGAGTTTCAGGATTTTGATCCAGCGACAGTGAAGGAACGGCGATATAGTTCCAAGTCAGGATGGTGTGTGACTTGGAGGGGAACTTGCAGGTGGTGGTCCCATGCATTTGCTGCCCTTGTCCTTCTAGGTGGTAGAGGTCGCGGGTTTAGAAGGTGCTGTCTAAGGAGCCTTGGTGCATTGCTGCAGTGCATCTTGTAGATGGTACACACTGCTGCCACGGTGCGTCAGTGGTGGAGGGAGTGAATGTTTGTGGATGGGGTACCAATCAAGCAGACTATTTTGTCCTGGATGGTGTCGAGCCTCTTGCGTGTTGTTGGAGCTGCACCCAGCCAGGCAAGTAGACAGTATTCTATCACATTCCTATAAGAATTTGTCTGGTTTGAACTTAATTAAGGGGGATTCATAGGGATGTAAGCCTGATTTGGTTTAGTCCTTATAAGGGGTTAAAGTCAGAAATCACTTTAGTTGGTGCACAAAATATGTCTCGTTGTTAACAGAATCCTGTACTTATATGTTAGTCAACAAAGAACAAAGAACAGTACAGCACAGGAACAGGCCATTCGGCCCTTCAAGCCTGCGCCGATCTTGATGCCTGCCTAAACTAACACCTTCTGCACTTCCGGGGCCCATATCCCTCTATTCCCTTCTTATTCATATATTTGTCAAGATGTCTCTTAAACGTCGCTATCGTATCTGCTTCCACCACCTCCCCTGGCAGCAAGTTCCAGGCACTCACCACCCTCTGTGTAAAAAAACTTGCCTCGCACATCCCCTCTAAACTTTGCCCCTCGCACCTTAAACCTATGTCCCCTAGTAACTGACTCTTCCACCCGGGGAAAAAGCTTCTGACTATCCACTCTGTCTATGCCGCTCATAACTTTGTAAACCTCTATCATGTCGCCCCTCCACCTCCGTCGTTCCAAAAAAAAAAATCCGAGTTTTTCCAACCTCTCCTCATAGCTAATGCCCTCCAGACCAGGCAACATCCTGGTAAACCTCCTCTGTACCCTCTCCAAAGCCTCCACGTCCTTCTGGTAGTGTGGCAACCAGAATTGCATGCAATATTCTAAGTGTGGCCTAGCTAAGGTTCTGTACAGCTGCAACATGACTTGCCAATTTTTGTACTCTATGCCCCGACCGATGAAGGCAAGCATGCCGTATGCCTTCTTGACTACCTTATCCACCTGCATTGCCACTTTCAGTGACCTGTGGACCTGTACGCCCAGATCTCTCTGCCTGTCAATACTCCTAAGGGTTCTGCCATTTACTGTATACCTCCCACCTGCATTAGACCTTCCAAAATGCATTACCTCACATTTGTCCGGATTAAACTCCACTGCCATTTCTCTGCCCAAGTCTCCAACCGATTTATATCCTGCCGTATCCTCTGACAATCCTCATCATTATCCACAACTCCACCAACCTTTGTGTCATCCGCAAACTTACTAATCAGAGTAGCTACATTTTCCTCCAAATCATTTATATATACTACAAACAGCAAAGGTCCCAGCACTGATCCCTGCGGAACACCACTAGTCACATCCCTCCATTCAGAAAAACACCCATCCACTGTTACCCTCTGTCTTCTGTGACAGAGCCAGTTCTGTATCCATCTTGCCAGCTCACCTCTGATCCCGTGTGACTTCACCTTTTGCACCAGTCTGCCATGCAGGACCTTGTCAAAGACTTTACTAAAGTCCATATAGACAACATCCACCGCCCTTCCTTCATCAATCATCTTCGTCACTTCCTCAAAAAACTCAATCAAATTAGTAAGACACGACCTCCCCTTCACAAAACCATGCTGCCTCTCGCTAATAAGTTCGTTTGTTTCCAAATGGGAGTAAATCCTGTCCCGAAGAATCCTCTCTAATAGTTTCCCTACCACTGACATAAGGCTCACCGGCCTATAATTTCCTGGATTATCCTTACCACCCTTCTTAAACAAAGGAACAACATTGGCTATTCTCCAGTCCTCTGGGACCTCACCTGTCGCCAATGAGGATGCAAAGATTTCTGTCAAGGCCCCAGCAATTTCTTCCCTTGCCTCCCTCAGTATTCTAGGGTAGATCCCATCAGGCCCTGGGGACTTATCTATCTTAATGATTTAATGATTATTTTAGATTTGTAAGGAAGGAATGTTTACTGTGAAGGAGTGTTTACTATGAAGGAGTGTTTTTTGTCCGTGGTATTAAGACCCAGATTTAAGAATCTAGAGACGGCAAACTCTTAAATCAGAACTCCCTCATTCTACTTTTGAGGTTTGGAAATTTCCTTTAAAGTTCACTTTAAGTCCTAGTTGAGATTATGTCCTGATGCATTTTAACTCCTAGTTCAGGCTGAGTTCAGATATAATGGCTAATGAAGACGGGATTGGCTTAATTTTCCCATTGGGTGATTCATCAACTTGTTTTAGTAGGTTAGAGAATCCCATTCTGCTGCCTCAGGTCGATCAGGTGGTAGTCTTTGAGATAGATAATGTTGATGCCGATGGTTCAGTTAGAGCTCATGGTACTATTGTGGCTGACCCCCAGGAGGAAGGGATAGCACATATTCAGTGGGATAATCAGACTGATACCCCAGACCCACAACATTCCTCAATAATAAAGTGTACGCCTGCACAATTGGGTGGCCTAATGACTGGTGCACGACAGGGTGGGCATATCCATGGTAGAATTGTAGGTCCTGGGTCTCCCTACCTGCGAGGTGGCCAGAGGTCTCAGATTAGATGGCTTCCTCACAAGGAGGGTTGTCATCAGAATTTGTGGGAGGATTACAGACAGCTACTGGTTAGCTTCAAATGAAACAGGCACTTGTCCAGGCTTTTGCTAATGATGGGAGTGGCACAGTGGTTAGCACCGCAGCCTCACAGCTCCAGCGACCCGGGTTCGATTCTGGGTACTGCCTGTGCGGAGTTTGCAAGTTCTCCCTGTGACAACGTGGGTTTTCGCCGGGTGCTCTGGTTTCCACCCACAGCCAAAGACTTGCAGGTTGATAGGTAAATTGGCCATTATAAATTGCCCCTAGTATAGGTAAGGGAATTGAGGGAAGGTGGGGATGTCAGAGGGTAATGGGATTAATGTAGGATTAGTATAAATGGGTGGTTGATGGTTGGCACAGACTCGGTGGGCCGAAGGGCCTGTTTCATTGCTGTATCTTTAAATAAATCAAATCAATAAATGGTGCTGCAGGCTTTTCTTTGTCTGTGGGACAACCAGTGCAGTCTCAAATTACACTCCGAGGCAATGTGAATCTTAAATCTATATATGCCATGAGGGCCAGCCTGGTCTAAGCAACCAAGATAAAACAAGTTGGATTTTAAACAACCTTGATAGACTTGACACTTGGTGTCAAGGCTGGAGTGCTACATATTTACAACAGCTCCTTGACACTCTGCTGAACTCTGATCTAGTCCCCCTGACCAATATGTGCAACAGCTGGATACAAAAATATGCCCACCTCCTGACCGCAACTCAGGGAGGGCTTGTTACGGGCTCAATCACAGAAATCCTTCAAAATACAGTTCGGTTGAATGGTTTGGTGGCCACCTATCGATTAGGTAAGGACCTTAACACATGGCAACTGGGAAATTGTTCACCATTGTCTGGCTTAGATTAGCTTGTGAAGTGCTTTGTCTGCTACTCTTGATAACCAGCAGAGGTGGGATAATGTTGAATGCATTATCTGCTCAAACCATGCCTTGCTGGGTCTGCCCCATACTAAGCCTGTGGTCCAACCGGATCCTAAGGTTAAAAATAATACAGACAATGTCTCTGCTACACACAGACAGGGACAAAATAGAACATGGACTCCTTCTTGTTCCAGCCGCCCGCAGACTCGTTCCTTTGGACCCCCGGATGGGCGCTCTGGTTGGTCTGCAGCACCATCTCTCCAGGAGCGCAAGCGGCATATTTCCCTGGAATGGTGGAAATGGTCTAGCACCACACCTTGTCGAGATAGCAGGGTCAGCTGGGATCCCTATGGGAATGAATTTTACACTGGCCATTCCTATCACAGAGTAACGGGAGGTTCCAGGGCGCTCAGAGGCAGCAATCAGAAAGACACCTGACAGGATCGGCATCCATCCCAAGGGGGCGATAGTCGTGCATGTAAGCTTTCTGATCCATCACCTAAGGAATCGGGAAAGCATAAGACTCCTAAGAGGGAGGGGCAGACTTCAGTTAAAGTCATCAGAAATCGAGGCAGGGCTGATAGTCAGGACTCAGAAGCATCTGACTCTCCACAGTGAAAGGCTGGCACACAGCCAGGGTCTCTCGAATTCCCCTATGCCTGGCAACATTACCCACAGCTGAACTCTTTGATCCAGGAGCTGATTACTTAGTCATGGATCCTGTAATTATAACAACTCAGTGATCAGATTTGGGAAACCCAATTTATCAGTTATCAGTAGGGGATTTACAAAGTGTAAGACACAGTGGATTGATTTTCATGCAATTCCTGTTACTATCTATGGTATTACAGCCACCCTGGAGGTGGGATTAGTACGTGATTTGGTTTGCCGTCTTATTATCGGACAGCCTGATATTAAATACTTCCTTAAGATCACGTCCAGGCCTGTGGAGGCATCCACGGACCAGAATGACTGACAAAAATATATTCAGGCACAGCTAGATCGCACCTGCCTGGGGGGAGGGTTGGGTATAAGGGTTTTTTGGAACAGCTCCTAAACAATTACTACCCTTATCTACGGCGTCATCTGAATCAATGTGGCAATGTAGATATAGAACCTCACTCTCTTGATGCAGGCTAGCACAAGCCCAGGAAACAGTGGCCTATTCAGGAGTAAAAAGAGAAACTAGACACAATTCAATATACCCGAACTTTGAAAAATCTGCAGGCAAATTTAGGACTCCTGAACTTTGCTAGATTTTTTACACCGACTTTTGCTGAGCTCTCAGCACCTCTGTATGTTAGAGTAGGCGAGACAGTAAAAGGCCCATTCATTTTTTTCCCCACATGATTACTTGAAATTGCAACAACTGTGATGTACAGAATGCTATAGATTTGGAGCAAAGGAACTTGCAGGTCCCACTTAATTTTCATTTAAAACATCTCCTAAAGTAGCTGTTGTAGTTTTTTACAATGAAAATCGAATTGTGCTCGTTCAGTTTCATTCTTATAATTTTTCCAATGTTGAAAGACGGTACAATAAAAAGGAAAGGGTCATGACGATGATGGTTCAGTGCCTCATTAAAGCACAACCCCTTCAAGGGACACACCCTATTACAATTTATACTGAAATACCAGACTTGAGATCAGTTTTGCAAATGGCCTCTGATGAGAAGAGCCACTCAAATCCGATACGACAAATGGGCCTCCTTTTTGAATGATTCTACACTTATTTTAAATTTCTATCTTCAGACATGGACTTAGAACACCTCCCTGTTATGGAAGATGATGATACCATTGTAAATTGCCCCTAGTGTAGGTAGGTGGTAGGAGAATTGAGGGAAGGTGAGGATGTGGTAGGGAAAATGGGATTAATGTAGGATTAGTATAAATGGGTGATTGATGGTCGGCACAGACTCGGTGGGCCGAAGGGCTTGTTTCAGTGCTGTATCTCTCTATGACTCTCTCTATTTCAGTGTTTCTCTTGCCAGGGACTTGGGAGGATAAACATACATTGAAACATCCTGTGTGACATCAGTAAGAGGTAGCAACAAACTTAATTAATAGTGTTGGTAAAATGTAGACAGATCGACTCAAAAGGTTGCTACAAGATACCATAAAAAACACAATCATAGATAATAAAACAATAAAATGGAATAGTACTTTCAGGAACAAGAGGCCAAGTAAACACAATTATAAACATTTTGACCAGATAAATGCTCACAACAAGAGCAGGGGAATTCCAGCAAAACATTAAGTGGAGATGTTAGTTAATGAGACTACCATATATGGATTTCAAGAGCAGGAAAAACACACACAGAAAGGTAACACCTATATGCTAAAATGTCAAATAATACCTAAGAAACAGTATAAACATGAAAGTATTTGAAACAAAAATTAGAAGTATTGAATTCCTCATCAATACTTCTCACCCTATGGCTTACTTGGGGAATTTAAGGTAAAAGTTTACTTTAAATTTTGATGGATATTCTAAGATATTTTGCTGTAGCATTAGCAGGGTTAAACTTTTTAATTCTATTTTAGAAATAAGATTATGTGTTACATCTCTTAGTAATATTTGATACTGTGATATATTTATCCACTTAAAAGTGTATTGCATGTTAAATTTTTAAATAAATATGTAAAAGTTAATAAATCGTCTCATGTAGCATTCTGTATACAACTACAAGAACCCGCTCTCTGTGTCTCTTTAAGTGGACAGATACGTATTGAAGAGCATTCCCCAGACCCTTATAATATCTGGGATATTTATGACTTAGCCATAATTATTTTAAAATTAGGCTATCCGAAAGATAGTAAGATTCTCTGTTAGTTTTCTTTCTTTGAGGGAAAACTAGTTCAATTCTTTGGACCCAAATAAATGTCTATAAGAATTTGTCTGGTTTGAACTTAATTAAGGGAGATTCAAAGGGATGCACATCTGATTTGGTTTAGTCCCTATAAGGGGTTAAAGTCATAAATCACTTCAGCTTGACCTGCTGAGTATTTCCAGCATTTTTTGTTTTTATTTTAGTGAATATTATGAATGTGGACGTGGGGAACAGTGCACACTGCAGGAAGCTCCAGCTATCAATTTTAATGGATACATGATCATACCGACATTCTGATCTTCCTGTCTAAATTCTCAACATGTGCTCCAGCATTCAAACCTCCATCACAAGAGCCAGAGTTCATAAAATCTATCCTTTAGTCTCAATCAGGTTTGGACTACTAGGTAGAAAAATTGATCCAAATGAACTACATACCAATATGATGGACTGGAACCCAAGAGTACAGTTCATTTTTGTAAAGAACGGTGTCGAACTCGCTGCACTGCATCTGACGGAACGTAGGTGTCTCCTGCAGACATGGCTTGACATTACAAATGCGATATCGTTTACGTTTTCCGGTACAGTACTTCCCACCAAACTTTGGACTGGACAAAAGAAAAATGACCTTAGTAGAACACTGGTGTTTCCGATAGCATTTCTGTGGACACTTAAATGTGAAGTCGAACAATTCTCGACCTTGACTGTTAACGTTATTTTACTGTCACAGCAGAAACTTCGCTGGATTAAATTTTTTTAGAGGCACTAACAATAAATTTGAACGCACCATCGTCAACTTTTTAATTTACACCAATCCACAGGTGAAGCATTCATACCAACTCTGTGCTCATTACAGACTAAGACTACATTGCGCACTGTATTATTCACTGATTTCAATGAGGTAGGTATTTGAACTTATCACGTGCCTTTATGTCCTCACAATGTCCTGAAGTGTTTCAAAGGCAAAAAATACCTTCTGAAGTGCAGTCTCTGGTGTAATGTAAACAACTGCAGCAGCCAATTTGCACACAACAAAATGACATAAAGCAATGTCATGAATGAACAAATTTTGTTTCACTGGTCCTGGTTGATATATAAATCGGAAAACTCCTTCCTATTCTTCAAATCGTGCCCTGGGGTCTTATATACTCACCTGACAAAGGGGATTTTTTTATTTGTGGGATCTGGATGTTGCTGGCAAAATACCAACCTAATTGTCATTCAGGAGGTGGTGGTGACCCGCCTTGTTGAACCGCTGCATTCCATGTGGTGTAGGTACACCCACAGTGTTGTTAGCGGGAGAGTTCCAAAATTTTTCCACAGTGGCAGTAAAGGAACGAAGATATAGTTCAAAGTCAGGATGTTGTCTGAGTTGAAAGGGAATTTGCAGGTGATGGTGTTCCCATGCATCTGCTGTTCTTGTCCATCTAGGCAGTAGCGGTTGTTGGTTTGGGAAGGTGCTGTTGAAGACGTTTTGGCGAGTTGCTGCAGTGCACCTTGTAGATGTTACACACTGCAGCTATGGTGCGTCAGTGATGGAGGGTGAATGCTCAGGCGATGAATGGGGTGCCAGTCAAGTAGGCTGTTATGTTCTGGATAGTGCTGAGATAATTGAGTATTGTTGGAGCTGCACTCATCCATGCAAGTGGACAGTATTCCATCACACTCCTGACTTGTGCTTTGTACATGGTGGACAGGCATTGGGGAGTCAGAAGGTGAGTTACTCGCCACAGAATTCCCAGCCTCTGACCTGCTCTTGCAGCCATAGTATTTATATCGCTGCTCCAGTTAAGATTCTGGTCAATGGTGACCTCCAGGATGCTGATGGTACGGGATTCAACAATGGTAATTACCATTCAACGTCGAGGTCGGTCATTACCTGGCACTTACATGGCTTGCAGAAGGTGGAAAGGCATTGGGGAGTCTGGAGGTGGGTGAATCATTTACTGAAGAATGTCTAGCCTCTGACCTACTCTTGTAGCCACAGTATTTATCTGGCTGGTCCAGTTAAGTTTCTGGTCAATGATGATCCTCAGGATCTTGATGGGGGATTCTGCAATGTTAATTAAGCGTCAAGGGGAGATGGTCAAACTCTCTCTTGTTGGAGATGGTCATTGCCCGGCACCTGAGTTGTACGAATGTTATTTACTGCTTATCAGCCTGAGCCTAAATGCTGCCCAGGGCTTGTTGTATCGGGTCACGGACTGCTTCATTATCTGAGGAGTTGCAAATGGAACTGAACACTGTGCAATCATCAGCAAACATCCCCAATTCTGACTTGATGATGGAAGAAGGTCATTGATGAATCAGCTGAAGGTGGTTGGGCCTAGGACAGTACACTGAGGAACTTCTGAAGTGATGTCCTGGGGCTGAGATGATTGGTTTCCAATAAACACAACCATTTTCCTTTGTGCTAGGTATGACTCCAACCAGTGGATGCTTTTCCCCAGACTTCCATTGATTTCAATTTCACCACGCGTCCTTGATGCCAAAAATGTTGCCTTGATGTCAAGGGCATGTAACTCTGACTTCACCTGTAGAATTCAACTCTTTGTCCATGATGGACCAAGGATGTACTGAAGAATGTCCAGCCTCTGACCTACTTTTGTAGCCACAGTATTTATGTGACTGGTCCAGTTACGTTTCTGATCAGTGATGATCCCTAGGATCTTGATGGGGGATTCTGCAATGTTAATTTGGATGTAAATATAGGGGGCATGATCAAGAAGTTTTCAGATGACACAAGGATTGGCCGTGTGGTAGATAATGAGGTGGATAGCTGTAGGCTGCAGGAAGATATTGATGTTCTGGTCAGATGGGCAGAAAAGTGGCAAATGGCATTCAGCCCGGAGAAGTGTGAGGTGATGAATTTGGGGAGGTCAAACAATGCAAAGGAATACACAATTAATGGGAAAATACTGAGACATGGAGAGGAAGTGATGCACTTGGGGAGGGCAAATAAAGTGAGGGAATACATAATAAACGGGAGGATATTAAGAGGGGTAGAAGAAGTGAGAGATCTTGGAGTACATGTCCACATGTCCCTAAAGGTGGCAGGACAGGTAGCTAGAGTGGTGAAGAAGGCATACGGAATGCTTTCCTTTACTGGCAGAGGTATAGAATATAAAAGCAGGGATGTAATGCCGGAACTGTACAAAATGCTGGTTAGGCCACAGCTGGAGTATCGTGTACAGTTCTACTCACCACATTACAGGAAGGACATAATTGCTCTGGAGAGAGTACAGAGGAGATTTACAAGAATGTTGCCAAGGCTTGAAAGTTACAGCTATGAAGAAAGATTAGATAGGCCAGGGTTGTTTTCCTTAGACGGAGGAAGCTGAGGGGTGACTTAATTGAGGTGTACAAAATTATGAGGGGCCTAGATAGAGTGGACAGGAAGGACCTATTTCCCCTAGTGGAAAGGTCAATTACCAGGAGGCACAGATTTAAGGTGATTGGTTGAAGGATTAGAGGGGACATGAGGAAAATCTTTTTCGCCCAGAGGGTGGTGGGAGTCCGGAAGTCACTGCCAGGAATGGTGGTGGAGGCAGAAACCCTCAATTCTTTTAAAAGGTATCTGGACATGCACCTGAAGTTCTGTAACCTGCAAGACTACGGACCAGGTGCTGGAAGGTGGGATTAGATTGAGCGGCTAGTTTTTTGCGGCCGGCACGGACATGACAGGCTGAATGGCCTCTTTCTGTGCTGTAATTTTTCTATGGTTCTATGGAAGCGAGGGACCTTGTAGTGAATGTCCACAGATCCCTGAAGGTAGCAGGACAGGTCGATAAGGAGGTTAAGAAGGCAAATGGAATTCTTTCTTTTATTAGCCAAGGTATAGAATACAAGAGCAGGCAGGTTATGCTGAAACTGTATAACGCATTGGTTAGGTCACAACTTGAGTACTGTGTGCAGTTCTGGACGCCTCATTACAGAAAGGATGTAATTGCACTAGAGATGGTACAGAGGAGAATTATGAGGATGTTGCCAGGACTGGAAAAATGCAGGTCTGAGGAAAGATTGGATAGGCTGGGGTTGTTCTCCTTGGAACAGAGAAGACTGAGAGGAGATCTGATTGAAATGTACAAAATTTTAAAGGGCCTGGATAGAGTGGAGGTGAAGGGCCTATTCACCTTAGCAGAGAAGTCAGTGACTAGGGGGTATAGATTTAACGTGATTGGTAGAAAAATTGAGGGGAAGATGAGGAAAAACATTTTCACCCAGAAGGTGGTGGGGGTCTGGAACTCACTGCCTGAAAGTGTAGTTGAGGCAGAAACCCTCAACTCATTCAAAAGGAGTCTGGATATGCACCTCAGGGCTACGGACCAAATGCTGGAAGGTAGGATTAGAATGGGTGGATCGTTTTTTGGTCAGCACAGACACGATGGGCCAAGTGGCCTCTTTCTTAAACTTTCTATGGCTCTATGATTCTAAGTCTGAAGCTCAGTGGTCCAGGCAGAACCCAAACTGAGCATCAGTGAGCAGGCTATTGCTGAGTAAATGCTGCTTCACAGAACTGTTGACGACACCTTCCATCATTTTACTGATTATTGAAAGTAGGCTGATAGGGTAGTAATTGTCCGGATTGGATGTCCTACTTTTTTTTTGTACAGGACATACCTAGTCAATTTTCCACTTTGTCAGGTGTTATAACCAGTGTTATTGCCATACTGGAACAGCTTGGCTGGGGTCATGGATAGTTCTGAAACACAAGTCTTCAGCACTACAGCTGGGATGTTGTCAGAGTCCTAACCTTTGCTGTATCCAGTGTGCTCAACCACTTCTTGATATCATGTGGAGTGAATCGGATTGACTGAATTCTGGCATCTGTGATGGTGAGGCATGATGGAGGAGTCTGGTCTATTTTTTGAGAGGTATGATCCTGTGAGTATGTCTATTTCAGGCCATTGCTTGTCTAGTCTGTGGGACAGTTCTCCAAATTTTGGCCCAAGTCCCCACATGCTACTAAGGAGGACTTGCAGGAACAACTGGACTCGGTGTGCCTTTGTCATGTCTAATGCCTAGGTCGATGCTAGATGGTCTGTTCCGTTTTATTCTTATTAAACTTTTTCGTAGAGGTTTAATGCAATTGAGTGGCTGGCACAGCCATTTCAAACACATTGCTGAAGGTCTGAAGTCACATATAGGTCAGACCAGGTAAAGATGGCAGATTTCCTTCCCAGAAGGACATTTGTGAAGCAGATGGGTTTTTACAACATTCCGTAGTTTCATGGTCACCATTCCTGATACTAGCTTTGTACTCTGGTTTATTAATGAACTGAATTTAAGTTCACCATCTGCTGTGGTGGGATTTGAACACATATCTCCAGATCATTAGTCCATGTCTCTGGTTTACTAATCCAGTAATATAACTAACATGCACTCTACCCGATAGTTGACTACCTCATTCAAAAGACTCCCTAAGTGCTAAGCTTAACTGCTAGCCTAGATTTAAGTGCTCACATCCTTAACTGGTGCTTGAACGCACAATCATCTACCTGACTGGCAACAGTGCAATCACTGAACCAAGTAGACAGGCTCATAACTCATCTTCAGTTAGAATACCGTCAAAAAGACTGCCAATTGGCTCTCAAGAGAGAAAAGATGTAGCTCACATTGATGAGAGTTCTCTGGGGTGAAAAACTCTCGATACCGATCCCACACTTTGAGCAAAGAGCTACACTTGAGATGAGGGAGACAAGGAGGGAAGAAGGAAAGACTTGCATTTGTATAGCACCTTTCATGAACTCAGGATTTTCCAAGATGCTTTAGAGCCAATGAAATACTTTTGATGTGAAGTTAGAGTTGTAACGAAGGAAGGAAAGAAGGAATTAACTTGCATTTATATTGCATTGCAGTGCCAATTCTGACTCACACTGCTTCAAGAATAGCTTCCTGCTGCAGTCACCAGATCAAAGAATTTATGCTTACATCTCTGATCTGAATTAATGCTATGCAACATGAGCAATTTAAGGAGACTCATGCTTGAAAATGTTACATCAGTTATTGAAATGCTGTTTGTAAATTACAATGAAATCATAATCTCCTTCAGAGCTACATTTATCAAAAGACTGTTGCTAACTAACAAACATTAGCTTTTAAAATATTAAAAACATTAATCTACACAATGCCATCATTGATGTTTAAAACTCTATGTATCCATGAGTATTTATTGAAAATTAATAAATCTCCTGTGATGCTGGTCACAAAGCAACTGTGGAGGGAGCAATTCAATGCATCTAATCATTCCACAATACAACACTACAATGGTAAATGTATGGAATTATAAATATGCTTGCTGATCCCCTATGGTGTGGCTCATGGTGAGTTAGACGATATGCTGTTTTATGCTTTGAAATGTCCAAAGTATAATCAGAATCAGTAAGTTACAACGATTTAATAAGTCAAATTTTGTTGTTATTACAGATGCCTGTGTTCATAATATCTTCAGGTTAGAATTGTGTTATAAGGCAAAGAAACTAGCACAAACAGGCTTTCTTAAGTTTAAAGAAGAAAGGTGAAATTTTATTAAACTTAAACTTAGGCCAGAATTTTATGCCACCTCAATGAGCGGGATGGTGGTGGTGGGGGGGGGGGTGGTGAGGAAATGGAGCAGGAGGCTCCGGGAGGCTTTCCCAACCCACTCCCACCTCTGCCGCTCTTTACGAAGTGTGAAGTGGTGGGGGCGAGAAACAGCCCGCCCACCCCAGGCCAATTAAGGCCCTTAAGTGACCACTTAAGGGCCTTCACCCGCCTCCACATGGATTTTACGCGTAGAAAGCGGGCGTCTTAGAGCCGGGAAAAGTCACCTGGGAAAACCAAATGGCTGCCGATCGTCCCAGCAGGGGTGGGGGCCCTGCTCAGGAGGGCCGCCCCCGCTACCCCAACCGCCCCCAGCACCCAACATGCCCCACCCTTCCCCCCAACCGGCCACACTTGCCTCACCGGGGCCCAACCCCCGGCGAGGGAACCAACACTTACCTTTCATCCCGGCTGCACTCGAGGGATATGGGGTTACTTTCCCTTCAGACTCATGAACCTCAAGAGAGAAAAGTCTCCTACAGCAAACAAGGTTTAAGACGAATACTGAGTCCCAATGAAAAGCAAGATCTACCTACAATCAAGGACTCTACAGTGAGCTGTAACAAAAACTCTTCAGATATTGCCTCAAACTCTTCTGCTATATTTCTTCTGCTCTTTTCTGTTTCAATTTGCATGTGTTTATCGCGTATGCATGCTAATGTGGGCACATCATGTATATGTAGGCATCAACCAAATTAGAGTTTAAGTTTAATAAAATTTTGCCTTTCTACTTTAAACCTAAGAAAGCAGGTTTGTGCTGGTTTCTTTGCCTTATAATTGGAAGGCGGTGGACAAGGATTCACCAAAGGGGAGCTAAAAACAGAGTGTGTTTAAAAATAAAACCCTGTTACAGTAAGACCAGATGAAGGCTGAAAGGGAACCCTAGACCTCTTTCTCACCTGGTCAAATCAGAAATTTGGGGGCTACGGTCCTGGATTGACCCACAGACAAACAAGAGAAATTGGAAGTGGGAAGCCAAATTGTTCCCAAGCAAAAAAAGAGCAAGATTTCAATACAGGTTTTCTTGTAGTTGTGTGTGCTTGAATACTGACATGTCTGCAACTGAAGCTAGTAGCTCTCCAAGCCAGGATGAAGTAACTTGGGATAAGTTAAAAGCATTATCCATGGAGTTGAGGAAAATGGCTGAGCAGTGTTGGATCACTGTACGTGCCAATGCTAGAAAGCCTGAACTCCTAAGACTAGTGGCCAACCATTTTTCCCTTGAATCTGAAGAAGCAGAAACAGGGTTAGAAGTAGATCCCGACAGAGTATTGTTAGCAAAGATACAATTGGAACCGAGGAAACTTGAATTTGAGGAGAGGGAGAGAGAAAGAATATTCTGGAAGGAATGCAAAGAGGGATTTGAAGCAGCTTGACTTAACTAGGGGGTGACAGAGTAACCCCAGTGAAAGCATACCCAATATGGAGTAGCATAATTCAGGGTGGGGTACAAAATTGTTAAAACTAGTTCAACTAATTCCAAAATTCAATGAGGAGGATGTAGAAGGATTTTCGTGTCCTTTGAGAAACAGGCAAGACAACTGAAATGGCCAGCTGAGACCTGGCCTCATTTACTACAAAGCAAGCTAACTTGAAATGCCCATGAGGTTGATTCCATGTTGCCAGATGAGAGTTCATCAAATTATGAACTGACAAAAAATGCTATCCTCAGGGCATATGAATTCGTACCCGAAGCCTATCACCAAAAGTTTAGAACCCTCAAGAAGCAAACTAATCAAACTTATCTGGAGTTTGAAAGAAGTAAGCAGCTGGCTTTTGGCCAGTGGCTGAGGGCTCTTAAAGTACAGCTCAGTTATGAGACTCTGAGAGAAGTAATTCTGTTAAGAGGAATTTAGAAACTCTCTCCCACTCTCCATAAAGACCCATGTAGAGGAGCAGTGGGTCCAGAGAGCCCGGCAAGCGTCCATCCTGGCCGATGAGTTTGCTTTAATTTAATAGTCGGTTTCCCAGGGGAGAACCTTTCCTAATCACGCCCACAAATCCGAAAAGGACAAAGGGTGGGAAGGTGATAGGAACCCAAGCAGTACTGGGAGAGAAAGGAAAGCAGGAGACACAGGGGGCCCTCCTCTAGCCAAAAAGGAAGGTGCTGTGAACAACAGTGAGACCCAGAGACCTGTGTGCTTCCATTGTAATAAAGCAGGGCATTTAAAAGCTGACTGATGGAAACGAAAGGGAAAACCTGTAGGGTTAATGAGGGCACACCTGATCCGTGAAGAAGTGAGCCTCATGGAAAGCACAGCAGAACAAGCTGTGGCTTTAACTGCAGTAAGAGTGAGACCCAGGAAGCTTACTACTGAAAGTGCTGGAAAATTTAATAGGATTCCTGAGGGTTATCAGACAATTGGATAAATGTTGCATTAAATTATGGTGTAGGTTTTCATCTTCACCACCAGCCAGGACTGGGGACAAGGTCAGAACAGGTGTCAGTCGCTGGAGGGTGAGGTTGCACACAAGTTCTGCTGCAAAGGACACTGATGAGCAATTTGCTGGAACAGCATGTAGAAGAACGCTGATGGGAATGCATAATAAAAAACATATTTGGGAAACTTGCCAGAAGGACTGCTGTCAATGTGAAGGAGTCCAGCAACAACCTGGTACAGGGCTTTGGTCAGAGCTTGGAGCCCATCCTTTCCACCATGGAAGTGGTGGCCAAATCCATTAGCACCCTTGTGGACCTAACCATGATGTCGTGCCTGATGGCCATTTTCGTAGTTTCCATGCCGCACAAGCAGAAGCCACCTGACGTCTGGCTGCAGCAGTGGAAACTCAGACTGAAGTCATCCTGGGTCAGCTTGCTGCATTGGAACCTCAGATTGCTCTCATTTGAGCTCAGACTGCTCTCATGCAACCTCAGCTTGCTGCCACGCAAACTCAGAACGCTGTCATCATAGTTGCAGATACCCTAGTTTAAAGGGGCTTGTAAGGTGTCACAGCACTCCAGCAATCTGTCCTCCAACAGATTACAAGGATTGATGAGATGCTGCGCTGGGGGAGTGGCAGTTACTCCATGGAGCACAAACCTGCTGCCCTCTCCCAGGATTACAGCATTCATCTTCCCACCACTGCCACTTCACTAGTGCCCTTGAAGTTGTCTGTCATCCAGCCATCCCAAGTTAACTGGATATTAATTGCATTTAAGTGTATGTATACAGCTGGTGGTAATGAACTGGTGATTTATTTATGCTCTGTTAAATAGGAACAGATTGAAACTGTGGTGGTTAGGTTACGAGGTGTATGTTATGTATATCTATGTAAATAGATAAAAGTGTGTAAAGATTGGCTCCAATCCTATCCTTCACCACCAGGCTTTCTGAAATTTAGCTTGGTAGCAGAGGATGGTTGTGTAAAGGTGAAAGTTGGAAATTAAGAAAGCAAAATTCAGACATAAAACTAAAATCTTAATGGGTAATGTGGAAGATGGCAGAAAGCAAGTGTAAATTGTTGGGGCAGGATTACCCTCTGATGTTCTTGGGAGTCAGAACCATATGACCAGTGAAAGAATGAAGTGGATTTGAGGGCATAAGTACATCCCTACTGAAGAGGAAACAAGGTATGGTCTTGGCATTGTCCCTTCCTACAGGAAATAAAATCAGAAGTATTTTGTGAGATGGATGCCTGCCAGTTAAATAGTGTTGAATGTTTGGACATTCTATTAGAGTTCCTGGATGAAATCTGCAAGAAAGGTGATCTGTTAAATGCCTATGAGGCAAGATCAGAATTTGATAGATTTTGGGAAACAGTTGGTCATTCTATGGAAGAATATACATGGACTTTAAGAGATTGTGTAAAAGGTTGGTGAAATTCATGTTGGGGATCCCTGGATCAGTACTAGCATTTAAATTACTGGATTGTGCTAAGGTGTCTCATTTGGACAGGCTACTGGTTCTAATTGGTGTTTGGTTCTCGGAGGAGACACTGTTGGATCAGATGTCTGCTGCCTTAAAAAATTCCTCGGGTAACAGTCATTCCCTTTAGCCTTCATGGAACAAGTGAGACATTCTGCCGTGACACAAAGAATAGAAGACTCAATAGTTGCCAGATTTCAAAATAGTCCATAAACTGGATTCAGGTGTCAATACAATGGAAGAGTTAAAGGCAGGCAGAATGAAGATGAAGACATCTTTTACAGATCTGGCTAGATACAGCTGAAGACAGAATTGGAACAGCAATAATAGGCAAAGGAATCCCAGAACTTCCCAAGGAAAGTTAATAGGTGCTTCAACTGATGAAATACTGTAAAAAAAATTTAGATGACCAACTAGACTGCAAGTTGACAACTACCTTGGCATAGGCATTTCATGCAAAGAATTCACTTCAAATGGTTGGAGGGTTAGTCCCTATCAATTAGTCTATGGGCGAAATCTCAAATTGCCTTCAGTTCTGTGTGATTGTCCTCCTGCGCGAGAAAGTACTAGAATTAGTTTTTCTGCACATTTGAATGCTTCACATGCAGGGAGACAGGCTTTTATCAGGGCTGAGGTCTCTAAGAAAATCTGGAAAGCTCTGAGGCATCGTATAAGACCATCTGAGACACACTTCAATACAGGAGATTTAGTATACTATAAGAGAGTCATAGGGGATGGAAAGGCCCTGATAAGGTTATAGGTCATGATGTTCAGACAGTACTTATCAAACATGGTAATAAAATTGTTAAGGCTCATTCCTCAAGGTTAATCAAAACTAATTACAAAAGCTCAGACTCTGAGCAGCTGATAGCAGTAAATGAGGCATCCTGTACTTGAAATGCTCATTTCTTTTGTGATGAGGGTCCTGAGGAACAGAATCCCAGTAGATCAAAGGCTGGAGAATGTTAATGTGAGTGATCATGACACACGAAAGGGCTATCACATCCACAGGCTAATTACCTCGAGTAGGTACTCGGGTGAGGTATATTCTAGAAGGGTCTAATGAATGGAAGGATGCGCCATTTTTGTGAAATATTGGAAAAGCTATTGGCAAGTGTGAATATTGATTGAATGGTCAGGATGATGGTCAAGAAATGAGGTCCATGGACTGGCAGAATGGGGGGAAAGAGTGGAAAGTAAGGAGGCGCAGTGCAAGTTCTGATTGTGAGTCCGGAAGTGATTCTTGCACCAGAAATCAATCACGAAAGGGTCTTCAATAGTGCAAGAGGGAGATCTCACAGTAGACATAAATGTGTAAGTAGAGGTTGTAGCTTGAATAGATTAGATGATGAAACAAAGGCAAAAGAATAGTCTTGTAACCTGGTCCTGCTCTGAGGTTGCAGTTATGGCTGCAGTTGATGGCAGATTTCAGTGAGAACATCCTTACTGCACAGGAGACATTTCGCACATTGTTCCTCAGTGAGAGTCAGGCAGGAGAATTGCTTCCTGAACATGCCAGGTGGATGTTGCCTCCTGCTGAGAGTCTTTCTCTGCTTCCTCTTCCTCCCTCTTCCAGCAGCTTGTCCCGTTCTGTGTTAGCTCCACTCATTCTCCCTGTCATGCTTTAGTCCATATTACTGCACCCGTGTCAGCAGATCAAGTGTTTTGTGCAGAGTCCTTGAAGTCAGGACAAAGTCCTTCAGCATGTGCCACACCACTCCCTGTGGACTTGAGCAACTTTAAACAACTCTGGAAACCACCAAACATTTTTACAATCACAGCAAGTCCTAGTAGAAATTAATCTGCACTTTGGCTGCAGTTTGTACCATCTAAAAATGGTACACACCATTGCAGCTACTCACCAAGATTTCTGAGACAGCACCTTCCAAACCATAACCGTTACTGCCAGTAAGAATAAAGGCAGTTGGCAAATGGAAAACCACCACGTTTCCCTCCAAGTCAAACACCATAATGACTTGGAACATTTTTTTATTCTTTCTTGGGATGTAAGTGTCCTGGCAAGGCGAGCATTTATTGCCCATCCCTAATTGCCCTTGAGAAAGTGGTGGTGAGCTGCCTTCTTGAACAGCTGCAGCTCATCTGATGTAGATACACTCACAGCACTGTTAGGGAGGGAGTTCCAGGTTTTTAATCCAGCGACAGTGAAGGAACGGCGATATAGTTCCAAGTAAGGATGGTGTGTGGCTTGGAGGGGAACTTGCAAGTGGTGGTGTTCCTATGTGTCTGCTGCCCTTGTCCTTCTTGGTGGAAGAGGTCACTGGTTTGGACGGTGCTGTCGAAGGAACCTTGGCGAGTTGCTGCAGTGCATCTTGTAGATGGTACACATTGCTGTCACTGTGGAGGGAGTAAATGTTTAAGGTGGTGAATGGGGTGCTAATCAAGCAGGCTGCTTTGTCCTGGATGGTGTCGAGTTTCTTGAGTGTGGTTAGAGCTGCACCCATCCAGGCAAGTGGAGAGTATTCCATCACACTCCTGACTTGTGTCTTGTAGATGGTGGACAGGCTTTGGGGAATCAGGAGATAAGTTACTCGCTGCAGAATTCCCAGCCTCTGACCTGCTCTTGTAGCCACAGTATTTATATGGCTGGTATAGTTAAGTTTCTGGTCAATGGCAGCCCCCAGGATGTTGATAGTGGGGGATTCAGCGATGGTAATGCCCTAAATAAAAGCAAGATACTGAAGATGCTGGAAATCTGAAATAAAAACAAGAAATGCTGGAAATACTCAGCAGATCTGGCAGCATCTGTGGAGAGAGAAGTAGAGTTAATGTTTCAGGTCAGTGACCCTTCATCAGAACGCATTCAAGGGGCCTATCAGTGGTTCAAGGAGGTGGCTCACCATTACCTTCTCACAGGCAATTAGAGATGGGAAATAAATGCTGGCCTTGCCAGCAATGCCCACATCCTTTGAACATAAAGTCAGTAACTAACCTGAATGTAGTTGATGATCCCTTTAACTGGTGGGGGGATCCTGCCTGTTGCTGCACACAACTGGACACATGGAATTTCCCTAATAGTCAATATAGTCACTATTTAGGTAGAAATTGGCTGTTAGCTATGTAAGGTTGAGATAGGGCATTAGCTGGAATGTTACACTCCAAAATGGCACTACTGGTGTCATATCAGTGTTGACTGATGTCATGATATGCCTACAATGTGCATTGTTAGGGAGGACAAGCCCTGTACACCCGCACCACCCTCACCAAAATGACATCCAGCGCGACTTACATCAGCAAGGTGTGCACCTGCCACTGTTGCCATTTTGGTGGCAAAGCAGCACTCCTCGCGCCAAAAAAACGAGTACTAAGGAGCCAAATTTCATGGCCAATATATTTTCCCGGTAGCCCATTGGGGAGAGGATGGGGGACCACTTACAATTTTTACAATTAAAGTTTGTTTTGATATTTTGTTTTCAGCTATTACAGCATTCAAGTCTTGGTAGTCTGGTCAGTTGCCTTTGGGGCAGTGGAGTGGGGTAGAGGGGTTGGAGGGGTGAGGGGAGAGGTTGAAATCATTCTCACAGGTATTGCAGCCAACTGCAGCACAAAGATACAATATGAGAAGTCACACCAGATGTACTGCTACTGCTGCTATTTTAGATATCATGCCAGTTATACAGTATATTTTGGTCATTGCTTTGCAGGAAAACAAATGGTACATTGTAATTTCAGCCAAACTGTCTTTGGAATTCCTTTAAACTTTAAATTATAGCAACTGTACACTTGGCATTTCTCTAATAATCAATGTGATCACTATTTGGGTTTTGTAGCTACGTTGGGGTAGAAATTGGTTGTCACTGTGTCATTGCTCTAATCTGTGGAAAATGGAAGCAATATTGACTAATTTCAGGGGGCTATGTCCAGTGCCCCAAGAATGCCTGAAATATATCCGATTCCATGTTAGTCTCAAAGAACATTCAGGTGTCACCAGTAGTTGCGTTAAGCAAGAGATAGGCCCCTTGAATAGGCTGCTAAGGTGTTGAACCCTTGTTTAAGAACAGGCTAGTGAATTTGATCAGTGCTGAGTTCAATTTCCTGGCTGTTAATGTTGCCTAAAAATAAGCACCTTTTATTAAACATATTGTTATGTGTTATGTTATAAATCAATAACAGCCTTGAGGAGGAATTGAATCAATAACAGCCTTGAGGAGGAATAATATGCTAAATGAATCATCAAACAAGGCCATATGGGTGGAGCTCAGAAATAAAAAAGGGGCAGCCACACTAGTAGGAGTGTACTATAGACCCCCAAATAGTGAGAGAAAGGTAGAAGAACAAATAGGTAGGCAAATTTCTGAGTGCAAAAACTATAGGGCAATAATAGTTGGGGATTTCAACTACCCCATTATCAACTGGGATGCAAACAGTGTGAAGGGCACAGAGGGCACAAAATTCTTGAACTGCATTCAAGAGAACCTTTGTAGCCAGCATGTAACAAGCCCAATGAGAGGGTGCGCAATTCTAGATTTAGTCTTCTGTAATAAAGCTGGGCAAGTGGAGGAAGTAACAGCGGGTGACCATTTTGGAGATAGTGACCATAATACTAATAATAATAAGCTTTAGCATAATCATGGAAATTAGCAAGAAAAAAAGGAGTAAAAGTGCAAAATTGGGGGAAGGCAACTTTTAAGAAACTGAAAGGTGACCTGGCAAAAGTGGACTAGATATAGCTACTTGAGGGAAAATCATTGACAAACCAGTGGGAAGCATTCAAAAGTGATATGCTACAGCACAGTGTAGGCATTTCCCCACTAAGATAAAGGGTGGTATGGCCAAATCTGGAGCCCACTGGTTATCTCGAAGCTTACAGGGTAAGTTAAAGCAGAAAAAGAAAGCTTATGACGATCACAAAAATCTTAATACTTAAGAAAGCCGAAAAGGAGTATAGAAAGTGCAGGGGTGAAGTAAAAAATGAAATTAGAAAAGCAAAGAGAGGACATGAAAAATTATTGGCAAGTAAAATCAAAGAAAACCCGAAGATGTTTTATCAGTACATTAAGAGCAAAAGGATAACCACGGAAAGGGTAGGGTCCATCACAGGTGTACAAGGGAGCTTATGCCTAGATGCAGAAGATATGGGCAGGGTTCTTAATGAGATTTTTGTCTCTATCTACACAAAGGAGAGGGTTGATGGAGACATTGTAGTTAAAGAGGAAGAGTGTGAAATATTAGATACGATAAGCATAATCAGAGAGGAAGTACGAGAGGGTCTGACATCCTTGAAAATTGATAAATCGCCAGGGCCGGATAGACTGCACCCCAGGTTGTTAAAGAAGCCAGGGAGGAAATAGCAGATGCGCTGAGGACCATCTTCAAATCCTCACTGGATACAGGAGAGCTACCAGACGATTGGAGGTCAGTGAACATTGTACCATTGTTTAAAAAGGGTGCGAGGGATAGGCCAAATAATTATAGGCCGGTCAGTCTGACCTCGGTGGTGGGTAAATTGTTAGAATCTATTCTGAGGGGTAGGATAAACTGCCACTTAGAAAAACACGGATTGATCGGGGATAATCAGCATGGATTTGTTAAGGGAAGGTCATGTCTCACTAAATTAATTGAGTTTTTTGAAGTAACAAGAAGGGCATTAGTCATTGGGGGCTCCATAGTTAGGGGAACAGATAGGAGGTTCTGTGGGAACGAGAGAGACTCACGGTTGGTATGTTGCCTCCCAGGTGCCAGGGTTCGTGATGTCTAGGATCGTGTTTTTGAGATCCTTAAGGGGGAGGGGGATCAGCCCCAAGTCGTGGTCCACATAGGCACCAACGACATAGGTAGGAAGAGAGATGGGGATTTAAGACAGAAATTCAGGGAGCTAGGGTGGAAGCTTAGAGCGAGAACAAACAGAGTTGTTATCTCTGGGTTGTTGCCCGTGCCACGTGATAGCGAAGCGAGGAATAGGCAGAGAGAGGAGTTGAACACGTGGCTGCAGGGATGGTGCAGGAGGGAGGGTTTTGGTTTCCTGGATAATTGGGGCTCTTTCTGGGGTAGGTGGGACCTCTACAAACAGGATGGTCTTCACCTGAACCAGAGGGGTACCAATATCCTGGGGGGGAGATTTGCTAGTGCTCTTCGGGGGGGTTTAAACTAATTCAGCAGGGGAATGGGAACCTAAAATGTAGTGCCAGTGTACAGGATGTTGAGAGTAGTGAGGTCAGGGATAAGGTTACAAGGACGCAAGAGGGCACTGGCAAGCAAGACCTGGTTTAAAGTGTGTCTACTTCAACGCCAGGAGCATCCGGAATAAGGTGGTAAGTGACATACTCCAATCACAAACAAGAATCTTAAAGCCAATTACGTAGGTATGAGGGGAGAACTGGCCAAGATAAATTGGGTAAATAGACTAAAATGAGGTTGTTTTCGTTAGAGAGAAGGAGGAGGAGAGGTGACTTAATAGAGACATATAAGATAATCAGAGGGCTGGATAGGGTGGATAGTGAGAGTCTTTTTCCTCGGATGGTGATGGCAAACACGAGGGGACATAGCTTTAAGTTGAGGGGTGATAGATATAGGACAGATGTCAGAGGTAATTTCTTTACTCAGAGAGTAGTAGGGGCGTGGAACGCCCTGACTGCAACAGTAGTAGACTCTCCAACTTTAAGGGCATTTAAGTGATCATTGGATAGACATATGGATGAAAATGGAATAGTGTAGGTCAGATGGTTTCACAGGTCGGCGCAACATCGAGGGCCGAAGAGCCTGCACTGCGCTGTAATGTTCTATGAATGGATGTTGCAGGTTCCGGGATTTAGATGTTTCAGTAAGAACAGAGAAGATGGTAAAAGAGGGGGGGGGTGTGGCATTGTTAATCAAGGAGAGTATTACAGCGGCAGAAAGGACGTTTGAGGACTCGTCTACGGAGGTAGTATGGGCCGAGGTGAGAAACAGGAGAGGTGAGGTCACCCTGTTGGGAGTCTTTTATAGACCTCCAAATAGTTCCAGAGATGTAGAGGAAAGGATAGCGAAGATGATTCTCGACAGGGGCGAGAGTAACAGGGTAGTTGTTATGGGGGACTTTAACTTTCCAAATATCGACTGGAAATACTATAGTTCGAGTACTTTAGATGGGTCCGTTTTTGTCCAGTGTGTGCAGGAGTGTTTTCTGACACAGTATGTAGACAGGCCAACCAGGGGCGATGCCACATTGGATTTGGTACTGGGTAATGAACCCGGCCAGGTGTTAGATTTAGATGTAGGTGAGCACTTTGGTGATAGCGATCACAATTCGGTTAAGTTTACCTTAGCAATGGGCAGGGACAGGTATATACCGCAGGGCAAAAATTATAGCTGGGGGAAAGGAAATTATGATGCGATTAGGCAAGATTTAGGATGCATAGGATGGGGAAGGAAACTGCAGGGGATGGGAACAATCGAAATGTGGAGCTTATTCAAGGAGCAGCTACTGCGTGTCCTTGATAAGTATGTACCTGTCAGGCAGGGAGGAAGTTGTCGAGCGAGGGAGCCGTGGTTTACTAAAGAAGTTGAAGCGCTTGTCAAGAGGAAGAAGAAGGCTTATGTTAGGATGAGACGTGAAGGCTCAGTTAGGGCGCTTGAGAGTTACAAGCTAGCCAGGAAGGATCTAAAGGGAGAGCTAAGAAGAGCAAGGAGAGGACACGAGAAGTCATTGGCGGATAGGATCAGGGAAAACCCTAAGGCTTTCTATAGGTATATCAGGAATAAAAGAATGACTAGAGTTAGATTAGGGCCAATCAAGGATAGTAGTGGGAAGTTGTGTGTGGAATCAGAGGAGATAGGGGAAGTGTTAAATGAATATTTTGCGTCAGTATTTACAGTACAGAAAGAAAATGTTGTCGAGGAGAATACTGAGATTCAGGCTACTAGGCTAGATGGGATTGAGGTTCACAAGGAGGAGGTGTTATCAATTTTGGAAAGTGTGAAATAAGTCCCCTGGGCCAGATGGGATTTATCCTAGGATTCTCTGGGAAGCTAGGGAGGAGATTGCAGAGCCTTTGTCCTTGATCTTTATGTCATCATTGTCGACAGGAATAGTGCCGGAAGACTGGAGGATAGCAAATGTTGTCCCCTTGTTCAAGAAGGGGAGTAGAGACAGCCCTGGTAATTATAGACCTGTGAGCCTTACTTCGGTTGTGGGTAAAATGTTGGAAAAGGTTATAAGAGACAGGATTTATAATCATCTAGAAAAGAATAAGTTCATTAGCGATAGTCAGCACGGTTTTGTGACGGGTAGGTCGTGCATCACAAACCTTATTGAGTTTTTCGAGAAGGTGACCAAACAGGTGGATGAGGGTAAAGCAGTGGATGTGGTCTATATGGATTTCAGTAAGGCGTTTGATAAGGTTCCCCATGGTAGGCTATTGCAGAAAATACGGAAGTATGGGGTTGAAGGTGATTTAGAGCTTTGGATCAGAAATTGGCTAGCTGAAAGAAGACAGAGGGTGGTGGTTGATGGCAAATGTTCATCCTGGAGTTTAGTTACTAGTGGTGTACCGCAAGGATCTGTTTTGGGGCCACTGCTGTTTGTCATTTTTATAAATGACCTGGAAGAGGGTGTGGAAGGGTGGGTTAGTAAATTTACGGATGACACGAAGGTCGGTGGAGTTGTGGATAGTGCCGAAGGATGTTGTAGGGTACAGAGGGACATAGATAGGCTGCAGAGCTGGGCTGAGAGATGGCAAATGGAGTTTAATGCGGAAAAGTGCGAGGTGATTCACTTTGGAAGGAGTAACAGGAATGCAGAGTACTGGGCTAATGGGAAGATTCTTGTAGTGTAGATGAACAGAGAGATCTTGGTGTCCAGGTGCATAAATCCCTGAAGGTTGCTACCCAGGTTAATAGGGCTGTTAAGAAGGCATATGGTGTGTTAGCTTTTATTAGTAGGGGGATCGAGTTTCGGAGCCACGAGGTCATGCTGCAGCTGTACAAAACTCTGGTGAGACCGCACCTGGCGTATTGCGTGCAGTTCTGGTCACCGCATTATAGGAAGGATGTGGAAGCTATGGAAAGGGTGCAGAGGAGATTTACTAGGATGTTGCCTGGTATGGAGGGAAGGTCTTACGAGGAAAGGCTGAGGGACTTGAGGTTGTTTTCGTTGGAGAGAAGGAGGAGGCGAGGTGACTTAATAGAGACATATAAGATAATCAGAGGGTTAGATAGGGTGGATAGTGAGAGTCTTTTTCTTCGGATGGTGATGGCAAACACGAGGGGACATAGCTTTAAGTTGAGGGGTGATAGATATAGGACAGATGTCAGAGGTAGTTTCTTTAATCAGAGAGTAGTAGGGGCGTGGAACGCCCTGCCTGCAACAGTAGTAGACTCGCCAACTTTAAGGGCATTTAAGTGGTCATTGGATAGACATATGGATGAAAATGGAATAGTGTAGGTCAGATGGTTTCACTGGTCGGCGCAACATCGAGGGCCGAAGGGCCTGTACTGCGCTGTAATGTTCTAATTCTAAAAAAAAAGGATTGATGAGGGTATTGCAGTGGGTGTAGTCTACATGGACTTTAGTAAGGCATTTGACAAGGTCCCACATGGCAGGCTGGTCAGTAAAATGAATGCCCATGGGATATAGGGCAATGTGGCAGGTTGGATCCAGAGTTGGCTTAGGGACTGGAAACAAAGGGTAGTAGTCGACAGATATTTTTGTGAATGGAAAGCTGTTTCCAGTGGCGTTCCACAGGGCTCAGTGTTGGGTCCCTTGCTGTTTGTGGTATATATTAATGATTTGGACTTAAATGTGGGAGGCATGATTGGGAAATTTGCTGATGACACAAAAATTGATCGTGTAGTTGATAGTGAAGAGGATAGCAGTAGACTCCAGAATGATATCAATGGTTTGGTTGAGTGGGCGGAAAAGTGGCAAATGGAATTCAATCCAGAGAAGTGTGAGGTAATGCATTTGTGGAGGACAAATAAAGCGAGGGAATACACAATAAATGGGAGGATATTGAGAGGGGTAGAAGAAGTGAGAGACCTTGGTGTGTACATCCACAGGTCCCTGAAGGTGGCAGGACAGGTAGATAAAGTGGTAAAGAAGGCATATGGAATGTTTTTGAGGTATAGAATTCAAAAGCAGGGATGTAATGCTGGAACTGTATAAAACGCTGGTCAGGTCACAGTTGGAGTATTGCATACATTTCTGGTCACCACATTACAGAAAGGACATAATTGCTCTGGAGAAAGTACAGAAGAGATTTACAAGACTGTTGCCAGAGTTTGAAAGTTGGATCTATTTCCACTAGTGGAGAGGTTAACTACCAGAGGGCACAGATTTAAGGTGATTCATAGAAGGATTATAGAGGACATGAGGAAAAACCTTTTCCCCCAGAGGGTGGTGGGTGCCTGGAATTCACTGGATAGTCAGAAGCTTTTTCCCAGGGTGGAAGAGTCAGTTACTAAGGGGCATAGGTTTCAGGTGCGAGGGGCAAAGTTTAGAGCTGATGTGCGAGGCAAGTTCTTTACACAGAGGGTGCTGAGTGCCTGGAACTTGCTGCCGGAGGAGGTGGTGGAAGCAGGTACGATAGCGACGTTTCAGAGGCATCTTGACAAATACATGAATAGGATGGGAATAGAGGGATACGGTCCCCAGAAGTGCAGAAGGTTTTAGTTTAGGCAGGCATCAAGATCGGCGCAGGCTTGGAGGGCCGAATGGCCTGTTCCTGGGCTGTACTGTTCTTTGATCTTTGTACGGTGGTGGCCGCAGAAACCCTTAATTCTTTTAAAAAGTACCTGGACATGCACCTGAAGCGCTGCAAGGCTATGGACCAGGTGCCAGAAGGTGGATTTGACTGGGCGGCTAGTTTCTAATTATTTTCTTCTCGGCCGGCACATAAATGACTGGCTGAATGGCCTCCTTCTGTGCTGTAATTTTTCTATGGTTCTATGTGGAGCTGAGGAGAGTGAGAGTGCCCTCATGACTCCAAGCATCTTTGAAGGCCATTGCCAATCCACGATCAACACCTCCTCACCAAACTCCCCGCCCCTAGGACCCATCTGACCGCCACAGATGAAGAGGCACCCAACTCAAATTCATTCTGACTAAACCAGCAAGCTGCCTCTCGTGGCCCTGCTGGCATCTGCAGCGCAAAGGAAACATGCTGATAAGACCTGAAGCCCAATTTCGGGTGAGCCTTGGCACTCCAGTTTCTCGGGCCCATGTCCAACAGGCTATCTATTTCAGCCCCAGAAACAGGCTAAAACTAATAATATTTCATTTCTTTTTTGTTTTGTATCTCAACTAAATTTTTATTCTTACAAGTTATTCAAGTAAAACGTTTGAGATAATATTCAATGGTAATTCTTTGGTTTCCCCAATTCCACCACATACTCACACTGGATTGCTGCAATGCCTCTCCGCTGCTTGAACCCCTGCTCCACATGTGCGTGTGCAATGTGACCAGGAACTCCAGGTGTTCCATCCTCCATTCACAGTTTCTGGACGATTTCCGACTGTTACACACTCGCCACTAAAACACCACTGAAACATAAAGTGATTTGCCTTGTTACAGCAAAGGCAAGCAAGTTTTTCTGCTACATTTCCTCATGGAAGCTTGACACCATCCAGGACAAAGTAGCCCACTTGATTGGCACCCCATCCATCACCTTAAACATTCAGTCCCTCCACCACAAGCCACATGGCACCAATGTGTACCATCCACAAGATGCATTGTAGCAACTCGCCAAGGCTCTGCAGCTGAGAGCCTGAGTCCCCAAAGCTGCCAGGGTTAAGGACATCTCTTCAGGGCTGAAGAGGAACTTGGGAGTGGGAAGGATGGATCCAGCTGCCATTGTTCATATGGGTACCAACGACATAGGTAGGACTAAGAAAGAGCTTCTTCTCAGGGAGTATAAGAACAAAGAACAAAGAACAGTACAGCACAGGAACAGGCCATTCAGCCCTCCAAGCCTGCGCCGATCTTGATGCCTGTCTAAACTAACACCTTCTGCACTTCCGAGGCCCATATCCCTCTATTCCCTTCTTATTCATATATTTGTCAAGATGTCTCTTAAACGTCGATATCGTATCTGCTTCCACCACCTCACCTGGCAGCAAGTTCCAGGCACTCACCACCCTCTGTGTAAAAAACTTGCCTTGCACATCCCCTCTAAACTTTGCCCCTCGCACCTTAAACCTATGTCCCCTAGTAACTGACTCTTCTACCCTGGGAAAAAGCTTCTGACTATCCATTCTGTCCATGCCGCTCATAACTTTGTAAACCTCTATCATGTCGCCCCTCCACCTCCGTCGTTCCAGTGAAAACAATCCGAGTTTTTCCAACCTCTCCTCATAGCTAATGCCCTCCAGACCAGGCAACATCCTGGTAAACCTCCTCTGTACCCTCTCCAAAGCTTCCACGTCCTAAGCAGCTTAATGAAAAAGCAGAACCACAAAGGTAATAATCTCTGGATTACAACTGAGCCACAAGCAAATAGGCATAGGGTAAATAAGATCAGAGAGTTGAATGCGTGGCTCAAAGATGGGTGTGGAAGAAATGGGTTTCAAGTCATGGGGCACTGGCAGAAGTACTGGGGAATGAGGGAGCTGTATCGTTGGGATGGCCTTCACCTGGATCACACTGGAACCAGTGTCCTGGTGTATCATATAACTAGGGCTGTAGGGAGGGCTTTAAATTAAATAGTGGTGGGGTAGGTTCCGGTGAGGGGAAATTAAAAAAGTTAACAAGAAAGAGCAAGGCAATAGTGCAGGGTAGCAATATGGGTAATGATAACCAGAGTGTGAAAGGAAGGAACAGAGCATACAAACATAAGAGTGCACCAGTAAATAAGGTCAGAGTGGGGAAAAATGGTAAAAAGACAGAATTAACTGCTCTTTATCTGAATGCATGCAGATTTGTAACAAGATGGATGAAATCATAGCACAAATAGAAATAAATGGATATGTTGTGATAGCCATTACAGAGATGTAGTTGCAAGGTGATCAAGGCTGGGAACTAAATATTCAAGGGTATTTGACATTTTTGAAGGATAGGAAGAAAGGAAAAGGAGTTGGAGTAGCTCTGTTAATAAAGGATGAGATCGGTACAGTAGTGAGAAATGATCTTGGCTCAGAAGATCAAGATATAGAATCAGTTTGGGTGGAGATAAGAAATAGCAAAGTAAACAAGTCACTGGTGGGAGTAGTTTATAGGCCCCCTAACAGTAGCTACATTGTGGTACAGAATATAAATCAAGAAATAATGGGGCTTGTAGGAAAGTACTGCAATAATTGTGGGAAATTTTAATCTTCATATAGATTGGACTAATCAAATTTACAAAGGTAGCCTGGAGGATGAGCTCATAGAGTGTATTAGGGACAGATTCTCAGTACAATACATTCTGGAACCAACTCAGGAGCAGACTATTAGAACTGGTAATGTGTAATGAGGCAGGATTAATAAATTACCTCATAGTAATGGATCCTCTCAGAAAGAGTGATCATAACATGATAGATTTTCACATTCAGTTTGAGGGTGTGAAATGTGTGTCTCAAACTAGTGTCTTAAACTTAAATAAGGGCAATTGCAAAGGTATGCAAACAGAGTTTGCTAAAGTGGACTGGGAAAATAAGTTAAAAGATAAGACAGGAGAGAAACAGTGGCTGATATTTAAAGAGATACTTCAAACTCTCAAGAAAGATATATTCCATTATGAAAGAAGGACTCTACCAGAAGGATGCACTCTCTGTGGCTAACTAAGGAAGTTAAGGATGGTACCAATTTGAAAGAAAAGGCATACAATGCTGCAAAGATTACTGGTAGGCCAGAAGATGGGAAAAACTTTAGAAACCAGCAGAGGATGACTAAAAAAAGAGCGAAAAATCAGAGTATGAGAGTAAACTATCAAGAAATATAAAAACAGACAGTAAAAACTTCTACAAATATGCAAAAAGGAAGACAGTAGCTAAAGTAAGCACTGGTACCTTAGAAACCAGTGTAATTAATAATGGGAAACAAGGAAATGGGAGAGACTTTCAACAAGCATTATGTATCTGTCTTCACAGTAGAAGATACAAAAAGCATCCCAAGAATAGTACAAAATCAGGAGGCAAAAGGGAGGGAGGAATGCTAAACAATCACTATCACTGCAGAAAAACTGGAAAACTAATGGGACTAAAGGTTGACAAGTTCCCTGGACCTGATGGCCTGCATCCTAGGGTCTTAAAATAAGTGGCTGCAGAGATAGTAGAATGCATTAGTTGTAATCTTCCAAACTTCCTAGATTCTGGAAAGGTCCCAGCAGATTGGAAAAGCGCAAATGTAACACCCCTATTCAAGAAAGGAGGAAGACAGAAAGAGGGAATCTATAGGCCAGTTAACCTAACATCCGTCATTGGGAAAATGCTAGAACCCATTATTAGAGTAATAGAGTCATTTTATGGCACAGAAGGAGGCCATTCGGCCTATTGAATCCATGCCAGCTCTCTGCAGAGCAATCCAGTCAGTCCCATTCACCCACTTGATCCCCATAGCCCTGCAAGTTTATTTCCTTCAAGTGCCCATCCAATTCTTTTTGAAATCCTTGATTGTCTCTGCTTCAACCACCCTTGTGGGCAGTGAATTCCAGGTCATTACCACTTGCTGTGTGAAAAAGTTCTTCCTCACATTCCTCCTGCATCTCTTGCCCAAAACCTTCAATCTGTGTCCCCTAGCCCTTGCATCACCAGCTAATGGGAACAGTTTTTTCTTGTCTAACTTGCCTAAGCCTGCCACAATCTTGTACACCTCTATCAAATCTCCCCTCAATCTCTGTTGCTCCAGGGAGAACAACCCCAGCTTTTCCAACCTACACTTGTAAATAAAAACCCCCATCCCTGCAACCATTCTGGTAAATCTCCTCTGCACCCTCTCAAGGACCCTCACATCTTTCCTAAAGTGTGGTGACCAGAGCTGGACGCACTGCACTCGTTGTGGCCTAACCAGAGCTTAAGAAAGGTTCATCATAACTTCGCTGCTTTTGTACTCAATGCCTCTATTTATGAAGCCCAAGATCCTATATGTTTTGCTAACTGTTCTCTCATTATGCCCTGCCACCTTCAAAGATCGATGCACATGTACCCCCAGATCCCTCTGTTCCTGCACATTCTTTAGAACTGTGCCATTAAGTCTGTATTGCCTCACCCTATCCTTTCTGCCAAAATGCATCACCTCACACTTGTCTGTATTAAATTTCATCTGCCACTTGTCTGCCCATTCTGCAAGCCTATCTATGTCCTGTTGCAGGCGATCCGTATCATCCTCAATGTTTTCCATTCCTCCAAGTTTGGTATCTTTGGCAAATTTTGAAATTCTACTCTGTATTCCAAGATCCAAGTCATTTATATATAGCAAAAAAGGCAGTAGTCCGAGTACTGACCCTTGGGGAACACCACTGTCTACCATCTTCCAGCCTGAAAAATAATCATATACCACAACTTGCTGTTTTCTGTCCTTAAGCCAATTTTTTTTATCCAATTGAACAGTGACCCTCCTATTCCATGAGTCTCAATTGTGTTAACCAGCCTTTTATGTACCACTTTATCAAATACTTTCCTAAAATCCATATAGACAACGTCCACCACATTCCCTTCATCAACCTTCTCTGTTACCTCATCAAAAAATTCAATTAGATTAGTCAAGCATGATCTGTCTTTTACAAATCCATGCCGGCTACCCTTAATGAACTCAAAACTCTCCAAGTGCCTGTTGATTTTTTTCTTTCCTGATTATTGTTTCTAAAACCACACCCACCACTGATGCTAAACTAAACTGCCCTATTGTTTTTGCACTTCTCAGAACCTTAGGCTTTTCAGCATAGAAAGATGTCTGAGAGATGATGGCTCGTAATTTACCATCAAAGTAACGGCGAGGCTAATGGTGCTTGCCATTATTTACGTGCAAATGCTGCAGCAACTTTGGTCGAAGGGGTGGTGCAAGGTTAAAAGTGGAAATCCAAGAGCTGCTAATCAAGATGCACACTCTGCTGTTAGGTTTGCAAAAATGGCATCTCACTGCCTCACCATTGAAATGCACTGAATGGCACATAAGTGGTTATACTTGAGTGGTAGATATGAACCAAACTCGCCGCAGATAGTTAAGTCGTTTTATTTCAGTCAAAAACCCTTTTAACAGTGTGATAAATATTAATTACAGCCGATCAACCTCTCTGGCACTGAAATTTCATGAGTGAAGTCCCATTCCTTCAGGTTTTAATTAGTATGGAACATCTTAAAAATGTCAATTTTTTCACATTTCCTTTCTGTTTCCTTTTTTCTTTTTCTTAATCCAATCTTTCCTTCCATCTAGTTATTTCTCTCTCTGTACCTTATTTGACATTGAATTAACCCACTCTAATTTACACTTCCTTGTCAGTCCTGATGCCACTAATTTTGCAATCCTTCAATCTGATTAGATAAGGAGATACACAATGCTATTAGGCAGGAACTGGGGAGCATTAATTGGGAACAGATGTTCTCAGGGAAATGCACGACAGGAATGTTGGGAGTTTTCTATAGACCCCCCAATAGCAACAGAGACACGGAGGAACAGATTGGGAGGCAGATTTTGGAAAGGTGCAGAAGTAACAGGGTTGTGGTCATGGGTGACTTCAACTTCCCTAATATTGATTGGAACCTCCTTAGTGCAAATAGTTTGGACGGAGCAGTTTTTGTCAGGTGTGTCCAGGAAGGTTTCCTGACTCAATATGTAGATAGGCCGACTAGAGGGGAGGCTATGTTGGATTTGGTGCTTGGCAACGAACCAGGCCAGGTGGCAGATCTCTCGGTGGGAGAGCATTTCGGTGATAGTGATCACAACTCCCTGACCTTTACTATAGTCATGCAGAGGGACAGGAGCAGACGGGAGGGGAAAATATTTAATTGGGGGAGGGGGAATTACAATGCTATTAGGCAGGAACTGGGGAGCATAAACTGGGAACAGATGTTCTCAGGGAAATGCACGACAGAAATGTGGAGGTTGTTTAGGGAGCACTTGCTGCGACTGCTGGATAGGTTTGTCCCGATGAGGCAAGGAAGGGATGGTAGGGTGAAGGAACCTTGGATGACAAGAGATGTGGAACAGCTAGTCAAGAGGAAGAAGGAAGCTTACTTAAGGTTGAGGAAGCAAGGATCAGACAGGGCTCTAGAGGGTTACAAGGTAGCCAGGAAGGAACTGAAGAATGGACTTAGGAGAGCGAGAAGGGCACATGAAAAAGTCTTGGCAGGTAGGATTAAGGAAAATCCCAAGGCGTTCTACATTTATGTGAGGAACAAGAGGATGGCCAGAGTGAGGATAGGGCCGATCAGGGATAGTGAAGGGAACTTGTGCCTGGAGTCGGAGGAGGTAGGGGAGGTCCTAAATGAATACTTTGCTTCAGTATTCACTAGTGAGAGGGACCTGGTCGTTTGTGAGGACAGCATGGAACAGGCTGATATGCTCGAACAGGTTGAGGTTAAGAGGGAGGATGTGCTGGAAATTTTGAATGATATGAGGACAGATAAGTCCCCGGGGCCAGACGGGATATACCCAAGGATATTACGGGAAGCAAGGGAAGAGATTGCCGCGCTTTTGGCGATGATCTTTGCGTCCTCACTGTCCACTGGAGTAGTACCGGATGATTGGAGGGTGGCAAATGTTATTCCCTTGTTCAAGAAAGGGAATAGGGATAACCCTTGGAATTATAGACCAGTCAGTCTTACGTCGGTAGTGGGAAAATTATTGGAGAGGATTCTGAGAGACAGGATTTATGATTATTTGGAAAAGCATGGTTTGATTAGAGACAGTCAGCATGGCTTTGTGAGGGGCAGGTCATGCCTCACAAGCCTTATTGAGTTCTTTGAAGATGTGACAAAACACATTGATGAAGGAAGAGCAGTGGATGTGGTGTATATGGATTTTAGCAAGGCGTTTGATAAGGTTCCCCATGGTAGGCTCATTCAGAAAGTAAGGAGGCATGGGATACAGGGAAAGTTGGCTGTCTGGATACAAAATTGGCTGGCCCATAGAAGACAGAGGGTGGTAGTAGATGGAAAGTATTCAGCATGGAGCTCGGTGACCAGTGGTGTTCCGCAGGGATCTGTTCTGGGACCTCTGCTCTTTGTGATTTTTATAAATGACTTGGATGAGGAAGTGGAAGGCTGGGTTAGCAAGTTTGCCGATGACACGAAGATTGCTGGAGTTGTGGATAGTGTGGAAGGCTGTTGTAGGTTGCAACGGGACATTGACAGGATGCAGAGCTGGGCTGAGAAGTAGCAGATGGAGTTCAACCTGGAAAAGTGTGAAGTGATTCATTTTGGAAGGTCGAATTTGAATGCAGAATACAGGCTTAAAGACAGGATTCTTGGTAGTGTGGAGGAACAGAGGGATCTTGGGGTCCATGTCCGTAGATCACTCAAAGTTGCCACCCAAGTTGATAGGGTGGTTAAGAAGGCGTATGGTGTGTTGGCTTTCATTAACAGGGGGATTGAGTTTAAGAGGCGCGAGGTTATGCTGCAGCTCTATAAGGCCCTGGTTCGACCACACTTGGAATATTGTGTTCAGTTCTGGTCGCCTAATTATAGGAAGGATGTGGAAGCTTTAGAGAGGGTGCAGAGGAGATTTACCAGGATGCTGCCTGGACTGGAGGGCATGTCTTACGAAGAAAGATTGAGGGAGCTAGAGCTTTTCTCATTGGAGCGAAGAAGGATGAGAGGTGACTTGATAGAGGGGTACAAGATGATGAGAGGCATAGATAGAGTGGATAGCCAGAGACTTTTTCCCAGGGCGGAAAGGGCTATCACCAGGGGGCATAATTTTAAGGTGATTGGAGGAAGGTTTCGGGGAGATGTCAGAGGTAGGTTCTTTACACAGAGAGTGGCGGGTGCGTGGAATGCGCTGCCAGCGGTGGTAGTAGAAGCAGATACATTAGGGGCATTTAAGCGACTCTTAGATAGGTACATGGATGATAGTAGAATGAAGGGTAGGTAGTTAGTTTGATCTTAGAGTAGGTTAAAGGTTTCGGCACAACATCGTGGGTCGAAGGGCCTGTACTGTGCTGTACTGTTCTATGTTCTATGTTTTAATCAGGCAGATTTAACATGGTTGCATAGAAGGGAAATAGTGTTTGACAAATTTATTAGAGTTCTTTGAGGATGTAACAAGCAGGGTGGATAAAGGGGAACCAGTAGATGTAATGTATTTGGATTTCCAAAAGGCATTCGATAAGGTACCAAATAAAAGGTTACCACACAAGATAGGACCTCATGGTATTGGAGCAATATGTTATCATTGGCTAACAGGAAACAGAGTTGGGATAAATGGGGTATTTTCAGGTTGGCACACTGTAACTAGTGAGGTGCCACAGGGATCAGTGCTGGGGTGTCAACTATTTACAATCTGTACTAATGACTTGAATGAAGGCACCAAATATATTGTAACCAAATTTGTGGACGAAACAGAGATCGGTAAGAAAGCAAGTTGTGAGGAGGACACAAAGCAAAGGGATATCGACAGGTTATGTAATTGGGCAAAAATTTGGCAGATGGAGTATACTGTGGGAAAATGTGAAGTTGTCTGGTGGGAAGAATAGAAAAACAGAATATTATTTACATGGAGAGAGGCTGCAGAATGCTGTGGTACAGCGGGATCTGGGTGTCCTTGTATATGAATCATAAAATGTTCGCATGCAGGTACAGTAAGTAACTGGGAGGGCAAATGGAATGTTGGCATTTATTGCAAGGGCTGATGGTGGAGTATAAAAGTAGGAAGTCTTGCTACAACTGTACAGGGCATTGGTGAGACCACACCTAGAGTACTTTGTACAGTTTGGGTCTCCTTACTTAAGGAGGGATATACTTGCATGAGAAGCAATTCAGAGAAGGTTCACTAGGCTGATTGCTGGGATGAAGGAATCGTCTTATGAGGAAAAGTTAGGCCTGTACTCATTGGAGTTTAGAAGAATGAGAGGTGATCTTATTGAAACATATAAGAATCTGAGGGGGCTTGACAGGGTAGATACTGAGAGGATGTTTCCCCTCATGGGAGAATCTAGAACTAGGGGATACAGTTCCAAAATAAGGGGTCTTCCTTTTAAGTTGGAGATGAGGAGTCATTTCTTTTCTCAGAGGGTTGTTAATCATTGGAATTCTCTTCCCAGGAGAGCAGTGGCGGCTGGGTCATTGAATATATTCAAGGCTGAGTTGGACAGATTTTGATCTACATGGAAATCAAGGCTTATTGTGGGGTGGGGGGAGGGGCGCGGGGGATGGGGGGGGGTTGGCAATAGGAAAGTGGAGTTAATGCCACAATCACAATCATGGCCACAGCTGTGATCTTATTGAATGGTGGAGCAGGCTTGAGGGACTGAGTGGCCTACTCCTGCTCTCATGATCTTATAATCTCCTTCGACAACACCTTCCAAGCGCACGACCTCTACCATCTAATAGAACAAGTGCAGCAGACACATGGGAACACCACCACCTGCAAGTTGTCCTCCAAGCCACACACCATCCTGACTTGTAAATATATTGCCAATGCTTCACTGTCACTGGGACAAAATCCTGGAACTCTCTTCCTAACAGCACTGTGGATGTACCTACAACCCAAGGACTGCAGCAGTTCAAGAAGGCAGCTCACCACCACCTTCTCAATGGCAATTAGGGACAGGCAAGAAACGCTGGCTTTGCCAGCAACACTTATATCCCAAGAACCAATAAAACAAAACTGGATATTGCACTGAGTTAAATACTGAAAATTCTAGAAAATGGGTATAAATCTGGTCCAGACATCAGGGGGTAAATTATAATATAGTAAGATCATTTAAAACAGTTGACAGCTAGTCAGCAGACTTCGATGGAAAGCAGGCTGACGATTAGCTATCATCCATTTTACACTATCCCCACTTTACACTATCACAGAAAGTCAGGATCTATTCCCAAGAGTGAAAGTTTCAGAGATGAAATGATTTTATGATACATGTAAATTGTTAGAAGTATTGGCAGGTTGTTGTTACATTCGAATTATAGAAAAAGAACAGATGTTGAAATGTTGGCTGCTAGAGATATCTTAAAACAATGCCTGGCATGAAATATATTGTATGTGATGTTTTTGTGGTTGTGTGTATGCCTGTGTCACAGTGATTGTGAAGTGATACAAGACATAAAAGCAGATAATACAAGTCCAGTGGTTTCACATTTCTCTATTCCCTCCAAGCTTTTATATGGAACTGTGGCGCAGTGGTTAGCACCGCAGCCTCACAGCTCCAGCGACCCGGGTTCAATTCTGGGTACTGCCTGTGTGGAGTTTGCAAGTTCTCCCTGTGTTTGCGTGGGTTTCCTCCGGGTGCTCCGGTTTCCTCCCACATGCCAAAGACTTGCAGGTTGATAGGTAAATTGGCCATTAGCAATTGCCCCTAGTGTAGGTAGGTGGTAGGGAAATATAGGGACAGGTGGGGATGTGGTAGGAATATGGGATTAGTGTAGCATTAGTATAAATGGGTGGTTGATGGTCGGCACAGACTCGGTGGGCCGAAGGTACTGTTTCAGTGCTGTATCTATAAACTAAACTAAACTAAACTGTACCCAGGATGGTCTCCTCTGTGTGAGAGACCTTGGTGTACGGGGCACAATTTCAAAGTCTGCAGATGATATGAAACTTGGAAGCATTGTGAACTGCGAGGAGGATGGTGTAGAACTTCAAAAGGAGATAGACAAGTTGGTGGAATGGGCAGACAGGTGGCAGATGAAGTTCAATGCAAAGAAACGTGTAGTGATTCAATTTAGTCGGAAGAACATGGAGAGACAATATAGAATAAAGGATACAATTCTAAAGGGGGTGCAGGAGCAGAGGGACCTAGGTCTACATGTGCATAAGTCATTGAAGGTGGCAGGACAGGTTGAGAGGCTGGTTCATAAAGCAAACAGTATCCTGGGCTTTATTAATAGGGGTACAGAGTACAAGAGCAAGGAAGTTATGTTGAACTTGTATAAGACACCAGTTTGGCCTCAGCTGGAATTTTGCATCCAGTTCTGGGCACTGCACTTTCGGGGAGACGTAAGGGCACTGGGGAGAGTACAGAAAAGATTCACAAGACTGGTTCCAGGGATGAGGAATTTGAGTTATGAAGATAGATTGGTGAAGTTAGGACTGTTTTCTTTGGAGAAGAGAAGGCTGAGATGTGATTTGATAGAGGTATTCAAAATCATGAGGGATCTGGACAGAGTAGATAGAAACTGTTCCCACTCGTGAAAGGATCGAGAATGAGAGGACATAGGTTTAAAGTTTTTGGTAAGAGAAGCAAACGTGAAAAAAGGAAAAACTTTTTGACGCAGCGAGTGGTTAAGGTCTGGAATGCACTGCCTGAGGGTGTGGTAAAGGCAGGATCAACTGAAGCATTCAAAAGGGAATTAGACAGTTATATCAAGAGGAAGAATGTGCAGGGTTACGGGGAGAAGGCGCGGGAATGTAACTGAGGGAATTGCTCTTTCAGCAAGCCAGCTGGGACACGATGGGCCAAATGGCCTCCTTCTGCACTGTAATGATTCATTAACAACACTAGCCTCTGCTCCTGTCACAGTCCATCTGCTGCTGAAACCTTTATACATCCTTTGTTAGCTTCAGCGCCAATTATTCTAATGCTCACCAGGCAGCTCACCCATCCTCCACACTGGGTAAGCATCAGCTCATCTATTCCTGGGTCCTACTGGTAATGTATACAGTGAGCTAGGCCACCACCTCCTGCTAAAGCTTTCCTTGCACCCACCTCAAGCAGCAGCATGGCCACTTCATCAGCTATTCAGATCCTCTGGGTTTTGACTTAACGGATTAATCTGGTCACGACAACTTATATTTATATGGCACCTTTAATGTAATAAAACATTCCCAAAAGCTTCACAGGAGCATTATAAAACAAAATATGACACCAAGCCATATAAGGAAATCCTAGGTCAGATGAACTAAAGCTTGGTCAAAGCAGTAGGTTTTAAGGAGTGTCCTAAAAGAGGAAAGCAAGGTGGAGAGGTGTAGGGAGGGTATTCCAGAGCTTAAGGCCTAGGCAACTGAAGGCGCGGCCATCAATGGTGAAGCAATTAAAACCACGGATGCTCAAGAGGTCAGAATTAGAGGAGAGCAGATATCTCAGAAGGGGTGCTGGAGGAGATTACAGAGGTAGGGAGGGGCGAGGCCATGGAAGAATTTGAAAACGAGGATGAGAATTTTGAAATCAAGATGATGCTTGACTGTGAGTCAATTTAAACAGTGAGCAGAGGGGTGATAGGGAAACGGGACTTGGGTGCGAGTAAAGACACGGGCAGCCGAGTTTTGGATGACCTCAATTTTATGGAGGGTAGAACTTTGGAGACCAGTCGAGAGTGCATTGGAATGGTCAATTCTAGAGGTAATGAAGGCATGAATGAGGGTTTCAGCAGCAGATGAGCTGAGACAGGGCAAAGTCAAGCGATGTTATGGAGGTTCGAATGGGCGGTCTCAGTGATGGCATGAATATGAGGTCGGAAGCTCACCTCGGGGTCAAATGTGACATCAGGATTGTGAACAGACTCACTTAAGTTCAGACTGTTGCCAGGGAGAGGGATGGAGTCGGTAATGAGGGAATGGAGTTTGGAGCAGGGATTGAAAACGATGGCTTCAGTCTTCCCAATATTTAATTGGAGGAAATTTTTGCCCATCCAGTACTGGATGTCGAATAAGCAGTCTGATAATTTCGCAACAGTGGAGGAGTCAAGAGAGATGGTGGTGAGGTAGAGCTCGTCAGCGTACATGTGAAAACTAATGCTGTGCTTTTGAATGATGTGGCTGAGTGGCAATATGTAGATGAGAAATAGGACTGGGCCAAGGATAAATCCTTTGGGGGCACCAGAGGTAACAATGCAAGTTATTCTCTGGCTACAATTAGATGGATAAGAAAAGAATCAGGTGAGAGTAGTTCCACCCAGCTAGACGACAGTGGAGAGGCACTGAAGGAGGATGGCATGGTCTAGAGTCATTGAGTTATACAGCACAGAAACAAGCCCTTTGGCCCACCCTGTCGGCGCCGGCCATCAAGCCTACCTATTCTAATCCCATTTTCCAGCACTTGGCCCATAGCCTTGTATGCTATGGCGTTTCAAGTGCTCATCTAAATACTTCTTAACTGTTGTGAAGGTTCCTGCCTCTACCACCCCTTCAGTGAGTGTGTTCCAGATTCCAACCACCCTCTGGGTGAAAAGTTTTTCCTCAAATCCCCTCTAAACCTCCTGCCCCTTCCCTTAAATCTACGCTCCCTGGTTATTGACACCTCTGCTAAGGGAAAAAGTTTCTTCCTATCTACCCTATCAATGTCCCTCATAATTTTGTATACCTCAATCAGGTCCCCCCTCAGCCTTCTCTGCTCAAAGGAAAACAACCCTAGACTATCCAGTCTCTCTTAATAGCTGAAATGCTCCAGCCCAGGCAACATCCTGGTGAATCTCCTCTGCACCCTCTCCAGTGCAATCATATCCTTCCCAGAGTGTGGTGACCAGAACTGTACACAGTACTCCAGCTGTGGCCTATCTAGCGTTTTATACAGCTCCATCATAACCTCCCTGCTCTTATATTCTATGCCTTGGCTAATAAAGGTAAGTGTCCCATATGCCTTCCTAACCACCTTCTTTACCTGTGCCTCTGCCTTCAGTGATCTATGGACAAGTATACCAAGGTCCCTCTGACCTTCTGTACTTCCTATGGTCCTACCATCCATTGTATATTCCCTTGCCTTGTTAGTCCTCCCGAAATGCATCACCTCACACTTCTCAGGATTAAATTCCATTTGCCACTGCTCTGCCATCTTACCAGCCCATCTATATCGCCCTGTAATCTAAGGCTTTCCTCCTCACTATTTACGACACTGCCAATTTTCCTGTCATCTGCGAACTTACTGATCATACCTCCTATATTCACGTCAACCATGTCAAAGGTTGCGGATGGGGTTGAGAAGGATGAAAAGGGAAAGTTTTCCTTTGTCACAGTCACATAGGATGTGATTTGTGACTTCGATAAGAACAGTTTCAGTCCTGTGACAGGGGCAACTATTATGTAACCAGATTAACATTGCAAGTTTGTGCTTTTGATTTCTGAAAAACTAGCCTTCAAAGTCACTTTTCACTAGCAAAACATCCCAGAGGAAAAAAAAAACAGAGTAGTAAAAGCAGAGTTAGGGCAGATAGCCAAAGGCATGGTTCGAGAAAGATTTCAGCACGTTCTTCATGGTGGGAGAAATAGCAAGATGCAAATGTTTCAGAAGAAGGTTTCAAGATAGCTGAAAGATAGAAAGCCATGCAAAGGAGGTCTGAGTTGGAAGCATGTCAGGCTGCAGAAGGCATTACAAAGTAGGGAAACAATTTGTTAATAAAGACAAGGATCTTGAATTCAAAACATTGGGAGACAGGAAGCCAACAGAGATTGACAAGGAGAGGAGTGATAGGGCAAGGGTACTTAATGCAGGATAAAATGCAAGAGGTGACATTTTAGATGAGTTGGAGTTGATAAGCAGTGGAACTTTGAAGGACAAATGGAAAGTGGGAACCAGAGGCAAGAAAAAAAGCAAGTAAATAAACAGAGTAGATACATGTTTTTAAGCATTTCTAAAATAGGGTGAGGAAAGACCGGATAAGTAGATATGTAGAAAAAAATAAAATGTATTAAAAATGAGAGAACAGAATAAGAGAGAGAATTGGAAGGGAAAAAGACATGAAAGAGTGATCAAAGATAAAGCATTTTAATTGAAGTGAAATTATGTTTTCAATACATTTCACTTATTGTAGTCATTTCAGGCTAATAGTGCAGTTATATCTGTTTAAGGTATTTGAATGGTAGTTTCATTGTCACAGTCCGTGAGCTGAATACACAGAAGTAGTTGACAGACGGAGACAGGACGGCGCAGTGGTTAGCACTGCAGCCTCACAGCTCCAGGGACCCGGGTTCGATTCCGGGTACTGCCTGTGTGGAGTTTGCAAGTTCTCCCTGTGTCTGCGTGGGTTTTCTCCGGGTGCTCCGGTTTCCTCCCACAAGCCAAAAGACTTGCAGGTTGACAGGTAAATTGGCCATTATAAATTGTCACTAGTATAGGTAGGTGGTAGGGAAATATAGGGACAGGTGGGGATGTTTGGTAGGAATATAGGATTAGTATAAATGGGTGGATGATGTTCGGCACAGACTCGGTGGGCCGAAGGGCCTGTTTCAGTGCTGTATCTCTAATCTAATCTAATCTACCTGGACCTATCCACCATCTATGGGTTAAGCAATCTGCACACAGGAATGTATTTTTATTTTAAATCAAATTGAGTGATTGTTTCAGCAACTGAGTGTTTGGTCTGTGACTTTTCATTACATTCCAATGAATTTCAGGCTCAGTATAGAAGACAAGAACAAAGTAATTTTTCACATGGACCCAGATATAATGTCTTTCTAAGAGCGAACTGAGAACAAACAAAAATTATGAGGAATTTTTGCATGACAGGAAATTTAAACTTATTCTAACCTCACCCCAAGGCGAGGTGAGAATGATTGCTCTCATCATCAAGTACTATGGGGAGGCGGTAGCATAGTGGTAATGTCACTAGACTAGTAACCCAGAGACCCAGGCTTATGCTCTGGGGACATGGGTTCAAATCCCACCACGGCAGATGATGGAATTTGAATTCAATTAATCTGGAATTAAAAAGCAAGTCTAGTGATGACCATGAAACCATTGTTGATTGTTGTAAAAACCCACCTGGTTTACTAATGTCCTTTAGGGAAGGAAATCTGCTGTCCTTACCTGGTCTGGCCTTCATGTGACTCCAGACCCACAGCAATGTGGTTGACTCTTAAATGCCCTCTGAATTGGCCTAGCAAGCCATTCAGTTCAAGGGTAATTAGGGATGGGCAATAAATGCTGGCATAATCAGCGACGCCCACATCCCATGAACAAAACAAATTTTTAAAAAGTCAGTATTTGGCTGCAGGTGGCATCAAGGAGCCCTGGTAAATTGAAGTCTATGGGAATAAGGGGGAAAACTTTCCAATGATTAGAGTCATACCTAGCACAAAAGAAGATGATTATGGTCATGTAGGAGTTCCTCAGGGTAGTGTCCTAAGCCCAAACATCTTTAGCTGCTTTATCAATGACCTTCCGTCCATCATAAGGTCAGAAGTAGGGATGTTCGCTGATGATTGCAAAGTGTTCAGCACCTTTCGCAACTCCTCAGATAATGAAGCAGTCAGTGCTTGCATAAAACAAGATCTGGACAACATTCAGGCTTGGGCTGATGTATGATAAGTAACATTCACACCACACAAGTATCAGGCAATGAACATCACCAACAAGTGAGAATCTAACCATCTCCCCTTGACATTCAACAGCATTACTATTGCTGAAACCGCCACTATCAACATCCTGGGAGTTACCATTGACCAGGAACTTAACTGGACCAGCCACATAAACACTTTGGCTACAAGAGCAGGTGAGAGATTGGGAAGTCTTTCCACCAGCTACAAGGCACAAGTCAGGTGCGTGATGAAATACTCTCCACTTGCCTGGAGGAGTGCAGCTTCAACACCACTCAATAGGCTTGATACCATCCAGGACAAAGCAACCTGCTTGACTGGCACCCCATCCACCATCTTGAACATTCACTCCCTCTACTGCAGGCTGCAGTACGTACCATGTACAAGATACACTCCAGCAACTCACCCAGGCTGCTTCAACAGCACCTTCTAAGCCCGTGACCTCAACCACCTGCAAGTACCTAGCCACACACCGTCTTGACTCGGAACTATATTGATGTTTTATTTGTTTATGGGGATGTGGACATCGCTGTCCAGGCCAGCATTTCTTGCCCATCCCTAATTGCCTATGCGAAGGTGGTGGTGAGATGCCTTCTTGAACCACTGCAGTCCATGTTGGGTAGATACACCCACAGTGCTATCAATGTTATAGTGGTTAGATCCAACTGAGTGGCTTGCGCGGCCATTTCACAGGGCAGTTAAGAATTGTCAACCACACTGCTGTGGGTCTGGAGTCATATGTAGGCCAGACCAGGTAAGGGCAACAGATTTCCTTTCCTAAAGGACATTAGTGAACCAGATGGGTTTTTACGACAATCGACAATGGTATCATGGCCATCATTAGCTGGGTCAAAATCTTGGAACCCGCTCCCTGACAGCACTGTGGGTGTACCTACATCACAAGGACTGCAGTGGTTCAAGAAGGCGGCACACCACTACCTTCTCAAGGGCAATTAGAATTGGGCAATAAATGCTGGCCTTGCCAGGTCCTATGCTTCTTGGATAAAGAGACAACAGGTGGACTGGGGAGGGGGACCTCCTTTGTCATCAATAATTAAGATTAATAATTAAGTCATCTCAGAATTCTATCTTTGACTATGACTGGAAAGGTTTTGTATGGCTTTACTACTAATGACAGTTCTCATTTTGTGGATATTTTCCTGAATATAATGGGCGGGGAAAGCTCAGCTGTATTGCTCCAGGAAAACAGCCTACATAGCTCTGCTACAATGTGCATGTTTCTGAATGATAGGTAATGATAGCTTAGTTCTGATGATCCCCTCCCTCAGTTAAAAATGGCCAGTTGAGCAAAGAACCAGAGAATGACTCGTACCGATGGAATTATACCCCAGTATGGGTCAGTACCTCTAAGAGAGGAAAGGATAAGAGAGGGACATTTTTAATGTATTTCTGATTTTGCTCTTGTACATTGTTTAACCAACAACTAACGACTTGTGGTCATCCTGTTATTGTACTGCCAAACATCTGCAGTCTTAGACCTCCACATAGGTTCTTGCACAAACCATCTGAAGTTATGTTTATTTAGAAATATTTAAAGATTCAATTTATAGGACATGACTAGAGATGTGCTAAGATTGTTTTTTGTGTAATCAAGTAAAAAAGTAATCACTTTATTATTGATTTTGCTACAGAAATATTACTGGAGCCCTTAAAGGATTAACAGGCCATGGAGCAACTTCTGATGTTTTAAAGCAGTCAGCAACAAAATCTAAACATTATTTTTCATTGCATCCAACATCTTGAAGTATTTAAGACTACAGTAGAGAGCTGTCAGGCTTTAATTTAGAAGCTTGTGTAAATTATATGGCAGAGCTTGTACTAAATGTTTTCTGAAATAAAATGGCATCTTTCCAAAAAGAAATTGAAATATCCGCAGTTTTACAATTTGAAGTGCAGCCAAGACAATTCAAACCACAGTGTAGACATATAAGGGCCGATTTTCCCAAACTCATGCTACAAGCTTCTCCCACTCGCTCATTAGGTTTAATGGATGAAAAACTATAGGAAGCGCACCCACAATTTCCCGTAATGCATGGCTGGCAGTACAAACTCAAAAATGGCTCCCATCATACTGATAATCTCTGTGGGGACAACATGGTACACTGCCAAGCATAGAGGAATACTTTCTTATTCCCCACTCCAATGTGTTTTGGACCATGGCTGCCTTGCTAATGCAAGGAGAGAATTGTAAGTTGATACTGGAGAAGAGGGACAGGGTCTGTGGGAAGAGAGCTCTGTGATTCTAAGTCTTAATCACCACCCAGTATGTCCTGCCAGAATTTGTATGTGTAAGGATTGACGTTGGATGAGGACAGCTCAGTTGTGCTGCTCCCCACCCCGGTCAAACAGCCGAAGTGACTCCACAACAACACGCATGTTTCTGGATGATAGGTCAGGTTAGCATAGTTCTGATCCCCCCTCCCCGAGTTAAATAGCATAATTTCACATATTAAAAGTGGCTACTTGAGTGAAGAACCAGAGAGTGATTGGTACCTGTCGAACTACAGCCCAACATGGTCAGTGCCTTCAAGAAAGGAGGGAATAACAATAAGAAGGGGGATTTTCTTTTTGGAGCTTTGGAGGAAGAAGAACTACTTGTGTCATGACTGCCGGCCCCTATGGAATCATATGGCAGCAGGAGGCTGCACCTGGTGGGATCAAACACGCAGCAAGGGAGACATAGTTTTGTTCATGACCCCCACAAATATGAGCGTGATGTAATTGTGGTTGGCTTAAAGCGATAAAGAATTTAAAAGGATTCTTGCTATGTTTTTTTATTATGCACCAAAGCCCCATAATACAATGAGATTTCTACGTGATTATTTTATAGAGCTACAGGGCTTCTTCTTGCGGTTTTAAGTAGAGTCATAGAGTTATACAGCACAGAAACAGTTCCTTCGGCCCACAGTGTCTGCGCTGGCTCTCCGCCATCAAGCCTATCTATTCTAATCCCATTTTCCAGCACTTGGTAAAGCTTAAGAGTATTTTCATTGTGGACCTATGGGTCTGGTAAAAGTCAGAAAAGGTAAGTGATTAATTTTAGGGAGCTGAGGTTGATAAGAACATGACGAGAGTGAGTGGATCGTCTTTAATCACAGACCTATGGAACTGGTGTTGGAAATGAGCACTTGTGGGAGAATCTTAAAATGGATTTTAAAATTAAGAAAGGAAAAAAGAGTTACATTTATGTCATGCCTTTCACAACCTCAGGACACCCTATGGTGCTTTAGAGGCAATGATATACTGTTGAAGTATAGTCACTATTTCAGTGTAGGAAGGTAAATTAGAGCATGAGAATTAAGAGCAGAGGACCTGGATGTATATGTGCATAAATTATTGAAGGTGGCAGGACGGGTTGAGAGCATGGTTAATATAGCATACAGCATCCTAGGCTTCATTAATAGGGGCATAGTGTACAAAAGCAAGGAAGTTATGTTAAACCTGTATAGAACGCTGGTTCAGCCTCAACTAGAGTATTGTGCCCAGTTCTGGGCACAACATTTTAGGAAAGATTTGAAGGCATTGGAAAGAGTGCAGAAAAGGTTCACGAGAATGAGGAAAAACATTTCCAATGCGCAAGCGGTTGGGATCTGGAATGCACTGCCTGAGAGTGTGGTGGAGGCAAGTTCAATCGAGGTATTCAAGAGGGAATTGGATTGTTATCCAAAAAGGAAGAATGTACAGGGTTAGGGGGAGAAGGCGGGGAAGTGGCACGAGGTAAACAGCTCTTTCGGAGAGCCAGCGCAGACACGATGGGATGAATGGCCTCATTCTGTGCTGTAACAATTCTGTGAATTCTGTGATTCTGTTTCTAATGCGGAGATACAGTGTTTCTCAGGGGAAACTACAAAAAGTCACCTCTATAGCTCAGCAAGTTTATCCAGTAAGCAACTCAGCCATACATCCCTGAAAAGCACAAAGTTTGATTCCTGATTTGTTACCTGATTTCAGCCAGGATGGTAGCAAAGACTCAGCATCCATCAATAGGAGATTTGGCAAGGATTCCTGCCGCTCGCTGATTCTTATCCAGGGACCTTTGATGAACATATTTGTATGCAAACCGAGGGTAACAACTGGAGTGGGCTTGGCTGTGCTGATCATGATCAAATAGCCTCTTGACACTCACTATCAAGGCTCATTCTCTGATGAGATCATAAAGCCATGGAGTGATAGAATGGTAGAGCACAGAAGAAAATCACTGGTCCCATGGTGTCTGTGCCAGCTCTTTGGTAGAGCTAGCCAATTAGTCCATCTCCCGAACTCTTTCCCCAAAGCTTTGTAAATCTTTTCCCTTCAAATATTTATATCCAATTCCTTTTTGGAACTTACTATGACTCTGTTTCTTTCACCCTTTCAGACAATACATTCCAAATCACGATAGCATGCTGCATAAAATTTCTTTCTACCATAACTTTGCTGATTTTTAGCTGTTCACACCATTTTCCAGGGGAGAGCCTCATGTGCTTTGACTGTGACCTCAGGAGAAGCAATCCTGCTCCACCCGGCTCCTCATTCAGGTAAGTATATTTTAAAATCTTACCTTGTTGATACAGCCTAACAGGACGTCCCTTTAAGCGCTGCCTATTAGACCACATGTAGACCTGGCTTTACTGAATGCATCTGGCACTGGCTGTCTCACTGCAAACCAATATTCCAGAGAGGGCATCAAACAGGGTTTAGGCCCCTTAACACCTATTTCAGGCATGGGTCCTGGAGGTTATTTCTTTTGCCTATATCAATATGGCAGGCAGTGTACTTCCAGCTTGCAATTTGCGTGTGCTTCCTGTCTGCCATATTAGAGGTTTAAGAGACCACTTGACACCCAGTAACTGTGCTGTGGTGCTGTGCTGGTGAATTTCTAGGCCTTTGTCAAATACTGTCACACAAATTTGTGGAAAAACATGCACATGCATATTTATTATCTTGTGTGTGTGAAATGCATGTATGAGTAGGGGTATCATTTTGTCTTTATCAGGCTTCTTTCATCTTTTTCTGCTGAATTGCATGTGTCTGTGTTCTTTATGAGCTCTTTACAGTGCCAGCTTGGCACATTGATAACACTCTTGCCTCTAAATCAAAAGTTGATTGGTTTCATGCTATTCCATGGCTTGAATGTGTAATCTAGGCTCTTAAATCAGTGCAGTACGAAGGGAGTGCTGCATTGCGAGAGGTGCTGCCTTTCAAATGAGATGTTAAACAAACATCCTGTTGAGGTTTTAGAAGAAGCAAAAGACCCACGACACTATCCGAAGCAGCGGAGTTCTCTTAGCATCCTGCCCAGCAGCTATCCCTCAAGCAATAACAGATTAACAGATAATTACTGTCTATGGAGTGCTGCTTTGTGCAAATTGGTTGTTGCATTTGCCGACACAACATCTGTAACTACAATTAAAAATCATTGTGCAGCACTTTGGGATGGTAAAATTACAAGCTTGTTCTTTTTTTCCTCCTTTCAAGTTCACTTTCTGGAGATGGAGCGTTTTCTTTTCATTTTTCTTTCTGTATTTCCTTCTTTTTATTTTACTTGCTCTTCCTGGCTATTGGTTCAGTTTATCTACTAACAGCAGTAATCTGCCTCTGGGACAGAAAAGTGTGAGTTTAAAGTCTGCTTCAGAACTACAATATTCAAGGTGTCCTTCTGATGAGGCATTTGACTGTGATCCCATATGTTTGGGAGATGGACATTAAAGATTCAATAAACAGAGAGTTCGCTCACTGGTTGGCTAACACTCCTCCTTCAACTAACACTAAAAAAAACTGGCCATTCATTTCATCACTGTTTGTGGGACAATGCTCTTCAAGAACTGATGCCTAAATCTCTTTAGAAATTTTGATAAAGTGCTATATAATTGCAGGGACAGTCTCCTCCTCACTCTTAATTCAATTGATCTATTTTAAGCATTAAAATCTCACTTTGTTTCAATTACCACTTTTAAACAAAATTATTAGATCATGCAATTTTTTCTGTGCAAAAAACTAGTTAGAATTATGAAGAGTAGACTGCATTTCTTTCTTTTCATGTTCTTCTTTTCAATCATTAATTCTCTATGTCTGTCTGGAATCTCATTCTCTATTTCTATTCCCATCTTGCCTTTTTTATCCTGTCCCTGTGCATGTTTCTTCTTTGTCTACTGCTCCATGGGCTAGAAATTTTCTTCCCATTTTTGGGCACTGGGATCCTGATTTGGGATCTGCTGGGCCTGGGCCCATAGAGACAAGCAGCACACAAACCGTGCTGCCTCCTCATTTGCCTGATTGTAGAGTTCAGCTCAATATGGACCGCACTGCTGGCTGGCTGAAAGCTCAGCAGGGGGCCCAGCAGTGTGTGTGACAAGCACGTGTTCTAGCTCGCCTGTATCTCTTAAAGTCAGCCTGCTCCTCTTAAAGGGGGGCTCCATTCAGTAGGAGGGAGCTGTTGCAATTGCTGTTACTGGAACTGGCTGCAAGGAGAAGATGAATAAATGAAGCGCCAAGGAAGAGAGAGGGTTCTCATGTTCACAAATGCAGCACTGGAGGCCTTAGTGTTGGAGGTCACAGGAGGAGAGAGATCATGTTTCTCTGGGGAACCAGGAGGCCCTCTAGGATCGCTCTCTGAAGGGAACGGGTGATCAACTTCCAGAGTCTGGTCCAGAGTACAAGGCAGCAGTGCCACAAGAAGTTCAATGAACTTATTGAGATGGTCAAGATCAGTGGATGCATCTTCACATGGCATCTCCTACCCATTGCACCACTAACCTCTCACTACTCAAAGCACCACACATGCACATCAGCAGTCCCAAGCAGACAGGACTCAGGCCTAACATTCAGATGCTCCATCTCACCCTCACATACCTTCCCACTGATGCAAGCTTCAAACACACCTCTTGCAGCTTCCAAATACCTCCAGCTACTTGGCTACGACAGGCAACACAATCATTGATATTCTTCCCTCTCTCTTGTAAGACAAGGTTGCATACAATCGCAGGGAACAGAGCAGAGCAGAACTGGTAGAGGCCAAGCACACCTGCATCTCCTGAGCACTATGAAGGAGATGGTGCTCTGCATCATGGAAGATGCTGCAACAGAATCAATTACATTTGGGGCCACCAGAAATATTGAGGACGATGGTATGTTCCTGCTTTATGCCTCTTCTCAACTCCCAGCTCACCCTCATCCTGCTATCTAGCATGATTTGCAAGCTGCTATTTAGTGCGAACACAGACAGCTTTCTTTTCACCGAACCCCTCTTCCCTCACCCCCAATCTTCTCCCCTTTCAATTTCCTGCTTTCAGACATGCAAGACCTGCTGCCTGCCCAACCACAAAAGCCTCAGAAGGAAGGGTGAGAGCAACAGCAACCACTGACAGAGAGGCACCATCACTTGATGTGACATTCGCAGCCACCAGCTCAGATATCGGCACTGCAAAAACTTGAGAGATTAGTATAGAGTTGGGAGTGAGCTGCAGCCATGCTGGGGGAAAGGATGTGGAGAGGGAGGTCGCACATGAGTGCCTCGCCTGTATCTAGTGAGGATTTGAAAATGATCTTTAGAACATCCATTATTTCTTCCCTGGCTTCCTTTAACAGCCTGGGATACAATCCATTCAACCCTTGTGATTTATCCACTTTCAAGGATGACAGACCCTCCAGTACTTCCTCTCTCATTATGTTTATCGAATCTAGTATTTCACACTCCTCCCCTTTAACTACAATGTCTGCAACATCCCTCTCCTTTGTGAAGACAGAGATAAAGTACTCATTAAGAACCCAGCCCGCATCTTCTGCTTCCATGCATACATTACCTTGTACATCTCTGATAGGCCCTATCCTTTCCTTAAGTTATCCTCATGCTCTTAATGTACTGATAAAACATCTGGGCTTGATTTTACCTGCCAATATATTTTCATGTCCTTTCCTTGCTTTCCTAATTTCCTTTTTTACTTCACCTCTGCACTTTCAATACTCCTCAAGGCTTTCTAAAGTATTAAGCTTTTTGTGACTGTCATCAGCTCTCTTTTTCTGCTTTATATTACCCTGTATGCCTCTATATAACCAGGGGGCTCTAGATTTGGCAGTACGACCTTTTTTCTTTGTGGTGACAGGTCTACATTGTGCCCATAGAATCTTGCTTTTGTGGGAGGCGGTGACGTAGTGGTATTGTCACTGGACTAATGACCCAGAGACCCAGGGTATTGCTCTGTGAACATGGGTTCGCATCCCACCATGGCAGATGATGGAATTTGAATTCAATTAATATAAAATCTGGAATTAAGAAGCTAGTCTAATGATGGCCATGGAACCATTGTTGATTGTCGTAAAAACCCATCTGGTTCATTCACGTACTTTCGGGAAGGAAATCTGCTGTCCTTACCTGGTCTGGCCTACATGTGACTCCAGACCCACAGCAACGTGGCTGACTCGTAAATGCCCTCTGAAATGGCCTAGCAAGCCAATCAGTTGTATCAAACAGCTACAAAGTCGATAAGGAATGAAAGCGGACAGACAACCCGTCATCGACCTAGATACTGGAAACGACAATGGCAAACCCAGCCCTGTCGACCCTGCAAAGTCCAGCTTACTAACATCAGGGGGCTTGTGCCAAAATTGGGAGAGCTATCCCACAGACTAGTCAAGCGGCAGCCTGACATAGTCATACTCACAGAATCAAACTTTACAGACAATTTCCCACAAATCACCATCACCATCCTGGGGTATGCCCTGATCCACCAGAGGTGGTGGTACAGTGGTAATACAGTCAGGAGGGAGTTGCCCTGGGAGTCCGCAACATCGACTCCAGATCCCATGAAGTCTCATGGCATCAGGTCAAACATGGGCAAGGAAACCTCCTGCTGATGAATCAATACTCCGCCATGTTGAATACCACTTGGAGGAAGTACTGAGGGCGGCAAGGGCACAGAATGTACTCTGGGTGGGGGACTTCAATGTCCATCACCAAGAGTGGCTCAGTAGCACCATTACCGACCGAGCTGGCGGTGTCCTAAAGGACATATCTGCTAGTCTGGGTATGCGGAAGGTGGTGAGGGAATCAACAAGAGGGAAAAACATACTTGACCTCATCCTCACCAATCTGCTTGCCGCAGATCCATCTGCCCATGACAGTATTGGTATGAGTGACCACCGCACAGTCCTTGTGGAGAAAAAGTCCCGTCTTCACATTGAGGATACCCTCCATCACGTTGTGTGGCATGACCACCATGCTAAATGGGATAGATTTCGAACAGATCTAGCAATGCAAAACTGGGCATCCATGAGGCGCTGTGGGCCATCAGCAGCAGCAGAATTGTACTCAACCACAATCTGTAACCTCATGGCCTGGCATATCCCCCACTCTACCATTACCATCAAGCTAGGAGACCAACCCTGATTCAATGAAGAGTGCAGGAGGGCATGCCAGAAGCAAACCAGGCATACCTCAAAATGAGGTGTCAACCTGGTGAAGCTACAACCCAGGACTACTTGCGTGCCAAGCTGCATAAGCAGCATGCAATAGACGGAGCTAAGCAATCCCATAACCAACGGATCAGATCTAAGCTCTGCAGTCCTGCCACATCCAGCCGTGAACGGCAGTGGACAATAAAAAAACTAACTGGAGGAGGTGGCTCCACAAATACCCCATGCTCAATGATGGGGGAGCCCAGCACATCAGTGCGAAAGATAAGGCAGAAGCATTTGCAACAATCTTCAGCCAGAAGTGCCAAGTGCATGATCCATCTCGGCCTCCTCCTGAAGTCCCCAGCATCACAGATGCCAATCGTCAGCCAATTCGATTCACTCCACGTGATAGCAAGAAATGACTGAAGGAACTGGATACTGCAAAGGCCATGGGCCCTGATAACTTTCTGGCAATTGTACAAAAGACTTGTGCTCCAGAACTTGCCACACCCTAGCTAAGCTGTTCCAGTACAGCTACAACACTGGCATCTACCCGGCAATGTGGAAAATTGCCCAGGTATGTCCTGGACACAAAAAGCAGGACAAATCTAACTAGGCCAATTACCGCCCCATCAGCCTACTGCTACAAACAGGTGAGAAAGAGGTCTGGGGTTCCCCTTCAGCCTTCACCTGGTCTTACTGTAACAAGGTTTAATTTTAAACACACCGTGTTTTTAGCTCCTCCTTGGTGAATCCTTGTTCACCGCTTTCCAATTATAGGCAAAGAAACCAGCATAAACAGGCTTTCTTAGGTTTAAAGAAGAAAAGTTGAAATTTATTAAACTTGAGCTCTAATTCAGTTAATGCCTACAGATAAAAGCTGTGCCCCACACAGCCATGCACTCGCGATACACACATGCAAATAGAGACAGAAAACAGCAGAAGAAAAATAAAGTGGAAAGATTTGAGGCAACATCTGAAGAGTTGTTGTTACAGTTCTTTGAGCTCACTGTAGAGTCCTTGATTGTAGGTAGATCTTGCTTTTCGTTGGGGTCCAGTATTCTTCTTAAACCTTGTTCACTGCAGGAGACGTTTTTCTCTTGGGGTTCATGGGTCTTGTGAGAAAGAGATGGGAGCAGACAGGGAGACAGGAGGTCTTCTTCAGTCCAGGAGCATTCTGCTTTCTGCCCAAACTCTCAGTTCAAACTATACAATTCAGAAACCCCCAGGGTGCCAAGCAGGTTAGTCATGTGACTAACTGGTTTGACCACGTCTTGACTCTGTGTATTGTATCATCTTACCAGGGAATGGAATGCGCTTCTCTGCCTTCAATGTCTGTTAGTATGTAAATGTTTTTTTCCAACCAAAGTCTGGCAGTGCTTGGAACAGGCCTTCTCTTCTTCCCAGCAACAATTTGAAATTTAATGTCCATGTGCTGAAATTAATATGCCTCATTCTTGGCAGGTGGGCGCCTACAATTATCTCAATTATCAGCAAAGTGATGGAAGGTGTCGTCGCCAGTGCTATTAAGCAGTACTTGCTTCGCAATAATCTGCTCACTATCGCTCAGTTTGGGTTCTGCCAGGGCTACTCAGTTCCTGACCTCATTACAGCCTTGGTTCAGACATGGACAATACAGCTGAACTCAAGAGGTGAGGTGAGAGTGACTGCCCTTGATATCAAGGCAGTATTTGACTGAGTATGGCATCAAGGAGCAAAACTGGACTCAATGGGAATCAGGGGGAAAACTTGCCATTGGTTGGCGTCATACCTAGCACAAAGGAAGATGGTTGTGGTTGTTGGAGGTCAATCATTTCACCTCCAGGACTTCACTGCAGGAGTTCTTCACAATAGTGTCCAAGGCCAATGGTCTTCAGCTGCTTCATCAATGACCTTCCTTCAATCATAAGGTCAGAAGTGAGGATGTTCGTTGATTGCACAATGTTCAGCACCATTCGCAACTCCTCAGATACTGAAGCAGTCCGTGTAGAAATGCAGCAAGACCTGGACAATATCCAGGCTTGGGCTGATAAGTGGCAAGTGCCAGGCAATGACTATCTCAAACAAGAGGGAATGTAAACATCTCCCCTTGACATTCAATGGCATTACCATCGTTGAATCCCCCGCTATCAACATCCTGGGGGTTACCACTGACCAGAAACTGAACTGGAGTAGCCATGTTAATACCATGGCTGCAAGAGCAAGTCAGAGGCACAGTGACGCAGTGGTTAACACCGCAGCCTCACAGCTCCAGGGACCCGGGTTCAATTCTGGGTACTGTGTGTGTGGAGTTTGCAAGTTCTCCCTGTGACTGCGTAGGTTTTCGCTGGGTGCTCCGGTTTCCTCCCACCACCCAAAGACTCGCAGATGATAGGTAAATTGGCTATTATAAATTGCTCCTAGTGTAGGTAGGTGGTAGGGAATAGGGGATTACTGTCGGGTTAGTATAAATGGGTGGTTCTTGGTCGGCCGAAGGGCCTATTTCAGTGCTGTATCTCTAAATAAAAATTCTGTGGCAGGTAACTCACTTCCTGACTCCCCAATTCCTATCCACCATCTTCAAGGCACAAGTCAGGAGTGTGAGGGAATACTCTCCACTTGCCTGGATGGGTGCATTTCCAACAACAGTCAAGAAGCTCAACACCATCCAGGACAAAACAGCCTGCTTGATTGGCACCTCATCCACAAACATTCACCCCCACCACCACTGACGCACAGTGGCAGCAGTATGTACCACCTACAAGATGCACTGCAGCAACGCACCAAGGCTCCTTAGAATGCACCTTCCAAATCCTACCCCTGACAAGGGCAGCAAATGCATGGGAACACCACCACATGCAAATTCCCCTCCAAGCCACACACCATCTTGACTTGGAATTATATCACCATTCCTTCACTGTCGCTGGGTCAAAATCCTGGAACTCGCTTCCTAACAGCACTGTGGGTGCACCTACCCCACATGAACTGCAGTAGTTCAAGAAGGCAGCTCACCATACCTTCTCAAGGGCAATTAGGGATGGACAATAAATGCTGTCCTTGCCAGTGATGCCCAAATCCCATGAATGAATTTTTAAAAATCTGTACCATCAGCTTTATTTGCTATACTCCTTGCATTTAATTAATTACCTTTTAACACGGCCAAATTCCTGTGCTGTACACTTTTTAACCTTTTGCTTCTTCTTCTTGAAGGGTCACTTGCTAATTTTCTGCTTCCCATTCCCCACTCTGAATTTGTCCTAACTGAAACTGCCCTCAGGTTCCCATCCCCCTGCCAATCTAGTTCAAACCATCCCCGTGACATTAAAATTTTCATCCATGTTTTCAAATCCCTCCATTGCCTCACCCCTCCCACGCTCTTTAATCTCCTCCAGTCCAACAACTCTCTGAGATATTCTGGCCCCTAGTGCATCCCTGATGATGATCACCCCATTAATGGCAGTGGTGTCTTCAGCTGCCAAGGCCCTACGCTCTGGAGTTTCCTCCTTAAACCTCTCCTCCTCTCTTATTCTCTTTCCTCCTTTTTGTTGCATCTTAAAATCTCTCTTTAACCAAGCTTTTGGACAACTGTCCAATATCTGCTTATGTCGTTCTACATCAAATTTTGTTGGATAACTCTCCTGTGAAGTGCATTGGGACATGTTACTAAGGTAAAGACGCTATATAAATATAGATTGCCATTGTTACTCACAGTCTAAAGCTCATTGCAACATTTGAATCATCTGCAAATACAAAATTATGAAGAAAAATTATTATAGGAATACACAATGTTACAGATTTTAATGTGTTTTTTGTACTGCTTGCAGAAAAGTAGCCTTAGAGTCATAGAGTAATGAGAATTAGGAGGACAGAGCAGATGAATGTGTGGCTGGAGAGATTGTGCAGAAGGGAGATTCCTGGGTCATTGATTCAGTTCTGGGGGGGAAGATGGGACCTGTACAGGCCAGAAGGGTTGCACTTGAACAGAGCTGGGAGCAATGTCCTTGCTATTGGGGAGGGTTTAAATTAACTTGGTAAGGGAATGGGAACCAGTAGGTAACATTAGAGAGGAAAAACAAGGTGTACAAAAGACAGATAGCACTAGAATAAGAAATGATAAAGGATTAGGTGGGATCAGAGTAAGATGAAATGCAATAAGGCCTAAATTAGGTTTACAATGCATGTATGTGAATACATGGAGTGTGGTAAATAAACTACTGAGCTGCAGGTGCAGGTAGCCATGTGGGGATATGATGATGCGGCGACAACAGACTGGCTCAATAAAGAACAGGACTGAGTACTAAATATTCCTGAATACAAGGTTTTCAGGAAAGAAAAGGCAAGGAGTAGCAGTATTGATAAAGGAAAATATTATTGTGGGACAGAGAGGATGTCCAAGAGAAGTGAAGGATAGAATCTATTTGGTCAGAGCTAAGAAACAATTGAAGTACCGTTTCACGACTGAGTGTATTCTATCAGACACCAACTAGTGGTAAAGATATAGAGGAACAAATTTGCAAGGACACTAGAGAGGAACAGAAACTATATAGAGTAGTTATAATAGGGGGGAGTTTAATTATCCTAATATAGATCTGAGATAGTAATAGTGTAAAGGGCAGAGAGGGCGAAGAGTTTCTAAAGCATGTTCAGGATAATTTTCTAGATCAGTATGTTGCCAGTCTGATGAGGAAGGAGGTATTACTGGATCTGGTTCTGGGAAATGAGGTGGGTCAAGTGGATTAAGTGTTCGTAGGGGAACTTGTAAGGGACAGTAATTATAGTATGATGAGGTTTAGGTTAGCTGTAGGAAATGTCAAGGAACAATCCAGTGTGAAAATAACTAATTGGGGGAGGGCCAATTTCAATGGGGTGAGCACAGATCTGGCCTTGGTAAATAAGAATCAAAGATTCGGAGGCAACCCTAACTGAACAATGGGCTGCTTTTGAAGAAGGGATGGTTCAGGTACACTCGAGGTACCTTTCCACAAGAATGAAAGATGAGACACATCTCAGATGAGATGAGATGAGATGAATAAAAGATGAGACACGGCACAGTGGCGCAGTGGTTAGCACCGCAGCCTCACAGCTCCAGTGACCCGGGTTCAATTCCGGGTACTGCCTGTGTGAAGTTTGCAAGTTCTCCCTGTGTCTGCATGGATTTTCTCCGGGTGCTCCGGTTTCCTCCCACATGCCAAAGACTTGCAGGTTGATAGGTAAATTGGCCATTAGCAATTGCCCCTAGTATAGGTTGGTGGTAGGGAAAATGTAGGGGACAGGTGGGGATGTGGTAGGAATATGGAATTAGTGTAGGATTAGTATAAATGGGTGGTTGATGGTCGGCACAGACTCGGTGGGCCGAAGGGCCTGTTTCAGTGCTGTATCTCTAAACTAAACTAAACTAATTATACAGCACAGAAACAGGCCCTTCAGCCCATTGTGTCTGTGCGGCCATCAAGCACCTAACTATTCTAGTCCCATTTTCCAGCACTTGGCCTGTAGCTTTGTATGCTATGGCATTTCAAGTGCTCATCTAAATACTTCTGAAATGTTGTGAGGATTCTTGCCTCTACCATGCCTTCAGGCAGTGTATTCCAGATTCCAACCACCCTCGGTGTGAAAAAATTTTTCCTCAAATCCCCTCTAAACCTCCTACCCCTTACCTTAAATCTATGCCCCCTAGTTATTGACTTCTCCGCTAAGGGAAAAAGTATCTTCCTATCAATGCCCTTATAATTTTGTATATCTCAATCATGTCCCCCTCTCATCCTTCTCTGTTCAAAGGAAAACAACCCTAGCCTTTTCAGTCTCTCTTCACAGCCGAAATGCTCCAGCTCAGGCATCATCCTGGTGAATCTCCTCTGCACCCTCTCCAGTGTAATCACATCCTTCCTATAGAGCGGCAACCAGAACTGTACACAGTACTCCAGCTGTAGCCTAACTAGTGTTTTATACAGCTCCATCATAACCTCCCTGTTCTTATATTCTATGCCTCAGCTAATAAAGGCAAGTATCCCATATGCCTTCCTCACCACCTTATTTACCTGTGCTGCTGTCTTCAGTGATCTATGGACAAGTATACCAAGGTCCCTCTGACCTTTCCAGGGTCCTACCATCCAATTCTTTGCCTTGTTAGTCCTCCCAAAATGCATCACCTCACACTTCTCAGGATTAAATTCCATTTGCCACAGCTCCACCCATCTTACCAGCCCCTCTATATCGTCCTGTAATCTAAGGCTTTCCTCCTCACTATTTACGACACCACCAATTTTCGTGTCATCTGCGAACTTACTGATCATACCTCCTATATTCACGTCAAAATCATTAATGTACACTACAAACAGCAAGGGTCCCAGCACCGATCCCTGTGGTACACCACTGGTCACAGGCTTCCACTCGCAAAAACAACCCTCGACCATTACCCTCTGTTTCCTGCCACTAAGCCAATTTTGGATTCAATTTGCCAAATTGCCCTGGATCGCATGGGCTCTTACCTTCTTCACCAATCTCCCATGTGGGGCCTTATCAAAAGCCTTACTGAAGTCCATGCAGACTACATCAACTGATTTACCCTCATCTACACATCTAGTCACCTCCTTGAAAAATTCAATTAGGTTAGTTAGACACGATCTCCCCCAGACAAAGCTGTGCTGACTATCCTTGATTATTCCCTGCCTCTCCAAGTGGAGATTAATTCTGTCCCTCAGAATTTTTTCCAATAGTTTCCCAACCACTGATGTTAGCCCCATCGGCCTGTAATTACCTGGTTTATCCCTGCTACCCTTCTTAAATAATGGTACCACATTCGCTGTCCTCCAGTCCTCTGGCACCTCTCCCGTGGCCAGAGAGGATCTGAAAATTTGTGTTAGAGCTCCTGCTATCACCTTCCTTGCCTCACATAACAGCCTGGGATACATCTCATCTGGGCCTGGGGATTTATCCACTTTTAAGCCCGCTAAAACATCTAATACTTCCTCCCTTTCAATGTTAATATGTTCAAGTATATCGCAATCCCCCTCCCTGATCTCTACACTTACATCGTCCTTCTCCACAGTGAAAACAGATGAAAAGTAATCATTTCAAACCTCACCTATGTCCTCTGGCTCCACACACAGATTGCCACTTTGGTCCCTAATGGGCCCTACTCTTTCGCTGGTATCCTCTTGCCCTTAATAGACATATAAAGCAGCTTATAGCATTTTCCTTTATCTTGCCCGCCAATGTTTTTTCATGTCCCCTCTTCGCTCACCTAATTACTTTTTTAAGTAACCCCCTACACTTTCTATACTCCTCTAATGCCTCCGTTGTTTTCAACGTTCTAAATCTGCAATAAGCCTCCTTTTTGTTTCCTTATCCAATACTCTATATCCATTGACATACAGGGTTCCCTGGACTTGATGGTCCTACCCTTCACTTTAATGGATACATGTTGGCTCTGAACCCTCACTATTTCCTTTCTGAATGACTCCCAGTGGCCTGATGTAGACTTTCCTACAAGCAGCTGCCCCCAGTCCACTTTGGCCAGATCCTGTTTTAACAAATTGAAATCAGCCTTTCTCCAATTCAGTACCTTTATTTCTGGCCCGTCTTTGTCCTTTTCCATAACTACCTTAAATCTTAGAGTTATGGTCACTATCCCCGAAATGCTCCCCCACTGCTACTTCTACCACTTCCGAAGAAGGGTCACTGACCCGAAACGTTAACTCTGCTTCTCTTTCCACAGATGCTGCCAGACCTGCTGAGTGCTTCCAGCATTTCTTGTTTATACTTCTACCACTTGTCTGGCTTCATTCCCTCGGATTAGGTTCAGTACTGCCCCTGCTCTTGTCGGACTTTCTATGTACTGGCTCAAAAATCTCTCCTGTATGCATTTTAAGAACTCCTCCCCCTTTAAGCCTTTTGCAGTAAGACTATCCCAGTTGATATGAGGTAAGTTGCAATCCCCTACTATTATTACCCTATTATTTTGACACCTGTCTGAGATTTGCCTACATATCTGTTCCTCTATCTCTCCCTGACTGTTTGGATGCCTGTAGTACACTCCCAGCCAAGTGATTGCCCCCCTTTTGTTCTTAAGTTCTACCCATATGACCTCATTTGAGGAACCTTCTAAGATATCATCCCTCCATTGAATAATAACATTCAGTCATTTCAATCACGAAGATTTTTCAATATTTAGTTTTGATTTCTATTAATCTTAAAGTTACATTCGCCTGTATAATTTAGTGTTTGTTTCGACAGCCAAGAGAAATCTTTGAAGCTGCTGCAGGGTCAGTATTAAATGTAAACTCAAAATTGAATTCCACTTGCACCAGAGTAGCATTCCCATTTCCTCTCCCAGAATTGTGTGGGACCTTTCTTATTGTCACTGTCAAATTGTACTGATTCACAGATCACTGTTGATAAGTACTTGCTACAAACTAGGTTGTGATTGCCTAAAGTGTAATTTTTGCTACAACTAACAAGGAAAGAAAATAGGAGAGATTTTCCAAATCCTTTTTCCGATTGATTGCACTCACTTTATGCAGATGTAACCAATCAAAAAGCTACCCTAATCAGTCAAGGCAGAATTCAAGTATACTCAGTGGCTGAAATTATTTATTTAATTGAAGTCACAATTTAAATTATATTCTATGACTACAATTTTAGTAAGACTGTGTGTCAGACACAACATACCAAACTATAAAACGTGAGCAGAACCCTTCTTACATAGTGCATTGAGTTAATTCAGCTATTGTGTTGTAGTCCTTTGTTTTAATGAACAGATTGCTGCGTGTGCCTGGGCTAAAGGAGGATCTTTCTGATATACTTTAATGTTGAGCTCCGACATTTTTGACAGACCATGGCGAATGACCGTCTGTACAAAGTATTAGTCACTGCAGACTCAATGTTGAGAAAAACCTCCTAAGTGAAACGTTACTTCAGATTGGGAAGTAAGAAGAAGTAACATATCTTTTATACTCATGCATATTAATGAGAAAAAGAAGGAAATTTTGGGGAGAGAGAAGGAAACAAATATATTTCCATCATTAGCAAATTCTGCAAATCCACCACAATCATAAAATAGAACTCAAATAATTTGGAGTAAAAGATTATAGGGAGGAAAGAACAAAGTTGCTGTGTATTACATTTTGGAAGCAGGTTTTGTAAACTAGTCAGTAAATAGTATAACAAATATTATATTTGCGAGGCCTGTATCTTTCTGTACGAATAAAGTGTAAAATATTTTGGAGGCCACTGAGCTTGCAGCAAAGCAAATTCAGGAACGTGGATGCCTTGGGAGGCAACGGCCCAAATTATTATTGAGAGACCCAGACGAGCATGCCACTCCTTCTGGTCCCAACAGAAATAATTTAACAATTACAAATAGTCGTTTGGTCGTACTGAACTTGAGAATTGCTGAAAATAGAGACATATTGTTGAAGCTTTTCAGCTTGCACTCATCAGGACAATACGCAAGAATAACCAATGTAAGGGAAAACAACAACTTATACAACTTATGAGAAGAGAGTGCTGATTGGTTGGTAAGTGAACTCTGGTACTGACTGACAGTTAACTGCCAAGCTTTGTTTGAAATTTAAACAGGCAGCTTGACTCGGATTGGTCAAGGCTTAACCCTGAGGAATGAACCAGTGAATGGCTGTCACTTATTTTGTTCAGCTGGAACAGGCGCAATGTGTATACATATTCTTTCTGCCTGCATTAGGGTGGTGCAGTGGTTAGCACCACAGCCTCACAGTTCCAGCAACCCGGGTTCGGTTCTGGGTACTGCCTGAGCGGAGTTTGCAAGTTCTCCCTGTGACTGCGTGGGTTTCCGCCGGGTGCTCCAGTTTCCTCCCACAGCCAAAGACTTGCAGGTTGATAGGTAAATTGGCCATTGTAAATTGCGCCTAGTGTAGGTAGGTGGTAGGAGAATTGTGGGGATGTGGTAGGGAATATGGGATTAATGTAGGATTAGTATAAATGTTTCAGTGTTGTATCTCTCTATGACTCTAAAGAACAGGGCCCTGTGTATTAATATATGTAGCTTTCAGTGTGTGCAAATGCACCACACTATGAGACCTACTGACAATCTTAAATTGGTTGTCAGCATGATTCTTAGCACACTGAGGATTATTTAGCAAATGTTGTCCAATTGAGGAATCACATCTAATGTTGGACCTGTGTTTTGAGTTTTGCAAGCACAGGCTGGTTGGGTGCGGCCTGTACCTTGCCCATTGCGAACAGCAGAAGGGACATGTTGTTTGATACGATCTGCCAGTCTTTGGGACGTATGGCCTGCATACCTAGCATCACATTTGCATTGAGATTCATGTCACACATTACTCATTTGTGTGATAGGCAGGACGTCTTTTTGGCTTGATGGCAGCATCCTGTCAGTGGCAAACACCACACATGAAACAGCTCGCATTACCTAAGCACTAAAACCCTCAACGCATCAAACACTCCGTGATGCCCACAAATCAGGGATCTCTTGGTTGAGGTAGTCATCAACCTGAAACGTTAACTCTGCTTTTCTCTCCCCAGATGTTGCCTGACCTACTGAGTATTTCCTGCATTTTCAGTTTGTGTTAAAGACACTATGCAGGGCTACTTACATGTTAAACCCCGAAAACAGTAGATTATGGACACAGCAAAATGGTCCAACAAATAACAGATCAGAGAAAAGCTCTGTAGCCCCACTACGCTCAGATGGAATGGTGATGAACAACCAGGTAACTAACAGGAGAAGGAGGCTCAGTGAACATCCCAAACATTAAATATATTGGAACATACTATCTGAGCTCAAGAGAAATGGCTGAAGTGTCTACAACTAAAAGTGCTAAGTGAATGATGTTATTCATCCTCCTCCTATGGTTCTCATCATCATAGATACTAGTGTCCAGTCATGCCAGTTCATTCCATGTGACATTAAGGAGTGTCTGACTGCACTAGAAACAGCAAAGGTTAGGATCCACCTCCTGATGTCAGCAGAAGGCCTCTGTGCCATGTGATTTTCCATTGCGTCCTTTCTGCTTTCCGCCTGGAATAGGAGATAAGTTGCAGGTGGGATTTCAATGCAGCTCAGCTGTAAAAATCCACTGCATCTCACTGTGGCACAGTGAGCAGGAAATTAACTTGCTGGCATGGTTTCCCACTGGCAGTTAAATTCCTGGATTCTGTATCAGCGGACAGTTATTAGCCCAGATTTTTCTGGTAAAATAACGGCGTGTGAAGAACGCACAGCATTAATAATATGCAAACTGTGGTGAGAAAGAGCCACCCCGTGAATTGTGAATTGCCACAAGTTGCACTGCTCTACCATTAACTTTGTAAAAATGGGATCTCGCCCTTAACAGCTCCATGAGGTTTATAAATTTTCTGCATTTGCGCATTAAGTTTAGTGGAGTAAATAATAGCATATGTCGTCAGTGGCATCCTTCCATCAACATGAGATGATGGACATGTAACAAATCCATAGGCGATGAGACAGTTTCACATGGTGCACTTTCGCTGATGGCTGAAGAGACCAATCCGTGACAGGCAGGTTCTGCCGCAAGTGCCACATATGAGGTGGTTATCAGGTGTCATTGTGAGGTTCTGTTTACAGCTTTGGCTTCTGCTGTCAAGCTGCTGTAGCCACTTATCGTCATGGTGGCACACATTTCCCTCTGTCATTGGCTAGTGTCTCCCATGTGTGAAAATCGATATTTAGAGCCTTCGAGTCACACTTGCAAGTGTACCTGAAGTGAAGCTTTGGGAGTCCTACTGGTCTTCTGGCTCCGGCTACCTCCCCATATAGAATATCTTTAGGAATGCATCCGTCTTCCATCCTGCGAAAATGCCCCAACCTGCGAAGTAGTCTCTGCTTGAAGATTGCTAACCTACTTAGGAGATTTGCATTTGAGAGGACTGTCGCATTCATGATTTTGTTCTTCCATGAGATGCTGAGAATGCACTGCAGACATCCAAGATCAAAATTGTTGAACTTCCTTTCTTGATAACTGTAAGTCATCACTGCTTCACACTGTACAACAAGGTGCTGAGAACACAAGCCTCAGAAACCAAGAAACCTCAGGGTCAGCTTGTTGTTTTGCAATGCACATTTTGTGAGTCCCTAGCTGCTTTCCCACTGCTTGTCACAGAGTGACACAGCACCGAAATAGGCCCTTTGGCCCAACGAGTCCGCACTGACCATTTATACTAATCCTACATTAATCCCATTTTCCCTCTCACATCCCCACCTTCCCTTAATTCTCCTACCATCTACCTACACTAGGGGCAATTGTTACAATGGCCAATTTACCTATCAACCCACAAGTCTTTGGCATGTGGGAAGAAACCTGAGCACCCGGAGGAAACCCACGCAGTTACAGGGATAACTTGCAAACTCCGCACCGGCAATAGCTAGAACTGAACCCGGGTCACTGGAGCTGTGAGGCTGCGGTGCTAACCACTGCACCACTGTGCCACCCTACTATGCCACTGTGCCGTTTGTGTCGAGTTCTGCACCAAGAATCAGATTGTCTGTCTCAGTGGAGCCAAGGTAGCAGAATTTCCTGTGGAGTGAGGGCGGAGATGTGACAATATCTTATAACCACAGTTTTCTTGATGATTATGGTAAGTGAGCACAGGATACAGGCACAGGAGAGAGTCTTTGTACTGAGTTTCTGTGTGGGCGACTAGCACTGCATCATCAGTGTAAAGGAGTTCTCTGATCAAGACGTGCTGTATTTTTTAATTTGCTTTCAATCTGGCCAGATTGTTGAGCTTTTCATCTGACCTAGTATGCAGGCAAATTCCTTCCATATCTGCAGGGAAGGCAAAGGCCAGGAGCATGGAGAAGAAAATACCAAACAGTGGGGGCTAGGACACAGTCCTGTTTCACTCCATTCTTCACCTTGAAACTGTCGAAAGTGGAGCTGTCAAACTATACAGTACTGTGCATGTTGTCATGAAAGGAATGGATGAGATTAAGGAGCTTTGATAGACAGCGAATTCTCTCCAAAATCTTGCAGAGTCCTGCTCTGGTGGAGGTGTCAAGTGCTTTTGTATGATCTACGAAAACCAGGTGGAGAGAGGTGTCCTGTTCCATATACTTCTTCTGTTGCTGGCATATGGAGAAGATCATGACCACTGTAGATCTGCCAGCACAGAAACCGTACTATGCTTCTGCATACTCTCGATCTTCAGGTTGGTATAGTCTTTTCAGCAATACCCTAGCAAAACGTCTTCCCAGTGATGCTGAGGAGTGAGTTACCCCTGTAATTTTTGCAGTCTTTTCTGTTGTTACAGCTTTTGTATAATGTGATGATGTTTGCATTATTCATGTCCTGTGGAATGGATCCTGCCCTCCAACAAAGGAGGAGATCATGAAGATGTGGCAGTAGGTGGGACTTCCTGTGCTGAAGCAGTTCAGCTGGAATTCCATCCTTGTTGGGTGCCTTTCTGCTTGCTAAGGAATCAATGGCCTCTTCAAGTTCAAATGATGAGGGTTCTGTTTCTAACTCATCCATGACAGGAAGCTGCAAAAAGCATCAAGCACAGACTGGGAGATGTCCATCTCATGGGAATACAGCTTATAATAGTGTTCAACCCAGTGGGACATCTGTTTGCTTCTGTCACTGAGTACTTCACCATCTGCCAATTTTAGAGAGGTACCTTCGATAATGGTAGGACTAAGTGCTTTCTTGATCTCATCATACATAACATTTTCATGGTCACAGGCAGTTTGGATTTCTTGACATAGGTTGATCCAGTGTTCATTTGCACAATGTTTCCCTGACTTTTGCACGACTGCCTTGGCTACTTTCAATTCATGCAGTGTTCTGGCTGTTAGGTTTATGTTGTGCATCAGGTAAGCTTTGCTTTTTGTTTCAATAACAGATGTCATATCTGCTTTGTAGGTCTTAAACTAGTCTTTCTTGTGGGTTCCACCTTTACCAAATGTTGTTGCTGCTGTGTCATGGATGACTGAATTTAGCGACTTCCAAGCTTCATCACTATCAGCATCATTTGCACATTATTTGTCCATTAAACATAACACAGAACATTAAGTGGAGTAAATAATAGCATAAGTACCCTTTAACTATGTGATCATTGTTACTGACTGCCAATCAACCTCTCTGGCCTAGAATGAGAACAATTAAAACTATGGAGTCTCATTCTTTCAGATTGTGAAGTGCTAAAGATTGTAAAAATGGCAAATCATAATTTTTAAGTCTTGCTTTTCACTTCTGTGTCTTCTTTCTCTCTTAATCCAATCTTTCTTTCATGCTCCATTTCTCATTCTGTCACCTGATCTAATATTGAATTCACCCACTCTAATTCACCCTCCTTCTCAGCCCTTTCTCTGTTTATTTCTCAATCCTTTAATCTCAATGGTTAAGGATCATGGATGTGGGTGCTTGAGAGAAGCAACAGCCTGAATTATAATTATGAGACCCAGAAAAGCATTCTACTACTCCTGCCCCCTCAAAAATAATTGAAAACATAGCTTTTTGGGCCTCTCAGGCTGTATCTCCAGGTGCACTATTTGTCCTGTTGATCATCAAATTCCCAGATGAGAAAAAAGCCTATCTAATAGGGCACACGGTGATGCTCCCCTCCAGCAAATTATGGGTCAATGTAAGGTCTCTGTTTGTCTTTCTCTTGTATTAGTGTCATATTCATGCACAAAACAGGGTCTGCCCACCTTCAAATAAAATCAGCACATCTCCCCTGTGTTTACTGCAATTGGAACTTAAACTTCCTGGCTTCCAACTAGACTAAATTTCGCTGAAATATTTTGCTATCACAAAAAATTAACAAATAAATAGTTTTTTAATAATTGCTAATAATTACAGAGTTTAATGTAATGATTATTTGGGCAACATTACACTAACAAATGGCCATTCTATCTGACCTAAACTGAATACAGCACATGATTTTCATAGGAATTTCCAATCCCAGTTGCTCTTTTGCAAGCGAAATGAGAGTTAAGAAAATGGAACAATGTCTATGCTTGATAAATAAAATGTGTTCCATTTTTTAGACAATAACAGTGAAATGCAAATTAATTTTAGTCCCCTCAAGCCCAAAGGGAAGGCACCCTGTATTTAGAGGCCACCTCCCTGTGTGGCAGAGACACCACCGCCCCCTGCTGCTGGTTAAATCCCAACGGCGGGGGAAAGAGACCCTTAAGTGGCAATGGCTACCCCATTGGTGGTGTCATTGTGACCGTAGCATTGTGCACCGTAGCCTACCGCCAGGCATCCTATGACTCCGATTTCCATTTTTGGACAGAACTGGGTGCTGCAGCATGCCCTCTCTAGCCAGTATCATCTGGCAGCCCAACCAAATTAGATCCCAAAGGTAAATTACTTTCTTATTAAGTGGATCTGGGAGGAGCAAATCCAGCTGGGGCTGCTGCCATTCCAGCTTCCTTTTTGCACTCTCCCAGCCCCTTCAATGTAGCTGGCTGTCTGATATTGTGATGGAACTGGAGCCAGAATGGTTCCCCAGGACACTCTAACTCTGGCCAAAGCCAGGTGTCCCAATGCAAAAGTGGACTGGGTCTCTTGTTGCAATTATCCCATGTATTAAATGGACCATTGTAACAATTTGTCCTCGGGTGTGCCTTGTGACAAAGAAAATAAATGTTGAAATAGACTTGGACCCATTACAAATCCGAATGCAATATGCCAACTGCTTTCATCAATGTCGCAGGAGTTGTTCTGGGAGAGAATTAATTGTGTAATTTTCACTCAATGGGGGTGAAATTGGTCTGCAGTGGTAAAGCTACATGGGTGATAGTGCACTGACAGCCCCTTTACACTCTCCTGGAAAAGAAAATCCTGTTCAATGGAAAACGGGATGTCATTGGACTACCATCCAAAACCAACTTTAACCCCATTTCCCCGATGTTTGCGAATGATTTCACTGCCAAACCAGTTCAAAGAATTAGCTGTTCTCAGCTAGGTTATTGTGCCTGCTCACTGCCTACTGCTCTCGTCTGGGTTATTGCGCCTGCTCACTGCCCACTGTTCCCACCTGGGCTATTGTGCCTGCTCACTGCCCACTGTTCCCACCTGGGTTATTGCGCCTGCTCACTGCCCACTGTTCCCACCTGGGCTATTGTGCCTGCTCACTGCCCACTGTTCCCACCTGGGCTACTGCGCCTGCTCACTGCCCACTGTTCCCACCTGGGTTATTGCGCCTGGTCGCTGCCCAATGATCTGTGCTACAAAATGTACTTGTGCCATCAGTCGCAGGTGTAATTCCCTCACAACCTAAAAGCCTATTGAGGCCATATGTCAAGACTAATAGCGAGTGACTGTCTGGGTGATGAACCCTTTTAACTTAAAACCAACCCAAGCTAGCGCCTTCAGTAGAGAGGGAGGAAGAAAACTGGGAAGACATATTTTAAGTATTTCAAAATATGTTGACTATTGTAAAAAAAAGTCAACTCTTGACTGAAAGAAATGTTTGAATTTTATGCTGAATCTGTTCTGATTATCCCAAGGACAATGGGGTTTATTTTTATAGCCTATTGGAATGGAGGCCCTTTACACACCTTCTTTTCTCCACACTCGGTTCCGTCTGCTGCAGCGTCCAGCTTAGAGCGGCAAGAGCCATTCACTGAGCACCAGAGAGTCTGGCAAACATTCTGTCAATAAACAAGTGGACAAAGGAATCAATCATTAAACTATATTTAATAAATGTTACACCTTACGTTGATCATTTAGAGTGCAAAAGTAAGGATGTTATGCTAATCCTTTATAAAATACTGATTAGACCTCAGCTCGAGTACGGTGTCCAATTCTGGGAAGCACACTTTCAGACCTCAGAGAGGCTGCAGAAGAGATTCACTGGAATTTTAATTCAGTTATATGAAGGGGCATCAGTTATATAGAAAGACTGGGGAAGCTGTGGTTGTTTCCTCAGAGCAGAGAAAGTTAAGAGAAGGTTTTCTAGAAGCGTTAAAAATCGTGAACGGTTTTGATAGAGTAAATGAGGAGAGTCTGCATCCAGCATTTGAAGATTTCATACCCAGAGAATACAGATTTAAGGTGACAGGCAAAACGACTAAAGGCAACATAGGATTTTTTTTACACCAGTTGTTGTGATCTGGAATGGGTGACAGAAGCAGATTTAATCGTAACTTTCAAAAAGGATAAAGGGAAGAAAAATTACTAAACTGTGGGGACAAAGCCAAAGGCCGGAATTTTACTCCGCCCCAGCGGGTTGGATGGTGGCGTGGGGGTGGCGTTAAATTGAGTGGCAGGCTCCGGGAGGCCTACCCGCCCCACTTCCGCCTCCGGACAAGTTTACGGTATCAGGCGGGGGCTGGGAAACGGCCCGCCCGCCCAAGGCCAATCAAGGCCCTTAAGTGGCCACTTAACTGCCACTTAAGGGCCCTCGCCCGTCTCCACGGATATTTTACCCATGGCAAGCGGGTGTGCTGGGGACATGAAAGGCCGCCCAGCGATAGCTGCCGGCCTTTCTGCGCCCCGGGGTGGGGGGGGGCGCATGGCAGTTGGGCACAGGGTGCCCGATTGAAGGCCGCCCTGCCTCCCAACCCACCCCCAGGACCTAAGACACCCCCCTGCCTCCAAACGACCACTTCAGCCTCACCAGGGAATGACCAATCCCACTGGTGAGGCATGCCCCTACTTACCTTCCCTCCAGGGTCCCTGGTGTTGGCTGGGCCCGCTGATTGGCCGGCAGCTCACTGAGGTGGGACTTCCTCCCTCAAGTGGGTGGAAGTCCCACCTCGGGACAATTAAAGCCTGGGGACCTGTAAAATATGGGACGGATCCCCGGGCTAGGCGGAAGCGGGTTCACCACCGACTTTCAAGTCGGAGTCCGGCTCCCGTCCATCCACCGTAAAATTCTGGCCAAAGAGTGGGATTAATTGGATAGCTCTTTCAAAGAGCTAACACAGATACAATAGGCCAAATGGCCTCCTTCTGTGCAATGATGTTACGAAACTGAAAGTGAGTTGGTTGTTGCCTGGTCCTGTTATTCAGAGGATAAATACAAACTCCTATCATAGCTTTGACTTAACAACAGTTTATATACCACCTCTAATGTAGTAAAATGTCCCAAGGTAGTTCATAGAAGCATAATCAGACCAAAAATTGACACCAAGTCAAAGAAGGAGACATTAGGACTGGCAGCTAAAAGCTTGATCAAAGAGGTAGGTCTTAAGAAGCATCTTAAAGGAAGAAAAAGAGGTAGAGTGGCCAAAAGGTTGAGAGAGAGAATTTCAGACTTACGAATAGAAATATCAATGTAATCCTGAAACTTAAGTCTTGTGTTCTTCTTCACATATTTATGTGTTATATAAATGTAAAAAGAAATGCTAGATAGGCACATTGGCTATAACTTATTCATCGCCCATAGTCTCACAGGCTAATAATAAAAGCTTGAGAGGATATGGAATAATCCTTCATCTCCCAGTTCAGGATATCAGCAAACAGTTTCTCTTCCATTCTTTTCAACATGAAAGGGAATTACGACAGCAAAGTATAATTATTTAAACAAGCAGTAAAGTGTCAAGACCACAAGGAATTAAAATGAAACAAGTATTAAATGAGTGGTGCTCAAGGAAAGAAGCATTAAGCAACATCTTTGGGTTTGCAGTTATAGATGTGTAGGTAAGATTAATGAGTTACTGTCATCAATTTTCCTTATTTTGTTCACGAAGAGCGGCCCAAAACAGCTACAATACAGAGCAAATATAAGCATTAATCCTTTCACCCATTCTGTTCCTGAGCACGACTGCAACTCAACTTCCAGTCTGGCTTATCGGATAGCTACAATTGATTGTGCCTGAAGAGGGTGCAGCAATACAAGTTACATGCAAAGGACTTTGTACACAGATTTCATCAGATAGTTCAGAGCAAATTGCTGCCATAAAAAGCTGGCCACAACTGATTTCTGAGCTGCTGTAAGGTGCCATCCTTCTTACGGAACAGGCTGCTATTATCAGGATAGATTTTTTTTTCTTTTGAACATAAAGTGGCTTTGCTGCTTCACAACTTGCCACTGATTGATTGACTTTTAACCTTTTCTTTTAGTGCTGGAGAACATGTTCGTTTTATTTAATTCGCTTTATGGGGATGTATGCATCGCTGGCCAAGCCAGCATTTATTGCCCATCCCTAATTGCCCTTGAGAAGGTGGTGGTGAGATGCCTTCTTGAACTGCTGCAGTCCATCTGGGGTAGTTACAGTTACCCACAGTGCTGTTAGGAAGGGAGTTCCAGGATTTTGACCCAGCGACAGTGAAGGAACGGCGATATAGTTCCAAGTCAGGATGGTGTGTAGCTTGGAGGGGAACTTGCAGGTGGTGGTGTTCCCATGCATCGGCCGCCCTTGTCCTTCTAGTTGGTAGAGGGCGCAGGTTTGGAACGTACTGTCTAAAGAGCCTTGGTGCATTGTTGCAGTGCATCTTGTAGATGGTACACATTGCTGCCACTGTGAGCCAGTGGTGGAGGCAGTGAATGCTTGTGGATGGGATGTCAATCAAGCGGGCTGCTTTGTCCTGGATTGTGTCAAGCTTCCTGAGTGCTGTTGGAGCTGCACCCTTCCAGGCAAGTGGAGAGTATTCCATCACACTCCTGACTTGTGCCTTGTTCTTGTGACTTGTGTTCAGTACTGCATCACTGCCTCCCTCCATGTGCAGCATCCCCCATCCCAATTCTTAGTGATATGGTGTATTTGGAGGCAAACAAAGCAAAACAATCAAAGGTCCATTTGACAGTCGTTGAAAACGTTCACCTGGCCTTCTCCTGAGCAACTAACAATGGTTTCTTTACCACAGAACAGAAATATGACCCACCATCCCACCCCCTAAACCCCCACCACTACCCCACATGCTACTACCCCTCCCCCCAAAAATACCATCCAGATTTACTCCAAGCCACCTGCAGCGGAAAGAAAAGCCTCCCAAGCAAACCAGCACCATCATTTTATATATACACACTTGTTTTGATTTTTAGAATTTTAGAACATTACAGCGCAGTACAGGCCCTTCGGCCCTCGATGTTGCGCCGACCTGTGAAACCATCTGACCTACACTATTCCATTTTCATCCATGTGTCTATCCAATGTCCACTTGAATGCCCTTAAAGTTGGCGAATCTACTACTGCTGCAGGCAGGGCGTTCCACGCCCTTACTACTCTCTGAGTAAAGAAACTACCTCTCACATCTGTCCTATATCTATCACCCCTCAACTTGAAGCTATGTCCCCTCGTGTTTGCCATCACCATCCGAGGAAAAAGACGCTCACTATCCACCCTATCTAACCCTCTGATTATCTTATATGTCTCTATTAAGTCACCTCTCCTCCTCCTTCTCTCTAACGAAAACAACCTCAAGTCCCTCAGCCTTTCCTCATAAGACCTTACCTCCATACCAGGCAACATCCTAGTAAATCTCCTCTGCACCCTTTCCATAGCTTCCACATCCTTCCTATAATGCGGTGACCAGAACTGCACGCAATACTCCAGGTGCGGTCTCACCAGAGTTTTGTACAGCTGCAGCATGACCTCGTGGCTCCGAAACTCGACCCCCCTACTAATAAAAGCTAACACACCATATGCCTTCTTAACAGCCCTATTAACCTGGTTAGCAACCTTCAGGGATTTATGCACCTGGACACCAAGATCTCTCTGTTCATCTACACTACCAAGAATCTTCCCATTAGCCCAGTACTCTGCATTCCTGTTACTCCTTCCAAAGTGAATCACCTCACACTTTTCCGCATTAAACTCCATTTGCCATCTCTCAGCCCAGCTCTGCAGCCTATCTATGTCTCTCTGTACCCTACAACATCCTTCGGCACTATCCACAACTCCACCGACCTTAGTGTCATCTGCAAATTTACTAACCCACCCTTCTACACCCTCTTCCAGGTCATTTATAAAAATGACAAACAGCAGTGGCCCCAAAACAGATCCTTGCGGTACACCACTAGTAACTAAACTCCAGGATGAACATTTGCCATCAACCACCACCCTCTGTCTTCTTTCAGCTAGCCAATTTCTGATCCAAAGCTCTAAATCGCCTTCAACCCCATACTTCCGTATTTTCTGCAATAGCCTACCGTGGGGAACCTTATCAAACGCCTTACTGAAATCCATATACACCACATCCACTGCTTTACCCTCATCCACCTGTTTGGTCACCTTCTCGAAAAACTCAATAAGGTTTGTGAGGCACGACCTACCCGTCACAAAACCGTGCTGACTATCGCTAATGTACTTATTCTTTTCAAGATGATTATAAATCCTATCTCTTATAACCTTTTCCAACATTTTACCCACAACCGAAGTAAGGCTCACAGGTCTATAATTACCAGGGCTGTCTCTACTCCCCTTCTTGAACAAGGGGACAACATTTGCAATCCTCCAGTCTTCCGGCACTATTCCTGTCGACAATGACGACATAAAGATCAAGGACAAAGGCTCTGCAATCTCCTCCCGAGCTTCCCAGAGAATCCTAGGATAAATCCCATCTGGCCCAGGGGACTTATCTATTTTCACACTTTCCAAAATTGGTAACACCTCCTCCTTGTGAACCTCAATCCCATCTAGCCTCGTAGCCCAAATCTCAGTATTCTCAACAACATTTTCTTTCTCTACTGTAAATACTGACGCAAAATATTCATTTAACACTTCCCCTATCTCCTCTGATCCCACACACAACTTCCCACTACTATCCTTGATTGGCCCTAATCTAACTCTAGTCATTCTTTTATTCCTGATATACCTATAGAAAGCCTTAGGGTTTTCCCTGATCCGATCCACCAATGACTTCTCGTGTCCTCTCCTTGCTCTTCTTAGCTCTCCCTTTAGATCCTTCCTGGCTAGCATGTAGCTCTCAAGCGCCCTAACTGAGCCTTCACGTCTCATCCTAACATAAGCCTTCTTCTTCCTCTTGACAAGCGCTTCAACTTCTTTAGTCAACAACGGCTCCCTCGCACGACAACTTCCTCCCTGCCTCACAGGTACATACTTATCAAGGACACGCAGTAGCTGCTCATTGAATAAGCTCCACATTTCGATTGTTCCCATCCCCTGCAGTTTCCTTCCCCATCCTACGCATCCTAAATCTTACCTAATCGCATCATAATTTCCTTTCCCCCAGTTATAATTCTTGCCCTGCGGTATATACCTGTCCCTGCCCATCGCTAAGGTAAACCTAACCGAATTGTGATCACTATCACCAAAGTGCTCACCTACATCTAAATCTAACACCTGGCCGGGTTCATTTCCCAGTACCAAATCCAATGTGGCATCGCCCCTGGTTGGCCTGTCTACATACTGTGTCAGAAAACACTCCTGCACACACTGGACAAAAACTGACCCATCTAAAGTACTTGAACTATAGTATTTCCAGTCGATATTTGGAAAGTTAAAGTCCCCCATAACAACTACCCTGTTACTCTCACCCCTGTCGAGAATCATCTTCGCTATCCTTTCCTCTACATCTCTGGAACTATTCGGAGGTCTATAAAAGACTCCCAACAGGGTAACCTCACCTCTCCTGTTTCTAACCTCAGCCCATACTACCTCAGTAGACGAGTCCTCAAACGTCCTTTCTGTCGCTGTAATACTCTCCTTGATTAACAATGCCACACCCCCCCCTCTTTTACCATCTTCTCTGTTCTTACTGAAACATCTAAATCCCGGAATCTGCAACATCCATTCCTGCCCCTGCTCTACCCATGTCTCCGAAATGGCCACTACATCGAGATCCCAGGTACCAACCCATGCTGCAAGCTCACCCACCTTATTCCGGATGCTCCTGGCGTTGAAATAGACACACTTTAAACCAGGTTCTTGCTTGCCAGTGCCCTCTTGCGTCCTTGTAACCATATCCCTCACCTCACTACTCTCAACATCCTGTACACTGGCACTACAATTTAGGTTCCCATTCCCCTGCTGAATTAGTTTAAACCCCCCCGAAGAGCACTAGCAAACCTCCCCCCCAGGATATTGGTACCCCTCTGGTTCAGGTGAAGACCATCCTGTTTGTAGAGGTCCCACCTACCCCAGAAAGAGCCCCAATTATCCAGGAAACCAAAACCCTCCCTCCTGCACCATCCCTGCAGCCACGTGTTCAACTCCTCTCTCTCCCTATTCCTCGCTTCGCTATCACGTGGCACGGGCAACAACCCAGAGGTAACAACTCTGTTTGTTCTCGCTCTAAGCTTCCACCCTAGCTCCCTAAATTTCTGTCTTAAATCCCCATCTCTCTTCCTACCTATGTCGTTGGTGCCTATGTGGACCACGACTTGGGGCTGCTCCCCCTCCCCATTAAGGATCCCAAAAACACGATCCGAGACATCACGAACCCTGGCACCTGGGAGGCAACATACCAACCGTGAGTCTCTCTCGTTCCCACAGAACCTCCTATCTGTTCCCCTAACTATGGAGTCCCCAATGACTAATGTTCTGTTCCTCTTCCCCCTTCCCTTCTGAGCAACAGGGACAGACTCTGTGCCAGATATCTGTACCCCATTGCTTACCCCTGGTAAGTCGTCCCCCGCAACAGTATCCAAAACGGTATACCTGTTGTTGAGGGAAACAGCCACAGGGGATCCCTGCACTGCCTGCTGGTTCCTTCTCCTTCCCCTGATGGTAACCCATCTACCTACTTCTTTTACCTGAGGTGTGACTACCTCCCCATAACTCCTCTCAATAACCTCCTCCGCCTCCCGAATGATCCGAAGTTCATCCAGCTCCAGCTCCAGTTCCCTAACGCGGTTCTCCAGGAGCTGGAGTTGGGTGCACTTCCCACAGATGCAGTCAGCAGGGACACTCTTGGCGACCCTTACCTCCCACATTCTGCAGGAGGAACATACAACTGCCTTAACCTCCATTCCCACTATTCTAAATTCCCAACAAATCTACTGAAAAACCAAAAACAAAATGTCAAAACTAGTTAGGTTAGCAATCCAACGGACAGAACTTCTTAAATAAAAAGCTTACCTTATCAACACACCAGAGTCCTTTTTTTTGGTTAGAGGAGGAGGGTGGGTGGGAGACACTACAAGTGTAGTGTCTCGGGTACAGCCACCACACAAATATATACCTTTTCCCTTACCCAGCAGTCCCCTGGTCCTCCGAAAACAAAAGGGAATTCACTTTTAAACTTACGCTGAAATTGACTTCACAGCTGTAAGCCCGTTCACGCACCTCCGTTGCTATCCAAGCTGCAGTCACCGAAACTAAAAGCTCACTAAAAGCCTCTTCCTCTATTTAATCCTTGGCGCCACACTGCCACCTCATTATCAGTTTCCTTCAGAGGAGACTGCAGGGACATCCAGACTGTTGCTTGGGGTGCTGCTGCCATTCCAGTCATGGGATAGCAACATGAAGGCACAGACAGAGATTATCTCATTTCACGAAAGGAGAAGACCATAGCAATGAAAGTCACAACTTGTGGTGGCTATAATTAATTTCAGCAATCACTAATTCTTCTACCGCTGTTAATATTTGATGTTTTTTACTTCAGGAAATCCAGAAAAAATGCTCTTTCTTTTATAGGGCTTCCACTGTGTAAGACTCTTTAAAGGCAAAAAATATCTTCAAGGCCCAAACCCCAGGATGCATTTCAATATCTTCCTCTCTTCATGGCTGCGGTCAACAGTGTGCCCGCATGCGTCAAGTGCATGCCAGCGTGCTGTACCTTCTTCATTCTAATTAGGTGCAAGAGAAAATTCGGGCACTGAGCTCCGGGTCCTGGGCAGCTCTGATCATCCTCGAAAATTTTAAGGACCAGGAAAAAGACCATTGACTTATTTCGTGAATGAGTTGCTTTTTCACCACAACCCTCATTTTTTTTTCTTGCTCTCCAGACGCAAATTTAAATGCTTCTTCAAATCATTATACTGTTTGCTTCAATGGACTCCTCTATTCACTTATTCTACAACTCGAGATTATTCATGGATGAAAAGATTCTGCATGACTGCTTCTCAGATTCCTAACTTGCTAAAGTTTAACTTAAACATCCCTTGGCACTTGAACCCATAAACATTTTTTTTTAGAATCTTGAAAATGTCAACTTCTTTTATTTTCAAAAGTAAGCTAAACATTTATGAACTTTCCTCTGAACTTAAACTCTTGATGCCTGTATGATATTCATTGCACATCCTCATTACTTATCAAAGACAGCAATTTTCTTCACATGTTCAGGAGAATAGTTTGATTAGGATAGGTGTAGTTGCATTACTGACTGGTTATCTACCTCACACTTATTTACAGATCTTGCAGAACTTGATTATTACACACCTGATTCCTCCTGCCCCCTACCACCCCTCCCCCCATCCCAGCAAAGCTCACAAAATACATGGAGGAGTAATTTGGCTCTGTAGTACCCATACTTTAGGCACTAATCGGCCTCTTAAAAGTTGAAAATTGGGTCTAACGGGAAGTGTGGCAGATGCCATCTTGGTCAAGTAGTTTGCTCACGCACACCTACCAAATGCTGGCAGGATGCAGAGCAGGTAGACTATGATGTCAATCAGTGTGCAACACTGACTTGGTTGTTCCCAGGGACGCACACCGAGACAAACATCAACTGCTGCTGGAGGACTATCAATTCGGTGAAAGACGTCCTTTGGTCTGCCCGAAACTTGCTGGTCTTCCAGCGCAAAGAGTTGTCCACCACCGAATGTTGCAGACTGGCACATTCCAAGGTCCAGGACTACGTGCTGAGGGACGCACTAAAGCTTTGTGCAGCCGCAGCAAAGGCTCAATGGGGAAAGACCACAGTGTAAGTTCCCCCCACCAAGCTGAACTGAGGGGCTGGATCCATGGGAAACCCCTCAACTGTATCGTTGATATTTTCATTTGCTGTAAATGTGAAACTGTAATTGGCATGACAATAGTGAAATGGAAGGGTTGTGAAGAAACTCATGATAGTATAGAAGGAAACTGATCTCCCTTGCAATGTTTGTATTTTTTGGTGCTGTTTGAAACTGTTTGGCAATGTAATTTTTGCAGATTTTTATGAATAAAGTATATTTTGGAAATAAAAAAAAACACTGACTTGGTACCAGTGCTGCCACTGTTGAACACCACACACTTGTCAATGCCCTTTCTTAACCTTTTATAATGGAATACATGGTCAATGGTGTGAAGGAACCAGTGCTACATAAAGGGATTATAAATTACTTACAGTTCAGATACTAAATTATTTCTTCTGGCTTTTGGCACAATTCCACATTTTTGGAGCTTTCCTATACTAGTCTACAGTTTCAATAGTCTACAGAGAATGGTCTGACTGACACTAAAGAACTTTTTTGGTGGTTTAAAGGCTTGTGCTAAAAAAGTTGCTTCCAAACCAGGATAGCCTGGTAAGCCTCCCTTTTGGAATTGAATAGGACTGGGAAAACAAAGAGAGGCTACAAAGAGCAGAATAAGCTACTAGAAGGGGGAAGAGGAGGAGGGGGTGAAGGAGTCTCAACGGGAAGTCATATTCCCCCAGTGTCTTTAGGGAGCAATTCTCTTACCTGAACTTCAGCAAGGACCAATGCGTGAGACATTTTTGTTTACTAAAGAGGTTGCGACTGAAATCTGCCAACTACTGTTGCCACAACAGCAACCTTAAAACAGAACAGGGCAAGAGTTGCCTTGCCTGTCGCTGACTGTAGCTCTTAATTTTTATGCATCTGGCTCCTTCCAGGCTGTTGCTGGAGGTGTAAGCATAAACCCACAGTGTGCAGTACACTGCTGCATCTGGGATGACACTGAGGCTCTCCTATACAAAGAAAGACAGCTTATTCTCATTCCCTATGGTCATTATAAGGAAACAACCCTTGCCACAACCTGTGGAGCAGGAGCATAAGAAGGAGGAGGGGGAGGAAATGGATGAGCAGCAAATGCAACAGAAAGCAGAGGAAGTGAGGCTACAATGTCGACAGTCCCTCTCTGTCTGGGTTCTACATGGTCAAACTTCTACTGGACTGCAGTGGTTCAAGAAGGCAGCTCACCACCACCTTCTCAAGGGAAATTAGGGATGTGCAATAAATGTTGGCCCAGTCAGTGATGCCCACATCCCAGTAACCTCAACCACAACTCTCTATTCACCAAAAGTCGGCCTGGGCTGTAGCAGTCTGCTGACAGGCAACAGCAGCGGCACTGACAGAGCGGCAGTGGTGGCAGCGTGAATACTGTCACTGTGAGAGTACAGAGGTTGTTACACTATAGAGGCGCAGCAACTCACCCAGGTAGCACCTGAGCAACCCTAGTAATTTGTTGAGAACAGATTAATGGTCAACTGCAATGCCCTGGAGGTCCTTTGAACATTGGTATCCAAAGTCATGTTGGCCGCAGGCTGAGCTTGCAGGCCAAAAATCTAAGGTTCCACTGCAGCACTCAGACTTTTGAAGAAAACTGTTTCTGCTGCAATGGATGCTGAGATATCGGCCATCCGATGCTGCATCATGCTGGCTTCCACATGTGCTGATGGAGATAACCACCCACCCTGGCTCCTGCGCACTTATGCCCGGTGTCTCCCATGTGCAGATCCCTCCTCTGTCCTAGCCTTTAAGATATGCACAGTCTCAGTATCTAAGCTGGTGGCTGTGAGTGTTAGATCAAGTCATGGTGTCCTTTTATATTCATTGTTTTCTTCCTCTTCCTCCACTGTGATGGTAGGTCCTAATTCTTGGCTATCTGAAATAAAAAAAGACAAAGTTGGATTGTAGTGAGAGAGGAGTAAGTAAGAAGTGTGTGCTTACCCTCTATAGCCTCACATTCAGAAGAGTTTGAGGAATGAGGGAAAAGTAGGACGACAGAAGAAGAATTAGATATGTGGATACGCTCATTATTAAGTGCTTTAGCGCCACCAGGGGCTACAATCTCAGTGATGCCCCTTCCCATGATTTCCAGCACTGTCTCCTCCAGGGGTTAAAACATGTAGGCACACTTGTCCCCCTCCAGTTCTTTCTTGCTTCCTGCTGCTACGTGCCACCTTATCCTGCAAGAAACAGGGAAGTATGTCAGCGAGTGTCAGACAATATGCTTGGGTGATGTGGCTGTCATGATTTAAAAGCTGGCAGTGTGTGCGAGCTGTGAGTGGTGGATGTGAGGCATGCAACAGTGCTAAGTAGGTGAGGATGAGGCAAATCATATGAATGTTAGGGTTGAATCCTGATTGACAGAGGTTGTTGGTGGGTGAGTGATGGGGTGTAGTGAATTGAGCAGTGGATGAGGCTAGTGGCGCAATTGTAGGATATGCCATTAGAAGATGAAGTCACTCACCTTAACTATTTGTGTATAATCATTAAACTTCTTCCTGCACTGTATCCAGGTTCGATGAGCAATATTCCTGGGAATGACAATGGACACTATTTCTTCCCACTACCTCCTAAGCATATGGCTGGAGGGCCTCCTGCTCCCCTGTGATAGAGAACATCTCTCCTCCTTTCCAACCCTTCCACCAAGACCTCCAGTGCATTGTCTGAAAACCTTGGTGGATGCTTTCTCACAGGTTCAGCCTTTGCTCAAAATATCCCAGTACTGATACAGTTTTTTGAAAAAACCTCCACCATTCATTCCCTTTTAGAGATGCAGGCTGCCTTTAAGTAGCGCTAGGCACTCACCATGTGTGCAACGAACAGCATGGGATGCTTTGGCTGCACGCAAAAATCATGTCAAAGAGCAAGCAGCACAAATTTATTTTGCTGCCTGTGTCACTAAGTACAGGCATTGGTTAACCACACACTGCAATCTATGCACCCGCTTTAGGTCACCCAGTTCGCCCCACCAGTGTTTTAAAATGTAACTGTTTCATGGTTTCTGAGAAACTCTTTCACATTTGAAACACACCATCATTCGTTTTATCTGCGAGTGAAACATTTCAATGAAGCATATTCAAAGTATTTGTTTCCCTGTTGACACATTTAAATTTCATCTGAAGCAACTCAGTGAACAGAGTTACTCTATAGACTTGTTCAAATATGCATATTACCTAACTGGTGGTCATTCACTAGTTTGAATTTCTGCTCCTGCAACAGCACAGAAATGGCCCCAACTGTGACTGACCGTGCTATATTATCCTCTTTGTGCTCTTTGATCTCTCTGCAGCCTTCAATACAGTCAATCATATCATTTTCTTCTCATGCCTCTCCTCCATTATCCAGCTCGAAAGGATAGCTCTCACTTGGTTTCACTCTTTCACTCTTACCAATCCAATCATAGCCTGAAAATCACTAGCAATTGCTTTCCTTCCCACTTTCACCTTGGAGGTCCCACAAAGATCTATTCTCGGCTCATCCTCTTCCTCTAAATATGCTTTCCCTTGTTGATTTGTTGCTCGTAGATATGGGGTCAGCTTCCAGAACTACACTGACAACACTGAGCTCTCCTCCACTGACACCTCCTTCAGCCACTCCATTATCACAAATTCTGGTTAGTCCATTTACAGTTTATGACTAAATACTTATTACACCAGAAGTTATTCAATTGAATGATGCCAACAACATGGCTGCATCTTATAAGTGTTTAAAAATTGATAATAATGATCACTGATGATTATCTTGACAGTAAGGACACTATGTAGTAATATAGATGACTTGGGTCAGTATAGATCTGCCTGCTGTGTGCGATACACTGTGCAAGATGCAGCAGGCCCTAGCAGTTACTGGACATGTATCTTTGTTTAAATGCCACAAAATAATTGGCTTTTTGATGTCCCTATTACCTGCATGAAATATTTAAACAAAACAATATACCACTACAATTGTCTGAAAAATGGAAAGCTGTCTATGTTTCTGGAAGCAATGCATATATATCAAACTAAGAACAATTTAAATGCATTTCACTTCATAGAAAGAGAAAGATTTGCAAAGTATAGTCAGTTATATATGAGTAAACAAGCCAGGTCTTAAATGAGGCAGTAAGATGCATATTAAACTGAGAATGAAGTCCATGAAACTTCATGTTGCATATTCTAGTCTCTCTGAGGTCACTAATGAAAATGACATGGTTCCACATTAAATCAAATGCACAGACACAGTAATCAGCACATGCTCTCAGACTGGAAAATAGATTTCCATTACAGAATGAATGACGGCTTTATAAATCACAAGGGCACCGGCCGAAGAAGCATGATGTAACTATAAGTAACCTGCCTAAACAGAGTAGCTGACAAATAGTGATGTTTTGCACCTATCTTGGGGTGCTGTCAGTCCCCTTCGAGCTCCAAACTCCCAAGAACAGGGCACACGTAAATTTTTGGGGCAAATCATGCCGGATGCTACATTGGTCAGGCACACATTAGCAGATGTGCAGTGAACACCCGCTGGAAGTTTGCAGAGTGGGCAGATCATGACATGAATCAGTGTGTAGCACTAATTTGATGACAGCAGTGCCATTGCGGAGCTCAACATTCAGTTAACACCCTCTCACAACTTTGCACAGTTCAACATGCGTTCAGCAGCAGGACCCTGCAGTGCCATTTAAACGATTCATCATTTATGTGCAGGTTAGTTGCTGGTTGATTTCATCTGGCAGTTGCTTCGATTTATGCAAGTGTTTGGTGGCTTCTAGAGTTGTTTAAAGTTGCAAAGTCTGCAGGGAGTGGTATGGCAGGTACTGAGGGATTACTTGCTGACTTCAAGGCTTCTGCACAAGCCAATTGCTCCCAGACATGGGTGCAGTAGTAACCATGCCCCTTGGAATATAATATGACTTAAGAATGAACAGAGACCACACAGAGGGGGACAATCTACTGGAGGAAAGAGAAGAATGAGAGAAGGGCTCTCAAAAAACAGTCATATCTGCCCATGTGTTCAGGAAGTAATTCTCCATTCTGAACCTCAGCGAGGAACAATGTGTGCAATGTCAGTGATGGTTCCTCTGGGGAATTTGCACTGGAGTGCTGACTTGGGTTGCATTAGAGTGCTAAAGTGAAAGTTTTGTGACTGAGGAAGTTCCGTGAGGAGGGAGCAAGGAACACCTTTCATTTCCTACCTGTCCTCAGAGTGAGGGGAGCCGAGAGTTTCCAAAGAGCACAGCTGACTGGTGAGTACGTCCTGGTGGGTATTTTTCAAACTGGATTGAATTGTAAGTCATTGTTTTAGCAAGACTTAGTTGTTTTTTAAAATTATAATAGTCTTCTAAAGTTTTAAATTGAAAATGTTTAGTCATGGCGAGAGAGCTTAAAGCCGTAGTTTGCTCCTCTTGCTGCATGTGGAAATCTGGGAACATTTTCAGTCCCCGGGACCAGCATGTGTGCAGGAAGTGCGTCCAGCTGCAGCTCCTGGAAGCTCAGGTTTCAGAGCTGGAACGGCGGCTGGAAACACTGTGGAGCATCCGCGAGTCTGAGAGCATCGTGGATAGCACGTATAGAGAGGTGGTCACACCGCAGCTGGAGGGACTTGAGGAAGGAAGGGAATGGGTGACCAGAGAAACAGGCAGGTAGTTCAGGAATCCCCTGGAGTCCCGCTTGCAAATCGGTACTCCATTTTGGAGGCTGATGAGGCTGGTTCCTCCAGGGAGTGTGGATAGAGCCAAGTTTCTGGCACCACAAGTCAGGGGAACAGATAGGCGCAACTGTGGCCGTCAACGTGACTCCAGAATGGTGTGTTGCCTCCCTGGTGCCAGGGTCCGGGATGTCACTGAATGGCTGCAGGGCATCCTGAAGGAGGAGGGTGGTAAGGCAGAGGTCATGGTACATGTTGGTACCAATGACATAGGTAGAAAGAGGGACGAGGTCTTGCATCAAGATTTCAGGGAGTTCAGCAGTAGACTAAAAAGCAGGACCTCAGGTTGTAATCACTGGATTACTCCCAGTGCCACGTGCTAGTGAGTATAGAAACAGGAGAATAGCACAGATGAACGCGTGGTTTAAGAGTTGGTGCAAGAGGGAGGGTCTTAGATTCCTGGACCACTGGGACCGTTTCTGGGGAAGGTGGGACCTGTACAAGCGGGACGGTCTACATCTGAACCAGAGGGGGACTAACATCCTTGCTGGCGGGTTTGCTAGTGCTGTTGGGAAGAGTTGAAACTCATTTGGCAGGGGGAGGAGATGCAGACTCCTAGCAGAATTGGGACACAGATAAACACAGGAAAGCGAACAAGTCAGAGGGAATACAGCGGAAGTAATTTTCAAGGGAGTAAGACCAGGATGGAAGGCCTCTACTTTAATGCCAGGAGTATTGCAGGTAAAACGGATGAGTTAACAGCAAGGATTGACACGTGGAATTGTGATATAGTAGCCATCATGGAGACATGGTTGAGGGAGGGGCAGAATTGGCTGCTCAATATCCCGGGATATAGAATCTTCAGGCAAGACAGAGGAGGGGGTAAAAGAGGAGGGGGCATTGCAATATTAGTTAAGGAGTCAGTTACTGCAGTAAGGAGAGATGATATCTTGGAGGGGGCATCAAATGAAGCTTTATGGGTAGAGTTTAGGAACAAAAAAGGGACAGCCACATTGCTAGGTGTTTATTATAGACCCCCAGATAGTCAGCGGGAAATTGGGGAGCAAATATGTGCGCAATTCGCAGAGGTGTGCAAAAATAATAACAGGATAATTATATTAGGTGATTTCAACTTTCCCAACATTAATTGGGATAGTCATCGTGTTAAGGGCTTAGATGGAGTGGAGTTCTTATAATGTATATAGGAGAACTTTTTAGCTCAATAATGTAGAGGATCCAACAAGGGAGGGTGCAGTGCTGGACCTCTTCCTGGGGAATGAAGCCGGACAGGTGGGTGATGTGTTGGTGGGGGTGCATTTTGGTGATAGCGACCACAACATGATGCAATTTAAGCTTGGTATGGAGAAAGAAATAGACAAGTTGCAAAAAAAGGTTTTGGATTGGGGGAGAGCGAATTTTAGTAAAATAAGGCAGGATCTGGCCAAGGTAGACTGGAAAGAGTTACTTGTCGGGAAATCTGCAGAAGAGCAGTGGGGAGCATTCAAAAAGGAAATGGGGAGGGTACAGGCCCAACATGTTCCCTCTAGAGTAATAGGTAGGAGCAACAAGCCCAGAGAACCATGGATGACCAGAAACATTCAGGGTACGATGAGAAGGAAAAGAGAGGCTTTTAGCAAATACAAGGAGAGCAAATCAACGGAAGCATTAGTGGAGTACAGAAAGTGTAGGATGGAGCTTAAGAAAGCAATTAGGAGAGCAAAGAGGGGATATGAGAAAGCTCTGGCTGGTAAATGTAGGGAAAATCCCAAGATATTCTATAAGTATATCAATGGGAAGAGGATAACCAGGGAAAGAGTAGGACCCATTAGGGACCAAGGGGGAAATTTGTGGGTGGAGCCAGAGGACATTGGTAGGGTGTCGAATGAATACTTCACATCTGTCTTCACCCAAGAGAATGAAGATGTAGATATGGAACTTAGAGAGAGAAACTGTGAGGTTCTTGAGCAAATTGTCAGAGGGAGTGACAAGGTATTGGAGGTTTTGGAAGGCAGAAAAGTGGACAAATCACCAGGTCCGGACGGTTTGTGTCCCAGGATGCTGTGGAAGGCAAGGTTGGAGATTGCAGGGGCTCTGACCCTAACTTTTAATTCCTCTCTGGCCATGGGGGAGGCGCCAGAGGACTGGAGAACAGCTAATGTGGTCCCACTATTTAAGAAAAGTTGTAGAGATAAACCAGGGAACTATAGACCAGTGAGTCTCACGTCAGTGGGAGGGAAACTATTGGAGAAAATTCTGAAGGAGAGAATCTATCACCACTTGGAGAGGCAAAATTTGATTAGTAATAGTCAGCATGGCTTTGTCAGAGGGAGGTCATGCCTAACAAATTTGATTGGATTTTGTGAGCATGTGACCAGATGTGTAGATGAGGGTAGTGCAGTTGATGTAGTTTACATGGATTTCAGCAAAGCCTTTGACAAGGTCCCACATGGGAGACTTATCAAGAAAGCAAATGCACATGGGATACAAGATAACTTGATAAGGTGGATTCAAAATTGGCTTAGCTGTAGGAGACAGAGAGAGATGACAGATGGCTGTTTTAGTGACTGGAAGCCAGTGTCCAGTGGCGTACCACAGGGATCTGTGCTGGGCCCCCTATTGTTTGTCATTTATATAAACGACATAGATGACTATGTGGGGAGTAGGATCAGTAAGTTCGCGGATGACACAAAGATTGGCCGAGTGGCTAACAGTGAGGTGGAGTGTCTTAGGTTACAGGAAGATATAGACTGGATGGTCAAATGGGCAGAAAAGTGGCAGATGGAATTTAATGCTGAAAAGTGTGAGGTGATACACTTTGGAAGGAGTAATGTGACATGGAAGTATTCAATGAATGGCCTGACACTGGGAAGTTCCAAGGAACAAAGGGACCTTGGTGTGTTTGCCCATAGACCCCTGAAGGCAGAAGGGCAGGTTAATAGGGTGGTGAAAAAGGCATATGGGACACTTGCTTTTATCAATTGAGGCATAGATTACAAAAGCAGGGAGGTCATGTTGGAGTTGTACAGAACATTGGTCAGGCCACAGCTGGAGTACTGTGTGCAATTCTGGTCGCCACATTATAGGAAGGATGTGATTGCATTGGAGGGGGTGCAGAGACGATTCACCAGGGTGTTGCCTGGGATGGAACATTTAAGCTATGAAGAGAGGTTGGATAGGCTTGGGTTGTTTTCGCTGGAGCAGAGAAGACTGAGGGGTGACCTGATCGAGGTGTACAAGATTATGAGGGGCATGGACAGGGTGGATAGGGAGCAGCTTTTCCCCTTAGTTGAAGGTTCAGTTACGAGGGGTCAAAATTTTAAGGTGAGGGCCGGGAGGTTTAAGGGGGATTTGAGGAAGAACTTTTTTACCTAGAGGGTGGTGACAGTCTGGAATGCCCTGCCTGGGAGGGTGGTAGAGACGGGTTGCCTCACATCCTTTAAAAAGTACCTGGATGAGCACTTGGCACGTCATAACATTCGAGGCTATGGGCCAAGTGCTGGCAAATGGGATTAGGTAGACAGGTCAGGTGTCTTTAATGCAATGGTGCAGACTCGATGGGCCGAAGGGCCTCTTCTGCACTGTATTATTCTGTGATTCTGAGTGCAAGCAGAGCCACATACATGACACCATGGGTGTCTCAGCTGCATGGTGGAGGGTAAGGATGAAGAGTGAAAGAGCAACAGTTGTCGGGGACTTGATAGCGAGGGGAACAGGCAGGCGCTTCTGTAGCCACAGACGTGACTCCAGGATCGTATGTTGCTCCCTGGTGCCATGGTCAAGGATGTCATTGAGTGGCTGCAGGACATTATGAGAGGGGAGGGTGAACATCCAGAGGTTGTAGTCCATGTCGGCACCAAAGACAGAAGCAGAAAGAATGACTGAGTTCCTGAAGGCAGGGTTTAGGGAGCTAGGGAATAGTCAGCACGGTTTTGTGAAAGGGAAATCATGTTTAACCAATTTGTTGGAGTTCTTTGAAGGAGTGACATGTGCTGTGGATAAAGGGAAGCCTGTTGACATACTGTACTTGGATTTCAAGAAGGCATTTGACCAGGTGCCACATAAAAGGTTATTGCGCAAAGTAGGAGCTCATGGTGTAGGGGCTAACATATTAGCATGAATAGAAGATTGGCTGGCTGGCAGAAAACAGACAGTAGGCATAAATGGGTCATTTTCTGATTGGCAGGATGTGACTAGTGGAGTCCTGCAGGGGTCTGTGCTGGGGCCTCAACTTTTGAAAATTTATATCAATGACTTAGATGAGTGAAGCAATGGCATTGTAACTAAATTTGCAGATGACACAAAGATAGGTAGGAAAGTAAGTTGTGAAGAGGACATAAGGCGGTTGCAGACCGATACAGATAGGTTGAGTGAGTGGGCAAAAATCTGGCAGATGGAGTATAATGTCGGAAAATGTGAAGTTGTTCACTTTGGCAGAAAGAATAAAAAGCAGCGTATTACTTAAATGGCGAATGACTGCAGAATTCCAAGGTGCAGAAGGATCTAGGTGTTCTAGTGCAAGAGTCAGAAAACGTTAGTATGCAGATACAGCAAGTAATAAAAAAGGCTAATGGAATGCTAACCTTTATTACAAGAGGAATTGAAAATAAAAGTAAGGATGTTATGCTTCAGTTATACAGGGCATTGCTGAGACCACATCTCGAATACTGTGTGCAGTTTTGGTCTCCTTATTTAAGGAAGGATGTAAATGTGTTGGAGGTGGTTCAGAGGAGGTTTACTGGATTGATACCTGGAATGACTGGGTTGTCTCATGAGGAAATATTGGACAGATTGGGCTTGTTTTCACAGGAGTTTAGAAGAGGGGAGACTTGATTGAAGTTCATAAGATCTTGAATGGTCTTGACAGCGTGAATGTAGAGAGGCTGTTTCCTCTTGTGGGTGAGTCCAGAACTAGTGGACACTGTTTTAAAATTAGGGGTCGCCCTTTTAGGACAGAGATGAGGAGAATTTTTTTCTCTCAGAGGGTTGTGCATCTTTGGAACACTCTGCCTCAGAAGGTGGTGGAGGCGGGGTCATTGAATATTTTTAAGGCGGAGGTTAATAGACTCTTGTTGGGCAAGGGAATCGAGGATGATCGGGGGAAGATGGGAGTGTGGAATTCGAGACACAAACAGATCAGCCATGATCTTATTGCCTGGCAGAGAAGGCTAGAGGGGCCAAATGGCCTACTTCTGTTCCTAATTTGAAGATAATTCGAAGGAGAGAGATTGAAAAGCAGGACCTCAAAGATAGCAATCCCCAGAGTACTCCCGGTGCCAAATGCAGGTGAATACAGAAATGGGAAGATAGAGCAGATAAAGACATGGATGAAAAGATGGGCCAGCAATGAAAGATTTAGATTCCTGAGGCATTGGGACCACTCTTGGGGCAAATAGGACCTGCACAAGCCAGACAGGTTACACCTCAACAGGGCTAGAACCAATACCCTTGCAGGGGGTTTTGCTAGTGCTGTTGGGAAGGGAGAGAAGGAAAGTTGGAAACAGAATGCAGAAAATTGTAAATGTGTTTAGAAGGCAGTGGAAACAAAGGCTAGAAAACAGACAGCAAAATGGTTTTGTCGTCTTAAATGGTATATACTTCAATGCAAGGGCCACTCTGCTCCAGACCTCATTACAAACATGAACAAAAGAGCTGAATTCCAGAGGCGAAGTGAGAGTGACTACCATTGACTTCAAGGCAGCATTTGACCAAGTGTGGAATCAAGGAACCCAAACAAAATTGAAACCAATGGGAATCGGGAAAACTCTCCACTGGTTGGAGTCATACCTAGTACAAAAGAAGATGGTTGTGGTTGTTGGAGGTCAATCATCTCAGCTGCAGCACATCACTGCAGGCGTTCCTTAGGGTAGTGACCTTGGCCCAAACATCTTCAGCTGCTTCATCAATGACCTTCTCTCTATCATAAGTTAAGAAGGGAGAATGTTCGCTGATGATTGCCCAGTGTTCAGTACCATTTGAGACTCCCCAGATACTGAGGCAGTCCGTGCTGGAATGCAGCAAGACCTGGACAACATTTAGGCTTGGGCTGATGAGCAGCAGGTACCATTCGCACCACACAAGTGACAGGCAATGACTAGCTCCATGAAGAGAGTATCTAAACATCTTCTCTTGATGTTCAATGGCATTACTATCATTGTCAACATACTGGGGATTACCACTGACCAGAAACTGAACTGGACCAGCCACATAAGTACTGTGGCTACAAGAGCAGGTCAGAAGCTGGGAATTCTGCATCAAGCAACTCACCTCATGACTCCCCAAAGCCTGTCCAACATCTACAAGGCACAAGTCAGGAGTGTGACGGAATTCTCTCCACTTGCCTGGATGAGTGCAGCTCCAACAACACTCAAGAAGCTCGACACCATCCAGGACAAAGCAGCCTGCTTGATTGACACCTTATCCACCACCTTAAACATTCACTGCCTCCACCACTGGCACACAGTGGCAGCAGTGTGTACCATCTACAAGATGCACTGCCGTGACTCACCAAGCTTCATTCAACAGCACCTGCCAAATCCGCGGCCTCTACCACCTCAAAGGACAAGGGCATCAGACACATTGGAACACCAACTCTAGCAAGTTCCCCACCAGGTCACACACCATCCTGAACTGGAACTATATCGCCATTCCTTCACTGTCACTGGGTTAAAACCTGGAACTCTCTTTTTTTTAATCTGTTCATGGGACATGGGTGTCGCAGTCTAGGCTGGCATTTATTGCCCATCCCTAATTTCCCTTGAGAAGATGGTGGTGTGCTGCCTCTTGAACCGCTGCAGTCCATGTGGGGTACCCACAGTGCCGTTAGGAAGGGAGTTCCAGGCTAAATGAAGCTGGGCAGGTGGAAGGGGTATCAGTTGGGGAGCATTTTGGTGGAAGTGATCATAATTCAGTTAGATTTAGGGTAGTTATGGAAAAGAACAATGATAAACCAGAAATAAAATTGCAAAAAGCTAATTTTACTAAGTTGAGATGTGATTTAGCTAATGTGGACTGGAAGCAGCTACTTGAACGTAAATCAGTGCCAGATCAGTGGGAGACATTCAAGGAAGAGATAGTGAGGGTTCAGAGCAAGTATGTTCCCTTAAAGAAAAAGGGAGGGGCTAACAAATCCAAAGGAACCTGTATGTCAAGGGGCTTAAAGGAGAAGATCATGCAAAAAAGAGAAGCTTATGACAAGGCTCAATGTGGCAGAAAACCTAGAGGAATATAAAAAGTAGAGGGATGAAATTAAAAAGAAAATTAGGAATGCAAAGAGAGGGCATGAAAAAATATTAGCAAGTAATATCAAGGAAAACCCAAAGATTTTTTATCAATACATAAAGAGCAAGAGAATAACTAAAGAAAAAATAGGACCTAATAACAAGAAATGCTGGAACCACTCAGCAGGTCTGGCAGCATCTGTGAAAAGAGAAGCAGAGTTAACGTTTCGGGTCAGTGACCCTTCTTCGAAGTGACCCAGTTCCGAAGAAGGGTCACTGACCCGAAACGTTAACTCTGCTTCTCTTTTCACAGATGCTGCCAGACCTGCTGAGTGGTTCCAGCATTTCTTGTTATTTTTTCAGATTTCCAGCATCCGCAGTATTTTGCTTTTATTATATAAAAAAATAGGACCTATTAGGGACCATAAGGGTAACCTCGTTGTGGAGGCGGAGGGCATTTTTATGTTTCTTAATGAATACTTTGCATCTGTTTTCACAAAAGAAAGGGACGATAGACATTGCAATCAGGGAGGAGGCATGTGAAATAGCAGATTAAATTAACATAGTGAGAAAGTATTAAGGAATTTGACATCTTTGAAAATGAACAAATCCCCAGGCCCAGATGAAACGTATCCTAGGCTGTTAAGGGAAGCAAGAAAGAAAATAGTGGAAGCTCTGACCATCATTTTCCAATCCTCTCTGGCTATAGGTGTGGTGCCAAAGGACTGGAGGACAGCTAACATTGTACCATTGTTTAAAACAGGAGAAAGGGATAGACTGAATAATTACAGACCAATAAGACTAAGCTCAGAGGTGGGAAAAGTATTGGAAAAAATTCTGAGGGACTGGATAAATCTTCTCTTAGAAAGACATGAATTAATCAAAGACAGTCAACATGGATTTGTGAAATGAAGCTCGTGCCTGATGAACATGATTGAATTTTTTGAGGAGGTTAGATAAGAATAGTGCATTTGATGTAGTCTATATGGATTTTAGCAAAGTTTTTGATAAGGTCCCATGTGGCAGACCGGTCAGGAAAGCAAAAGCCCATGGGATCCAAGTCAAAGTGGCAAGTGTTGTGGGACGACTTAACATGACCACCTTAAGAAGCTGGAAGTGAAGATTACCAGAGGAAATGATGTCTTATCACACATGACTAGGGAGTTGTGGGTGCAGCCTGACAGTATAAGATGTGGCTCCTGTAGCAACATATATATGTTCCAGTTTAAGTTAGAATCAAAACACACTTCTTCTTTCGATTTTATTTACAGTCCTGTGATAAAAGTTCACATACCAAAGGAACAAGTAATATTATATGGTGGCACTATTTGGGATTTATTTTTCTGAAGACCACCTAATACTACACCGTGGCAACATTTGATTTTTTCTAAGGAACATACCAAGAGTGAATGAGGAACATCAAGTTTCTTTCTTGGAGTGGCTGAAAACCCCACAACAGTGCAGTGAGCTAGGACTACAGACAGGACCCTGAGAGGTGTTGAAACTCTGTGAGTACAGCAGGCAATTTGTCAGGGGATAAAAGCTTTCAACTAATCTGGCAATGGGTCAAAAATTTGAAAAGGAGTAGTACAGCCATAACTGCTTTAGTTTTCCCTTTTTTCTTCATGGGCGGGTCCTAACCTGAAAAGAGTGGCAAAGGCTTAGCAGTGCCACTGGAGGTCCAGCACAAAGTAAAAGGCTGGCTGTGGCAGCTCCCGCTACTGCAAACTGCAGCTCTGCAGAGAAAAAAGAAATGCTCTGTTTTTAAAAAATGAACCAGCCTGTGTAAACAAAGAAGACTGCTCTCTCGGTTTTAAAAGAAAACCAAGCTGTGAAAGCAAATGTAACTGCCTCTCACTCTTAAAGAGGGCAGACCTGCAAAAAGCAAACCTGTCAAAAAAAGGAAACAGAAAGCTGCACCTGTAAAACAGAAAACCTATAAAGCAGAGAGCCTGTTAAAGAAGTGTGCCTGTGAAAAAGAAAACCTGCAGAAGTCCTACATTTATATTAAAAAAAAAGGAACATCTGGAAAAAACATTTTCAGGTATCAATCATGGATTGGAAGGCATCGGACATAGGGTTGGATTTTAAGGAGCCCTTGACATCGAGATCCGTGGCGGAGGGGGCCTGAAGATGGCCCCGGATGAGGCCCACCATGGACTCGACGCCGGCAGGGCCCGGCCGATCCTCTCAGCGGTGGTGAGGCACCAGGGCAACCTCCCTGCTGCTGGGCGACCGGACCACAATTTGAATATATAAATCAATTAAAATAATTAATTTAAATAAGCTTACGTCGCCTCCTGATGTCCCGCTGCGATCTTCAGCCCAGCGGCTGGCATTCTCGTGCCCTCGGATCCCCCTCCAAGTAAATGAGGTGCAACACAGGTGGGGAGGGGGGGAGGGAGGTATGTTTATCAGTGCAGGGGGGAGGAGTGGCAGTGGACGGGGTCAAATTAATGTCATGAGTGTAGGGGATTGTGGGATTGTTATTTAAAGTTTATGTCGTTTGGGGCAGGAAAGTCAGATGGTAAGGTAAGTGCGCTTGGGGGCGAATAGGCAAATAATTAATTTTATTGTTATTGGGGGAGTGGTCGAAGGGCAAAAGAAATGTTTTTACTTAATTTAATTAATTCTATCTTTAAATAGTTAAATTAGCTGGTAGGGCAGCTGACGCCATTGCCAGGGACAGACAGCCTGCCCCCTCCACGTGATCGGGGGCGGTCCACCCTGGTTATCTAAATGAGCCGCCGCGCTTTCCCTTTGGCAGTGCAGCTGCCATTTTTGAAGCTTGCCACCAAGATCGGCAGTGAGCTTATAAAATCCAGCCCATAGTGTCTGAATTTAAACTGTTTCGACAACGGTGGGTCGAAGGGCCTGTTTTAGTACTGTCTCTCTCTATGACTATGAGTCTAACAGATGGAACTGTGTTTGCTGGATCAAAAGGTGAGTGAACCAGAGAAACAAGCTGTGAAAATTAAGATCGTACTGGGCAACAAAGGTCTGCAACAGATAAACACATCAGGATTGTCAGCTGAGGATCAGAAGAACCCTAGCAAGCTATGGACATTCCTGGAGGCGCAAGTCAAGGTGAAGGTAAATTTCCGAGTGCATGGGCTTGAGCTTATGACCTGCCAGCAAAGGTAAGATGAGTCCATTGACCAGTTTGTTGCAAGGTGCCGAGACAAAGCTCAAGAATGTGACTTTGCAAATATTGAACTATTGGAATGGGTTATAGAACTAGTAATCGTGTGTACTCACTTTCAAAAAGAAGAAAGGGCATACCATAGATACACTATTCAATGATGGAAGGAAATTTGAAGCCATCATAGCTGGGCGCCAACAGTTACAAGCGTTGGGGGCAGCTATGATAACTGGGAAGGTTACAAAGGCTCAGAAGTCTGCTAAGCCTTGTGGCAAATGTGACATGACTCACCCAATTCCCAGTTGTCAGCGCACCAGGACCAGTGCAAAGCTTGTGGCATGTGAGAGCATTGGGCAAGGTAATGTAGAAGACCGAACCCAGAGACCAGATACTGCAGAAACATGCAGAAAGGACATCTGCAAGACAGGTTGGCAAACGCAACAAAGGGTATGCCAACACACAACTAAAGCCCAAGCAGGTACATCAAGTCAGCAGAGAGACAGATTGCCAGGAGGACACAGGTGAAGAATGCACTCATGCGAACAGCGAGCAAGCATTTCAAATAGTTAACTTGGATCAACAGACCAATTAGCCTTACATCAGTAGAGGGGAAAATGCTAGAGAGTCTATTATAAAGGATGTGATAGCAGAACACCTGGAAAGCATAAACGGGACTGGACAAAGTCAGCATGGGTTTATGAAAGGGAAATCATGCTTAACAAATCTATTGGAGCTTTTTGAGGATGTAACTGGTGGAATAGATAAGGGAGAGCCAGTGGATGTGGTGTATTTGGATTTTCAGAAGGCTTTTGATAAGGTCCCACATAAGAGGTTAGTGTGCAGAATTAAAGCACATGGGATTGGGGGTAATATACTGACATGGATTGAGAATTGGTTGACAGACAGGAAACAGAAAGTAGGAATAAAGGGTCTTTTTCCAGGTGGCAGGCAGTGACTGGTGGGGTACCGCAGGGATCAGTGCTTGGGCCCCAGGTATTCACAATATATATTAATGACTTGGGTGAGGGAACTAAATGTAACATTTCCAAGTTTGCCGATGACACAAAGCTGGGGGGGAGTGTGAGCTTTGAGGAGGATGCGAAATGGCTCCAATGAGATTTGGACAAGTTGGGTGAGTGGGCAAATGCATGGCAGATGCAGTATAACGTGGATAAATATGAGGTTACCACTTTGGCTGTAAAAACAGAAAGGCAGATTATTATCTGAATGGTGTTAGATTGGGAAAGGGTGGGGGGGAGGGCGGTGACAAGATACCTGTGTGTCCTTGTACACCAGTCGATGAAAGCAAGCATTCAGGTGCAGCAAGCAGTTAGGAAGGCGAATGGTATGTTGGCCTTCATTGCAAGAGGATTTGAGTACAGAGCAAGGATGTCTTACTGCAGTTATACAGGGCCATGGTGAGACCACATCTGGAGTATTGTATGCAGTTCTGGTCTCCTTATCTGAGGAAGGATGTTCTTGCCATGGTGGGAGTGCAAAGAAGATTTACTAGGCTGATTCTTGGATGGCAGGATTGAGGTAAAAGGAGAGATTGGGTCGACTGGGCCTATATTCACTGGAGTTTAGAAGAATGAGAGGGGATCTCAAGAAACTTTTAAAATTCTAACAGGACTAGATCGGCTAGATGCAGAGAGGATGTTCCCTATGACTGGGGAGTCCAGAACCAGGGGTCACAGACTCAGGTTACGGGGTATGCCATTTAGAACCGAGATGAGGAGAAATTTCTTCACACAGAGGGTGGTGAACCTGTGGAATTCTCTATCACAGAGGGCAGTGGAGGCCAAGTCATGAAATATATTCAAGAAGGAGATAGATATAATTCTTAATGCCAAAGGGATCAAGGGATATGGGGAGAAAGCGGGAACAGGGTACTGAATTAGATGATCAGCCATGATCTTTTTTGAATGGTGGAGCAGGCCCAAAGGACCAAATGGCCTACTCCTGCTCCTATTATCTATGTCTATGTTTCTTTGATAATCTTACAATGCAGCTACGGGAGCTCCGTCTAGCTTTATATTGTAGACACAACTGGACCAACTGTCACAGTAGTTCCAGTATGCCGAGGTTTACGGATTGTCACAATACATAAGTCAGTAATGCACCGAAGATGGTACAAAATATCCACGTCCAGTGTATTGGGTCAGTCCATGTAAAGGACAACACAAAGGCTGGGAGTCTTGATATGAAGAGGCGATATAACCGATGTCTCTTCTCAGACTTCAGCTCTTTACAGCAAGTACCCAGAGACCAGAGGGATTCCCTGTGATTGGTGATGTTGCCAGTCATTATTTTTCTGAGCTTTATAAACAATGCAAGATGAAGGCATCGTATTATAGGCAAGCAGAACCAGGATTAGCTCAATTGTGAATAGGACAGAAGGTTAGAAACCTCAGTGATGCATCGGGAACTTGGCACCTACAGAGGTTGCTAGGATATGCGATCAGCCCAGATTGTACGAGGTCCAGACACCCAATGGTGTGATTCTCAGATGGAACCAAAGTCAACTCAGAGAGCTGTACGACAACACTACATGTGACAACTCTGTGACATTGGGGGCACATTCAAAGATAAAGTCTGAAGATGAACATACAGAGGCTAAGAGCACAGAGGAAGAACATGCTAACCAGAGTTCTGAATCACGAGAGTCTCATAGGAGCCAGCAAGACGAGCTCAGCTCTGGGAAAAGATTTACAATAACAAGACCTGGATGAATAAGCTAACCTCCTCTACATTTTAGAGGGTGTTGAACTTGCTTACTTCTGAATTACATTTTGTTTTAATCATGTATAATTAGTCTGAATCACAACATCGTTGTATATTGTACATGTATTTTCATTGTTGGTAAAAAGGGATATGCTGCAGGCAGAACTTAAGAGATCACCATAAGAAGCTTTAAGTGAAGATCACCAGAGGAAGTGATGTCATGTCACATACGACCAGGGAACTGTGTGCGTATATTATATATATATATATAGATGTTCTAGTTTGAGTTATAATAAAAACCCATGTTTTCTTAGGATATTACTTGCAGTCTTGTGAATCTTATAATAGCTCACATACCAAAGGAACAAGTGATATTACAGCAAATTGTATCCAAAATTGGCTCAGAGGCAGGAAGCAAAGGGTAAAGTTCAATGCCTGTTTTTGTGACTGGAAGGCTGTTTCTAGTGGAGTTCTGCTGGGCTCAGTACTGGGTCCCTTGCTTTTTGTGGTAGGTATCAATGATTTGGACTTGTGGGATATGATTAAGAAATTTGCAGATGATACAAAAATTGACCACGTGGTTGATAATGAAGAAGAAAGCTGTAGACTGCAGGGAGATATCAGTGAACTAGTCAGGTGGACGGAACAGTGACAAATAGAGTTCAATCCACAGAAGTGTGAGGTAATGCATTCGGGGAAGGCTAACAAGGCAAGAGAATACACAATAAATGATAGGATACTGAGAAGTGTAAAGGAACAGAGGGACCTTAAAGTGCATGTCTACAGATTCCTGAAGGTGGCTGGACAGGTAGATAAAGTGGTGAAGAAGGCATATGGGATACTCGCCTTTCTTAGCCAAGGAACAGAATATAAGAGTTGGCAGGTATGCTGGAACTGTATAAAATACTAGTTAGGCCACAGCTCGAGTACTGCATGCAGTTCTGATCACTGCACTATAGGAAAAATGTGATAGCACAAGAGAGGTTAAAGAGGAAATTTATGAGGATGTTGCCTGGACTTGGGAATTTTTGTTATGAGGAAAGATTAGAAAAATTCAAGGTAATCAGGCACAGTCAGCATGGTTTTGTGAAAGGGAAATCATGTTTAACCAATTTATTGGAGTTCTTTGAAGAAGAACATATGCTGTGGATAAACGGGAACTGGTGGATGTACTGTACTTAGATTTCCAGAAGGCATTTGATAAGGTACCACATCAAAGGTTATTGCGAAATATAAAATCTCATGGTGTAGGGGGTAACATATTGGCATGGATAGAAGATTGGTTATCTAACAGGAAACAGAGAGTAGGCATAAATGGGTCATTATCTGGTTGGTAACAAGTGGTGTGCCACAGGGATCAGTGCTGGGGCCTCAACTTTCTACAATTTATATAAATGACTTGGATGAAGGGACCGAAGGTATGGTTGTTAAATTTGCTGATGACACAAAGATAGGTAGGAAAGTAAGTTATGAAGAGGACATAAGGAGGATACAAAGGGATATAGATAGGTTAAGTAAGTGGGCAAAGGTTTGGCAAATGGAGTATAATGTGGGAAAATGTGAAATTGTCCATTTTTGCAGGAAGAACAAAAAGGAAGCATATTATCGAAATAGTGAGAGATTTCAGAGCTCTGAGATGCAGAGAGATCTGGGTGTCCTAGTGCATGAATCGCAAGAAGTTAGTATGCAGGTTCAGCAAGTAATTACGAAAGCTAATAGAATGTTATCGTTTATTGCGAGTGGAATTGAACACAAAAGTAGGGAGGTTATGCTTCAGTTATACAGGGCATTGGTGAGACCACATCTGGAATACTATTTACAGTACTGGTCTTCTTCTTTAAGAAAGGATGTAAATGCATTGGAAGCAGTTCAGAGAAGGTTTACTAGGCTAATAACTGAAATGGGCGGGTTGTCTTCTGAGGAAAGGTTCGACAGGCTAAGCTTGTATCCGCTGGAGTTTAGAATAGTAAGAGGTGACTTGATTGAAACACATAAGATCCTGAGGGGTCTTGGCAGAGTGAATGTCGAAAGGATGTTTCCTCTTGTGGGAGAATCTAGAACTAGGGGTCACTATTTAAAAATAAGGGGTCGCCCATTTCAGACAGAGATAAGGCAAAAATAATTTCTTTCAGAGGGTCATGAGTCTTTGGAACTCTCTTCCCCAAAAGGTGGTGGAAGCAGAGTCTTTAAATATTTTTAAGGCAGAGGTACATAGATTCTTGATAAGCAAGGGGGTAAAAGGTTATCGGGGTAGGCGGGAATGTGGAGTCGAGGTTCCAATCAGATCAGCCATGATCTTATTGAATGGTGGAGCAGGCTTGAGGGACCAAGTGGCCTACTACTGCTCCTAATTCATATGATCGTATGTTTGTATGATTGATAGGGTTGTTTTCTTTGGAAAAAAGGAGGATGATCTAATTGAAGTGAAGAAAATTATGAGATCTAGATAGAGTGGATAAGAAGGTCCTATTCCCTTTGTTTGAGGGGTCCATAACCAGGGGGCATAGATTTAGAGTAAGAGTTAGAATGTTTGGAGGGGATTCATGGGAAAATATTTTTAACCATAGATTGGTGGGAATCTGGAACTCATTGCCTGAGGCAGAAACTCTAACATTTACAAGTTCTTGGATATGCACTGGAATTGCCATAACCTACAAGACTATGCAACAACAATTGCAAAGTGGGATAGACTGGACGGCTACTTGTCGGCTGGCGTGGACACAATGGGCTGAATGCTGTAAATTTCTATGATTCTATAAGGACATTCTGACTGAAATCTACCACATGCTGCAATCACAACTTCAACCTCAGAGCAAGACAGGACTACATTATCAGTGGCTGTGCAAGTGACAGTCACGATTAACTTACCTTCATCTGGTTCCTCGATCACAGGTCAGTGGGAGATTATGGGTTGAGGAGTTGAGGACATCATGGGTCGGGGTGGGCTTCAGATCACTGGTAGAGGTGGGGCCTTCAGATCATGGGTCAGGGTAGGGTTTTGGATTGCGGGTCGGAGGCCTTTGATCAAAACTGGAGGCACTTATGGCAGTTGGAATTATTATTGCCCATTTATTGCTGATCAATAATTGCCCTTGAGAAGGTGGAGGTGAGCCACCTTCTTGAACTGTTACAATGGTGAAGGTGCTCCCACAGTGCTGTTAGGTAGGAAGTTCCAGGTTTTAGACTAGCGACGATCAAGGAATGGCGATATATTTCCAAGTCAGGATGGTGTGTGACTTGGATGTGAACATGCAGATGGTGGTGTTCCCACACATCCACTGCCCTTGTTTTTCTAGTTGGTAGAGATCGAGGGTTTGGAAGGTGCTGTTGAAAAAGCCATGGCAAGTTGCTGCAGTGTATTTGTAGATAATACACAGGGCTGCCACTGTATGCAGTGAAAGTTTAATGTGGTGGATGGGATGCTTTGTCCTGGATGGTGTCGAGCTTCCTGAGTGTTTTAGGACCCGCACTCATCCAGGCAAGTGGAGAGTATTCAATTACACTCCTGACTTGTGCCTTGTAGATGGTGGACTGGCTTTGGGGAATCGAGAGATGGGTTACTCGCTGCAGAATTTCCAGCCTCTGACCTGCTCTTGTAACCACAGCATTTATAGGCCTGGTCTAGTTCAATTTCTAGTCAATGGCAACCCCCAGGATGTTGATAGTGGGGGATTCAGCAATGGTAATGCAGTTGAATGTCAAGGGGCGATGCTTAGATTCTCTGTTGTTGGAAAGCGTTATTGCCTGGCACTTTTGTGGCATGAATGTTACTTGCCACTTATCAGCCCAAGCCTGAATATTGTCCAGGTCTTGCTACATATGGACATGGACTGCTTCAGTATCTGAGGAGTTGTCAATGGTACTGAACATCGTACAGTCATCAGTGAACGTCCCCACTTCTGACCTTATGACAGAGGGAAGGTCATTGATGAAGCAGCTAAAGACGGTTGGGCCTAAGACACTATCCTAAGGAATTCCTGCAGGAATGACCTGAGATGATTGGCCTCCACAAACCACAACCATCTTCTTTTGCACCAGGTAGGACTCCAATCAGTGGAGAGTTTTCCCTCGATTCCCAGGTTTGCTAGGGCTCCTGATGCCAGACTCGGTCAAATGCTGCCTTGATGTCAAGGACAGTCACTTTTACTCTTGAGTTCAGTTCTTTTGTCCATGAAAATCAACATTCCCGCACACTAGTGTATGTGGTGCTCAGATTGCATTGTGCTGTTCCTAATATGGTGGGGGTGGTGCGGTCTAACTGCATTCGATCATTTCACCAGTAGAATGCAGCTTCAGTTCCTCAAATAAACTGACACGTAAATAAATGTAATAAAGATAAAATTCTGTATGTACTTCGTGCAGTTGTGACACAGTTCCAAGACATGCACATCTACCGATGACCAATATTCTTGAAAATGAATTGGAATCATGCCCATCATTAGCATTCAGTTAAAGAATTATGGGGGTGTCACTGGTTTTGGGCAGTAGTGCAAAGCAAAGCTGTGACTGCCCTGTCCTCTTCCTTACACTATGCTCTGATTCCATTGGGTCATTCCTCTAATTTAATTCCGGAGTGGCCTGTGCTGTTCCCCTGGTTTGATGCTGACTACAATGCACTGTCCTTTGGCTTTACTGTGTTTATTTCCCAGGACAGTGCTATGATTAGGCTATGAAGATCCACCTGGGTCAGTATACCAACTGCACGGTATCATTTCCCTGTAAAGCACTCTGACTGTATGTGAAAATTAAAGATTATAATTTACTTAAATAATGATGTTGCATTGTGCTCTTCAATCAACCAGCTTCTCTTCAGTCTTCCAATCCATTTTAGATGCAGCATTAAGTAACTATTGAGCAAGTTAATGGTGATTTGCTTTTAAGAATAAGTTTAACCCTTTTCCATTTTAGCACATTTCAATTTAAGCAAGTGCTGCAGCCACTGGGAGAGGCAAAGGCAAACAGAAGACAGGCACCAAGGGAATGCGCAAGGCTGATTCGTTGACATATGGGTCAAAATCCTGTAACTCCCTTTCGAACAGCACTGTGGGTGCACTTACTCCACATGGACTGCAGTGGTTCAAGAAGGCAGATCACCACCAACTTCTCAAGGGCAAATAGGGATGGACAATAAATGTTGGCCTAGCCAGCGACGTCCACATCCCATGATTGAATTAAAAAAAGGAATGATTACATTTATAAATTTGGTTTCTCATGTTTATCTTGTGGTGGCTTTTATTTTTGCATGATGGCTATGTGGATAGTGTGATAGTCAGTGATAGAGGGGAGGGAAGGTATGGGACTCCTGGTGAACGGGAAATTGGTTACAGATTGATTACAGATATCTCCAAGTCATTCAACATTCCTCGAAGCACTGCGCTTGCTACCTCCCGAGAACCACACTCAATGCCATGTGCTGCCACATGCAAACTCTTGCTCTCTCTCTTCAGCAGCGCTGACTCATTCTATCTCAAAGCTATCCTGGTCCGCAGTTCCATTTCATCCTTTGCCTCATCTGGTGCTTTAGTGTCAAAGATTGCAAGCTTTAACAACGCTTAGATACCAATGCCGCTTCGGATTCTCCTTCCTCTTCACTTTCCTCTGACCCCAGCCCTTCTTCCACTGTGTTTTCACTATCACCTTTGACCTTTCTCTCTCTGACCCCAAATGATCAGACCTCAGCAAAGGCCTCATTTTCATCCCCTTACACCCCCAAGTCAAAGAATTTCAAGCTTGGCACAATGCTGAGCTCTTCTTCCATCACCTTTGTCTCTGTGCATACTTCTTTGGCCAGGAGTCTTCCACACAATGGACCTTTCTCCCATCTTCAGAATTCTCATTCTACCTGAATCTCTCCCTCTGTCCTCTTATCCTCTCTAGATCTTTTCATTTAAAATTGCTGGCGTGACAGATGCCATCTTAATTTCTCTGCTCCCCTCATTCACTCCAACCTAACTCCCTCTGAACTTGCTGTACTGTGTTCTTTCAGGCCCAACCTTAACGTTATCAGTCAACCTGTTGTCAAGGGTGGTGCTGTTGCTTGGCAAACCAATATCTACCTAGTGGAGGTTGAATGCCAACTCTCTGCCTCCTCCTCCTCCTCCTGGATCATGACCTCACCAGTGTACATTATGCTATCATTTCCAAGACTGTCACTAGCCTCATCTTAATCATGGTGCAACGGAAAGGCAATGGGCCCTCTGCCACCAGCCCGCCCCCCCCTCCTTCTGTCGCAATTCTATGGGCTCCTAGCCCGCCTCCAGGGGGTTCCCATTAAATCCAGCCCCTTGGGAAGATATCATTTTCAAGACTGTCATTAACCTTGTCTTTTCTGGAGATCTTCCCTGCACGGCCATAACTTCATAGTCCCCAAAACTGCACAACCCACTTCTATCTCCTTCCCAAAATCCACAAACAGGATTACCCTGGCAGACCCATCATTTCAACCTGTTCTTGCCTGTTCTTCACCTTGGCCTTATCTGCAAAAAAATCTCACTGGCTAGATAGTTCCACAGATATAATTAAGTTTCAGAAGAATACCCATGTAAGTAAATCAAGGCTATCCTTCAGATATTTTTTAAATACTGCATTTTAGAGGATAATAAGTGATGCTGTATTTGCAGAAATAGATAATAAGCTAGTGGTTTGCGTTACTCTTAGGTAACCAGACCACTTGATAAGGAATTAACACCATCATCCATTATCAGATCAACATTCATGTCACACTTGTTGGCAAGTGTCTTTTGGACAGCTGGAGCGGAATCTAGTTGTGCCCATGGGGCTCCAAGCACTGGACGTAAAAGACAAGGAGGAATCCTACCTCGGCCTTTCGGACCACCGCCCCCCACCACCACCAGCGGCAGGATTCAATGGCGTTCAGGCACTTAAGTGCCCGGCCCCAGGATCCCTCCCCCTTTAAGGACTGGGATCCCACCGCCCAGAGCTACTGGCCAATCAGAGAGCCTGCAGCTCAGTAGTATCAGCAGCACCACCAGGAGCAGTGGCCACTGCCGGTACTACAGGAGGCCTGGGAGCAGGCCCAGCGCTGGAGCCCTGAACCAGAGGTAAGGGAGGCGGGGTTGCCATATCCAGTCTGGCAGGCCACGGTGAGGGGGTAGGGGAGAGGGTGGGCAATGAGGGCACGGAGGGATGTGTTACCGTAGGAACAGCCTTTGCTGACGGGGGCCCTCCGTGGGCCACAGATTGCAGGGAGATCGCCTTGTTTTACTGGGCAACTTCCCCGTATGGTGGAGACTCGCTGCTGGCTTAATTCCAGCGGCGGCAAGAAGAGGCCCTTAAGTGCCTAATAATTAGCCATGTAAGGGCCACAATTGGCCTCTGAGCAGGAAGGCCATCTTCAGCCTTTCCCACCCTTGACATCATCATGATGTGGCGAGAAGGTGACGGGCCCTCTGACCCCCACCTACTGTCACAATTCCGTGGGACCGCCCCTGCCTCCTAACCCGTCTCTGTGGGGCCCATTAAATCCAGCCTCTTGGGAAGACTGAGAGAAATAAAAAAATACAGAATGTTGGCAAACAGAGAGAGATCTCTCTCACCTTATTATGGTTGGAGATTAGTAAATACTGTGGATGGGGTACAATCCATGATAGGGTGGATCATACATGAATTATGAATTATTGAAGAAACGGGATGATGGGTTAAATATCCAAATCTCATTCCATGGTTTCTTTTGTTCTTAAGGTTGCAGAGGGTGTTGGGGAGATACTCTGAGATGCAGAAAAGATTTATTTTAGGATGTGGATGTCACTGGCAAAGGCAGCCTTTATTGCCCATCCCTAGTTGCCCTAAGAATCCTCTTCTTCTCAGTATAATTCAATGACTTGCGAGGTCACGTCAGAGGGCAGTTAAGAGTCAACTACATTGTTGTGGGATTGGACACACATAGGGTAGAATTTTTACAGGCAAGGGGAGGCTGGTTTGGGTGTGAGCGGGGAGTTAAAGCCTCTAAAAGTGACATCCGGTTGGGATCCTAACATCATCCTGCCCTCTTCTGGGTTTCACCTGGCTGGGTTTGAAGACAAGCAAAATCCCCGCTGCAGCTGTCAGGTAAGATAGTTAAAAATTCCAATAATTAATTAAGTTCTGCTTAAACCAAGGCTTCTGCATTAAACTGGTAGCGGACCTATTTTCTGAGCTGTGTGGAACTCGCCTGGGTCATGAGTGCAAGGCAGAGAGGGTTACTTTAGTGAAATTGACAGGCTGAGAAGCTGATGATCAGTGAAAGTGAAGAGCTCCAGCCATGGCCAGGTGAGAGGTTGCTACTCACAGCACTCCTCAGAGAGAGTTTTCAGTGCTTGGCAGGTGATTGCCAACTTCTTGGGAGTCATATCATCTGTCTTGCACTTCACTCACCTTCAGCTGCACTTCCCTGCTGCTAGCCTTCACCACAGCATAGAAGCAGCTTATACAGCTCCACCTTGTACCTCTGATGAAGGGCAAGAGGAGCAGGAGCAACAGCAGTAGCAGCACCAGCTGCCTTCTCCTCAGACACAAGCCACTCCATAGGGAAGATGGGATGGACACTCAGATCCAGCTGAAAGAAGGTGCAACCCCCAATAAGGCTCTATAGGCAGAGGTTCAGCTCTCCAACATATCAAAGCACCAGTGCCTCAGGAGGCTCAGGTTTTCATGGAAGGTCACTGCTGACACTGTCACTTCCTGGAACAAGACCTTCTTTGCAGTGGAGCAGGTGGCCGTCAAGGTGCCAGTCACTGGAGGGCCAACCCCCCTCCCCATCTTACCCTTCCCCATCCCTCAGATTTCTGCCTCTCCCTGAGTTTGTGTGTTCTCTTCTCCAGCAAGGAGAGAAAGCAGAGAGCTTTGAGTGTTAGAATTGGATTGCATGGAAATGTGTGCAGGGTGACTGTGAGGCATAGATATGAGAGGACTATAGGATGAGGGTGAGGGTGAGTGTTGGCTGCTCAGATGGGGATGTGAGGTACCTACAGAGAGGGGAATGAGTGGAGCTGCAAGGTGTGTAGTCTTGTGGAGTGCTGTGCAGGAGAATGCTGTGAAAGTGAGAGTGTGGGGCAGCTGAAAGTGATATGCTTTCCTGCTCTCCTGAGGTCCTGGACCCTCTTGCTGCACTGTCTCCAGGTTGGAGGGACCACATGTCTGCTGTTGACTTCCTTGGTCACTCCTATACACGCCTACATGGTTTGAGAGTTGGAGAGTCCTCCTGTCCTTGAGAGAGCTACAGTCCCTCAGATTCCATAGCAGGCTTCTAGATAAGCGTGAGAGAGTGGCAGCAGCCTTCCCAAGTCTCCTCTCCATTCCTGTGGTTTCTGCAGCCTCAAAAATCCATGTCCAGATGAACCATTCCAACCCATGCTGTGATCCCTTTAATTAGAAATCCTTCCTTTGACGGATTTGGCGCGACATCCCACCCTGATTGCTTGTGGAACCCGGAAGCAGGATGCTAATGCTGTGGCTTGGTTACAGAGACACAGCAAAGCCCACTGAAGAGTTCAACAGTTTCCCGATCCACTATTTCATTTTAGCAGGGGTGACGTTTTTAGAATTCAGCCCAGACCAGGAAAGGTTGACAGGTTTGCTTCTCCAAAGGATATTAGTGAACCAGTTGGGTCTTTACAACAATCCAAAATCATCATGGTCACTTATACCAATTATAGTTAGCTATTCTTTGCTTTTCAGTCAAAGTCCAGTGCCAAAAATATAAGACGAGACAAGTCTACACAAACTGCTACAGAATACAGACACATTTGTTCAAGTCCATCCTCTCCTGCTTTCCCATCAACAGACCATCATACAATGCAGTGCCTGATCACTAGTGAAAATGAACACATCTTCAGTAATAGATTGATGTAAGTAAATCACATTCAACCAAAACCATCAGCCCCTCTGAAATCAGTGGTGCAGCACAGTAAGGTTCCAATTACTGCAAGACAAAATGGTAGGATATACATGTGATATGTTGCACAGTTAACTCCTGATCTCAAAATTTACCATTTTGCGAAAGTGCCGAAGGGAGGCAGCGATAACTACTTGAAGTCACCTGTACATGCTATCCAATGCCCAAATACACTAGCAAAAGACTGGGAGGGGCAACTACCCCATCTTTTTTATCTGATGAGGAACTCTGGTATAGTGAGACCTCAAATGGAAAAAAACACTTGGGCAAAAATGAAAAAGTTATGCAATTAAAATTTATCTTTTAACATTGATTCTTCTTAACATTAATACTTTATCTTCAAAGTGCTGCCTCTTTTCCATGTGGCAATATATAATGATAAATATATCTATTACTGGAGATTGTTACTGCGGATCTGAGAGGGCATTGATTGGCTGTGTAGGTTGCCCCATGGGACTGGCTTGATCGACCTGTTGGTCTTTTCCTGCCTTCCTGTTTTGTATGTTATTAAAATGTTATCAAATACTTGGTTTCTTTGAGACTTGCTTTCTTGGGACTCCCTTCCTCCAGAACCAGATTGGAGATATTTTCAGTTTATCCTGGATCTAAGAGAGATTCCATTCATTTCAATGGGTCACAGAAGTTTGTAGCAGACTGGGAGCTTATCTGGAATTATCTAGCTCTAGAAAGACATTGTAGTAGCTGGTTAGTTTACTGTTGTAAACCATTTTCTGGTTAACACAATTGACACTGGCAGGAATGAGCACAAACTTCATGTCAATAGGTTTTGGTTTCTCTCAAACCAACAGGAGCAATTAAAATTTCTACATTTCAATATATGTGAAGATGTTGTGGTGTGAGACTCCTCCATGCCGTAATAAAATATTTATCTCAGTTCATGATAGGAGGGGGAAGCAGTCCTATTTTTCCAAAATGCACCATTGTCAGTAGCTGTCAAGAAAAGTGCCTGTATTCAACAGTTACACAATGACAATGGGCTTCAGTATGATGCCATAAACATGTCCATTTAAATCTGCCACTCTCATTTTTATTCACAAATAAACTAGACAGTAACTTACATCCATCTCTTCACAGAAGGTAGAATTGGGTCCATACTGGAGCTGACATTGATGATGCACATCATACAGTACTCCTGGAGCGATGGCAGGAACCACTAATTCCTGTTTAGTTGGTGGATCATTGAGACAGAAACCCCAGCCTCGACTGTAGGTAGAAAAACAGAAAAGCTTATTGGTGCAATATATAAGGGGCAGTATTAACAAATGGAAAATCATGCTGGCACATGCCCAAACAATATGTTCTCCCAGCAAACAAAGCTCTTAGCTGAGAGTGCAAATTCTCCATATAATGTTTAGTGCTTACCACTGTCAATTCTTACTGTCTCACAGACATTTTATACTCCACTAGTTGATCACAATTCATTTCCAGTGAATCTAATAAATAGCACCATTACTCTTTCTAGGCCAAACATGAAGTTTAAATGGGATAAGAAAAAAAATCTCAATGATTGACAGACACTTGTACATATTTAGATGAATTGTGCCTATTGTTTATGCTAAGCTGTTACTTTGTCAGATGGCTTTATTGAATGCTGTAGTGGATGATAATTCTCTAATCTCAAATGATTTTAACAAAGTTTCTTCAGGAAACCATGACAGTCTATTTTATTAAACCTTTTGACAGGAGATTACTTATGCTTAATCACAATGCATGTTCCTAAGGATATCAAAATCTTGAAATTCCTTAACAGCAATTTTGACTTTTTGCAACAGTATAAAATGGTTGATAGCAAATCAGCAGAATGTTTTACATCTCCCCTGATATTTTTCTCCACTAACATCAATGGAAATAAAATTGGGAAAGATGTAAAGCAGACTGCCGATTCACCATCACCCATTTTACATTATCTCTTAAAATCAAAATTACCTCCTTAATTTTCTCAGCTTTCCCTACCTGCTACAAACTACAGACTTCAAAATCCAACATGGCATCCACTAATCACAACTTGGTACCTTCTTCTCTCCTGTTGTCTTGTACTTTGAAACTTGACCATATGGTAATTCATGTGGAGATGTAATGCCCTCCTTGATTCTGTCCTAACAATATGCCTTAATGGAAACCTCAGAAAAGCACTCATTACTCTGCCCAATGTGGCACTGCCTCTACATCGCACAACAGCTGTCCTGCGACCTCACTGAGTGAAATTGCCAATTAATACTGAATTAAGGACAGTTTATGAGGTGAAAGATCTGTGTCTAACCCACTGCACCACTGTGTTTTACATCTTCTGCTTTTTATTGTTAATGCAATTTTGAATCCAGCTAAATTACTATTCAGCTCCTACACTTGTATATTCATTAAAACTCTTAGATGTGGAATTCAATCAAATGCCTCCTGAAAACCTATTCAGGATATATCACTAGTCCACTAATTTAGTTACCACTTTAAAGAATCCAGATATGTGACACCTGAGCAATTTCCTCACTTTACCTTGTGGTACCTATGATTTTCAGAAGAATGAATACACCAAGGTTAAACCAACTCTCCCATCATTTCCTGACTCCAATCTTAAGGTTTGTGAAAGTTGCCACTGCAATCACTGAGCTCTTGAAAGTACTAAGTTTCACATATTTCTTCATTCACTTCTGTAAGAATTCAACAGTGTAACCCATACTATCTGGCTTTCTACAAATAATTTAATATCTTGAATTTCTCTGTAACATGTGTACATGTTTTGTGGATACCAAACAAGTTTGACAATTGTGCAGTCTTCACCCATAAAGACTGGTGCAAAAATGTCATTTGTCATATCTATCATTTCCTGATTTCTCAATTTACCATGATGTTTGTATCCAATTATCTCTCAAAGGCCAAGCCAATCTTTAACACGATTGGCTTCCTAAAAAGATAATCCCCATTGAGGCTATCAAATATTTCTTACTTCCAATACACTTATCCTTAGCTGATCCTAGCTTTTGCAGTTTTTAATCCAACAGTATAAGATTCTGTTCAGCACAATCTTTTCTACCATCTTACAAAAAATATAGGATCATCCAAGTTTATTTCAACATTTTCACTGCAATTTGAGATTTTCACTGCTCACATGAGTGGGCTTGAAGAAACTTAAATTTAGTGGAATTAGGACCATGGTGTTCAAGAGGCTTTCGAACATACTATTCTGGGGATGAGGACATCAGTGGCAAAGCCAGCATCCATTGCATACCCCTAATTAGCCTTGAGAAGGTAGCGGTGAGCTTCCTTCTTGAATTGCTGCAACTTGTGTGGATTACAGTTTTCATAGCAGTTTTCTGAGACAACTCAATGGCTTGCTAGGCCATTTCAGAGGGCAGTTAAGAGTCAACCACATTACTTTGGGTCTATACTCATATATAGGCCAGATTGCTGGGCAAGGACTGCTGGGATTACTGAATCAGTTGGGTTTTTACAAGAATCTGGTAGTTTCACAGCCACCATTACTGATACTGGCCTTCTATTGCAGATTTGTTTAATTAACTGAATGTAAATTCACATGTCTGGATTATTAGGCCAGACCTCTGGATTACTAATCCAGTTACATAACCACTATGCTGGAAATCTGAAACAAAAACAAGAAATGCTGGATTCACTCAGCAGGTCTGGCAGCATCTGTGGAAAGAGAAGCAGAGTTAACGTTTCGGGTCAGTGACCCTTCTTCGGAACTGACAAATATTAGAAAAGTCACAGATTATAAACAAGTGAGGTGGGGGTTGGGCAAGAGATAACAAAGGAGAAGGTGCAGATTGGACCAGGCCACATAGCTGACCAAAAGGTCATGGAGCAAAGGCAAACAATATGTTAATGGTGTGTTGAAAGACAAAGCATTAGTACAGATTAGGTGTGAATATACTGAATATTGAACATCAGCAAGTACAAACCTGAAGAAAAACAACCTGAAAAAGACAGTGGGTAAGCAAACTGAACAAACTAAGATGAAATGAAATAAATGCAAAAAAAGATTGTAAAAAATGTAAAAAGGAATGCAAAAAAAAAAGGAAGAAAAAATAACTAAAAATGAAAGTAAAGTGGGGGGCTGTCATGCTCTGAAATTATTGAACTCAATGTTCAGTCCGGCAGGCTGTAGTGTGCCTAATCGGTAGATGAGATGCTGTTCCTCGAGCTTGCGTTGATGTTCACTGGAACACTGCAGCAATCCCAGGACAGAGATGTGAGCATGAGAGCAGGGGGGAGTGTTGAAATGGCAAGCAACCGGAAGCTCAGGGTCCTGCTTGCGGACTGAGCGGAGATGTTCCGCAAAGCGGTCATCCAGTCTGCGCTTGGTCTCCCCAATGTAGAGGAGACCACACTGTGAGCAGCGAATACAGTATACTACATTGAAAGAAGTACAAGTAAATCGCTGCTTCACCTGAAAGGAGTGTTTGGGGCCTGGGATAGTGAGGAGAGAGGAGGTAAATGGGCAGGTATTACACCTCCTGCGATTGCAAGGGAAGGTGTCCTGGGACGGGGACGAGGTGGTGGGGGTAATGGAGGAGTGGACCAGGGTGTCGCGGAGGGAACGATCCCTTCGGAATGCTGACAGGGGAAGGGAGGGGAAGATGCGACTGGTAGTGGCATCACGCTGGAGGTGGCGGAAATGGCGGAGGATCATCCTCAGTGATTTACTTGTAATTCTTTCAATGTAGTATATTGTATTCGCTGCTCACAATGTGGTCTCCTCTACACTGGGGAGACCAAACGCAGACTGGGTGACCGCTTTGCGGAACACCTCCGCTCAGTCCGCAAACAGGACCCCTGAGCTTCCGGTTGCTTGCCATTTCAACACTCCCCCCAGCTCTCATGCTCACATCTCTGTCCTGGGATTGCTGCAGTGTTCCAGTGAACATCAACACAAGGTCGAGGAACAGCATCTCATTTACCGATTAGGCACACTGCAGCCTGCCGGACTGAACATTGAGTTCAATAATTTCAGAGAATGACGGGTCCCCCAGTTTACTTTTATTTTTAGTTATTTTTTTCCATTTTCCTTTTTTTAATTTTTTTGCATTTATTTTATTTTATTTCATCTTAGTTTGTTCAGTTTGCTTACCCATTATTTTTTTTCATGTTTGTACTTGCAGCTGTTCAATTTTCAGTCCATTAACACCCGATCTGTACTGACGCTTTGTCTTTCAACACACCAATAACATATTGCTTGCCTTTGCTCCCTGACCTTCTGGTCAGCTATTCAGTGACCTTGTCTATCTACACCTTCTCCTTTGTTATCTCTTGCCCCACCCCCGCTTTACTTGCTTATAACCTTTTACATTTCTATTATTTGCCAGTTCTGAAGAAGGGTCACTGACCTGAAACGTTAACTCTGCTTCTTTCTCCACAGATGGTGCCAGACCGGCTGAATATTTCCAGCATTTCTTGTTTTTATTTCAGATTTCCAGCATCTGCAGTATTTTGCTTTTATTTTAAAGTTACCTGGATACTTTGTTTCAGGAGGCAGTCACATACTTGGTCTAGGTACTTCAGATTTAGTCTGTGGTCAGGGGCAGAAGGGTGTGACGACAAGAGAGGTAGGTATGGGAATCCAGCAGGTGGCATTGGAGGAGCCACAGCCCTTGCAGTTGTCCAACAGGTTTGAAGTCCTTACAGCCTGTGTGGATGAGAACAGGGACTGCAGGGAGGATGAGCAAACTGAACACGGCACCGTGCTGCAAGGGGCCATTCAAGTGGGAGGAGTTAAAAGGAATGTAGCAGTAGTAGTGGACAATAGAGTTAGGGGAAAAGATACGGTTCTCTACAGCCAAGAACGTGAGTCCAGAAGGCTGTGTTGCCTGGTCAATGCCATGCTTAAGGACATCTCCTTGGGGCTGGAAACAAACTTGGGGTAGAAGGTGAAGGATCCAATTGTTGTGGTGCACATGGGTGCCAACAAGATAGGCAGGACAAAGAAGGAGGCTCTTCTAAGACAGCATGAGTAGCAGAAAGCACAAAAGGAATAATCTCTGGATTACTACCGGAGCCACGTGAAAATTTGCATAGTTTAGTTTAGTTTAGTTATACAGCACTGAAACAGGCCCTTCGGCCCACCGAGTCTGTGCCAACCATCAACAACCCATTTATACTAATCCTACACTAATCCCATATTCCTACCACATCCCCACCTATCCCTATATTTCCCTACCACCTACCTATACTAGGGGCAATTTATAATAGCCAATTTACCTACCAACCTGCAAGTCTTTTGGCTTGTGGGAGGAAACCGGAGCACCCGGAGAAAACCCACGCAGACACAGGGAGAACTTGCAAACTCCACACAGGCAGTACCCAGAATTGAACCCGGGTCGCTGGAGCTGTGAGGCTGCGGTGCTAACCACTGCGGGTAAATAAGACTAGAGAGTTGAATGCATGGCTGAAAGACTGGTGTGGGAGAAGTGGGGTTCGATTCATGGGGCACTGGCACCAGTACTGGGTAAAGAAGCAGCTGTACCTTTGGGACAGCCTTCACCTGTATCGTGCTGGGACCTGTGTCCTGGTGAATTGTATCACATGAGGGAAGATTTGGAAAGTTAATGAGAAAGAACAAGGAAATAGTGCAGGGTAATGATACAGGTAATGCAAACCAGAGTGTGACAGGAAGGGACCGAGCGTACAAATGTAAGAGTGGATCAGCAAATAAGGTCAGAGTAGGTAAAAATGGTAAGAAGACAGAATTAAATACTCTTTATCTGAATATTCACAGCATTTGTAACAAGATGGATGAATGATAGAACAAATAGAAATAAATGAGTATGATATGACAGCCATTACAGAGACATCTGGGGAATTTTATGCTGGCAGTGGTGATTTTGACACTGGTGGAAACCGACGCCGAGATCCCCGTGTCACCTATTTTCTGGAAGGCCTGTCGCATTTAGTGCTAATTGAGCACTGAACTGGACAGCGGCAGGCCTTCCATGGGATTTGTGACCCCGTCGCCAGAAGTCCCGGCCTTGGAGAGCTGCGGCCAATCAGAGGAGGCAGTAGTTGCTGCTGTGGCTGCTGCTGTAGCTGCAGTGGCCAGACACCAAGGTGTGGCACTAAACCAGGCTTTAGGTAGGTCAGTAAAATTAAATACTGCAGATGCTGGAAATCAGGTCAATGACCCTTCTTCACCTATCTACACCTTCTCCTTTGTTCTCTCTTGCCCCACTCCCACTTTACTTGCTTATAACCTTTCACATTTCTAATATTTGCCATTCTGAAGAAGGGTCAGAAAATCAGAAAGTTGGGCAGATCCTACCATTCAGGAGTACCCACTCGCCCCCTGCCTCCCACGCCACATCAGTGACATCAATTAACAGCTGGGCCTTTAGTCAGGCAGGGAGCCGGTAACATAAGAATCATCTGCTGTATCCATTAATGTGCTGCCCCAGTATGAATTAAACAGGTAGCTTTTACATAGGTTAATTTAGCTCGTGTTTCTATCTCCACTGAAAAACAACAGTAACCCAATGTCACTCCACTTTTCCGAAGGAGAGGGTTAATGATGGCAGCCATGTAGTCATCCTGCATGTCAGTAAGTGGTTGTGAATCGATGGTGAGTTGAATCGTGCTTTTACAAGTAGATACCTTTGAAAATATGAGCATACCAAGGATATGAATTGGAAGCTGCTGCTTCAGTGTGTAGCCATTGTAGTTTAGGCATGCACAACAGGTAAAAAATAATTGTAAGGTTGTGTGAGAGCTTGGGAGTATGGGCAAGCTATAAATAAATATGGAACAACTGGGGAGACAATACATTGTGCATGTCTGGGACATCTGCCCGGTACCTTACTTTACAGCTTCCTTAAAGTGCATCATCTTTTATATCTTTTATGGTTGTGCAGGCAGCATGCATAGTACTGATGCTGCCCACCACCTCCTGCTAGGCATATTACACTGCAATCCTTGGGGGAGACTGCCATGAGTGCTAAATAAAGCAATCCTGCTCATACCCATTTCACACCACACCGATTACACTTTACCAGCCAGATGTTGGCCCACTCCATTATTTGCTTTGCTTCAATTCCTGCCACCTCATTTATTTTTATTTTGTTTGCCAAGCTACATTTGTAATAGGTGAAATACTTCTTTAAAATATTTACACACTTTGTAATGGCTGCAACAATTTTTGTCCCCCATGGAAGGCCACTTGCCTTTAAAATTTATGCTATTTTCATGTCCTTTGATAACTTTCTCGAGCCAGAACATACACGGAGCAGAGCTTGCTATTAACTATTTAATAGGCCTGACTGGCAACATCCTGACAAGACGTCAGCAGTTATTAACTGCTCTGTGATTTGGCCCTACCATTTTAGAGGCAGAACTGGAAATTATAACCTATTTGTCCATAGAATTTTAAGAAACTCTGCAACTTAGTAATTTTTCATCAGCAATTACTTCTTTCTCTCAGTTCTGCTCCCTAAAATCTTCCCCTGTCACGTCCCAACAGAACAATTTTCTGCATGAAAGATGAGGCAATTTGCAAACAAAACTGAAAATGAGAATTATTCCATTCAAACTATACAATGTTATATGTCAAAGACATTACTCACTCCAGAAAGCGTGTGATGTAATCTTTGCTGCAGTGAGACCATATGAGAGGAGAATGATCATACTGCAACTGCCGAGACATGATGAAATGATGCTTCTGCATGGGTTCACAGTCATTGCCCTGTCCATCATGTTGGATGCCAAAACTGCAATAATAACAGCACAAGTAATGGTACTCCATCAGCCTTGTCACCAGTGAAGTAGTTTATTTCCTTGCTGGAAGATTTCAAATATTATCCATTATTTTTGAATAAATAATACCCATTCAAATTTCTGTGGGTAGTTCAGAGAACATATATTCACAGGTTGCAGTGTTATCAAAGCTGTGATCTAAGAGCAGAAGAACATAAGAAATAGCAGCAGGTGTAGACCATACGGCCCATTGAGCCTGCTCTGCCATTCAATATGATCATGGCTGATCTTCTCCCTCAACTCCATTTTCCTGCCTGCTTCCCATATCCCTTGATTCCGAGCGACCAAACATCTGTCTATCTCAGCCTTAAATATATTCAATGATGGAGCATCCATAACCCTCTGGAGTAGGGAATTCCAAAGATTCACAACCTTTTGAGTGAAGAAATGTTTCCTCATCTCAGTCCTAAATGATCGGTCCCTGATCCTGAGACTGTGCCCCTATGTTCTAGGCTCTTCAGCCCAGGGGAAATAACCTCTCAGTGTCTACCCTTTCAAGCACCTTCAGAATCTTGGATGTTTCAACGAGATACCTCTCATTCTTCTAAACCCCAGAGAATGTAGTCCCAATTTACTCAGCATCTCATCATAGGCCAACTCCTTCATCCTAGGGACCAATCCAGTGAACCTTCACTCTACGCCTCCAAGCATGTATATCCTTCCTTAAATATGGAGTCTAAAACTGCAGACAGTACTCCAGGTGTGGCCTTACCAAAGCTCTGTATAATTGTAGCATGATTTCCTTATTCTTATACTCCTATCTCCTTGCCAAAAAGGCCAACATGCCATTTGCCTTTCTAATTTCTTGTTGTACCTGCATGCCAACTTTCTGTGTTCCTTGCACAAGTACACCCAAATCCCTCTTAACACCAACATTTGCAGGCTTCATGCCTTTTAAAAAATACTCTGGGCTGGATTCTAACAAGCTCACAACATCGGGCTCCGTTACAGGGGTGGGGTGCGGAAGATTGTTCCGGCAGAGGCCCGCCACAGGAGGGCCTGGCCCGATCCTCCCGGCGGCAGTGTGGCTCCGTGGCAGCCTCCCACCGCTGGGTGATGGAACCTGGGTTTAAATATTTAACTTACTGACCTGCATAAATTTAAATCAACTTAACTTAAATTTTCCGAGCCCGCCGCAATCTTCGGCATGGTGGCTGGCATTCCCGCACCTTCAATTCCCCGTCCAGGGAAAGCCGGCGTGACACTGGTGGGGAGGGGGGAGGAGTTGAGATTTTAAGTGTGGAGGTGGGGTCAAATAAACATATTGGGTGTAGGGGATGGTGTGAAGGGGTGAACTTTAAACTTTGTGTAGTCTGCGGGGGTGGGAAGGTCAGATTTAAAAGGTAAGTGTTTTGGGGAGGAAAGGGCAAATAGTTAATGTAATTGTTATTGGGCGGTGGGAAAGGGACGTTAGAAAATTGTTGTATAAATTTTGGGAGGATATTGCTTTAAAAATTCAAATTGACCAGCAGGGCTGGCTGCCCTTTAAAAATGACACCACGCCTGCGAACAGGCAGCTGACGCTATTGCCGGGGACTGACAGCCTGCCCCTCACTATTATCCTATTAATTGTGTATTCCTTTGCCTTATTTGACCTCCCCAAATGTATCACCTCACACTTCTCTGGGTTAATTCTATTTGCCACTTTTCTGCCCACCTGGCCAGCCCATTGATGTCTTCCTGCAGTCTACAGCTATCCTCCTCACTTTCAACCACACGATCAATTTTTGTGTCGTCTGCAAACTTCTTGATCACGCCCCCTACATTAATGTCCAAATTATTAATATATAGCGCAAAAGGCAGGGGACCTAGTACTGAGCCCTGTGGAATGCCGCTGGAATCAACTTTCCAGTCACAAAAACACCTGTCAACAATTACTCTTTGTTTCCTGTCACTGAGCCAATTTTGTATCCAGCTTGCTACATTCCCCTGGATCCCATGGGCTTTCATTTTTTTTAACCAGTCTGCTTTGTAGGACCTCGTCAAAAGCCTTGCTAAAATCCATGCAGACTACGTCAACTGTATTATCGTCATCAATCCTCCTTGTTACTTCTTCAAAAAATTCAATCAAGTTAGTCAGACAAGATCCTTGATTAATCCGGGCCCTTCCAAGTGACAGTTTATTCAATCTCTCAGAACGGATTCCAATAATTTTCCCACTACTGAGGTTAGATTGACTGACCTGTAATTATTCGGTCTATCCCTCGCTCCCTTTTATAACGGAGGTAGAATGTTCGCAGTACTCCAATCCCCCGGCATCACAACTGTATCAGTGAGGACTGGAAAATGATGGACAGCCCCTCCACTATTTCCTCCCTGGCTTCTTTTAATTGCCTGGGGTACATTTCATCCGGTCCTGGTGATTTATCAACTTTCAAGGATGCTAATCCCATTAATACTTCCTCTCTCCCTATGTTTATCACATCCAATACTTCACACTCCTCCTCTTCCTTAATGACAATATCTGCATTGTCCCCCTCTTTTGTGAAAACAGACGCAAAGTATTCATTAAGAACCACCCCACATCTTCCGCCCCTATACATAGGTTACCTTTTTGGTCTTTTATGAGCCCTACTCTTTCCTTAGTTATCCTCTTACTCTTAATGTATTGATAAAACATCTTTGGGTTCACCTTGATTTTGCGTGCCTATAATCTTTCATGCCCTCTCTTTGCTTTCCTAATTTCCTTTTTGATTTCACCCCTCCACTTTCTATAGTCCTCTCGGCTTTCTGTAGTATTGCATTCTCGGTGTCGGACATAAGCTTTCCTTTTCTGCCTTATCTTACCCTGTAAGCTCCTTGACGTCCAGGGCGCTGTAGTTTTGGCTGTCCCACCCTTTCTCTTTGTGGGAACATGTTTACTCTAAACCCCTTGAACCTCCCCTTTGCTCTGTTACTGATTTACCTTTAAGTAGCTGTTTCCAGTCCACTTTCACTTATCATTCCTCAGCTTAGTTAAATTGGCCTTGCCCCAACTGAGAACTCTAACTCCTGTTCTATCTTTGTCCTTTTTCATAATTACGTTAAAACTGACTGAATTATGATCACTACCACCAAAATGCTCTCCCGCTGCCACTCCTTCTATCTGCCCAGTTTCATTTCCTAAAACTAAGTACAAAACCGCATCCTTTCTTGTTGGACTTGCTAGATACTGGCCAAAAAAGTTCTCCTGAATGCACCTCAAGAATTCTGCTCCCTCAATTCCTTTCACACTAAAACTATTCCAGTTAATATTGGGGTAGTTAAAATCCCCTACTATTACTGCCCTATTGTTTTTGCACTTCTCAGAGATTCACCTATATATCTGCTCTTCTATCTCCCTCTAACTGTCTGAGGGTCTATAGAACACTCCCAGAAGTGTGACTGACCCTTTTTTGTTCCTTAGCTCAATCCATATGGCCTCATTTGATGATCCTTCTAACATATCATCCCTCCTCACAGCTGTAATTGTTTCTTTGACCAAAATTGCCACTCCCCCCACTCCTTTTTTATCCCCCTCTTTATCATGTCTGAAAACCCTGTAACCAGGAGTGTTGAGCTGCCATTCCTGTCCCTCCTTAAGCCTCTTCTTTTAAACTAATACTATCCTTAACTTCCCTATGGAAGGTTTTTTTTAATGGAATGTATTTTTGTTGAACATTTTGAATTGTATCTTTAAATGTTTCCCACTGCTTATTTACCACCATATCTTTTACTCTATTTACCTAATCAAACTTAGCCAACTCTCCCCTCATACCTATGTAATTGGCTTTTAAGATTTTTGTTTGCACTGGAGTATGTCACTTTCAATATGGAATTCTCTGGACCTCAAACAAAATCTCACAGTTTGAAAATCCCAATTAAAATGCTATTGGAGAAGATGTCCTCTGTGTCTAAAGAATGGATTTATGATTCCACTATACTAAGCATGATGGTGAAATTTTGCTTATATTAGCTGAGATTAAGAGAGGGACAGTGAAAGACCTACGAACAGGTCACTTGCCCATCTCAGGGAATCGTGTAAAGAACTTAAGAAAGAACTAGAAAATGATATACAATAAGCAGTGGAAAGAGAAGAAATAAATACTTCCAAACAGCATTTTATTTTCTCCTGGAGAAGGGAGCAGTTGGCAGAACAGTCCAAGATGACAGTATCTGGCATGGTAATGGACTGTGAGTATTCGACAATTATTTCAAAAGTATTTACCGTTGAACAGTTCTTACAATGCAATCTTCACCCAGGAAAACATGTGAAGGTAACATCATTTAAAGGTTTCAAAAACAGCACTTTTGAAGATGTAACAATGGGACTGCAGTCCACCAACACACCATGTATTGTCAAACAGGTAGTCTGATTTCATCATGAATTTTCAGTTTATCTCGGGCCTCAAGTGGACAACTTATTTGATAAATGAATATCAGCTTTCCATTAAACACTAAAAACAGCCAAACAACAAACCAAATAACATTAACTCACAACACTAGAACAGTTGAGATTAACTAACTTGGCTTCTTTTTCCTTTCAATAAGTCAGTACTGACTCTCACTGGGGCACAGTTCCACAGGTGGAGATTGATTTCCAGTCCAGGTTCATGTGTGATTGTCGAAAACTATTTATGCCTCAAAATCATTTCAGTCTAGCATGTTCCTGTCCTCATTTTCCAACAGTGAATTAATGGCTAACAATCAAGAGTGAAAACCTTCATCGATTTTAATGCTTCCTAACCTAGGACCACTGAGGTTCCCAATCGTTGCCCCAAAAGAGAACAACTAACTCAAGATACAATTTCCCTTATCTGTGGAACCTGATCTGTGTATTTGAAATGAACTACTCCCTCTGTTTATGAAGGATAAGATACCTGTGACCAATCTCATGTGCGATGGTAAATGCTACTGGCAAGCCAGAATCCTCATTAACATTACAGCTTCGAAGTGGTTGACACATTCCTGAGACATGAGACAGACCTAATGTCTCACAGGGGTGATTCATTCCAGCGCAGAGATCCTTCCTGCAATTAAAAAGCATTTAGATCATTTAAAAACTACTGTTGTATATTGAAAGATAGGTTGTTTTTTATGCCGGTTTCTACACCAATTTTACATCACAATTTCCTGCCAACTTTACTGGCATAAGCCAAGACAAAAAAAACGTGTAAACTAACAGAAATTACTGTAAACAGTAGGAGTCTAAGGAAAGTGCAGAACTTATGCCATATTCTTTCTTTAAATCCCTTTTCGGCAATGAAAATTAAAGTTTGAAGCCATCAGACCATTATTTATACATATCAAGCACAGCATGTTCAAGAACACTGTTACGACCGGATGAGGAAAGGGGTCTCAGGCTCCCCTCCTGCCCCTTTCCTGGTTTGGCCGTAAGAGGGTTTACCTTTTAAAACACAGTGTTTTTAGCTTAACACCTCAGTGAGTCCTTGCTCACTGCTCTCTAATTGTAATTGCAAATGAACGAGAAAGATGTAAATTTATTCGCCTTATCACTCTAACTCAGTTAAAATTACTAAAATACGCAACGCAACCACGCGAGCATGCATACGAGATAAACACACACACAAATAGATACAGAGGGGGAGAAAGAAATCAATGGGGGTGGGGTGTTTAAGTAGGGTTGGCAATAAATAGAATTTAGTCACTGTCTTTCAGTTTGATGTAAAGTCCTTGGTTGAAGTTGAGGTCTTGGAGTTCTCACTGGGGCCCACTGCACACTTTCAAACTTGCTTCTCTGGGACCAGAAGGCTGAAGAAGTTCTGTGTCTTAAGGCTTAAGCTGCTACAGTGGGTCCTTGGGACCTTGCTAGCGAAAGAGACAGAGAGCGGAAACCTTCCTCCTTGGTTCTTAGCTTGAGGCTGTTTTCTTTCTGTGAGGCACAATTCAAACAGTCCCCAGTCTGGCCAACAGGTAAGTCTTGTGTCCATCTCTTTGTTTCAAACAACATCTTCTGCGAGGGTTGTTGATTCTCAAAGCTCTCTAGTCACTCGGTGGGGGGTGGAATCTGGTTCTTACACAGACAAGGAATGTGGGTTATCATGAGAGCTCAGACCAATCTTGTTAATTGAATCAGTGAGCACTCCCATTGTCTCTCTATTCAACTGTCTCTCAGAATGCAAATGTGCAACCATGTTTTCAACTATTCAACTCTGTTGTTTCTTTTAAACAAATTATGTGCAATGTCCAGCAAAAATGGTTCAAGTCGTGTTCCATATGACGAAATTAATGTTTCCATTTGGCAGGTGTGGTTCCCGTCACAACATCGTGAAAGCTTTTCAATTTTAATGTAACACTTCCTGGTGCCATAAAAAGCATTAAAAGATATGCAAAATATAATGCCAATCTCAGTAAAATAAACACATGCCAAAAAATTACTGTAAAATTCTATAAAGACTGGCTTTGGTTCCTGTTGCATCTTAACTGCACACATTTCTTTACAAACCAGTTACTCACATGGAAGTAAACTATAGAAGGGAAATGTAACATTTGGACATGCTGGGAACTGGGGGACTTGGTAGTGTGCAGGAAACACAGGATTCCTCGCAGGCTGTGGAATTTTAACTTCACAAAGTATGTCTTTCATCACTGGCAGGTTCCTTGCCCGGAAATCAGCCTGATTGACAGGCTTGGCTTCCAGTTAGGCAGGGAGCAGTCCAAAGCAGGCCACAAGACCAAGTGGGTCTGACCCCTGACCAGGGTCGGTCCAATCCTAAAGGAGGGTCCCAAACCGGGAAATGGGGGTTTGTATTGGGGGCGGGGGTGGGGGGGTTAGTGATTTTATGGTGAGGGAGCTTGAGGGCCTGGGAAAGCACTCCTGCTCTTCCTGGCCCACAAGGAGTGCTGTGAAAGCACTTGCCTTCTCCCGAAGCTGTCCATGACTTGCTGCAGCTGCCAGGTTTCCTGATGCCTAGGAATCTCTGCCAGCCATTGCTAAGTCGATAAAGTAGGTTAAATCCAAGGCTTCCAGCCTTATTAACATATTTAAAAAGCCACCCACCTCCTGCGACCGTGTTGGCTTCCCGCCACTTGTACTGTCTGAGTAAAAACCAGACGTTGGAGCCAGCTTCCTGATACACGTCCATTTTTTTGCCCATTTAACAAACCCCACACCGACTATCACCTCCTCAGCCATGCGATACAATCAGCATTCAAATATATATATATAAATAACAAATGAAAAATTGCAGCTCTTCAGGTATTAAGCATACTGTCAAGTGTGCTTCATATAACAACAAACATTCTTAACCTCTCTAATATAAGCATTGACTTTAACAGCTTCAGAGTCCTCCCTTTCTGATTTTGAATTCTCCCTTCCACATTCCTACTGTACTCCTTTTCTGTTCAGTGCTGTATTAAACTCATCCTTTATCCTTCAAAACCCTTTTCACATCCTGACAGATGACCTTTGTGTATTAGACACCATTTTGCACCTCTTCGCAGCTTTTTAAAATTTATTTGCAGAGTCTTATACACACAGGCCCTAAATTTCCTTGGTGGTTGGACTCAACCCTTGCCTTAGTTCTGGTATGGATTGGTTAAACCAGGGTTGTCCAATCTTTTCGGGCGCAGGGCCGCATTCCGATTTTTGCTTGGCCCAGGGAAGGCCGCTGAGCAAATTTCAAAAGATAAAGGTATCAAAAAACGATCTTACTTATAAAAATAACAACAAATGTGCATTTTTGTGAAAAAGCTTTAAATGAGAAGACTAATTTATTGATTTACTTTCTCGTCACTATATTGAAAACTGATTTAGTGACATATCTGACATTGCTTTTGCTTGCATAAGTAGTCAATCTCTGCCCACACACTTGATGTAGCTATGCAGAGTATTCTGGATACATGGCCACCTTTCAGGAGAGACCTTGATCTCTCTCCCCCCATCCCCACACTCTGTGTGTGTCTCATTCTATCTTCCCTCCCCCCTCCCCTAGGTCTAGGACACATAGATTGAAAGTTTTGTGCAAAAGCTGCAGGGGGAATATGAGGAAGCACTTTTTTATGCAGCTGGTGGTAATGATGTGGACCTCGCTGCCCACAAGAGTGGTGGAAATGGAGAAGATCAATGACTTCAAGAGTAAGTTGGATGGCCACCTGGGAAAAATAAACTTGCAGGGCTAGGGGATTGAGCCAGGGAGTGGGACTGACGGCATAGTTCCATGGAGAGCCGGCATGGGCTCAATGGACAGAATGGCCTCCTTCTGTGCCGTAAGTAAATTACTCTTTGACTCTTTCTCCCCCCCCACCCCCCTCTCTGTCTCTCTCTCTCGCACCCCCCCCAACCCCGTCTGTCTGCCTCTCTGTCTCTTTCTCCCCCCTCTTTCTGCCCCTCTCCACCCCCGTCCCTCTGTCTCCCTCCACCCCTCTCTCCACCCCCTGTGTCTCAGTGTTCCCCACTCCCCGCTCACTGTTCCCTGCTCTCTCTGTCCCCTCTTCTCTCTGTCCCCCCTGTCTCTCAGTACCCTCCCTCTCTCTGTTACCTCCGCTCTCTCTGTCGCTCCCACAGAATCACAGAATTGTTACAGCGCAGGAGGAGGCCATTCAGCCCATCGTGTCTGCAACAGCTCTCTGAAAGAGCATTTACTCAGTTCCATTCCCCCCCTTCTCCCCATAACCCTGCACATTCTTCCTTTTCATATAACAGTCTAATTCGCTTTTGAATGCTTCAATGGAACCTGCCTACACTACATTCTCAGGCAGCACATTTCAGGCCCTAACCACTCTTTGCATGAAAAAGTTTTCCTCATGTCACTTTTGCTTCTCTTACCAAATACTTCAAATCTGTGCCCTCTCATTCTCGATCCTCTCGTGAGTGGGAACAGTTTCTCTCTATCTAAAAAAAAGTCAGAACCCGCCAGAAAACCCTGAGTCTGTTGGAAAACAGCTGTTTCCGATGTCAGCAGCTGTCACTTGTGCCAGACTGACAAAGGAAAATTTCCCATCTCCAGTCCCCGTGAGTATGAAGAATAGCCCCGAGTGCAGTTTACATCCGTGGGCTGGATGGAAATGTTTGGCGGGCCACATTCTGGCCGCGGGCCGTATGTTGGACAACCCTGTGTTGTCACTGCCTCCTATGCAGTCAGATGCTGCAGCTTCCAGGTTCACCTGCTGGCCCAATGCGAATTAAGCACCCTCCTGCTGACCCTGTAAACTCTGTTATAATCAGCGATGGAAGTAATTTGGGAGGTTATGTTATGCCAGGATCCTCATCTATGGATGTTTGGGACCATTAACTGTCTCAGTGTGGTAGTCAACATAATGCAACTACTAAGGCAACATGCATGTCACTGGTATGCTTCAGAAAGCCTGCCCAATATTTGTACCCATCCATTAACTGGTAGATCATGCCAGTTCTGATGCCACCAAAACTTCAAGCTACTTTTCCTTGAAAAATCAGCTTGCTGTGCTATCCAGCATTTTCTAATAATGAGTTCAATTGCTTATCATTGTCAGGTTTTTTAAAACAACTGACCTAGTCAACAACACGGCTACATCATGATGATTCGGACTGGAGTCACTTTTAGGATTGATGTTCTTTTGCCACTTGCAGAAACTGGAAAGAGTATGGTCAGCATGATGAATGATTTTTAGTCCTTTCTGTAAAGGGTTGGAACAATGTTATTCAAGCAAAATCTGTTAGAAACAGAATTGTTTTGCTGCACATTCAAATATGCAGGATGGGCCATGCCCATATAGAATCATAGAATGGTTACAGTACAGAAGGAGGCCATTTGGCCCGTTATGTCCATACCAGTTCTCTGGACGAGCCACTCAGCTAGTCCCTCTCCCCTGCCCTTTCCCCAGAGCCCTGCCAATTTTTTTCCTTTTGATAATTATCCAATTCCATTTTGAATGCATGACTGAATCTGCCTCCACCAACACTCTCAGGCAGTGGATTGCACATCCTAAACACTCATTGCATAAAAAATGTTTTCTTCATGTCACCGTTGTTCCTTTTGCCAATCATCTTAAATCGCTATCCTCTGTTTCTTGACCTTTCTGTCAACAGGTACAGATTCTCCCTAGCTACTCTGTCCATATCCCTCATGATTTTGAACACCTCTATCAAATTTCCTCCTCTCAAGTTCCTCTTCTCGAAAGAGAACAGCCCCAGCTTCACCAATCTATCCTCCTAATTCAAATCTCTCATTCCTGGAAACATTCTCGTAAATCTTTTCTGCATCCTCTCCAATGCCTACACATTTGTCTGAAAGTGGTGCCCAGATTTGAGCACAATACTCTAGTTGAAGCAGAACCAGTGTTTAAAAAAAGATTCACCATAACTTATTTAATTTTGTACTCTATGCCACTTTTTATCAAGCCAAGGTACTCGTATGGCTTATTAACCACTTTCTCAATCTGTCCGATCACCTTAAATGATTTGTGCACATATACTCCCAGGTACCTCTGCTCCCCTTTCAGAATTGTATCCTTTATTTTATACTGCCTCTCCTCATCCTTCCAACCAAAATGTATCCCTTTATACGTCTTTGCATTACATTTCATCCGCCACGTGTCCACCCATTCCACCAGCCTATGTCCTCTACTAGTCTAACACTATCCTCCTCACAGTTCACAATACCTCCAAGTTTTGTGGCATCTGCAAATGTTGCAATTGTACCCTGCACACCCAAGTCTAGGTCATTAATATATATCAAGAAAAACAGTGTCCTAACACTGACCCCTGGGGAACCCAACTATATACCGCCCTCTAGTCTGAAAAACAATCGTTCACTACCACTCTGTTTCCTGTCACTCAGCCAATCTCTTATCATGGCTTCAACTTTGCTGACAAGCCTGTTGTGTGGCAGTTTGTCAAATGCCTTTTGGAAGCTCATGCACACCACATCAACTGCATTACCCTTATTAACTCTCTCGGTTACTTCATCAAAAAACTCAGTCAAATTAGTTAAACGCTATTTGTCCTTAACAAATCCCTGCAGGCTTTCCTTAATTAATCCACATTTGTCCAAGTGACTGTCAATTTTCTCCAAGGTTATCATTTCTAAAAACTTTCCCACCACCAAGGTTAAACTGACTGGTCTGTAGTTGCTTGACTTAACCTTACACACTTTTTTGAACAACGGTGTACATTTGCAATTTTCCAGTCCTCTGGAACTACCCCTGTATCTAAGGAGGATTGGAAGATTATGGCCTTACCGGTTTTGTCAGATCCTGGGCCCATGTACTTTCTGTTTTATTGCTGTTTGATCAGAGATTTCAGTTCCAGGGAGTTATTTTTGCCATGTAATGTCATTATCAACTATGTTAATAGCAATTTCTAACAATTGGGTGAAGTATCAGAGGGCTGCTGGCAGCTATGGGACCATATCAAAGCATGAGTCACTGTCTTCAGCAAGGGTGGAGGATAAGGGAAAAGTATTTTAAAAATACAATGAAAGTGTTAACGCTTGGACTTCAAAGGTTTCCACAGTCTACAAATTCGCTTCAAGGCTCTCAGCCCTAAAACATTTACAGTATAACACCTTACTCTGACTTGATATTTGTTGCATTATTCCTTCACTTGCAATTAATCACTGAATAAGGGAAGCAGATTTGGACTGAGTTCATTCATTTGATATTTTTGGGAACAGCAGAATTAACTAATAAATTAGTAACTTCTAAAGAATTAATCTATCTCCACCCAGTAAATCTTTAATATAACTCCCTGAGCTTGATTTGCACTGTATATGGGAATTTAATTTCATTGGAAGATCTTAATGAGTTACTAAATCAAAAGCACAGCGAACATGAATGTATTGAAACATACATCAGTCTAACCTAATCAGGCAGCCATTGCATCATCATTGCATTCATATTATCCCTGCTTTACCATTAATAGCTGGGATTCTTCCCATTTGGCTCCAGATTACATCACACATCAATGTCCGAACAGATAAGGTGATTTTAGCTGGACAGGCAGTGGGAAACTTACTTGTGGTCAGTGCTAATTTAACTCCAGCTGTACTCATGTGCACAAACTGAGGTATAAATGTATTGGCTATGCCAACCAATCTCTATGTTTTCTGGACTTGGGTAATTGGGGTGTGTTCCTACATTGTGGGCAAACAGATATTTTCACCGGGATTTTGTCCCAGCAGTGAGGGTCTCAACCACTGGCTAAATGCCAGAGAGAGCCATGGGTCACCTCCTCTGGGGAAGGCCCGCTGGATCAAATACCAATTAGGCACTTAAGTGGACAGCGGCAGGACTTCCCCGAGATCAAGGACCCTGGCAAAGGAAATCCCGCCTGCTGAGAACTGTTGGCCAATCAGAAACTGGTGACTCTTCAACTGAGAAGCACCACTGCGCAGACAGTGGCTGCTGCCAGTACTGGACTTACCCAATGTTTTGGAACCAGGCCACAGATAAGTCACAGCGGGAGGGGCTTCACGGGGTGGGGGTTCATGGGGTGGGGGGGGGGGGGGAAGGGAGTCGGCAGCAAGGGCAGGGGGTGGCTGTCAACAGGCCCACCCCCCTTCCCAATGCCGGGTCCCTCATTCAGGCACTAATTGCCTTTTAACAGGGACACCCCACCCCCAGAGCCAGCAAGCAACCGCACGGGTTTGCTTTGTGTGCTCTCCGTGCGGCGATAGGCCCACCCACCGCTGGGCTAATTCCAGCGGCACAGGATGAGGCCCATAATTGGGCATTAATTGCCCACTTAAGGGCCTCAATTGCTGGCAGGGCAGGAAGTCTATTCACAGGCCTTCTCGCCCAGTACTTAATTTAGGTTTGGATGGAGGCGAGAAGGTAGCAGGGCTCCCCCCGTGCCGCCATCTCACCCAATATATGTTCTCCCTCTCTCCAAATCTGATGTGGGGGAGAACATAAAATTCCCCCCTTTATCCTTCAAATCTTCGTTCAGAGATTCTATAAAATGGTGGATGGGTTTCTGCATGCCAGCTAGATAGCTGATGAGAACTAGAAAAAAGTGAATTGTTTTGAGCATTATTAAAATGACTGTAGCATTATTTTTGTTGTAAAAAGTGCAGAAACCTGCTAAGTATAGATTTTCAATGTATTTGTGCCTAAATTTAGTTTTAAAGTTGTGTTTGGCTATCTAGTTCACATCCTTCAAACCCTGGATTTGTTCCCTGTTTTCATCACTTACTAATAGGTGTGTTTCTTCACTGTACTTGTTGATTACTAAAATTAGACAAGAGAAAAGGAACAACCATGCAAGACGTTTTGGGTTTCTTCACTTTTACTTTGCATCTTTGGATCCTTTTTTTGTGAACTACATTTTGCTAATAAGCATTCCAGTTAATTCTAGGCTGTAATATCAACTAGCGCATCTATCATAATATGGCACAGGACTATCTTTTTATGCGTATCTCGGTCGACTTGCTTTTCACATGTTTCTGGGGCTTTGATCAAGTCTTGCTAGGCCATACAACATTGCCTTAACTAGATTTCAGTGCTTTTTCATCTCCTTTGCTTGCTCTCCAGCAAAAGAAGTCAAGGGAATACTGTTAGGAGGCAAAGAGTGCAAAGTAAGAAAAAAAAAAGTCATATTAAAATTGAATTATTTAACAGAATTATTGATCCAATTTTTCCCCTCTCCCTGTACAGAAGTATTTGGTTTCACTTGATTCACAGTTAAAATCAGGAATTCGCTATGTAGCGATTCCATGGGTAAAATGCTGCAACATTACTGAGAGCAGCATTTCAGCAAGATATGGGTTGGGATTGTGACCCACAATAAAGTGTTAGTAACACCGAATCAAACAATCTGACAAAGATTACCTAAAATAAAAGGCGGCTTATTAATATTCACGTTTTTGAGTTTAATGGATGACTTCCTATACCTATATTAATATGGATTATGCTGAGAAATTCAGTAACTTTGACAAGGAAATGTACTGGCAATGTAGTGATAACTAAACTTGCAATTAGAAATTGCATACCTTTATTTTAATATATAATTTCACTTCTTACATACATAATTAAAAATGATAAATATGAAATAACATTAATAATACCTCCTCTTCCTCTAGTAAAATGAGCCGCACCAGTACAATGTGGATTGCGTTGCCAATACTAGGGTCATGGAACAAGCTTGTAACCTGTGCCAATGTCAATGAGAAATTAATTGGTCTTTCAATACAAAAAACTTTTAACACAGACTGAAACAAATTTGACATTGGAGGATTGTTATTCAATCACTATTTCCTCACATTAACCATAAGGAATTGGGATTGTATCTCCTGCAATGCATTCAAAGGCATTGGTTTTCAGAATGTCACACATTGTATAATCTGCAAAATCCTATTAAAGATACAGTATGCTGGAATAACAAGAACACATTAATCTATATAGTGTCCTTAATGTAGTAAAACATCCCAAGGTGCTTAAAGGAGCATTATCAAAAAACTTTCCCACTGAGCCAGATATTAGGGCTGATTATGAAAAGCTTGGTAAAAGAGGCAGGTTTTAAAAATCATCTTAAAGGAGGAAAGAGAAGAAGAAAGTAGAGAGGCTTAGAGAGGGATTTTAAAATTGAGGCATTGCTTAACTGGGATCCAATGCAGGTCAGCGAGCACAGGGCTGATGGGTGAACAGAATGGGATGCAAGTTAGGACATGGGCAGCAGATTTTTGGATAACGTCAAGTTTACGGAGCGTAAAGGTGGGAGACCAGGCCAGATGTAAAAAAGACATAGGTGAGGATTACAGCAACAGATGAGCTTTGGCAGGACAGGAGTTGGTGGATGTTATGGAGATGAAAATAGGCAGCCTTAGGGCAGCACAGTGGTGCAGTGGCTAGCACCGCAGCCTCACAGCTCCAGGGACCCGGGTTCAATTCTGGGTACTGCCTGTGCGGAGTTTGCAAGTTCTCCCTGTGACCGTGTGGGTTTTCGCCGGGTGCTCTGGTTTCCTCCCACTGCCAAAGACTTGTAGGTAATAGGTAAATTGGCCATTGTAAATTGCCCCGAGTGTAGGTAGGTGGTAGGGAATGCAGGATTACTGCAGCGTTAGTATAAATGGGTGGTTCTTGGTTGTCACAGACTCGGTGGGCCAAAGGGCCTGTTTCAGTGCTGTATCTCTAAATAAATAGTGATGGCATTGACATATGGTCAGAAGCTCCTCTTGGGATTAAATATGAAAACAAGGTTGTGAACCTTGGTTCAGCCTCAAGTAACTGCCAGAGTTATCTGTGCACAGCACTTAACTAATGCAAGATATGATGACAGATGAATTAAATCATATGCAAAGCATTTCCAATTTTATTTCAGAAATATCATGTTGATTGAAATGTAAGTTACAGTAGTGAATTGGTTATCATTCATGTTAAAGACATCTATTAAGATTGAGTACTATTTGTTCCCATGAATGTACTTCACCATGTCAGATGATCTCTCAGGCTTGTACTGTTGCATTGCAAATTAATAACATAATATAGCAGAACACTGTAGGATCCCAACTCTAATGAGAAATGCAGCGACACATTATAACTAAGTAATGGGCATCAATAAACTGTGTACATTCTTGACACTGAAACTGGATTGATTCCTGGGATGAGGGAATTATCCTCATGAGAGAGATTGAGTAGAATGGAATTATCCTCCCTGGAGTTTAGAAAAATGAGAGCTGATCTCATTGAAAGGTATAAGATTCAGAGAGAGCTTGATAGGGGAGATGCTGAGAGGCTGTTTTCCCTAGCTGGAGAGTCTAGAGCTCTAGTTGGTTAATAAAATTGAGGCTCATGGAAAATGAGGATTAATATCTTGGATAACAATTAGCTTAAGGACAGAAAACAGCGAGTCATGGTAAATATTTTTCAGACTGGAGGATGGTAGACAGTGGCATTCCCCAAGGGTCAGTACTAGGACCACTGTTTTTTTGAAATATAAATGATTTGAATATTGGAATAAAGAGCAAAATTACAAAAATTGGAAGTGGGGGTGGTGGGGGATGGGGGGAGGGTGGTCATGCAGTCCAGGGGGAGGAGGATCCCACAGAGGGTAAACTTGGAGGTACAGCAGACAGTGAGGATGATGCCAATCAACTGCAACAGGACATAGATTAGGCTAGAAGAATGAGCAAATAAGTGACAAATGGAATTTAATACAGAGAAGTGTGAGGTGATGAATTTTGGCAGAAGGGATGGGGAGATGCAATGTAGACTTAATGGCACAGTTCTAAAGAGTGTGCAGGAACAGAGGGACCTGGGGGTTCACGTACATCAACCTTTGAAGTTGGCAGGACATATTGAGAGAGTTATTAGCAAATCATATGGGATTTTGGATAAATAAAGGCAATGAGTACAAAAGAAGGAAGGTTATGGTGAACCTTTCTAAAGCTCTGGTGAGGCCACAACTAGAGTACTGCGTCCAGTTCTGGACAACACAATTTAGAAAGGATTTTGTTTTTATTTGTTCAGGGGATGTGGCTGTCGCTGGCTAGGCCAGCATTTATTGCCCATCCATAATTGCCCTTGAGAAGGTGGTGGTGAGCTGCCTGCTTGAATTGCTGCAGTTCTTGGGGTGTAGATACACCAACAGTGCTGTTAGAAAGGGAGTTCCAGGATCTTGACCCAGCGACAGTGAAGGAAAAACTATATAGTTCCAAGTCAGGATGGCGTGTGGCTTGGAGGGGGATTCTCAGGTGGTGGTGTTTCCATGCATCTGCTGCCCTTGTCTTTCTAGGTGGTAGAGATCGCGGGTTTGGAAGGTGCTGTCGAAGGAGCCTTGCTGAGTTGCTGCAGTGCATCTTGTAGATGGAACACAGTGCTGCCACAGTGCATCTGTGGTGGAGGGAGTGAATGTTGAAGGTGGTGGATGGGCTGCTTTGTCTTGGATGGTGTCGAGCTTCTTAAGTGTTGTTGGAGCTGCACCCATTCAGGCAATTGGAGAGTATTCATCACACTCCTGACTTGTGTCTTGTAGATATTGGACAGGCATTGGGAAGAGGTGAGTTTCACGCCACAGAATTCCCAGCCTCTGACCTGTTCTTGTATTTATGTGGCTGGTCTAGTTCAGTTTCTTGTCAATGGTAAACCCCAGGATGTTGATTGTAGGGGATTCAGCGATGGTAATGCCATTGAATGTCAAAGGGAGAGGGTTAGATTCTCTCTTCCTTGTGTATAACTCTATGGCTCTATGGTCATTGCCTGGCAGTTGTGTGGTGCGAATGTTACTTGCCACTCATACATTGGAGGCTATTTTCTTCTGGAAGTATCACAGCTTGTCTCGAGTTTGGTCACTCAGGGAATCAAGGGGTATGGTGAGCGGGCGGAAAAAGTGGAGCTGAATCGGAAGATCAGCCATGATCGTTTCGAATGGTGCAGCAGGCTCAATGGGCCATATGGTCTACTTCTGCTCCTATTTCTTGTGTTCTTGTGTTCTTAGTACTCAGCCATATCTGCACATGTGCACTCCAACAGGGATCACTGAATAGCAATCAGACCCTGGCCATCTTTGCTTCTCTCCAATGATACCAAGACCAATAGCAATGCTTCTGCCAGCACCTTCACTGAAATCAATTAATTCACCAAAAATTGTTTATGAAACATGAAAAATCAAAAGGATTCAAACTCTATTCTGCGCTATTTAAGCATTATCCATGAGCTTTAAGCATGCCAAGCACCTATTCTTTTTTTTTTTATTCGTTTGGGGCATGTGGCATCATTGTTAGCAATTATTACCCTTTCCTAATTGCCCTTGAATATGTGGTGGCGAGCTGCCTTCTTGAACTGCTGGAATCCTTGTGGTGTAGGTATACCAACAGTGCTATTAGGAAGGGAGTTCCAGGATTATGACCCAGTGACAGTGAAGGATGATCTTCCTGCATCTCAAGTGTGTGCCATTGTTGACACTTCCCAAGGCATGCAGTGATTATGTTGTCATATTTCAGCAAGAAACATATAGAGTCATAGAGTCATAGAGTCGTACAGCATAGAAACAGGCCCTTCGGCCCACCGCGTCCAAGCTGACCATAACGCCTATCTGTACTAATCCCACCTGTCTGCATTAATTCCATATCCCTCTATGCCTTGCTCATTCAAGTACCTGTCCAGATGCCTCTTAAATGTTGCTACTGTTCCTGCTTCCACCATCTCCTCAGGCAGCTCATTCCAGATACCCACTATTCTTTGTGTGAAAAATTTACCCCTTTGATCCCCTTTAAACCTCCTACCATGGGAAACAGACTCTGGCTATCTACCCTATCTATGCCTCTCATAATTTTATTTACCTCTATCATGTCCCCTCTCAGCCTCCTTCGCTCCAGGGAAAACAGACCCAGCCTATCCAATCTCTCTTCATAACCCAAGCCCTCCAAACCAGGGAACATCCTTGTGAATCTTTTCTGCACCCTCTCTCGCTTAATCACATCTTTCATGTAGTGCGGCGAGCAGAACTGCACACAGTACTCCAAATGCAGCCTAACCAACGTTATGTATAACTGTAACATGATGTCCCAACTCTTGTATTCAATGCCTCAGCCGATGAAGGCAAGCATGCCATACGTCTTCTTCACCACCTGTCTACCTGTGTTGCCATTTTCAGGGAACTATGTACTTGCACCCCAAGGTCTCTCTGCGCAACAACACTCCATAGGGCCCTGCCATTCACTGTATATGTCCTGCCCTGGTTTAACTTCCCAAAATGCATCACTTCGCACTTGTCTGCGTTAAATTCCATTTGCCAATCCCTTGCCCACTTTTGAAAGGTCACAGACCTGAAATGTTAACTCTGTTTTTCTCACCACAGATGCTGCCTGACCTGCTGAGTTTTTCCAGCATTTTCTGTTTTTATTTCAAATTTCCAGCATCCACAGTATTTTGCTTGTATATCTCCAAGTCAATCGTTCAACTTATCATTTTGAAATAAGAGAAGAATCTATGATTTTCTTAAAGTATGATGCTATATGCATTACCGTTCAGTTTTCTTCAAAATATTTTCCACTCTCTTGCATAGTTTCCTCAGGTTGGTATTTTTCTCAGTTTCAAACTGGGAGTTATCCTCGGCAGGGAGGGAGCAGGACAGCATTATTGACTAAGTTTGGGAAATAGGCCTGGGCGGAATCCAGCTTTACCCCTCTTTAGGTCTTTCTACCATTGTTATGGTAATAGCAGAGCCATAGTTCTGATTGGCACAGGCACATCCAGCAGCAGTTGCAGCAGGTCAATTGATAAAGAAACTGACAGCCTGGAAGGGAACTGGGAAGCTGGGCCTGGACTGGGATGGAGCAGGGACACCATGGACAACAAATATAGCTGAGGGAGTGCCACAAGCTCGTGCTCAGACAAAACAGGATAGCCAGACCTGTAAGAACAAGCTGAAACCAGGAGTAGGTGAGGGGAAACCAGAAGAAGGTAGTGTGGGGGTGTGTGTGTAAGAGAGAGTGAATAAGCCTACTGATGTGGAAATCTGCTGGTGTACATGGAAGATCTACTGGTGTGGGGAGTTTGCTAAGCAGCAAATATCAGGAAGCAAACTGAACTAATTAACACACAGATGTTTGGAAGGTTCAAGTCTGGAGTAGCGAGGCTAAGGTCAGGAGCAGAAAAGCAAAGGATAATTATGTGGGGTCGGGTGTGTGGTGGAAAATGGCAGGTTGGGGGTTGCTGGATTGGTGAAGTCAGAAGTCATCATTGGGAGCTCCAAAGTTAGCCATTGAAGGGTAAGGCTAAGGTCAGCACAGGGAGCGTGGGGGTTGGTTCCCAGCAGTTAGGGTTATTGGAAAAAATATCTCAAACATAGAAGGAGGAGAGTTTATATGAAAAGAAGGAAATAACTTTTAGTTATAGAGTGTGTCACACACTCCAGACGTGCCGAAGAGCTTTAGAACCAATAAATTTCTTGTCTTGGCAAGTTGCATTGGCAATTACACATAATGGGCTGGATTTTGTGCTGGAGGAAGGGCTCCCGGCACTAAGCCGATTCCCCCCGCCTCTACCTTTTTGTGCCCCCTGGAGCATTCCTCTGGTCTTTTCAATCAAATTTTCAGGAGGCGGGATCCCTGTTCCTTTGAAGTCTTTAAAGGGACAGGGATCGCGCCTCCAAGAGTTCTTGGCTAATCAGAGGACTGGAAGCGCAGCAGTCTTGGCAGTGCCACCTGGAGTGGTGGCCACTGCCGGTACTGCAAAGGCTTTGGACCCAGGACCAGCGATGCAGCCCTGGAGAAGAGGTAGGTGAGTCGGGGACGCCAGGGCCAATCTGGACGGCCCTGGTGAGGGGGAGGGGGGGGTGGTGGGGGAGTAGGGGTGTGGTTGTGCAGTCCAGGGGGAGCGGGATCCTGGGGGGTAAAGTTGTTCCTGGTGGGGATCTTCAGTGGCCTCAAGTTGCCCACGAAGGAGGGTCCCCCCACAAGCCTGCAGGGAGGGCACCTCATTTTAGAAGGTGTCCTCCCCACATGGTGGAGGCTCCTCTTGCGACTGTTAAGATCCCAGCAGTGGTGGGAAGAGGCACTTAATTGGCTGTTGATAGGCCACTTTAAGGGCCTCAATTAGCCTCTGGGCAGGAAGGTCATCGTTGACGTATCCCAACCTCGGAAAGATCACTGGGCGATGGAGAGACAACAGGCCCTCTGCTCTACTGCCGCCTACTGCCGCCCCCCCCCACCCCCACCCTGCCCACCACCTCCCTACCACCCCCCCCCCCCCCGCCTCCCCGTCACCTGTCACGATACTCTGCCCCCCCACCCCCCCCTCACCTGTCTCCGATCCCGCCTCGGGGCATCACAAAATCCTGGCCAATAAGATTGCAGAAACAGACGACTGAGTAGTTAAACTTTTTTTTGTGATACTGCTTGATAGAAAAATCTTAGCCTGGGTACTATGAGAACATTCTGCTTGTATTTCATCGACGTGAATAGGACAGAACTGCTGACGGTCTAACAAAGATGGGAGGCAGTGGTCTAGTGGTAATATTATTGGGCCTGCAATCCAAAGACCCAAGCTGAAGCTGAAGGGGACGTGGGCTCAAATCCACTCCAACAGATAGTGAAATTCAAAGTTAATTAATAAAAATCTGGAATTAAAAGCTAGTCTGTGAAGTCATAGTTGATTGTTGTAAAAACCACTCTGGATCACTAATATCCTTTAAGGAACATTTTTTTTTGCACTGAAGTGCTGACTTGGGTTGTCTTAGAGTGCTATAGTGGAAGTTTGGAGACTGAGAATAATTAAGGGTTAATTTTATCTTAAGTCTAATATGTCTTTTTATTGAGCAGATTAATTTAACAGTTGCTGTTTGGGTTGGAGAAAGTGAGTTTCAGACCACCTTTAAACAGGGTTCACTCAGGCTCTGCTTGCAGCTGCACCTTCTAAATTAGAGAATTGGCTTAAACCAGTTTTCAGGGGCTACAGTCAGTCAGTATAAAAGTGGGCCACCTTACAGTGCTGACTTTGTTTGCATTGGAGTGCTGACTTGGGTTGTATTAGAGTGCTAGAGTGGAAGTTTGGTGACTGAGGAAGTTCGGTGAGGAGGGAGCGAGGAGCTTCTTTCATTTCCTCCCTGTCCTCAGTGAGGGGAGCCGAGAGCTTCCAAAGAACACAGCTGACTGGTGAGTAAGTCCTGGTGGGTATTTTTCACAGTGCATTGAATTGTAAGTCATTGTTTGAGCAAGACTTAATTATTTTTTAATTATAATCTTCTATAGTTTTAAATTTAAAGAGTTTAGTCATGGCAGGAGAGCTTGAAGCCGTGGTTTGCTTCTCTTGCTGCATGTGGGGATCCGGGAACATTTGCAGTCCCCGGGACGAGCATATGTGCAGGAGGTGTGTCCAGCTGCAGCTCCTGGAAGCTTGGGTTTCAGAGCTGGAACGGCGGCTGGAAACACTGTAGAGCATCCGTGAGTCTGAGAGCATTGTGGATAGCACATATAGAGAGGTGGTCACACCGCAGCTGAAGGGACTTGAAGGAAGGGAATGGGTGACCATCAGGCAGTCCAAGAGAAACAGGCAGGTAGTTCAGGAGTCCCCTGGGGTCCCGCTTGCAAATCGGTATTCCATTTTGGAGGCTGATGAGGCTGGTTCCTCCAGGAAGTGCGGACAGAGCCAAGCTTCTGGCACTGCAAGCAGCCAGTCTGCACAGGAAAGGGGAAAGCGAGGAAGAGCAATAGTAGTGGGGATTCGAAAGTCAGGGAAACAGATAGGCGCTACTGTGGCCGTCAACGTGACTCCAGGATGGTGTGTTGCCTCCCTGGTGCCAGGGTCCGGGATGTCACTGAATGGCTGCAGGGCATCCTGAAGGGGGAGGGTGATAAGGCAGAGGTCATGGTACATGTTGATACCAATGACATAGGTAGAAAGAGAGATGAGGTCTTGCATCAAGAATTCAGGGAGTTAGGCAGTAGACTAAAAAGCAGGACCTCTCAGGTTGTAATCTCTGGATTATTCCCAGTGCCACGTGCTAGCGAGTGTAGAAATAGGAGAATAGCACAGGTGACTGCATTGCTTAAGAGTTGGTGCAGGAGGGAGGGATTTAGATTCCTGGACCAGTGGGACTGTTTCTGGGGGAGGTTGGACCTGTACAAGCGGGACGGTCTACATCTGAACCAGAGGGGGAATAATATCCTTGCTGGCGGGTTTGCGAGTGCTGTTGGGAGGAGTGTAAACTAATTTGGCAGGGGAAGGAGACGCAACTCCTAGCAGAATAGGGACACAGCTAAGCACAGGAAAGCAAACAAGTCAGAGGGAATACAGCAGAAGTAAGTTTCAAGGGAGTAAGACCAGGATGGAAGCCCTCTACTTTAATGCCAGGAGTATTGCAGGTAAACTGGATGAGTTAAGGGCAATGATTGACACGTGGAATTGTGATATCACGGAGACATGGTTGAGGGAGGGGCAGGATTGGCAGCTCAATATCCCGGGATATAGAATCTTCAGGCGAGACAGAGGAGGGGGCATTGCAATATTAGTTAAGGAGTCAGTTACTGCAGTAAGGAGAGATGATATCTTGGAGGGGGCATCAAATGAAGCTCTATGGGTAGAGTTTAGGAATAAAAAAGGGACAGCCACATTGCTAGGTGTTTATTATAGACCCCCAGATAGTTAGCGGGGAATTGAGGAGCAAATATGTGCGCAATTTGCAGAGATGTGTAAAAATAATAGGGTAATTATATTAGGTGATTTCAACTTTCCCAACATTAATTGGGATCGTCATTGTGGAGTGGAGTTCTTGAAATGTATACAGGAGAACCTTTTAGCTCAATATGTAGAGGATCCAACAAGGGAGGGTGCAGTGCTGGACCTCTTCCTGGGGAATGAAGCCGGACAGGTGGTTGATGTGTTGGTGGGGGTGCATTTTGGTGATAGCAACCATAACATGGTACAATTTAAGCTTGTTATGGAGAAAGAAATAGACAAGTTGCAAACAAAGGTTTTGGATTGGGGGAGAGCGAATTTTAGTAAAATAAGGCAGGATCTGGCCAAGGTAGACTGGAAAGAGTTACTTGTCGGGAAATCTACAGAAGAGCAGTGGGGGGCATTCAAAAAGGAAATGGGGAGGGTACAGGCCCAACATGTTCCCTCTAGAGTAATAGGTAGGAGCAACAAGCCCAGAGAACCATGGATGACCAGAAACATTCAGGGTATGATGAGAAGGAAAAGAGAGGATTTTAGCAAATACAAGGAGAGCAAATCAACGGAAGCATTAGTGGAGTACAGAAAGTGTAGGATGGAGCTTAAGAAAGCAATTAGGAGAGCAAAGAGGGGATATGAGAAAGCTCTGGCTGGTAAAAGTAGGGAAAATCCCAAGATATTCTATAAGTATATCAATGGGAAGAGGATAACCAGGGAAAGAGTAGGACCCAATAGGGACCAAGGGGGAAATTTGTGGGTGGAGCCAGAGGACATTGGTAGGGTGTTGAATGAATACTTCACATCTGTCTTCACACAAGAGAATGAGGATGTAGAAATGGAAATTAGAGAGAGAAACTGTGAGATTCTTGAGCAAATTGTCATAGGAAGTGACAAGGTATTGGAGGTTTTGGAAGGCAGAAAAGTGGACAAATCTCCAGGTCCGGATGATTTGTGTCCCAGGATGCTGTGGGAAGCGAGGGTGGAGATTGCAGGGGCTCTGACCCTAATTTTTAGTTCCTCTCTGGCTACGGGGAAGGTGCCAGAGGACTGGTGAACAGCTAATGCAAGCTAATCCCACTATTTAAGAAAAGTTGTAGAGATAAGCCAGGGAACTACAGACCAGTGACTCTCCCGTCAGTGGGAGGGAAACTATTGAAGAAAATTCTGAAGGAGAGAATCTATCACCACTTGGAGAGGCAAAATTTGATTAGGAATAGTCAGCATGGCTTTGTCAGAGGGAGGTCATGCCTAACAAATCTGATTGAATTTTTTGAGCATGTGACCAGGTGGGTAGATGAGGGTAGTGCAGTTGATGTAGTTTAAATAGATTTCAGCAAAGCCTTTGATAAGGTCCGACGTGATAAGGAGACTTATCAAAAAAGCAAATGCACTTGATAAGGTGGATTCAAAATTGGCTTAGCTGTAGGAGACAGAGAGTGATGACAGATGGCTGTTTTAGTGACTGGAAGCCAGTGTCCAGTGGCGCACCACAGGGGTCTGTGCTGGGTCCCCTATTGTTTGTCATTTATATAAACGACATTGATGACTATGTGGGGGGTAGGATCAGTAAGTTCGCGGATGACACAAAGATTGGCCGAGTGGTTAACAGTGAGGTGGAGTGTCTTAGGTTACAGGAAGATATAGATGGGATGGTCAAATGGGCAGAAAAGTGGCAGATGGAATTTAATGCTGAAAAGTGAGGTGATACACGTTGGAAGGAGTAATGTGACACGGAAGTATTCAATGAATGGCCTGACACTGGGAAGTTCCGAGGAACAAAAGGACCTTGGCGTGTTTGTCCATAGATTTCTGAAGGCAGAAGGGCAGGTCAATAGGGTGGTGAAAAAGGCATATGGGACACTTGCCTTTATCAATCAAGGCATAGATTACAAAAGCAGGGAGGTCATGTTGGAGTTGTATAGAACTTTGGTAAGGCCACAGCTGGAGTACTGTGTGCAATTCTGGTCGCCACATTATAGGAAGGATGCGATTGCTTTGCAGGGGTTGCAGAGGCGATTCACCAGGATGTTGCCTGGGATGGAACATTTAAGCTATGAAGAGAGACTGGGTAGGCTAGGGTTGTTTCCTTAGAGCAGAGAAGTCTGAGGGGTGACCTGATCGAGGTGTACAAGATTATGAGGGGCATGGACACGGTGGATAGGGAGCAGCTGTTCCCCTTCGTTGAAGGGTCAGTTACGAGGGGTCACAAATTTAAGGTGAGGGATGGGAGGTTTAAGGGGGATTTGAGGAAGAACTTTTTTACGCAGAGGGTCTGGAATGCCCTGCCTGGGAGGGTGGTAGAGGCAGGTTGCCTCACATCCTTTAAAAAGTACCTGGATGAGCACTTGGCATGTCATAACATTCAAGGCTATGGGCCAAGTGCTGGCAAATGGGATTAGGTAGACAGGTCAGGTGTTTTAATGCATTGGTGCTGACTGTGTGTCTGACTGTGTGTGTGACTGACTGTGTGTGTGACACCACTCAGTTGAAGGGCAATTGGGGTTGGGCAATAAATGCTGAACTTGCCAGAGACACCCACATTTCACAAATACAAAAAAAACCCCCGAATTCTGTACTGGACTCTCAACCTAGAGGAAATGGTCAATTATTGAGCAAAACTGACTTCTGATTTGAACAGGCAGAACTCTTTGGTAAGATAAAGAGTGAAGAACAATGATATTTCAAAGAGGACAAAAATGAAACAAAGTAGCAAGCCGGAACTTTTGAGAAATAAGTCCAATATTTTGTCCATAAATTTTCAATCCCTCAGCTCTTGCCAGCATTTAACATCTAAGATTAACACATTCATTACCTGCCTGTTTGAGAAAATAATTAACATTTCTTTACTCTCCAATCCCTTTCCCTTTTTTGATTCAATCAAAAGCCCTTCAGCCTTTTGGGCTAGATTTTCAACCTATGCAGGATGCCTTTTTTTAAAAAAATACGTTCTTGGGATGTGGATGGGGTTGAAAAGGCTGCATTTATTGCATTGTTAAGCTCAAGTGAGGAGCATCCAAACCACCACCCCCAGAACCCCAAACTGTATATTTCTATCTCTCAATTCTCTAGCTAACACTTTTTTTTCATTCGTTCATGGGATGTTGGTGTCGCTGGCCAGGACAGCATTTATTGCCCATCCGTAATTGCCCTTGAGAAGGTGGTGGTGAACAGCCTGCTTGAACTGCTGCAGTCCTTGGGGTGTAAGTACACCAACAGTGCTGTTAGGAAGGAAGTTCCACGATTTTGACCCAGCGACAGTGAAGGAACAGTGACATAATTCCAAGTCAGGATGGTGTGTGGCTTGGAGGGGAACTTGCAGGTGGTGGTGTTCCCATGCATCTGCTGACCTTATCTTTCTAGGTGGTAGAGGTCGCAGGTTTGGAAGGTGCTGTCAAAGGAGCAGTGGTGAGTTGCTGCACTGCATCTTGTAGATGGTACACACTGCTGCCACTGTGCGCTGGTGGTGGAGGGAGTGAATGTTTGTGGATGGGGTGCCAATCAAGTGGTCTGCTTTGTCCTGGATGGTATTGAGCTTCACTCATCCAGGTAAGTGGAGAGTATTCCATCACACTCCTGACTTTGCCTTGTAGATGGTGGACAGGCTTTGGGTAGTCAGGAGGTGAGTTACTCACCGCAGAACTCCCAGCCTCTGACCTGCTCTTGTAGCCATGGTATTTATATGGCTAGTCCAGTTCAGTTTCTGGTTAATGGTAATGCCATCAAATGTCAAGGGGAGATGGTTAGATTCTCTTGTCTGAGATGGTCATTGGTCATTGCCCGGCACTTGTGTGGCACGAATGTTACTTGCCACTTATCAGCCCAAGCCTGGATGTTGTGCAGTTCTTGCTGCATCTGGACACGGACTGCTTCATTATCTGATGTCCTGCAGAGCAATACCCTGGGTATCTTGGATACCAGTCCAGTGACAATACCAGTAGGCTACCAGTTCCCATCTTCTTTAATCAATGATGCTTCATCAATGACCTTTCCTCCATCATAGGATCAGAAGTGGGGATGTTCTCTGAAGATTGCACAATGTTCAGCACCATTTGCGACTCCTCAAACACTGAAGCAGTCCGTGCAGAAATGCAGCCAGACCTGGACAATATCCAGGCTTGCGCTGATAAGTGGCAAGTAACATTTGCACCACCCAAGTGCCAGGCAATGACCATCTCCAAGAGAGAATCTAACCATTTCCCCTTGACATTCAATGGCATTACAATCACTGAATCCCCCACTATCAACATCCTGGGGGTTACCATTGACCAGAAACTGAACTGGAGTAGCCATATAAATACCATGGCTACAAGAGCAGGTCAGAGGCTAGGAATCCTGCAGCAAGTAACTGACCACCTGACTCCCCCAAAGCCTGTCCACCATCTACAAGGCACAAATCAGGAGTGCGATGGAATACTCTCCATTTGCCTGGATGGGTGCAGCTCCAACAACACTCAAGAAGCTCGACACCATCCAGGACAAAGCGGCCTGCTTGATTGGCATGCCATTCACAAACATTCACTCCCTTCACCACAGATGCATAGTGGCAGAATGGCGTACCATCTACAAGATGCACAGCAGCAACTCACCAAGGCAGCAAATGGATGGGAACACCACCACCTGCAAGTTCCCTTCCAAGTCACACCATCCTGACTTGGAACTATATCGCTGTTCCTCCACTGACACTGGATCAAAATCCTGAAACTCCCTTCCTAACAGCACTGTGGGTGGACCTACCCCACATGGACTGCAGCGGTTCAAAAAAGCACCTCACCATCACCACCTCAAGGGCAATTAGGGATGGGCAATAAATGCTGGCCTAGCCAGCGACACCCATATCCCACGAATGAATGTAAAAAATGAAGATGATTGAGCCTAGGACACTACCCTGAGGAACTCCTGCAGTGATGTCCTGGGACTGAGATGATAGACCTCTAACAACCACAACCATCTTCCTTTGTTCTAGGTATGACTCCAACCAGCGGGGCGTGTTCCCCCGATTCCCATTGACTCCAGTTTTGCTATGGCTCCTCGAAGCCATGCTCAGTCAAATGCCGCCTTGATATCAAGGGCAGTCACTCTCACTTCACCTCTTGATTTCAGCTCTTTTGTCCATGTTTGAACAAAGGCTCTAATGAGGTCAGCAGCTGATTGGCCCAGGTGGAAACTAAACTGAGCATCACTGAGCAATTTTTGATGAACAAATGCCACTTGATATCACTGTCGACAACCTCTTCCATCACTTTGCTGATGATCGAGATTAGACTTATAGGGCGGTAATTGGCTGGGTTGGATTTGTCCTGCTTTTTGTGTACAAGACATACCTGGGCAATTTTGCACATTGCCGAGGAGATGCCAGTGTTGTAGCTGTACTGGAACAGCTGGGCTAGGGGCGCGGCTAGTTCTGGAGCACAACTCTTCAGTATTATTGCCGGAATGTTATCAGGGCCTATAGCCTTTGTGGTATCTAGTGCCTTCAGCCATTTCTTGATAGCACATGATGCTGCGGACCTCAGGAGGAGGCCAATGGATGCAAATGCTTCAGCCTTGGCTTTTGTACTGATGTGCTGGGCTTCCCTTTCATTAAGGATGGGAATGTTTGCGGAGCTTCCTCCTCCTGTTAGTTGTTTAATTGTCCACTACCATTCATGACTGGACGTGGCAGGACTGCAGAGCTTGGATCTGATCCGTTGCTTGTGGGAACACTTAATCCTGTCTATCACATGCTGCTGCCGCTGTTTGGCATGCAAGCAGTCTTGTGTTGTAGCTTCATCAGGCTGACACCTCATTCTTAGATATGCCTGGTGCTGCACCTGGCATGCTCTCCTGCACTCTTCTTTGAACCATTGTGTGAGACACTTTACCAGTAGATGGAGAAGGCGGCATACTGCCACCTTCACAGAGCAACTAGAAATGGACAATAACTGTAACCTTGTCAGCCCTACCCAAATCCTAAGATCATTTTTTTTTAAAAAACAGGCAGCATTGAGTATGACCATGCGAACATATGAATTAGAAGCAGGAGTAGATATATGTGGAATATCTAGTCCAAATAAGCTGAAGGGCTTTTGTCATCCAAATGCATTTTTTTTGGGTGGAAGCTTTAGTAATGGTGGAAGATGCAGTAATTCCATTCATTGCCAAAGGCGAAAGTGAGACCAAAAAGATCAACAGATGAAGTAGGATTGAAGGTGGAAAGGCGAAAGATCGCAGCTGTCTTTCAGAGTTTCAAGCAAGCTAAAGAAACTGACACTAAAAGAACTGCCTTGGGTAAACTGAAAAATGTCATTGCCTCAATGAAAAGCAACAAAGAGACAAAGATGTTATATTTCAGTGACTAATGGTTGTGATGACAAATGTTCGTGAATGTATATTGGAATCGTAAGCAAAAAAGTGTTTGGGTTGTGTGATATGTGGAGGTGATCATGGAGAAGGAATAGAGTGGCTAAGAGGACAAAAATATAGGGATTCCCTAAGTTAATGTAAAAAGGGTGATACGATGGGTCATCAATGACAACACAGGTTGAGAAATTTAAAGTGAAACTGGGGAGCATGAACATAATTTAAACAAACAGAAAATGCTGGAAAATATACAACAAGTCAGTATCCATAAGCTAATACAGAACAGCCAGAGATTTTCCAGCAGATGTTGGAGCAGACATAAATTCTGTCTACCCCACTGACAGCCTATCACATCAACTGAAGGCGGGGGCTGGTGAATTAGTTTCTCCCACCAGAATTCTTATAGGTTCAGCTACCCAGCTCCCAGGGCTCTGGACACCTCAGTACATTGCCAACGGGATTGGCCTTTTAATAATGGGTCTATAAAGGTTTTGAGGGGTATGACCAGCACATCTTCGAATGGCTTGCCAGCACTCATCTTGCTCTCCCACAACCCTGTGATGGCATAGGCACCCACCAAGAGCAGAGGTGAGAGGCAGAACAGATCTGAGGATTTTCGTGAGCTTTATCTGTGTTGAAATCAGTATGTCATTGTACGTTTTCTAAGGAAAAGGATACAAAGTTTAATTAATCTTACCATATTTATGATGGTAAAGATGTACGACTGCACATTTTCACTGCCATGATATTCTATCATTTTGGTGTCAGCAACTACTAAAGTTTCAACCCATCGTTCTTTGCTGATTGATCGCTGCGAGATTCTGTGGCCTTTTCTATGACTCTCCTCCCATCTCTCTCTTTGTCTCTCTGGCTGCAGGATATTATTAACAGAATCTGTACAAATAAAGCAACATCTGCATAAGCAATATACTGCTTCTTTGACACATTTATATTCATTATATACAACAGCAGCTACACCTCAAAAGTATTTCATTGACTGTAATGCACTTTGGGACACTGTACGAAAGTGCTTCCATTTTTGTTAAATGTTTTGAGGACTTGGGTTTTAAAACTGAAAAGGATTCCATAGATGCTGGACTTTGTGTTTTTTTTTTAAAAAGAGGGGCTGAATGGTGAAATAAATGGTGGCCCGCCAGTGCGGGCCACACACCAACAAGCCACCACAATTCCAAGCGCGGCAGCTCATTTAAATAGTCGGCGTAGGTCACCCACACCCCCCACCCACCCAATCACGTGGAGGGGGCAGACTGTTCGTACCCTGCAATGAAGTCAGCTGCCTTTGCGCAGGCGCTGACACCATTTTAAAGGGCTATCAGTCCTACCGGGACATTTAAATATTTAAAGTGACATTGAATTTTAAAAAAACATTTCTTTCTCCCCACTCCCACCGCACCCCCCCCCCCCCCCCATATCAATTAAAATAATTATTTGCCCTTCACCTCCAAAACACTTACCTTCACAATCTTCCCACTTAAACTGCACAAACTTTGAACTATAACCCTTCCTGCCATCCCCTACGCCCATGACATTCATTTGACCTGGTCCCCCCTCCCACATTGAGAAATTTACCTCCTTCCCCCTCCCCACCAGTGTTACGCCTCATTTACCCAGATAGAGACCCGAAGGCATGGCGGTACCGGCCACCGGGGTGAAGTTCGTGGCAGGACTTCAGGAGGTGACAAGAGACTCATTTACTCAGGTAAGTTAATTTATTTAAATATTTAAATGGCAGTCCCGCTACGAGGCCTCGCCACTACCGGTAATATTGGGCCAGGCCCTGCTGGCATCGAAGTCCCTGGTTGGCATCATCCGGGTAATCTTCATGCACCCCTGCCACAGATCCCGATGCCAAGGGCTCTATAAAATCCAGCCTGAGGTCATCAGAAGGTCTTTTAGACCTGATTTGTAAACAACCCTTACTGGAAGTCACCTGTCTTCAGATAAGTACTCAGTGGGGGCTTTTTGACCTGGGAGGATATTTACAGAGAAGTGACAGGTCAAGATTAATAAAGGTCAGGAGGCTTGACTTGTGAGATACTGTTTTTGGTTTCGTTTTGCACCGTGAGGTGGGAAGTGGACAGTATTTTGAAAGGACTTTAAAAAAAATCAATCTGCCAATGACAAAACCCCATCTCAGCCTTTTCCATCTCTTTGAAAAGCCTGCCAGCTTTTCCATCTCTTTGAGAATCAAGTGTAAGAAATAAAGAAATTGATGCTGCATTTCTCCTAGAAAGCCTGCCAATCTGATCTTCAACATCACCTGAAAAGAACTGTTCTAGAAAGATCTCAATGACAGCCGACTATGCGTATTTGGGACGCTAGAATAAAGGGATACCTGACATCTTTCCACATCTCTTTTTTTCTTCAAGAATAAGCAAGTATTTGGCCAAAGTATTCTTTTTTTTGTCTTTTTTGGTAACAGAGCTCTAAACAGAAAATCTTTTTTTTTGGTTAACCTGTGTGTTAACCTAAGGTAAAAAGGGAACTTTCATATTTCAACCTGTTACTGCTTTGCTTTGTTACTGGTTATGACTTGTTTTATAATAAACTGACAATTTGGTTGTTTATTAAAGAAATCTGCTTGATGTATTTTATGCTAGGATAAAGAGTAGTCTATGATTGACCGTATCGGTAACTGGGTAAACATTTAAATATATGTTGTGACCTGTGGAGAAGTGGAACTAAAAAAGACAGTGCATTCCTCCCACCTTAGTCGTAATAACAATCTGAGGTTGTTCGAACACGATATAAATGCAAGTATTTTTTTCCTTCTTCCTTCCTTTCTTATTTTAACCCAACTCTCAGCAGAAATCAAAAAATGAAAATGCTTTCTCTACCCCTATGAAAGATTATTTAATAAATACTACATTTATAGCCTGCTCCTTACATGTAAGAAGGTATGTCAGAGCACTTCACAATCGGAGGAAAAGGCTGCTGTGGATTTGAATATGGGGAAAATAGGAATGGCAGTATATCCAAGTCAAAAGAAAAAATTGCAATTTCACTGGGTTAGACAGTCAGGTCTGAACTTTTTTTCTCAGAAACTTTATTCCTTCTCTGAACCCTATGGAACCTCATTGACACTCTCAGGGGACAATGGTACGAAGAAGCTGAAAGGTTATTCCACAGGGGACATCTGGTAGCTCACAAGAAGTTGGCAAGTCTCCCTATATTTGTGATAATTGGTTCTTCAATAGTTTGCAAAGTTTTACATAAAGTATCTGGGAGAAACTATTATCTGGCCCAGTCTTTGGGTCGCCCTAATTGTAGTATGCATGTTGGCCTCTTCAGCATCATCACTGTATATTATTGGCTCATCTCTAGCAGAAATCTGTTTTTTAAGTATCTTGGGGTTCAGTTTCTGAGGGAGTACTCCAGACTCATCTGACAACTTTGGCAGAGGAGCCATTGAAACCTTAGACAAATGGCATGAACAAGTTTTGTAAGACTCCTAGGTCTCTTGCAACTTCATCCGTAGCTCCTTCAACACCATTCATGAAGTACATGTGTCACACATTTTTCTTTCCCCTGTGCAATATAGTTGCTGGCTTACGATTTCATCTGCCATTGTTTTCAACACTCATGAATATTTTGTCCAACTAATTCTGTAATTTTTCTCATATTGCTTCTTTTCCACAGGGAGAGTGATGAAAGTTTTAACCTGGGCAAAAGAGACTTCTGTCACTTGTACTGTGCAGCAGACTGAGGAATGGCGGAAATTATATATGTTGTCAAAGGTAGCTTGAAGGATTTAATTGTGTATAGATTTATCACAGTCATCACAGATGAGTCAAATTTTCCTCCATCTTTACATCAGGAAGACCGTAGCCATTATTCTCAGCACCAGCTGCAAACTCTGTTTCCTTGTCTTGATCCTATTTCCTTCCCTGGTCTGCTCAGATTGAACCAAAACCTGTTCAGCCAAGAACTGAGCTTCAAACCCTACATCCTATCTGTCATCAAGACCACGTATTTCCACCTGCACAACACTGCATGTCTCTACCCTTAACTCAGCCCCACTGCCACAGAGCCTTTATCTATACTTTTATTAGCTCTAAATTTGATTTCTCCAATGAATGCCAAGCTTTCATATAATTCCATCTTGACCAGAACTCATCTGCCCGTAGAATCAGACATTTTATGGCACAGAAAGAGGCCACTTTGCCCATCATATCTGCGCTGGCCGAAAAATGACACACCCTGTCGAATATCACCTTCCAGCATTTGGTCCATAGTCCTGCAAGTTACCACAATTGAGGTGCATATCCAGGTGCCTTTTAAATGAATTGAGGGTTTCTGCCTCAACTACCCCTTCAGGCAGTGAGTTCCAGACCCCTACCACCCTCTGGGTGAAAACATTTTTCCTTATCTCCCTTCTAATCTTTCTACCAATGACATTAAATCTATGCCCCCTAGTCACTGACCTCTCTGTGAAGGTAAATAGGCCCTTCACATTCACTCTATCCAGGCCCCTCACAATTTTGCACATTTCAATCAAATCTCCTCGCAGCCTCCTCTGTTCCAAGGAAAGCAATCACAGCCTATCCAATCTTTCCTCATAGCTGCATTTTTCCAGGTTTGGCAACATCCTCATAAATCTCTAGTCACTCTGTAATGAGGTGACCAGAACTGCACACAGTACTCAAGTTGTGGCCTAACAAATGATTCATATAGTTCCAGCATAACCTCCCTGCTCTTATATTCTATACCTTGGCTAATGAAGGAAAAGATTCCATATGCATTCTTAACCACCTTATCGACCTGTCCTGTTACCTTCAGGGATCTGTCGACATTTACTCCAAGGTCCCTCACTTCCTCTACACATCTCATTATTCTCCCGTTAATTGTGTATTCCTTTGCCTTGTTTGACCTCCCCAAATGCATCACCTCACACTTCTCCAAGTTGAATTCCATTTGCCACTTTTCTGCCCACCGGAGCAGTGCATTGATATTGTCCTGCAGTCTACAGCTATCCACTTCACTATCAACCACACTGCCAATTTTTGTGGCATCTGAAAACTTTTTGATCATGCCCCCTACATTCATATCCTGCCCCACAACAAGTCATAATCACCCATTGCTTCTATCCTCAATAACCCATTTTGGTCCCCTATCCCTCAATGTATTGTATTTGAAATCCCCATCTTCTTTATCTTCAAATTTATTTAGATGAGGGAAGATGGGAGGAGGCTTGAGTGGAGCATAAACACCAGCATGGACTGGTTGGGCCAAATGACCTGTTTCTGTGCGGTATAGCCTATGTAATCCTATGTAATTCTCCACGGTCTCACTCTGTCCTATCTCTGAATCCTTGTCCTATCTTCTGTCCCACCTCCCTCTACTTTTGGTTGGTGTTGTCATCAACATCACCACTGTAGGCAGAGGTATTCCAAGCCAGGTTCAAGGAGAAGGTATAACCCTAGTCAGCTAGTGCTGTAGGATAAGGTAAAATGCAACTCATCATGCAAAAATACAGCTGCAAATATCATCAGTAACTACTACAGATACTGTTATATGAAAGGCAAAAGAAACTGAACCTTAAATGAAGCACTAAACTTTCAATCTCATATTTCAGAATCAAACTCTTAAAGGCGACAGCAGAACTTCCAGCAACATCTGTTTCACACAAATGAGCAACACTGAAAAAGTTAACTGGAGCATGGTAGTTGAATTGTATTACTGGATGAATAATCCAGAGGTTCAGACTAAGAATCCAAAGAACGTGAGTTCAAATTCCGCCAAAAGACAGAAAAAGCATTCTAAGAATAATAGAAAACCAAGATGCAAAAGGGAGGGAGAAACTTAAAACAATCACTATCACTAGAGAAAAAGCACTAGAAACACTAATTAGACTAAAGGCTGACATGTCCCCTGGACCTGATGACCTGCATTCTAGGGTTTTAAAAGAAGTGGCGGCAGAGATAGGGGATGCATTGGTTGTAAACTTCCAAAATTCCCTCAATTCTGGAAAGGTCCCGGCAGATCAGAAAACCACAAATGTAACACCTCTATTCATGAAAGAAGGGAGACAGAAAGCAGGAAATTATAGGCCAGTTAGCTTAGCATCTGTCATTGGGAAAATGCCAGAATCCGTTATAAAGGAAGTAGGAGCAGGACGTTTAGAAAATCATGATGCAATCAGGCAGAGTCAACATAGTTTTATGAAAGGGAAATCGTGTTTGACAAATTTATTAGAGTTCTTTGAGGATGTAACAAGCAGGGTGGGTAAAGGAGAACCAGTAGATGTAGTGTATTTGGATTTCCAAAAGACATTTGATAAGGTACCACAAAAAAGGTTACTGCACAAGAGCTCATGGTGTTGGGGGTAATATATTAGCATGGATAGAGGATTGGCTAACTAACAGGAAACAAAGAGTTGGGATAAATAGGGCATTTTCAGGTTGGTAAACGGTAACTCACGAGAAGGCGGTGGTGTAGTGGTAACGTCACTGGACTAATAATCCAGAGACCAGGCTAGTGCTCTGGGGCATGGTTTTGAATCCCACTATGGCAGATGGTGAAATTTGAATTCAATTAATAAATCTGGAATTAAAAGTTAGTCTAATGGTGACCATGAAACTATTGTCGATTGTTGTAAAAACCCATCTGGTTCACTCATGTCCTTTAGGGAAGGAAATCTGCCATCCTTACCTGGTCTGGCCTACATGTGACTCCAGACCCACAGCAATGTGGTTGACTCTGAAATGGCCTCGCAAGCCACTCAGTTCAAGGGCAATTAAGGATAGGCAATAAATGCTGACCTAGTCAGCGATGCCCACATCCCACAATGGAATAAAAAAAACGTAGTCGAGTGACACAGGGATCAGCACTAGCGCCTCAACTACTTACAATTTATATCAATGACTTGGATGAAAGAATGGATAGGCACCACCATGTTGCATGTAGATATTTGAATAAATTATTGACTTAGCCACAGGCATAGGGGCAATTAATCTGTATATAAAGTATACAGCCTACATAATGCCATCAAAACACAGTCTGATTTAAAACACATTTTTCCCTATAAAGTAGCTAAGCATTCAAACATCAATGGAGAGCAGCACAACAGTATTAACAATCAAAACATCCACAAGGAATCACTTTGAGAACTATCTGGTTGATGCTTGTTTACATATTGCAACTGTAACAATGAGCACAAAGGACTTCAATGTAGCTGTGGCTTTGAGGTGCATTTGGAATTGAAATCATTAAAGTGAGTTGAATGTATTCTCATACGACGTACGAATTAGGAGCAGGAGTAGGCCACTCGGCCCCTCGAGCCTGCTCCACCATTCAACAAGATCACGGCTGATCTGATTGTAACCTCAACTCCACATTCCCGCCTACCCCCGACAACCTTTCACCCACTTGCTTTTCAAGGTACTATCGACCTCAGCCTTAAAAATATTCAAACACTCTGCCTCCACTGCCTTTTGAGGAAGAGAGTTCCAAAGACTCAAGACCCTCTGGAGAAAAAATGTCTCCTCATTTCTATCTTAAATGGGAGAACCCTTATTTTTAAACAGTGACCCCAGTTCAAGATTCTCCCACAAGAGGAGAAAATCCTTTCCACATCCACCCAGACAAGACCCCTCAGAATCTTATATGTTTTAAACAAGTCGCTTCTTATTCTTCTAAACTCCAGTGGATACAAACCTAGACTGTCCAACCTTTCCTCATAAGACAACCCAACCATTCCAGCTATTAGTCTGCTAAACCTTCTCTGAATTGCCTCCAACGCATTTACATCCTTCTTTAAATAAGGAGACCAGTACTGTACACAGTACTCCAGATGTGGTTTCACCTATGCCAAGTCTCATTGAAGCATAACTTCCCTACTTTTGTATTCAATTCCCCTCACGATAAACAATAATATTCTATTAGCTTCCCTAATTACTTGCTGAAACTGCATACTAACCTTTTGTGATTCATGCACTAGGACACCCAGATCGCTCTGCATCTCAGAGCTCTGCAATCTCTCACCATTTAGATAATATGCTTTTTTATTCTTCCTGCCAAAATGAGCAATTTTACATTTTCCCACATGATACTCCATTTGCCAGATCTTTGCTCACTCACTTATCCTATCTACTTCCCTTTGTAGCCTCCTTATGTCCTCTTCACAACTTACTTTCCTACGTATCTTTGTGTCAACAGCAAATCTAGCAACCATACCTTTGATCCTTTCATCCAAATCATTTATATAAATTGTTAAAAGTTGAGGCCCCAGCACTCATCCCTGCGGCACACCACTCATTACATCTTGCCAACCTGAAAATGACCCATTTATGCCTACTCTCTGTTTCCTGGCAGCGAGCCAATCCAATATGTTAGCCCCTACACCATGAGCTTTTATTTTCTGCAATAATCTTTGATGTGGCACCTTATCAAATGCCTTCTGGAAATCCAAGTCTACAGTACATCCACCGGTTCCCCGTTATCCACAGCACATGATACTTCTTCAAAGAATTCCAACAAATTGGTTAAACATGATTTTCCTTTCACAAAGTCATGTTGACTCTGCCTGATTAACTTGAATTTTTCTAAGTGCCCTGCTATAAGGTGTTTAATAATAGCTACTTACATTTTCCTAAGACAGATGTTAAGCTAACTGGCCTGTAGTTTCCTGCTTTCTGTCTCCCTCTCTTTTTGAATAAAGGAGTTACATTGGCTATTTTTCAATCTAATGGAACCTTCCTCGAATCAAGGGAATTTTGTAAAATTAAAACCCAAAGCATCAACTATCTCACCAGCCACTTCTTTTAAGACCATAGAATGAAGTCGATCAGGACCCAGGGACTTGTCAGCCTGCAGTTCCAACAATTTGGTCGGCACAACATCGTGGGCCGAAGGGCCTGTACTGTGCTGTACTGTTCTATGTTCTGCTACTTCCCTGGTAGTTGTAATTTTTTTGAGTTCCTCCCTCCCTTCCATTTCCTGATTTACAGCTTTTTTTTTTCAGATTAGATTAGATTAGAGATACAGCACTGAAACAGGCCCTTCGGCCCACCGAGTCTGTGCCGACCATCAACCACCCATTTATACTAATCCTACACTAATTCCATATTCCTACCAAACATCCCCACCTGTCCCTATATTTCCCTACCACCTACCTATACTAGTGACAATTTATAATGGCCAATTTACCTACCAACCTGCAAGTCTTTGGCTTGTGGGAGGAAACCGGAGCACCCGGAGAAAACCCACGCAGACACAGGGAGAACTTGCAAACTTCACACAGGCAGTACCCAGAATCGAACCCGGGTCCCTGCAGCTGTGAGGCTGCAGTGCTAACCACTGCGCCACTGTGCGCTATTTCTGGGATTTTACTTGTATTCTCTACAGTGAAGACCAAAGCAAAATACCTGTTAAATTCATGTGCCATCTCCTTATTTTCTAATATTAATTCCTCACACTCACTTTCTATAACATTCATAGAAACATAGAAAAATAGGAGCAGGAGTACGCCATTCAATATAATCATGGCTGATCATCCAAACTCAGTAACCTGTTCCCGCTTTCTCCCCATATCGCTTGATCCCATTGGCCCTAAGAAATATATCTGACTCTTTCTTGAATATATTTAATGATTTGGCCTCAACTGCTTTCTGTGGTAGAGAATTCCACAGGTTCACCGCTCTCTGGGTGAAGAAATCTCTCCTCAACTCAGCCTAAATGGCTTACCCCTTATCCTTAGACTGTGAGCTCTGGTCCTGGACTCATCCGCCATCGGGAACATCCTTCCTGCATCTAGTCTGTCCAGTCCTGTTAGAATTTTGTAGGTTTCAATGATATCCCCTCTCATTCTTCTAAACTCTAGTGAATGCAAGCCTAATCGACCCAATCTCTCTTCATATGTCAGTCCTGCCATCCCAGGAATCAGTCTGGTGAACCTTCGCTGCACTCCCTCCATTGCAAGAACATCGTTCCTCAGATAAGAAGACCAAAACTGCACACAATACTCCAGATGTGGTCTCACCAAGGCCTTGTATAATTACAGTAAGACATCCTTGCTCCTGTACTCGAATCCTCTCCCTATGAAGGCCAACATACCATTTGCCTTCTTAACTGCCTGCTGCACCTGCATGCTTACTTTCAGCGACTGGTGCACAAGGACACCCAGGTCTTGCTGCACCTCCCCTTTTCCCAATCTATCGCCGTTCAGATAATAATCTGCCTTTCTGTTTTTGCCACAAAAGTGAATAACCTCACATTTATCCACATTATATTGCATCTGCCATGTATTTGCCCACTCACTCAACCTGGAAGATCACACTGGAGCTTCTCTGCATCCTCCTCACAGCTCAAACTCCACTCAGCTTTGTGTCGTCTGCAAACTTGGATATATTAAATTTAATTCCCTCATCTATATCATTAATATATATTGTGAATAGCTGGGGTCCTAGCACTGATCCCTGCAGTACCCCAATAGTCACTGCCTGCCACTTGGAAAAAGACCCGTTTATTCCTACTCTTTGTTTCCTGTCTGTCAACCAGTTCTCTATCCATGTCTGTACCTTACCCCCAATCCCATGTGCTTTAATTTTTCACGCTAATCTCACTTCATTAACTCTTTTATTTTGAAAAATATCTACAGAAACTATTGTCTGTTTTTATATTTCTAGCTTGCTTTCTCACATACTCTAATTTTTCCCTCCTTATTAAGCTTTTACTCATTCGTTGCTGTTTTTTATATTCTGTCAAATCTTCTGACTATTCAGGAAGTTAAGGATAGTATTAGATTAAAAAAGGCTTAGAATGTTGCAAAGAAAAAGAAGTAATTCTGAAGATTGGGAAGGTTTTAGAAACCAGCAAAGGGCCACCAATAAGTTGAATATAAGGGAAAAAATAGAATATGAGAGTAAACTAGCCAGTAACATAAAAACAGATTGTAAGAGCTTTTATAGGAATATCAAAAGGAAGAGAGTAGCTAAATTAAACATTGGTCGCTTGGAATCAGAGACAGGAGAAATTATCATGGGGAGTGAGGAAGTGGCAGAGGCATTGAACAAATATTTTGTGTTTGTCTTCAGAGTGGAATTCAGAAGTTCCATACTGAAAATAGGCAATAACCTAGAAGCTAAAAAGAGTGAGGAAATTAAGGAAATTCATATCAGCAGAGAAAAAGTAATGGAGAAACTTAAGGGACTGAAATCTGACAAATCTCCAGGACCTGATGGCCTGCATCCTCAGGTTCTAAAAAAAAATAGCTGTAGGTATAGTGAATGTGCTAGCAATGATTTTATAAAATTCCTTAGATTCAGGAACGGTCCCATCAGATCAGAAGTTGGCAAATGTTAAACCGCTTTTCAAGAAAGGAGGGAGAGAGAAAACAGGGAACTATAGGTTAGTTAGTCTAACATCAGTCATTGGGAAATTGCTGGAATCTATTATTAAGGAAGTCTTAACAATGCAGTTAGAAAAGCTCAATATGATTAGAACAAGTCAACATGGTTTTACTAAAGGGAAATACTGTTTGACAAATGTGTTAGAGTTTTTGAGGATGTAACTAGTAGAGTAAATAAAGGGGAACCAGTAGATGTAGCATATCTGGATTTCCAAAAGGTATTCGATAAGGTGCCACACAAAAGGTGGCATGTTGGCCTTTATTGCAAAGGGATTGGAGTACAGGAATAAGGAAGTATTGCGACAATTGTACAGGGTGTTGGTGAGACCACATCTGGAATACTGTGTGCAGTTTTGGTCTCCACAATTAAGAAAGATATACTTACATTGGACGCAGTGCAGCAAAGGTTCACTGGATTGGTCCCTGGGATGAGGGGGTTGTCCTATGATGAGACACTAAGTATTTGGGCCTGTATTTTCTGAGGTTTAGAAGAATGAGAGATGATCTCATTGAAACAAAAAAGATTCTAAAGGGGCTGGATAGGGTAGACACTGAGAGATTATTTCCGCTGGTCAGGGAATCTAAAACACGGGGGCACAGTCTCAGGATAAGGGGCCGATCATTTAGGACTGAGATGAGAAGAAATTACTTCATTCAAAAGGTTGTGAATCTTTGGAATTCTCTACCCCAGAGGATATTTAATGTTCCATCATTGAATACATTTAAGACTGGGATAGACAGATTTTTGGTCTCTCAGGGAATCAAGGGATATGGCGAGCGGGCAGGAAAGTAGAGTTGAATCCTAAGATCAGCAATTATCGTTTTGAATGGCGGAGCAGACTCAATGGGCCATATGGTCCACTCCTGCTTCTATTTTTTGTGTTCTTCTGTTCACCCGTCTTTGTGCAATTATATACTTTTTCTTTAATTTTGATACTATCCTTAACTTTTTTAGTGTTAACCATAGATGGTGGGTCCTCCCCTTGCAATTTTTCTTTTTCGTTGGAATGTTTCCATTCTATGTATTCTGAAATATCCCCTTAAATGTCTGCCACTGCATCTCTATTGACGTATCCCTTAACCTAATTTGCCACTTCATTCTAGCTAGATCTGTGCAGGCGCAGGTGCCATTTTTAAAGGGCTTCAAGCCCTTAGAAGAAATTTAAATTTTTTAAAGGACCAAAGTGTTAACATTTAATTTACACATGACATTACATCTGCACTCCCCTCACCCACATTCCCAAGCAATAATCGGATCATTAATAGGCCTTTCCCTCCAAAGAAAACTTTGATCAGACCTTATATAACTTTAACCCTCAACCCCTTCCCACCATCCCACCCCACAAATCCAAAGGGTTTCACCCTGCTCTCCCCCACCCCGCACTGAGAAACGTACCTCCTCCCCCCTCCCCATGGGTGTTGTGCCTTGTTTCCCCGGATGGGGATTTGAAGTCACGGTACTATCAGCCGCTGGGATGAAGATTGCAGCGGCAATTCAGGAGGCGACAGGAACGTCATTAATGCAGCTGAGTTAATTTATTTGAATATTCAAATCCGGGTCCTGTCGCCGAGCAGCGGGGGGCTGCCACAATGCCTCGCCACCACCAGCAAGATTGGGATGCGCCCTGCTAGCGTTGCGGTCGGGGGGCAAGCCTCATCCGGGGCAATTTTCATGCCCCCCCTATATGTAGAATAAAATCCCCCATGATTATCATACCTTTCTGACAAACTCCTATTATTTCTTCTTTTATACCGTCCTATTATGTGGTTACTGTTAGGGGGCCTGTACACCACTCCCACAAGTGACTTCTAGCCTTTATCATTTCTCATCTCTACCGAAACTGCTTCTATATCCTGGTTTCCTGAACTTAGGTCATCCCTCTCTATTGTGCTAATACCATAATTAACACAGCCACCCCTCCACCTTTTCCTAGCTTCCTGTCCTTCTTAAATGTACCCTTCAATATTCAGGTCCCAGTCTATGTCATCCTGCATCATGTCTCTGTAATGGCTATCAGATCATACTTATTTATTTCTATTTGGACTATCAGTTTGTCTGTTTTATTTCGAATGCTATGTGCATTCAGATACAGAGCCTTTAGTTTTGTCCTTTTATTATTTTTGTAAACTCTAGCCTTATCTGCTGATTTACTGTTAGATTTGTACTCTCTCTCCCTTCCTGTCATGGTCTGTTTATCAGTTCCCATATTCATACCTTTCTCTCTTGCCTTGTCTCCGCTCTTTGATTTACCACTTCCTCCCAAATTTGATCCCTTGCCCCCACTATTTAGTTTAAAACCCTGTCTACTTCCCTAGTTATGCAGCTTGCTACCACACTGGTCCCAGCACAGTTTGGGTGAAGATCGTCCCAGTGGTACAGCCCCCACTTTTCCCCAGTACTGGTGCCAGTGCCCCATGAACCGGAACCCACTTCTACTACACCACTCTTTGAGCCATGCATTCATTTCTCTAATCTTATTTGCCCTATGCCAATTTGCATGTGGCTCAGGTATTAATCCAGAGATTATTACCTTTGAGGCTCTGCTTCTTAATTTGGTGCCTAGCTCCTCATACTGACTATGCAGAACCTCTTTCCTTGTCCTGCCGATGTCATTGGTACCTATATGGGCCACAACGACTTTTTGCTCCCCCGCCCACTGTAAGTTCCTCTCGAGCCCTGAGCATATGTTCTGAACCCCGGCACCGGGACAGACTTTCAGACTCTCGCTCTTTGCTGTGCAGAACAATGTCTATCCCCCTCACTATACTGTCCCCTACTACAACAACTTTCCTTTTTGCTCCTCACGTTTGAACGGCTTCCTGTACCATGGTGCCATGGCCAGTCTGCTCATCTACCCAGGTTGCAAGCACCTCAAACCTGTTTGATAATTTCAAAGGCTGAGGCTCCTCCACTACTGTCTGCTCAGTCCTTTTACCTGCCTCACTCATGGTCACACACCCCTGTCCCTCCTCGCTGACCAAATCAGATGACCCTACATTTCTTCATTACATAGGTATGTTTTAGGTATTTATTGTAAAGTTTTAGTTCTTTTTTTTTATAGATCTTCCCTAACTCTGGTGATCTAAGCTGGCTATTAACACATTGTCCCTTACAATAAGCACGAACTGGTTAATCAACTTACTAATTACTAAACTTTACTAATATTAATAAAAGCTTACAATTACTGATAAATTACCTGAGTTTTGAAAGATAATTGAGCAAAATAGCAAAATACTCACCAGCCAGTAAACTTACAGCTTTCCTGTGATGTCACACCTCTAGTTTCCACGCTGTTTAAAACTCTCTCCCTCTCTCCCAATGTGCTCTGACTGGAACAAGTGTCTCTCTAGAGTGAGATTGCCAGTTGGCCCACTTGGATTCTGTGTTTCAAACCAGGAAAAGTCTCTCTCCGGAACCAAAGGAATCCCGGGGTGAAATATAAATCGATGTTTGTGCTGAGATCTGAGTTTGAGCTGTCAGTGAGTCACTCCTGTCTCTGAATTTTAAAGTACTGAACATAATTTGAAAATCTATACTGAACTATTTACTCCTTTCATTGGTGTACATGAACCAGTTTCTTTGTAAATAAGTAATTTTTTGATATGTAGAAATGATTAAAATATGCCTACTGGTGCCTGTATGATTCAGAGATGCTCAATTAGAAAACCTTCCACGAAGGGGCACAATTGGCAGAAACTCATCAGGCTCATTATTTCCATCTGGAGGTGGGGGCCAGCATTGAGTGAAATTACTTCTACAACAGGGTTAAAGTTACATTAAGTGCAAACTGAGTTTACTCCATCATTTGGACTGGTTCAGCTGATTTCACTCGAATTGCACTAATAAAAATAGTGGAAAGTCAACCCGTTTAACGTTAACTTAGTGGCTCCTTTTGCAAATAAACTTCAGGTATAAACTGTGGCATTATGTACTACACAGTAATTTATTAGATTATAGAAAAATACCACATTAGAATTAAACAATATCTATAACCGATGCATGATTTAGAATTGCTTTAACAACAAGAAAAGCTTCTGACTCCCAAAATCCATTCCCTTACCTGAAAACAAAGGCCTATCCCAGACTAACCTCTTAACAAAAGTTTTATGTGTGCACATGGTTAGCTCAGACTTGCCGAGACCCTCGAAATATCTCAGTGTTCCCGGGCTGTGATGTAGCTCATGGTCTGGAGTCAGGTTATGTGGCTCTTCAGCTGATCTTGATCGTATGTATTGTTACTACTACTAGCCTCTGCCTGTGTGTGAACAGTGCAATGTGACTCCGGGTCCGGTCAGCAATTCATGTTCTAGAGCCTAGTCAGATGCCTCGATGATCCCGATCCCTTACTTTCACTGCTGGTAATTTTAAATGTCCTGCTCCAAGCCTTTAAAATTATGTTTTAAAATTATTTTAAAACACAGGTTTAAAGGCTTGGAGCAAGACATATTAAGTTATCACAGACCTCAACATTTTTACCACGGACCCTAGTGTCCGTGTACGGACACGTTGTCGACGCCTGGATGAAAGGACCATGTGTATTGTAGCCAAATTTGCGGACGATACAAAGCTAGGTAGGAAAGCAAGTTGTGAGGAGGACACAAAATGTCTACAAAGGGATATCAATAGGTTAAGTGAGTGGACATAAATTTGGGAGATGGAGTACAATGTGGGAAAATGTGAGGCTGTCCACCTTGGTGGGAAAAATAGAAAAGCAGAATATTATTTGCATGGAGAGAGACTAGAGAATGCATACAAGTACAGCAAGTAATTAGGAAAGCAAATGGAATGTTGGCATTTTTTGCATTGGGTATGGAATATAAAAGTAGAGAAGTCTTGCTACAGCTGTACAGGGCATTGGTGAGACCACATCTAGAGTACTGTGAATAGTTTGGTCTCCTTACTTCAGGACGGATATACTTGCATTGGAAGCAGTTCAGAGAAGATTCACTAGGCTGATTCCTCCTGGGATGAAGGGGTTGTCTTATGAGGAAAGATCAAACAGTTTGGATCTATTCTCATTAGAGTTTAGAAGAGGTGATCTTATTGAAACATGTAAGATTCTGAGGGGTCGTGACAGGGTAGATGCTGAGAGAATGTTTCCCCTTGTGGGGGAATCTAGAACTAGGGGGCACAGTTTCAAAATAAGAGGTCTCCCATTTAAGATGGAGATGAGGAGGAATTTCTTCCTCAGAGGTTCATTATCTTTGGAATTCTCTTACCCAGAGATCAGTGGAAGCTGCGTCATTGAATATATTCATGGCTGAATTAAACAGATTTTTGATCAACAAGAGAGTCAAGGGTATAGGGGACAGGCAGCAGAGCGGAGTTAAGGCCACAACCAGATCAGCCATGATCTTATTGAATAGCAGAGCAGGCTCCAGTTGCTGAATGGCCTACTACAGCTCCTATTTCTTATGATCTTATGAATCAGCCCTTGTAGTAGCATAGGGAGATGACATAATTCAAGTAATAATTGCTGTTGGCTATGTTCAGGACAGCCCAACTTGCATAAGAGTGGCTCAGAGAAGGTTTAGGCCCCCTATTTCATATCCAAAGGACCTAATGGCCATTTTACTCACAGGCACTGGATGCCTCTTTTTCTACCTTCATCAATATAATGGGCAGTGCACTTCTGGCAGTTAATGAGTGCTCACATCCCTTCCGTCATATTGCATGCATAGGCACCTGTTTTGCGGCTGAAATAAAGGCACAATCAAATTTCTCAGCCCTTGTTTAAACACAAAAGTGGATTTCTGCTGAACTTTCGTTAACGTTATGCTAGTGAAGCAGAAACCGCGACATTTCTATTTTAGTATAAATAATGCACTTCAACAATCCAGTTAGAAAGCAGATATTAGAATCATAAGGGAATCTATATCCATGTTTGAGATATTAGAGGTTAGATCCTTTGTCTTTGATTGATGTTATATAAAGGAATGCAATTCCCTTTACCCATTTTTCAAGTCATGGTGCACAAAACTATTTTCCATCTTCCGTAGATTGTGGGACTATTCTTTCCTTCAAGCCATGCTGTGAACATTGTACACTTATGTGATCAGCACACTAATGAATTTAATTTCCTCACGCAGGAAGAAGGTAGCGTCATGAGATTCAATTGTCAAGGGCAGGGGAAAAAGATTTCTATTTTAAATAACATTTAACTTAGTACAAAGAATACTAGAACAGTCAAGGATTATAAAAAGCCATACATCCCATCAAAGCTCATCCCTCAGGCTAGCATCATGCGTATTTTAAATGACCTTAATGCGTTTATCTTTACCTTGTCAGCAGGTTATTGCAAATATGCATCATCCTTGGAGCAATCATATCTGTCTAAATTTTCTATTTACTCTTTAAAATTTATGGCCTGTAGTCCCAGTAGCCTGATTACTTCAAAGTAATAGTCACCTTATTTATACTAGTGCTTTTTCCTGCACATGGGATTCCTTGTAAAAGCATGAAGACGACACTTCGGTTTTGTTTTCATGGCTATAAATCTGTAGGACACATGATAAGCTGGCACAGTCACACGTAAGGCATTCTTCCATTTAACTGCCATTAGAAAATTACTCATATTCTAAGTGATTTACACAGCGCAAGATGTAGGATGGCCACAAGGGAGACTGTTTAGTTGCTCACCCAAATTCCAACATTAGCATGTATTATAGAGTCACAGAATCGTACAGCATAGAAACAGGCCCTTCGGCTCAACGCGTCCATGCTGACCATAATGCCTATCTATACTAATCCCACCTGTCTGCATTAATTCCATATCCCTCTATGCCTTGCTCATTCAAGTACCTGTCCAGATGCCTCTTAAATGTTGCTACTGTTCCTGCTTCCACCACCTCCTCAGGCAGCTCATTCCAAATACCCACTATTCTTTGTGTGAAAAATTTATCCGTTTGATCCCCTTTAAACCTCCTACCATGGAAACAGATGCTGGCTATCTACCCTATCTATGCCTCTCATAATTTTATCTACCTCTATCATGTACCCTCTCAGTCTCCTTCGCTCCAGGGAAAACAGACCCAGCCTATCCAATCTCTCTTTATAACTCAAGCCCTCCAAACCAGGGAACATCCTTGTGAATCTTTTCTGCACCCTCTCTCGCTTAATCACATCTTTCATGTAGTGCGGCGACCAGAACTGCACACAGTACTCCAAATGCAGCCTAACCAACGTTATGTACAACTGTAACATGATGTCCCAACTCTTGTACTCAATGCCTCAGCCGATGAAGGCAAGCATGCCATACGTCTTCTTCACCACCTGTCTACCTGTGTTGCCACTTTCAGGGAACCAGGTACTTGCACCCCAAGGTCTCTCTGCGCAACAACACTCCATAGGGCCCTGCCATTCACAGTATATGTCCTGCCCTGGTTTAACTTCCCAAAATGCATCACTTCGCACTTGTCTGCGTTAAATTCCATTTGCCAATCCCTTGCCCACTTTCCCAGTTTATCTATATCCTGTTGTAACCTTAGACAACCTTCTTCACTGTCCACTATACCACCAATTTTGGTGTCATCTGCAAACTTACTAATCATACCCCCTACATTCACATCCAAGTTAGTAATATATATGACAAACAACAGAGGGCCCAGCACCGATACCTGCGGCACACCACTGATCAACAGCCTCCAATCTGAAAAACAACCCTCCACTACTATCACCAAGCCAATTTTGTATCCAATTTGCTAGCTCACCCTGGATCCCATGTGTTCGAACCTTCTGGACCAGCCTACCATGCGGGACCTTGTCAAAGGCCTTGCTAAAGTCCATGTAGACAACGGCCATCGCCCTGCCCTCGTCAATCCTCTTGGTTACCTCCTCGAAAAACTCAATCAAATTCGTGAGACATGATTTCCCACGCACAAAGCCATGCTGACTATCGCTAATCAGACCATGCCTTTCCAGATGCATATAAATCCTGTCTCTCAGAATCCCTTCCAAGAGCTTTTCCACCACTGATGTAAAGCACACCGGCCTATAGTTCCCTGGCTTATCCCTGCTGCCCTTCTTAAATAAAGGCACAACATTAGCTATCCTCCAGTCTTCCGGTACCTCACCCGTGGCTAACGATGATACAAAAATCTCTGCCAGGGTCCCAGCAATCTCCTCCCTTGCTTCCCATAGCATCCTAGGATATACCTGGTCAGGCCCTGGGGATTTATCCGCCTTAATGCACTTCAAAACCTCCAACACCTCCTCCATTGTAATGTTGATATGCTCCAGGATATCGCTGTTCCCTCCCTTGAACTCACTAGCTTCCATGACCTTCTCCACGGTAAATACAGACGCGAAGTATTCATTTAAGACCTCGCCCATTTCCCGTGGCTCCACACATAGATTACCTCACTGATCCTTAAGGGGACTTACTCTCTCCCTAGCTACCCTTTTACTCTTAATATACTTATAGAATTTTAGGATTCTCCTTTATCTTATCTGCCAGGGAAATCTTATGGCCCCTTTTTGCCCTCCTAATTTCCTTCTTAAGTGTAGTCCTACATCCCCTATACTCCTCGAGGGACTCGCTTGATCCCAGCTGACATATGCCTCCTTCTTTGTCCTGACCAGACCCTCAATATCCCTTGTCAAGCAAGGTTGCCTAAACTTGCCAGCCTTGCCCTTCCATCTAACAGGAACATGCCGGCCCTGAACTCTTCCTATCTCACTTTTAAAAGCCTCCCACTTGCCAGACGTCCCTTTACCTGTAAACAGCCTCTCCCATTCAACTTTTGAGAGATCCTGTCTGATGCCATTGAAATTAGCCTTCCCCCCAATTTAGGACTTCAACCTGAGGACCAGTCCTATCCTTTTCCATAACTATCTTGAAGCTAATAGAGTTATGGTCACTGGTCCAAAAGTGCTCCCCCACTGACACATCAACCACCTGCCCATCCTCATTTCCTAAGAGGAGGTTGTGTGTAGCCCCTTCTCTAGTAGGGCCATCCACATACTGCTTCAGAAAACTATCCTGGACACACTTAACAAATTCTTCCCCATCTGATCCCTTAGCACTAAGGCAGTCCCAGTCAATATTAGGGAAGTTAAAATCACCTACTATTACAATCCTATAATTCCTACACCTATCTGTGATTTCCCTACATATATCCTCCTCCACTTTCCTCTGACTATTGGGGGGCCTATCGTATAATCCCATCAAAATGATCACCCCTTTCTTATTTCTAAGTTCTATCCATATGGCCTCGCTGGACATTCCCCCCCGGGATATCCTTTCTAAGGACTGCCGTGATGTCCTCCCTAATCAGTAGTGCAACTCCCCCTCCTCTCTTACCTCCACCTCTGTCACGCCGGAAGCATTGGTACCCCGGAACATTGAGCTGCCAGTCCTGTCCATCCCTCAACCATGTTTCCGTAATAGCTATAATATCACAATCCCATGCACCGATCCATGCTCTGAGTTCATCTGCCTTGCCTATAAGGCTTCTTGCAGTAAAGTAAATGCAGTTTAGCCTACCAGACCTTCCACCCTCCCTGTCCTGCCTCTGCCCGGCCTGCCTATTGGACTTGCTTGCTTTAACCTCTACATTTGCCTCAACTATCTCATCGAAGAGACTACTACTTTGGGTCCCACCACCCTGCAAGACTAGTTTAAACTCTCCCAAGTAGTACTAGCAAACCTCCCCGCAAAGATATTGTTCCCCTTCCAGTTTAGTTGCAACCCGTCCTTCTTGTACAGGTCACCTCTGCACCAGAAGAGATGCCAATGATCCAAGTAGCTGAAGCCCTCCTGCCTACACCAGCTCTTCCGCCATGCATTCATTTGCCTTATCCTTCTATTCCTACCCTCACTAGCATGTGGCACAGACAGTAATCCTGAGATTACAACCCTAGAGGTCCTGCTTTTTAACCTACTGCCTAACTCCCTATATTCACTTTGCAGGACCTCATCTCTCTTCCTGCCTATGTCATTAGTACCAATATGGACCACGACCTCTGGCTGCTCACCCTCCCCTTTCAGAATGTCCTGCAGCCGCTCCGAGACATCCTTGACCCTAGCACCAGGGAGGCAACATACCATCCTGGAGTCTTGATTGTGGCCACAGAAACGCCTAGCTGCACCCTTTACGATAGAATCTGCTATCAAGATAGCTCTTCCACCCCTTACCCTCCCCTGCTGTGCAGCAGTGCCTTCCATGGTGAGACGAACTTGGCTGTTGCTGCTTTCCCCTGGGAGGTCATCCCCCCCCAAAAGTATCCAAAGCGGTATATCTGTTTGAGAGGGGGATGGCCACAGGGGACTCCCTGTACAAACAAAGTATTGTTTGCTTTCTTTTCAGGAGGAAGCAGCATTTAACTATTGGGAGAGAATCCAGATTGGAGGGGGACCTTCTGGACTGAAGCAGTTGATCAACATTCCCATGCCACCATGCAGCAAGTATCCTGCTTTGATCGGTCTTATTAACTTTACTCCCTCAATCAGTAATGTGAAAGCACTCATAATACCAAAATATTTTGCCTCTGTTATAAGTCAGCCCTTCTTTTAACACTTGTTTGTTTTGGTTCCCCATGATGAGAGTACAGGATAAAGTAGCATCTAGGAATTTTGCACTTCCTGGTACATCAAGTCACACATCACCACCTTGTGCAGGCACCTACACAGATAGAAATATCCCAGCAATTCGGATTGCAAGTTTGAGGGAAGGAAGGACTGAGTGAAACATTAACTTCAAGTGAGAAGGAGCAAGTACAGGTGGCAGCCAAAGAACAGGAAGCAGTCGTGCCACTGCCAATCCCAGAATGGAACACAAGAACATAGGAACAGTATGATGCAATTTAGTCCTTCAAGCCTGTTACGCCATTCATTGTGACTAATCTGCAACCTAACTCCATATACCTGCCTTTGCCCCATATCCCTTAACGCCATTGGTTAACAAAAAGCTCAATCTCAGTTTTAAAATTAACAATTGATCCAGCATCAACTGCCATCTGCAGAAGAGAGTGCCAAGTTTCATAATTTCACTCCTGAAAGGTGTGGCTCTAGTTTATAGACTATGCCCCCTAGTCCTAGATTCCCCATCCAGCAGAAATAGTTTCTCTCTATTTACCCTTTCTGTTCCCTGAATGTCTTGAAAGCGTTGATAAAATGACCCCTTAACCTTCCAAGGGAATATATAAAAGAAAAAGACTTTCATTTATAAAGAGCTTTTCACGACCAGTGGCCTTCTCAAAGCACTTTAGAGCCAATGGAGCACTTTTGAAGTGTAATCACTGTTGTAATGCAGAAATGAGCAAAGAATGGTAGTCAACATAAAGGGATCCAAAAATCTTCTATTGGCATGTAAATAATAAGCGGGTAGTAAGAGGTGGGGTGTGTCCTGTTAGGGACAAATAGAGTGATAGATGCTTCGAGGCACAGGGCAAGGCTAGACTACTTATTGAATAGTTTATATTGGTGTCACTAAGGAAGATGATGTTGACAAAGTATCAGTAGAAGCATAGATGGTAGAGGTAATGGATGGATTGAAAATTGATAGGCAGGATGTACTAGAAAGGCTGGCTATGCTTAGAAAGGATATGTTGCCTGGTCCAGATGGCTTGAATCCCATGTTGCTGAAGGAAGTTGGGGTGGTGATACTAGGAAGGCTTGTCATAATCTTCCAATATTTATAGATAAGAGGGGAAGTGCCAGAGGATTGGAGAGTGGCAAATGTGACACCCTTATTCAAGAAACAGTGTAAGAATATTCCTAGTAACTACAGCCCAGTCTATTTAACGTTAGTGCTGGGTAAGGTTATAGAAACAATAATCAGGGAAAAAATCAACAGGCACTTGGAGACGTTAGCATTAATTAGGGAGAGGCAGCACAGATTTGTAAAAGGCAGATCATGCTTGACTAATCTAATTGAAATTTTTGATGAAGTAACAGAGATGATTGATGAAGGGAATGCAATGGATGTTGTCTATATGGATCTTAAGAAAGCATTTGACAAAGTACCACATAGAAGGCTCATTAATAAAATCGAGGCTCATAGAATAGGAGGCTGAGTGTCAACTTGGATAAAAAAATTGGCTTAAGGACAGAAAACAGCGAGTCGTGGTAAATGTTTGTTTTTCAGACTGGAGAATGGTAGACAGTGGTATTCCCCGAGGGTCAGTGCTGGGACCATTGCTTTTTTTTGATATATGAAATGACTTGTTTATTGGAATACAGAGTAAAATTTCAAAATTTGCCAATGACAGCAAATTTGGAGGAGTGGCAAACAGTAAGGATGAGACCAATTCACTGTAACAGGACATAAAGTAATAGAATGGTTGGTGAAATTTAATGCAGAATGGCCAGAAGGGAAAGAGAGAGGCATTACAGACTTAATGGCACAGTTCTAAATAATGTGCAGGACCAGGGGGACCTGAGAGTTCATATTATAGAGTCAAAGATTCATTTACGGCATAGAAGGTAGCCATTTGGCCCATTGAGTCCATGCCAGCTCTCCGAAGAGTAATCCAGTCAGTCCCACTCTCCCGCTCCATCCCCGTAAGTGCATAGGTCTTTGAAGGCGGCAAGACATATTGAGAGAGTAATTAGCAAAGCATATGAGATTTTGATCATCATAAATAGCGAGTACAAAAGCAGGGAAGTTATGCTGAACCATTCTAAAGCTGTGGTTAGGCCACAACTAGAGTATTGCATCCAGTTCTGTTCACCACACTTTAGGATGGGAGGAAACAAGAAATGCTGCAAATACTCAGCAGGTCTGGCAGCATCTGTAGAGAGAGAAGCAGAGTTAATGTTTCTGGTCAGTGACCCTTCAACAGAACTGGCAAAGGTTAGAAATGTAATAGGTTTTAAGCAAATAAAGCGGGGGTGGGGCAAGAGATCACTGAAGGTGAACAAGGTAAAAGAGACAAATGAAAATCCCATCGGAGAGAAGAACAGGACTTCTTCAAGGTAAGCATACTGCAGATGCTGGAAATCTGAAATAAAAACAAGAAATGCTGGAAATACTCAGCAGGTCACCTTCAATTGGATAAAAAATTGACGTAAGTACAGAAAACAGTAAGTTGTGGTAAATGGTTGCTTTTCATACTGGAGGATGGTAGACAATGGTATTCCCAAGGGCCAGTGCTAGGACCACGGCTTTTTTTGCTATATAGAAATTACTTGGATCTTGGAATACAGAGAAGAAGTTCAAAATTTGTCTATGACACCAAACTTGGAGGAGTGACAAAGAGAAGTATGAGGTGATGCATTTGGCCAGAAGCATGATACAAACCGTCAATAACAAGACATAGATAGGCTCGCCGAATGGTCAGACAAGTGGCAGATGGAATTTAATATAAACAAGCGTGAGGTGATGCATTTTGGAAGAAAGGATAGGGTGAGGCAATATAGACTTAATGGCACAGTTCTAAAAAGTGTGCAGGAACAGAGGGACCAGGGGGGTGGGGGGATGGTCAATGCTGCATTTTTAGAGTGGCGGGGGGGAAGGGGTGACATTTGCACTTTGTGCAGTGGTGGAGAGAAAGGGTCACCTCAGCAATATCGGTGTAGTGGGGGTGGTATGGGGTTCAACTCTCCAGTCTCAGAGCAGGTCAGGAAGCCCTTTAAAAATGGCCAGCTCCTGCACAGAGACAGCTGATGCTGTTCACGGCGTCACTGAGACTGCTCCCGCCATGTGAATGGTGGGGGGGAGCGATGGGGGAGCAGCCACCCTACATACTTAAATGAGCCGCCATGCTCAAGATGCATGCCAACCGCTATTTTCTTCGCTCGCCGCCAAAGTTCAACCCATTAATGGTTTTGGGTAAGATATGCAGGGGAATGTCAGGAAGAACTTTTTTGTGCAGCGAGTGGTAATGACCGAAACTCACTTCCCACGATGGTGATGGAAGCGGAGACAATCAGCGATTTCAACAGGAAATTGGATGGGCACTTGAAGGAAATAAACCTGCAGGGCTATGGGAATCGAATGGGGAAGTGGGACTGACTGGATTGCTCAGCAGAGAGTTGACATGGACTTGTTGGGCCAAATGGCCTCCTTCTATGCTTAAATGACTCCAGGAGTCGAGTTATAATGTGGAATTTTAATTATCATAATATAGATTAGCATATTAATAGTGTAAAGAGAACAGAGGAGGTAGAATATCTAAAGTGTGTTCAAAGTAATTTTCTATACCAGTATGTTTCCAGTCCAACGTGGAAGGCGACATTGCTGGATCTGGTTCTAAGGAATGAGGGGGGACAAGTGGATCATGTGTTGGTCAGGGAATATTTAGGGGATAGTAAGCATAGCATCATAATGCTTAGGTTGACTATAAAAAAGGACAAAGAGCAATCCAGATTGAAAATAATTTATTTGGGGAGGGCCAATTTTAGTGGGGTGAGAATGGATCTGGTGCAGGGAAATAGGAATCGAAGATCGGCAGGCAAAACTATAACGGAACAATGGGCAGCCTTTAAAGAGGCGATAGTTCGGGTACAGTTGAAGTACATTCTCACAAAAGGGAAAGACAGGACAAACAAAGCCAGAGCTCCTTGGGTGACCATAGAGATAGAGAGTAAGATGAAGCAGAAAAAAGGTACATATGACAGATATAAAAACAGAAAGAGCTGGAAATACTCAGCAGATCTGGCAGCATCTGTGGAGAGAGAAACAAAGTTACTGTTTCAAGTCAAATGTGACTCTTCTTCAGAATTCCCACTACCAAGAGGGAGCCCTCAGTGTCAGTCAGCAAATTCCCATTGGTACAGCAGTGGGACCATGCTGCAGTAGCAGAAGAAGCTGGCATGCATTTAAAGCAGGAGAAGAGCCTCAAAGAGGAGAAAACGTTTTATCGGCCTTGGATGACCGAAGCCTAAGAAGGTGAGACTTTATGGCTTCATGGCCCCCACCTTCTATCGGGAAACTTCTGAGCCAATATTGCTACTACCCCAGGGCTTGCACCAGCATTTACCAGGTAATCCTCGGGAGTAGCAATATAATGATGTGCAAGGAAAGCGGGCCACGAGCTAGGCCATGTTGTCTCACCAGCATTTAGACATGGAAAAAAGGGAAGGGTGGCCAGTTGTAGACATAGCCTAGGATGGGAGGAGGAAGATCTAGGTTGGGGCAGAGAAGTGGCAGTAGGTCGCTGTACCTAATGTTCCCATTGTTTCCGCCAATCTGCTGCCTGATTTGAGATAGGCTAGTTTTTTTAAAATTCTTTCATGGGATGTGGCTGTAACTGGCAAGGACAGCATTTTTTGCCCATCCCTAATTGCCCTTGAGAAGTTAATGGTGAGTTGCCTTCTTGAACTGCTGCAGTCCATCTGGTGTGGTTACACCCACAGTGCTGTTAAGCAGGGAGTTCCAGGATTTTGACCCAGCAACAGTGAGGGAACGGCAATATATTTCCTAATCAGGATGGTGTGCAACTTCGAGGGGAACTTGCAGGTGGTGGTGTTCCCATGCATCTGCTGTCTTTGCCCTTCTAGGTGGAAGAGGTCACAGATTTGGAAGGTGCTGTCGAAGGAGGCATGGTGAGTTGCTGCAGTGCATCTTGTAGACACACTGCTGCCACTGTGCATCAGTGGTGGAGAGAGTGAATGTTGAAGCTGGTGGATGGGGTGATGATCAAACAGGCTGTTTTGGCCTGGTGTCAAGCTTCTTAAATGTTGTTGGAGTTGCACTCATCCAGGCAAGTGCAGAGTATTTCATCACACTCCTGACTTGTGCTTAGTAGATGGTGGACAGACTTTGGGGAGTCAGGACGTGGGTTACTTGCCAAGAAGTCCCAGTCTCTGACCTGCTCTTGTAGCCACAGTATTTATGTGGTTCCTCCAGTTCAGTTTTTGGTCAATGGTAACCCTCAGGATAGTGATGGTGAGAGATTCAATAATGGTAATGCCACTGAATGTCAAGGGGAGATGATTAGATTCTGACTTATTGGAGATGGTTATTGCCTGCTACTTGTGTGGTGTGAATGTTACTTGCCACTGATCAGTCCAAGCCTGAATGTTGTCCAGTGAAGGAAAATCCAGCCCTATGTGTTTTTCAGTCATCTCATTTACTGCAACAGATGTCACGGTTGATTGGCATGCACTGCCTGCAGCAGTGCTTAAGACCATTTACCATGCTGACAAAGGTGTAACTCCACTCATGAATGCGTCATAGCTCTTTCAAAGTCAATTAATCAGCTTCAATTTAAAAAAAAATTACAGATCAAAACATTGAATGTTGAAACTAAAGCTATTTTTGGAGTCGGTTCTGTCAGCTGAAAAATGCTGACATGTACCCTCATTGTGAAATGTAGTCTAGCCTGAGGTTATATAGCTGCTATTGGAGTATAGATAGCTAAACTAGACATTGCTCTGATCTTTACGAACACATAACTAACAGGTAACAGAAAGGGTTGATGAGGGTAATTTGGTTGATGTGGTATATATGGACTTCCAAAAGGCATTTAATAAAGTGACACATAATAGGTTTGGCAGCAAAGTAAAACCCATGGAATAAAAGAGACAGAGGCAGCATGGATACAAAGTTGGCTGAGTGACAGGAAACAGAGAGTAGTGGTGAACAGTTGTTTTTTTTAGACTGGAGGATGGTATATAGAGGGGTTTCCCAGAGGTCAGTATTAGGTCCACGGAATTTCTTTCTATTTTATTCATTCATGGGATGCGGGCATCACTGGCTAGGCCAGCATTTATTGTCCATCTCTAATTGCCCTTGAGAAGTTGGTGGTGAGTTGCCTTCTTGAACTGCTGCAGTCCATGTGGGGTAGGTACACCCACAGTGCCGTTAGGAAGGGAGCTCCAGGATTTTGACCCAGCGACAGTGAAGGAACGGCAATATAGTTCCAAGTCTGGATGGTGTGTGGCTCGAAAGGGAACTTGCAGGTGGTGGTGTTCCCATGCATCTGTTGCCCTTGTCCTTCTAGGTGGTAGAGGTCCTGGGTTTGGAAGGTGCTGTCAAAACAGCTTTGGTGAATAGCTGCAGTGCATCTTGTAGATGATGCACACTGCATCCACTGTGCGTCGGTGGTAAAGGGAGTGAATGCTGAAGGTGGTGGATGGGGTGCCAATCAAGCAGGTTACTTTGTCCTGGATGGTGTCGAGCATCTTGTCTGTTGTTGGAGCTGCACCCATCCAGGCAATTGGAAAGTATTCCATCACACTCTTGACTTCTGCCTTGTACATGGTGGACAGGCACTGGGGAGTCAGGATGTAAGTTACTCACCGCAGAATTCCTAGCCTCTGACCTGCTCTTGTAGCCAAAGTATTCATATGGCTGATCCAGTTCAGTTTCTGGTCAATGGTAACCCCCTGATGGTGATAGTGGAGGATTCAGTGAAGGAGAAAAGGTTAGATTCCCTCTTGTTGGAGATTGTCATTGCCTGGCACTTGCGTGAAGCAAATGTTACTTGCCACTTATCAGCCCAAGCCTGGATATTGTCCAGGTCTTGCTGCATCTGGACACGGGATGCTTCATTACCTGAGGAGTTGCAAATGGTCGTGAACATTGTGAAATCATCAGCGAACATCCCAACTCTTCAACCAGTGGAGAGTTTATCGTTGATTCCCATTGACTCCGGTTTTGCTAGGCTCCTTGATGCCATACTCTGTCAAATGCTGCCTCAATGTCACCTCATCTCTGGAATTCAGCTCTTCTGTCCATGTTGGACCAAGGCTGTAATGAGGTTAGGAGCTGAGTGGCCCTGGTGGAACCCAAACTGAGCGTCACTGAACAGGTTATTGCTAAGCAAGTGCCGCTTTATAGCACTGTCGATGACCCCTTCCATCACTTTGCTGATGATCAGGAGTAGACTGATAGGGCAGTAATTGGCTGGGTTGGATTTGTCCTGCTTTTTGTGTACAGGACATACCTGGGCAATTTTCCACATTGCTGGGTAGATGCTTGTGTTGTAGCTGTACTGGAACAGCTTGGCTTGGGGTGCGGCTAGTTCTGGAACACAAGTCTTCAGTATTACTGCTGGAATATTGTCAGGGCCCATAGTCTTTGCAGTATCCAGTGCCTTCAGCCTTTTCTTTACATTATGTGGGATGAGTGAATTGGCGGAAGACTGGTGTCTGTGATGCTGGGGACCTCAGGAGGGGCCGAGATGGATCATCCACTCGGCATTTCTGGCTGAAGATGGCTGCAAATGCTTCAGTGTTATCTTTTTCACTGATGTGCTGGGCTCCCAAATCATTGAGGATGGGGATATTTGTGAAGCCTCCTCCTTCTATTATTAATTGTCCACCGTCATTCACGACTGGATGTGGCAGGACTGCAGAGCTTAGATCTGATCCACTGGTTGTGGGATCACTTAGCCCTGCCCATCGCATGCTGCTTCTGCAGTTTGGCATGCAAGTAGTCCTGTGTTGTAGCTCCACCAGGCTGACACCTCATTTTTAGGTATGCCTGGTACTGCTCCTGGCATGCCCTCCTGCACTCTTCATTGAACCAAGGTTGGTCCCTCGGCTTGATGGTAATGGTAGAGTGGGGCATATGACAGGCCGTGAGGTTACAGGTTGTGGTTGATTACAATTCTGCTGCTGCTGATGGCCCACAGAGCCTCATGGATACCCAGTTTTGTGTTGCTAGATCTGTTCGAAATCTGTCCCATTTAGCACAGTGATATTACCACACAACACAATGTTGGGTATTCTCAATGTAAAGACGGGACTTCTTCTCCACAAGGGCTGTGTGGTGGTGACTCCTACCACTTCGGTCATGGACAAATGCATTTGCAACAGGTAGACTGGTAAGGTGAGGACGAGGTCAAGTAGGTTTTTCCCTCTTGTTGGTTCCTTCACCACCTACCGCAGACCCAGTCTAGCAGTTATGTCCTTTAGGACTTGGCCAGCAGTGGTGCTATCGAGCTACTCTTAATGATGGACATTTAAGACCCCACCCAGAGTATATTCTGTGCCCTTGCTATCCTCAGTGCTTTTTCCAATTGGTGTTCAACATGGAGAGACACTGATTCAGCAGCCAGGTGGTGGGGGCAGTGAATCGGCGCGGGAATAGGTGGTAATCAGCAGGAGGTTTCCCATGTATGATCTGATGCCATGAGACTTCATGGGGTCCAGAGTCAATGTTGAGGACTCCCAGGGCAACTCTCTCCTGACTGTATACCACTGTGCTGTCACCCCTGGTGGGTCTGTCCTGCCAGTGGGACAGGACATACCCATGGATGCTGATGGTGGTGTCTCGGACATTGTCTGTATGGTATGATTCCGTGAGTATAACTATGTCAGACTGTTGCTTGACTAGTCTGTGGGACAGCTTTCCCAATTTTGGCACAAGTCCCCAGATGTTAGTAAGGAGGTCTTTGCAGGGTCAACAGTGCTGGGTTTGCTGTTAATGTTGCCGTTTCCAGTGCCTCGATTGGTGCCATGTTTCATTCCTTTTCTTCGACTTTGTAGCGGTTTTGATAGAGCTGAATGGCTTGTTAGACCATTTCAGAGGGCATTTAAGAGTCAACCACATTGTTGTGGGTCTGGAATCACATTTAGTCACCAGATGTCCTTCCTTCAAGGACATTTTGAACCAGATGGGTTTTTTTTAACAATCGACAATGATTTGATTGTCATCAGTAAACGAGCTTTTAATTCCAGATTTTTATTAATTGAATTAAAATTTCACCATCTGCAATGGTGGGATGCGAACCCATGCAATAGCCTAGGTCTCTGGATTACTAGTGCAGTGAAAGTAGTTAATAAGGCATTCAGGGTCATGGGCTTTATAAATAGAGAGAGAGGGCTGAATTTTCCCAGCCTTGTGGGGGTGGGCAGCCAATTTGCATTGTTAAGACCCAATTAGGGGCGATTTTGCAGCCTCTCTGCCATTTTGCTGGTGGCGGAGCAGTCCTCTGCCACGTGCAGAAGCCACCAGCTCAATCGAGTTGGCCTGGGGACATTGGTGCTGGAGGCTAAAAGGGGGCTATATTTCTAAAAGGCCACAGTCACGACCAAGACGAATCTAGTGGAGGAGTTCCCCTCAAACCCACTGGGCTTACTGGTCTAGATCCCGGTTTATTAATCTCTGACGTGCTGTCCAGTAAGGGTACCTCCATGTTGAGGTGCCCTCATAGTCCCCTACCTACCTCCCCAGTGCCCACCTCTCCCAGTGGGGCTGCCAAGGCTCCAGAGCCTGCCCGCCGTCTTTCACAGGAAGGCAGGCTCGGAGGCGGCCACCTCCAGGAATGATTGCTCCTCAGGTCTCACTCCTGGAAAATGTGGGCTCGGGATCCTCATTTGGTCCTAACATCAGGGTCCTGAAGCCTGTCGCAAAATCCAGTCCATAGAGTACAAAAGCAAGGAAGCTATAGTGAACCTTTCTAAAACACTGGCTCAGCCTGAACTCGAGTGGTGTGTACAATTCTGGGCACCCCGCATTAGGAAGGATGTGAAGACATCAGAGAGGGTGCAGTAAAGATGAGGGTTTTCAGCTACGTGGATATATTGGAGAAGCTGGGGCTGTTCCCTTTAAAGAAGGTTGACAGGAGATTTGATAGAGGTGTTTAAGATCATGAGGGGTCTAGACAGAGCAGATAGGGAGAAACTGGTCCCCCTGGCAGTAGGGTCCCAAACCAGAGGACACTGATTTAAGATGAATGGTAAATGAACCAAAGGTAACATGAGAATTTTTTTTTTGTAATGCATCAAGTGGTTTAGATCTGGAATGCACTGCCTGAGAGTGTGGTGGAGGCAGATTGCATTGTGGCTTTCAAAAGGGACTTGGATAATTATCTGAATAGAAAAAAATTGCCAGGTTACAGTTAAAGGGCATGGAGTGGGACCAGCTGAGTTGCTCTTGCAAAGAGCCAGCACAGGCACAACAGGTCAAATGGCCTCTTTCTGTGCTGTAACCATTCTATGATTTGTCCAAAATGATCAAAGTGCTTTTATACATAGAAATTACAACACAAAATATCTTATCAAACTTTAGGACCAGATCAAAACAGATGAGACATATCTTCAACTGAAATATTAGGATAAATTCATTGATTTCAGGCTCCCAGTATGGAGCCATGCTGAAATGTAATAGGGGTTGAAATTAGGACTACAATGCTTCAGTGCTAAATCTCTGATGTGCAATACTTTTCATACGAACATACGAATTGGGAGCAAGAGTAGAGCACTCAATCCTGCTCCACCATTCAATAAGTTCATGGCTGAACTGATCACTTCACATTTCCACCTACCCCCAATACCCTTCCAACCCCCTTGCTTATCAAGAATCTATCTACCTCTGCCTTATAAATATTCAAAGACTGTGCTTCCACTGCATTTTAAGGAAGCGAATTCCGAAGACACACGACCCTCTGAGAGAAAAAAATTCTCTTTATCTCGGTCTTAAATGGGTGACCCCCTATTTTTAAACAGTGACCCCTAATTCTAGATTCTCCCACGAGGGGAAACATTCTTTCCATATCCACCCTGTCAATACCCCTCAGAATCTTATATGTTTCAATCAAGTCATTTCTTACTCTTAGTTCCAGCAGATACAATCCTAGCCTGTCCAATCTTTCCTCGTAAGACAACCCGCCCATTCCAGCTATTAGTCTAGTAAACCTTCTCTGTACTGCCTCCAATGCATTTACATCCTTCCTTAAATAAGAAGACCAGTACTGTACACAGTACTCCAGATGTGGGCTCATCAATGCCCTGTATAGCTGAAGCATAACCTCCCTACTTTTGAATTCAATTCCCTTCGCGATAAACGATAACATTCTATTAGCTTTCCAAATTACGTGCTGTAACTGCATACTAACCTTTTGTGATTCATGCACTAGGAAACCCAGATCCCTCTGCATCTCAGAGCTCTGCAATCTCTCACCATTTAGATAATATGCTTCTTTTTTATTTCTTCCTGCCAAAGTGGACAATTTCACACTTTTCCACATGATATTCCATTTGCCAGGTCTTTGTCCACTCACTTAACCTATCTATATCCCTTTGTAGCCTCCTTATGTCCTCTTCACAAATTACTTTCCCACCTATCTTTGTGTCATCAGCAAATTTAGCAACCATACCTTCGGTCCCTTCATCCAAGTCATTTATATAAATTGTAAAAAGTTGAGGCCCCAGCACAGATGCCTGTGGCACACCACTCATTACATCTTGCCAACCAGAAAATAACCCATTTATTCCTACTCTCTGTTTCCTGTTAGCTAACCAATCTTCTATCCATGTCAATATGTTACACCCCGTACAGCATAAGCTTTTATTTTCTTCAATAACCTTTGATGTGGCACCTTATCAAATGCCTTCTGGAAATCTCAGTACTATACATCCACTGGTTCCCCTTTACCCACAGCACATGTAACTCTCTCAAAGTACTCCAATAAATTGGTTAAACTGATTACCCTTTCACAAAACCATGTTGACTGCCTGATTACCTTGAGTTTTTCTGAATGCCCTGATATAAAGCCTTTAATAACAGCTTCTAACATTTTCCCTAAGACAGATGTTAAGCTAACTGGCCTGTAGTTTCCTGCTTTCTGTTTCCCTCCCTTTTTGAATAAAGGAGTTACATTCACTATTTTCCAATCTAAAGGAACCTACCCCGAATCTAGGGAATTTTGGAAAATTAAAACTAATGCATCAACTATCTTACTGGTCACTTCTTTTAACTTCTTGAAGTCCATTAGTACCCAGGGACTTGTCAGCCTGCAGCTCCAACAATTTGTTCAGTACCACCTCCCTGGTATTTGTAATTTTCTTGAGTTCCTCCCTTTCTTCCATTTCCTGGCTTACAGCTAATACTGGGATGTTACTTGTATCCTCAATAGTGAAGACCAATGCAAAATATCTGATCAATTCATCTGCCATCTCTTTATTATCCATTATTAATTCATCTTTGCTTCCTGCTGGGAACACAGAATCAATGAATTACTTCTAATAGAAAGGAATTTAATGGTAAAAGACACGGGAAGGCTGAACATCTGCAGTTTTTCTAACATTTCCTCCAGCATCAAGCACCCACCTGCCAGAGACCCCTCCAGCATCCAGCACCCAGCTGTGAGACACCCCTCCAGCATTCTCCTAAGAAAGGGGCAGGAGAAACGTGTTTGTAGGCATGGCAAAAGCAAGATCTTGGGTGGCCCCATAGTTCAGTGATGACTGCATGCGTGTTCTCTTCCAGGCTACTGGGGTAAGACAGGAGGTCCTTTACCCCAGGTACAGAAATAGGAGACCTCCCGGAGTAACCAAGCAAGCCTGGACAGAGATCATGGAGGAGGTCAGAAGCTGTGGGCTTGTCTGGAGAACCTGGCTGCAGTGCAGCAAATGCGCCAATGACCTTCTCAGCTCTGCAAGGGTGAGGACCTCACTCGGTGCCCTTTGGAAGGCAGAAAATGGATAAGTGTGAGGATGCGGATGGTGGGGATGCACAGTCCACCATGTCAGTGGCAATGAGTGGAGGCTGCAGCATCTCCTTTGTAAGGAATGGATGCAGCTCTGTCTAGGGGAGTGATTCTCGCATTGCTGATCCTCGCCAGGTGGCGCAGGAGAGATCTAACGGTACCTGCATGTCATTGGTCCCAGACACAGCAGCAAGCATACAAGGCGATTAGGCATTGTGCTTGCTCTAATGTGGCCATTAACATTCTTCTTCCATGTTCCCACGGGGGGCACAGAAAGGCCGAGGCGGGATTCCCCCCTGCCTTTTCGGCCCAGTGCCAAGAACCCCGCCTCCTCCACAAAATCCAGCCCATACAAAAATCTGCTAGAATGGCCATAAATTTGGGCAGAATGTTGATCATTATATTTCACCAAGCTGTCTGGCATGGCTCAATGGACAGCACTCTTACCTCTGAATTAGAAGTTTGTATGTTCAAGTCCTACTCCAGAGACTTGAGCACAAAATTTAGGCTGACGCTTCAGTGCAATACTAAAGGAATGCTGTGCTGTCGGAGTGGCCATCTTTCAGATGAAACATGAAGCCAAAGCCCTGTTTGCCCTCTCAGGAGGATGTAAACGATCCCATGGCACTATTTTGGAGAAGACTAGGGGTGTTCTTCCTAATGTCCTAGCCAATATTTATCCCACAATCAAAATAATTTTTTTTAAAAATCTTGTCATTATCACATTGCTGTTTGTGGGTCCTTGTTGTGCAACAATTGCTTGCTGTATTTTCTACATTACAACAGTACTTCATTGGCAGTAAAGCACTTTGGGACACTAGGATGTTTTTATATATATAATGCACATCTTCCTCTCTTATTTTGAGGTGGGCATCAGGATCAGCCATTTTCCTAAAACATCTTACTTCTAACATACCCTTAATGCTTACAAATCTTGAAATTCTATGTTGCCCACTGATCTCTGCATTCAGATTTCCAATAGGTGCCTCCGACATGTAAATTTCTATGCCAGGAGAACCAATTCATGAAATCTGCTGCACAGCAGTGAGGGTTGCCACTGTTCATTTCTGGCACTGCCATGAATATCAGTAATAGCGACAGTGATACAGGCAATGGAGGCCGAAGTAGGAGATGCCTTCTTGTTTTTTATGGGTGATCACTTTCTGAGAGAGAAACGGCAAAAGTAGTTTTGTTAAAGGTTGCAAGACCAGACTGTTAAGCAGAGTAAATCTTGGCTAAAACTTAGATGATTTTTATTGAAAACAAGCTGAAAAAATGAGCACCAAAAGATTGTGAAACTGGGAGTTGGGAGGCGTTGTATGTGGAAATTCCTAACACTGGAAAATCAGCCAAAACAACAAATCAATCCAATAATTGCACTTGTGGGATTGAATATTGTGCACAAAAAAATATTATAGGATTAAAATTCCTGTAATAAAATTGAATTATTTTTTCCCACACATACAAAAACAATCGCAACTCAGCTTTAAAAGTGGAAGTTATGCTGCAAAAAAAGCAGTCAGTGTTGTTTCAGCTACAGTGGCAAGGCTGCTTGTTTTTGATCGTAAAAGTAGATTAAGTTAAAGCTGCAGGTATTCTAACTGGCAGGATGTGTCTCGTAGTGCCCAGCAATGATCTGTATTGGGTCCTCAACTATTCACTGTATTTATTAACCCCAACTATGATGGGATAGAAAGCCACATATTCAAGTTTGCCAATTAAGCAAAGATAGTTGGCACTGTAAGCAGTGTAAATGGAAACATAAAATTACAAAGATTAAGCGAATGGGCAAAACTGTGGCAAACAGATTTCAATAAAGGCAAATATGAGGTCATCTACTTTGGACCTAAAAAGGATAGAACAGAGTACTTTCTAAATTGTTAAAAGCTCGAAACAGTGAAAGTTCAAAGAGACTTGGGGCTCCATTTACCTAGATCATTAAAATGTCACAAACATGTACAAAATATAATTAAAAAGGTGAATGGAATACTTGCCTTTATATCTACAGGACTAGAATGCAAAGGGGTAGAGGTCATGCTACAGCTACAGTTAGATCACTGCAAGCAGTTCTAGGAACCAGATCTTAGAAAGGGTATATTGGCCTTGGAGGAAGTGCAGCATAGATTTGCCAGAACGTACCTGGACTCCAAGGTAAAATTAAAGGAGAGATTTCATAAACTAGCGTAGTATTCCCTGGAATTTAGAAGGCTAAGTAGTGATTTGATCAATGTTTTCAAGGTAATAAGGGAAACAGATGGGATAGATTGGGAGAAACTATTCCGTTAGTTGGGGAGTCTAGGACCTGGAGGCATAGACTAAAAATTAGAGCCACATCTTTCAAGAGTGAAATGAGGAATCACTTCTACACACAAAGGGTGGTAGAAGTTTGGAACTCTCTTCCACAAACGACAATTGATTTTAAATCTGAGACTGCTAGATTTTTGTTAACCAAAGGTATTAAGAGATATGGGGCAAAAGCAGGTATGTGGAGTTAGCTTGCAGATCAGCCATGGTCTCAGTGAATTGAGGAACAGGTTTGAGGGGCTAAATGGCCTACTCCTGTTCCTATGTTCCTAAAATTGCATCAAATTGTCAAAATAGACAGTAACAGGATATTTCTAAACTTGCAGGGCTACAGTGATAGTGTGGGGGAATGGGACTGACTGGATTGCTCTTCAGAAAGCCAGTATGGGCCGAATGGTACCCAGAGTACTGTGTACAGTTTTGGTCCTCGTATTTAAGAAAGGATATGCTGACATTGGAGGCAGTTCAAAAGAGATTCACTAGGCTGATTCCTGGGATGAAGGGGTTGACTTATCAAAAAAGGCTAAATGGGTTAGACCTTTATTCATTAGAGTTTAGAAGAATGAGGGGTGATCTTATTGAAACGTACAAGATTCTGAGGGGGCTTGGCAGGGTAGATGTTGAGAAGATTTTTCCACCAGTGGGGGAATCTCGAACTAGGGCACATAGTTACAGAATAAGGGGATACTCATTTAAAACTGAGATGCGAAGGAATTTCTTCTCTCAGAGGGTAGTGAATGTCTGGAATTCGCTACCCCGGAGAGTTGTGGAGGCTAGATCACTGGAAGTATTTAAACAGGAGGTAGATAGATTTTTGAAATATCGGGGAATTGAGGGCTATGAGGAGCTGGCATGAAAGAGGAGTTGAGGTCTGGGGCAGATCAGCCATGATCTTATTGAATGGCAAGGCAAACTTGAAGGGCCGAATGGCCTACTCCTGCCCCTGTTTCTTATGTTCTTATGTAATGGCCTCCTTCTGTGCTGTTATGACTCTATACAAGATTTCCTTGGGAGCTGCTTATGCTCCACCATCTTAACTGCCGGAACAAGATTTCTGCTGCACTTCTGGCAAATTTACAACAGCAAAGTGGGAACAGCTCCAAGGACATCCGCAGCCAATGTATACTTGCCATCCTTATTAACACCTCATGCCTTTGCACCTAGAATTTTAGAGATAGTTGCTGGTGCTTGGCCAATCGCCTTTATCAGACAGGTGGACCGGTGAAGCAAATGCCTCTCCTTGAAAGGCATTCTGAGTATTAAAATAAAAACACATATTTCTTGTGTTGGCAATTCTTTGTGATGGCTCGAGAATAAAATATGCTCTTTAAGCTTAAAATTGGTACTTTGTAGCTGCATGAGGCAGAATCTCAAGGTCTGTAAGAATAATTTGAAGATGTGTGTCTGACTAGTTTGTTCTGATTAACCCTTTGGTCTGTCTCCAGGCTCCTCGCACATATCTAGACTGCTGCATGATTCACCTCCCTTGCTTGATTCTGTCAATCTCTCCTGCACTGCTCGCTTCCCTGAATAACTCCATTCATGAATAAACTACTCAAGAGTTCAGCCAGTAATGACACAGCATAATTTCAAGGTCCATTGGGGTAATTTTAACCTAACCTGTCTGGCTTTGGGATTCCGTCAGTTGCTCGTTTTACAGCTCTCCCATCTATACTCTACAGACGGGTAAGTTTAAAATTACCCGCATACATATGTTTTGGAAATAATCTGAAAAACTTTAAGCGCTGTATGTGCTGCTGTGCTGGACAAGGGTTAATATGACCCATATTGGAACAAAAAACAGAATACAGTTTTCCCATGAATACAAAAAACAAAGATTGGCATTTTTCAATTTGAACAGATGATTTTTTTTCTTGAAATTTAAATAACTTTTCCTCCCAACCTATATTAAACTGAAGCCCCACCTGCCCTCTAAGGTAGATTCAAAAATCCTACAGTACTATTTAAAAAAGAGGGGAATTCTCCCTGGCTCCCTAACCATTATTTATCCCTCAATCAACATCACTGAAACAGATGTCTGGTTAAACTTGAACAACAGAAGAAGGCCATTCAGCCTGCCAAGCCTGTGCTGGCTCTTTGAAAGAGCAGTCATGCCGCAGCCCACATCCCTGAGTTGTTGCAGTGCATCTTGTAGATGGTACACACTGCTGCCACTGTGCATCAGTGGTGGAGGGTTTGAATGTTGAAGGTGGTATATGGGGCGCCAATCAAGCAGACTGCTTTGTCCTAGATGGTGTCAAGCTTCTTGAGTGTTGTTGGAGCTGTACTCATCCAGGCAAGTGGAGAGTATTCCATTACATGCCTGACTTGTGCCTTGTAGATCAGGGTTGTCCAACCTTTTTTGTGTGGGGGCACACATTACAATTTTTGTCTTACATAGGGGGCCAGTGAGACAATTTCAGAAAGATAAAGGCATTGAAAATTTATTTTACTATCAAAACAACAAATGTGCATTTTGCGAAGAAATTTTAAATGAGCACATTAATTTATTGACTTACTTTCTCGTCACTATGCTGGACACTGACTTAGTGAGATACCCGGCATTCTTCTGCTTGCACAAGTAGTCAATGTTTGCCGGCACACTTGTAGTGATGCGGAGTATTCCGGTTAGATGTCCGTTTGTCTGGAGTGATCCTGATCACTCGCGCTCCGTCCCTCTCTCACTCTGTCTCTCTCTCTCTCCCTGTGTCCCCCTCTCTGTGTCCGTCCTCTCTGTGATCCTCATTGTGTCATCCTCGCTTTCTATCCCTCTCTCTTGGTTCCCCCCCCCCCTTTCTCTCTCTCCCTTCTCAGTCTCTCTCTGTCCCCTTCTCTCTCTCTCCCCTCTATCTCTCTGTCTCCCCCCCCACATCTCTCTGTCCCCCTCTCTCTCTGTCTAACCTCTCTGCCTCTCTCTCCCTCCACTCCCTCTCTCTCTCTCTCTGCCCCTCTCCCTCTCTCTCTGCCCCTCACTCTCTCTCTCTTCCCCCTCCTACCCTAAACAGTTGCAGAGAGCAGAAAGGCTCAAAAGAGTGGTTTTGTGGTTGGTCAGTTTTTAAAAAAAAATTGCAAGTCAGTTTCACAGCTGACTTCGGGCATTTCCATCAGGCATTTAAAATAAAGTTGGAACCCGCTGGAACACCACAAATCTGTCGGAAGTTCAGAAACCACTGTTCTCACTCCAGCACCTGTCAGCTGTGAAACTAACTTGCAATTTTTTTTTAAAAGCCGGTTTGGAAGAAGAAGACACTGGTAAATTTTACATCAGTGCAATTACCTGTCATTGACCCTTGATGAGGATGAGGAATGGTCCGGTGCAGTTTATGTCTGCAGGCCGGATGGAAACCTTTGGTGTGCTGTACCCTGGCCTGCCAGCCATATGTTGGACAACTCTGTTGTAGATGGTGGACAGGCTTTGGAGAGTCAGGAGGTTAGTTACGCGCCACAGAATTCCTAGCCTCTGACCTGCACTTGTAGCCACAGTGCTTATATGGCTGGTTCAGTTCAGTTTCTAGTCAATGGTAACCCAAGGGTGTTGATAGTGGGGGATTCAGCGATGATAATACCATTTAATGTCAAGGGGATATGGTTAGATTCTCTCTTGTTGGAGATGATCATTGCCTGGCACTTGTATTGCATGAATATAACTTGCCACTGATCAAGCTAAGTCTGCATATTATCCAGGTCATGCTGCATATGCACACAGACTACTTCAGTATTTGAGGCGTCATGATTGGTGCTGAACATTGTGCAATCATCAGTGAACATCCCCACTTCTAACCTTAAGATGGAAGGAAGGTCATTGATGAAGCAGTTAAAGATGGTTGGACCTAGGACACTTCCCTGATGAACTCCTGCAATGATGTCCTGGAGCTGAGATGATTGACCTCCAATAACCACAACCATCTTCCTTTGTGCAAGGTATAACTTCAACCAATGGAGAGTTTCCCCAGATTCCCATTGACTCCACTTTCGCTGGGGCTCCTTGATGCCATACTCAGTCAAATGCTGCCTTGATGTCAAGGGCAGTCACTCTGACCTCACGTCTGGAATTCAGCTCATTTGTCCATGTTTGGACCAAGGCTGTAATGAGATCAGGAGCTGAGTGGCCCTGGCGGAACCAAATTGTGCACCAGTGAGCAGGTTATTGCTGAGGTAGTAGTGCTTGATAGCACTGTCGACGACCCCTTCCATCACTTTGCTGATGATCGAAAGTAAGCTAATGGGGCAGTAATTGGCCAGGTTGGATTTGTCCTGTTTTTTGTGGACAGGACATACTGTGGCAACTTTCCACATTGTCAGGTAGATGCCAGTGCTGTAGCTGCACTGGAATAGCTTGGCTAGGGGATCAGCTAGTTCTGGAGCACAGGTCTTCAGTACTATTGCTGGAATGTGGGCAGGGCCCATAGCCTTTGCAGTATCCAGTGCCTTCAGCCGTTTCTTGATAAGATGTGGAGTGAATCGAATTGGCTGAAGACTGGCATCTGTGCTGTTGGGGACCTCAGGAGGAGGCCAAGATGGGTCACTCACTCGGCACTTCTGACTGAAGATGGCTGCAATTGCCTTGTCTTTTGCACTGATATGCTGGGCTCCTCCATCATGGAGGATGAGGACATTTGTGGAGCCTCTACTGTAGCCACCATATTTATATGGCTGGCCCAGTTAAGTTTCTGGTCAATGATGACCCTCAGAATGTTGAAGGTGGGGGATTCAGCAATGGTAATGCCATTGAATGTCAAGGGGAGATGGTCAGATTCTCTCTTATTTGAGATGGTCATTGCCTGGCACTTGTGTGGTGCGAATGTAACTTGCCATTTATCAGCCCAAGCCTGAATGTTGTCCAGGTGGTGCTGCATGCAGGCATGGACTGCTTCAATATCTGAGGAGTTGTGAATGGTACTGAACACTGCAATCATCAGTAAACATTCCCACTTCTGACCTTATGATGGAGGGGAGTTCATTGATGAAGCAACTGAAGATGGTTGGGCCTAGGACACTACCCCAAGGAACTCCTGCGGCAATGTCCTAGGGCTGAGATGATTAGCATCCAACAACTACAACCATCTTCCTTTGTGCTATGTATAACGCCAGACAGTGCAGAGTTTTCACTGATTCCCACTGCCTTCAGTTTTACTAGGACTCCTTGATATAATCCTCAGTTAAATGCTGACCTGATATTAAGGGCAGGTTACACACCCATTTACCAGAGGGAACAATTTTTCTCTATTCACTCGATCAAAACCTCTCATCATTTTGAAAACGTCGATTAGCTCACCTCTTAACCTTCTCTATTCCAAGGAGACCAGTCCTAACACTTCCAACCTCTGCTCATAAATGAAGTCTCTGGTCCCTGTTAACATCCTGGCAAATCTCCTTTGTATTGCCTCTAATGCCTTTACATCTTTCCTGAAATGTGGTGCCCAGAATTGTCCACAATACTCTAGCTGAGGCCCTACCAGTGTTTATCAAGTTCTAGCACATGATCTCTTTGCTTTGTATTCCATTCCCCTATTTATAAACCGAAGTAATGCATATGCTTTCATAATCTCCTGAATAACTTGCTGTGCCACCTTTAAGGATCTGTATATATGGACACCAAGGTCCCTCTGTTCATCTACACTTTGCAAAACTGTGTCACTTATACTATACTGCTTTTCCATATCAGTACTCCCAAAGTGCATCACTTCACATTTCTCCACAATGAACTCCATCTACTATGCTTCTGGACATTTCACCATCCTGAAGTCTAAAACCATCATTATCATGATCTACTACTTTGCTAAGTTTTGTGTCATCTGCACATTTTATAATGCTGCTCCCTATACCCAAGTCTAGGCTGTTCATAAAAATTGCAAATGGAAATAGACCAAAAATTGTTGCTAGGGGACATCACTGTAAACTGCCTCCCTGTCCCCTTTGCCCCAGATTCTCCATCTCTGTTGCATATGATCTCTTAACTCTGCTTTCCACTTGTCTTGTCTCAGCTGAGGATTCCACTCTGCTGTATCCAACAGGATTCTTGACCAGATCCACCAAATTTTCCATGCTTCTGTCCTGAACTTCCTCCCACTGCTGTCTGCTATGACTCAGTTGGTAACACTCTGGTCTCTGAGTTGGAAGGTTATAGGTTCAAGTCCCATTCCACAGACTTGAGCTAACAAAGTAGGATGACACTCCAGTGCAGTACTGAGGGAATGCTGCACTATCGGAGGTGCCAGCTTTTGGATGGCGCATTAACTGAGGCCCCCTCTGCTGCCTCAGGTGGATGTAAAAGATCCTATGACTCGATTTTAAAGATGTGAAGGGGAGCTATCCCTGGTGTCCTGGGCAATATTTATCCCTCAATCAAATCACTGAAAAAAAAATATCTGGTCATTATCACCTTGATGTTTGTGGGTGTTTGCTGTGTACAAACTGGCTGCCACTTTTGCTACATTATTAGTGACTGTACTTCAAAAGTACTTCATTTACAGTAAAGCACTGTTGGATGGCCTGAGGTTATGAAAAGTGTTAGATAAATGCAAATCTTTCTTCTTTTCTTTCTGTCAATAACATACAGGGTGGAATCTTATCAAGTGGGCAGAGGTAGAGGCAGGGGGTGGGGATGTTTTTGGAAATATCATGTCTGGCCGTCTCCCCGATGCATTCCTGACTCCAAGCGATCTTGCCGGAGAAGGTGTCTGACCGGCATTAGCTACCCGCCTGACAGCGGTGGGTAGCTAATTATCAGTTACTAGGTGCCCACTTAGGGCAAATTGGTGCCACCACTGGGATCTTACCAAACACGGACGGGCACCTCTACAGAGGCTGAAGCCTGGTAGGTGACTGGAGGCAGCATCCTGGTGGCAGGCCTGGAGGGCGGCCTGCAAGAGCCTCCTTTAAATTCCCTCACCCCCGTCCCCTCCAAAGCTGCAGCTGCCGGAAGGCTACAACTGGCCACAGGCCATCTTGTGGAGCAGTTACTCCTCCACAATGTGGCCACAGTTTATTTTAAGCTTTCTTTGCAGTCTTCAGAGGGTGCCTCCATCTTCAGGCACCCTCTCAGCCTCCCACTTACAGCAGGGGGAGCCTCCCACTTACATGGGGCTGCGGGCCACCCAGAGTCTTGGGCGGTCCTATTGGTCATCCTTCCTAAATGGATGGGACTCTCAAAAGCTCTTTCTTGGCTCCCTCATGTGGGTTTGCAGCACACAAAAACTATCAAGGAGAGGACCTGGAAATTGTCCCAACCACTGATGAAAGGCTAAGGCGGTAAGATGCCGCTCACACAGTCCCTTCGATTATCACTTTTCCCATCCCACCAGCCTTCACATTTTTGTACCCTCCATTTCTAACACCTACATTATTAAGTCCACACCAAACACACAGGAGCCGCTCTTCGACTTTCACCTGAATAATGTGCAAAATTGTTGGAACAATCCCTCCGCACATTGAAAGATGGAGTCAGGAGGCCTAGACTATTTTCAGTTCGGGTTTTGAATAAATGCTGCTGGCTAGCTGTGAGGGCCAAATCGCATCCCATTGTAACTCGTGGTTAGGGTACGGTGGAATATTGGCTGATTCTCACGGTTAGCTGGCAAGTAATTTGGGCCTGGGAGGAATGCAGCTGATCGTGGGGAGGAAGGGCATCACGTATGCTGTCAGCACATCAAAGATTTTTGTGGGGGCAGGAGGAAAACTCCTGTTTAAAGTACTGTTGGTTAGGTGACTTGTACAAATGAACATGGTGCATGATCCATCCATTTTTGCCCAAAAATTGCAATTGGGATACTGCAATAGGTATAGGACCTCAAAATGCATCCACAGATAACCTAACGCTCACCCATTGTAGCCTGCAATTGATTCTTAAATGATTCCACGACTCGATCTGGAAATTTATTGCACATATTGTTCATTCTTTGCATGAAGAGAAATTTCCTGATATCAGTCCAAAAGTGACCATTTACTAGTTTGAATCTGTGTCTCCTAATTCCACTCCCACAGTTGAATTTAATGCAATTATCTGGCATAACTATTTTTCTACCTTTAACAACCTTACTTACTTCCATAAGATCAATCCCCGGGGATTGGCAATAATTCCTGACTGATGTGATGAAAATTCCTTCTCTGCTAGCTGCACTTGTTCCTCTTCAAAATCAGCCGGAATAAATCGGCTGAATTTTGCCGATTCCTGGCAGGCAGCCAGACCCGGGACAACACACTGCTAGCGGTGGCCAATTAACAGGCCGCCCGCCATCAGGGCCACCGTTCAGTTGAGGTCATGATGTACAGGTAGTGCTGTTGCCACTGGGGGGCCTCTCCGTTGGCCATGGAGTGCCCCTAAGTAAGGACACACCTCTCACCACCCAGAGCATACTGGGAAGCCGGCAGGTTTCACTGGGCCATCTCCCCATGCGGAGGCAGGCCCTCCCGACACAGGTAAATGCTAACGGAGGTGGAAAGTGGCCCTTAATTGACCTAAAGTGGCTCAATTTGTTAGCCGATGGGGCCAAGCTACTAACCTTCCCGCCACTGGCAATACAGCATGGCAACAGGAAGACATCGGACTCTCCTTCCAAAGACTTCCTCGCCATTTTGCCAGCCAAACCTGTTGCCAATAGGCCGGGAAAATTCCATCTATAGAATAGTAACAAAGCAAATTTATGTGATAGGATTTATTTGAATAACCTTTATTTGTGATTGTTTAAACGTAATATGATGCAATCATTACTAAAATGGCTGGTGCATTTGGACCTACTTACTTCTTGATTAATTGATTGTATAACCATTACCTGTTAATTTTGTGGACACATATAGCTCTGGGACTAACTTATTTGATAAATATATTAAAACTGTACCCTGGACAAAAGGATTAAAACAAAGCTCAAGAAATAAAGATTTTAGATGTGAATTAGCCTGTTTTTAATAAGCACCCAGTATAAAATAATGCGTTATATAGCTGTACTATGTTTGCAGATTTGTCATTATTCCCAATTAAATTAAACTGCTTGGGCATCAATTTGATGATGCCATTTTCTTCTAATATGCCCTACAAAAAAAATTGAAATCTGGATGTGGAAAACTATACAAAAAGAATTATCCTTTTTCTTGAATGGTAATGAGTATGCTGTTGTGATTGATGAAATTATCATTGGAAATGAAGAAATGGCAGAGGCATTGAACAAATATTTTGTGTCTGCCTTCAGAGTAGAAGACACAAGTTTCATACCAGAAATAGATGGTTACCAAGGGGCTTGAAAAGTGAGGAAATTAAGGAAATTAATATCAACAGAGAAAAAGTATTGGAGAAACGTAAGGCACTAAAATCCGGCAAATTCCCAGGACATGATAGCCTATACCTGAGGGGTCTAAAATCGAAAGCTGCAGAGATAGTGGATGTGCTAGCTATGATTTTCCTCAATTCTTTAGATTCAGGAATTGTCCCATCAGCTTGGAAGTGGGGAAATATTACACTGCTTTTCAAGAAAGGAGGTAGAGAGAAAACAGTGAACTACAGGCCAGTTAGCCTAACATCAGTCATTGGGAAAATGCTGGAATCTATTATGAACGAACTTTTAACAATGCACTTAGAAAAGCACAGTATGATTAGAACAAGTCAAAATAGTTTCAACTAAAGGAAAATCCTGTTTGACAAATTTATCAAAGTTTTTTGTGGATGTAACGAGTAGGGTAAATAAAGGGGAACCAGTAAATGTAATATACCTGGATTTCCAAAAGGCATTCCATAAATGGCTAATAGGCAAGATAAGGGCTCATGGAAATGGGGGTAATATATTAGCATGGATAGAGGACTGGTTAATGGACAGGAAGCAAAGAGTGGGCATAAATGGGGCATTTTCAAGTTGGCAGGCAGTGAATAGTGGAGTGCTGCAAGGATCAGTTCTGGGACCTCAGCTATTTACAATCTATATTAATGACTTAGATGAAGAGACAGAGAGTAATGTATCTAAGTCTGCCGATGATACAAAGCTAGGTGGAAAGGTAAGCTGTGGGGAAGACACAGAGAGTTAAGTGATTTGGCAACAAGATGGCAGATGTGAAGTTGTTCACTTTGGTCGTAAAAACAGAAAGCAGAATTTTTTTTAAATATATGAAACTTTTAAGTGTTAATGTTCAAAGAGACATGGGTATGCTTGTACAAGGAATGCAGAAAGTTAGCATGCTGGTACAGCAGGCAATTAGGAAGGCAAATGGCATGTTGGCCTTTACTACAAGGGTATTGAAATACAGAAGTAAAAAAGTCTTGCTTTAATTGTACAGGATTTTGGTGAGACTACATCTGGAGTACTGTGTGCAGTTTTGTTCTGCACATTTAAGAAAGGATATACTTGCATTAGAGGCGTTACAGTGAAGTTTCACTAAATTGGTCCTTGGGATGAGCGGGTTGTCCTGTGCTGAGAGGCTGATTAAATTGGGCCGATATTCTCTGGCATTTAGAAGAATGAGAGGCAATCTCATTGAAATGTATAAGATTCTGAAGGGGCTGCATAGGGTAGACACTGAGAGATTGTTTCCACTGTCGGGGAATCTAAAACCCGGGGGCACAGTCTCAGGATAAGGGGCCGATCATTTACGACTGAGATGAGGAGAAATTACTTCACTCAAAGGGTTGTGAATCTTTGGAATTCTGTACCCAGAAGGTTGTGGACGTTCCATCGTTGAATACATTTAAGGCTGAGATAGACAGATTTTTGATCTCTCGGGGAATCAAGGGATATGGGGAAAGTAGAGTTGAAACCTAAGATCAGCCTTGATCCTTTTGAATGGTGGAGCAGGCTCGATTGGCCATATGGTCTACTCCAGCCCCTATTTCTTGTGGTCTTGTCTAATAAGATTTGGTTTTCATATACTGCTAGAATTGGCTACCAAATTTTAGTTGTAAGCTGTGACCTTGTTGGAGTCTAGGATCGAGACATTTATTTAAAAGAGGCAGGTTCTTGCTTAAGTATGGGCACATCTTAACTGCCACCTCGAAGAGAAGGTGGGATTAAATTGTGACATTTGGAAACCACAAAAGAGTAAAAGTGATGGGACCTTTGGAAATTAGCCCTCTTTAAGATGACAGGCTGTAATCTTCTGCAATTCTAGGTTGGAGTCATGGGCTGGGAGACCTTTATGGAACTCATTTACATTGCTCCAACGACCTGGATTGCCCTGTATCCTTATTATTATCAGGCCTTTTATAAAGCAGATGGAATTTTCAGGCATTCCCAACCTTAGTGAGACGTCCTGATGACTCATTGTTAGGGCAATGACCTAGCTAGTTGATCCTAAACCCATTTCTCAGCCACACTAGTTGCACTTTTAAAAAAATTTGTTCATTGGATGTGGGTGTAGCTGGCTAGGCCAGCATTTATTGTCCATCCCTAACTGCCCTTGAGAAGGTGGTGGTGAGCCGCCCTCTTAAACCGCTGCAGTTCATCTGGCGCAGGTACTCCCACAGTGCTCAGGGCAGGTGTTCCAAAATTTTGACCCAGCAACAATAAAGGAATGGCGATATAGTTCTAAGTCAGGATGGCATGTGACTTTGAGGGGAATTTGCAGGTGCTGGTGTTCCTATGCACCTGCTGTCTTGTTCTTCTAAGTTTGGAATGTGCTGTTGAAGGAACCTTGGTGAGTTGCTGCAGTGTATCTTATGAATGGTACACACTGCAGCCATTACGCATCAGTGGTGGAGGGAATGAATGCTTAAGGTGGTGGATGGGTTACCAATCAAAGGGGCTGCTTTGTCCTGAATGATATCGAACTTCTTGAGTGTTTTTGGAGCTGCATTCAACCAAGCAAGTGGAGAATATTCTATCACAGTCCTGACTTGTGCCTTGGAGATGGTGGACAGGTCTTGGGAAATGAGCAGGTAAGTTGCTCACCACAGAATTCCCAGCCTCTGACCTGCTCTTGTAACCACAATATTTATATGGCTGGTCCAGTTAAGTTGCTGGTCAATGATGACCGAAGATGTTGATGATGGACGATTCAGAGATGGTAATGCCATTGAATGTCAAGGGAAGATGCTAAGATTCAATCTTGTTGGAGATAGTCATTGCCTGACACTTGTGTGGCGCGAATGCAATTTGCCACTTATTGCCCAAGCCTGAATGTTGTCTAGGTCTTGCTGCATGCGAGCACAGACTGCTTCAGTGTCTGAGGAGTTATGATCCAATTGTCCTCTATGTGCTGTACCCACGCGATCCAAAGTCTGACTGTATTGAGGGGAGGGAGCACAACAAACAACCCAATCCTGATCTCAATGCTTACATGAGCTTCAAATAGGAGTCCTGTCTGTAACTTCTGTAACATCAATGATACCAGGTTCACAGTGCAACACAATGCCTACCATTCCATTTGAAAGAAAAGAAAAAAACTTTCATCTGTACAGAACCTTACTTGAGCTCAGGGCATCCCAAAACACTTTACGGCCAAGGAGTACATTATGAAATAACATCACTGCTGTAATGTAGGAAAAGTGCACAACAAGTTTCCTCAAATAGAAATGAGAGCTAAATGACAAATGAATGTTTCAGTAGAGGGATAAATATTGGGCAACATACGGTGAGAACCTCCCTGCTCTTCTTCAGAATAGTGCCATGGGTTCTTTTACACCCACTTGAGAAAGCAGAGTCTCAATTTAACATCTTGCCTGGAAGACAGTACCTCAGAAACTGCAGGATTCCCTCAGTATTGCACTGAAGTATCAGCCTGGATTATGTGCTCAAGTCTCTGGAACAGCACCTGACGTAGAGACAGGAGTGTTGCCAACTGAGCCAGGCTAACACTACTACTACTAAGTGAAAAATGAACAACTTCCAATTTGGTGATTTAATAGTTGAATGTTCCATTGGCACTCAGAGACTTACTTTCTAAAATACCCTGAAAACAATTAACTTCTTAACCAGCACACAATACAGAGTGTACATTTTGTGAATTGCTGTACAATACGTTCTGTTCTTATTGCAATGACGCAGTTAAAATAGGTAAGTGAAATTGACATGACCCCTTATTTTCTACCATCTCTTCAACCTCTCCTACAATTTTCTCACTTTTTCTTTTTGGAAATTTGCTTGTGTTCAATCAATTTTTAACAAAAATGATTCTTCCTATTCTTCCAATTACTGCTCTTGCATGTGTACTTGAAAAGTTACAGAGGATGCTGTTAATGCTTTATGATCCATCATCAAGTGGCAGTTCGGCTCAGCTGGAGCATTCCTATCTCTCAGTCGGATGGCAATGGGCTCAAGCTGCAGGATATGGCAGGGTTTAAATCCATAAGCTAGTCTGACAATTTATTGTAGCACTGAGGGAGTCATAAATTAAATGAGGTACTGGCTGATGAGACATTAAACTTCAGCCTCATCTCACTGTGCAGATGGAAAGAACAGATCCTAAGGTTCTATTTGACCTTATCTCATTACTGTTTATGGGACATATGTGGCGTTGGATGATGTGTTTGTTAATTGGTTATAAAGTGCTTTGATATGAGCAGTGCTCCATATAAGCAAATTTGAAGGAGAGGAGGACACTAGATGAGGAGAGAGAACCATTAGCAGTATCAACTAACATGAGAGCCTGGAAAGAAAGTTAGGTGGTCAGCAGTTTAGTGGGAACAGGGTGAGGGAGAGGAGGTAGGTAACATGGACAAGATGAGTTCGGAGAGGACATGAGGGGCAGTATAAGAGAAACTACAGAAAGATGTAAGTTCAGGGCTTGGGCAGGGGGGATCCTGAGAGGAAGTTTGAGCAAGTGGGCTAGGGAAATGGAGAAAAGCAGCAGAGATAACTGATCAGATGCTCTCAATCTTTGTAACAAAGACGTCAATAAGCTCCTCACACTTACTGTTGGAAGATAGTGTGGAGGAGACAGGGAAGAGGGGTTCAAGAAGAAAGTACTACGTAGGAGGATGATGTATAATATGGTTGATAACATCTCTGTGCGCTCACTTGCATGGCCTAAGTTGCCTCACTGACAGCCGTGCATTGTACCCCTCTGGAGAGGGGTGAGTGTGCATGTGGATGGGTTGGTGAGCTGATGCCTGGTGAGGACTTGACAAAATCCAATCCCGAATCAGTTTTCACCTACACTCATTACTCTCATGTTTATTTTGGGAAGACAGGCGCCAAAATACCCAGGCCAAAGTTTGTCCGCAAGGCTGATTTTAACTATTGGCATGGGGAAGAGACAACAGGGGCAATGAGCAGAAGTTGGAGAACAACTGCTCTCCACCTGTTATTGCCAGAAGGAGGCATGAAGCAGTTACAGGCTCAGGCCTCATTCCCATTCCATTGAGAAACTGCTGATGCAAAAAAGGCACCCCAGTTTTGGCAACTCATTATTTCTGGAAATGTGGAAAATCATCTGGCTTCCACCTTTCAAGTTCTGCTCATTAGTACCTCAAAATTGAAATCAAGGTCCTATGCAAATAATTGGACTCTGATTTGTATACTTCAATTAGGTTTCCTTTTGCTTCAGATAGGTGCTTGGGCTGTCCTTGGAAAGGCCCCAAACAATATGGTGGTGATCAGGATCAGAGCAGGAAGGGTCAATGCAGCATTCCAATTTTAGGGCCATTACTGCTCTGTGGCTGCCTGGCAGAACAAGTTAAAATTGGCCATCCTGTCTCTTACCATGTTTGATCAACAGCAATACACTCTTAGCTCTATGGCTTAGTTCTTAGTACTTCTTCATCAATTGACATTTTTAATATCATGATGCTTTGGCCTTAAATTCTCCATCTGCATTTTCTACATTTCAACGGTGACGACACTTTAGAAGTACTGCATTGGGTATAAAGCATGTTGCAATGTGCTGGCTGTTAAATGTATAGTAATTGAGTATTTAATTGTATTCAGGTGGTGGGAATTGACTGGGGATTCACTTGCACTCCTGCATATAGCAGAGAAAAACTGTGGTTGTTGGGTTCGGAGATGTATGTTTGTCTCTGTAAATGAAAGCTTACAAGTGTGAAAAGATTAGGCGCCAGTTCTACCCTTCACTACCGAGCTATTTAGTAAATCACACAGAGGTCATGAAATGTGTTATATAAACATAAGTTTTTGTTTCGACTTTTTTCATTGCGAAAGCTGCCTCCAATGAGCTCAATTTCTCTTTATTAACCCTCAGCAACTTTTCTCTCTATAAAATCCAAGTCCTTAGAATATTTGAATACTGCTCCCACATCTGAGTTTCTCTTTTAATCTCTTGAGTAAAAACTGTCTGATAGATGATCCTTCTCCAACTTCCAACCCTTTTCACTATCACAAACTTTCTTGTCTTTATCTATTCTATTAGCACTATCACAGTTGTTGCACCTCTGAACTTTCCTCTCTTGTTCCTGTTAAGTTCCAGATATAGTTTAGTTTAGTTTAGTTTAGAGATACAGCACTGAAACAGGCCCTTCGGCCCACCGAGTCTGTGCCGACCATCAACCACCCATTTATACTAATGCTACACTAATCCCATATTCCTACCACATCCCCACCTGTCCCTATATTTCCCTACCACCTACCTACACTAGGGGCAATTGCTAATGGCCAATTTACCTATCAACCTGCAAAAGTCTTTGGCATGTGGGAGGAAACCGGAGCACCCGGAGGAAACCCAAGCAAACACAGGGAAAACTTGCAAACTCCACACAGGCAGTACCCAGAATTGAACCCGGGTCACTGGAGCTGTGAGGCTGCGGTGCTAACCACTGCGCCACTGTGCCGCCCATAACCCACAACCTTTGTACTGACCTCCCACTGCCTCCATGCTTTTCTTCCTTCCACATTGTTGAAATTATATTCCTCAAATCCCTGGGCCTTCCGTCCTTGCTGGAATCTACAGGCATTAAAACCCAAGCTTGACATTATTCAATAAATGCTTGATTTATCTCATCTTCTCTCCTGCTTGTGGTGTCCTGCACTATGGCCTTGCATTTTTACCAGCTTCTTTAATAATAAAACAAAACCTTAGTAACAATTCATATCTTTGACTGTGAGCAGAAGGAAATTTGTGACTTATATTTAGATCATCAGTCTTCATTAAAACTGACTTATCTTTTACTCACGTAACAAAATTGCTGATTGGTAACATTAGGAAATTAATATTAACTGGCCAAAAATGCCATTTTTGCAAACTCCATTGGTGTCATCAAATATACAGTAGCCAAAGAAATCTCTCTTTGGCTTTGCGTCATTGCCAATGATTCACATCTCCTGCAAGTCTTCAAGTGGGAGTACAGTCCAATTGCCAGTTGCAATGGGGGCATCATCATTCGCTGATGCAGGGGCTACTGCTGCCTGCTCCTTCCTGCAATGGCGCTTTTCTTTCGCTGTCTGAAGATGTAGTTCTCCAATTTTCTCTGCTCCAATGTGGAGACTTTGGCGCCAAGTACTTTGATAATGCGTAGACTGTTCCCAGCTGTTTAAGTCAATCTGGCATGAAATGATGTCTTGCTTGCATGAGTCCTTGTATCTTAGCTTTGGCTGCCCAATGAATCTACTGGCACCATCAAGCTCTCTTTACAGTGCATCTTTTGGTAGGCGACCATCATCCATTCTAACGACGTGGCCCAGTCATCATAGTCGATGTCGCGTGAACATCGCTATGATAGTTTCTGAGTTAGAAAGCTGCAGTACTTCTGTGTTGGGGATTCTATACTGCCAATGGACTCCAAGGATCTTTCTCAAGCAATGCATATGAAATGAATTCAATCTGCATTCTTGCTTCTCTTATGTAGTCTGAGTTTCAGCGCCTTATAGCAACGTACTTAAGATGCAGGTGTTATAAATTCTTAGTCATGTGGCAATTGTGAGTTAGGGGTTTTTCCGGACTCTTGCCTGAAGCTTTCCAAATGTCATGGCAGCAGTACCAATATGAGCTGATATCTCCTCATCAAGTTTCATTTCACTTGAGATCTTTGACGACAGGGAGCAGGATTTGTCTACATTGTTCAATTCAGTGTTGTTTCATTGTAATGCTGCTTCGGACTGACCACCTTGAGTCAATGTCACTGTCTTTTATAGGCTGATGATGACCCCAAATTCCTCTGCAGCAGTGACTCACTTCTCCCATTCTGCTTTCTGCAGTGAAAAACTCTAATCATTTACTCTAAAGCTAGTTCTGAAGTCTCTCATTCTTGAATCTAGTTGAACAACAGCAGCTTGTCCCATTTTGCATTGCTCCGATGGGAAACATGGAAAGCTCACTGCAGGTGTTTCTTCATCATTACTAAAGTGAGTGCTGAAGTCTTTCTGGCAATGTTGTTCGTTGGATACATCCTACCTCTGGGCTAAATACAGCCAGCAAACTAAGTTTAATCGGATAACATGTGGAAAATTAGAGTCAAGCTAATCACATCTTCTAAAATATTCAAAGTCCGTAATGAATTGAGTTCTGGCAACCATAAAAAGTTAACTCATTGTTGAAAATAAAAAGCTATTCATCTGACACAATTTTATGTATTGTCAGCACATCTTCCAAAATAGTACAATTAAGGCAGTTAAACACGGGAGTCAATATTAACTCCCCCTTGCCTGGCAGAAACCTAGTGGGGACTTACACACTCCTTTCAAGCCACGATTTGCCTGACTACTATTTGGAAATTCAGACAAAAGCATACCCACCTGAAGTTGATGAAACCCTCTTTAAATATTCAGATCAGGTCCAATAACATCATCGAGCGCTATCTGCTATTTTTACCCTGATGCCTGAGTGGGTGAGCAATGATGGTAGCAATCTGCTAGGCCAACTCTGTCAGGCATGAGCGCTAGGGATAGAAAAGGCCCAGCAATGGAGGTTTTTAATTCTGTGGGGTGGCACAGTGGCGCAGTGGTTAGCACCGCAGCCTCACAGCTCCAGGGACCCGAGTTCGATTCCGGGTACTGCCTGTGTGGAGTTTGCAAGTTCTCCCTGTGTCTGCGTGGGTTTTCTCCGGGTGCTCCGGTTTCCTCCCACAAGCCAAAAGACTTGCAGGTTGATAGGTAAATTGGCCATTATAAATTGTCACTAGTATAGGTAGGTGGTAGGGAAATATAGGGACAGGTGGGGATGTTTGGTAGGAATATGGGATTAGTGTAGGATTAGTATAAATGGGTGGTTGATGTTCGGCACAGACTCGGTGGGCCGAAGGGCCTGTTTCAGTGCTGTATCTCTAATCTAATCTAAATCAACTCCTGACTCCCCAAAGCCTATCCCATCTACAAGGTGCAAGTCAGCAGTGCGATGGAATACTCTCCACTTGCCTGGATGGGTGCAGCTCCAAAAACACTCAAGAAGCTTGACATCATCCAGGACCAAGCAGCCCACTTGATCAGCACCCTATCTGCCACCTTAAATATTCACTCTTTTCACCACCAACGCATAGTGGCTGCAGTGTGTAGCATCGACAAGATGCCCTGCAGCAACTTGCCAAGGCTCCTTCAACAGCATCTTCCAAGCCTGCGACCTCTACCACTTAGAAGGACAAGGGCAGCAGACACATGGGAACACCACCACCTGCAAAATCCTCTCCAAGCCACACACCATCCTGACTTGGAACTATATTGCTATTCCTTCACTGTTGCTGAGTCAAAAACCTGCAACTCCCTTCCCAACAGCACTGTTCGTGTACCGACACCACATGGAATGCCGGGGTTCAAGAAGCCGGCTCCCCTCCATATTCTCGAGCAATTAGGGGAGGGCAACAAATGCTGATCTTGCCAGCAATGCTCACGTACCATAAACAAATTGAAAAAAAAGTTTGCAGATAGTACAAAATATGACTGTGTGGTTGATAGTGAGGAAAAAAGCTGTAGACTGCAGGAGGATATCAATGGACTAGTCAGATGGGCTAAACAGTGACAAATGGAGTTCAGTCCAGAGAAGTGTGAAATAATGCATTTGGGAAGGCTAACAAGGCAAGGAAACATACAATGAATGGTAGAATCCTGACAAGTGTAGAGAAACTGAGGGACCTTGGAGTGCATGTTCGCAGATCCCTGAAGGTAAAGGGACAGATAGACAAGGTGGTTAAGAAATCTTAGCAGAGGTACAGAATATAAGAGTGATCTTACACTAGAACTATCTGAAACACTAGCTAGACCATAGCTACAGTACTGCATACAGTTCTGGTCACCACATTACAGGAAGGAAGTGATCGCAATAGAGAGGGTACAGAGGAGATTTACGAGGATGTTGCCAGGACCTGAGAATTTTAGGTATGAGGAAAGATTGCATAGGCTGGGGCTGTTTTCTTTGGAATGGAGAAGGCTGAGTTGAGATTTAATTGAGGCATATAAAATTATAAGGGGCCTAGACAGAAAGGATCCAAAGGGCCTATTTCTCTTAGCAGAGCAGTCAATATCCAGAGGGCATATGTTTAAAGTAATTGTTAGAAAGATTAGAGGGGAGTTGTGGAGAAATTTTCTCACCCAGAGGGTGGTGGGGGGTCTGAAACTCACTGCCAGAAAGGGTGGTAGAGGCAGAAATGCTCATCACATTTAAAAAGTACTTAGATATACACTTGAAGTGCCATAACCTATAAGGCTACGGACCAAGAGGTGTAAAGTGGGATTAGGCTGAATATCTTTTTCAGCCAGTTCAGACAGGATGGGCTGAATGGCCTGGTTCTGAGGCTTAGATTTCTATGATTTCCATGGGAAGACTAATGGAAAATAATGGAATACTCCAGGGTTATGGTGGATTTTTACAGTACTTGCTGTACATTTGAAAATGACAGAAAAAAAATTTGCTGGTCCATCACATCTCATCAATTGAGCCAACGAGGCATCTTGACCCTTAATGCTCCTTGCCCATGAGCAGCCATGCAACACTTGAAAGGACAAAAGGTGTTTTGCACACTGTATTCTTTAAACAATCACATTCTAGTGATTCACTTTCTGAAACATAATCTTCAGATTCATGTTAAGATTATCACATTGCTATGGCTTCAGTATTTGTGCTGTTTGACATCTAATCTGCTTATTATTTTACATGTGGACAGTACGTGGTTAGAAAGAAAAACTGCGAACATTATAAATGAAAATAGAAACAGAAAATACAGAAAATAAACAGTCTGTTTATTTATCACTGGCGAAGAGAAAAGGAAGGTTATCATTTTGGATGGGGATTCTTTTCTGATTAATTCTAACAATGTCCTCCACCCAAAATATTAATTTGTCTTTTCTGACATTGTCAGGACTGTTACATACTCACAGCATACTCTATTTTTATATGGACAGGGTGGGCTATTCTCCTTTAATATGTAACAACATAAAAACCAATATCACTGTAGATTAAATCATGCAATACAATACTCTGTCATTATAACCCACCATTATAAACTGAATCTACAGAACAAGCCCATGATAGCTGCTGTTAAAATATGAAAGGAAACAATGCTTTTCTTCACAGAAATAAATGAAGATGCCAAAGAAGCATTTCTCAACAAATGGTAACATTTCACTGATATCCTAAAGGATAATCCTTTTTATTTTGATATATCGGACATTCTTGAACTTAAGGCAGGATTTTACAATGGCCTTTGGGAAACCGACGTCCTGACGAAATGTGGGTACCGAGCCCAGACTTGCCGGCAGCGGGAATGACTCAGCAATTTTATAGGAAGCAGCTTCTGAACTGGCCACCTCCAGGCTTGCCACCAAGTTAAGGACAATGGGTGGGATGTAGATGTTGTCAACCCAATCAGAGGGCTCGCAGCACTGGAACCTTGGCAGCCCCTTCGGGAAAGGTGGGTGCTGCTGAGGTAGGTCGGGGATCGAGAGTGTGTCTGAACATGGAGGCCATTGGAGAGGGTCCAAGCAGGGAGGTCTTCCGGAAGGCTCATTGAGGCCGCGGGGGCAGCCTTCCCTGCCCATGGTCCCTCTTTGGGGTATGGAGCCTCCATCTCCAATGGCTTCCCAGACAGCCACACCGGGGCTGCCTCCAAGAAACTGGCGGCTTCCCCATGTGGTGGGGTCTAATCTGCCACCAGCATAATGCCAGCCAGCCTAAAAAAAATCAACCCTAATAGGGTCCTTAATTATTTAAATTGACTCCCTACCTCCGTTCAGTGGGCAGGAGGTCCGCATCCAGGCCCATCGCTGGGAAACCTACCCAATGGCAGGGCTGCAGTATGGCTTCCCGTTATTTTCCCAGCTCCACCCCACCCCCCACCCCCATCACCTCCTAGCCCACCACCTCGCGGCCATAAATATCCTGCCCTAAGTGTCAGCATCTTGAAATCTTTGAATTTTATTTCCAGTTGAACAGAATATTCTGCAATAGCCTACTTATCTATTCAGTAAACTGTCATGACAGAGCTGCATGACTGCCAATCCACAACTGAATAGTTCAAAAAACATAATTAGATTTTTTGAAATATGTAATTCTAATTTCTCAGGACATAGCAGCAATCTTTTCTGTGAGAGGAAGTTTCTACATCATAGTTATAATCAGTCAATGTTTGAGTCACTAAACCAGTTTATGAATCTTGCTACTACTCAATTCACAGGCAATCATCGCGTGAAGAATTGCAAGCATCAGTAATGTGTTCTTTTTTTGTGCATTCTCAAGATGCTACTCTAGGCAGCATGACTGTGGGGCAGGCGTGATGGACTTTTCCTGCCAGTCAGTTTCGTATGTTTGCATGATATAGGCATCACTGATAAGGCTGATATTTTGCACTTCAGAAGGTAATTTATTTTATTTATTTATTGAGAGATACAGCACTGAAACAGGCCCTTCGGCCCACCGAGTCTGTGCTGACCAAGAACCACCCATTTATACTAACCCTACAGTAATCCCCTATTCCCTACATACACTAGGGGAGATTTATAATGGCCAATTTACCTATCACCAGCAAGTCTTCGGCTGTGGGAGGAAACAGGAGCACCCGGCGAAAACCCACGCGGTCACAGGGAGAACTTGCAAACTCTGCACAGGCAGTACCAAGAATTGAACCCGGGTCCCTGGAGCTGTGAGGCTGTGGTGCTAACCACTGCGCCACTCAGCCTTCTTCTTGAGTCATTGCAGTCTGTGTGGTGAAGGTACTCTCACAATGCGATTAGGTAGGAAGTTCCAGGATTTTGATCCAGCAACAATGAATGACGATGTATGTGAAAGAGGATGATATGCAACTTGGAGGAGAATTTGGAGGTGCTGCAGTTGTTACACACTGCATCCATCTAGGCCATCAGAGAGTTTTCCATCACAGTCCTAATGTCTGCCTTGTAGGTGGCAGAGAGGCTTTGGGGAGTCAGGAGGTCACCCATTCCCTGCAGAAGACCCTGCCTCTAACCTGGTATAGTATCCACAATATTTATGTGAGTCATAATGGTGACTCCAGGATGTTGATGATATGAGATTGTGATGGTAATGCCACTGAATGTCAACAGCAGGTGGTTAGGCTCCCTCCTGTTGTGGATGGTCCTTGTCTGACACTTGTGGGGCTTGAATGTGACTTTTTTTAATCTGATTGTGGGATGTAGGCATCACTGGCAAGACCAGCATTTGTTTCCCATCCCTAATTGCCCTTGAAAGCTGTTGGTGAGCTGCCTTCTTGAGCTGCTGCAGTGTTGTTAGGGAGGGAGTTCCAGGATTTTGATCCAATGACAATGATGGAGCGATGACATAATTCCAAGTCAGGATCATGTGTGATGTGGTGGGGAACTTGCACGTGGTGGTGCTCCCACGTGCCTTCTGCCCTTGTTCTAGATGGTAGAGGCTGCGAATTTGGAAGGTGCTGCTGAAGAACTTGACTGTTGTCAAGATATTATTGCATGCAGGCATGGACTACTTCATTTACTGTGAAATTGTGAATGGATATGAACACTGTCCAATCATCAGCAAACATCCCCATTTCTGATCTTATGATGGTGGAAAGATCATTGATGAAACAGCTCAAGATGGTTGGGCCCAGGACATTGCCCTGACTAAAGTGATTGGCCTCCAACAAGCACACTCATCTTCCTTTGTACCAGGTATGACTCCAGCCATTGAAGAGTTTTCTCCTGAATCTCACTAATCTCCATTTTATTTGAGCTCCTTTATGCCACACTCGGTCGAATGCTGCCTTGATTTCAAGAGCAGTCATTCTCACCTCACTACTAGAATTAGCTCTTTGGTCCACATTTGTATGAAGGCAATAATGAGGTCTGGAGCCAATTGGTCTGCATGAAACCCAAACTGAGCGTTGGTGAGCCTCTCCTCATGTTGATTGCTTAATTTTCCACTACCATTTGTGACTGAATGTGGCAGGACTGCAGAACATCTACCTGCTCAATAGGTTGTGGGGTTGCTTAGCTTTGTCTACAGCATTCTGATTCTGCTGATCAGCAGAGTGTAGTCCTGTGTTGCCCCTTCATTAGGCTGGCATCTCACTGTCATATACATCTGGTACCACTGCTGAAATGCTCCTCTGCATTCATCATTGAACCAGGGTATTGAAGCAGCTAACTCCTGTTACTGGATCTTCTCACTACACCTTTATGAATTTGTGCACTGTCATTATGGAGAGTTCAGCATTTAATATTTTAGTCATCAGATTCAATTGTGATATAGAGGGCCCAATTTTTAACTGTGTAAGTGAATGGGTTTTGAGTGAGTTAAAATCTCACCCTATGTAATTTATCAACATCTGGGGTGACAGCAGATGAGTTAGCACATAAGGTGAAAACCTACATCGGTTCTGAGAAAGGATCGACAAAGAAAAAGGATGGGTCAGCCAAATCTGGAGCCCCCTAGATGACAAGGCGCATAGAGGGTAAGGTACGGCAAAAAAGGGAAGCTTATGTCAGACACCAAGAGCTTAATACTGCAGAAAGCCTAGAACAGAACAGAAAGTGTAGGGGTGAAATTAAAAGGGAAATTAGGAAAGCAAACTAAGGAAAGAGTAGGACCTATTAAGGACCAAAAAGGTAGCCTATGTGTGTAGGCAGGGGATGTAAGTACGGTTCTTAATGAATACTTTGCAGCTGTCTTCAAAAAGCAGGCGGCCGATGATGACGTCATGGTTAAGGAGGAAAAGTGTGAAATATTGGATGGGATAAACATTGTAAGAGAGGAAGTATTAAAGGGTTTGACATCTTTGAAAGTAGATAAATCACCAGGCCCAGATGAAATATATCCCAGGTTGTTGTTGAAAGAAGCAAAGGAGGAAACTGCAGAGGCTCTGACCATCATATTCAATCCACTCTAGCGACAGGAAGGGTGCCAGACGATTGGACGACTGCCAACGATGTACTGTTGTTTAAAAAGAGAGGAAGGCGTAATCAGAGTAATACAGCCCGGTTAACTTCAGTTTTGGGTAAATTATTGGAATCAATTTAAGGGACAGTAAAAACATTCATTTAGGAAGGCATAGATTAATCAATGAAAGTCAGCATGGATTTGTTAAGGGAAGGCCATATTTGACTAACTTGATTGAATTTTTTGTGTTGGCAAGAAGGGTTGAAGTGGGCAGTGCAGTGGTTGTGGTCTATATGGATTTTAGCAAGGCTTTTGACCAGATCCCACATGGCAGGCTGGCCAAAAAAGTGAAAGCCTTTGGGATCCAAGGGAGAGTGGCAAATTGGATTCACAATTGGCTCATTGGCAGAAAGCAAAGCGTAATGGTTGACGGGTGTTTTTGCGATGGGAAGGTTATTACCAGTGGGGTTCCGGAGGGCTCAGTACTCGCTCCCTTGCTTTTTGAAGTTTATATTAATGATTTAGACTCAAATGTAGGGGGCATGATAAAGACATTTGCAGGTGATACAAAAATTGGTCATATGGTTGACAGTAAGCAGGAAAGTTTTAGACTGCAGGAAGATATAGATGGTCTCGTTGGTTGAGCAGTAAAGTGGAAAATGGAATTCAATCTGGAACAGTGTGCGGTAATGCATTTTGGGAGGTGCAACAAGGCAAATAAACAATATATTGGGGATACTGAGTGGTGTGGAGGAACAGAGGGACCTTGGAGTGTATGTTCACAAGGACATGTCGATAAGGCGGTTAAGAAGGCATATGGTATGCTTTCCTTTATTAGCCGCAACACAGAATATAAGAGCAGGGAGATTATGCGAGAATTGCTTACAACACTAGACACCACCTTACAGGAAAGATGTGATTGCACTGGAGAAAGTGCAGAGGAGATTTACAAGAATGTTCCCAGGACTGGAAAATTGTAGCTTTGAGGAAAGATTGGATAGGCTGGGGTTGTTTTCCTTGGAACAGAGAATGTTGAGATTAAAGTGAGATGTATAAAATTATGAGGGGCCTAGATAGAGTAAATAAGAATGACTTATTTACCTTAGCAGATGGGTCAAAAACCAGGGGACATAGATTTAAAGTAATTGCTCGAGGGGCGATCAGGAAACTTTCACGCAGAAGGTGGTAGGGACCTGGAACTCACTGCCTGAAAGGGTGGTGGAGGCAGAAACTCCCACCACATTTAAAAAATTCTTGGTTGTCTACTTGAAGAGCCGTGACCTGCAGGACTATGGACCACATGCAGGAAGGTGAAGTTAAGCTGCGTAGCTCTCAAACGACTGATACAGACAGGATAGGCTGAATGGCCTCCTTCTGTGTCGTAAATTTTCTACGATTTATATGACTTCTAAAGGAAACTGGATGGGCAATTCAGGGAATTAAACTTGCAGGGTGACTGGGATACAGCGGGGGAACGGGACTAACTGGATTGCTCTACAGAGAGCCAGCATGGAATCAATATGCTGAATGGTCTCTTTCTGTGCCGTTATGACTCTATAACTCATGAATCACTAACTCATAGATTCTCTCCATAAATGCTGATCCAATAGTCTTTTGTTGTTGTTTCAAATTTCCAGCACCAGAATTCTTTTTTTTTTGCTTTCTGATTACACAGAATTTTCCAAACTACTGGCCAACAGCTCTCACCCAGTGCTGCAAAAAAATTAAAGCCAACTTTCCTGCCCCCATCCCAGCCAGAGCAATATATACCTAAAGTGTATTACTCCTAACCCGACCCAGGGTCGGCTGATGTTCCTGTTTCAGGCAAATTAAATGTCCAAAGACAGGTCATCCCTCTGGCAGGGCTGAGGTAGCAGAACGAAACTCAGAGACAGCTATGCAGAAGTCAGCTGCCATGCTTCCTATACTGCAACAGTGACTACGCTTCAAAAGTACTTAATTGGCTGTAAAGCGCTTTGAGACGTCTGGTGGTCGTGAAAGGTGCTATATAAATGCAAGTCTCTATTTTCAGATATGAACATAGTATGAGTACATCAGCAGCCAGAAGGTCCTGATTTGGTAGCAAGAGCCTGGGCAGATGGTGGGGAAGGTGTAGGCTTCAAGCCCTAAATATTAAATTGAGTGCCTGCACACAAGAACAGTCTACCCCAGTCAGTCCCTGTAGGCAGTAGAGATTCAGGAGCAGAACATAAATTATTTTTCTTTGGGTGTGCATACACTGATACATCTGGGCAATGAGGTGGGAGACTGAAAACACCACTTTCAGTCTCAAAATCCTTCTGTGTGACCTCAATCTTATGCAGGCATAGGTCAGGGTCCATGCCCCCAAAAGTCCTTCGGGATGTCTGGCAGAGTTAAAGGGACAGAAGTCCTTTCTTTCTGTTCTTCACGCCTGTGAACTCACAGGGCACAAGGGTCAGGAAAATCAGCTCCATTAACTGCTCAGTCATTTCAATATTGCTTGAAAGGTCTTGCTATTTGTAAAGTGGCTACCCATATAATGGGAATCATTGCACCCAATCTAAATCATTGTATGTGAAGCACTTTGAGGTATTTCTGAGATGGAATAAAACATTGTGTAAATGCACATTTTTATTCAGTTTTTGTGATAGTAATTCTCACTGACATTGGACTGTAAACATTATACAGTGTTATATGTTTGTTTCTGTATGCTGCCACCGTATTGAGTCTAGCCAGAGAGGTTCTTAGACTGTAGTATTTAAACATTAATCTTTATTTTCTAACAACTATATACTCCAAATGAGCCTGTGTGGCTGCTTCAAAAGCCATGCTTTATCTGTTCTCATGTCTCTCCCACATGAGCTCTTACATCATCATGGTGGACGGTATTCTTTACACTGTCTGAAGATTAACCCTTTCAGACCCTTATAATACATACAGGGTCCTGTTGTAACTGAATTAGACACCTAAACTGAAATTATGAGATGCATGCAGTTTACATCCGAGTGATTAGAAATGGGGTTTTCATGGACACAAATTAAAATGTGCAATTTATATCCAACTGTATGAGGACAGCTCATCATTCTAATTATAGATCCAGGTTCAGATTTACAGAGCAGCAAGAAGCTGGTGGAAGCAAAAAAAAAGGGCGAAAGCAAAAGTTCAAGAAATGAGGATAATTAAAGGACGTATCACAATAAGGTGACGAAATTCTTTAAAAAGGCATCCCAATCCATTAGCAGCCTGTGCCAGTGATAACTAAGAAATTAAATTGAAAAACTGCAGTGAAAGTAAATCCAAGGTGCAAGCGAAGAGGTGAAGCATCTCAGCAATTGATCCATAGTTTAATGGCTGGTGAAGTAAGAGTGGTTTATGCATGAGGCAGCCACAAGGGGAAATACCTTCTGTCCCAATGGTGCTCTGTATAAACTGGAGGAAGAAATAATGCAGCCTCACAGAAAATGGCATCAAGGCAGAGACAAAGTACTCGTCTACAGAATTTTTTGTTCTGCCCTTGGAGGCAGGCATGGAGGCAGAGGGGCAAACAAAAATTGACATCATCCAGGAGGCCATTTTGTCCAGGGCAGAAAAGGCTAAGGATGGCCTTCCCGCTCCAGGCCAACTAATGGTCACTCAAGGGTCTCGTCCTATCTTCACCTTAATTTTGTGGAAGGCAGAGGGGACCGCTACAGCGGGGAGATGTCATCAGGTAAAGCGTGCGGCCTCCTAGCAGGGTCGGGAGGGAGTCCCTACTTTGGGGGCAATTCATGGCACGCAGCAGGCAACCCCCCTCCCACCATCCCCCCCCACTATCGGCGATGGCAACCTGCCCAGGAAGAATACCCTGCCCTCATGAACATCCTCCCCCCAACACCGTGAATGGCCCTGGCAACCCCAACCCCACTTACTTCTCCCAGGGTCTTCTATAGTCTTCATATTGCAGGACCTCCTGCAGTACCGGCAGAGGCCACCGCTCCCAGTGGCACTACTGATTCTGCTGAGCTGCCGGCCTTCTGATTGGCTGGCTGCTCTGGAGGTGGGCACTCGTCTCTTAAAGAGACAGCATCCCTGGCAGCCGGCAGTTAATTGCCTGCCTGCCGTGAAATTGCAATGGGGATCCAATGGAGGGCCGAGGCGGGATCTCCCCCCTACTTCCGGCCCACTGCTGGGACCCCTTTCCACAGAATAAAATCCAGCCCAATAAATCTAAATCTATAAATGTTCTGCAATCTTCTTCAAAATGCCTAGCAACTTTGGCACTGGTTTTTGTGGGCAGGAGCAGCAAATAATGCAAATGAAATAGAAATGTCATAAAATGAGCCATTTGACATCACTTATGCCCGCCAGTCATGCAAGCTTGACTGGAAAATCTTAGCTCAAGCCACTACGTTTATGTTTATGAACTAACATTTCTGGCAGGAAGGGCAAAGTTCCAGATTGAAAAGCACGGGCATTGCAATTTGCTTTAATGTCAGAAAGTCACTGAGATGAGCCAGGTAACAGTTTGTTCTGTGTTTCCTTGCATCATTGAACTACCTAATCCTCTGAATCAGCTCTGATTGTGTTCACTTCATCTCCACATACAATTCTCTCAGCAAAAGACTGTTCCTTTCAAATTCTGCAATCAGTGAGTGCAGCAATACTTCATTAAAATCTTTAACCTAAATCTGTGCTAATAATTTTCTTAAGCATACATTTGACGTCCACCATAAAATATACACAGGGCAACTGCATATATCACAATCACCAATTTGACATATTAAAGTTTATTATATGCGTGTTGCTAGATGTGGGATTTGAAAGAGCTGTTCAAATTATGAGTGGTTTTTGGTAGAATAAATAAGGAAAAAACTGTTTCCACTGGCAGGAGGGTCAGTAACCAGAGGAGAGAAATTTAAGATAATGTGTAAAAAAAGGGAAAATAGAAATTATTTTTTTACAGTGAGTTGTGATGAACTGTCTGAAAGGGTGGTGGAAGCAGATTGAATAGTATTGGCATGAGTAGGAAATTGATTAGGAGGTAGGAGGCAAGGAGTATGGACTGAAATTGGCCAAATGTGACTAGTGGTGTCCCCGCGCACCCCACCCCCCCCAACTCCCCCCTCCAAGGGATTTGTACTGTGGCCTCAGCTTTCACTATCTTTATAATGACTTAGATTAGAAATAGAGAGACATATATCCCAGTTTGCTGACAACACCAAGTTAGACACCATAAAGAGTGTGTAGATAGGAGCAGAAAGTTATACAGATACATTGACAGATTAATCAAAGGTGCCACATAAAATGTTACAACATAAGAGCTCATGGAGTTGGGGGTAATATAGTAGCATAGATAAAGGACCGGCCAATAGGAAACAGAGATTTGGGATAAATGGAGTGTTTGGGATAGAAATGCAAAACTGTACTAATGTGCCTCCTGGCTTGCTGTAGTCATGTGACCTCTACCATGAGGCACTCACGGCAGGCAGCCATCACAAGGCGAGTTCAATAAAGACACAGTACAAGCAAGACTGTTGTCCTTTGAGCTCGTAACATGGTGTGAGAATGGAGCTGAGATTGAGTAAAGAGCTGAAAGAGGAACACAGGAATGTTCAGAGCCGCTAAAAGCCACAGGAAGCCACAGAAAAGGAACAAAGAAACACAGAAAGGACTGGGTAAGACAGTGGCTGCAAATTTTACTCTACCTGCACCGAAATGAAAGGTGATAATGAAGCAAAACTGGCAGTTTTTTCACTTGCAATGGCAAAATTACAACATTTAATTAACAAACCAGAGCAGCTACAAGTAGCTACACTATTATCACTGTTTGGGAGAGACTGTTACAAAATGTATACCACCCTAAATCTCTCCGTAGAACAAAAAAAACGGACAGCAGAAATTTTAAAAGCCTTGAAGCATGCTTTGAACCCCAAGTGAGCGTAACTTATGAACGGTATGTGTTCAATATTAGGGCCCAAGATGAAAAAGAGTCCATTGATCAATATGTGACTGCATTAACACAGCTCACAGAATCCTGTGACTTTCCACAAGTAAAAGATAATCTAATTAAAGATAGGATTATATTAGGCATAAGAAATCCTGCAGTGAGAGCACAGTTCCTGAGAGAGGAGAAACCTACTCTTAGGAAAGCGATTGACATGTGCAGAGTGCTGAGGTTGTAAATCAGCAACTAGAGCATATTCATGGCAGAACAGACCAGGCCTTGCATTATGCTGATAGACATTCCAGGCTGAAAGGGCAGAAAGATCATGGACAAAAGGCAGGATGCAAATACTGCAGAGAAAATCACGCACAGGAAGAGAAGGCATGTCCAGCATGGGGGAAAGCAGTGTTCTTGCTGCAAGAAGCCAAATCTTTCTGCGCACAAGTGTTTGGCTAGAAGGAAGAACAAGAAGCAGATACAGATGGCCACTGGAGAGACATCAGCTGAAGATTCTAATGAATCACTATATACCATACAACAGATTGGTTCAGTCAAGCCAAGAGGTGATAAATGGTTTGTGACTGTTGGAATGATGACTGCAGAAGGAGAACATCAAGTCAGTATAAAGTGTCAGATAGACACTGGTGCATCATGCAATATCATGACCTTCACAGACCTGTGCAAAGTGGTCAATATGGCGATCCAAAATGAAGCCCTCGAAAGTAAGGTTGAGACTATATGATGGCACCATACTAGTGCCGAGAGGACAAATTACCTAGAGAGCCCAATGCAATGACAAGAACAAAGATCTGGAGTTGCAAATCAGAGACAGCAAGCAAAAGCCACTCATCTCAGCCGGAACAAGTCTAAAGCTTGGACTAGTCACCCTCAACATACAAAAAAAGATTTGCAATGTATTACAGCACACTAAAGCATCTACTATGGAACAGATCCTAGAAGACTACAATGATGTGTTTACAGGTTTAGGATGTCTTCCTGGAGAATATCATCTCGAAGTAGATGAGAGGGTAAGATCAATTCAGCATCTGCTGAGGAAAGTTCCAGCTGCCCTCAAGGCCAGCCTGAAAGACAAGACAGAAGAGCTGGAAAAAAAGGGAGTAATCAAGAAAGTGACAACCCCTACAGAATGGATTAGCAGCATGGTAGCAGTGAAACAACCTGGAAAGCTGAAAGTATGTATCAACCCAAAGGATCTAAATAAAGCTCTGAAGCGATTACACTACTCCATGACAACCATCGAAGGAATTTTGCCACAACTTGCCAAGGCAAAGATCTTCATTACCCTAGATGCGAAGGATGGCTACTGGCAAGTGAAGCTGGATGAAAGCAACAGCTTTCTAACTACATTCTGGATGCCGTTCAGGACCATCATATGGTTGCACATCCGTTTGGCATTTCCATGGCTCCACAGGAGTATCAACGTAGACAGCATGAGATAGTTAGTGATCTTCCCGGAGTGGAAGCTAGAGTGGATGATCTGCTAGTTTATGGATGTGGAGACCCAATGGATGAAGCCATTACTGACCATGATCAAAATCTAGTGCAACTGCTGGACAGAGCTCGCCAGATGAACCTGAAGTTGAACAAGAAAAAACTGCAATTAAAGATGCCCAAGGTCAAGTACATAGGTCATGTACTGACAGCAAAAGGTCTTCACCCAGATCCTGAAAAGGTGAGAGCAGTAGCAGTGATGCGGCGACCAACAGATGTAAAAGCGGTGCAATGACCTGTTGGATTTGTCAATGATTTAGCAAATCTCTTGCCCAATTTGTCAGCGGAGTGTGAACCATTACGCCAACTCACTGCTAAGGATGTGTAGTGGTATTGGGGCACAGAACAAGAAGCAGCCTTCACTAAGATCAAGCAACACCAGTGCTGAACTACTATAATATAAAAGATGAAGTTACCCTGCAGTTTGACGCTGGCGAGACAGGACTTGTAGTAACCCTAATGCAGCAAGAACAACAGGTAGCATTGCATCCAGGGCATTAACACAAATGGAACAACGCTATGCTCAGTTCGAGAAAGAGTGCCTTTTTTGTTATTTGTTTATAGGGATGTGGGCACCACTGGCCAGACCAGTATTTACTGCCCATCCCTAATTTCCCATGAGCAGGTGATGGTGAGCTGCCTTCTTGAACCACTGCAGTCCATCTGGGGTAGGTAAACCCACAGTGCTGTTAGGAAGTGAGTTCCAGGATTTTAACCCAGTGACAGTGATGGAATAGCGATATAGCTTCAAGTCAGGATGGTGTATGCCTTGGAGAGGAACTTGCAGGTGGTGGTTTCCCATGCATCTGCTGCCCTTGTCCTTCTAAGTGGCAAATATCGCAGGTTTGGAAGGTGCTGTCAAAGGAGCCTTGGTGCGTTGCGCAGTGCATCTTGTAGATGGTACACACTGCTGCCACTGTGCGTTGGTGGCGAAGAGAGCGAACTTTTATGGATGGGGTGTCAATCAAGCAGGCTGCTTTGTCCTGGATGGTGTCGAGCTTCCTGAGTGTTGTTGGAGCTGCACCCATCCAGGCAAGTGGAGAATATTCCATCACACTCCTGACTTGTGCCTTGTAGATGGTGGACAGGCTTTGGGGAGTCAGGAGGTGAGTTACTCACTGCAGAATTCCTAGCCTCTGACCTGCTCTTGTACCCACGGTATTTATATGACTACGCCAGTTCCATTTCTGGTCAATGGTAACTCCCAGAATGTTGATAATGGGGGATTCAGCAATTGTAATGCCATTGAATGTCAAGTGGCAATAGTTAGATTCTATGTTGTTGGAGATGGTCATTGCCTGGCACTTGTTACTGGCCATTGTCTTTGCTTGTGAACATTTTCATCAATATCTACTTGGAAGAGACAAAGTGACAGTTGAGTCTGACCAAAAGCCACTTCAAAGCATTTTCCTCAAGCCGCTGCTATCTGCTCCAAAGTGTCTGCAAAGAACACTACTCCAGTTTCAGAGATATCATCTGGACGTGACATACAAACAAGGCAAACAGATGTACATTGCTGACATGCTGTTGAGAGCAGCACTCCCTATGAAGGAAGTAGAGGATGCTACGACAGAGTATGAAATCTTCCAGATCCAACTTGAAGCTACAGATTGATGTGCTCTGGAAGTCATCAACCCAGTAGAGATATTGAATCTGACCGACATGTGCCTTGCTCAAATCAAGCGAGTTTCCCAACAAAATGCAAGTTTCCAAGTGTTGCAAGAAGTCGTGATGAAAGAATGACCTGAAAGGATCAAGGACACTCCTGTGGTCACAAAAGCATATTGGGCATACAGAGATGAATTGACAGCCTAAGATGGCATCTTATACAAAGGAAATAGAGTCTTTATCCCTAAGGAGCTCAGAGGAGAGATACTAAAGCGCATCCATGCAAACCACCAAGGAATTGAGTTGAGCCTGAGGAAGGCAAGAGAATTGCTCTATTGGCCAAACAGGAGCAATGAAATCAAGGACCACATCAGCTTGTGCAGTGCGTGTAACAAGTACCAAGCTAAGCAAGCTAAAGAGCAGCTGATGACACATGACATCCCAGACAGAACTTGGATGAAGCTGGGAATAGACCTCTTCACTCTCACAGGAACTGATTATCATGTCACCATAGACTACTATTCTGACTACTGGGAGGTAGACCAGCTAAACTCAACGACTACCGGTGAGATTGTAGAATACCTGAAAGCACACCGGTCGTTACGGCATTCCAGACATTGTGATGAGTGACTATGGTTCATGAGTAAAGAATTCAGCTGCTTCATAAAGGATTGGGAAATTCAACACCTACATCATTTCCACACTCTCCCCAGTCCAATGGAAAGGCTGAAGCGGCAGTGAAAATCGCCAAAGGAATCACAAAGAAGTTGAGCAAATCCGGTGCAGATGTATACAAGGCTATTCTCAAGTGGAGAATCACACCTACTGAAGGCATGGAAAGTAGTCCAGTACAAAGTCTAATGTCACGGCGCACCCAACGGCAGAAAGCCAAATTTCATTTTGACAGAACTGCCAAACCATTGCCAGAATTGAGCAGTGGAGAGCCAGTCAGGGTGCAAACCTTCAACGTTCACAACAAGAGTCAGCCCAAGTAGCAACTTTGGGACCTGCGAAGAGAAGTTGTCACCTCGACTGTATGCAGTGGAAGTGATCGATCAGATATACCATCACAACCGCAGGCACATATGCACAACTGGAGAATCTGTTGTGTCACTGCAGGCGGCCGATCAAGAATATGTGAACTCACCATCTGCACAGACCACAGATCAACCATCAGTCCCAGAGGTTCACAGCACCCCAAAGGAAATGAAACAACAACAGCTACCATGGCAACAAGTTGCACGGGAATGACACTCCCCGCAGAAGGAAAATCATCCAGATGAACAGCTAGCGACAACTCTCACATGCACCATTAAGAGACTGGCACAATTTAAAGACTAGAGGCTGGATTTTAAGAGGCAGCTGCCGAGATTGGCCAAAGAGCCACCACAATCTTACATACAGTGGCTCATTTAAATAGCCAGGCTGGCCCACCCCTACCCCCCCAATCTCATGGAGGAAGCAGGCTGACTGTTGCCGGCAATGGCGTCAGCTGCCTGTGCGCAGGCGTGGCGCCATTTTTAAAGGGCAGCCTGTTGGTATATTTAAACTTTTAAAGAGGATCCCCAAAACGAAATAAATACATTTCTTATGTCCCTTTCCCACCCCTCCCCAATAACAATTTCAATAAGTATTTGCCCTTTCCCCCAAAAAACACTTACCTTTTACATCAGACCTTTACCCTCCACAATCTACATAAAGTCTAAGTTTCAACCCTTCCCACCATCCCCTACACCTATTTCGTGTATTTGACCCCATTCCCCCCTCCCCCACACTGATAGACTTACCTCCTCCCCCTCCCCACCAGTGTGGCGCCTCGATTCCCCGGATGGGGATCTGAAGGTGCGGGAGTGCCGGCCAGAGCGCCAAAGATTGCGGCGGACCCTCAAGATCTCAGGTAAATGTATTTAAATTTATTCATTATATTGCATATTTAAATTGTGGTCCCATCGTCGAGCAGCCGGGGGATGGTGGGGGCTACCAAGGAGTCTCACCACCACCGAGAGGATCGGGCCAGGCCCCGCTGGCGTCGGGGTCCATCTTCAGCCCCACCCCCACCCCCCCCCACCCCACCCCCCCACCACGCCATGGATCACAACATCAAGGGCTTGTTAAAATCCATCCCTATGTGTTCAATGCATGTGCAGAACTGACGAGAATAACAAACTGCTAAAGCATGAGAACAGTTGTGTGCATAGTGGGTAACTTGGGGAACTCACAGTGTAGATGATAATGCATGCAATTTTTTGGGGTTTTTTTGTATAAAAAGGGGGATGGTTGGGATAGAAATGCAATACTGTACTTCTGTGCCTCCTGGCTTGCTGTAGTCATGTGACATCTGCCATGACGCACTCACTGCAGGCTGCCATCACAAGGGGAGTTCAATAAACACACAGCACAAGCAAGACTGTTGTCCTAATATAAAATAAAAACAAGAAATGCTGGAAATACTCAGCAGGTCTGGCAGCATCTGTGGAAAGAGAAGCAGAGTTAACGTTTCGGGTCAGTGACCCTTCTTCGGAACTGAGACTGGTGTCCTGTCAGCTCGTAACATGGGACATTATCAGGTTGGCAAACTGTAACTAGTGGAGTGCCACAGGGATCAGTGCTGGGGCCTCAGCTATTTATGATATGTATTAATGTCTTGAATGAAGGGACTGACCGTATTGTTGCCAAATTTGCAGACGATACAAAGTTTGGTAGGAAAGCAAGTTGTGAGGAGGATGCAAAGTGTCTGCAAAGAGATACGGATGGTTTAAGTGAGTGGCAGAAATTTGGCAGATGGAGTACAATGTGGGAAAATGTGAGGTCGTCCACTTTGGCAGGAAGAATAGAAAGGCAGAATATTATTTATATGGAGAGAGACTAGAGAAGGCTGTGGTACAGAGGGATCTGGATGTCCTTGTACATGAATCACAACACGTTAGCATGCAAGTACAGCAAGTAATTAAGAAGGCAAATGGAATGTTAGCCTTTAGAGTCTGACAGGACAGAAACAGGCCCTTCAGCCCATCGTGTCTGTGCTGGCCATCAAGCACCTACCTATTCTAATCCTATTTTCCAACACTTGGCCCGTAGCCTTGTATGCCATGGCATTTCAAGTGCTCATCTAAATACTTCTTAAATGTTGTGAGGGTTCCTGCCTCTACCACCCCTTCAGGCAGTGGATTCCAGATTCCAACCACCCTCTGGGTGAAAAAACTTTTCCTCAACTCCCCTCGAAACCTCCTGCCCCTTACCTTAAATCTATGTCCCCTGGTTATTGACCCCTCCGCTAAGGGAAAAAGTTTCTTCCTATCTATCCTGTCAATTCCCCTCAAATTTGTATACTTACTTACCTCCTTACTTCAGGAGGGATGTACTTGCATTGGAAGAAGTTCAGAGAAGGTTCACTAGGCTGATTCCTAGGATGAGGGGTTTGTCTTATGAGGAAAGGTTGAGCAAGTTGGGCCTGTATTCATTGGAATTTCGAAGAATGAGAGGTGATCCTAGTGAAACATATAAGATTCTGAGTGGACTTGACAGGGTAGATACTGAGAAGATGTTTCCCCTCGTAGGGGAATCTAGAAGGGGCACTGTTTCAAAATATGTGTCTCCCTTTTAAGATGGAGATGAGGAGGAATTTCTTCTCTCAGAGCCTTATTAATCTTTAGAATTCTCTTTCCCAGAGAGCAGTGGAGGCTGGGTCATTGAATATATTCAAGGCTGAGTTAAAAAGATTTCTGATTTACAAGGGAGTCCAGGGTTATGTGGGGTGCAGGCAGGAAAGTGGAGTTAAGGCCACAATCAGATCAGCCATGACCTTATTGAATGGCAAAGCAGGCTTGAAGGGCCAAATGGCCTACTCTGGCTCCCATTTCTTATTTTCGTAAATGACTGAGCAAAACTGTGGCAGATGGAATTTGATGTCAGAAGAGCAATTAGGACCTAAGAAGTTAGATCAGAATATTTTTCAAATGGTGAGAAATTAGAACAGTAGATTTAGGGGTCCATTTAAGGGGTGGAAGTTATGCTGCAGTTATATAAAGCTCTGGTTCGTCCACATTTAGAGAACTATCCTGGGCATTGCATCTCAGGAAGAAAATATTGGCCTTGGAGATTCACCAGACTGACACCTGGGCTAAAAGGGTTAAGTTAAAGGGCAAATTGGAGACAAGGTTTACATTCCCTTGTAAATAAAAGATTAAGTGGTGATCTAATTGAGATGTTTAAAGTGATTAAAGGAGTTGATAATGTAGATAGAGAGAAACTTTCCTACAGCGATTGAGTCCAGAACTTTAAACTAGAGCTCTGCCTTTCAGGGGTGATGTTTGGAAGCACTTCTTCACACTAATGGTAGAGAAAGCCTGGAAATGGCATAATCCTATTTCTATGCTCATGTTTTCCTCATAGTAACTTTGAAGTGGAAGTTGGATTAATACTTTAAAAGAAAATATTTGCAAGGCTATGACAGAGTCGGGGAGTGGAACTAACTGGATAGCTCTTTCAAAGACCCATCACGGGCATGATGGGTGGCCTTCTTCTGTGGTGCATGATTCTATGATTCAATAACATGATGGGAAAATAAAATGAGACAAGATCTGCTCTACTTTTAATGTCCAATGTCCAATATTATATTTTTCATTTCATAAAACTGTTAAATATACATCAAAATGCCAAAACCACATATGTTTCTCACTGGTGGCACCCTGTCCCGATATTTACTTGAGGCCGGAAAGAGTGCATGGGGAAGGATTTTTAGACAGGAAATAGGTCATCCATTATATGTATTTAACAGGGTTTCCCACACAGCAGCCTTCCAGATTGTTAGGTTGGCTGCCTGTTGACCAAGAAAGCAGCAGGGAACACGTCAAATAAGTCTGATATCACACGGCATTGTGGGGGGGGCGGATAATTATTCATTACTAGGGAGTTCAAACAGCACAGAGGGGTTGAGATCAGCCTATTGCGGGGGTCCTATTGCATGCAGGTAAGCTTGTTGGGACTGAAAGAAACACTTCTACTTCTCCTGGCCCACAAGCAGTGCAATAAAGGCACTTAACCTCATTGATCCACCCATTCTTTTACCTGCCTCCATGAGGTAAAAATAAAAATGTTATTAAAATGGAGGCACACAGTCTCCTTAAAAGATTTCAGTGACTGACCCACCTCCTAAAAGTAGGTTCGTTGCCCACCCCTAAAGACTGACAGATTGAGGTCGTGTCTGAGATTCTAGGTGCCAGGTGTGGCTTAGGTATCTGCTGTGACCCAGTTGGTTGTACTCTCACCTCTGAGTCACAAAGTTGTGGATTTAAGACCCACTCCAGCGCAGTTCTGAAGGGAGTGCTGACCTGTCAGAGGTGCCATCTTTCAGATGAGATGTTTAACCAAGGCCCTGTCTGCCCTCTCAAGTGGATCTTATGATCCCATGATGGTGTTATCCCTGATGTCCTGGCCAATAATTGTCCCTCAATCAAAATCACTAAAACAGATTATCTGTCATTGTCACATTGCTGTTTGTGTGAGCTTGTGTGATTGGCTGCTTTGTTTCTCACATTGTGACAGTGACTACACTTCAAAAGTACTTCATTGGCTCTAAAGTGGGTTGGGACATCCAGTGGTCATGAAAGGCATTATATAAATGCAAGTCTTTCCTTTAAAAATGTTTTACCTTCTCACTCGCCCACAACCCACCTATCCTTGGGGGTTAAAATTCCTTCCTTTTTCTCCAGTGCCACAAGGAGAAGCAACTTGTTGAGGTGATATTTGCTGGCATTGCATTTACTGTAAAGCATTGGCACCAAAGTCAAGGGCTGCTTCTGCTGGCAGCTTTGGATGCATCAAAGCAGCATGAAGTGAAAATTCTAAAGCAGAGGTGGGCCGACTTTTCAAAGCTTAACAGCTGGTAAAAAAAAACTGGACTCAACTAACTGTTTAGGTTCTTGTATATTATAGCTGAGTTCTGGGAAAGTGACATTAAACATAGCTCTCAACTGCGATCAGTTCAACAGAGGGAGGACACTGATGTTCCGGAATGCTGCCAACAACACAAGAACCATGAATCTGAACTTCAGTTCAGCACCAACAATTAAAGCACTCTGGCCCTTGGTCTCCGTGCAGGAGAGGCTTCAGTTCACCATCAATTAAAGCACTTGCAGTGCAGCCAGTGGGATTTCATTCCATTTTTCTTCATCTTTGTTCACTTCTGATTAGAGATACAGCACTGAAACAGGCCCTTCGGCCCACCGAGTCTGTGCCGAACATCAACCACCCATTTATACTAATCCTACATTAATCCCATATTCCTACCAAACATCCCCACCTGTCCCTATATTTCCCTACCACCTACCTATACTAGTGACAATTTATAATGGCCAATTTACCTATCAACCTGCAAGTCTTTTGGCTTGTGGGAGGAAACCGGAGCACCCGGAGACAACCCACGCAGACACAGGGAGAACTCGAACCCGGGTCCCTGGAGCTGTGAGGCTGCGGTGCTAACCACTGCGCCACTGTGCCGCCCTGCTTTAAAGGAGAATTTATTTTTGCACCATACTAAGACAGCAGGACGGCAGGTAATAGCTCTTTTAAAAATGTATTTTAAAATAGATATTTTATAGAAAATTTCACTTCAGCCTCAGCTCTTCAAAAGGAACTCAATAAAACAACATGTGCTATCTCAGAAAGTTTCAGAATTTGGGACATTGTGCCTCAAATTCACAATTTATTGCCAGCAACAAATAGTATTTTTTGAAGTTAAAATCATTGTGACCTTGACATACAGCAAGATCACCAGGTTTTGCTCACCATTTTGCTTGCCTCTGTTATCTTAATGCCATTCCTCTGTTGGTGCTACTCCCAGTAACCACACTACCCACTGCTCTTCACAAAATCACGAGCAGGTTTTTAAAGTCCTGTTCTCACTCTAGTCCTGCTTGTAAAATAGTGAAATCAACTCCCACTAATGCAAATACAGAGCAAACATGAGTTGAACCTTCCACGCCAGCACAATCTGGATTCACAGCCATTTCTCAACTGCAAATTAACACCAATCACAATTTATTCTAAATCTTACTTTAAAACATTTTTGCAGCTGTGACAGTGGGGAAATATGGTGAAACCTCTTCATAACAAAATTGATTATCATGACAAACTGGAAATGTGGCTTTGACAGAACAAAAAATCAGATAGCCAACAACAACAGCTTGCATTCATATAGCATCTTTAACATAATAAAATGTCCCAAGGTGCTTCACAGGAGTGTTAGCAAACAAAATATGACACCAAGCCACATAAGGAGATATTATAGCAGATGACCTAAAGCTTGGTCAAAGTAGTAAGTTTTAAGAAGCGTCTTAAGGAGGAACGAGAGACAGAGAGGTGTAGGGAGCGAATTCCACAGTTTAGGCCTTGGCAGCTGAAGACATGGCCACTAGTGGTAGAGTGATTAAAGTCAGGAAGCCAAACTATTGTCAATCACATTCAAAGGTCAAACAGCAACAGCCTGACAGTAGAAGAGCCACACATGCTCACAAGCCACATTTTGGCCACTGTTGTACGAAAGTATTTGCTTGTGAAGCCCTGCAACATGTTCACAGTGCTGATTCTTTCAGATGTAAAGCTTGTAATTTCGCACATTCTCTCAATAGAACAGAGCAAACATGAGTTGAACCTTTCACACCAGCACATTCTGGATTCACAGCCATTTCTCAAATGCAAATTAATACTAATCACAATTTATTTAAAGTCCTACTTAAAAACATTTTTGCAGATGTGATAGTTGGGGAAATATGGTGAAACCTCTTCATAACAAAAGTGATTGTCATGACAAACTGAAAAAATACAAGGGAGAAAAGTAGCTAGTGAAGTAACAGGTGAAGTATGAGGACAGACACTAGAAACAGACAGAGATGAGATCTGCAATTACAGACCAATTACACCTAAAACCTCATTTATGCCAAGACCCACTGTTGTTATCAAGTCTCATCACTTTAATTTGTCTGTGTGCATTATTGAAGCTGTCCTAGAGTCATAGAGTTGTACAGCATAGAAACAGGCCCTTCGGCCCACCGTGTCCATGCTGACGGTAATGCTTATCGATACGAATCCCACCTGCCTGCATTAATTCCATATCCCTTTATGCCTTGCTCATTCAAGTACCTGTCCAGATGCCACTTAAATGTTGCTGCTGTTCCTGCCTCCACCACCTCCTCAGGCAGTTCATTCCAGATACCCACTATTCTTTGTGTGAAAAATGTACCCCTTTGATCCCCTTTAAACCTCCTCCCTCTCACCGTAAATCTATGCCCTCTAGTTTTAGTCACCCCTACCATGGGAAACAGACTCTGGCTATCTACCCTATCTATGCCTCTCATAATTTTATATACCTCTATCATGTCCCCTCTCAGCCTCCTTCGCTCCAAGGAAAACAGACCCAGCCTATCCAATCTCTCTTTATAACTCAAGCCCTCCAAACCAGGCAACATCCTTGTGAATCTTTTCTGCATCCTCTCTAGCTTAATCACATCTTTCCTGTAGTGTGGCGACCAGAACTGCACACAGTATTCCAAATGCGACCCAATCAACGTTATGTACAACTGTAACATGACTTCCCAACTCTTGTACTCAATGCCTCATCCGATGAAGGTAAGCATGCCATACGCCTTTTACGCCACCCTGTCTACCTGTGTTGCCACTTTTAGGGAACTATGTACTTGCACCCCAAGGTCTCTCTGCTCAACAACACTCCCCAGGGCCCTGCCATTCACTGTATATGTCCTGCCCTGGTTTAACTTGCCAAAATGCATCACTTCGCACTTGCCTGGGTTAAATTCCATTTGCCAATCCCTTGCCCAGTTTCCCCGTTTATCTATATCCTGTTGTAACCTTAGACAACCTTCTTCACTGTCCACTATACCACCAATTTTGGTGTCATCTGCCAACTTACTAATCATGCCCCTCACATTCACATCCAAATCATTGATATATATGACAAACAACAGAGGGCCCAGCACCGATCCCTGCAGCACACCACTGGTCACCAGCCTCCAATCTGAAAAACAACCCTCCACTACCACTCTGCCTCCTATCACCAAGCCAATTCTGTATCCAATTGGCTAGCTCTCTCTGGATCCCATGTGTTCGAATATTCTGGTCCAGCCGACCATGCGGGAACTTGTTCAAAGGCCTTGCTAAAGTCCATGAAGACAACAACCATCGCCCTGCCCTCGCCAATCCTCTTGGTCACCTCCTCAAAAACCTCAAATCAAATTTGTGAGACATGATTTCCCACACACAAAGCCATGCTGACTATCCCTAATCAGACCTTTCCTTTCCAAATGCATATAAATTCTGTCTCTCAGAATCCCGTCCAATAACTTTCCCACCACTGATGTAAGGCTCACCGGCCTGTAGTTCCCTGGCTTTTTTAGAATTAGAATTAGAACATTACAGCGCAGTACAGGCCCTTCGGCCCTCGATGTTGCGCCGACCTGTGAAACCATCTGACCTACACTATTCCATTTTCATCCATATGTCTATCCAATGACCACTTAAATGCCCTCAAAGTTGGCGAGGCTACTACTGCTGCAGGCAGAGCGTTCCACACCCCTACTACTCTCTGAGTAAAGAAACTACCTCTGACATCTGTCCTATATCTATCACCCCTCAACTTAAAGCTATGTCCCCTCGTGTTTGCCATCACCATCCGAGGAAAAAGACTCTCACTATGCACCCTATCTAACCCTCTGATTATCTTATATGTCTCTATTAAGTCACCTCTCCTCCTCCTTCTCTCCAACGAAAAAAGCCTCAAGTCCCTCAGCCTTTCCTCGTAAGATCTTCCCTCCATACCAGGCAACATCCTAGTAAGTCTCCTCTGCACCCTTTCCATAGCTTCCACATCCTTCCTATAATGTGGTGACCAGAACTGCACGCAATACTCCGGGTGCGGTCTCACCAGAGTTTTGTACAGCTGCAGCATGACCTCGTGGCTCCGAAACTCGATCCCCCTACTAATAAAAGCTAACACACAATATGCCTTCTTAACAGCCCTATTAACCTGGGTAGCAACCTTCAGGGATTTATGCACCTGGACACCAAGATCTCTCTGTTCATCTACACTACCAAGAATCTTCCCATTAGCCCAGTACTCTGCAATCCTGTTACTCCTTCCAAAGTGAATCACCTCGCACTTTTCCGCATTAAACTCCATTTGCCATCTCTCAGCCCAGCTCTGCAGCCTATCTATGTCCCTCTGTACCCTACAACATCCTTCAGCACTATCCACAACTCCACCGACCTTAGTGTCATCCGCAAATTTACTAACCCACCCTTCTACACCCTCTTCCAGGTCATTTATAAAAATGACAAACAGCAGTGGCCCCAAAACAGATCCTTGTGGTACACCACTAGTAACTAAACTCCAGGATGAACATTTGCCATCAACCACCACCCTCTGTCTTCTTTCAGCTAGCCAATTTCTGATCCAAAGCTCTAAATCACCTTCAACCCCATACTTGCGTATTTTCTGCAATAGCCTACCGTGGGGAACCTTATCAAACGCCTTACTGAAATCCATATACACCACATCCACTGCTTTACCCTCATCCACCTGTTTGGTCACCTTCTCGAAAAACTCAATAAGGTTTGTGAGGCACGACCTACCCGTCACAAAACCGTGCTGACTATCGCTAATGAACTTATTCTTTTCAAGATGATTATAAATCCTGTCTTTTATAACCTTTTCCAACATTTTACCCACAACCGAAGTAAGGCTCACAGGTCTATAATTACCAGGGCTGTCTCTACTCCCCTTCTTGAACAATTGCTATCCTCCAGTCTTCCGGCACTATCCCTGTCGACAATGACGACATAAAGATCAAGGACAAAGGCTCTGCAATCTCCTCCCTAGCTTCCCAGAGAATCCTAGGATAAATCCCATCTGGCCCAGGGGACTTATCTATTTTCACACTTTCCAAAATTGATAACACCTCCTCCTTGCGAACCTCAATCCCATCTAGCCTAGCAGCCTGAATCTCAGTATTCTCCTCGACAACATTTTCTTTCTCTACTGTAAATACTGACGCAAAATATTCATTTAACACTTCCCCTATCTCCTCTGATTCCACACACAACTTCCCACTACTATCCTTGATTGGCCCTAATCTAACTCTAGTCATTCTTTTATTCCTGATATACCGATAGAAAGCCTTAGGGTTTTCCCTGATCCTATCCGCCAATGACTTCTCGTGTCCTCTCCTTGCTCTTCTTAGCTCTCCCTTTAGATCCTTCCTGGCTTGCTTGTAACTCTCAAGCGCCCTAACTCAGCCTTCACGTCTCATCCTAACATAAGCCTTCTTCTTCCTCTTGACAAGCGCTTCAACTTCTTTAGTAAACCACGGCTCCCTCGCTCGACAACTTCCTCCCTGCCTCACAGGTACATACTTATCAAGGACACGCAGTAGCTGCTCCTTGAATAAGCTCCACATTTCGATTGTTCCCATCCCCTGCAGTTTCCTTCCCCATCCTACGCATCCTAAATCTTGCCTAATCGCATCATAATTTCCTTTCCCCCAGCTATAATTTTTGCCCTGCAGTATAAACCTGTCCCTGCCCATCGCTAAGGTAAACCTAACCGAATTGTGATCACTATCACCAAAGTGCTCACCTACATCTAAATCTAACACCTGGCCGGGTTCATTACCCATTACCAAATCCAATGTGGCATCGCCCCTGGTTGGCCTGTCTACATACTGTGTCAGAAAACCCTCCTGCACACACTGGACAAAAACTGACCCATCTAAAGTACTCGAACTATAGTATTTCCAGTCGATATTTGGAAAGTTAAAGTCCCCCATAACAACTACCCTGTTACTCTCGCCCCTGTCGAGAATCATCTTCGCTATCCTTTCCCTGCTGCAGGCTTATCCCTGCTGCCCTTCTTAAATAGAGGCACAACATTAGCTATCCTCCAGTCTTCTAGTACCTCACCCGTGGCTAACGATGATACAAAAATCTCAGCCAGGGCCCTAGCAATGTCCTCCCTTGCTTACCATAGCATCCGAGGATACACCTGGCTAGGCCCTGGGGATTTATCCACCTTAATGCGCTTCAAAACCTCCAACACCTCCTCCTTTGTAATGTTGATATGCTCCAGGATATCAGTGTTCTGTCACTTGAACTCACTAGCTTCCATGACCTTCTCCATGGTAAATACAGACGAGAAGTATTCATTTAAGACCTCACCCATTTCCCCTGGCTCCACACATAGATTACCACACTGATCCTTAACGGGACCTACTTTCTCCCTCGCTACCCTTTACTCTTAATATACTTATAGAATCTTTTAGGATTCTCCTTTATCTTATCTGCCAGAGAAATCTCATGGCCCCTTTTCGCCCTCCTAACTTCCTTCTTAAGTGTACTCCTACATCCCCTATACTCCTCGAGGGACTCGCTTGATCCCAGCTGCCTATACCTGACATATGCCTCCTTCTTTGTCCTGACCAGACCCTGAATATCCCTTGTCAAACAAGGTTCCCTAAACTTGCCAGCCTTGCCCTTCCATCTAACTGGAACATGCCAGCCCGGAACTCTTCCTATCTCACTTTTAAAAGCCTCCCACTTGCCAGACGTCCCTTTACCTGTAAACAGCCTCTGCCGTTCAACTTTTGAGAGTTCCTGTCTGATGCCATTGAAATTACCCTTCCCCGAAACTAGGACTTCAACCTGAGGACCAGTCCTATCCTTTTCTTTAACTACCTTGAAGCTAATAGAGTTATGGTCACTGGTCCCAAAGTGCTCCCCCACTGACACATCAACCACCTGCCCATCCTGATTTCCGAAGAGTAGGTTGAGTGTAGCCCCTTCTCTAGTAGGGCCATCCACATACTACTTCAGAAAACTATCCTGGACACACTGAACAAATTCTTCCCCATCTGATCCCTCAGCACTAAGGCAGTCCCAGTCAATATTAGGGAAGTTAAAATTATCTATTATTACAACCCTATAATTCCTACACCTATCTGTGATTTCCCTACATATATGCTCCTCTACTTCCCTCTGACTATTGGGGAGCCTATAGTATAATCCCTTCAAAGTGATCACCCCTTTCTTATTTCTAAGTTCTACCCATATGGCCTCGCTGGATGTTCCCTCTGGGATATCCTCTCTAAGTACTGCCGTGACGTCCTCCCCAATCAAGAGTGCAACGCCCTCTCTTCTCTTACCTCCACCTCTGTCACGCCGGAAGCATCGGTACCCTGGAACATTGAGCTGCCAGTCCTGCCAATCCCTCAACCATGTTTCCGTAATAGCTATAATATCACAATCCCATGTACCGATCCATGCTCTGAGTTCATCTGCCTTACCTGTAAGCCTTCTTGCAGTAAAGTAAATGCAGTTTAGCCTACCAGACCTTCCACCCTCCCTGTCCTGCCCCTGCCCGGCCTGCCTACTGGACTTGCTTGCTTTAACCTCTACATTTGCCTCAACTATCTAATCGGAGAGACTACTACTTTGGGTCCCACCCCACTGCAAGACTAGTTTAAACCCTCCCGGGTAGTATTAGCAAACCTCCCCGCAAGGATATTGGTCCCCTTCCAGTTCAGATGAAACCCGTCCCTATTGTACAGGTCATCTCGGCACAGTGGCGCAGTGGTTAGCACTGCAGCCTCACAGCTCCAGGGACCCGGGTTCGATTCCGGGTACTGCCTGTGTGGAGTTTGCAAGTTCTCCCTGTGTCTGCGTGGGTTTTCTCCGGGTGCTCCGGTTTCCTCCCACAAGCCAAAAGACTTGCAGGTTGACAGGTAAATTGGGAATAATAAATTGTCACTAGTATAGGTAGGTGGTAGGGAAATATAGGGACAGGTGGGGATGTTTGGTAGGAATATAGGATTAGTATAAATGGGTGGTTGATGTTCGGCACAGACTCGGTGGGCCGAAGGGCCTGTTTCAGTGCTGTATCTCTAATCTAATCTATAATCTAATCTAATCAGAAGAGATCCCAATGATCCAAGTAGCTGAAGCCCTCCCACCTACCAGCTCTTCAGCCATGCATTCATTTGCCTTATCCTCCTATTCCTACCCTCACTAGCACGTGGCACAGGGAGTAATCCTGAGATTACAAGCCTAGAGGTCCTGCTTTTTAACCTTCTGCCGAACTCCATATGTTCACTTTGCAGGACCTCATCTCTCTTCCTGCCTATGTCGTTAGTACCAATGTGAACCACGACCTCTGGTCTATACTAATGGATAAATCTAATAAGCAAGCAGGGATAGATACTTGTGGTAGATCACAAATTTAGATAATACAGCTTGTGAATGCGACCGCATGCTGAGTACATAATAGAACATAGAAAATAGGAGCAGGAGTAGGCCATTCGACCCTTCAAGCCTGCTCCACCATTCAGCATGATCATGGCTGATCATCCAACTCTGTAACCTGTTCCCGCTTTCGCCCCCACCCTTTGATCCCTTTAGACCCAAGAGCTATATCTAACTCCTTCTTGAAAACATATAATGTTTTGGCCTCAACTGCTTTCTGTGGTAGCGAATTCCATAGGCTCACCACTCGCTGGTGAAGAAATTTCTCCTCATCTCAGTCCTGAAAGGTTTATCCCGTAGCCTTAGACTATGACCCCTGGTTCTGGACTCCCCACCATCGGGAACACCCTTCCTGCATCTACCCTGTCAAGTCCTGTTAGAATTTTATAAAATTTATAGAATCATCTATCTGTATGCACACAATGACCCAAAAGTTCGGATGCATCTATTTCTGGACATGCAAGGGCCCCTCGATATGATCCCTGCACCAGAATGGAGAGGTCCGAGTAGCCCTGACTATTGAGGCTCAGACCAGTGTGATGGGAGGACCCTGCCGACCAGGAACAATGGATGATTCAGCCACTGCAAGTGTGGAAGGGGAGATGGGCCTTGAAAGACAGCTTGCGGGCCTTGGATCAGGGAATAAGACCTCAGGGAAGAGTTCGCCCACCTTGGTGCAGAAGGTAGGGAGAGGATCTGGGGGCTGTGGGAAGGGATAGTGGGAGAGCCAGCAACGTGGAGTCTGGAAGAGCAGCAAACCTGGCTCCATGTTTTGGTAATTTTTTTTTATTTATTCATTCATGGGATGTAGGCGCCACTGGCCAGGCCAACATTTATTGCCCATCCCAAATTGCCCTTGAGAAGGTGGTGGTGAGCTGCCTTCTTGAACCACGGCAGTCCATTTGGGGTAGGTATACCCACAGTGCTGTTAGGAAGGGAGTTCCAGGATTTTGACCCAGCGACAGTGAAGGAAAAGCGATATAGTTCCAAGGCAGGATGGTGTGTGACTTGGAGGGGAACTTGCAGGTGGTGGCGTTCCCATGTATTTGCTGCCCTTGTCCTTCTAGTTAGTAGAGGTCACTGGTTTGGAAAGTGCTGTCTAAGGAGCCTTGGGGCATTGCTGCAGTGCATCTTGTAGATGGTACACACTGCTGCCACTGTGCGTCGGTGGTGGAGGGAGTGAATGTTTGTAGATGGTGTGCCAATCAAGCGGGCTGCTTTGTCCTGGATGGTTTCGAGCTTCTTGAGTGTTGTTGGAGCTGCACCCATCCAGGCAAGTGGAGAGTATTCCATCACACTCCTGACTTGTGCCTTATAGATGGTGGACAGGCTTTGGGGAGTCAGGAGGTGAGTTACTCGCCTCAGGATTCCTAGCCTCTGACCTGCTCTTGTAGCCACGGTATTTATATGGCTACTCCAGTTCAGTTTCTGGTCAATGGTAGTCCCTAGGATGTTGATAGTGGGGGATTCAGCGATGGTAATGCCGTTGAATGTCAAGGGGAGATGGTTAGATTCTCTCTTGTCGGAGATTATCATTGCCTGGCACTTGTGTGGCGTGAATGTTACTTGCCACTTATCAGCCCAAGCCTGGATATTGTCCAGGTCTTGCTGCATTTCTACACGGACTGCTTCAGTATCTGAGGAGTCACGAATGGTGCTGAACGTTGTGCAATCATCAGCGAACATCCCCACTTCTGACCTTATGATTGAAGGAAGGTCATTGATGAACAATAAAGGAATTAAGGGATACGGTGGGACGCGGGTAGGTAGATCTGAGTCCACGAAAAGATCAGCCATGATCTTATTGAATGGCGGAGCAGGCTCGAGGGGCCGGACGGCCTACTCCTGCTCCTAGTTCTTATGATCTTATGAAGCAGCTGAAGATGGTTGGGCCTAGGACACTACCCTGAGGTACTCCTGCAGTGATGTCCTGGAGCTGAGATGATTGACCTCCAACAACCACAACCATCTTCCTTGCGCTAGGAATGACTCCAGCCAGCGGAGGGATTTCCCCCTGATTCCCATTGACCTCAGTTTTGCTACGGCTACTTGATGCCATACTCAGTCAAATGCTGCCTTGATGTCAAGGGCAGTCACTCTCATCTCACCTCTTGAGTTCAGCTCTTTTGTCCATGTTTGAACCAAGGCTGTAATGAGGTCAGGAGCTGAGTGGCCCTGGCGGAACCCAAACTGAGCGTCACTGAGCAGGTTATTGCTAAGCAAGTGCCACTTGATGGCACTGTTGATGACACCTTTCATCACTTTACTGATGATTGAGAGTAGGCTGATGGGGCGGTAATTGGCCAGGTTGGACTTGTCCTGCTTTTTGTGTACAGGACATCCTGGGCAATTTTCCACATTGCAGGGTAGATGCCAGTGTTGTAGCAGTACTGGAACAGCTTGGCTAGGGGCGCGGCAGGTTCTGGAGCACAGGTCTTCAGTACTATTGCCGGAATATTGTCAGGGCCCATAGCCTTTGCAGTATCCAGTGCCTTCAGTCGTTTCTTGATATCACGTGGAGTGAATCGAATTGGCTGAAGTCTGGCATCAGTGATGCTGGGGACTTCAGGAGGAGGCCGAGATGGATCATCAGCTCTGCACTTCTGGCTGAAGATTGTTGCAAATGCTTCAGCCTTATCTTTCGCACTGATGTGTTGGGCTCCCCCTTTATTGAGGATGGGGATATTTGTGGAGCCTCCTTGTTTAATTGTCCACCACCATTCACGGCTGGATGTGGCAGGACTGCAGAGCTTAGATCTGATCCGTTGGTTATGGGATCGCTTAGCTCTGTCTATCGCATGCTGCTTACGCAGTTTGGCATGCAAGTAGTCCTGGGTTGTAGCTTGACCAGGTTGACACCTCATTTTGAGGTATGCCTGGTGCTGCTCCTGGCATGCCCTCCTGCACTCTTCATTGAACCAGGGTTGGTCTCCTGGCTTGATGGTAATGGTAGAGTGGGGGATATGCCGGGCCATGAGGTTACAGATTGTGGTTGAGTACAATTCTGCTGCTGCTGATGGCCCACAGCGCCTCATGGATGCCCAGTTTTGCATTTCTAGATCTGTTCGAAATCTATCCCTTTTAGCATGGTGATAGTGCCACACAACAAGATGGACGGTATCCTCAATGTGAAGGCGGGACTTCGTCTCCACAAGGACTGTGCGGTGGTCACTCCTCCCAATACTGTCATGGACTGAAGCATCTGCGGCAAGCAGATTGGTGAGGACGAGGTCAAGTATGTTTTTCCCTCGTGTTGGTTCCCCCACCACCTGCTGCAGACCCAGTCGAGCAGCTATGTCCTTTAGGACTCGGCCAGCTCAGTCACTAGTGGTGCTCCCGAGCCACTCTTGGTGATGGACATTGAAGTCCCCCACCCAAAGTACATTTTGTGCCCTTGCCACCCTCAGTGCTTCCTCCAAGGAAGGAGGAACATGGAGGAGTACTGAATCATCAGCTGAGGGAGGGCAGTAGGTGGTAATCAGTAGGAGGATACCTTGCCGATGTTTGACCTGATGCCATGAGACTTCATGGGGTCTGGAGTCGATGTTGAAGATTCCCAGGGCAACTCCCTCCCTACTGTATACCACTGTGCCACCACCTCTGGTTGGTCTGTCCTGCCGGTGGGACAGGACATACCCGGGGATGGTGATGGCAGTGTCTGGGACATTGTCTGTAAGGTATGATTCCATGAGTATGCCTATGTCAGGCTGTTGCTTGACTAGTCTATGGGACAGCTCTCCCAACTTTGGCACAAGCCCCCATATGTTAGTAAGGAGGACTTTGCAGGGTCGACAGGGCTGGGTTTGCCGTTGTCGTTTCCGGTGCCTCGGTCGATGCCGGGTGATCCGTCCGGTTTCATTCCTTTTTATTGACTTCATAGCAGTTAGATGCAACTGAATGGCTTGCTCGGCCATTTCAGAGGGCATGTCAGAGTTAACCACATTGCTGTGGGTCTGGAGTCACATGTAGGCCAGACCAGGTAAGGACAGCAGATTTCCTTCCCTAAAGGACATTAGTGAACCAGATGGGTTTTTACAACAATCGCCAGTGGTTTCATGGCCATCATTCGACTAGCTTTTACTTCCAGATTTATTAATTAAATTCAAATTCCACCTTCAGCTGTGGTGGGATTTGAACCCATGTCCCCAGAGAAATACCCTGGGTCTCTGGGTTACTAGTCCAGTGACAATACCACTACGCAACCGCCTACCCTTACTTAACTTCTTGTCTGATTTCCATGTGTGGATCCTTTGAATCTTAGGTCTAATGTCTGTTTTAGGAGCCCTCTGCTAAATCCAGCAAAAAATGAATGTGCTAAGTTTCCCCAGATATACCATGGCATAACCAATGGTCCAAATGACATGGTTAACAATTTTAAAGTCTCATGCCCTGATAATTTTTGGGCCAGCAGTACGGTTGGAGCAGGATCCACTGACATTTGAGGCAGAATTTTCCCGGCTCCGTGGAATTGGAGTTGTGGTCGGGCTGGGGGGAGGGAAGGGAAAAAAGGGAGCAGCTGCATCAGTGTGGCTCCCCGATGCATTCCTGCAGCCAGCGAACTTTCCCAAGGTGGGGCTAGAAACAGGGTCCATGGAGGTGGGCAGCCAATGAAGGTGGTTAAGGCCCCCACTTAGGGCCCTTTTAGCGGCCCCTGCTGTGTGTGGAGGCTGCCTTGTCATAGGGGGCAGCCTCACTGTGACAGGCCTGGGGGCCATCGAGGCCAGAGGCTCCATGCCTCAATGACCAGGCTGCTTGGATGAAAGGCCGTAATCACAGCTTTGTCTAATCCAGCAGAGGGGTTTCCCCTCCTCCCTGATGTCCCTACTGGCTTCAGAAATCTCAGAGCAGACCCTCTCTGTTGGCCAGCGAGGTCGCCTCCATGTTAAGGCACTCTTGCTGTATGCAACCTGCCTCTGCAGCGCCCACCGAGTTCAGGTAATTGGCAAAAGAACCAACGACGACATGAGGAAGAACTTTTTATGCAGCGAGTGGTTAGGATCTGGAATGCACTGCCTGACAGTGCGGTGCAGGCAGATTAAATTGTGGCTTTCGAAAGGGAATTGGATATGCACCTGAAGAGAAAAGATTTGCAGGGCTACAAGGAAAGGGCCGGGGAATGGGACTAGCTGAGTTGCTCTTGCAGAGAGCTGGCATGGACATGACAGGCCAAATGGCCTCCTTTTGTTCTGTTACCATTCTATGATTTTATGGGCAGAACAATGGCAGATGGAATTTTATGCAGACAATTATTAAGTAACAGATGGAAAGGAAAAGTTGATTAAACATGTACCTCACAAACGGTGATGAAATAGCCAAGAATGAAGTTGAAGCAGATCTAACAGTTTAGCAGACTCAAAGTAAAGGAAATATTTGCAATTATCTAACACTTTAAATTACCTCAGCACATCCCAAAGTATTTTGTAAGTGATGAAATATTTTTTAAGTACAGTCGCTTACTCAACTGGAGTGTCATTCTGGACTTTGTCTTCAAATCCCTTAAGTGGGATTTGAACCCATAACTTTTTAACTCAGAGTCGAGAGTGTTTTTAAAATGTCATGGCTGATTCCACATCCAACAACTGCAGAGCAGCAATCTGCAAAGCTGAAAGGATGCTAAACTTGATAGCCAAAGCAGTACAATATAAATCAGAGAAGATAATGATCAAACTGTGGTTTGATTAGACCATGCCTTGAAGACGGTGGCCTAGTGGTATTGGCCATGGACTAGTAATCCAGGGACCCAGGCTAATGGCCTGGCAACATGGGTTTAAGTTTCACCAGGGCAGCTGGTGGAATTTAAATTCAAATAATTAATAATGTAATTAATTAATTAAAAGCTGAAATTGAAAGCTCGTCTCAGTAATGGTGCCATGAAACTATCATTGATTATTGTAAAAACTCATCTGGTTTACTAATGTTCTTTAGAGAAGGAAATCTGCCATCCTTACCTCGTCTGTTCTGAATACTGATGAGAGTGATGGTTCATCTGGGGAGTGCAGCCACAGCCAAGTCCATGGCACCATGGGATCAAGGGGGTACAAGAAAGACTGGAAGAGCAATAGTGATAGAGATTTGATAGTTAGGGGAATAGACAGCTGTTCTTGTGGCCGCAGACATGAATCCAGAATGGTGTGTTGCCTCTCTGGTGCCAGGATCTAGGATGTCATTGAATGGCTGCAGAGCACTCTGACAGGGGAGGGTGACCCTTTGCGATGAAGGCCAACATACCATTTGCCTTCTTAATTGCTTGCTGCAGTTGCAGCTTTTAGTGACTCATGAACATGGACACCCAGGCCCCTTGGATATCAACACTTCCCAATCTCTCACCATTTAAGAAATACTCTGTTTTTTCTACCAAATTGGATAACTTATTCACTTATTCACATTAGATTCCATCTGCCATGCTCTTGCCCATTCACTTACCCTGTCCAAGTCCCCTTGAAGCGTCCTTGCATCCTCCTCACAACTTACATTTCCACCTAGTTTTGTGTCATCAGAAAATTTGGAAATATTATATTTGCTCCCCACATCCAAATCATTTAAATAGATAGTGAACAGCTATGGTCCCAGCACTGATCCTTGCAGTACCTCATTAGCAACAGCCTGTCATCCTGAGAATGACCTGTTTATTCCAACGATCTGTTTTCTGTCTGTTAACCAATTCTCAATCCATACCAGTATATTACCCCCAATCCCATGTGCTCTAATTTTGTTTACTAACCTCCTGTGTGGGGCCTTATCAAAAGCCTTCTGACAATCCACATACATCACATCAACTGGTTCTCCTTTATCTATGCTACAAGTAAAATTGTCAAAAAACTCCAACAGGTTTGTCAAACATGATTTCCCTTTCATAAATCCATGTTGACTCTGCCCAATCAACAGTTATCATAGCCTTTATAACAGATTCTAACATATTCCCTATTACTGACGTCAAACTAACAGATCTGTAGTTCCCCGTTTTCTCTCTCCCTCCTTTCTTACATAGTGGGGTTACATTTGCTACTTTCCAGTCTGTGGGAACCTATGCAGAATCTACAAAGTTTTGAAAGATAACCATCAATGCATCCACTATCTCTATAACCACCTCCTTCAACACTCTGGGATGTAGCTCATCTGGTCCAGGGGATTTATCAACCTTCAATCCAGTTAATTTTTCAAGTACTACCTCTTTATTAATACTAATTTCTTTCAGTTCCTCATTTTCACAAGAGCCTTGGTTCCCTAGTATTTCTGGGAGATTTTCTGTCTCTTCCTCATGAAGACAGACACAAAGCAATAGTTTAGTTTCTTTGCCATTTCCCTATTCTCCATTATAAATTCTCCTGTTTCAGCCTGTAATGGACCCACATTTGTCCTTGCTAATCTTTTCCTTTTAATGCACCTAAGAAGCTTTTACATCTCACTAGCTTGCATTCATATTCTCTTTTCCCTTTCTTTATCAGTTTCTTGGTCATCCTTTGCTGGATAGTAGTAGCGTAAGGGCAGAGAGGGGCAAGAGTTCCTAGCGTGTGCTCAGGAAAATTGTATACACCAGTATGTTTCCAGTCCAATGAGAGGGGAGGCACTGCTGGACTTGTTTCTTGGGAATGAGGTGGGCCAAGTGGATCAAATATTAGCAGGAGAGCATTTAGGTAACAGTGATCATTGTATCATAAGGTTTAGGTTGGCTATGAAAAAGGACAAAGAGAAATCTAGATTAAGAATAATTAACTTGGGGAAAGCCAACTTCAATGGGGTAAGAATGGATCTGGGATGAATAAATTGGAATCAAAGCTTGGCAAAAAAATGGTAGCTGAACAATCAAAGAACAATCAAAGAAGAACCTTCAAAGAAGAGATAGTTCGGGCACAGTCAAGGTATATATCCCTGAAGGGGAAAGGTAAGGCAAACAAATTCAGAGCTCCCTAATGGCAAAACAGAGATTAAGATGAAGAAGAAAAAGTGGGTTTATGACAGATGTCAGGTGGATAATACAATTGAGAAGCAGGCAAAATACAGAAGTTTAAGAGGGGAAGTGAAAAAGCAAATAAGAGAAGCAAAGAGGGAGTATGAAAAGAGACTGACAGCTAAAATAAAAGGGAATTCTAAAGTCTTCTATCGGCATATAAATAGGAAAACATTGGTAAAAGGAGGAGTAAGGCAGATTAGGGACCAAAAAGGGGATTTACACGTGGAGGCAACTGTACTTACTAAGAAAGAAGATGATCCCAGGCCACGGTGAAACAGGAAGTAAATACACAAGAAGTATTAGATAGGCTGTCTCTACTTAAAGTTGATAAAGTACCAGGACCAGATGAGGTGCATCCAAGGATACTGAGGGAAGTGAGCGTGAAAATTACAGAAGCAATGGCCATAATTTTCCAGTCTTCCTTAAACTCAGGGGTGGTGCCAGAGGACTGGAGAACTGCAAATATTACACCCTTGTTCAAAATCCACAAATATCCCCATCCTCAACGATGGGGGGGCCAGCACAGGCACTGCCTGAAAGTGTGATGCAGGCAGGTTCAATCGATGAGTTCAAAAGGGAATTAGACTGTGGACTAAAAAGGATGTGCAGGGTTACGGGGTGAAGGCAGGGGGGCTGAATTTTACCAGCCCCTCGATTCCGCGGGTTGCCAGTAAAATGCTGCGGGGGGAGGCCCGCCATGACCCGCAACGACGAGAAGGGCCCGCCGCACATTACCGCCTGGCGGCGGGACGTTGGTGCCGTGCCCCCCCCACCCCTGCCGCCAGGCAGCGTGCCCTTCATCTCCATATTAAAATAAGAGCTAATGAAATGCAAATTCACCTACCTTCAGGCAGTGACCATCCCACTCCGATATTACGGCTGCCGTTCGTGCTCCACGCACCTTCGGAACTCTATACGGAGTTCTGGGCGAGTACTTGGTGGGGAGGGGGGAGTAATAAAATTGTCAGGGCGGGAGGGATGGAGGAATGGGGAGAACACATTTTATTGGATGTGGGGATGGTGGGAAGGGGTAAGAGGCCAAATGCTCAAAGGTTCAGGGGTAAGTTTGGGAGGGGAACAAATTATTTTTTGAGAATAAATGCCACTTAAGTGATCATTAGGGGGGTTGGGGAAGGGCCTCAACATCTTTATTCATTGCCAATAAAACTTCCCGATGACTGCACCTTTAAAAATTAGAATTATTTTGTAAGGGCTTAAAGCCCTTTAAAAATGGCACCGGCGCCTGTGCAGTGGCGCCGGACGCTGTTGCCAGAGACACAGCGGCCGCCCCCTTACATCATCGGGGGCGGCCACTCCGCCCCCTCTATTTAAATGAGCCCCCGCACGTAATATTGCGGGGGCTCAGGGATGGCGCAATCGCGCGGGATGCACACCATTTTTAGAGTGCGCCGCCGCGAACTGCAGCGCGCTCATAAAATTCAGCCGAGGGGAGTGGCACCAGGTGAATTGTTCATTTGGAGAGTCGGTGCAGACTCGATGGACCAAATGACCTCCTCCTGTGCTGTAATAATTCTGTGATTCTGTGGTCTGCCTTACATGTGACTCCAGACCCACAGCTATGTGGTTGACTCTTAACCGCCCTCCAAAATAGCCTAGCACGCCACTCAGTTCAAGGGTGGAATGGGCAACAAATGCTGGCCTGCCAGTGACACTCGCATCAAGATGAAGCAGAAAAGGGGTGCACGTGACAGATGTCAGGCTGATAATACAAGTGAGAACCAAGCTGAATATAAGAAATTCAGAGGGAAAGTGAAAAAATAATTAAGAGAAGCAAGGAGAGAGTAGGAGAAGAGACTGGCAGCTAACATAAAAGGGAATCTATAAGTCTTCTATAGGCATATAAATAGTAAAAAAGTGGTAAAAGGAAGATTGGAACCAATTACAAGGAGAGGCCATGGCCGTGGTAATGTCACGAGACTAGTAATCCAAAGTAATCCCCAGGCTAATGCTCTGGGGACATGGGTTCGAAGCCCACCATGGCAGATGGTGAAATTTGAATTCAATTAATAAATCTAAAATTAAAAGCTAGTCTAATGGTGACCATGAAACCATTGTTCATTGTTGTAAAAACCCATCTGGTTCACTAATGTCCTTTAAGGAAGGAAATCTAAAGTCCTTACCTGATCTGGCCTACATTTGACTCCAGACCCACAGCAGTGACTCTTAAAATGCCCTCTGAAATGGCCTAGCAAAGCCACTCAGTTCAAGGGCAACTAGGGATGGGCAACAAATGCTGGTCTCGCCAGTGATGCCCACATCCCACAAACGAATAAAAATAATAGGAACCAAAAAGAAGATGGTGGCTGAGGGCATGGCTGGGCTACTAAATGAGTACTTTGCATCTATCTTTAGCAAGGAAGAAGATGCTGCCAAAGTCATAGTGAAAGAGGAGGTAGTTGAGACACTGGGTGGGCTAAAAATGGATAAAGAGGAGGTATTAGAAAGGCTGGCTGCACATAAAGTTGATAAGTCACTAGAACCAGATCAGATGCATCCGAGAATACTGAAAGCTGTAGGGGTAGAAATTGTGGAGGCACTGACCATAATCTTCCAATCCTCCTTTCACACAGAGGTGGTGCCAGAAGACTGGAGAATTGTAAGTGTTACACCCTTATTCAAAAAAGTGTATAAGGATAAATCGAACAACTACAGGCCAGTTAGTCTAACCTTGGTGATGGGAAAGCTTTTAGAAATGATAATCCAGGACAAAATTAAAAGTTACTTGGACAAGTGTGGATTAATTAAGGAAAGCCAGCATGGATATTTTAAGGGCAAATTGTGTTTAACTAATTCAACTGAGTTTTTTGATGAAGTAACCAAGAGAGTTGATGAGGGTAATGTGATTGATGTGGTGTACATGGACTTCCAAAAGGCATTTGATAAAGTGCCATTTGACAGGCTTGTCAGCAAGGCTTAAGCCCATGGAATAAAAGGAACAGTGGCAGCACAGATACGAAGTTGGCTGAGTGACAGGAAACAGAGAGTTGTGGTGAATGGTTTTTTCAGACTGGTGGACGGTACACAGTGGGGTTCTCCAGGGGTCAGTACTAGGACCACTGCTTTTCCTGATCTGTATTAATGATCTAGACTTGGTTGTGCAGGGCACAATTTAAAAACTTGCAGCCAAGACAAAACTTGGAAGTATTATGGGCTGTGAGGAGGATAGCGATGGACTTCAGGAGAACATAGTCTGGTGGAATGGGCAGACACGTGGCAGGTGAAATTGAATGCAGAGAGGTGTGAAGTGATACATTTTGATAGGAAGAACAAGAAGCGGCAATATAAAATAAAGGATACAATTCGAAATGGGGTGCAGGACCAGAGGAACCTGGGTATATGTGTACAAATTGTTGAAGGTGGCAGGGAAGATTGAGAAAGTCATTAATAAGACAGATGGGATCTTGAGCTTTATAAATGGTGGAACATAGTACGAAAGCAAGGAAGTTATGTTGAACCTTTATAAAACACTTGTTTGACCTTGACTGGAGTATTGTGTCCATTTCTGGGCACCACACTTTCAGAAGATGGTGAAGGCATTAGTCAGAAAAGATTCACGAGAATGGTTCCAGGGATGAGGGACTTCAGTTACATGGATGGATTGGAGATGCTGGGATTGTTCTCCTTAGAGAAGAGAAGGTTGGGAGGAGATTTGATAGAGATGTTCAAAATCATTAGCTGTCTAGATAGAGTAGATAGGGAGAAACTGTCCCATTGGTGGAAGCGTTGAGAACTGGAAGACACCGATTTAAGGTGATTGGCAAAAGAGCCAAATACAACATGAGGAGAAACTTTTCTGCAGCAAGTTGTTAGGATCAGAAATGCACTGCCTGAGAGTGCAGTGGAGGCAGATTCAATCGAGGCCTGCAAAAAGGATTGAGAAATTTATGTGAAGAGAACATTTTAAAGGACGATGGGGTAAAGGCTGGGGAGTGCGATGAGCTGAGTTGTCTTGCAGAGTGGAGGCGTGGACACAATGGGCCGAATGGCCTCCTTCTATACTGTAACCATTCTATGCGTCTGTGACTAATTTCAACATTTAAATGAGGCTTGCACTCATGCCAGGCAACTGCCAGAGCTGCCTTACAAGGAGGCAGTGTCATGAATCCCATGTGGATCAGGCGCAAGACTCTGTCCTGCTAAATTACATCTTTGTGACTTTGTGGTGCCCCCTTTACGCCCTTAAAATGGGCACAACAATGTTGAATTTACATCCATAAAAGAGATCTTATTTAAGGAATAAACAAATAAGTTGTCCTTTTCTTTTTAGTTCAGAAACCTTTCTATTATTTCAAAAGGCTTTTGTGGGAAAAATTATTCATGCTCTTCAGTATTGAACTTTGAGTGAGATTATTTTGCAAATATAACCATTATTTAAAAAAAGCGCCCTTTGCTTTTTCCTCTCATTGAAATTGAAAAGGGTCAGTATGTAATTGAAGTATATGACATTTAAGCTTTCAGTATATTCCAGAAAATGAAATTACTGATTTCAATTATTTCATTCACTACTTTTTCGATCATTTCAACCTATTTTTACATATTCTAAGTATTAGCCTTGGCTCAGTGATTTTCTATTTCACCTCTGAATCAGAAGGTTAGTGGTTCAATTTCTACTCCAGAGATGTGAGCACTTCAGTGTGATACTGTGGGGGTGATGCACTGTTGGGAGGTGCCATATTTTAGATAAAATGTCAAACCGAAACCCTGTTTGCCCTTTCAAGTGGACGTAAAAAATCCGATAACACTACCTGAAGAAACACAGAGGTGTTCTCCCTGGTGGCCTAGCCAATATTTATCTCTCAAACATCCTCATTAACATAGGATTGACCTGTCAATTTGGCCATATAGTGCTCATATTTCCGGTGCTAACTGGCTAACAAGTCAGGAGTGTGATGGAATACTCTCCACTTGTCTGGATGGGTGCAGCTGCAAAAACACTCAAGAAGCTCAATGCCATCCAAGACAAAGCAGCCTGCGTGATCGACATCTCAACCACCAACTTAAACATTCACTCTCCATCACCGGCGCACTGCGGCAGTTGTGTAACATATATAAGATGCACTGCAGCAAATCACCAAGCCTTCTTTGACAGCACCTTCCAAACCTCTACCATCTAGAAGGACAAGGACAGCTGGCGCTTGGGAACATCACAAGTTCCCCTCCAAGCCACACACCATCCTGACTTGGAACTGTGTCGCCATTCCTTCACTGTCGCTGTGTCAAAAACCTGGAACTCCCTTCCTAACAGCATTGTGGGTGTACCTACACCAGATGGACTGCAGCGGTTCAAGAAGGTGGTTCACCACCACCATCTCAAGGGAAACTAGGAATGGGTAACAAACGTTGGCCTTCAGCAACACCCACATCCCATGAAAGAATAAAAAGAAATTGAACATCCGGCCCCCGGTTTCTTAACCTTAATCACAAATGTAAATTTGTGAGACAAGGGGGAAATTTTAACCTATCCTGCCAGTTGGGGAAGTGACAGGATTGGGTCCATTGTTGGTTTTACAGCCTGGCTGATTTTACTTTCCATTGAAGTCAATGAGTAATATTGTAAAATTAGTGTTTCACCTGATCCCACGGGTTTCCTGCCTGCAAGTTAGGTTAAAATTGCCCCCAAAGAATCATGTTTGTGGCTTGCCTCAATACTCATGTATAAGGAATAATATTCTTCTCAATACATTTTGTTTCTTCCACTAAATCTCACATTAGAAAAAGCCTAGAATCACGTTTTATAATCATGAATTTCTGGAACTCAGTTGGAGTTACACCATTATCTCTCCCATTTCTCAAATTAACTACAATATGTTCCGTTTTATTTACTCTTAGTTGGGCCACAAGATTAAATATCATGTGGGTACATCTGGGGAAAGTAAAACTAATGCTCTGAGTTGTGCTTTGCTAAATAGACTTGCAGCTACAGCCAGTTAAATGATAAGCAGAGAGAATGGGCTAGATTTTAAGCAGCCCTCGACGTCACAATCCGTGACGGGGGGGCCTGAAGATGACCCCAGATGAGGCCTGTCACAGACCTCGACGACGGCAGGGCCCGGCCTGATCCTCCCGACAGCAGCGAGGCACTGTGGCAGCCTCCCCAACGCTGAGCAACGGGATCAGAATTTGAATAGTCAAATCAATTAAAATAATTAATTTAAATACACTCACGCCTCCACTTGATGGCCCAGCGTGAACTTTGGCCCAGCGGCCGGCACTACCGCGCCTTTAGGTCCCCGTCCGGGAAAACAAGGTGCAATACTGGTGGGCAGGAGGGAGGAGCTACGTTTATCAGTAGGGGTGGGGGGGGGGGGGGCGTTGTGGGGATGTGGGATGGTGGGAAGAGTTGTAGTTGAAAGTTTGTACAGTTTGGGGGTGGGGGGGAAGGTCAGATGGTAAAGGTAAGTGTTTTGGGAGGGGTAGTGCAAATAATTAATTTAATTGTTATTGTGGGGGTGGGAGAGGGACAAAAGAAATGTGTTTATTTAATTTAATTCAATCTATCTTTAAATATTTAGATATCCCAGCTGGGCTGACTGCCCTTTAAAAATGGCACCAGCACCTGCGCACAGACAGCTGATGCCACTGCCAAGGATAGGCAGCCTGCCCCCTCCATGTGATTGAGGGATGGGGTGGCCCATCCCAGCTATTTAAATGAGACATCACGCTTGAGATTGTAGCGGCTCTTTGGTGTGAGGCCTGCCGAGTTTGGCAGCGAGCTCATAAAATTCAGCCCAATACCAAGAAGCAGCAGAAGCAGAGTGTTCCACTACCTTGTCTTTCTCACAGCTGGCTAAAGAAAAATATGAATACTAAGGTGACATAGAAGGGAGAAAGTAACAGGAATCTATCATCAGAGCCAAGTGACTGAGTATTTGGACACGTCAGTATGGATTTGTGAGAGGGACATCATATCTGACTAATCTAGTCGTATATTTTGAGGTAGTCACAGGCATGGTGAGCAGGGGAAAATCTTTGGACCGTGTCTGTATGGCCTTTCAGAAGGAATTTTATAAGTTTTCATAGAAGGGATTATCAATGATGAAAATGCACAGATTTGGAGGAAACCTTCTGACATGTTGGTAATTGGTTCGGAGGTAGGAGGCAGAGAGCAAGGATAAAAGATACATTCTCTGATTGGCAGATGTGACAAGTGGTATTCCTTCAAAATCTTTACTGGAGCCTCAGATTTTCATTTTCTATATTAAATCACTTGGATGAAGGACTAGAGTTGTGTATCTAAGTTTGCAGGTGGCATTAAGTTAGGTGGCACAGTAAGTTGTTTGGATAAGAGCAGGAAATTACAAAGAGACAGAGACAGACTAAGTGAGAGATCAGAACAATGGCAGATGGAGTTCAATATTGGGAAGTATGAGGTTATCCGCCCTGCACTTGAGAAAGTTTCACTAGAATGATACCAGGGTTTAAAGGATTAAATTCTGAGCCAGTTTGCATTAACTTGATTCGAATTCCCTTGAGTTGAGAAACTTGCAAATAATCAAAATATTTAAAATGATCAAGGGATTTTATAGTGTATATACAGCTAAACTATTTCTTCTGGTGGGGAATTCAGAACAAGGGGGCATAATCTTAAAATTAGAGGCAGGTCATTTAGAAATGAAACTCGTAAGTACTTTTTGACACAAAGAGTAGTGGAACTCTTAACTGTCTCTATTAAAAGGCTATGAATACTCATTAATTTAAATTTTCAAGACATTGATAGACTTTTGATAAGTGGGGATGTGAAGAGACATGGAGAAAAGGGTGGGTAAATAGAGTTGAGGTGCAGATCAGCCAGGATCTAATTGAATGGTGGATCAGGCTCACGGGGCTGAATGGCTTACTCCCATTCCTATCTTCCTATGTACTAGACTGATGTGAATTACATCACATTCAAGTAAAAATGATTTTCCAGTTCTCTGCTATAAGAAGTCCACTGATAAGTTTCTGTAAACTGTTCAAAAATGCTTTAAATGATGTAAAGGAAAATATGAAATACAGATACATCGAAATGGTCATTGAACGCAAAACAAAAGACACTTTCCGATTATTGGCTTTGTGTACTTGAAGGATTTTATTGCATTATCCAGTTCAAATATTACATTTTATTTAATGCAGCAATAGTCATGTTGCCCAAGAAAACATATGTGACATTTTTACATTTATGTCCCTGATTGAGGGGAGACAGTAACATAGCGGTGATATCACTGAACTAGTGGTCCAGAGACCCAGGCTAATGCCTCAGTTCAAATCCCACCACGGGTAGCTGGCGGCATATCAATTCAATTAACTGATAAAAAATCTGGAATTGAAAGCTAGTCTCAGTAACTGTCAATGATTGTTGTAAACCCCATCTGGTTTCCTAACGTCCTTTAGGGAAGGAAATCTGCTGTCCTTACCTGGTCTGACCTACATGTGACTCCAGACCCACAGCAATGTGGTTGACTCTTAACTGCCCTCTCAAATAGCCTAGTAAGCTAGTCAATTGTCAAGGTGATGGCTCACTGCCACCTTCTCGAGGGCAATTAGTGATGGGCAATAAATGCTGACTGTTGAGTTTCTACTTTTAATTGAAGGCGGCATTTGCTGACAACACAACCACTAGGTGGAGCAGTACTTGCATAAGCGCAAATGCAGCCTCATGCACTGAAACGTCACTGTCAGCAACGTTTTTTGGCAGCTGCCAGTAGCAAAGATGGCACTGCTCAATTTATCACAAGAACAAAAACAAATGAAACCATCCTCACTGTCCACTGGAGTAGTACCAGATGATTGGAGGGTGGCAAATGTTGTTCCCTTGTTCAAGAAAGGGAATAGGGATAACCCTGGGAATTATAGACCAGTCAGTTTTACGTCGGTAGTGGGCAAATTATTGGAGAGGATTCTGAGAGACAGGATTTATGATTATTTGGAAAAGCATGGTTTGATTAGAGACAGTCAGCACGGCTTTGTGAGGGGCAGGTCATGCCTCACAAGCCTTATTGAATTCTTTGAAGATATGACAAAACACATTGATGAAGGAAGAGCAGTGGATGTGGTGTATATGGATTTTAGCAAGGCGTTTGATAAGGTTCCCCATGGTAGGCTCATTCAGAAAGTGAGGAGGCATGGGATACAGGGGAAGTTGGCTGTCTAGATACAAAATTGGCTGGCCCATAGAAGACAGAGGGTGGTAGTAGATGGAAAGTGTTCAGCATGGAGCTCGGTGACCAGTGGTGTTCCGCAGGGATCTGTTCTGGGACCTCTGCTCTTTGTGATTTTTATAAATGACTTGGATGAGGAAGTGGAAGGCTGGGTTAGCAAGTTTGCCGATGACACGAAGGTTGCTGGAGTTGTGGATAGTGTGGAAGGCTGTTGTAGGTTGCAACGGGACATTGACAGGATGCAGAGCTGGGCTGAGAAGTGGCAGATGGAGTTCAACCTGGAAAAGTGTGAAGTGATTCATTTTTGGAATTTGAATGCAGAATTCAGGCTTAAAGACAGGATTCTTGGTAGTGTGGAGGAACAGAGGGATCTTGGGGTCCATGTCCATAGATCGCTCGAAGTTGCCACCCAAGTTGATAAGGTTGTTAAGAAGGCATATGGTGTGTTGGCTTTCATTAACAGGGGGATTGAGTTTAAGAGTCACGAGGTTATGCTGCAGCTCTATAAGGTCCTGGTTAGACCACACTTGGAATATTGTGTTCAGTTCTGGTTGCCTCATTATAGGAAGGATGTGGAAGCTTTAGAGAGGGTGCAGAGGAGATTTACCAGGATGCTGCCTGGACTGGAGGGCATGCGTTATGAAGAAAGATTGAGGGAGCTCGGGCTTTTCTCATTGGAGCGAAGAAGGATGAGAGGTGACTCGATAGGGGGGTACAAGATGATGAGAGGCATAGATAGAGTGGATAGCCAGAGACTTTTTCCCAGGGTGGAAAGGGCTATCACCAGGGGGCATAATTTTAAGGTGATTGGAGGAAGGTTTCGGGGAGATGTCAGAGGTAGGTTCTTTACACAGAGAGTGGTGGGTGCGTGGAATGCACTGCCAGCGGTGGTAGTAGAAGCAGATACATTAGGGACATTTAAGCGACTCTTGGATAGGTACATGGATGATAGTAGAATGAAGGGTAGGTAGTTAGTTTGATCTTAGAGTAGTTTAAAGGTTCGGCACAACATCGTGGGCCGAAGGGCCTGTACTGTGCTGTACTGTTCTATGTTCTATGTTCTAAAAGGCGATCGCCGCCTCACGGCTACCTCCCCTCTGCTCTGCTTCTGCTCCCTGCTCCCTCCCGCTTCTGGTCCCTGCTCCTGCTCCCTGTAACAGGTTGTTTAATGAATTTTATTGACTATTATTTCTGGACACAAACCCGAATTTTAGATCAGTGAGCATTTTAAAAAGAGATTTCTAACATTTTGGAAGTTGGAACAGATAAATCATGGGAGCGGGTGTTCAGCATGATTGTGTGTGCAATTCAACAGAATCCATGGCCTCGCCACTTCTTCCCCCTCAGCCGCTCGCTCCCCGTTCCCTCCCGCTCACAGTCTCCCTCCTCTCCCCTACCTATCTTGTCACTGTCTCTCTTCCCTGCTTCCACTGTGTGAGAAAGAAAGAAAGTGGTCGCGGGAGGGAGTGGGGAGCAGAAGCGGGAGGGAATGGGGGACCAGAAGTGGGAGGGAGTGGGGAGCAGAAGCGGGAGGGAGTGGGGAGCAGAAGCGGGAGGGAGCGGGGAGCAGAAGTGGGAGGGAGCAGGGAGCAGAGGCAGAGCAGAGGGGAGGAATCAGTGAAACATAGAAACATAGAAAATAGGAGGAGTAGGCCATTCGGCCCTTCGAGCCGGCTCCGCCATTCATGATGATTATGGCTGATCATCCAACTCAGTAACCTGTTCCTGCTTTCTCCCCATATCCTTTGATCCCTTTCGTCCCAAGAGCTATATCTAACTCCTTCTTGAAAACATACAATGTTTTGGCCTCAACTGCTTTCAGTGGTAGTGAATTCCACAGGTTCGCCACTCTCTGGGTGAAGTAATTTCTTCTCATCTCGTCCTGAAAGGTTTACCTCATATCCTTAGACTATGACTCCTGGTTCTGGACTCCCCACCATCGGGAACATCCTTCCTGCATTTACCCTATCAAGTCCTGTTAGAATTTTATAGGTTTCTATGAGATCCCCCGTCACTCTTCTGAACTCCAGCGAGTGAGTGGTCCAAAGAAAGGTAGGCAGTGGGGCGGGGGGGTGGTTGGTGAAACAGGGAGTGAGCAACCGAGTTGGGAGAAGTGGCAAGGTTGGGAGTGACGAGCAACGAATGACGTTTTCCCGCGCATGTCCGAATTAGCCTTGGCAAGCCGGACACTGATGTAGGCTGCGTATGCACAGCACCATACTGGCAGCAAGAGTCTGTTCTGCGCATGTGCAAATCGGGGAGCGCTCCGATAACACGGCGCTGGGCTGCATTGCCAGGAGTCACTTTGTTAATTGAAAGTGATCTGCTCATTGCATTTAAATACAATTGTATAATTTACGCTGGAATCATAATTCTAAGATAATCAACTTCAGGTTATACAGCCAATTTCCTGGATAGGTGCTGTTTGGAGACAATCTGAGCTCAACTGGTCTTGAGCAGCACTGCAAGTAGTAGCTCTTCTACTCCAGAAAATCAGTTGGTGAAGGATAGAAATGGAATTTTTACACACTTATATATATTTATTTACAGAGTTGCACATTACAAACATATACCTCCTAAACTAGTTTAGTCTGTGTCTATATATCAAATGAATGCCCAGTTAATGCTCACTACTTGCATACAACAAAACACAATTAATATACCATTAACAATAGCTAACTGTAGCCCATTTTACACCCCGCCTGAATTTCTTTTCCAGGAAAGAAAAACAAGTGGAATGTAAAACAGGCTGCCCATTTGCGCTACTGCCATGACTAATTTCACCTCCGATGCACCAGAAGTGTGCTCTGTTCAGAACAAAATTTGTGGCAGTACTTTCTACTGACACTCATTCGCATAATAAGGGAGGACCCAGGCACTGTTGGAGATGGTCTCTTTGGTACAATTAGGAATGTAAGAAGACGACTTTTTGCTGTTTCTGCCTTAATTGCAATAACAATGTCAAAGAACTGGGTGAAATGGAATGGAATGAAATGAAACTGAAGCACCAAGAAGATCGTTATTTCTTGGCAGTAATGGAACAGTAATTATACAGTGCCAGCCTTTGATGAATTGTGGTAACTTGGTAATTTAAAATATTTGTGCCAGAAGCTGTGATTTGCATGTCAATGGTCTATTCTGTTCTGTTCTGTTTGAGTGAGTTTATACAGCTGTGTCATGCCTAGCTTGGCAGAAGCACTCCACACAGCAGCCTGGGCACCTCTACAGTCTGCCTTGTAAACAGTTGGTAAGATGGTAGCACTATCTCCTCTGTTTCCGCTCCTGGAAAAAAAACTATCACCCAATTCACTTACAATTACACTTACAGTCCTCAACTCACATCTTTCTCTAGTTTCTCTCCTATCTCTTAGCATGCCCTTTCGGAGCTCATCTTGTCCTTGAGACCCACCTCGTGTTTCCATGACCCTATTCCCACTAAACTGCTGACCACCCAATTTCCCCTCCTGCTCCCTATGTTAGCTGATTGTGATATTGGTTCTCTCTTCAGATGCTGACCCTCTCTCCTTTAAATCTGGTGTCATCATCCCTCTCCTTAAAAAACAACCCTTGACCCTACCATTCTTGCAAACTACCTCCCTAACATCCGCCCTTTCCTCTCCAATGCCCTTGAATATGATTTACTTCCCAAATGCATGTCCATCTTAGGAATCTATGTTTGAATCCCTCCAATCAGCTTTCCATCCTGAAACTGCTCTTACTGCAATCACAAATGGCATCCTATCTGACTGTGATGAGGTAAACTTTCCCTCCTTGCCCTTCTCAACCTGTCTGCAGTCTTTGACATGGTTAACCACACCATCCTCCTCCAACGCCTCTCCACTGCCATCCAGCTGGGTAGGACTGCTCTCACCTGGTTCCATTCGTATCCATCAAATTATAGCCAAAGTATCACTCTTCCTGCTCCCGCACTGTAACCTCTGGTGTCCCCCAAGGATCTATCCTTGTCCCCCTCCTATTTCTCATCTACATGCTGCCTCTCAGCAACATCATCCAAAAGCACAGAGTGAGTTTTCATATGCACACTGACGACACCCAGTTCTAACACATTACCAACTCACTCGACTTCACTACTATCTCTAAATTGTCAGACTGCTTGTCCGACATCCAGTATCAAATAAGCAGACAATGATAAAACAGGATCTGGCCAAAGTGGACTGGGAGCAGCTATTTGTAGGAAAGTCTATATCAGACCAGTGGGAGTCATTCAAAAAGGAAATAGTAAGAGTTCAGGGCCAACATGTTCCCGTGAAGATGACGGGGAGGACCAATAAGTCCAGGGAACCCTGGATGTCAAGGGATATAGAGGATTGGATAAGGAATAAAAAGGAGGCTGATGGCAGATTTAGAGGACTGAAAAAAGCAGCGGCTCTAAAGGAGTATAGAAAGTGTAAGGGGGTACTTTAAAAAGTAATTAGGAAAGCGAAGAGGGGGCATGAAAAAACACTGGCGGGCAAGATAAAGGAAAATCCCAAGGCATTTCATAAGTATATTAAGGGCAAGAGGATAATCAGGGAAAGAGTAGGGCTCATTAGGGACCAAAGTGGCAATCTGTGTGTGGAGCTGGAGGACGTAGGTGAGGTTTTAAATGATTACTTTTCATCTGTGTTCACTATGGAGAAGGACGATGTAGGTGTAGAGGCCAGGGAGGGAGATTGTGATGTACTTGAACAAATTAGCATTGAAAAGGAGGAGGTATTAGCAGTTTTAGCGGGCTTAAAAGTGGATAAATCCCCAGGCCGAGATGAGATGTATCCCAGGCTGCTATGTGAGGCAAGGGAGGAGATTGCAGGGGCTCTGACACAAATTTTCAAATCCTCTCTGGCCACAGGGGAAGTACCAGAGGACTGGAGGACAGTGAATATGGTACCATTGTTCAAGAAGGGTAGTAGGGATAAACCAGGTAATTACAGGCCAGTGAACCGAACATCAGTAGTAGGGAAACTACTGGAAAAAATTCTGAGGGACAGGATTAATCTCCACTTGGAGAGGCAGGGATTAATCAAGGATAGTCAGCATGGCTTTGTCAGGGGGAGATCATGTCTAACAAATTTGATTGAAATTTTCGAGGAGGTGACTAGGTGTGTAGATGAGAGTAAAGCAATTGATGTAGTCTACATGGACTTCAGTAAGGCTTTTGATAAGGTCCTGCATGGGAGATTGGTCAAGAAGGTAAGAGCCCAAGGGATCCAGGGCAATTTGGCAAATTGGATCCAAAATTGGCTAAGTGGCACGAGGGAGAGGGTGATGGTCGAGGGTTGTTTTTGTGATTGGAAGCCTGTGGCCAGTGGTGTACCACAGAGATCGGTGCTGGGACCCTTGCTGTTTGTAGTGTACATTAATGATTTAGACGTGAATATAGGAGGTATGATCAATAAGTTTTTTTTTTATTATTCATTCATGGAATGTGGGCATCGCTGGCCAGGCCAGCATTTATTGCACATCCCTAATTGCCCTTGAGAAGGTCGTGGTGAGCTGCCTTCTTGAACCGCTGCAGTCCATTTGGGGCAGGTATACCCACAGTGCTGTTAGGAAGGGTGTTCTGGGATTTTGACCCAGCGACAGTGAAGGAACAGCGATATAGTTCCAAGTCAGGACGGTGTGTGACTTGCAGGGGAACTTTGCAGATGACACGAAAATTGGTGGCGTTGTAAATAGTGAGGAGGAGGAAAGCCTTAGATTACAGAACAATATAGATGGTAAGATGGGCAGTGCAGTGGCAAATGGAATTTAATCCTGATAAGGATGAGGTGATGCATTTTGGGAGGACTAACAAGGCAAGGGAATACACAATGGATGGTAGGACACTAGGAGGTACAGAGGGTCAGAGGGACCTTGGTGTACTTTTCCATACATCACTGAAGGCAGCAGCACAGGTAGAAAAGGTGGTTAGGAAGGCATATGGGATACTTGCCTTTATTAGCCGAGGTATAGAATATAAGAGCAGGGAGGTCATGATGGAGCTGTATAAAACGCTAGTTAGGCCACAGCTGGAGTACTGTGTGCAGTTCTGGTCATCACACTATAGGAAGGATGTGATTGCACTGGAGAAGGTGCAGAGGAGATTCACCAGGATGTTGCCTGTGCTGGAGCTTTGCAGCTATGAAGAGAGACTGGATAGGCTAGGGTTGTTTTCCTTAGAGCAGAGAAAGCTGAGGGGGAATCTGATTGAGGTGTACAAGATTATGAGGGGCATAGATAGGGTAGATAGGAAGAACCATTTTCCCTTTGCCGAGCGATCAGTAACCAGGGGGCATAGATTTAAGGTAAGGGGCAGGAGGTTTAGAGGGGATCTGAGAAAAAAATTTTTCACCCAGAGGGTGGTTGGAATCTGAAACGCGCTGCCTGAAGAGGTGATAGACGCAAGAACCCTCACAACATTTAAGAAGTATTTAGATGAGCGCTGGAAACGCCATAGCATACACGGCTACGGAATAGATAGGCTTGATGGTCGGTGTGGACATGGTGGACCAAAGGGCCTGTTTCTGTGCTGTATAACTCTATGACTCTATGACATTTCCTCCAATTAAACATTGGAATGATCACAGTCATTGTCCTCGGTCCTTGCTTCAACTCTGTTCCGTAGCTGCCGACTTCAACCTTGGAACTCTCTGAGGCTGAACAAGACTGTTCACAACCCTGGTATCACACTTGACCCCGAAATGAGCTTCCAACCACAGATCCACAGTATCACTAAAACTGCCTATTTCCACCTCTGTAACATTACTCGACTCTACTCCTGCCTCAGCTCATGTGGTGCTGAAACACTCAACCGTGCATTGTTACTTCTAGACCTGACTATTCCAACTCACATCTAGCCAGCCTCCCACATTCCACCCTCCGTAAACTTGCACCAAGTCTCATTCACCCATCACCCCTTTGTTTGCTGACCTACACTGGCTCCTGATCAAGCAACACCTTGGTTTTAAAATTCTCATCCTTGTTTTCAGGTCCCTCCCTGGCCGCACTTTTCCCTAACTCTGTAATCTCCTGCAGCCCCACAACTCATAGAATCATAGAAAGTTTACAGCACAGAAAGAGGCCACTTGGCCAATCGTGTCTGTGCCAGCTAAAAAACAACCCACCCATTTTAATCCCATCTTCCAACATTTGGTCCATAGCCTTGAAGATTACGGCACTTGAAGTGCATATCCAGACTTCTTTTGAATGAGTTGAGGGTTTCTGCCTCAACTACCCTTTCAGGCAGTGTGTTCCAGACCCCCACCACCCTCTCAGTGAAAAAGCTTTTCCTCATCTCCCCTCTAATCTTTCTAACAATCACTTTAAATCTATGCCCTCTCGTCACTGACCTCTCTGCTAAGGTAAATAAGCCCTTCACCTCCACTCTATCCAAGCCCTGCAAAATTTTGTACATTTCAATCAGATCTCTCCTCAACCTTCTCTGTTCCAAGGAAAACAGCCCCAGCCTATCCAATCTTTCCTCATAACTGCATTTTTTCATGTTCTGGCAACATCCTTGTCAATCTCCTCTGTACCCTCTCTAGTGCAATTACATCCTTTCTGTAATAAGGTGACCAGAACTGCACACAGTACTGAAGTTATGGCCTAGCCAATGAGTTATACAGTTCAGCACAAAACCTCCCTCTTATATTCTATACCTCAGTTCATAAAGGAAAAGATTCCATATGCCTTGTTAACCACCTTGTCGACCTGTCCTGTTACCTTCAGGGATCTGTGGACATTCACTCCAAGTTCCATCACTTTCTCTACATTTCTCAGTATTTTCCCATTAACTGTGTATTCCTTTGCCTTGTTTGACCTCCCCAAATGCATCACCTCACACTTCTCCAGGTTGAATTCCATTTGTCACTTTTCTGCCCATCTGACCAGACCATCAATAGCCTACAGCTATCCTCTTCACTATCTACCACACAATCACAGTGTCGTCTGCAAACTTCTTGATCCTGCCCCCCACATTTATGTCCAAATTGTTAATATATACCACAAAAAGCAGGGAACCCAGTACTGAGCCCTGCAGAACGCCACTGGAAACAGCCCTCCAGTCGTAAAAACACATGCCAACAATTACCCTTTGCTTCCTGCCACTGAGCCAATTTTGTATCCACCTTGTTGCATTTGCCTGGATCCCATGGGATTTTATTTTTTTAACCAGTCTGCCATGTGGGACCTTGTCAAAAGCCTTGCTAAAATCTATGTAAACCACATCAACTGCACTACCCTCATCTATCTTCCTTGTTACTGCTTCAAAAAATTCGATCAAGTTGGTCAGACAAGATCTTCCCTGAACAAATACATGCTGACTATCCTTGATTAATCTGTGACTTTCTAAGTGAGAGTTTATCCTGTCTCTCAGAATAGATTCCAATAATTTGCCCACTACTGAGGTTAGACTGACTGGCCTGTAATTATTCGGTCAATCCTTTGCTCCCTTTTTAAACAGAGGTATAACGTTAGCAATTCTCCAATCCTCTGGCACCACACCTGTATCCAGTGAGGACTAGAAAAAGATGGTCAGACCTTCCGCTATTTCCTCTCTTGCTTCTTTTAACTGCCTGGGTACATTTAATCCAGCACTGATGATTTATCAACTTTCAAGGATGCTAATCCCATTAATACATCCTCTCTCCCTATGTTAATCACATCCAATACTTCACAGCCCTCTTCCTTAACTACAATACCGACATCAACCCCCTCTTTTGTGAAGACAGACGCAAAGTATTCATTAAGAACAATATCAACATCTTTCGCCCCTACACATAGCTAATCTTTTTGGTCTTTTATGGGCACTACTCTTTCCTTAGTTAGGGCTAAATTGTGGCGAGTCGAAGAGACTTAGTAGTTGGCAGGAAAAAAGACAGAGGCGCAAGGGGAGAGCCAACTGTGCAACAGCCCCAACAAACAAATTTCTCTGCAGCACCTGTGGAAGAGCCTGTCACTCCAGAATTGGCCTTTATAGCCACTCCAGGCGCTGCTTCACAAACCACTGACCACCTCCAGGCGCGTATCCATTGTCTCTCGAGATAAGGAGGCCCAAAAAGAAAAAAAGAACTCTTTCCTTAGTTATCCTCTTACTCTTAATGTATTGATAAAACATCTTTGGGTTCACATTGATTTTGCTTGCCAATATTCGTTCATGGCCTCTCTTTGCTTTCCTAAATTCCTTTTTGATTTCACCCCTCCACTTTCTATACTCCTCTCAGCTTTCTGCAGTACTGAGTTCTCTGTGTCGGGCATAAGCTTTCCTTTACTGCCTTATCTTACCCTGTAAGCTCCTTGACATCCATGGACTCTAGATTTGGCTGTCTCACCCTTTTTCTTTGTGAGAACATGTTTACTCTGAACCCCTTGAATCTCCCTTTTGAATGCCTCCCGCTGCTCTGACACTGATTTAGCTTCAAGTACCTATTTCCAGTCCATAGAGTTGCAGAGTCATAGAGTTATACAGCAAAGAAGCTGACCCTTCGGCTCATCGTGTCCATGCTGGCCATCAAGCGCCTATCTATTCTAATCCCATTTTCCAGCAATTGGCCCGTAGCCTTGTATGCTATTGCATTTCAAGTGCTCATCTAGATACTTCTTAAATGTTGTGAGGGTTCCTGCCTCTACCACCCCTTCAGGCAATGTGTTCCAGATTCCAACCACCCTCTGGGTGAAAATTTGTTTCCTCAAATCCTCCCTAAACCTCCTGCCCCCTTACCTTAAATCTATGCCCCCTGGTTATTGACACCTCTGCTAAGGGAAAAACTTTTTTTTTTAGAACATTACAGCGCAGTACAGGCCCTTCGGCCCTCGATGTTGCGCCGACCTGTGAAACCATCTGACCTACACTATTCCATTTTCATCCATATGTCTATCCAATGACCACTTAAATGTCCTTAAAGTTGGCGAGTCTACTACTGTTGCAGGCAGGGCGTTCCACGCCCTTACTACTCTCTGAGTAAAGAAACTACCTCTCACATCTGTCCTATATCTATCACCCCTCAACTTAAAGCTATGTCCCCTCATGTTTGCCATCACCATCCGAGGAAAAAGACTCTCACTATCCACCCTATCTAACCCTCTGATTATCTTATATGTCTCTATTAAGTCACCTCTCCTCCTCCTTCTCTCCAACGAAAACAACCTCACGTCCCTCAGCCTTTCCTCGTAAGACCTTCCCTCCATACCAGGCAACATCCTAGTAAATCTCCTCTGCACCCTTTCCATAGCTTCCACATCCTTCCTATAATGCGGTGACCAGAACTGCACGCAATACTCCAGGTGCGGTCTCACCAGAGTTTTGTACAGCTGCAGCATGACCTCGTGGCTCCGAAACTCGATCCCCCTACTAATAAAAGCTAACACACCATATGCCTTCTTAACAGCCCTATTAACCTGGGTAGCAACCTTCAGGGATTTATGCACCTGGACACCAAGATCTCTCTGTTCATCTACACTACCAAGAATCTTCCCATTAGCCCAGTACTCTGCATTCCTGTTACTCCTTCCAAAGTGAATCACCTCGCACTTTTCCGCATTAAACTCCATTTGCCATCTCTCAGCCCAGCTCTGCAGCCTATCTATGTCCCTCTGTACCCTACAACATCCTTCGGCACTATCCACAACTCCACCGACCTTAGTGTCATCCGCAAATTTACTAACCCACCCTTCCAGGTCATTTATAAAAATGACAAACAGCAGTGGCCCCAAAACAGATCCTTGCGGTACACCACTGGTAACTAAACTCCAGGATGAACATTTGCCATCAACCACCACCCTCTGTCTTCTTTCAGCTAGCCAATTTCTGATCCAAAGCTCTAAATCACCTTCAACCCCATACTTCCATATTTTCTGCAATAGCCTACCATGGGGAACCTTATCAAATGCCTTACTGAAATCCATATACACCACATCCACTGCTTTACCCTCATCCACCTGTTTGGTCACCTTCTCGAAAAACTCAATAAGGTTTGTGAGGCATGACCTACCCTTCACAAAACCGTGCTGACTATCGCTAATGAACTTATTCTTTTCAAGATGATTATAAATCCTGTCTCTTATAACCTTTTCCAACATTTTACCCACAACCGAAGTAAGGCTCACAGGTCTATAATTACCAGGGCTGTCTCTACTCCCCTTCTTGAACAAGGGGACAACATTTGCTATCCTCCAGTCTTCCGGCACTATTCCTGTCGACAATGACGACATAAAGATCAAGGACAAAGGCTCTGCCATCTCCTCCCTGGCTTCCCAGAGAATCCTAGGATAAATCCCATCTGGCCCAGGGGACTTATCTATTTTCACACTTTCCAAAATTGATAACACCTCCTCCTTGTGAACCTCAATCCCATCTAGCCTAGTAGCCTGAATCTCAGTATTCTCCTCGACAACATTTTCTTTCTCTACTGTAAATACTGACGCAAAATATTCATTTAACACTTCCCCTACCTCCTCTGATTCCACACACAACTTCCCACTACTATCCTTGATTGGCCCTAATCTAACTCTAGTCATTCTTTTATTCCTGATATACCTATAGAAAGCCTTAGGGTTTTCCCTGATCCTACCCGCCAATGACTTCTCGTGTCCTCTCCTTGCTCTTCTTAGCTCTCCCTTTAGATCCTTCCTGGCGAGCTTGTAACTCTCAAGCGCCCTAACTGAGCCTTCACGTCTCATCCTAACATAAGCCTTCTTCTTTCTCTTGACAAGCGCTTCAACTTCTTTCGTAAACCACGGCTCCCTCGCACGACAACTTCCTCCCTGCCTGACAGGTACATACTTATCAAGGACACGCAGTAGCTGCTCCTTGAATAAGCTCCACATTTCGATTGTGCCCATCCCCTGCAGTTTCCTTCCCCATCCTACGCATCCGAAATCTTGCCTAATCGCATCATAATTTCCTTTCCCCCAGCAATAATTTTTACCCTGCGGTATATACCTGTCCCTGCCCATCGCTTAGGTAAACCTAACCGATTTGTGATCACTATCACCAAAGTGCTCACCTACATCTAAATCTAACACCTGGCCGGGTTCATTACCCAGTACCAAATCCAATGTGGCATCGCCCCTGGTTGGCCTGTCGACATACTGTGTCAGAAAACCCTCCTGCACACACTGGACAAAAACTGACCCATCTAAAGTACTCGAACTATAGTATTTCCAGTCGATATTTGGAAAGTTAAAGTCCCCAATAACAACTACCCTGTTACTCTCGCCCCTGTCGAGAATCATCTTCGCTATCCTTTCCTCTACATCTCTGGAACTATTTGGAGGTCTATAAAAGACTCCCAACAGGGTGACCTCACCTCTCCTGTTTCTAACCTCGGCCCATACTACCTCAGTAGACGAGTCCTCAAACGTCCTTTCTTCTTATCTACCCTATCTATGCCCCTCATGATTTTGTATACTTCAATCAGGTCCCCCCTCAGCCTTTTCTGCTCTAAAGAAAACAATCCTAGCCTATCCGGTCTCTCTTCATAGCTGAAATGCTCCAGCCCAGGCAACATCCTGGTGAATCTCCTCTGCACCTTCTCCAGTGCAATCACATCCTTCCTATCGTATGGCGCCTAGAGCTGTACACAGTACTTCGGCTGTGGCCTAACTAGTGTTTTAGACAGCTCCATCATAACCTCCCTGCTCTTATATTCTATGCCTCGGCTAATAAAGGCAAGTATCCTTTCGCTAAATCACTCCTCAGCACAGTAAAATTGGCTTTGTCCCAATTGAGAACGCTAACTCCTGTTCTATCCTTGTCCTTTTCCATAATTATGTTAAAACTGACTGAATTATGATCACTACCACCAAATGCTCTACCACTGCCACTCCTTCCACCTGCCCATCTTCATTTCCTAAAACTAAGTATAAAACTGCACCCTCTCATGTTGGACTTGCTACATACTGGCAAAATAAGTTCTCCTGAATGCACCTCAAGAATTCTGCTCCCTCAACTCCTTTCACACTAAAACTATCCCAGTTAATATTGGGGTAGTTAAAATCCCCTACTATTCCTGCCCTATTATTCCTGCACTTCTCAGAGATTTGCCTCCACATCTGCTCTTCTATCTCCCCCTGACTGTTTGAGGGTCTTTAGTACACTCATAGCAGTGTGTTCGCCTCTTTTTTGTTCCTTAGCTCAATCCTCTGGCCTCATTTGATGAACCTTCCAACATATCATCCCTTTCACAGCTGTAATAGTTTCTTTAACCAAATTTGTTACTCCCCCTCCTTTCTTATCTCCCTCCCTATCCAGTCTGAAAACCCTATAACAAGGAATGTTAAGCCGCCATTCCTGTCCCTCCTTAAGCCATGTTTCTATAATAGCTATAATATCATACTGCCACATGTCTATCTATGCCCTCAGTTCATCTGCTTTATTTGCTATACTCCTTGCATTGAAATAGATACCCTTGAGCACTCCAAACCTTTTTTTTTATTTTCTAACTCTTCTTTCCTCTGTCTTCCAGACTCATCCATCCATTAATTTTTTGCCTTCCATTTTCATTTCTGATTTGCTCCCAACTGAGTCTTCCCTCAGGTCCTCATCCCCCTGCCAAACTAGTTTAAATCCTCCCCAACAGCACTAACAAAACATCCCGCAAGGAACTGAGTCCTGGCTCTGTTCAGGTGCAACCTGTCCGGCCTGTACAGGCCCATCTCCCCCAGAGCCGGTCCCAATGTCCCAAGAATCTAAAGCCCTCCCTCCTGCACCATCTTTCCAGCCACACATTCATCTGTCTTATCCTTCTCTTCCTGTACACATTTGCGCATGGCACTGGGAGTAATCCAGAGATTACGCCTTTTGAGGTCCTGCTTGCTTGTTTCTTACCTAGCTCCCTAAATTCTGACTGCAGAATGCAGTCATTGGCTACGATGTGGACCACAACTGCTAGATGTTTACCCTCCCCTTTCACGATGCTCTGCAGCCACTCAGTGACATCCTTGACCATCAGGGAGGCAACATACCATTCTGGATTCATGTCGCTGGCCACAGAAACAACTGTCTGTTCCCCTGACTATCAAATCACGTATCACTATGGCTCTTCCAGTCTTCCCTGTACCTCACTGTGCAGCTGTGGTGCCATGGACTTGGCTCTGGCTGCACTCTCCAGATGAACCATCACTTTCATCAGCATTCAGAATTGAATATCTGTTGGAGAGTGAGATGCAATCAGGGTTCTCCTGCACTACCTGCATGTTTCTTTTTGACTGCCCGGGGGGTCACACATTCCCTCTCTGCCTGCATAATCTTAAACTGTGGGGTGACCACATCTATAAATGTGCTATCCACATAGCTCTCATCCTCATGAATGCAGCGGAGTGTTGCCAGCTGCTGCTCAAGTTTCAAAACCTGGAGCTCAAGTGACACCTCCTGCACAAATGGTTATCCAGGATATGGGAAGCATCCTGGAGCTCCCACATAGCACAGGAGTTAACTCTCAAGGTTGAAGCAACCCTGTCATACCTTTATTTATTAGTTGACCCTTTGCTACAGCTAAAAAAAAAGTTACCAATACTAAAACATTTTAGAACTATTAATAAAACGTTATTACTACGGATAATTCCTACTACATCAATACAATTCACTAGCTAAAATAAACCTTCCTCAAAAAAAGATAATACTCACCAGCTACTCACTTGTTCCTTGTTATTAATACTGATTTTTTTTTTCTCGTTTTTAGTCTGCCAGTTGTTGAGACTGTTCCAAAGCTGCAATACTCACCAGCCAACCACCTACCTGTGTCCCTGTGATGTCACACCTCTTTTTTCTCTTTCCGAACTCTCTGAGATATCTGTACTTATCTAATTCTGACCTCTTGAGCACCCCTGATTTTAATTGCTCCACCACTGGTGGACGTCCCTTCAATTGCCTAGGCCCTAATGCTGCAACTCCCTCCTTAAACGTCTTCATCTCTCGACCTTTCCTTCCATCTTTAAGATGCTCCTTAAAACCCACCTCTTTGGCCAAGCTTTTGGCCAACTACTCCAATATCTCCTTATGTGATTCAGTGTCAATTTTTGCTTGATAACACTCCTGAGAAGCAACTTGGAACATTTTAGTACGTTAAATATAAGCTGTTGTTGTTGGAGGAACAAGTGTGACTATGAAGATTGATGGTGCGAGAAAAGGAGAAGGGTGGTCTGAGGTTTCTCCTGGTGCCATGGAACAGTTGTACTGTGAAACATAAAGGCTGTGTAGAAGATAAACAGAAATTATGAGGATACCGCTGGTTCTGAGGGTGGAAGATGCTAAAATTTGTACCGGTTGGAATTAGCTGATTTAATATATGACAAAGAGAATTTCATGAAATACAGTGCAAAGGGGTGGAGAATCATAGAACTAATTCATGAGGGTTAATTTTTTTGTGATCTTTCTTCCCATCATCCACCAATACTTCAATGGAAGATCAGCGGAAATCCCCAAAAAATGGTGGGATAATGCCCATGGAAATACAACACCATAGTATATAGGTTCCTTCTCCCCTTCACTCCAGAAAATTGTGCTCAGGTACAGAGTCAGAGGTGCAGCAGATCTCTGCTATCTCACCCAAAGAGCATTTGTCACCAAAACCTATTCAGTAAAAACTACTCACAGACTATTCTACGAAGGGAGGATCACATTCTGAATCTATCCTTGCAAGATTTTCACACAGATGCAATTTCAAGCAGGAATCATGAGATAACAATCAGCACCTGAGTCATCTCCCTATATCAGAGGCAGTCAACTGTAATATTCCGAGCCAGATAATGGAATGAACCAAGAACCATCCTTGATTCTGTGGCTCTATGCCACCCTGGCATGTGTGTTATCCAGTTGATTAAAGTCAGTGAGACTGAACACCTGAGGCAGAATCTTTCGAGAGGGTAGTGTGATTCACCAATCCATACTCCCATCTGGCAAGGTTCCACTCTGGAAGTGCAGTCTTGCTACATTTGCCCACATTACACTATCATTGGGACTGCAATAGACTTTTCAGTTTGTGATATGAAAGTGTACACAGAAGACTTATCTTCTTCTTCTTTGGCCTCCTTGCCTTGGGAGACAATGGATAAGTGCCTGGAGGTGGTCAGTGGTTTGTGGAGCAGCGCCCGGAGTGGCTATAAAGGCCAATACTAGAGTGACAGACTCTTCCACAGGTGCTGCAGAAGAAATTGGTTGTCGGGGCTGTTGCACAGTTGGCTCTCCCCATGCGCTTCTGTCTTTTTTCCTGCCAACTGCTAAGTCTCTTCGACTCGCCACACTTTAGCCCCACCTTTATGGCTGTCCGCCAGCTCTGGCGATCGCTGGCAACTGACTCCCACGACTTGTGATCAATGTCACAGGACTTCATGTCGCGTTTGCAGACGTCTTTGAAGCGGAGATATGGACGGCTGGTAGGTCTGATACCAGTGGCGAGCTCGCTGTACAATGTTCCCTGGGGGATCCAGCCATCTTCCATGCGGCTCACATGGCCAAGCCATCTCAAGCGCTGCTGACTCAGTAGTGTGTACAAGCTGGGGATGTTGGCCGCCTCGAGGACTTCTGTGTTGGAGATGCGGTCCTGCCACCTGATGCCAAGGATTCTCCGGAGGCAGCGAAGATGGAATGAATTGAGACGTCACTCTTGGCTGACATACGTTGTCCAGGCCTCGCTGCCGTAGAGCAAGGTACTGAGGACACAGGCTTGATACATTCGGACTTTTGTGTTCCGTGTCAGTGCGCCATTTTCCCACACTCTCTTCGCCAGTCTGGATATAGCAGTGGAAGCCTTTCCCATGTGCTCGTTGATTTCTGCATCGAGAGACAGGTTACTGGTGATAGTTGAGCCTAGGTAGGTGAACTCTTGAACCACTTCCAGAGCATGGTCGCCGATATTGATGGATGGAGCGTTTCTGACGTCCTGTCCCATGATGTTCGTTTTCTTGAGGCTGATGGTTAGGTCAAATTCGTTGCAGGCAGCCGCAAACCTGACGATGAGACTCTGCAGACACTCTTCAGTGTGAGATGTTAATGCAGCATCATCAGCAAAGAGGAGTTCCCTGATGAGAACTTTCCGTACTTTGGTCTTCGCTCTTCGGCGGGCAAGGTTGAACAACCTGCCACCTGATCTTGTGTGGAGGAAAATTCCTTCTTCTGAGGACTTGAACGCGTGTGAGAGCAGCAGAGAGAAGAAAATCCCAAAAAGTGTAGGTGTGAGAACACAGCCCTGTTTCACGCCACTCAGGATAGGAAAGGGGTCTGATGAGGCACCGCTGAACTGTGCCTTTCATATTGTCATGGAATGAGGTGATGATACTTAGTAGTTTTGGTGGACATCCGATCTTTTCTAGTAGTCTGAAGAGACCACATCTGCTGACCAGGTCAAAGGCTTTGGTGAGATCAATGAAAGCAACGTAGAGGGGCATCTGTTGTTCACGGTATTTCTCCTGTAGCTGACAAAGGGAGAACTGCATGTCAATGGTGGATCTCTCTGCTCGAAAGCCACACTGTGCCTCAGGGTAAACAGTCTCGGCCAGTTTCTGGAGCCTGTTTCAAGCGACTCAAGCAAAAACTTTCCCCACTATGCTGAGCAGGGAGATTCTACGGTAGTTGCTGCAGTCACCGCGGTCACCTTTGTTTTTATAAAGGGTGATGATATTGGCATCACGCATGTCCTGTGGTACTGCTCCCTCATCCCAGCACAGGCAAAGCAGTTCGTACAGTGCTGAGAGTATGGCAGGCTTAGCACTCTTGATTATTTCAGGGGTAATGCCATCCTTCCCAGGGGCTTTTTCACTGGCTAGAGAATCAATGACATCGATGAGTTCCGATTTTGTTGGCTGTACATCCAGCTCATCCATGACTGGCAGAGACTGGGCTGCATTGAGGGCGGTCTCAGTGACAACATTCTCCCTGGAGTACAGTTCTCGGTATTGCTTAACCCAGCGGTCCATTTGCTTGCGTTGGTCAGTGATTGTGTCCCCTGATTTAGATTTGAGGGGGGCAATCTTCTTAATGGTTGGCCCAAAAGCTCTCTTAATGCCATCAAACATTCCTCTGATGTTTCCGATGTCTGAGGCCAGCTGAATATGACTGCATAGGTGTTGCCAGCAGACATTTGCGCAGCGCCTGGCTGTTCTTTGTGCGGCGCTTCTGGCTGTTTTAAGTGCTACGGATGTTAACTCGCTGGGGGCTTTTTTGTTGTTCAGCAGTGCAATGCGCTTAGCGGCTGTGTGTGTAAAGGTTTATCCAAAGTAGCATCATAGGATCATATGAACATAGGACATAGGAGCAGGAGTAGGCCATTTAGCCCTTTGAGCCTGCTCCACCATTCAATAAGGTCATAGCTGATCTGGTTGTGGACTCAACTCCACTGTCCTGTCTGCCTCCCATAACTCTTGACTCTCTTACCTATCAAAAATCTAATTCTGGCTTGAATAAATTCTTGAATAAACACAGCCTCCACTGCTTTCTGGGGAAGAGAATTCCACAAACTAATGACCCTTTGAGAAAAAAAAAATTCTCCTCATCTCCGTCTTAAAAGGGAGACTTCTTATTCTTAAACGATGTCCCCTAGTTCGAGCTCCCCCACAAGAGGAAACATCCTTCCGGTATCCACTCTATCAAGTCCCCTCAGGATCTTATATGTTTCGATAAGATTACCTCTCATTCTTCTAAATGCCAATGGATATAGGCCCAATCTGTTCAGCCTTTCTTCATAAGATAACCGCTTCATCCCAGGAATCAGTTGAGTGAACCTTATATCCTTTTTGAAATAAGGAGACTCAAACTGTACACAGTACTCCAGATGTGGTCTCACCAAGGTCCTGTACAGCTGCAGTAAAACTTCCCTACTTTGATGCTCGATTCCTCTTGCATCTTGGTGAGCAGAGATCGAATAACTCAGGAAAAGCAATCAGTAAATAAATTGAAACACAGTTGCAGCTTGTGTGAAATTTCTCGATATTGTCGTGTTTTGCCTCATGTAACATAACTGCGGTGAACACTTGTCAGGAAATGGGGATTCATAAAAAAAGACAGCAACTGACTAAGTCATGTAATTGTCAACTCCCACTGGCATGAATGTATTACAGGCACCCAAGATGAAGGTTTTATTTTTTTATTTTTCTAAACTACCTGTTTTCTGACGCAGCCACTGTTTACATAGAAGGCTTTGGTTGGAATAAACCAATGCTTTAAGCATTTAACTTCAATTTTCACCAATTTCAGACAAATTTACTGGTGATATTAAGAGAGATATAACAGGAAACACAACATATAAAGCAGTTCAAATCAAAGAAAAAAAGTAAACTGAACTAATTCCTTTCAAGAAAAATCCCAAACATTATCTATAGACAGTATTAGGAAGTGTGTAGCTTACAAAGAAATAACTCCAGTTGGTATTCCTTTTATCACACAGGCCTTCCTGCTGGTCAGTGGGCAACTGGTGTGAGATTTTACTAACTACCTGCAAAATCCTAGGTTGGAGTACTTTTTGTGCTGTGTTAGCAGTGAGACCATTCTAATTGTCTTAGAGATGGAGGAGCATGGGGTAGGTTCCATCTTCCAATCATTATCCTCTGCTTATAGTGAAAGACAGGCCAGTAAGACAGCATAATTAGTCGTATCACCAGTGTTTGGAAAGAGAACAGAATCCACAAATAGAGCTATAAAAGTAAATCAATTTGGGGAATGGCGTATGGAGTGTGTGCAACATGGATTAGCACTTTTATTAATACTATCAGACAGAGATCTTCATGCAGATGTGTTTGTCACGACTATCACACCATATAATTTCAACCCATAGGATAGTGAAACATGTTAATAGTAACTAAAGTTACTCCAGTATTATAACAGTAAAACAGCAAGATAAATGTGGTGCTTAAATCGAAAAACTCAATCAAATTCAAGAGACATGATTTCCCACGCACAAAGCCATGCTGACTATCCCTAATCAGACCATGCCTTTCCAAATGCATATAAATCCTGTTTCTCAGAATCCCTTCCAATAACTTTTCCACCACTAATGGCTCACCGGCCTGTAGTTCCCTGGCTTATCCCTGCTGCCCTTCTTAAAGTTGGGCCCATTCTGGGATGGAGCACATAACTAGTCTTTTGTTTTTGTTGAATGAACTGAGGAGAAATGGGAGAATTACAGGGCTTAATAGGAATATTTCAACCATAGTTTATGATCTTAATGCTTTACCTGTTGGGCTCAATGTCAGCATATGCTTGTGTTATTAAATATTTCTTATTGCTGCTTGTGGGTACGTTATAACATTTCAAAGATCATAAAAAGTTAAGATAGTTAAAATATTAAAGGCATATTTTATAGAAGCATTAAAAGATTATAACAGTAATTTGATATCCCAGACCCTATGCACTCGATGAGTTAGAACTTAGTGTGGCATAGGTACTTTACAAGTTAAAGGGATTTAAGACTAACAAATTGCCTGAGCCAAATGATGCATATCCAACCATTCTGGAGGAGACTAAGGAGGAAATGTGTGGAACACTGGCTATCATTCAAAGGAATCATTAAGCACTAAAGAGATTCTGCAGGACTGGGAGCCAGCAAACTTAGTGCTTATATTTAATGAGAACAACAAATCTGACTCAGGCCATTACAGACCTATTAGGTTAACATCAGTAACAGGTAAAATAATGGAAACAACCCTAAGGGGTATCCTGAAAGATCAACTGTATAGGATTAACTTACTAAGAAACAGCCAGATGGATTTAGGAAGGAAAGATTCAGATAATGGAGATGGTGGAACTTCATATAATGTTGGGCAATGGATTTTCAGGAAGTTTGTGACAAAGTCCCAAGTGAAAGATTCCTAATTAAATATAAAAGCCGCATGAATTCAGGGTAGAATAAGCAATTGAACGAGAAGCCAATTAAATGTAGGAAACAGGGAGGAACCTGAGGAGTATTTATGCCTGGACGGTGGATATTGACTGAAGTCCTGTAAAAGTCAGCGTTGAACCCCTATTGTTTCAAATCCATATACAGGATCTAAATATCAAAACTGCAATGTATGTTTGTCAAATTAAAGTCAGCAATAAAAACAAGAGACCTCGAAATTATGCGGGAAAGAGGGAATAGTCCCTGTGTCTGAAGGCTCAAAGTGCCCCCAACGTCGGGCCTTGGGCTTCACTTACATCAAGCCAATAAGCTGCAGAGATATAGGCAGCTTGCTGTGGCACACAGGTAAGTGAGCAAGGGGGCAGACTGGGAAGGAGGCATTTGGATCCAGAGGCAGGGATGGCTGATTGGGGGTGGGGTAGTGGTGGAGTGTGTTGTTGCGGCTGCAATGTTGGTGCCCACGAGCAGAGAGCAGTGTCAATCATTGGGGTTGCGGCAGGGGGTTATGGGAAATCAGTGTCCATGGGTGGAGGAAGACAAACAGTGGGGGATCAGTATCCATGGGTGGAGGGTGGCAGCCAATTGAGGGGGAATCAGTATCCATGGAGGGACGGTGGTGACGAGGGGTATCACTGCCCAGCGCACCTACTCCTCCTGGATCCACATTCAGGTAAGTATACTTTAAAAACCTACCTTGAAGGTTGCGCCTGTTAGGCCACAGTAGGCAGTTGGTTTCCTTGAGTGAAGTTAGTGCCAGCTGCCTCAGCCCAAACCAATCTTGCAAGAGGCCTACTATCTGTTTCAGGTATGCACTGCACCCCCAAGTCTTGGCCTTCACCAACATGGTTGGTGGCACAGTTTTGGCTAGTAATAAGCCTTCACTTCCTGCCTCCATATTGAAGGCTTAGGAGGCTGTTTAATGCCGAAAATAGGGCACTGCATTGCAATGTTTCTATGCCAGAGAATGTAGCTAAATATATACAGAAGGATTTGAATTGATTTTGAGATCGAACAGACATGGCAAATTAGATTAATAGTGAGAGATTTAAAGTATTGCACAATGGCTGAATCAATAATACACAATGGATAGAACTGAATTAATCCAGGCAGCCTGAGTAAGCAACCTAGTAATAATAGTGGCACATGATCTTCAATGCCTACATAATGTGACTAATCAATTTTTAAAATAGTATTGGAATAGGCAGAATAATAAATTTGAAAACTACAGAGAGGGGAGGTAGCTGCATAGTGGTAATATCACTGGACTAGTACTCCAGAGACCCAGGCTCATGCTCTGGGGGCATGCGTTCGAATCCCACCACAGCAGAAGATGAAATTTGAATTCAATTCATAAATCTGGAATTAAAAGCTAGTCTAATGTGACCATGAAACCATTGTCGATTGATGTAAAAACCCACCTGGTTCACTAATAGCCTTCAGGGAAGGAAATCTGCTGTCCTCATCTGGTCTGGCCTCCATGTGACTCCAGACCCAGAGCAATGTGGTTGACTCTTAAATGCCCTCTGAAATGGCCTAGCAAGCCACTCAGTTGTATCAAGCCACTACAAAGTCTAAGAAAATGAATGAAATTGGACAGACCACCTGGAATCGATCTAGGCACTGGAAACGACAATGGTACACCCAGCTCTGTCAACCCTGCAAAGTCCTCCTTACAAATATCTGGGGGCCTGTGCCAAAATTGGGAGAGCTGTCCCACAGACTAGTCAAGCAACATAGTCATAATCACAGAATCATATCTTACAATGTCCCAGCCACCACCGTTACCATCCCTGGGTATGTCCTGTCCCACCGGCAGGACAGACCCACCAGAGGTGGCAGCACAGTGGTATACAGTCAGGGGGAAGTTGCCCTCAGAGTCCTCAACATTAATTCTAGACCCCAAGAAGTCTCATGGCATCAAGTCAAATATGGACAAGGAAACCTCCTGATGATTACCACCTACTGACAACACTTCCCCCTGCACACTCAACCTCAGCTGATAAATCAGTGCCCCCCATGTTGAACACCAATTGGAAGAAGCACTGAGGATGGTAAGGGTGCAGAATGTACTCTGGGTGGGGGCCTTCAATGTCCATCACCAAGAGTGGCTTGGGAGCACCACTATTGACTGAGCTGGCCGAGTCCTAAAGGACATAGCTGCTAGACTGGGTCTGCAGCAGGTGCTGAGGCGAACAACAAGAAGGAAAAACCTACTTGACTTCATCATCACCAATCTGCCTGTCGCAGATGCATCTGTCCATGTCAGCATTGGTAGGAGTGACCACCACACAGTCTTTGTGGAGACCAAGTCCCGTCTTCACATTGAGGGTACCCTCCATCGTGTTGTGTGGCACTACCACCCTGCTAAATGGGATAGATTTCGAACAGATCTAGCAACTCAAAACTGGGCATCCGTGAGGACTCTGGGCCATCAGCAGCAGCAAAATTGTATTCAACCACAATCTGTAACCTCATGGCCTGGCACTTCCACCACTCTACCATTACGATCAAGCTGGGGAACCTACCCTGGTTCAATGAAGAGTGCAGGAGGGCATGCCAGAAGCAACACAGGTTTACTTGCATGCCAAACAGCGGAAACAGCATGTGATAGACAGGGCTAAACGATCCCACAACCAACGGATCAGATCCATGCTCTGCAGTCCTGCCACATTCAGTCGTAAATGGTGATGGACAATTAAACAACTGAATGGAGGAGGAGGCTCCACAAACATCCCCATCCTCAACAATGCGGAAGTCCAGCACATTAGTGCAATAGACAAGGCTGAAGCATTTGCATCCTTCTTCAGCCAGGATTGCCGAGTGGATGATCCATCTTGGCCTACTCCCTGAAGTCCCCAGCATCAGAAATGTCAGCCTTCAGCCAATCTGATTCATTCCACGTGATATCAAGAAATGGCTGAAGGCACTGGACACTGAAAAGGCTATGGGCCCTGACAACATTCCGTCAATAATACTGAAGACTTGTGCTCAAGAACTAGCCGTGCTCCTAGCCAAGCTGTTCCAGGACAGTTGCAACACTGGCACCCAACCTATTCTTCAGCAAAGTGATGGAAGGGGTCTTTGCCAGTGCTATCAAGTGGCACTTATTCAGCAATAACCTGCTCACTGATGCTCAGTTTGGGTTCTGCCAGAGCCACTCAGCTCCTGACCTCATTACAGCCTTAGTCCAAACATGGACAAAAGAACTGAACTCCAGAGGTGAGGTCAGAGTGACTGCCCTTGACATCAAGGCAGCATTTTACCAAGTATGGCATCAAGGAGCAAAACTGGAGTCAATAGGAATCGGGGGAAAACTCTCTGCTGGTTGGAGTCATACCTATCACAAAGGAAAATGGTTGTGGTTGTTAGAGGTCAATCATCTCAGTCCCTGGACAAAACTGCAGGATTTCCTCAAGGTAGTGTCCTGGGCCCAACTATCTTCAGCTGCTTCATCAATGACCTTCCCTCCATCATAAGGTCAGAAGTGGGGATGTTCGCTGATGATTGCACAATGTTAAGCACCACTTGCGACTCCTCAGATACTGAAGCAGTCTGTGTAAAAATGCAGCTAGACCTGGACAATATCCAGACTTGGGCTGAAATGTGGCAAGTAACATTCATGCCACACAAGTGCCAGGCAATGACCATCTCAAATAAGAGAGAGTCTGACCCTCTCCCCTTGATGTTCAATGGCATTAACATTGCTGAATCCCCCACTATCAACATCCTGGGGATCATCATTGACCAGAAACTGTACTAGACCAACCACATAAATACTGTGGCTACAAGAGCAGGTTAGAGGCTGGGAATTCTTGGCGAGTATCTCACCTCGTGTCTCCCCAAAACCTGTCCACCATCTACAAGGCACAAGTCAGGAGTGTGATGGAATACTCTCCACTCGCCTGCATGGGTGCAGCTCCAACAACACTCAAGAAGCTCAACTCCATCCAGGTCAAATCAACCCACTTGATTGGCATCCCATCCACAAACATTCACCCCATCCACCACTTTCAAAATTCACTCACTTCACCACCATCTCACAGTGGCAGCAGTGTGTAACATCTACAAGATGCAATGCAGCAACGCACCAAGGCTCTTTTGTCAACAACTTCCAAACCCACGACCTCTACCACCTAGAAGGACAAGGGCTGCAGATGCATGGGAGCACCAACACCTGCAAATTTCCCTCCAACTCACACACCATCCTCACTTGGAACTATATCATCATTCCTTCACTGTCACTGGGTCAAAATCCTGGAACTCCCTTCCTAACTGCACCCTGGGTGTACCTACCCCACATGAACTGCAGTGGTTCAAGAATGCAGCTCACCACCATGTTCTCAAGAGCAATTAAGGATGGGCAATTAATCTGATCTAGTCAGCGATGCCCACATCCCATGGGCGAATAGAAAAGAAAAATTTTGTTAAGGCTTTAAAGTGCACTGATCAGTAGCTAATTTAAAATCAGGTCAGTCACCTTGCGACCAAACAATGTAAGGATAGATTTTTTTCTTCATCATAAACTCCCTGTCCCTTCTGCTCTTGTTAATTCACACAATTTGACAATTTTATTCTTAATTTCGACATCAAAGTTATTACCATAGATTTGCAATGATGGATCTCCACCTATGGCACTTGACACAACACCTACCACCCAGGCTGACATGCCTCTCAGGTTACTCACTGTTTCTTGTTTTAAATTGACATTCCCAGATGAAATGAAGAGGAGACAGTTACATCACATCTGCCTGTGCCCTGCACTGCCACAAGGTTTCCTGGGGCTTCCCCAGTGTGCCTCGGTGAGCCTGCTCTTGTCATAGCTGCAGGCCCAGCATTTGTATTTTAATAAAGTAGCACTCCTGGCCTCCTACATCATTTACCTCAGGATGTGCTTATTGTGCCCCTCAGCAGAGAACACCTGCAGGAAGCTGATGCAAAAGCCCATCCCAGACCCCTGAAGACCTGGGTCAGGCTAAAGGCAAGTCACAACATTTTTTGAGATTTCCCTCTTTCCTGCCACCAACACCCCACAACTATTGCCCCCCTCCACAACCTATCCAATGTATTCCAACAGCAGAATGGCCCAAATTACATCCCAATTCCTTGCCACTGTTCATGTGCAAGGAGAAGGGCCTACTGCTGGAGAATACCTGAGCCATTTCACGACTTGGGGGTGGGAGGGGTGAGGGGGAGGTGGGAGGAATGTGGGCACCTGACTCACAGTACACACCCATAGAGAAAAATCTCCCCTCTGCAGGTTGGAAAGGTTACAGAGTAAAGCAACAAAATTGTTCACAAGTGCAAATGAGATTAACTGTGAGAACAGCTAATAGGAGCTGAAGCTCTGATGCCTGGAAAGAAGAGGTTAAAGACAAAAAGAGAACCTCATTAAAAGTATACAAAATACTAAGCTGTATTAAACTTAAAGAACTGAGGGTATAAATTTAAATTCGTGAAAAGTAAATTGAAAACAGTGTTTAAGAATTTTTTTTTGATTCAAAGGGTAATAAATATTAAGATTAATCTGCCTGGAAGAATAGCAGGGGCCAAAACATTAGAGTATTCAAAATGAAACTGAATGCTGCAATGTGGCAGTTAGGCTATTAAAAAGGAAGGAGCTTCAAAAGGTTGAGTGGCCTTTTCTCAGCCTTGTCTTTGCTAATGATCTTACAGGAGGACAGCACCAGGTTTGGCTGGGATGTTTTGTCCTATTTAATAGTTCACCAACATTCTTAGTTGGATGCCCCTATGAAAAATGACAAGATGCTGGAGAACTGCCAGCCCGCTGTGTAAATATATACCCACCAGATTCATTGCCTTCAGGAAAAATTGAAGGCCGGGGGCAAAGACAATATGCTGCAGTTTCAGTGGAAATGCAAACCACAGAGTAAAAACCATGTGTCACGACCAGGTGAGAAAGGGGTCGAGGGTTCCCTCTCAGCCTTCACCTGGTCTTACCGTAACAGGGTTTAATTTTTTAAACACACTGTGTTTTCAGCTCCCCCTTGGTGAACCCTTGTTCACCACTTTCCAATTATAAGGCAAAGAAACCAGCACAACAGGTTTTCTCAGCTTTAAAGAATAAAAGTGAAATTTTATTAAACTTAAACTCAGTTAAAGCCTACAAATACACGAGCGCCCACATTAGCATGCACACGCGATAAACACATGCAGATAGAGACAGAAAGAAAACAAAAGAAATAAAATGGAAAAGTTTGAGGCAATATCTGAGGAGGTTTTTTGTGTTACGGTTCCTCAAGCTTACTTTAGTGTCCTTTATTGTAGGTAGATCTTGCTTTTCATTGGGGCCGAGTATTCTTCTTAAATCTTGTTCGCTGTAGGAGACTTTTCTCTCTTGGGGTTCATGTGTCTTCAGTGGATTTGGAATTCCGTGAGAAAGAGATAGGAGCAGGCAGACAGGAGAGGCCATGGTGAGCCAGCCAGGAGAGATCTTCTCAGTCCAGGAGTATTCTGCTTTCTGCTCAAACTGTTCGTACAAATTCAAAAAACTCAGGTTGCCCAGCAGGTTAGTCATGTGACTAGCTAGTTTGACCATGCCTGTTTGTGTATTCAGCCATTTTAGCAGTCAACCTGGAATGCAAACTCCCCCACCTTCAACATCTGGTGATCAAAAGTCCATTGTGGGTTGTGTGTCAGCGAATGGCTCTTTGTCCTTTCCAGGCGCTGGCTGTTAATATGCAAATATCTTTCCAGCCAAGGGTCCATTGTGGGTTGAATGTGTCAGGGAATGGCTGCTTTGTCCTTCCAAACACTGTCTGTTGACATGCAAATGACTTTCCAGCCAAGATTTGGCAATTGTTTTAAAGCAAGTCCTCTCTTCACCTCATCAACAGTTTGAAATTTAATGTCCATGTGGCAAAATTAATATGCCTCATGCTTGGCAGGTGGGGGCCTACATGACACATGTCTCCATTTAGTACAAGGCAGTGTATCTATTGCTTGAATTCACATGTCGGTGGCTTTGGGCAAGGATCAAGTACAGCATTTTCAATGTTATGAATAAGTGTTGGGCACATTGCACCAGGATCCCACTTAAGCACATAAGCATGGCACTTCCATTTTGGCAGAATCCTGGTACATCTCAATCATGGAATTTCCCACTGCAAAGGAAGCTTCTTTAACTCAAGCCAATTTTTTTAGGATCAGGCCCCTTTCGCGTAACTTAGGTAGGATCACCAATTCTACCAGAAAGGCCATCTGGCCGTCGTGGAAACTGTCTTTGGAGGCTTGCACGTAGCAGAACATGGCTGACATGTCCTGCCTGAAGAAGAATTTATTTTCCAAATTCTAAAGAACTGCTTGTGTCCAATGGTGTTAGATTGATGTTCTGTGGCTCATCATTCACTTGGAATTTGAATAGTATAGAGAGATACAGCACTGAAACAGGCCCTTCGGCCCACCAAGTCTGTGCCGACCATCAACCACCCATTTATACTAATCCTACATTAATCCCATATTCCCTACCACATCCCCACCTTCCTTCAATTCTCCAACCACCTACCTACACTAGGGGCAATTTACAATGGCCAATTTACCTATCAACCTGCAAGTCTTTGGCTGTGGGAGGAAACCAGAGCACCCGGTGGAAACCCACACGGTCACAGGGAGAACTTGCAAACTCCACACAGGCAGTACCCAGAACCAAACCCGGGTTGCTGGAGCTGTGAGGCTGCGGTGCTAACCACTGCGCCACTGTGCCGCCCATATACACTTGCAGATATTTGATTACGTTTCCTCTGCCAACCATCACCTCTGACAGGAATTACAGGAGTGACAGACGGTGACCAGGGAGCTGATAGTGTTGTTTCACTTTTCCAAACTTTTCTTTGGCCATTGCCTCTGTTCTCCATCTATGGCAGTTTCCCAGCACAGTTTATTTCTACAAATCCATGCACTGCTGTTGAACACATTTGAATTTAAATAGTCACTTGGTGCATTTGACATGCCATTTGCAAACGATCCCATGTGACTTCCAAAGCCACATTCCGGTAGATTTAATGATTTCCTACAAGATTTTGAAGCAAAGTCTGTCGGATCCCACGACTGAAATTCCTCACCATGTTTATTCAACTTTTCAGTCCAGAGAAGGTTTTAAATGGTAAATAGCTATGATTGCACACCATTTCCTCTGCTTAGCAGGAATGCGGAGTTTTAAGGAATAGATTGTGATGGATTTCTTTTAATTTAGGCAGGGTAAGGAACAGTCTAGGAATAAAGTCTTGTAAGATCTAGTGCCACAATATCCGGTTGCATAGAGCCCTCTTTTCAGTCCTGTAGGTGCCATTTTGCTTCCAAAAGTGTGTCTGCAGCACACGCGCACACTTCCGGTGTGGGTCAGATACCATCTCGGATAGGGCGTTTGCACGGGCACAGGGAGCATGCAGTGGAGGTCTGCAGAGTAATAGATCGTACTGTCAATCAGTGTGTAATGCTTATTTGATGCCAGCAGTGCTATTTTGGAGCTCAGTGCTCCAGCTGATGACCTCTCTCAACTTTGCACAGCTAGCTGTACACGCATTCAGGAACAGGCAGAGCCTCCACCAGTGCTATTTAAAGGGATCATCAATCACTCGTAGGTTAATTGATGATAGAATTCTACTGGATAATATGGAGCTTGTAGAAGTTTTGGTTGTTTGTACTTTTACTTAAAGTTGCTGAAGTCTGCAGGGAGTGTAGCAGGTGCTGATGGATTTGGTCCTGATGTTAAGGGTTCTGCACAAGGCAGTTGCTTCCATGCATGGGTTCAGTAGTTTGCAATGCCACCCCCCCTCCCCCCACTTGTATAAACATAGAAAAAACATAGAAAATAAGAGCAGGAGTAGGCCATTCTGCCCTTCGGGCCTGCTCCGCCATTCAAAATAGATTATGGCTGATCGTCTAATTCAGCACCCTGTTCCCCATATCCCTTGATCCCTTTGGCATTAAGAAATATATCTATCTCCTTCTTAAGTATATTTAATGACTTGGCCTGCACTGCCTTCTGCGGTAGAGAATTCCACAGGTTCACCACCCTCTGAGTTAAGAAATTTCTCCTCAGCTCAGTTCCAAAAGGCAGCACAGTAGCACAGTGGCGCAGTGGTTAGCACTGCAGCCTCACAGCTCCAGTGACCTGGGTTCAATTCTGGGTACTGCCTGTGTGGAGTTTGCAAGTTCTCCCTATGACTGTGTGGGTTTTCACCGGGTGCTCTGGTTTCCTCCCACAGCCAAAGACTTGCAGATTGATAAGTAAATTGGCCATTATAAATTGCCCCTAGTATCGGTAGGGGAATTGTGGGGATGTGGTAGGAATATGGGATTAATATCAGATTAGTATAAATGGGTGGTTGATGGTTGGCACAGACTTGGTGGGCCTAAGGGCCAGTTTCAGTGCTGTATCTCTAAATATAAAAATAAATAAATGGCATACACCATATCCTGCGACTGTGACCCCTGGTTCTGGACTCCCCAGCCATCGGGAACATCCTTCCTGCATCTAGTCCTGTTAGAATTTTACAAGTTTCTATGAGATCCCCTCTCATTCTTCTAAACTTTAGTGAATAGAGGCCTAGTCTACCCAATCTCTCCTCATACTTCAATTCTGCCATCCCAGGAATCAGCCTAGTAAATCTTCTTTGCACTCCTTCCATGGCAAGAACATCTTTCCTCAGATAAGGAGACCAAAACTGCACACAATACTCCAGATGTGGTCTCACCAAGGCCCTGTATAACTGCAGTAAGATATCCTTGCTCCTGTACTCAAATCCTCTTGCAATAAAGCCCAACATACTATTTCCCTTCCTAACTGCTTACTGCACCTGAATGCTTGCTTTCAGCGCCTGGTGTACAAGGACACCCAGGTATCATTGCACCTTCCCCTTTCCCAATCTATCACCATTCAGATAATAATCTGCCTTTCTTTTTTTCAACGAAAGTGGATAACCTCACATCTGTCATGCATTTGCCCACTCACCCAACTTGTCCAAATCACATTGGAGCCTCTTTGCATCCTCCTCACAGCTCAATTTTCCCCCCAGCTTTGTGTCATCTGCAAACTTGGAAATGTTACATTTAGTTCCCTCACCCAAGTCATTAATATATATTGTGAATACCTGGGGCCCAAGCACTGATCCCTGTGGTACCCCACTAGTCACTGCCTGCCACCTGGAAAAAGACCCATTTATTCCGACTCTCTGTTTCCTGTCAGCAATTCTCAATCCATGCCAGTATATTACCCCCAATCCCATGTGCTTTAATTTTGCACACAAACCTCTTATGTGGGACCTTATCAAAAGCCTTCTGAAAATCCAAATACACCACATCCACTGGTTTTCCCTTATCTATTCTACTAGTTACATCCTCAAAAAACTCCAGTAGATTTGTTAAGCATGATTTCCCTTTCGTAAACCCATGCCGACTTTGTCCAATCCTGTCTACGCTTTTCAGGTGCTCTGCTATCACATCCTTTATAATAGAATCTAGCATTTTCCCCACAACTGATGTAAGGCTAAATGGGCTGCATTCCCTGCTTCTTCTCCCTCCTTTTTTAAATAGTGGGGTTACATTTGCCACCGCCAACCTGCAGGAACTGCTCCAGAGTCTGTGGAATTTTGGAAGATGACCACCAATGCATCCACTATTTCCAGGGTCACTTCCTTTAGTACTCTGGGATGTAGATTATCAGCCCCTGGGGATTTGTCAGCCTTTAAGCCCATTAATATCCCGAGCACAACTTTTTTACTAATATTGTACTACACCATGACAGTGGGATTGAACAGAAATGACACAGAGGAGGACAATCTGCTAGAAGAGGGAGGAAGTGGGAGTCTTTCAAACGCCAGTTGATTAGAATCCAGGACCAGCATGTTCCTGTGAGGAAGAAGGATAAGTTTGGCAAGTTTCGGGAACCTTGGATAACGCGGGATATTGTGAGCCTAGTCAAAAAGAAAAAGGAAGCATTCGTAAGGGCTGGAAGGCTGGGAACAGATGAAGCCCTTGAGGATTACAAAGACAGTAGGATGGAACTTAAGCAAGGAGTCAGGAGGGCTAAAAGGGGTCATGAAAAGTCATTGGCAAACAGGATTAAGGAAAATCCCAAGGCTTTTTATATGTATAGAAAGAGCAAGAGGGTAACTAGGGAAAGGGTTAGCCCACTCAAGGACAGAGGAGGGAATCTATGTGTGGAGCCAGAGGAAATGGGCAAGGTACAAAATGAGTACTTTGCATCAGTATTCACCAAAGAGAAGGACTTGGTGGATGATGAGCCTAGGGAAGGGAGTGTAGATTGTCTCGGTCATGTCGTAATCAAAAAGGAGGAGAGGTTGGGCGTCGTGCAAAGCATTAAGGTAGATAAGTCCCCAGGGCCTGATGGGATCTACCTCAGAATACTGAGGGAGGCAAGGGAAGAAATTGCTGGGGCCTTGACAGAAATCTTTTTAGCCTCATTGACTACAGGTGAGGTCCCAGAGGACTGGAGAATAGCCAATGTTGTTCCTTTGTTTAAGAAGGGTAGCAAGGATAAACCAAGAAATTATAGGCTGGTGAGCCTTACGACAGTGGGAGGGAAATTATTAGAGAGGATTCTTCGGGACAGGATTTACTCCCATTTGGAAACAAACAAACTTATTAGCGAGAGACAGCATGGTTTTGTGAAGGAGAGGTCCTGTCTCAGGAACTTGATCGAGTTTTTTGAGGAAGTGACGAGGAAGGGCAGTGGATGTTGTCTATATGGACTTCAGTAAAGCCTTTGACAAGGTCCCTCATGGCAGACTGGTACCAAAGTTGAAGTCACACGGGATCAGAGGTGAGCTGGCAAGATGGATACAGAACTGGCTTGGTCATAGAAGACAGAGGGTAGCAGTGGAAGGGTGCTTTTCTGAATGGAGGGCTATGACTAGTGGTGTTCCGCAGGGATCAGTGCTGGGACCTTTGCTCTTTGTAGTATATATAAATGATTTGGAGAAAAATGTAGCTGGTCTGATTAGTAAGGTTGCGGATGACACAAAGGTTGGTGGAGTTGCGGATAGTGATGAGGATTGTCAGAGGATACAGCAGGATATAGATCGGTTGGAGACTTGGGCGGAGAAATGGCAGATGGAGTTTAATCCGGACAAATGTGAGGTAATGCATTTTGGAAGGTCTAATGCAGGTGAGAAATATACAGTAAATGGCAGAACCCTTAGGAGTATTGACAGGCAGAGAGATCTGGGCGTACAGGTCCACAGGTAACTGAAAGTGGCAATGCAGGTGGATAAGGTAGTCAAGAAGGCATACGGCATGCTTGCCTTCATCGGTCGGGGCATAGAGTACAAAAATTGGCAAGTCATGCTGCAGCTGTACAGAACTTTAGTTAGGCCACACTTAGAATATTACGTGCAATTCTGGTCGCCACACTACCAGAAGGACGTGGAGGCTTTGGAGAGGGTACAGAAGAGGTTTACCAGGATGTTGCCGTCTGGAGGGCATTAGCTATGAGGAGAGGTTGGATAAACTCGGATTGTTTTCACTGGAGCGACAGAGGTGGAGGGGCGACATGATAGAGGTTTACAAAGTTACGAGCGGCATGGACAAAGTGGATAGTCAGAAGCTTTTTCCCAGGGTGGAAGAGTCAGTTACTAGGGGACATAGGTTTAATGTGCGAGGGGCAAAGTTTAGAGGGGATGTGCGAGGCAAGTTCTTTACACAGAGGGTGGTGAGTGCCTGGAACTTGCTACCAGGGTAGGTGGTGGAAGCAGGTACGATAGCGACGTTTAAGAGGCATCTTGACAAATACATGAATAGGATGGGAATAGAGCGATACGGTCCCCGGAAGTGCAGAAGGTTTTAGTTTAGGCAGGCATCAAGATCGGCGCAGGCTTGGAGGGCAGAATGGCCTGTTCCTGTGCTGTACTGTTCTTTGTTCTTTGAAGTGGAAGAGAAGAAGGGCTCTCAGCAGGAGGCTATATCTTCCCAGGGTCTTCAAGGAGCAATTCTCCTACCTCAACCTCACCTGAGAAACAGTGTATCAGACTTCTCCGCTGCCACCTGTAGCCACAACTGTAACCTCAGAGCTGTGTAAGGATGACATGCCCAGTGGCTGTGAAGATGACCATTGCCATGAACCTTTAGATATCTGGCTCCATCCAGGCTGGAGCAGGCAAAATTTACAAGCTCTCCCAGTTCACTGTCCACTATTGCCGAAGCAAGGTCACTAAGGCTCTGTATTCTAACAGAGCAGGATACATTTCATTCTCTCTTGCAAGAGAGGAGCAGATGGCGCAAGCACGAGGTTTCGCCAGGATTACAAGCTTCCCTGTGGTGCAGGGTGCCACTGACCACACAGGCGTGACTTTGTCGGAGCCGCATTTCAACTCTGAAATGTACGGCAACCGAAAGGGATTCCACTCCTCAACGTCCAGCTGGTGTGTGACCATGCTCAGTGTATTATGGGCTGGAATTTGACCCCCACCATGTTGGCAGGTGGGGTGGGAGGGTAAAATTGAGTGGGATGGCCTAGGGTGCCTTGCCCATCACCCACCCACGTGTGCTAGTATTTTACGAGAGGCACGTTAGCTGTCAGACAGCTCGTCCACCCATGGGCTAATTAAGGCCCTTAAGTGGCTAATTAATGGCCACTTAAGGGTCTCTTCCTGCCACCACTGGTATTGAACCAGCAACAGGGTGTGCCCACGCCATGTGGCGAGGCCGCCAGGGGGCTCGGGGGTGGGGGGGGGGGCGTCCTTCCTGCTCAGGCATCCTGTAGCATACAGAGGGCACCCCTACAGGAAAGGGCCATCCCAGCTTGATTCCACCCCCACCCGGCCTCCCAATCGCAACCCCCCCCACCTCCCCCCCCCCTGCCAGGACCTGCCTGACTGGCCCCACGAGGCCGCCCCGTTTAACTGAAGGCTGGGCCGCCATCGCTGGCTGTATCTGGGGCCAGGTGCAGTCCCAGCAGTGGTCACCGCTCCCGGCGGTGCTGCTGGGACTGAACAGCTGCCAGCCCTCTGATTGGCTGGCAGGTCTTGGAGGTGGGTCATCCTGTCTTACATGGTTAGAAGCCACAACCTCAGGGAACTAACTGCCACGCAAAATTGCATTGTGGCTTCCCAGGCCGGCACAAGCAGGCTCACCCTCGACTTTTTTTAAGCCTTGCCACGGGCCATGGCCACTCCAATGTGGCAGAGCACCATCTCCTCCAAAACGGTGAGGACATTCAGCTGTGCCTGTCTCCCATCAATGAGGTGCTGCTGCCTGCAGTTGTACACCACCTTATCCTGCAAGAGAATAGGAAATGATGTGCAATCTGTTTAGGTGATGTGGCTGTCATGGTTGAATAGCTGGCGATGTGTACAAACTGTGAGATGTGGGTGTGAGGCTTGCAGCAGTGATAAATGTGTGAGGGTCAGGTGAAACATATAAATGTCAGGTATGAGTCCTGATTGATAGAGTTTGCTTGATAGGTGAGTGACTGGAGTGTGCTGAATTGAGCAGTGTTTGAGTCCAGCATATGGGATTTGAAGATGCATTCACTAACCTTGACCACTCACGTGAGGTCATTGAACTTCTTTCAGCATTGCATCCAAGTCTTCAGGGTTCAACGGCTGGCATTGATCGTGACAGCTATCTGCTCCCACCGCCTTCGCAATGCCTGTCTGGAAGGCTGCCTAGCCCCCTATGCATAGAGGACATCTCTCCTCTCCTCCTACACCAAGGCCTCCAGTGCAGTGTGTAAGAACCTGGGCGCACGCTCTCTCACCTGTTCACGAATAACTGTTCTTTTTGCAGGTCAGACTCTCTTCCCCAGCATCTGCTTCAGCCAGAATGCACCTCCCCTTTAAGAGGTGTAGCATGGCTTTACTTAATGCAGTATAGCTTTAAGTGGGTCCAGACTCGCACAAACTTGGGTTCCTTGTTGAGGTGTGCAGCCACTCAATAGCACCTGTAATATGGAGTCCAATACTGCACACAGTACTCTAACTAACGTCTTACTAAGGTTTTATATAGGCTCATCATTAGCTCTTGACTTTTATATTCTCTATCTTTTGAGATAAAACTAAGAATTCTCTTTCATGCAGTCTTAGCAAACTGAGGTGCTGCTTTAATGTGCTGTGAACCTGTTTCCCAAAATCCCTATACTCTTCCACAGTACTGAACCTACTGCTTTTTTAACATTTACTGACATTAAATTCCACATGATACTTTTGTTCCCATTCTCCCATCTTATCAATACACATTTGCAGTTTCCCTGGGAGTAATTTGAACTTTGGATGTTTGTGTAAGTAGGGCGATATTGAATTAGCCACCCATCATACAGTATCCCTAATTTGCTTTTCTATTGACCTCAATTATGGGCATCGGCCAGAGTTAAATTAGCTGACCTTAATCTTGGGCAGAGAAATGGCAGATGGAGTTCAATCAGGGCAAATGCGAGGTGATGCATTTTGGAAGATCCAATTCAAGAGTGAATTATACAGTAAATGGAAAAGTCCTGGGGAAAATTGATGTACAGAGAGATTTGGGTGTTCAGGTCCATTGTTCCCTGAAGGTGGCAACGCAGGTCAATAGAGTGGTCAAGAAGGCATACGGCATGCTTTCCTTCATCGGACGGGGTATTGAGTACAAGGGCTGGCAGGTCATGTTACAGTTGTATAAGACTTTGGTTCGGCCACATTTGGAATACTGCGTGCAGTTCTGGTCGCCACATTACCAAAAGGATGTAGATGCTTTGGAGAGGGTGCAGAGGAGGTTCACCAGGATGTTGCCTGGTATGGAGGGCGCTAGCTATGAAGAGAGGTTGAGCAGATTAGGATTATTTTCATTAGAAAGACGGAGGTTGAGGGGGGATCTGATTGAGGTGTACAAAATCATGAGAGGTATAGACAGGGTGGATAGCAAGAAGCTTTTTCCCCAGAGTGGGGGATTCAATTACTAGGGGTCACGAGTTCAAAGTGAGAGGGGAAAAGTTTAGGGGGGATATGCGTGGAAAGTTCTTTACGCAGAGGGTGGTGGGTGCCTGGAACGCGTTGCCAGCGGAGGTGGTAGACGCGGGCACGATAGCGTCTTTTAAGATGTATCTAGACAGATACATGAATGGGCAGGAAGCAAAGAGATACAGACCCTTAGAAAATAGGCGACATGTTTAGATAGAGGATTTGGATCGGCGCAGGCTTGGAGGGCCGAAGGGCCTGTTCCTGTGCTGTAATTTTCTTTGTTCTTTGTTCTGCAGAATTAACTACGGCTCCTATTTTGGTAATATCTGTAAGAGTTAACTCCACTCCTTCTTGGCCTGTATCCAAACAGACTGATGTACAAGTGAACAGAAGTGGCCCTAGAACTTGCCCTGAAGGCACCAATACTCATTCCCAACCACTCTGTAAAACTGCCCTGAACACCTACTCTGTTTCGTCTCTCCGAACCAACTTTTAATCCAGTTTGTTCTCCTTTCTCTAATTCCATACCCCTTAATAGTAATCACCAGTGTGATACCTTAGCAAAGGCTTTCCTAAAGTCCATATATTCTTCCACTGCGTTTCCCCCATCTACCATGTCTTTAGTCTCCTCTGGCAAATATAGATAAAAGTACAATTCAATTTTAAAAGTAAAAATAAACACAGAGGAGGGCAATACGTTCAAGTTGTGCTGCTTGCAGAATTGCGTCAATTCCTGGGGTGGGGCGCTGCAAGCTGCTAACTGCACAATCCTTTCATTAATGAACACCATGCGGGGCTGTGCAGGTAGTGACATAGTTTGCATAGTTTGAAGTAGCATTACGTCAATAAATTCTTCCCATAGAAAATCTCAGATTCCTTCACTGCAAATTTTACAAATCAATATTTTTGTGTACAAAGAAAGTTTGGGTTGTAGTTTCAAAGTGGCATCATAAAAACGGTTCATGGAAATAAAATTCCATATTCTGCAATGCTTTCAATGGTCAAATAGGTATTATTTTTTATAGTATTCATTAATGATGTCTGATATTGAGTAAGAGTAGATTAATAATACCATTCTTTCACCTCAGAAGCTGTGTTCAAATGCAGCACAGATTTATGTGATTCATTTTAGTTTGTAGTAAATATTACAATCTATTACTTGTGATGCTAATGTTGTTTCATCGTCATGGAGCTATTCTGCTAACTTAATAGACAAAGTACAGGTAACAATGCAATAGGAATTGAGCTGTAACAAGAGTAGATGGTGCTAGAAATGCTGAAACTATCAGAAAGAAGCTGAAAATTTAAAGTACCATCAAAGGAAAGCAATTTTTATTTTAATCAATTATTTTGAACTAATGAATTTAAATACATTCACATATACCATTAATTATCAGTCTAAATGAAGCTAAAGATCAGTTCTACAAGGAACTCCATAGCATCATTAGCAACATCCCCAACACCGAACACCTATTCCTGCTGGGGGACTTTAATGTCAGGGTTGGGGCCGACCATGACTCATGGCCCTCCTGCCTTGGGCGCTATGGCGTTGGAAGGATGAATGAGAACGGGCAGAGACTGCTTGAGTTGTGTACCTATCATAACCTCTGCATCACCAACTCGTTCTTTCACACTAAACCCTGTCATCAGGTTTCATGGAGGCACCCAAGATCGCGTCGTTGGCACCAGCTGGACCTCATTGTCACAAGGCGAGCCTCCTTAAACAGTGTTCAAATCACACGCAGCTTCCACAGTGCGGACTGCGACACCGACCACTCCCTGGTGTGCAGCAAGGTTAGACTCAGACCAAAGAAGTTGCATCATTCCAAGCAGAAGGGCCACCTGCGCATCAACATGAGCAGAATTTCTCACCCACAGCTGTTACAAAAATTTCTAAATTCACTTGTAACAGCCCTTCAAAACACTCCCACAGGGGATGCTGAGACCAAGTGGGCCCACATCAGAGACGCCATCTATGAGTCAGCTTTGACCACCTATGGCAAAAGTGTGAAGAGAAATGCAGACTGGTTTCAATCTCATAATGAAGAGCTGGAACCTGTCATAGCCGCTAAGCGCATTGCACTGTTGTACTACAAGAAAGCCCCCAGCGATTTAACATCCGCAGCACTTAAAGCAGCACTTAAAGCAGAGTCATGTGAGCCGCATGGAAGATGGCAGGATCCCCAAAGACACATTGTACAGCGAGCTCGCCACTGGTATCAGACCCACCGGCCGTCCATGTCTCCGCTTTAAAGACGTCTGCAAATGCGACATGAAATCCTGTGACATTGATCACAAGTCGTGGGAACGGTTTCGGGAGGGACATCTGAAGCAGGAGAAGCCTAAGCTTTTCTTATGGGGCCTGGAGGAGGAGACTGCCCTTCCTGGCGTCCCAAAGCTAAGAAAAATACTTAACTTTCTTGACCTTTACTCTATCCTTCTTTCTGATCGGTTCCAAGTTAGCCTGGTGGGAAAGCCATAGTGGCTTAGGCGCTCAGATTTGAGTCAAAATTTCAATTGGGTCACAATGGCATCAGACAAACCAATATGTAAAGAAGGACAGCTCTGTGTCCTTCCGCCTGTTTGGGGAAGCAGGTTAAAATCCCATACAGCGACATCCTGACTGTTCCAGTATGTGTACATAACTCAGGTCATTTTAACTGCCTAGCCACTTCCACTAAGCAAGTCAGGTAAAATCACCCCGATATAGAATCAAGGCCAACATTCATAACCATTGGTATTCAGTTACTATAATATTTACTCGAAAATGTTCATGAAACTATTTCATCTTAACCTCTTACCCAAGCTATTAAAGAATAAGATGAAATCATATTGAAGAAAATGAATATCTGACAGTGATTTTAAGGCTCAAATCTCACCTTAGGTTCCATATAATAGCTATAAACTGCTCAAAGATATATTGCTGAACCCCCTTGATTAGATTACCATCTTGCAATCATTCTCAAATAGCCATTATTCAAGACATAATCTAATAGGAAGGATCAATAAATGTTGGTTAAGCATGTTAAATTGGTCATTGGATTAGATTTGAGCCATGCAGTCACTGCTTGCTCTCTGTTGTTGTTTATAGTCTTCAATTTTAGGTGGTGGCTTCATTTTATTTTATTTTTAGCCTGTTTTTGTTTCAGCAGCAACTGTCATTCAGCATGGTGCTTTTTTTTTTGTTTTTCTAATATACTCACTCCTCTCCTGAAGGCTATGAATCAGAGTTTCTGGTACCTGGCCCAAGTAGCCATTTATTCATATGTGAGGCTTCACAGTATGTGCTGACTGACTGTTAAACCATGGGGATAGTATTGTTTGGGGTGGTATGCATTGTACCTCATATTGTCTGGACCTCGGCATCCTTGGCCCCCTCCTATTTCACATCTACATACTGTCCCTCGGCAACATCATCCGAAAGCACAGAGTTAGCTTTCATACGTACGTTGACAGCACCAAGCTCTACCTTACCATCATCACCATGAGCCAGATTTTCAAATGCCAACTGCATCAGGACTGCACGTGGACCCAATTCGAAAATCGCGGTCCTGGAGGTTGTCTCCAGAACCAATTGCATCTGGGACAGTCTGCAATTTTCAATGAGAGGATGGGGGGCAGGGAAAGGGGAAGCCACTTGCCTCCAATTAAGGGACCATTAAGCTCATGAAGGAACTCGTTAAGGGGCCGGGGGTGGGGGCGGGGAAAGGTCGGCATTGTAATTTTCAATCAGGATTCCAGCAAGGCCGACCAGTCTGGTGTATAATAGTGCACGGCTGTCGGGCTCACAGCGGGCAGGGGGCAAACTTTCCTGTTGGAAGATGAAATCTTTTGGGTCCACGGGGATCTTGTGCTGGGCCAAGCACAGGACTTTTTTTTATTTTGGAAACGTTGCCTCACTTATTTACTCTGCTGGCCCTCCAAGGAGCTGCCTGCTCACTTCGGCAAGACAGCGGCAGGCTCCATCATGGCTACCGCCTGCCACCACCACTTGCATTCTACAGGCAATTCCCGTCTCATGCAGACACTTGGCGCCACTAATTGGGCGCAGAGCTCACCTTCTGCTCAATTAGGGCAGTTACAGTTAAAGATCATGTCATGTTAGAGACGCAGCTGAGGTACGGGTCAGGGCTTGGAAATCATCAGGGTGTCAGGTTCCCCACCCCGTTTTGAAAATTCAGCCCCATCTTTCTCGACTCCTCCACTGTTGCTAAATTGTCAGACTGCTTGCTGACGTCCAGTACTGGCTGAACAGAAATTTTCTCCAATTAAACACTGGCAAGACCGAAGCCATTGTCTTTTGTCCCCTCTACAAACTCCGTTCTCTAATTACTGACTTCATCCATCTCACTGGCAATTACCTGAGGCTAAACCACACTGTTCACAACTTTGGTGTCATATTTGACCCCAAGCTGAGTTTACAACCACCATCACTAAGACCACCTCTGCAACATCTTCTGACTCTGCCCCTGCATTATCTCATCTGCTGCTAAAACCCTCATTCATACCTTTGTTACCTCGCGACTTGACGATTCCAATGCACGTCTGGCTGCCGCCCACATTCTACCCTCCATAAACTTGAGGTCATCCAAATCTCTGCTGCCCGTTTCCTTACATGTGCCAAATCCTGTTCACCCATCACCCTTGTGCTCGCTGACCTACACTGCCTCCTGATTAAGCAACATTTCGATTTAAAAATTCCGATCCTTGTTTTCAAGGCCCTCCATGGCCTCGCCTGTCCCTATCTCTGTAATCTCCTCCAGCCCTGCATCCCTCCGAGATATCTGCGCTCCTCCAATTCTAGCTTCTTGTGCATCCCTGATTTTAATTGCTCCAAGATTGGTGCCTTCTGCTGCCTAGGCCCTAAGCTCTGGAATTCCATCCCTAAATCTCTCTGGCTCTCTACCTCTCTTTCCTCCTTTAAGATGCTCCTTAAAACTGATCTCTTTGACCAAGCTTTTGGCCATCTGCCCGAAGATCGCCCTATTGGGCTAGATATCAAATTCTGTTTGAAACGCTCCACCGAAGCACCTCAGAATGTTTTATTATGTTAAAGGCACTACATAAATAGAAGTTGCTCTTGTTGTGGACCCAACAATCACATTGCATGGGTCACTGGATGCTATCAGGAAAAGGAAATCTGGCTCATTCTCTTTTCTACTCCAAGAGCTCTGTGACAATTATAGTGTCCATGCTGCTGCCCTTAATCCATGTACAGTTTTGTTGCTGTTATAGAGGATTATCAAAAATTAGGGTAAAATTGAGAATATGGAAAGTTCAAGCATATATGACCTTAATGTCTAGAATGTGGAGTGACTATCACACAGTCCTTGTGGAGACAAAGTCCTGTCTTCACATTGAGAATATCCTCCATTGTATTGTGTTGCACTACCATCATGCTAAATGGGATAGATTTCAAACAGATCTAGCAACGCAAAACTGGGCATCAATGAGGCGCTGTGGGCCATCAGCAGCAGCAGAATTGTACTAAACCACAATCTGTAACCTCATGGCACGGTATGTATCCCACTCTACCTTACCATCAAGCCAGGAGACCAACCCTAGTTCAATGAAGGGTGCAGGAGGGCAGGCCAGGAGCAGCACCAGGCATACTTCAAAATGAGGTGTCAACCCGGTGAAGTTACAACCCAGGACTATTCGCGTGCCAAACAGCATAAGCAACATGCAATAAGACAGAGCTAAGCGATCCCACAACTAACGGATCATATCTAAGCTCTGCAGTCCTGCTACATACAGTCGTGAATGGTGGTGGACAATTAAACAACTAATTGGAGGAGGTGGCTCCACAAATATCCCCATCTTCAATGATGGGAGAGCCCAGCATATCAGTGCAAAAGATAAGACTGAAGCATTTGTAACAATATCAGCCAGATGTGCCAAGTTGATGATCCATCTTGGCATCCCCCTGAAGTCCCCAGCATCACCGATGCCAGTCTTCAGCCAATTCAATTCTCTCCACATGATATCAAGAAACGAATGAAGACACTGGAAACTGCAAAGGCTATGGGCCCTGACAACATTCTGGCAATAGTACTGTAGACCTGTGCTCCAGAACTTGCCGCACCCCTAGCCAAGCTGTTCCGGTACAGCTACAACACTGGGATCTACCCAGCAATGTGGAAAATTGCCCAAGTATGTACTGTACACAAAAAGCAGGACAAAACCAACCCAGCCAATTACCGCCCCATCAGTCTACTCTCGATCAACAGTAAAGTGATGAAAGGTGTCGTCAACAGTACTATCAAGCAGCATTTGTTTAGCAACAACCTGCTCAGTGACATTCAGTTTGAGTTCCGTCAGGGCCACTCAGCTCCTGACCTCATTACAGCCTTGGTTCAAACATGGGCAAAAGAGCTGAACTCAAGAGGTGAGGTGAGAGTGACTGCCCTTGACATCAAGGCAGCATTTGATTGAGGATGGCATCAAGGAGCCCTAGCAAAACTGAACTTAATGGGAATCAGGGGGAAAACTCTCCCCTGGTTGGAGTCATACCGAGCACAAAGGAAGATGGTTGTGGTTGGAGGTCAATCATCTCAGCTCCAGGACATCACTGCAGGAGTTCCTCAGGCTAGTGTCCTGGGCCCAACCATCTTCAGCTGCTTCATCAATGACCTTCCTTCAATCATAAGGTCAGAAGTAGGGATGTTTGCTGATGATTGCACAATGTTCAGCACCATTCGTGACTTCTCAGATAATGAAGCAATCCATGTAGAAATGCAGCAAGACCAGGGCAATATCCAGGCTTGGGCTGATAAGTGGCAAGTAACATTCACGCCACACAAGTGCCAGGCTAAGACCATCTCGAACAAGAGAGAATCTAACCATCTTCCCTCGACATTCAATAGCATTATAGTTGCTGAATCCCCCACTATCAACATCCTGGGGGTTCCATTGACCAGAAACTGAACTGGAGTAGTCATATAAATACCAGGGCTACAAGAGCAGGTCAAAGGCTAGGAATCCTGCGGCGAGTAACTCACCTCCTGACTCCCCAAAGCCTGTCCACCATCTACAAGGGCACAAGTCAGGTATGTGATGGAATACTCTCCACTTGCCTGGATGGGTGAAGCCCCAACAACATTCAAAAAGCTCGACAACATCCAGAACAAAGCAGCCCGCTTGATTGGCACGCCATTCATAAACATTCACGCCCTCCACCATCGTCGCACAGTGACAGCAGTGTGTACCACCTACAGTTGCACTGCAGCAATGCACCAAGGCTCCTTAGACAGCACCTTCCAAACCTGCGACCTCTACCACCTAGAAGGGCAGCACATGTATGGGAACACCACCATCTGCAAGTTCCCCTCCAAGCCACACACCATCCTGACTTGGAACTATATCACTGTTCCTTCACTGTTGCTGGGTCAAAATCCTGGAACTCCCTTCCTAATAGCACTGTGGGTGTACCTACCCCACATGGACTGCAGTGGCTCAAGAAGGCAGACCACCACCACCTTCTCAAGGGCAATTAGAGTTGGGCAATAAATACTGACCTGGCCAGTGACGCCCACATCCCATGAATAAATAAAAAAAGGCTCCTCAAAGGCGGCTTTGGCCCTCCCCTGCCCCAATCTTCAGCCTCAACCTTCTAGTCTCCTCTCCTTGGACTTCTGATCCCGAGCCTCCTCCTCTCACCCTCCCGATAGTGAGCCTACCTCCCCCAGTCCTCCCGATAGTGAGCCTCCCTCCCCAAGTCCTGCTGATAGTGAGTCTACCTCCCTCAGTCATCCCGATTGCGAGCTTCCACTCCAACCTCCAGCCTTCCCATCCACCAGCCAGACCATCCATGTGGTCGGCTGCTGGGCAGCAGGCAAAACTACAAGATGCCATTAAGATCAGCAAGGCCTTCATTTCCCCAGCCTTTGGCTAATTTTGGCCTCATCCACATCCTCCACAAATCCCCATAAATATCAAGGCCATTGTTTTTCACTGCATCTTCTCCAAAGCCAGGATAATCAGTATCGTTTCTGAGCAATATATACAGTTATAAAAAATCTTGAATTAGTATACTCATTACACAGCCCACTAAACAGGGGACATACAGTTCCTGAACAGGTGTTGCTATTATAGAGAGATACAGCACTGAAACAGGCCCTTCAGCCCACCGAGTCTGTGCCGACCATCAACCACCCATTTATACTAATCCAGCATTAATCCCATATTCCCTCAAATCTCCTACCACCTACCTACACTAGGGGCAATTTACAATGGCCAATTTACCTAACAACCTGCAAGTCTTTGGCTGTGGGAGGAAACCGGAGCACCCGGTGGAATCCCATGCCGTTGCAGGGAGAACTTGCAAACTCCGCACAGGCAGTACCCAGAAGCAACCCTGGGTCACTGCAGCTGTGAGGCTGCAGTGCTAACTACTGTGCCACTGTGCTGCCCACAATTTCTCTCGGGAAGGGTCCCTTTTGTTCTTTCCCCCACCCCATCCCATGCTCCCTCTCCCCTCTTGCCCTGCCTCGGTACTTGTTTAAAACCTATTACATCACTAACATTTTCTAGTTCTGTGAAAGGTCATCAATCTGAAATGTTAACTCGGTTTCTCTCCCCACAGGTGCTGCCTGACCTGCTATTTTCAGCATTTTCTATTTTTATTTCAGATTTCCAGCATCCGCTGTCATAGAATGAATCTCTTTGTAAAAAACTGAAACCTTCTTCTGTTACATTTTGAAGTTTTGAACTGGATACTTTCCTTGTGTTTAGCGCCAGACAGTTTTATTAATAAATAGGTAGGAAATCAACAGCAAAGAGAAAAAAAGAGATTTATTACAAAGAACAAAGAACAAAGAAAATTACAGCACAGGAACAGGCCCTTCGGCCCTCCAAGCCTGCGCCGATCCAGATCCTCTATCTAAACATGTCGCCTATTTTCTAAGGGTCTGCATCTCTTTTCTTCCTGCCCATTCATGCATCTGTCTAGATACATCTTAAAAGATGCCATCGTGCCCGCATCTACCACCTCCGCTGGCAACGCGTTCCAGGCACCCACCACCCTCTGCGTAAAGAACTTTCCACGCATATCCCCCCTAAACTTTTCCCCTTTCACTTTGAACTCGTGTCCTCTAGTAATTGAATCTCCCACTCTGGGAAAAAGCCTCTTGCTATCCACCCTGTCTATACCTCTCATGATTTTGTACACCTCAATCAGGTCCCCCCTCAACCTCCGTCTTTCTAATGAAAATAATCCTAATCTACTCAACCTCTCTTCATAGCTAGCGCCCTCCATACCAGGCAACATCCTGGTGAACCTCCTCTGCACCCTCTCCAAAGCATCCACATCCTTTTGGTAATGTGGCGACCAGAACTGCACGCAGTATTCCAAATGTGGCCGAACCAAAGTCCTATACAACTGTAACATGACCTGCCAACTCTTGTACTCAATACCCCGTCCGATGAAGGAAAGCATGCCGTATGCCTTCTTGACCACTCTATTTACCTGCGTTGCCACCTTCAGGGAACAGTGGACCTGAACACCCAAATCTCTCTGGACATCAATTTTCCCCAGGACTTTTCCATTTACTGTATAGTTCACTCTTGAATTGGATCTTCCAAAATGCATCACCTCGCATTTGCCCTGATTGAACTCCATCTGCCATTTCTCTGCCCAACTCTCCAATCTATCTATATTCTGCTGTATTCTCTGACAGTCCCCTTCACTATCTGCTACTCCACCAATCTTAGTGTCGTCTGCAAACTTGCTAATCAGTCCACCTATACTTTCCTCCAAATCATTTATGTATATCACAAACAACAGTGGTCCCAGCACGGATCCCTGTGGAACACCACTGGTCACACGTCTCCATTTTGAGAAACTCCCCTCCACTGCTACTCTCTGTCTCCTGTTGCCCAGCCAGTTCTTTATCCATCTAGCTAGTACACCCTGGACTCCATGCGCCTTCACTTTCTCCATCAGCCTGCCATGGGGAACCTTATCAAACGCCTTACTGAAGTCCATGTATATGACATCGACAGCCCTTCCCTCATCAATCAACTTTGTCACTTCCTCAAAGAATTCTATTAAGTTGGTAAGACATGACCTTCCCTGCACAAAACCATGTTGCCTATCACTGATAAGCCCATTTTCTTCCAAATGGGAATAGATCCTATCCCTCAGTATCTTCTCCAGCAGCTTCCCTACCACTGACGTCAGGCTCACCGGTCTATAATTACCTGGATTATCCCTGCTACCCTTCTTAAACAAGGGGACAACATTAGCAATTCTCCAGTCCTCCGGGACCTCACCCGTGTTTAAGGATGCTGCAAAGATATCTGTTAAGGCCCCAGCTATTTCCTCTCTCGCTTCCCTCAGTAACCTGGGATAGATCCCATCCGGACCTGGGGACTTGTCCACCTTAATGCCCTTTAGAATACCCAACACTTCCTCCCTCCTTATGCCGACTTGACCTAGAGTAATCAAACATCTGTTCCTAACCTCAACATCCGTCATGTCCCTCTCCTCGGTGAATACCGATGCAAAGTACTCGTTTAGAATCTCACCCATTTTCTCTGAGTCCAAGCATAACATTCCTCCTTTGTCCTTTAGTGGGCCAATCCTTTCTCTAGTTACCCTCTTTCTCCTTATATATGAATAAAAGGCTTTGGGATTTTCCTTAACCCTGTTTGCTAAAGATATTTCATGACCCCTTTTAGCCCTCTTAATTCCTCGTTTCAGATTGGTCCTACATTCCCGATATATCTATTGTAGACAGAACATATCCTTGGAATATTGAAAATATTGAGCTAAAGTTCATTGATTTAGGGGAAGTATACTTAAATTACATTGTGCCACCAGGCACACATGCCATTACTGAGACACATCTCATGCCCCTGCCAACCCTATGTGGTCTGGTGCCTGGTTGCCATCTGGAAGTGGGTGCCTATGCCCTCCCCATGGAGAAAACTTTTCTAAGAACATCAGAAATAGGAGCAGGAGTAGACCATTCACCCCTTGCGCCTGCTCTGCCATTCAATACAATCATGGCTGAGCTTCCGCCTCAACTCCACTTTCCAGCCCACTCCCCATATCCTTGATTCCCTGAGAGACCAAAAATCTGTCTATGCCAACCTTAAGTATACTCAACGATGGATCATCCACAACCCTCTGGGTTAGAGAATTCTGAAGATTCACAACCCTCTGAGTGAAGAAGTTTTTCCACAACTCAGTCCTAAATGATCGACCCCTTATCCTGAGATTGTGCCCCTTGTTCTAGATTCCCCAGCCAGGGGAAGCAACCTCTCAGTGTCTACCCTGTCAAGTCCCTTCAGAATCTTGTTTGTTTCAATGAGATCACCAGACTCATTCTGTACCCCCTTCAGCTGCTTTATCAAGAGGACCAGCGCAATTTTTTTTTTAAATTCTCATCCTTAGGACCCCCACCTGAAATGTTAACTCTGTTTCTCTCTCCACAGATGCTGCCTGACATGCTGAGTATTTCTAGCACTTTCTGTTTTTATTCCTGACCTGGATGTCCCTGCAATGGGGCCCACTTGTTTTCCAGAGAATAGCTACCTCATCTCATGGGGCATACCAGCTTCCAGACAAACAGCCAGTTTCAGGTGGGCTACAAATATAGGAACTCCCAACAAAAGCAGTTTCACCTTCGATCCCACCCCCTCTCCATCAGTAGTCTTATAAAGGACAGGCATGAGCTGCACCTCTTACAATTATAAAACCCTGCAAGGACAGGGTGAGTCAGGTCCTTGTGTATCCAGGTCTCAAATTACTGCCAAGACTGTTCTGACAAACTCCTGCTGCAATTACAGCTGTAGTCTGTTGATAAAATTCCCTCTCAAAAGTTGCATTTCATGCATTAAGCTTCAGTCAAACTGTGGCCTTTAACATTGATATTAGGTTTTGTAATTCTCCATCCCGCTGAGCCTCCTCTCTCTTTCTCACAGTGTCAGAAAGGTGGCATACCCATTATATACATTTAAGTTCCACCTAGCACAAAGGAATTAAAATCTGTTATGTTTTATGATTGCAGAAAGAACAGAAGAACATTCTATTATTTTATGCAACAAAAACCACAATGTACTGCAGCCTGAGGAATGAAGGGGCTCAGATGTAATGCTTCCGTCAAAAGCTTGAAATAAACTTCCATTCCAGTCTATTCAACTCAAGCTAATAGCTGACAATAAGCATGCAGAGTTCATTTTTGAATGTTTCAAAATGTACAACAGCTGTATAAAGTCAGATCTTGCTCTACATAATGTTGAAATAGAATAATGTGTTTATGTGAGGGTGTGGAAATGCAGGAGAAGCAAAAATGCGTCTGTTGTCAAGATAATATAAAGAAAACACACAATGACTGACTAATATGCTACATGGTAAATCTTATGGAATAGTTTTGGTATTTTTTTCAACAATAAATTTATCCCATACACTTTTTACTAGGGAGCTGTTATTGTCATTTGGGAATTAACAGAAACCTGGCTCTGCAGCCAAAAGAAACCACACAATAATCAGTGTAATGGCTGACCAAAACAAAAATGTAAGTTTGTCTTCACATTAAAATGAATGTAGTATTTCCAAGATTAGCTGAGAGAATCCTGACTAGTTATTTTTCTCACACTGTTGAGTCAGGCCTAACATCATTTCCAATTATTTTAATTATACAAAGTTAGGTCACAATTTTTTTTTCACTATGCTCATTTTTGACCATGTATACCAAATTGTGAAGCTGCCAAGAGTCATTAAATTCATTGACAGCTTACTTGGTTAAAGAGGAGGTGGAGCCAATTACAGGACGATTTGAACAATGCAAACATGTTGCACTCCTCCATTATATTTCCCAAGCCTGAAGACTCTTACTATAAAGCAGCAACACAAAGCTGTGGTTGTTATAAACTACTTTTAGATATGGTTCATCAATTTCTGACAACTTTCCAAGATTCTTTTTTGTCTAAACAGTTTTTTTAAAATATTTTTTCACAGGATGTGGGTGTCACTGACAAGGCCAGCATTTATTGTACATACCTAAATGCCCTTAACTGAGTGGCTTGATAAGTTAAGCCAAGATAAGTGAGGTGAAAGTGACGGCCCTTGACTGCAAGGCAGCAGCTGACCGAATGCAGCATCAAAGGGCCCCAGCAAAACTGGAGCCGATGGGAATCAGGGGAAAACTCTCCATTGGTTGGAGTCATACCTAGCACAAAGGAAGATGGTCATAGAATCACAGAATTGTTACAGCACAGAAGAAGGCCATTCAGCCCATTGTGTCTGCACCGGCTCTCTGAGTGAGCAATGCACTTAGTGACATTTCCTTGCCTTCTCCCCATAGCCCTGTACGTTCTTCCTTTTCAAGCAACTATCTAATTCCCTTCTGAATTCCTCAATTGAACCTGCCTCCAACGCACTCTTATGGCAGTGTGTTCCAGATCCTAACCACTCGCTGCGTGAAAAAGATTTTCCTCATATCGTCATTGCCTCTTTTGCCAATTACCTTAAATCTTTGCCCTCTCGTTCTTGATCCTTCCATGAATGGAAACAATTTGTCCCTACTACTTTGTCTAGACCCTTCATGATTTTGAATATATCTATCAAATCTCCTCTCAGCCTTCTCTTCTCCAAGGAAAGCAGTCCCAACTTCTCCATTCTATCTTTGTAAATGAAGTTCCTCATCCTTGGAACTATTCTCATGAATCTGTTTTGCACTCTCTCCAATGCCCTCACATCTTTCTTTAAATGCGGCACCCAGAACTGGACGCAATACACCAGCTGAAGCCGAACTAGTGTCTTTTACAAGTTCAAGATAACCTCCTTGCTTTTGTACTCTTAATAAAGCCCAGGATATTGTATGCTTAATTGACAAGTCTCTCAACATATCCTGCCACCTTCAATGACTTATGCACATATACACCCAGGCCCCTCTGTTCCTGCACCCCCTTTAGAGTTGTACCCTTCATTTCATGTTGTCTGTCCATGTTGTTATGACCAGGTGAGAACGGGTCGAGGGGGGCCCTCTCAGCCTTTGCCTGGTTTAACCTTAACAGGATTTAATTTTTAGAAAAACACCATGTTTTAGCTCCCCCTTAGTGAATCCCTGTTCACCACTTTTCAATTGTAAGGCAAATAAATCAATTCTGACAGGTTTTCTTAGATTTTAAACAAGAAAGGTAGAAGTTTATTAATCTTAAACTCTAATCCGGTTACCGACTATGAATGTGAGGCGCAACCACGCTAGCATGCATACGCGATAAACAGACACGCAAATAGAGACAGAAAAGTAGAAAAGAATAAAGGGGAAAAGTTTGAGGCATCGATTTCTACTTTACTGTCCTTTGAGTTTGCTGTGAAGTCTTTGGTTGCCAGTCAGACTGGCAATTCGTTGGGGCCCAGTGCACACTGCAACTTGTTTCGAGGTCGGAGTCTTTTCTCTCTTGAGGTTTATGTGTCTTCCATGGGTCCGGTGGCTTGGGAGAAAGCGAGAGAAAGAGACTTCCTTGCTTCAGCTTCAGTTTCAACTACCTCTGCCTTTCTCTGTGGCACAATTCAAAAAGCCACAGGTTGCCCAGCAAGTTAGTCATGTGATTAGCTGATTTGACCACTTCTGTTTGTGGATTCTGTCATCTTAGCAGTCATCCTGGTATGTGAGGGTCCTCACCTTCAACGTCTACTGATCACAGCTCATTTTGGGTTAAGTGGACCAGGGAATAGTCCTCTGTCTCTCCAAGCACTGTCTGTTAGTATGCAAATGTTTTTCCAGCCAAGTGTCTGGTGATTTTTTTTTTAAACAAGTCCTTTCTTCACTCCAACAACAGTTTAAAATCAATCTTCATATGACAAAATTAATATGCCACATTCTTGGCAGGTGGGGGTCCGCATGACACCTCTCCACCCAGTGGAATGAAATGCGATTTTTTTTAAAAAGAGGATTTCATTAAAAGGGACAAGAGAGAAGATAAGGGCAGGAAAGACACATGCATCTCTCTCATTCATTCAGAACCCTAACAATTGTTACAGCCTGTCTTTGCTTGGTAGCAGTGCTGCTTTAAACAGACCTTTCTGGCATTCCAATAAACGTGGTTGTTGGGGAAGTTGCACATTTCCATGACTGCCTAAGGTCTTTGTTCTTGTTGAGATCTGCAGGGGGAGGGTTAGGTTTAATTAGCCCTCGATGGGAGTTCTGCTCAGGGGTGGTGGCAGGGCTTTGATGAGTCATGCATGGGCTTTTCACCTCAGGGGATGGCTGGTTCCCTTTTTTACTGACAGTGGGGGAGGATTTTTTGCTGATTTTCCCTTTGTCCCCTGGGACACGCTTACATGTATTTGTCCAGATTCTATGGTACTCCCCTGCGGCACTTCGACTAGGTGAGGAATCACCCTCACGGTTTCTCTGCCCTCTTGAGGACTTTCTTTGTTTCTGCAGGTGTCTGTAAATGCTATTAGCAGCTCTGGTGGGGTGCTTCTAGTGTCTGCATTTACTTAGAAGGATGTTGGCTCTAATTTTTCAAATATTTCGGGGTTGGTTGACCGGACAGTAGAGGTTTTTATCTGGGATTCTTGCCGGACTTCTTTTAACCTGCCCTTTTGGTCCCTTTCGCCCCGTTCCATTCTAACCTGTTGCTGGCCTTGTGCTTGCCTGTCCCATTTTGTTCTCAGCAGGGGTCCCTTATAGTTCACCAGCCCTCTGCTGGAGGGTCCTCCAAACACAGATACAGGACTTAGGGGTGCAGATTTCACTGTAGGTTGGGGTTTCTCCTCAACCTGGCACATGTGGCAACTCCTGCAGTACTCCACCACATCTCTGTGGAATGTTGGCCAGTCAAACTGCTCTCTTATGCGGGCTTTGGTTTCTCATATACCGACATGTACAGCTACTGCAATCTCATGGGCCATTCTTACTATTTCTCTCTGGTACCTCTGCAGCACCACTAACTGGTGAACCACTGTCCACTCTATGTCCTCAGGTCTGCGAGGAGAACTCCATTTCCTCATCAGTACCTCATTCTTTAAATAGCAGCAATCAGGGACTCCTTCTGCTTCAATTTCAGACTGGGCAGCCTGTGCTAACTCTCTCAATACTGGGTCGGCTCGCTGAGTCTCAGCTAAGGAAGATCCATTTAACTCATTCCCTGGGTCTTCTAACTTTCCAAAGAAAGCCTCGGACAGACAGACCTCATGGTCGTCTGCCTGCAGTGTCAGTTCAGTCTTCTTTTGGGGAGCTGGTCTGATCACGGCCTGATTCATTACACATTCAGGGAAACTACAGGGGACCGTCTCATGCCACTGCCCTGTCTCTCTGACCTCCTGCGGTCTCTCTTTCACTACTGGGGAAGCTACCACCTTCATTCCCGCCAGATCATTACCTAGGAGCAGGTCAACCTCGTCCACAGGCAAACTAGGGACAATCCCTATGGTCACCGGTCCCGAAACTAGGTCGCACTCCAAGTGCACCCAGTGTAAAGGTACAGGCAAACACTGCCCTCCAATACCATTAATCATCATTCTGGAGTTTACTGCACTCTCTGAGGAAAAGGTCAGGCCTTTTCCCAGTAAAAGGGGTCTAGTGGCCCCTGTGTCCCTGAGGATTACTATGGGCTTGTTTACCCCACTCGAGGGATATGGGGTTACTCTCCCTTCAAACACAAAATCCTGATAACCTTCAGGAATCCTATTAAATTTTCCTGCACTTTCCACAGTAGACTTCCTGGGTCTCACTCTTACTGCAGTTAAAGCTACAGTTTGTTCTGTTGTGCTTTCCATCAGATTCTCTTCTTCACTGAGCAGGTGTGCCCTGATTAACCCTATAGATTTCCCTTTAGATTCCAGCAGTCAGCTCTTAAATGCCCTGCTTTATTACAACGGATGCACACAGGTCTCCGAGTCTCACTCCTACTTATAGCACCTTCCATTTTGGCTGCAGGAGGGCCTCCTGTGTCTCTGGCTTTTACTTCCCTCCCAGGACTGCTTAGGCTTCTATTACCTTCCCATCCTCTGTGCTTTTCAGATTTGTGGGTGTGATTCGGAAAGGTTTTCCCCTGGGCAACTGACTTATAAATGAGAGCAAACTCATCGGCCAGGACTGCTGCCTGCCGGGATCTATAAGCATTCTGCTCTTCTGCATGTGTCTTTATGGAGAGTGGGAGAGAGTTTCTAAATTCTTCTGGCAAAATTACTTCTCTGAGATTTTCATAGCTGAGCTGTACTTTAACAGCCCTCAGCCACTGGTCAAAAGCCAGCTGCTTATTTCTCTCAAACTCCAGGTAAGTTTGATCAGCTTGCTTCTTGAGGGTTCTAGACTTTTGGCGATAGGCTACCGGTACTAACTCATATGCCCCGAGGATAGCATTTTTTGTCAGTTCATAATCTGCTGAACTCTCATCTGGCAACATGGAATAAACCTCTTGGGCTTTTCTGGTTAATTTGCTCTGTAACAGCAGAGTCCAAGCCTCAGCTGACCACTTTAACTGCCTTGCCAGTTTTTCAAAAGAAACAAAAAACGCTTCCATGTCTCCCTCATTGAATTTTGGGATCAGTTGCGAGAGTTTGAACAATTCTGTACCCAACCCTGAATTATGCTTCTCCATATTGCCCATGCTTTCACTGGGGGTACTCCATCACCCCCTTATTAACTCAAGCTGCTTCAGCTCTTTCTCGTTGCATTCTTTCGGGAAGGTTCTTTCTCTTTTTCTCGCCTCCCTCTCTTTTTCTTCACGTTCCTTCTGGAAGGCTCTTTCTTTCTTTCACTCCTGTCTCTCTTTCTCTTTCTCCTGTCTCTCTCTTTCTTTTTCTCTTTCCTCAAATTCAAGTTTCCTCTGTTCCAGTTGTATCTTTGCTGGCAATACCCTGTCAGAGTCTACTTCTAATCCTGTTTCTGCTTCTTCAGATTCAAGGGAAAAATGGCTGGACACTAGTTGTATGAGTTCAGACTTCCTAGCCTTGCCACGTATAGTGATCCCACACTGCTCAGCCATTTTCCTCAACTCCTCCACAGTCAGTGCTTTTAACTTATCCCAAGTTACTTCACCCTGGCTTGGGGAGCTACTAGCTTCAATCACAGATACAAGCACAAGAAAACCTGTATTGAAATCTTTTCTCTTTTTTGATTGGAAACAATTTGGCTTCCAATTTCTCATTTGTCTGTGGGTAAAATCTCGGATGCTAGCCCCCAAATTTCTGTTACGACCAGGTGAGAAGGGGTCTAGGGGGTTCCTCTCAGCCTTTGCCTGGTTTAACCATAACAGGATTTAAATTTTAGAAAAACACCGTGTTTTAGCTCCCCCTTAGTGAATCCTTGTTCTCCGCTTTCCGATTGTAAGGCAAATTCATCAATTCAGACAGGTTTTCTTAGATTTTAAACAAAAAAGGTAGAAGGTTAGCATGCATGCATGATAAACACTCACGCAGATAGAGACAGAAAAGTAGAAAAGAATAAAGAGGAAAAGTTTGAGGCAATAGATGGGTTTCTATTTTACTATCCTTTGAGTTTGCTGTGAAGTCTTTGGTTGCCGGTCAGACTTGCAATTCATTGGGGCCCAGTGCACACGTCAACTTGTTTCAAGGTCGGAGTCTTTTCTTTCTTGAGTTTACGTGTCTTCCATGGGTCCAGTGGCTTGGGAGAAAGCGAGAGAGAGATAGAGAGAGACTTCCTTGCTCCAGCTTCAGTTTCAACTGCCTTTCTCTGTGGCACAATTCAAAAAAACCCAGGTTGCCCAGCAGGGTAGTCATGTGATTATCTGGTTTGACCACTTCTGTTTGTGGATTCTGCCATCTTAGCAGTCAACCTAGAATGTGAACTTCCTCACCTTCAATGTCTGGTGATCACAGCCCAATCTGGGTTAAGTGAACCAGGGAATAGTCCTTTGTCTCTCCAAACACTGTCTGTTAGTATGCAAATGATTTTCCAGCCAAGTGTCTGGTGATTTTTTTTAACAAGTCCTTTCTTCACTACAGCAACAGTTTAAAATCAATCTTCATATGGCAAAATTAATATGCATATGCCGCATTCTTGGCAGGTGGGGGTCTGCATGACAATGTTCTTTCTACCAAAATGAACCACTTCACATTTCTCCACATTGAACCTCATCTGCCACATGTCCGCCCATTCCGCCAGCTTGTCTATATTTGTTTGAAGTTTTAACTGTCCTCCTCAACTTTCACAATGCTTCCAAGTTTCGTATCATCTGCAAATTTTGAAATTGTTCCCTGTACACCAAGGCCTAAGTCATTTATATCAGGAAGAGCAAGGGTCCCAACACTGACCCCTGGGAACTCCACTACAAACCTTTCTCCAGCCAAAAAACATCCTTTAACTATTACTCTCTGCCAATTTCATATCCACATTGCTACTGTCCCTTTTATTCCATGAGCTATAACTTTGCTCATATGTCTGTTGTGGTTGTTGCAGGTCAATCATCTCAGTCCCATGACATCACTGCAGGAGTTCCTCAGGGTAGTGTCCTAGGCCGAACTATCTTCAGCTGCTTCATCAATGACCTTCCCTCCATCATAACAGCAAAAGTGGGGATGTTCGCTGATGATTGCACAATGTTCAGCATCATTCGCGACTCCTCAGATACTGAAGCAGTCCATCACCAAATGCAACAAGACCTGGACAACATTCAGGCTTTGGCTGATAAGTGGCAATTTACATTCGCGCCACACAAGTGCCAGGCAATGACCATCTCCAACAAGAGAGAATCTAACCATCTACCCTTGACATTCAATGCCAATACCATTGCTGGATCCCCTACTATCAATATCCTGGGTGTTACCATTGACCAGAAACTGAACTGGACTGAACCAGCCGTATAAGTACTGTGGCCACAAGAGCAGGTCAGAAGTTGGGAATTCTGCAGCGAGTAACTCACTTTCTGACTCCCCAAAGCCTGTCCAACATCTACAAGGCACAAGTCAGGAGTGTGATGGAATACTCTCCACTTGCCTGGATGAGTGCAGCTCCAACAACACTCAAGAAGCTTGACACCATCCAGGACAAAACAGCCCATTTGATTGGCACCCCATACACAAATATTCACTCCCTCCACCACCAACACACAATGGCAGCACTGTGTACCACAAGGGGAGGTAGTAGCATAGTGGTAATGTCACTGGACTAGTAATCCAGAGCCCAGACCAAAATTCTGGGGGCATGGGTTTGAATTCCACCACGGCAGATGGAATTCAATCAATAAATCTGGAATTAAAAGCTAGTCTAACAGTGACCATGAAACCATTGTCAATTTTTGTAAAAACCCATCTGGTTCACTAATGTCCTTTAGGGAAGGAAACCTGCTGTCCTTACCTGGTCTGGCCTACATGTGACTCAAGATCCACAACAATGTGGTTGACTGTTAAACCCCCTCTGAAATGGCCTAGCAAGCCACTTAGTTCAAGGGCAAGTCGGGATGGGCAATAAATGCTGGCCTAGCCAGAGACGCCAACATCCCACAGACGAATAAAAAAAAATTCATGGCAGCAACGTACCAGGGCTCCTTCAACAGCACCTTCCAAACCGTGACATCTATCACTTACAGCAGCTGCATGAGAACACCAACCCACCTGCAAGTTCCCCTCCAAGCCATATACCATCCTGACTTGGAACTATTTTGCCGTTCCTTCACTGTCGCTGGGTCAAAATCCTGTAACTCCCTTCCTAACAGCACTGTGGTGTACTTATACCAGACGGACAACAGCGGTTCAAGAAAGCGGCTCACCACCACCTACTCAAGAGCAATTAGAGATGGGAAATAAAAGCTGGTGACACATCCCATGAAAGAAAATAAAAGACAGTTAAGAGTCAAACACTTTGCTGTGGGTCTGGAGTCACATATTGGCCGGACACAGTAAGGATGGTAGATTTCTTTCCCTAAGGGAGATTCGTCAACTGGATGGGTTTTTACACTAATCCAGTAGTTCACATGGGGTTAAAAATTGGTCCTTGCCATTTTATGGGCATGGTTTAGCAATTCATGACCTGCCCATGGCTGTTGCTATAGGGGAAGGCAGTATGCAAATTTAGTGCTGCCTCCTCATTTAGCTGATTGTAGTATTGGCCTGAGTGGAGCCCACACTGCTGACTGCTTAAGCACTCAGTAGGGGGCCGAGCAGCTTTCACTGACTGCAGCCAGTCTGCTCTTCTTAAAGGCAGTCTGTCGCTTTTAAAAGGGGAACTGCATTCAATGGAAGGGAGCTGCTGCTGGCTGCCTGTCCTGACATTGGCTTATTGTAGCAACTACACAAATAAACCACCAGGGAAGAGAGAGGGGTCCTCAGTCCACGGATGCAATGCCGGAGGCCTTAGTCATGCAGGTAGGCAGAAAGCGAGACGTCATGTTTCTGCAGAAGGCCAGGAGCACTCTCTGAAGGGATTGGGAACAGGTGGCCAGAAAATTCCAAGTCTGGCCCTGAGGACCTAGTAGCAATGTCACACGAAGTGTAATGACCTCATGCGGGTGGTCAAGATGCGTCTTCTCCTACCCATCACACCACCAACATCTCATGCTGCTCAATGCACCAGACCCCCTTCACTCACCCATCAAATGTCCCTGACATGCAGGACTCATGCCCTGATACTCCACCTCACTATCACACATCTTCCAATGATGCCACCCTCACACCCAACTCTCACTGCTTCCACATACCTCCAGGTATTCAGCTGTAACAGGCACATGACCCAAACACAAAGCACACTCACTGACATTAGTTTAGTTTAGAGCTACAGCACTGAAACAGGCCCTTCAGCCCACTGAGTCTGTGCCGACCATCAACCACCCATTTATACTAATCCTACACTAATTCCATATTCCTACCACATCCCCACCTGTCCCTATATTTCCCTACCACCTACCTAAACTAGGGACAATTTATAATGGCCAATTTACCTATCAACCTGCAAGTCTTTGGCATGTGGGAGGAAACCGGAGCACCCGGAGGAAACCCACGCAGACACAGGGAGAACTTGCAAACTCCACACAGGCAGTACCCAGAATTGAACCCGGGTCGCTGGAGCTGTGAGGCTGCGGTGCTAACATTCTTCCCTCTTTCTCTTGCAGGACAAGATGGCACACAATAGAAAGGAGCAAAACAGAGCCAGTGGGGAACAAGGACATCTGCATGTCCTAAGCCCTATGAAAGAGATGGCTCTCCGCATCATGGAACCCGCTACAACTGGGCCCGTGGCATCTGGCGTGGCTGAGAACACTGAACTCAATACTACAGAAAGCCAAGAGGAGTATAGAAAATGAAGGGATGAAATCAAAAAGGAAATTAGGAAATAAAAGAGAGGGCATGAATGAATATTGGCAAGCAAAATTAACGTGAACCCAAAGATCATACATTGGAAACATAGGAAATAGGAGCAGGAGTAGGCCATTCGGCCCTGCTTTGCCATTCATTATGATCACGGCTGATCATCCAACTCAGTAGCCTGTTTCCGCTTTTGCCCCATACCCTCTGATCCCTTTAGACCCAAGAGCTATATCTAACTCCTTCTTGAAAACATACAATGTTTTGGCCTCAACTGCTTTCTGTGGTAGTGAATTCCACAGGCTCACCACTCTCTGGGTGAAGAAATTTCTCCTCATCTCAGTCCTGAAAGGTCTACCCCGTATCCTTAGACTATGACCCTGGTTCTGGACTCCCCCACCATCGGGAACATCCTTCCTGCATCTACCCTGTCAAGTCCTAGAGTAATACAGCACCGAAACAGGCCCTTTGGCCCTCCGAGACCATGCCGACCATCAAACAACCATTTGTACTAATCCTACATTAATCCCATTTCTTTCCTCTCACATCCCCATCTTCCCTCAATTCTCCTACCACCTACCTACACTAGGGACAATTCTTACAATGGCCAATTTACCTATCAACCCACAAGTCTTTGGCATGTGGGAGGAAACTGGAGCACCCGGAGGAAACCTATGCGGTCAAAGGGAGAACTTGCAAACTCCACACAAGCAGTATCCAGAACCGAACCCGGGTCGCTGGAGCTGTGAGGTTGTGGTGCTAACCACTTTGCCACTGTGCCGCCTCCTATTAGAATTTTATAAGTTTCTATGAGACCCCCCGCACTCTTCTGAACTCCAGCGAATATAATCCTAACCGACTCAATCTCTCCTCATACTCCAGTTCCGCCATCCCAGGAATCAGTCTGGTAAACCTTCGCTGCGCTCCCTCTATAGCAAGAACATCCTTCTTCAGATAAGGAGACCAAAACTGCACACAATATTCCAGGTGTGGCCTCACCAAGGCCCTGTATAATTGCAGCAAGATATCCCTGTTCCTGTACTCGAGTCCTGTTGTTATGAAGGCCAACATACCATTTGCCTCTTTTATTATTATTTATTTATTGATACAGCACTGAAACAGGCCCTTCGGCGCACCAAGTCTGTGCCTGCCATCAACCACCCATTTATACTCTTCCTACATTACTCCAGGCGCTGCTCCACACACCACTGACCACCTCCAGGCGCTTACCCATTGTCTCTCGAGATAAGGAGGCCAAAGAAGACATTAATCCCATATTCCTACCACATCCCCTCAATTCCCCTATCACCTACCTACACTAGGGGCAATTTATAATGGCCAATTTACCTATCAACCGGCAAGTCTTTGGCTGTGGGAGGAAACCAAAGCACCTGGCAGAAACCCACACAGTCACCAGGGAGAACTTGCAAACTCCGCACAGGCAGTACCCAGAATTGAACCCGGGTCACTGGAGCTGTGAGGCTGCGGTGCTAACCACTGCGCCACTTTTACCACCTGCTACACCTGCATGCTTACCTTCAGTGACTGGTGTTTGAGAACACCCAGGCCTTGTGCATATTCCCCTCTCTCAGTTTATAGCCGTTCAGATAATAATCTGCCTTCCTGTTTTTGCTACCAAAGTGAATAACCTCACATTTATCCACATTATACTGCATCTGCCATGCATTAGCCCACTCACTCAACTTGTCCAAATCACCCTGAAGCCTCTCTGCATCCTCCTCACAACTCACCCTCCCACCCAGTTTTGTGTCATCTGCAAATTTGAAGATATTACATTTAATTCCCTCATCTAAATATTGTGAATAGCTGGGGTCCTACCACCGATCCCTGCGGTATCCCACTAGTCACTGCCTGCCATTCGGAAAAAGACCCATTTATCCCTACTCTTTGTTTCCTGTCAGCCAACCATTTTTCTATCCATCGCAATACACTACCCCCAATCCCATGCGCTTTAATTTTACACGCTGATCTCTTATGAGGGACTTTGTCAAAAGCCTTCTGAAAGTCCAAATAAACCACATCCACTGGCTCCTCCTCATCAACTCTACTAGTTACATCCTCGAAGAATTCAAGTAGATTTGTCAAACCATGATTTCCCTTTCGTAAATCCATGCTGACTCTGCCCAATTCATTAAGAGTAAGAGGATAGCTAAGGAGAGAGTAGAACCCATAAAAGACAAAAAAGGTAACCTTTGTGTAGGGGTGGAAGATGTTGGTATTGTTCTTAATAAATACGTTGCGTCTGTCCTTACAAAAGAGGGGGACAATGCAGATATTGTAGTGAAGGAAGAGGAGTGTGAAGTATTGAATGTGATAAACAGAGAGAGAGAGGAACTATCAATGGGATTAGCATCCTCGAAAGTTGATAAATCACCAGGGCCGGATGAAATGTACCCTAGGCTGTTAAAAGAAGAAAGAGAGGAAATAGCAGAAGGTCTGACCATTATTTTCCAGTCCTCACTGGATACAGGTGTGGTGCCGGAAGATTGGACAACTGCTAACATTGTACCTCTGTTTATAAATGGAGTGAGGGATAGACAGAATAATTACAGGGCAGTCAATCTAATCTCAGTAGTGAGCAAATTATTGGAATCTATTCTGAGAGACAGGATAAACTGGCACTGAGAAAGGCACAGGTTAATCAAGGATAGCATGGATTTGTTAAGGGAAGATCTAGTTTGACCAACTTGATCAAATTATTTGAAGAAGTTACAAGGAAGATAGATGTGGTTGATGGGTTCCAGGGAAATGCAGCAAGATGGATACAAAATTGGCTCAGTGGCAGGAGACAAAGGGTAATTGTTGAAGGGTGTTTTTGCGACTGGAGGGCTGTTTCCACTGGCATTCTGCAGGGCTCATTACTGGGTCCCCTGCTTTTTGTACTATATATTAACAATTTGGAGGTAAATGTAGGGGGCATGATCAAGATGTCTGCAGACGACACAAAGATTGGCTGTGTGGACTGTATAACTCATTGGTTAGGCCACAACTTGAGTACTGTATGCAGTTCCGGTCACCTCATTACTGAAAGGATATAATTGCACTAGAGAGTGTACAGAGGAGATTTACGAGGATGTTGCCAGGACTGGAAAAATGCAGCTATGAGGAAAGATTGGATAAGCTGGGGTTGTTCTCTTGGGAACAGAGAAGGCTGAGGGGAGATCTGAGTGAAATGTACAAAATTTTGAGGGATAGAGTGGAGGTGAAGGGCCTATTCACCTTAACAGAGAGGTCAGTGACCAGGAGGCATAGACTTAAAGTGATTGGTAGAAAAATTAGAGGGGATATAAGGAACCAGAAGGTGGGGGGAGTCTAAAACACACTGTCCGAAAGGGTAGTTGAAGCAGAATCCCTCAACTCATTCAAATAAGGCAGCACAGTGGCGCAGTGGTTAACACCGCAGCCTCACAACTCCAGCGACCCGGGTTCAATTCTGGGTACTGCCTGTGCGGAGTTTGCAAGTTCTCCCTGGTGACTGCGTGGGTTTTCGCCGGGTGCTCCGGTTTCCTCCCACACCCAAAGACTTGCAGGTTGATAGGTTGATTGGCCATTATAAAAATTGCCCCTAGTATAGGTAGGTGGTAGGGGAAGGTGGGGATGTGGTAGGAATATGGGATTAATGTCGGATTAGTATAAATGGGTGGTTGATGGTCAGCACAGACTCGGTGGGCCAAAGGGCCTGTTTCAGTGCTGTAACTCTAAATAAATAAATAAAAGAAGTCTGGATAAGCACCTCAAGTGCTGTAATCTGCAGGGCTATGGACCAAATGCTGGAAGGTGAGATTAGAATGGGTGGATCATTTTTTGGCCAGCACAGATACGATGGGCCAAATGGTCACTTTCTGTGCCTTAAACCTTCTATGATTCTATGTTCCTGCCTTATGTCCCTTCTCAACTCCCACTTCACCTTCATCCTGCTATCTGGCATAATGAGCAAGCTGGCTTTTCAAACTACCTCCCTTTCCTCACTCTAACCTTCTCCTTTCTGATTTCCTGCTTTCAGACACATAAGAACTGCTGCCTGCTCAGCCAGAGCACACCCAAGAGGAGGAAAGACAGCAATAGCTCAGCACTGATGAAGAGGCCCGTCACTTGATCTGACACTCTCAGAGAAGATTGGTTAACTACCAGGAAACAGAGAGTAGGCATAAATGGGTCATTTTCTAGTTGGCAAGGTGTAACGAATGGTGTGCCCCAGGGATCTGTGCTGGGGCCTCAACTTGTAACAATTTATATAAATGACTTAGATGAAGGGACCGAAGGTATGGTTGCTAAATTTGCTGATGACACAAAGATATGTAGTAGGTTGCGAAGAGGGCATAAGGAGGCTACAAAAGGATATAGATAGGTTAAATGAGTGGCAAAGACCTGGCAAATAGAATATGTGAGAAAATGTGAAATTGTCCACTTTGGCAGGAAGAATAAAAAAGAAGTATATTATCTAAATGGTGAGAGATTGCAGAGCTCTGAGATGCAGAGGGATCTGGGTGTCCTAGTGCATGAATTGCAAAAGGTTAGTATGCAGGTACAGCACGTAATTTGGAAAGCTGATAGAATGTTATCGTTTATAGCAAGGGGAATTGAACACAAAAGTAGGGAGGTTATGCTTCAGCTATACAGGAAATTGGACAGACCACATCTAGAGACTGTGTACAGTACTGGTCTCCTTATTTAAGGAAGGATGTAAATGCATTGGAGGCAGTACAGAGAAGGTTTACTAGACTAATACCTGGAATGGGTGGGCTGTCTTACGAGGAAAGGTTGGACAGGCTTGGCTTGTATCCGCTGGAATTTAGAAGAGTAAGAGGCGACTTGATTCAAACATATAAGATCCTGAGGGGTCTTAACAGGGTGGATGTGGAAAGGATATTTCCCCTTGTGGGAGAATCTAGAACCAGGGGTCACTGTTTAAAAATAGCAGGTCACCCAGTTAAGACAGAGATGAGGAGAAATTTTTTCTTTCAGTGTCGTGAGACTTTGGAATTCTCTTCCTCAAAAGGCAGTGGAAGCAGGTCTTTGAATATTTTTAAGGCAGAGGTAGATAGATTCTTGATAAGCAAGAGGGTGGTAGGTTATCAGGCGTAGGTAGAATAATCAGTTCAGCCATGAACTTATTGAATGGCGGAGCAGGCTCGAGGGGTCGAGTGGCCTACTCCTGCACCTAATTTGTAGTCACCAGCTCAGATACTGGCACTGCATGTATCTTAAAGGCAAACATAGAGTTGGGATCTACACATGGTGAGTCACTGGGCACGAATGTTCTGTAACCAGGCCAGAGGAAAGGACACAAAAACAAGAAATGCTGGAATCACTCTGCAGGTCTGGCAGCATCTGTGGAAAGAGAAGCAGGGGTAACGTTTCGGGTCAGTGACCCTTCTTCGGAAGAGGAAAGGACAGTTCGTCTGCCAGCTCCCCTGAGGGCAAGAGTTCTGATACAGGAGACACAGATGAGAAACTCAATGGGGCGGCACACAGGAGAACGCCGGTGGGTATGCACTACGAGTTGCTTGATGCATTGGCCGGCCTGTCAGACAGCCTCCTACTGTCAAGGAGTCCAGCTCCAAGTTGGCAGAGGGCATCGCGCAGAGCCTCCCCTCTCCTTATCATGTTGCACACCCAGGGGCATTACAAACGTAGTCGCCATACCTGTTACACACTTTGGACTGAATTTTATGGGACCCCGGAGGTGGATTCGGAGACAGGAGTATCCATAGAATTGCAACAGGAGATGGGGGCAGAGGGCCTGTCAACTCCCCATCGCAACGCAATTCTGTCGGGGGTGGGATAGGCTGAAGACGGCCTTCCCGCCCAAAGGCCAACTGAGACCCTTAAGTGGCTTGTTACCGGTCACGTAAGGGCCTCTTCCTGCCGCCGCTGGGATTTACCCAGCAGCAAGGGGAGCCTCCACCACATGGGGAGGTCACCCAGTCAAGCAAAGTGACCTCCCTGCGGGCCTGGTGGGATGGGAGCCTCCTCCATGGGCAATCAGTGGCCCACGGAGGGCTCCCAGCAGAAAACCACTCACCTCCCTGAACTCCCTCCCCCTGCACTAAACACCCGCTCTCCCCCCACCTCACCAGAGCCTACCGGTCTGGCCCCGCTTACCTGTGTCACTCACTTCGGGTGCGTGTTGCAGCACGGCCTGGGTGCAAGGCCTCTTGTAGTACCAGCAGTGGTCACTGTGCCTGGTAGCGCTTCCGATACTACTGAGCTGCTGGCCCTCTGATTGGCTGGCATTGCTTGGAGGTGGGATCCCCATCTTTAAAGGGATGGCGATCCCGGCGCCGGGCATTTAACAGCCTGAGCACCAATAGTTCACACCGGGAGTGGGGGGTGGGGTGGGGTGCAGTGGGGAGGGTGGGGGGGGGAGGTGTTCCAAAAGGACGAGGTGAGGTTCCCCTCGCCTTTTCAGCCCAGTTTCGGGAGCCCTGCCTGTGCAACATAATCCAGCCTTCTGTATGGACTGTTCTCCAGATCCTCTGCCCTCACTAGGATGCAGCAACATGCACTGTCAAATCCAGGAACTCATCACAACACCTCCAAAAATGCTCCACAGTACTTCCAGAGACTTTGCAATAGCAGAAGTGGTTCTATATTACCTCACCTGCAAGTTGGATGTCTGGCCCTTTAAATAATGCTAGTGCTGGGCCCCTCTTGCTTTTGAACGCACGTTCTTTGGTGAATGACAAGCGAGTACGTTGAATAAACCTGCGCAGTCCAAGGTTGTAAATAGTGCGACAAGTCAGCTGGTATGGCTATTGGAAGTCATGGCGGCACCAGTTCAGAGGCTTTTGGCATGCACAGGGGACGACTGTGCAAGCGTGCATCCCAGCAGAAAGCTGTGCCGACAGAGGCTGGAGGTGCTGCACTCCCGACTCAGAGGGCCTCCAGCTTCTGTAGCACCATCTCCAGTGGTGCCAAGGATCAAATTTCTTCACCCAAGGTCACCATTACTGATACGAACTCTTTAATTCCAGATTTATTAACTGAATTTAAATTTCCTAGCTGGTGGGTTTGGAACTCATGTCTCTGGATCATTAGTCCAGGCCTCTGCATGACTTGTCCAGTAGCATTACCACTGTGCTACTGTTCCTAAAGGATTGCCACTGATATCAAGAATATCAGCATCAAGGAAATACTGAGCTTGAATGTGAAGCAGCTAGAATTACCATTATAACAGAGAGACATCACAAACCTAGGGACAATTCAGCATCAGCAGTGAACCTGCAAGAACAATCTCAGCAGATGCCGAACATCTCAAGAAATGCCAGCATCAACATTTGGAGGTTAAACAGTAAGCCTCGACTTTTTGGAGAGTCTGGAAGCAGGGTGGCGTAGAATTGGCCTACCGGTGACCCTGTCCTAAATCCCAGGAAGACAGTCATTTAAGTATTTGGGGCAGATGACATGACTTTAGTGATGCATCAGACTGAGGTGCCTGCCCTACTGAGTAGGTGGAAGCTGCAGCAGCAACAGATGGTACCCAGGGTCTGATACAGGCTGAAGATAAAGAAGGAAATATTTTTTAGCCCCATTGGGAGCAGAGAGCAAGTATTATATCGTCAATCGCTCCCCCAGGGACCAAGTTACCTTAGTTTCCTCTTTCTTGATCTTTCTTAAAGAATAAATATTATAAGATAGTATTTTTAATATTTTTTAATTTTTAAAATTTTAATATAGTAGGTAGTTTTTTTTTGTGGGGGAATCAAGGTTCCTGGTGTAAATAATCTAATTTTGGGGTAATTTAAGGGAGTAAAAACAGAGTGAAAACAAAACAAAGAGTGACATCACAGAAAAACCGTAAGTTCATTGGTTGGTAAGTAACTGCTAATTTGAATTACCTATTCTAAATTGATTTCAGATTAAAGGTGAATAGGAGAAATATTTTACAGATTAAAAACTAAAGACCAGTCAGAAATTTAAAAAACAAATTAAAATCTAATTAAATAAAATAGAGATGCAGGGCAAGGCGATGTGTTGTACCTGCATGATGTGGGACTGGTGGACCCCATTGTGGTTCCTGGTGACCACATCTGTAGCAAGTGTTGGCTGCTCGAGGAACTCTGGCTCAGAGTTGATGAGCTGGAGTCTGAGCTTCGGACACTGCGATACATCAGGGAGAGGGAGAGTTACCAGGACGCTGTGTTTCAGAAGGCAGTTACACCCCTTAGATAACTAACTTGAATTTGGCCAGTGGTCAGGGACAGGAGGGTGTGACTATGAATGAGGCAGGTAGAGGGATCCAGGAGGTAGTGTTGCAGGAGCTTCAGCCATTGTCCTTGTCCAACAGGTTTGAGATTCTTGCTCCCTGTGTGGACGAGAGCAGGGACTGTAGGGAGGATGAGCAAACTGACCACAGCACCGTGGTACAGGGAGCCATTCAAGTGGGAGTAGAAAAGAGAAATGTAGTCGTAATCAGGGATAGTATAGTTAGGGGCATAGACACTGTTCTCTGTGGCCAGGATCGAGAGTCCCAAAGGCTCTGTTGTCTACCTGGTGCCAGGATTCAGGATATTTCATCTGGGCTGCAGAGGAACTTGGAGTGGGAGGGGAAAGATCCAGTTGTCGTGATCCACGTAGGTACCAATGATATAGTAGAACGAGGTTAGAGGTTCTGCTGAGGGAATATGAGCAGTTAGGGGCTAAATTAAAAAGCAGAACCAAAAAGGAAATAATCTCCGGATTACTACCTGAGCCACGAGCAAATTGGCAAAGGGTCAATAAGATTAAAGAGGTAAATGCATGGCTCAAAGATTGGTGTGGGAGGAATGGGTTCGAATTCATGGGACATTGGCACCAATACTGGGGAAGGAGGGAGCTGTTCTGATGGGACGGGCTCCACCTGAATCATGATGGAACCAGAGTCCTGGCGAATCGCATAACTGGGGCTGTAGATAGGGCTTTAAACTAAATAGTGGGGGGGGAGGGTTCAGTTGCATGGAAAAACAGGAAGTTAAAGGAGAAGGTAGGAGTGCAGGTTAGTGGTGAGGCTGATTGAAGTATACTGGTTAAACCAGAAGAGAGAAATAATAAACAGGTGAACAAAGCATCAGTGCTGAGGGACAGGTTAGGGGGTATAACCTAAATAAGAGTTCTATACAGTAATTGCACGGAGTGTAAGGAATAAACCAGATGAGCAGCAGGCGCAAATTCAAATGTAAGTTTATGATGTGATGGCCACTACAGAGACGTGGCTGCAGGATGGTCGGGACTGGGAACTAAATATACCTGGTTATAAAGTTCACAGGAGGGACAGGGAAAATGGCAAAGTGGGTGGAGTAGCCTTACTGATTAGAAATAATATCACCTCATTGGTGAGGGAGGATATAATGAGGGGAAAGCATCCAGTGGAGACCTTATGGGTGGAATTGAGGAACAGAAAAGAATGTAAAACTGTAATGGGTGTTGTGTATAGACCCCCTGATAGCAGTTCTGAGGTGTTAGATTGTATAAATGCACAAATTAGGCAAGTGTGTAACAAAGGCAGAGTAGTATTAATGGGGGATTTTAACTTACACATAGATTGGGCGAGGCGGACTAGCACCTGTCAGAAAATTAGTGAATTTTTGGAATGTGTCCGGGATAGTTTCCTACAGCAATATGTGCTAGATGTAACAAGGGGACAGGCAATATTAGATTTAGCTATGAGTAATGAGCCAAATTTAATTAGTAGCCTAACTGTGCGTGAACATTTATCAAATAGTGATCACAACATGATCGAATTCAAGGTAGCGTTTGAAAGTGAAAAGCAAGAATCAGCCACTAGAATTTTGGGTGTTTGATGGTCGGCGCGGACTCAGGGGGCCGAAGGGCCTGTTTCGGTGCTGTATCTCTCTAATTTTAGACTTGGGTAAGGCTGACTTTACCTGGATGAGACAGATACTGTCCATAGTAAACTGGGTAGATCTGTTAATCGGTCAAACGACTGAAGAACAGTGGAGAATATTGAAAGAAACATTTAACGAAATACAGAGCGAGTATATACCCGAGAGGAAAAAGCTCCACTTAACAGAAAAAACAGCCTTGGACAACTAAAGAGATTAGGAATAGCATAAAAGAAAAAGGGCTTACAAAAATGCAAAACACAGCACAGATCCATCCGATACAAAGACCAGCAAAGGGTCACGAAGCAGCTTTTAAGAGCGACTAAAAAGAGATTATGAAAGGAAACTTGCAAGGGACATCAAAATCAATAAGAAGAAATTTTATAGTTACATAAAGGGAAAACGGGTGGTCAAGAGCAATGTAGGCCCACTAAAAGCTGAAAATAGAGATATTGTCGTCGATAATGGGGAAATGGCAGACATGTTGAACAATTACTTTGCTTCAGTATTTACAGTTGAAAAGGAGGATAACTTGCCGGAAGTCCCGAAAAAAATTAATAGCCGATAGGGGACAGGGGCTTAATACAATTAACGTAAGTAAATCATCAGTAACAAGGAAATTAATGGAACTAAAGAGTGAGAAATCCTCAGGACCTGACGGTTTCCATCCAAGGGTGTTAAAGGAAGTCGGGGAGCACACTGTAGATGCCCTAACTTTAGTCTGTCAGAGTTCCCTAGATTCAGGAGTGGTCCCTCTGGATTGGAAAGTTGCACATGTCACTCCACTTTTTAAGAAAGGTGAAAGGGGGAACCAAGGAAATTACAGACCAGTTAGCCTGACATCTGTGGTGGGCAAGTTGCTGGAGTCTATAATCAAGGATAGGGTAACTGAACACCGAGAAAAATTTCAGTTAATCAGGGACAGCCAGCATGGATTCATGACAGGAAGGTCATGCCTGACAAATCTCATTGAATTTTTTGAAGAGGTGACTAAGGTAGTGGACAGGGGAGTGTCTATGGATGTTATTTATGCGGACTTCCAGAAGGCATTTGATAAAGTCCCACATTAGAGGCTGTTAACTAATGTAGAAGCCCATGAAGTTGAGGGCACATTATTGGCATGGTTAGGAAGTTGGTTCAGTGGTAGGCGACAGAGAGTGGGGATAATGGGTAAGTACTCCGATTGGCAGGATGTAACTAGTGGTGTCCCGCAGGGATCTGTGTTGGGGCCTCAATTATTCACATTATTCATTAACGACTTGGATGATGCCATAGTAAGTCATATATCCAAATTTGCTGATGATACAAAGTTAGGCGGCATTGTAGACAGTCTAGATTTTAGCATAAAATTGCAAAGAGATATTGACAGACTAGGTGAGTGGGCAAAACTGTGGCAGATGGATTTCAATGCAGGCAAGTGTGAGATTATCCATTTTGGACCAAAAAAGGATAGAGCAGAGTACTTTCTAAATGGGAAGAGGTTAAGTACAGTGGATGTCCAAAAAGACTTGGGGGTTCAGGTGCATAGATCTTTAAAGTGCCACGAGCAAGTGCAGAAAATAATCAAAAAGGCTAATGGAATGCTAGCCTTTATATCTAGAGGATTGGAGTATAAAGACACAGAGGTTATGCTGCAGCTGTACAAAACCCTGGTTAGACCCCACTTGGAGTACTGTGAGCAGTTCTGGGCACCACAGCTTAGGAAGGATATATTGGCCTTGGAGGGAGTGCAACGTAAGTTTACAAGAATGATACCTGGACTACAGGGGTTAAGTTACAAGGGTAAATTACACAAATTAGGCCTGTTTTTGCTAGAATTTAGAAGGTTAAGGGGTGATCTGATAGAAGTCTTCAAAATATTAACTGGAAAAGACATTCTGGATAAAGATAAACTATTTCCACTGGTTGGAGACTCTAAAACTAGGAGACACAGTCTAAAAATTAGGACCAGACCATTCAGGACAGATGTGAGGAAGCACTTCTTCACACAAAGGGTGGTAGAGGTTTGGAACGCTCTCCTACAAACATCAGTTGAAGCTAGAACAGTTGTTAATTTTAAATCTGAGATAGATAGATTTTTGTTAAGCAAAGATATTAAGGGATATGGGCCACAAGCAGGTATATGGAGTTAGGCAGCGATCAGACACGATCCCATTGAATGGCGGGACAGGCTCAAAGGGCTGAGTGGCCTACTCCTGTTCCTATCGCCCTATGTTCCTATGTTCCGAGAAGCTTTTCTTACAGCCTTCGGAAGCTTCCCTCATGGTAAAATCATAAAGCTTACTGATGTCTTTTCTGAGCAGAAATTCTGAATCAGGTGAATTGTGATGCCGTGCTAAAGAGGATATCAGTAACCTGACAGCAGCAGGAATCTGCTAGAAATTGAGGTGAGTGGGTGAAGTCCCCAGCTGCTACTCAAAATGTTGCATAAAAACAAAGGACTGTGGTCGTGGTCACCTTGACTGACAGTGCAGTCCTCGAGAGGAGTTTTGCAGGTCTGTCTGCAACAAAACACAAAGTTTCTCTCATACTTCTTTACTGAAGCATAGCTTCCTTGAAACACTTCAACTGTGGTGAGGCCTGTAGATTCAGGTGACAAGGTTTATGCCAAGGTGTTCTCAGCATTAGAGCATACAAGGGAAGGTCCATAAAGAACATCCTGGTCATGGCGCAGAAATTTATAGGTGCACAATTGCATTTTTGAGCTATAAACTGCTCAAAGACAGCGTCTGGAACCATTCTATCTCAACTTTACTATTTCTCCCCTTGTCTCGGTTCTGGTGGAAGTTCACAGAAACATTCTGGCAAATTTTACAGGCCCCCCGACGACAGGGGTCATGGCAGCGTGGCCCGGAAAATGGCTCTGGGAGAGGCCTGCCACAAGCCTCGGCGCCAGGAAGGCCCGGCCCCATATTGCTGGTGGCTGCAAGGCCTCATGGCGGCCAACCCTGCCGCTCAGTGACAGGAGCCAAATTTACATAGTAAAAAAAATGCTAATCAATAAATTAAATACTTACTGTAGACCCAGTAAAAACACATATAGCAAAAACACATAAGAACTTAATTAAAACAAGGGGGCCAGTAACACAACAATGAACAGTGTGTTGAAGCGGGATGAGTACAAAGGGGCACAGCACACTGATGCCAAAGAATTGTAGATTTGATTATAGAAAAGGTATTGAGGAGGATCCCAGAAACTAGGAGTCGTCATGGACACCAGATATGATTAAACTCATAATAGACAATGGGAAACTGTAAAGTTTTGAACAGGTTCTCACTGAGCCAAATAAGGAATTCTCATTATACCAGACCCCTATGAGTAAGTAAGAGGGGAGGGTCTTAGAAACAAGATTTAACCCCTGACTGAAACTGAGGAAGGTACGAGAACCCCAGGGAAGAACACTCAAGAAGATACTCTGAGCCAGGGGCTCAGAGAACAGAAGAGCAGTCGCAAGTCCGAGACTGATCATCTCATGTCTTGACGGGTAGTATACTGTGCAAGTAGTGAAAGCTTGTACTTTGATGAGTTTTCATACTGTACAAGTAGTGAGAGCTTGTACTTTGATGAGTTTTCATACTGTACAAGTAGTGAGAGCTTTTACTTGATGATTTAGTATGTGAATAAAATATTGATATATCTTTCACCAATCAGATTTCATGGATTCTTTAAGAGTAATTGCGTGTTCGGCACAACATTACCCACCCACGCCGTCCGCTCTGGTGCCATATCGGTGGCGGCAGCCAGCACTTACACACCTTCGTATTTCCAAACGGAGATCCGTGGGGAGGGGGGAGCAGGTAACTATTTCAGTGCAGGGTGCGGGGAGGAGGAGCCCAAATTAATGTTATTTTTGGAGAGGATGGTGGGAAGGAGTAAAGTTAAAAGTTTGTGAAGTTTGGTGGGGGGGGGGGGGGGGTGCGGGGGAAGGTCATGTCAACAAAGTAAGTAAGGGATGAGTGTATGGTTATGGGGGGGGGGCAGAGGGACTGGAAACATGTATGTAATTTTTTTCAATAAATTTTAATGAACTATCCCTTTTAAACTTTAAGTGATGGGGCTTGAAGTCCTTTTATAATGGCATCGGTGCCTGCACCGTGGCAGCGGATGTCATTGCCAGGGACAGACCGCCCGCCCTCTCCATGTCATCGGGGGGCCATGTAAATGCGCTGCCACATTTAATATCGTGGCAGCTCCACGGAGTAAAGCAAGCGCGTGCGGGCTGTCATTTTTTAGTGCCACTGCCGATTATGTCAGCAGCAACATAAAATGCAGCCCATTAACTCTCCACAGATGCTGCCAGACCTGCTGAGTATTTCCAGCATATTCTGTTTTTATTGTAGAGCTTTTCCTGTGTAGTTAAGCACAAAATAATTTCCTGAATTGCTGCTGTAACTGCAGAAATATTCTCCAAAGTTTTACAACACCCAGAAGCACTGTAAAGAGTAATTTTGTGTTCTGATCCTCGTACTCTTGCTTGCTTTATACAAGTATGGTTCACTACTGGTGGAAGTGATGGCATCTCTGATAGATTGCAGCATCCCATCATTTCCATACATTCACCTGTCTAGGGATGAAGGCTTTGCTGGCATTTATGACATAATAAAAAATGGAGTGAAATTCTGAGTGCCACACTGCAGTGAGAGGGTTGGAAGGTATGAGTGTATGCATTTTTCCAACATACAATTTCAGAAAATGTGACTTCGTTAGCAGGTTATGGAGAAAAACATTTTCTCCTTTTTTATGCTTTCACTTTTTTTCACTTTCTATTTTTACTGTCAACACTATTATTATTCCTTGGGACCTATATGCTTATATTCTCCTGGATATTCAGATTCTTTCTGCATCAAATCATCCAGTATCTACATTCAATAAACTAAAATCTTAAGGGGAGGTCCTTGAAAAGCAGAAGGTTTTGCCAGAGACCTAGTTTTTTTTTTGATGCGCCATGTAGGAAAAGGATGAGGGGTGTTGCAGCTACCGTTAAAGATCATAGCCAGTAATCTTTATATTCAAAGGGTTTGATATCACTGATACATGTCTAGTTTACAAAATATTAAAAGCTGCAGCAGGTACTGTGTACTATGGAAACCTAAAGTACAGAAGTAATTGGCATTTTCTAATCAGACCCTCTCTTATTCATCTCAAGTTGAAAGAACTATCAGTTATGCAAACCTTGTCATTTTGACAATTACGGATTTCAGTATTTTTCTATAAAGATGTTAGTTAGGTCACTGCAAAACATAATTGCCATAGACAGTCCTCACAACATCAGAATAAAAAACAATTGGTTCCAACTGCACAATCAGTGCAGATACTAAAGAAACAATTGAACTCATGCACAACAATTAAAGGACTGGTCATCTATAACCAGAGGCCACAGATTTAAAATCATTGACAAAAGATCAAGAGGGGACATGAGGAGAATTTGTTTTACTCAGTGGGTTGCCAGGGTCTGGAAATCTCCACCTGAAAAGGTAATGGAAGTTGATTTCATAAATAATTTTAGCAGGAGGTTAGACAGGTACTTGAGGACGACGAACTTATCAGGGTATGAACAAAAAGCAGAAGTGTGGGACCAAGCACAACTGCTCGTTCAAAGAGCCAGCACAGGCATGACAGGCCAAATGGCCTCTTTCTGTGCTGTATGTTTCTATGATTCCATGATCACAGGGCCAGTCTGCTGTAGATGGGACTCCATCAATATTATTTTCTACACCATTCTCCCATTTGTCTCCCCTTTTTTGTGGCCTTATTCGTACTCTGCTGATTCTGTCTTGTATTAGAGTGTATTTTTTTGTAACTGCTATCGTTTCAAGAGAACAACTTTTCTTTCAATTGAGTAGAAAAGGTTTGTTGCATAATTGTATAATCATAACTGACTGACTTGATGGAGAACTTGCAGCAAATGGACACATTCCTCCACATTTTAAAATGTTTCAAGATTCATTCATTTGTCTGGAGAATGTAGATTATATACTGCATGATAATTAAACACATAGTAAGTAATTGGATAGAGAGGAACACATTTTTCTAATTAGTTGAATAGTGCGGTAATTTTATTCACATAAACAGTCATAAGGACATGATTAGTTCAAGTCTCTTGTAAAGTCTATTATGATGGCTTCGATTCTATAGGCCCGCCGGTGACAAAAATGGCAGCAGGCACACACAGGGCACACATCGCAGAGCTGGTGCGATTCCAAATGTGGCGGCTCATTAGCGTGGCCAGGGCGGCTGCCCACACCCCGATGATGTGGAGGGGACGGACAAGCCGTCCCCGGCAACGGCACCACTGCGCAGGCGCCAGCACCATTTTAAAAGGGCTTAGAGCCCTAAATGACAAGTGAAATTTTTAAAGAGCCAGTTATTTTACAGCTAATAAAAATGAATAAAAACATCTTTCCATGCCCTCTCCCACCTCCCCAATGGCATTACACATCATTCCTGCCCTTTCCCCCATCAGAATACCTACCTTGAATATATGACCTTCCCCCCCCCACCCCCAAAGTCAGAACCTTTGCCCTTTACCCCTTCCCATCACCCCCTTGACCGATCAAGTAAGTCTGACCCCGCTCCCATCTCCCGCAGTGAGAAAATTACCTCATCTCCCCTCTCCAGGGATTAGAATAGATAGGTTCTGCATGGCCAGTACAGGAACGATGGGCCGAAGGGCCTGTTTCTGTGCTATGTGACTCTATGACTCAATCACGCCTTGTTTCCCCAGACAGGGATTTGAAGGCGCGGCACTGACGGTCGCCAGAATGAAGATCAGTGCGGCAAATCAGGAGGCGACAGGACCTTCATTAATTCAGGTTAGGTAATTTACTTAAATAGGGCGGCACAGTGGTGCAGTGGTTAACATCACAGCTCCAGGGACCCGGGTTCGATTCTGGGTACTACCTGTGCGGAGTTTGCAAGTTCTCCCTGTGACTGCGTGGGTTTCTGCCAAGTGCTCCAGTTTCCTCCCACAGCCAAAGACTTGCTGGTGATAGGTAAATTGACCATTGTAAATTTCCCTTAGTGTAGGTAGGTGGTAGGGAATATGGGATTACTGTCGGGTTAGTATAAATGGGTGGTTGTTGGTCGGCACAGACTTGGTGGACCGAAGGGCCTGTTTCAGTGCTGCATCAATAAATAAATATGTAAATTGTGGTCCCAGCACCAAGCGGTGGGGTGTCACCATGAGGCCTCTCCACCTCTGTTGAGATCGGGCCGGGTCCTGCCGGTGTCGGTGGCGGGCCTCCTTCAGAGAGATCTTCATGCCCCCCCCTCCCGCCACCTTTCCCAGTGTCAAGGATGCTATAAAATCCAACCCGATATGTTAATAAGAAAAGTAAGAAACCTTGGATGAAGTAAAATAATTAGTTTATTAATTAGCTTACTCGCACACACCAGAGATAGTTATATTAGTTGTTTAATTTGAAATAGATATAATTGGAAATTGATTTAATTATAAGCATTTTCAATGGTAAATATGCAGGCAAATACAATTGTAAATTTTTAAAAAATATACATTTAAATTTGAATATTGTGGTCAGTATACAGTGAACATATAATACTGTGCTCAGATTCAGTGTGAAACACACTGTAATGTGTCTGAAGTGGTTGCACCATCAGTGACAACCCGCAGTGTTACAGAAGCAAAACATCAGAAAGCTTTGCTTTTTTTTTTGCTTAGGCCTGGGTTTTCCACTTCTGTTCTCACTGGCCTACAATCTTGCACACAATGAAGTGAATAGGATCATGCACGCCCCCACCTGCCAAGAATAAGGCACATTAATTTTGCCACATGGACATTAAATTTCAAACTGTTGCAGGGAAGAAGAGAAGGCCTATTACAAGGGGTTGCAGGCTGGGAGGACATTTTTGCATATTAGCAGTCAGTGTTGGAACAAAGGAGCTATCCCCTGCTCCCACACAATACACAGAACCAACCTGGTCAAACCAGTTGGTTGCGTGACCACCCTGCTGGCCAACTTGGGGAATTTTAAATTGTAGAGACAGTGTTTGAACTGGCAGAAAGCTGTTTGCTCCTGGACTGAAAAGATCTCTCCTGCCTGGCTCGCCACAGCATCTCCTGTCTACTCCCATCTCTTTCTCACGGAACTCCAAAAACCGACTGAAGACACATGAACCCCAAGAGAGAAAAGTTTCCTACAGTGAACAAGGTTTAAGAAGAATACTGGGCACCAACAAAAAGCAAGACCTACCTACAAAAGGACTATACAGTGAGCTCAAAGACCCATAACAAAAAAACTCTTCAGATATTGCCTCAACCTTTTCCACTTTATCTTTTCCTCTGCTCTTTTCTGTCCCTATCTGCGTGTGTGTATCGCATATGCATGCTACCGTGGGCATGTCGTGTATCCGTAGGTGTTAACCAAACTAGAGTTTAAGTTTAATAAAATTTTACCATTCTTCTTTAAACTTAAGAAAGCCTGTTTGTGCTCATTTCTTTGTCTTATAATTGGAAAGCAGTGAACAAGGATTCACCAAGGGGGAGCTCAAAACACGGTGTGTTTAAAATCAAACCCCATTACAGTGAGACCAGGTGAAGTCTGAGAGGGAACCCTAGACACCTTTCTCACCTGGTCGCAACAATAGACATAAAAATCAGACTGTGGAGCGCAAAAGTGGAAAAACTTATTTTTTGCAGGCATCACGATATTGCTCATATAACAGGATTCCACTTGGCTAATAAAGTTACAGTTAACTAAATTGCCCATCTAATGACCCTTTTACAATACAATACTCCCATTACTGGTGGCACTTGCAAGATACATGAAGTATTTCACTTTTACAGGAAGAGCAAGCTTGATTATAGAAGACTGAGGGGTGATCTGATCGAGGTGTTAAAAGAATTCTATTGAGTAGATACAAAGAAACAGTGCCCCCACTTGTGGAGAATCAAGTTCATGGGGACATAATCTTAAAATAAACATTAGGCCATTTAGGAGGAAAATCAAATGGTAGTAGAAGTCTGGAATTCTCTCCCCCAAAAAAGGTGTGGATGCTGGCACAATTGCAGTTTTCAATTTTTGTTAAGTAAGGATAACAAGAGGATAGGTAACTAAAGTGGGCAAATCGAGTCGAGCAGCTGAATGGCCTACTCCTGTTCCTGCTTTCCTAGGGGGCCACCTCAGGAAATAGATGTCCAAGTTTCCTGCAGAGACAGCTATACCACCACACTGCAATGTAAACATCCACTGTGGGGCTGACCACCTTGTGCTTCTGGCCCACATGACAGTTCCCAGCCAGCAGGGAAAGTGTGCATCCAGTAAAACAAAAGTCTAAATTATACCACTACCTGCAACGCTGGGGATTTTGCCTCAGAATGTGAATAATACAATTTCCACAGCATTGGAAATTCCAGCACATTGCAGAACCGCTTAAATACATTCTGCAACATAAATAGAGGACAGACAGGGCTAACTGCACACTTCAACCAGGATTTGGTCGTGGTGGTGGTGGCCCTGAAAATGGGCCAGAAAGCCACAACCAACCCTGCCTTGGCCGTGTTTGGGAGTCCAACTGGATTTTATGTCCATCAGGCAGCTAATAGAGTCATAGAGTCATACAGCATAGAAACAGGCCCTTCAGCCCACCATGTCTGTGCTGGCCATCAAGCACCTAACTATTCTAATCCCATTTTCCAGCACTTGGCCCGCAGCCTTGTATGCTATGGCGTTTCAAGTGCTTATCTAAATACTTCTTAAATGTTGTGATGGTTCATGCCTCTACCACCTCTTCAGGTAGTGCGTTCCAGATTCCAACCACCCTCTGGGTGAAAAATCTTTTCCTCAAATCCCCTCTAAGCCGCCTGCCCCTTACCATAAATCTATGCCCCCTGGCTATTGACCCCTCCACTAAAGGAAAAAGTTTCTTCCTATCTAATCTATCAATGCCCTTCATAATTTTGTACACCTGAATCATGTCCCCCCTCAACCTTCTCTGCTCCAAGGAAAACAACCCTAGCCTTTTCAGTCTCTCTTCATAGCTGAAACGCTCCAGCCCAGGCAATAGCTGATGATCTGCCATCAGGGCTCCCGTCCCTTTAAAAGACGGGAGCCTGCCTCCAAGAGGAGGGCCGGCAGCTCTTCAGTCCTTGCAGTGCCACTGGAGAGGTGACCACTGCTAGGACTGCACCCAGCCCAGAGAAGGAGCATGGATGCGCCCCCCCCCCCACCAAGGTTAGTGGGGTCAGGGTCGCTGAGGGCAGTCAGGTAGGCCCTGGCAAGATTGGGGAGCTGGTGTTTGTTGAGGGCGAGTGGGGGGTATTTCCACTGGGGGAACGACCCTCCACAGGCCTCAGCGATGAGGAGGGCCCCCTCCGAACCCACCCCACCCCACCCGACCAGCCCACAGGGACTGCCAGATTTTACTGCTCAGTCTTCCCATGTGGCAGGGGGCTGACCAGCTGCTGATAAAATTCCATGGCATCAGGAAGGCAATGGGTACTCCACCACCCCTCCCGCCTTCCCTTGCCATTTTATGCCCCCCCCCAACCCCACTTCCTAGACCATCCCTAGAGGTCTAGTAAAATTCAGCCCTTCAGGTGGCAGACTTTAGAAGTACTGCGTGCCTTTTTTTGTTGATTTCAAAACTGTCAACTTCCTTTCCAAATGCTTACTTGTCACTCATCAGAGGTGATGAAACCATAGGAGGGTTAGGAATCAGCCTAGCAATGATTCATTTTGTAAGCAAGAGTATGAACAGTAACATGTTAGAACACTGCATTCTCATTCCTTGAATGATTTTTTTCCAAACAAGCTTGTCAGTTGTTTTTAACTTCAGTAAGCTATCTCAGTAAATGTTGATAGCATGTTTTCAAAAGAACTGTCCTGCAGAAAAATTACTAGGATTTACTGTTTCATATTTTCAATGCGATCTATTATAGTTGCTGTGCATTGGACAAACACTAAAGTTAATACAATTTATCAAACTGACGTTCTTAACCCTTACAACTGATTTTACAATGTACGGTTCCACTGCACTATATAGAATGATGATTATAACAAAACACTGCATGAAATTGATATTTTTAAATTTAATATACTGCAAAAACAGTCAGTTGTGCTAAACTATATATTTTTTAATTGTTTTAATTGGATAAATTGCAATGTAAGAGTGCAGACATTTTTAGAAACAGAAAAAAAAGCCCTTAAGCCCTTATAAACATCCCTTGTGTACTGAACCACAATTACCTACATTCACCATTACCAATCCTTACTCTCCCTTCAGAAGCACTTCTATTTGCCTCGTCAACCTATTTATACTGTCAGCTTCACTAAACTTCCCTGGTAACTTATTCTATAATTCTACTATGCTCCAATGAGCATACTTATTTGACAGAACTGTTTTCTGGTTTTCACATTAAAGAAAAAGCTTGCATTTAATTGATGCCTTTCATGACATCAGGATATCCCAAAGTGCTTTAAACCCAATGAAGTACTTTTAAACTGTGGTCGCTGTTGGAATGTAGGAAGCACGGCAACAAGGGCCCACAAACAGTAACGTGATAATCTGGTTTAGGGATAAACATTAACAGGGCAACGGGAGAACTCCCCTGCTCTGCTTCACAAGATGCTACATAATCTTTTACGTCCACCCAAGAGGGCAGACGGGGCCTCGATTTGAAGTCTCATCTGATAGACGGCGCCTCTGACAGTGTAGCATTCCCTCAATAATGATCGTCAATCTAGATTTTGTGCTTAAGGCTCTGGAGTTGGTCTTGAGTCCTATGATGAAGAGGTGAGAGTGCAATCAACTAAACCACAACTGACACTATTAAAGACTAACATAATGATGTGACCCTCTTATCTCAAGATTTGAAAGACTGGCAGGAAAACTGATCTCCAAAGTCAGTTTACAGCTGATGAAAATCACATTTTTGGGATATTGCTCATCCCCAAAATGGAGGATGAGAACCAGAGGAGGAAAAAATTACACAAACAAAAAATAGAGGCTGCAAATTTCAACAGCGCAAGGGGGAAATTTATGCTCACCCCCATGTCAGATTTGAAGGCGGGGAGAGCACATAATTGGGCGGGATGGTGGCAGGAGGAGAGACCCCGCCACCATGCTGCCTCCACCCAAATTAAGTTCAGGGCGGGAAGGCCTGTGAACAGACTTCCCGCCCCACTACCAATTGAGGCCTTTAAGTGGGCAATTAATGCCCAAGTAAGGGCCTCATCCCACTGCCACTGGAATTATCCCAGTGGCGGGTGGGCGTGTCGCCACACAGGGAGCACGCCAAGCAAACCCATGCCGGTTGCTTGCCAGCTCTGGGGTATGTGGGGTGGTGAGAGACCAGGCATCGGGAAGGAGGGGGGCCCACTGACACCCCTCGTACAGCCCCCCCTCCCCCGCGGCCCCTACCCTGCAAAACCCCTCCCGCCCTGACTTACCTGTGGCCTGGTTCCGGCACCTCCAGTGAGTGCTCTACCGGCAGCAGCCACTGCTGCCACAGTGGTGCGCCTCAGTTAAACAGCTGTCAGCCTCTGACTGGCTGGCAGCTCTCAGCAGATGGGACTTCCTGGGGAAGGCCCACCGCTGTCCACTTAAGTGCCGAATTGGCACGTAATCCGGCGGCTCTCACCAGCGCTTTAACCGGTGGTCGAGATCCCCATCACCAAGGTAAAATCCTCCACATGCAGGTGGTGGTGTTCCCATGTGCCTGCTCCCTTGTCCTTCTAGGTGGTAGAGGTCATGGGTTACTTCTGAAAGTTAATGTATAGTTGTTTAATTCTGAACACATAAGCTATGAAAACAGAGCCATAGTGCTGCTGTTGCTGTCTGATTCTGGAACAGTTTGAGATAAAATTGTATCTAAAGTGTCATTTATACTGAGTTTTGTTGTTATATTCTGAGCTCAGCACTGAAGGATTAAGGAGGAATGACCTGTTTATATTGGTGGTCACTTCCATTAAATTCACTTTCTTCTGACTTTATTTTTATCTGCAATAAGGAAGCAAGCAGAACAGAAAAGCATAGTTAGGCAGCACGGACTAGCTGCAAATATGAGTGCAATGAGGGACATTGCTGAAATATTGCACATATTGCTGAGATTTGAAAAGCTAACACACGGATGAAATTTACTTTCAAAACTGGATAGATTTATAGGTCTGCCTTTTCCCTTTCTGGCCCCAGGAGGGTTGGTGCAGGGCTTCTGACCATGAACCATTTTCCTGGATCAGGTGTCAATTTGTATGCAGAGCAAATCCCCACCAGCAAGCAGGAGCCAATAACCACTACAAAGAAAAATCCTTTAACTTGGTCTCTGCTTCTGCTAAAAGCTCTGTAGATAGAAGTTATTTTTATCTGCCGAATATCTTTGAAGAAGGAAAATGGATCAATTTTAGAGGTATTATCATACAAAAATACAATTCAATAACACATTTTTAACATTAGAATAATCCACAGGGATGTTCATGCAGTCCAATAAGCCAATTTTAAACACATGCTTGAGTCTGACCTTACATAATGATGAAATGCGATAGCAGAACTAAATATAATTAAGATGGAGACAGAGAGTAGGGATAATAGGTTGGTACTTAAATTGACAGGATGTGACTAGTAACATCCCATAGATATCTGTGTTGGGGCCTCAACTATTCACTGTATTTACTAGGACAGAAATGAAGGGATAGAGTGGAATATCTAAGTTTGCTGATGACACAAAGGTAGGCGACATTGTAAACAGCGTAGAAAGAAACATAAAATGACAGAGATATGAATAGATTAAGTGAATGGGCAAAACTGTGGCAAATGATTTGCAATGTAGGCAAATGTGAGATTATCCACTTTGGATCTATAAAATATAGATCAGGGTACTCTCTAAATGGTGAAAAGCTAGAAGCAGTGGAGTTCCAAAGAGATTTAAGGGTTCATGTGCATAGATTATTACATTGTTACAAACAGATACTAAAAATAATCAATAAGGCTAATGGAATATTAGCCTTTATATCAAGAGGATTAGAATACAAGGGGAGAGAAGTCATGCTGTAGCTATACAAAGGCCTGGTTAAATGGCACCTGGAGTACTGTAAACAGTTCTGTTTAGGAAGAATATATTGCCTTGGAGGAAGTGCAGTGTAAATTTACTGGAATGATACCAACACTCCAAGGGTTAAATTACAAGGAGAGATGTGAAAAACTAGGGTTGTTTTCCACTGACCACCTCCAGGCGCTTACCCATTGTCTCCCGAGACAAGGAGGCCAAAGAAGAGAAGATTCCCTAGAATTTAGAAAGTAAACTGTTGATTTGATCAAAGTTTTCGAGATACTAATAGAAACAGACAGGGTATATATAGAGAAACTATTTCTACTGATTAGGGAATCTAGGACTAGGGTACACAGCCTAAAATTTAGAACCAGACGTTCAGGAGTGAAATTAGGAAACGCTTCTACATGTAAAGGGCGGTAGAAGTTTTGAACTCTCTTCCACAAACAGCAGTTGATTCTGGATCAATTTTAAATCTCAGTTTGAAAGATTTCTGTTAACCAAAGTAATTAAGGGATATGGGGCAAAGGCAGGTATATGGAGTTAGGTCACAGATTAACCATGACCTTATTGAACGTTAGAACAAAGGGCTAAATGGACTCCTCCTGTGCCTATGTTCCTAAGAATTCAATCTGCATATCTTTTTCCCTGTGAAGTATTCCAGGTTTCATAGTGTCTCCAGTGAATTCCTAATTTCAATTGTACTAACCTGTAGAGGTGGGAAGTAGTGGTTAGGGTACTTCCCATAGAAAGGAGGAAAAGAATTGCAGAGAAGAACATGCCTGAGCTACTTTTAGACATCTACAAGTGGCCTGGTCCAGGCAGTACGATATCCACTTGTTCTCTTGGCTCTAGGTAGTACATGAATTGGTCAGGTCAGGTGAGAAAATAGAGGGATTTAAACCTTCAGTAGCATATTTAGACTTCAATTGCACATATCGCTTCCTCCATATAGCAGCTTCCCTTTCCAGGCAATTGAAAAAAAGGGGTTCCCAACAGGATTCTACACTTTCAACTGTAATTATAGTACTTCATTTTGCTTCCTGGAAATATTACCCTCATGAAATCATGTACATTAGTCATTAACCATACCTTGTATCCCACATGTCCCTGTGCCCATGGGAGTGAAATCACGGTGCTTCCTCTGAGAATGTGGGATAACGTGCCTCTTATAAATAATGTGTGGTTGCTGCTCTTCTCCTTTCCTTGGGTAGCGATGAATAGGTTCAATAAAATAGTCTCCACTGCGTAAACGGAACAAACCATGCTGCAGAGAAGGACAGATCGAATTAAAACTCAATTCCACAGTTACTGCATTGCTTTAATTTCACAACACAAAATCACCGATACAACAACATAAAGTGCCAAATTTTTAGAGGCATGTTAAAAGACTGCTGTTGTTGTGGGACTTAGAAATAGCAGAACTTCTATGTAGCCAAGTACATAAGGTGCCACCTAGTGTAGTACTAATCTGTCCACACCTGAAGAACACTGTTTCTATCCTTGGTGTGTGCAGAGTTGGCTAATCAACAATTAGAACATAACAAACAATCTGAACAGGAACAAATGTCAAACAATTCTGATGCAAGGTTTGTGTGAGTGGATTTCAGTTGACAGCAGGAGCAGGCTCGTCTCTGATACCCTGTGGTTGATTAGTTTGTCGACATCATCTTAAATGCTAACTGCCAGCTTTCAGCTCATAATTTATTTGCCAGTGCTTCAGAAGAAAAAAGCAGCATTTACCCTAGTTAATTTGTGACAACCTCCAAGCCAATCATATCTATTGGCAGGTTGTAATGTAGACTGGTAGAACTAATTTTTTCTCCCATTGTTTGTTGTGTAAAAACTTCAATAGGAAAGTTTGAGATTAGCTGACTGTTTCTGAGCTGACTGTGTTTTATTTAGCGTCTGTCTCAAAAGCAGTTGTAGAAACAAATAAGCTAGCTGGTAAAACACTTTTCCTTTAGGGCCTTTCTGGGACATACCCAGCTGTTTTTCTATTTATAGGTTTAATTTCTTCGAGACTAGTTAGAATCATAGAATGGTTACAGCATAGAAGGAGGCTATTTGGCCCATCATCTCCAGGCTGACTCGCTGCAAAAGCGACTCAGCTAGTTCCACTTCCTTGCCTTTTCCCCATAGCCCTGCAAATCTTTTCTCTTCAGGCGCTTATCGAATTCCCTTTTGAATACCACGACTGAATCTGCCTCCACCATACTCTCAGGCAGTGCATTCCAGATCCTAACCACACGCTGTGTAAAAAAGTTTTTCCTCATCTTACTTTGGTTCTTTTGTCATTCACCTTAAGTTGGTGTCCTCTGGTTCTCGACCTTTCCGCCAATAGGAACAGTATCTCCCTATATACTCTGTCCAGACCCCTCATGATTTTGAAGACCTTTAACAAATCTCCTCTCAACCTTCTCTAAGGAGGACAGCCGCAGCTTCCCCAATCTATCCACGTAACTGAAGTCCCCCAACATTGGAATCATTCTCGTAAACCTTTTTTGCACCCTCTCTAATGTCTTCACGTATTTCCTAAAATGTGGTGCCCAGAATTGGGCACAATACTCCAGCTGAGGCTGAACCAGTATTTTATAAAGGTTCACTATAACTTCTTTGTATTTGTATTCTATGCCCCTATTTATAAAGCCTAGGATCCTGTGCGCCTTATTAACCACTTTCTCAAACTGCCCTGCCACCTTCAACCATCTGTGCACAGACCCCAAGTTACTCTGCTCCTGCACCCACTTTAGAAACGTATCCTTTAATTTATTTTTCTTCTCCTTGTTCTTCCTCCCAAAATGAATCTATCTTCTATCTTTGGCCTCTTTGTCTCGAGAGACAATGGGTAAGTGCCTGGAGGTGGTCAGTGGTTTGTGAAGCAGCGCCTGGAGTGGCTATAAAGGCCAATTCTAGAGTGACAGACTCTTCCACAGGTGCTGCAAATAAAATTGGTTGTCGGGGCTGTTACACAGTTGGCTCTCTCCTTGCGCTTCTGTCTCTTTTCCTGCCAACTGCTAAGTCTCTTCAACTTGCCACACTTTAGCCCCGCCTTTATGGCTGCCCACCAGCTCTGGCGATCACTGGCAACTGACTCCCACGAAATGTGATCAATGTCACAGGACTTCATGTCGCGTTTGCAGATGTCTTTAAAGCGGAGACAAGGACGGCCGGTGGGTCTGATACCAGTGACGAGCTCGCTGTACAATGTGTCCTTGGGGATCCTGCCATCTTCCATGCGGCTCACATGGCCAAGCCATCTCAGGTGCCGCTGGCTTAGTAGGGTGTATATGCTGGGGATGTTGGCCGCCTCGAGGACTTCTGTGTTGGAGATACGGTCCTGCCACCTGATGCCAAGGATTCTCCGGAGGCAGCCAAGATGGAATGAATTGAGACGTACGTTGTCCAGGCCTCGCTGCCGTAGAGCAAGGTACTGAGGACACAGGCTTGATAAACTCGGACCTTTGTGTTCTGTGTCAGTGCACCACTTTCTCACACTCACTTGGCCAGTCTGGACAGAGCAGAGGAAGCCTTTCCCATGCACTTGTTGAATTCTGCATCAAGAGACAGGTTACTGGTGATAGTTGAGCCTAGGTAGGTGAACTCTTGAACCACTTCCAGAGTGTGGTCGCCGATATTTATGGATGGGGCATTTCTGACGTCCTGTCCCATGATGTTCGTTTTCTTGAGGCTGATGGTTAGGCCATATTTGGTGCAGACACTCTTCAGTGTGAGATGTTAATGCAGCTTCGTCAGCAAAGAGGAGTTCCCTGATGAGCACTTTCCATACTTTGGTCTTCGCTCTTAGATGGGCAAGGTTGAACAACCTGCCATCTGATCTTGTGTGGAGGAAATTTCCTTCTTCTGAAGACTTGAACGCATGTGAGAGCAGCAAAGAGAAGAAGATCCCAAACAGTGTAGGTGCGAGAACACAGCCCTGTTTCATGAATCACCTCACACTTATCTGCATTAAATCTAACCTGCCATGTATTTGCCCATTCCACCTGTCTATGTGCTCTTTAAGTCTATCACTATCCTCCTCAGAGTTCACAATGCTTCCAAGTTTTGTGTCATCTGCAAATTTTGACATTGTGCCCTGCACGTCCAAATGTAGGTCATTGATATATATCAAGAAAAGCAGTGCTCCTTGTACGAACCTTTGTTTTTCCCCTCCGTGTATCTTCCTCCTGACTGAAAAACAACCATTCACCACTACTCTCTCTGTTTCCTGTCACTCAGCCAACTCTGTATCCATGCTGCCACTGCCTTTTATTCCATGAGCTTTGACTTTGCTGACAAGCCTGTTATGTGGCACTTTATCAAATGCCTTTTGGAAGTCCATATACACCACATCAATCACATTACCTCATTAACCCTCTCTGTTACCTCATCAAAAAAGTCATTGAAGTTAGTTAAACATCATTTGCCTTTAACAAATCCATGCTGACTTTCCTTGATTAATCCACACTTATACAAGTGACTGTTAAATTTATCCCAGCTTATTGTTTCTAAAAGCATTCCCACCACCAAGGTTAAACTGACAAGCCTGTAGTTGCTGGGCTTATCCTTACACCACTTTTTGAACAAGGGTTTAACACATGAAACTCTTCAGCCCTCTGGCACCACCCTGTATCTAAGAAGGATTGGAAGATTATTGCCAATGCTTCTATAATTTCCACCCTTACTTCCCTGAGTTTTCTCAGATGTCTCTGATCTGGTCTTGATGATTTTTCAACTTTAATTTCAGCCAGCCTTTCTAATATCTCCTCTTTATCAATTTGTAACCCATCCAGTGTGTCAACTACCTCCTCTTTCACTATGAGTTTGGCAGCATCTTCTTCCTTGGTAAAGATGGGTGCAAAGTGTTCATTTAGTACCTCAGCCATGCCCTCTGCCTCTGCACATAAATTTCATTTTTTTTGTCCCTAATCGACCCCACCCCTCTTTTTATTATTTGTATGCTTATCGAAGACTTCTGGACTCCTTTTATATTAGTATCTTCTCATACTCTCTCTTTGGTTCTCTTATTAGTTCTTTCACTTCCCTTTTGAACCTTCTATATTCAGCCTGGTTCTCACTTGTATTATCAACCTGACAACTGTCATACGCATGCTTTTTTCTGCTTCATCTTACTCTCTATCTCTCAGTCATTCAGGGATCTCTGTCTTTTGTCAAACCTTTCCACCTCATGGGAATGTACCTTGACTGTACCTGAACCATCTCCTCTTTAAAGTATGCCCATTGTACTATTACAATTTGCCTGGGCCAGATCTGTTCTCAACCCACTGAAATTGGCCCTCCCCCAATTAAATATTTTTTACTCTGGATTGCTTCTTGTCCTTTTTCATATCTAACCTAAACTTTATGATACTGTGATCACTGTTCCCTAAATGTTCCCCCACTGACCACTTGACCCACCTCATTCCCCAGAACCAGATTCTCCTTCCTCATTGAGCCGGAAACATACTTATCTAGAGAACACGCTTCAGAAACTCTTCCCCCTCTCTGTCCATTGCTGTCCCAGTCTATATTAGGATAATTAAAGTCCCCCATTATAACTGCTCTGTAGTTTCTGCACCTCTCTGTAATTTCCTTGCAAATTTGTTCATCTGTATCTTTCCAATAGTTGCAGCTTCTTTTCCAAGATAAGGAGAATGTTCTGCGGAATCAGTGCATTGATTGGCCTCATACAGCATTCCTGTCACTGCAGTGGAGGAATTGCCAGGTGTTACGACCCAGTGAGGAAGGTGTCTAGGGGTCCCTCTCAGCCTTCACCTGGTCTTACTGTAGCAGGGTTTAATGTTTAAAACATCGTGTTTTTAGCTCCCCCTTGTTTACCACTTTTCCGTTATAAGGCAAAGAAACCAGTACAAACAGGTTTTCTTAGGTTTAAGGAAAAGAAGGATGTCATTTATTAAATTTGAACTTAATCTCTAATTCAGTTGACGCCTACGGATACATGACGCGCCCAAGCTAGCATGCATACGCGATACACGCATGCAAATAGAGACAGAAAAGAGCAGGAAAAAAATAAAGTAGAAAGGTTTGAGGCAATATCTGAAGAGTTTTTGTTACAGCTCTTCGAGCTCACTGTTGAGTCTTTGATTATAGGTAGATCTTGCTTTCTGTTGGGGCCGAGTATTCTTATTAAACCTTGTTCACTGTGGGAGACTTCTCTTTCGGCATTCACGTGTCTTTAGTGAATTCAGAGGCTTGTGAAAAAGAGATGGGAGCAGACAGGAGAGATCTTCTCAGTCCAGGAGCAAACAGTCTTTCTAGTTCAAACTCTCTGGGGCTAGTACAAACAATAACCCTGGAACAGACAGTTAGTCATGTGACCAGCTGGTCTAACCAGTCCTGGCCCTTGTGGATTATAGCCTCCTTAGCAGGCCCAGGAATACACTTCCTTACCTTCGATGTCTGTTAGCATGTAAAAAATTTTTCCAGCCACGGCTGATCTGTTTAACAAGTCATTTCCTCGTTCCAACAACAGTTAGAAATCAATATTTATCACAAAACTGATGTGCCTCATTCTTGGCAGGTGGGGGCCTAGCATGACACCAGGTTTTAGAAATAAAGAATACGGTAGAAATGAGTTTTATTTAATTTAAACAAACAGGACTCAGATTCCCATATTTAGGATTTTATTACAATGTAAAATGTGGGATGGCCCACTGGCTGGTTTGCATGCGGGTCACTGTGCACAGTTATATTCCGTAATGTATATGATTTAGGTAACCTGAAGTATAAATATAATACATGATAAATAATCTTGCATGTAACTTAAATTCCATTTGAGACCTGTCCCTTGCTAGTGTATCAAATTAGCCCTGCATGAAATATACAGTAAATGGAAAAGTTCTGGGGAAAATTGATGTACAGAAAGATTTGGGTGTTCAGGTCCATTGTTCCCTGAAGGTGGCAACTCAGGTCAATAGAGTGGTCAAGAAGGCATACGGCATGCTTTCCTTCATCGGACGGGGTATTGAGTACAAGGGTTGGCAGGTCATGTTACAGTTGTATAAGACTTTGGTTCGGCCACATTTGGAATACTGCGTGCAGTTCTGGTCGCCACATTACCAAAAGGATGTGGATGCTTTGGAGAGGGTGCAGAGGAGGTTCACCAGGATGTTGCCTGGTATGGAGGGTGCTAGCTATGAAGAGAGGTTGAGTAGATTAGGATTATTTTCATTAGAAAGACGGAGGTTGAGGGGGGACCTGATTGAGGTGTACAAAATCATGAGAGGTATAGACAGGGTGGATAGCAAGAAGCTTTTTCCCAGAGTGGGGGATTCAATTACTAGGGGTCACGAGTTCAAAGTGAGAGGGGAAAAGTTTAGGGGGGATATGCGTGGAAAGTTCTTTACGCAGAGGGTGGTGGGTGCCTGGAACGCGTTGCCAGCGGAGGTGGTAGACGCGGGCACGATAGCGTCTTTTAAGATGTATCTAGACAGATACATGAATGGGCAGGAAGCAAAGAGTTACAGACCCTTAGAAAATAGGCGACATGTTTAGATAGAGGATCTGGATCGGCGCAGGCTTGGAGGGCCGAAGGGCTTGTTCCTGTGCTGTAATTTTCTTTGTTCTTTGTTCTCTTTGTTCTATAAAATAGGCTTTACATCATGTAATCTCAATCATTTTTCTTTTGGTATCAGAATCAAGTACTTCTACATATCAGGTAGGAACTTTCGAATATATTTGAGAGCTCCCTCCGGATTGTTGCAATAATGCATCTTTACTGGAATGTTGAGATGTACTTTAATTAATTTATTCTTTTTTCTTAAATTAAATGCATATTGTACACCCATCATACAGGAGAATTTTCTTCTCTTTTCTTCCCTTCTCTCCTGATGGTGCTGCTCCTGCTGCTCTCCACTATTTGGAGAAAACTGGTGGGCAGGGAGTTGGGGGAGGAAATGTCATTTTGGTGCAATATGGAATGTTGTAAAAGAAAAATAGCATTTTGCAGCAGTTGTGAATATAGAAGTTCCTGAAGGAGCATTTGAGTGCTGAAAGTGTGAGATTTATTTCTGATTAGTTTAAAGAAAAATGGGCAATAACAAAAGCAGCCCATTTTACACTCCAGCCAATTTTCTCTTCCATTATATGACTGTTAGCATTCTGCCTGCCTTCATTGCTATTACACCTCAACTGCCACTGTAACCCTATCCATTATAGGCTCAATCTCTCTAATGTGGTCCTTGTGACCTCCCATCCTCACCCTCCATTAATTCCAATTTATATTCTGTTCTGCATTAACTCCTGCTGGCCGATCGTCCCAACCTCACTATCTCCCACTTCATGCCTGGGGTGGGTCAGAACTTCTGCCCACTACATACAAGCATTCATGACCCCTTCTCAAATCCAAGGGCCAGGGACATTATCATATTTAGAACAAGTGGTGCATCATCTTTGTTGCAGCCAGGGCATCCACCCAAGCAAGGGGAGGGATATTACTGTTGATGTACATGTTAAAGATCTTAAAAGACAAAATAATTACAATTTTGCTGCTCTGCAATCATTTGCTCCAAATGGTCCTGGCATGTTAGAACACATGTATTATGCAGCCTTACACAGAACTGCAACAAAAGGTGGTCCCACCTCTTTATGGGACATCTGCATGAAAGGGGGAAGGTGCATGAAGTCTTCACCCCACTTTGGTTTCATACAGCATGAAACAAGCATCCTTGCCATACAGTGATGTAAGTGGGCCCCCCAATGCCATATCCCAGCGTAATGTTGTCAGGGACTTTTCTGTTGGGGCACTTAGGCCAGACAGAACAGCACTGCTGCCCACCAAGCCAGTGGTGAAGTGCCGCTCTGAAATACTGCTTCCCCTTGCATGGTGTTAAAAATGCCCACATTATGCAAATGAACCTGTCCTATTATTTGAGACAGTCTCAAGGCCCTAAATGGAGACTGTCGCATCTGGGAGTCACTAGCTGGAAAAAATGGAAAATGGTGACACATCCTGTGGACTGCCATGCACAACCACGACGACCATTGGGTACAGTCGCTTGGCAACAGGCGCCAATGCCGAAAACAACAACTCACGTCACTTGGCAGCTTCACATGCAGCACTTGTGGCAGAACCTCCCTCTCAAGGATTGGCCTTCATGGCCATCAGCAAAGGTGCACCAAGAGAAGACACCCCACCTAAATGGATTGTTTGCTGCATGTCCATCATCTTTCGTGGACAGGAGGATGCCAACCTCCAAGGCAAGGGCTGATGGCTAAGTGCAAGTACTACCCCACTGTATTTCAGGGAGATGAGCAGTGTTCCCAGAATTTCTGGCCGATACTTTTTAAAAGAGGGAGGAACCTTTCTGGATAAATAGTCCAAGATATGATCATGGCTCTATACTGGAGCCTATACCTTTAAATATTACTAATTTAGATATATCCAACTCATTTTAAAAGCAAATCTTTTACAGGCATATGAATGAATTTTCAGAGTAGCATTTAGGAAGTACAGCTAAAAAGAAATTTTGTGTAGTGATGTAGAAAAATGCTGATTATGACCTTCTACATCTCTTAAATGTGTCATCAACAGCTCGTAACTATTAGCATTTTGTAGCTTTCCCATAGCTAGATAGTAAAGGAAAGTAACAGAAACCTCAAAGAGGTCAGAATGCTAATAAAACAGGGTCAGAGCTTATGGATAAAGCAATTTTGTCACATATTTTCTATTCCCTGTCAAATCACTCCACATATCCCGAAGGTATTGACTCTTGCTGGAGTGCAATTACTGGCTGCCTTCTAATATCTCACAATGTAGCCATTTGTCATAACAATGAGTGTCGGGAGGTTATTTGATGATCACAGTTAAAACCTAATCCTAATCTCAAACAACGTCCACAAAGTTTACTTTCCAGCAGAAGTCCTCGGATAGCAATCATGAGTGAGAACCAAAGATGAATTTCCCCTCCCTAACCCCAAGGCAGTTTTTTTCTTGACAAGTTCTGGTTCCCATAGCAGATAGCCTGCACAGAGAGAAAAACAATCTTCATTTGTTGGCAGCAGCTTGCAGAAATCATTATAACGAATGCATTGCCATTGTGCAGAATATCCATGTGATATTTTAGTTTTACTCTATTTATACTGTAAGACAAATCATTTGAAACAGCCATTGTAATCAGCAATATGATGGCACAATCACAGCATGTCCCATCATTTCAAGTTCATTTCATAGAAACATGATATTAGAGCACCCTGATTGCTCAGTGTCTAAATGCATTAGCAAGTGTGTGCAACTGAGATATACAGAAGTGAAGAGCCAAAGGACAGTTCCACTCTAGGACTTGGGACAAAGTCTAGGCTGACATTCCAGTGCAGCACTCAGGGAGTGTCGCATTCTCAAGAGATGTTATTTTTCAGATCAGATAGAGTCATGGAGTGATTCGGCACTGAAACAGGCCCTTCGGCCCACCGAGTCTGTGCCGACCATCAATCACCCATTTATACTAATCCTACATTAATCCCATTACCCCACCTTCCCTCAATTCTCCTACCACCTACCTACACTAGGGGCAATTTACAACGGCCAATTTACCTTTCAACCTGCAAGTTTTTGGCTGTGGGAGGAAACTGGAGCACCCGGCGCAAACCCACATGGTCACAGGGAGAACTTGCAAACTCTGCACAGGCGGTACCCAGAACCGAACCCAGGTCGCTAGAGCTATGAGGTTACGGTGCTAACCACTGCGCCACCCCAAAACCAAGATATTAAACCAAGATCCTCTCTGGCTGTTCAGGTAGATGTTAATGATCCCATGGTATTGCTCAAAGCACACGACATTCTCCTGGTTTCTTGGACAACATACCTTCTTCAAGCAATACCACCAAAAAAAAAAGAACCAACTTGTCTTTGGTTTTATTAAGGCTGGAGGTGGCTTTAGAGACAGGGAAGGGTGAGGTCATGGAGAGATTTAAAAATAAAAGATGGCAATTTTAAAATTGAGGCTGTGCTGGATTGAGTGTCAATGTCGATAAGTGAGCACAAGGGTAATGGGTGACCCTGGGAATCCAACAGCTGATCTGTAGATCTAGTGAAAGTCAGTGTATGTGGGGCCCAACTGAAGGTCCCTGGCTTAGTTGCTCAAAGATTTAATAAATATTTGAAGTGTTTTCAGTCCCCTTATAAAGAAAGCTAATGGGGTGCAGATGGCATCTTTCTAGAAGGAGCCTCAACACCCCACCTCAAATGTAGGTTCCACTGGAATCATCAACCTCCTTCAACTGGCCAACACTCAAGATGTACCCTGAGTGGTGTGGGTGCCCACAAGTGATATTTTAACAATGTAACCTCCCCCGGACTTTGCATATTCATGCAGGTCAGCACCTAAGCCAGGATGTTGCCCCCAGTGGATTTTTGGTGCCAAACTCGACTGAAAAAGAATGTTTCCATTACCCCTGAAGTTGCTGGTAAGGTCTTCTGGTATGAAAATAGAAATTCCATATCCAATCCCCAGATCGTGACGGATCAAAATGCATCCAATATCCATAATATCACAGCACAGATTTGCACCAAAGTCTCCTGGTACCTGCATGCCAACCAATGCCATATGTTTTAATTACATGGATTCGTTATCTTAAACAAACAAATAAAACAATGGGGACTGCCAAAACTACATGCCAGAATGAGTGGGCTGAATTTTACCAGCCCCTCGGCACCGTGAGTCGCGACACGGGGGCGGGTAAAATGCTGTGGGGAGAGGTCCGCCCCGACCCGCGATGCCGAGACGGTCCTGCCGCATTTTACTGGTGGCGGCAGGCCCTCAGCGCGGCCCTCCCGCCGCACAGCGGCGGCACCACAATTAGCATATGGTAATGCTTACTTACCAATGCTGATGATGCAGCCCGCCACCTCTCCACCGACACTGCCGGATCTTTCGTTAAACGGGCGGCCGTCACGTGCCGTCCCATTCACGATCTGAAAAGCCGGCAGGTCCTCACTCTACATTATGGAAGGGCGGAGGAAGGGGGGATACACAGGGGTCTAATTCTGCATTCTGGAAGGGAGGAGGGAGGGGGAGATCCACTGGGTCTAAATCTACTTTCTTAAAGGGAGAGGGGAGGTACTCAGGGGTCTAACTCTGCATTCTTAAAGGGGGGCGGATATGCAGGGTTCTAACTCTGAATTCTGGAAGGGAGGGGGTCTGGGATTACTGGAGGGAAAACTATGCTGGAATGAAGGGAGGTACTGTGTACCATGCCTCCGTTAACAGTGTACGCTCTGTGTTTCTGAGGGGGCAATGGCACACTAGGCACCCTGTGTGTGGGGAGGGTGCCAGAAAGGGCAGGAGCATTAAGGTCTTATGGATGGTGGGGGCAATTGATTCAGCTGGTAGGATCTTGATTTGGTCATGCTGTGCCACTCTGAGTGTTGGCCAAGAGGGGCAATGCCACGGCACGCGACATAGTTGATCCAGGAAAGCAGCTGATGTTTCCATCAACATCAATCCATGCCCTGTTAGGAACCTTCAAATACATGCAGGGTTCAACTTTATTTCTTCTTTGGCCTCCTTATCTCGAGAGACAATGGATAAGCGCCTGGAGGTGGTCAGTGGTTTGTGAAGCAGCGCCTGGAGTGGCTATAAAAGCCAATTCTAGAGTGACAGGCTCTTCCACAGGTGCTGCAGAGAAATTTGTTTGTCGGGACTGTTACACAGTTGGCTCTCCCCTTGCGCCTCTGTCTTTTTTCCTGCCAACTACTAAGTCTCTTCGACTCGCCACACTTTAGCCCCGTCTTTGTGGCTGCCCGCCAGCTCTGGCGAATGCTAGCAACTGACTCCGACGACTTGTGATCAATGTCACAGGAATTCATGTCGCGTTTGCAGACGTCTTTAAAGCGGAGACATGGACGGCCGGTGGGTCTGATACCAGTGGCGAGCTCGCTGTACAATGTGTCTTTGGGGATCCTGCCATCTTCCATGCGGCTCACATGGCCAAGCCATCTCAAGCGCCGCTGACTCAGTAGTGTGTATAAGCTGGGATTGCTGGCCGCCTCGAGGACTTCTGTGTTGGAGATATGGTCCTGCCACCTGATGCCAAGGATTCTCCGGAGGCAGCGAAGATGGAATGAATTGAGACGTCGCTCTTGGCTGACATACGTTGTCCAGGCCTCGCTGCCATAGAGCAAGGTACTGAGGACACAGGCCTGATACACTCGGACTTTTGTGTTCCGTGTCAGTGCGCCATTTTCCCACACTCTCTTGGCCAGTCTGGACATAGCAGTGGAAGCCTTTCCCATGCGCTTGTTGATTTCTGCATCTGGAGACAGGTTACTGGTGATAGTTGAGCCTAGGTAGGTGAACTCTTGAACCACTACCAGTGCGTGGTCGCCAATATTGATGGATGGAGCATTTCTGACGTCCTGCCCCATGATGTTCGTTTTCTTGAGGCTGATGGTTAGGCCAAATTCATTGCAGGCAGCCGCAAACCTGTCGATGAGACTCTGCAAGCACTCTTCAGTGTGAGATGTTAAAGCAGCATCGTCAGCAAACAGGAGTTCCCTGATGAGGACTTTCCGTACTTTGGACTTCGCTCTTAGACGGGCAAGGTTGAACAACCTGCCCCCTGATCTTGTGTGGAGGAAAATTCCTTCTTCAGAGGACTTGAACGCATGTGAAACTTTATTTATCATTTATCACATGAAAATAGGTATGGCTCATCCTACATTGTGTGATCCTCTGCACGTGAGGATCCGTATGCGCCAGCGGCAATACCAACAGGAATATGTGATCTTTTTTTTTATTCATTCATGGGATTTGGGCGACGCTGGCCAGGCCAGCATTTATTGCCCATCCCTAATTGCCCTTGAGAAGGTGGTGGTGAGCAACCTTCTTGAACCGCTGCAGTCCATTTGGGGTAGGTACACCCACAGTGCTGTTAGGAAGGGAGTTCCAGGATTTTGACACAGCGACAGTGAAGGAACGGCAATATAGTTCCAAGTCAGGATGGTGTGTGACTTGGAGGGGAACTTGCAGGTGGTGGTGTTCCCATGTATTTGCTGCCCTTGTCCTTCAAGTTGGTAGAGGTCGCGGGTTTGGAAGGTGCTGCCTAAGGAGCCTCGGTGCATTGCTGCAGTGCATCTTGTAGATGGTACACACTGCTGCCACTGTGCGTCGGTGGTGGAGGGTGTGAATGTTTGTAGATGGAGTGCCAATCAAGCGGGCTGCTTTGTCCTGGATGGTGTCGAGCTTCTTGAGTGTTGTTGGAGCTGCACCCATCCAGGCAAGTGGAGAGTATTCCATCACACTCCTGACTTGTGCCTAGTAGATGATGGACAGGCTTTGGGGAGTCAGGAGGTGAGTTACTCGCCTCAGGATTCCTAGCCTCTGACCTGCTCTTGTAGCCACGGTATTTATATGGCTACTCCAGTTCAGTTTCTGGTCAATGGTAACCCCTAGGATGTTGATAGTGGGGGATTCAGCGATGGTAATGCTGTTGAATGTCAAGGGGAGATGGTTAGATTCTCTCTTGTTGGAGATGGTCATTGCCTGGCGTGAATGTTACTTGCCACTTATCAGCCCAAGCCTGGATATTGTCCAGGTCTTGCTGCATTTCTACACAGACTGCTTCAGTATCTGAGGAGTCACGAATGGTGCTGAACATTGTGCAATCATCTGCGAACATCCCCACATCTGACCTTATGATTGAAGGAAGGTCATTGATGAAGCAGCTGAAGATGGTTGGGCCTAGGACACTACCCTGAGGAACTCATGCAGTGATGTCCTGGAGCTCAGATGATTGACCTCCAACAACCACAACCATCTTCCTTTGCGCTAGGTATGACTCCAACCAGCAGAGGGTTTTCCCCTTGATTCCCATTGACCTCAGTTTTGCTAGGGCTCCTTGATGCCATACTCGGTCAAATGCTGCCTTGATGTCAAGGGCAGTCACTCTCACCTCACCTCTTGAGTTCAGGCCTTTTGTCCATGTTTGAACCAAGGCTGTAATGAGATCCACGTAGAGGCCCCCGGTCATGAGCAGCAGCTCCCAAGGGGAGCCGCCATTATGGTTGCCGTGCATCTACAGGTCCCACATGACATGCCATCGGATGTCAGAGCACCAGTGTTAGAGGAGATTGCGCATATAGAGAGGGTGGTGACACGTCTCTGTGCCCTGCTCAAGGATGACCTGCAGCCAATGGGCTCCGTTGACATCCCATGCTTTTGTTCCTCATAGTGGCAGCAGTTCTCACACCTGACGCCTCTGCAGCCTTTTCGGGGCCCACCTTTGTGGAGTCACACAGTCAGCAGTGCACTGTTGCATCAGGGAGGTCACCAATGTCCTGCACCGGAGGGCCAGTGAGGATGTCCACTTTAGGATGGACTCTCACAGCCAGGCCCAGAGGGCCATTGGTTCTGGACCATTGCCTGAGAGCTATAGGTTGTAATGTTCATAGACCGCACTCATGTGGCCATCAGCCCTACTGCCAGGCTACCACCTGCAGACATCACCATTAAAGGAGCCTTCTCAATCTAGGTGAAGCTGATATGTGAACACCGCGGCTGCTTGCAGCGAATGTGTGACCGCTTATCAAGCAGCTGGTATGACACCTGGGTCTTGTGCCAGTCCAGGCTGCCACCGCTGTTCACTGAACTGGCTCAGATGGAGAGGTGGCTTCTTGGAGATAAGGGCTATCCTTTGCAGACACGGCTCCTGACACCAGGGAGAGACTCCACCACTGCTGCAGAGGAGAGATACAACGTCAGCCACTGAGCTACATGAGCCACCATTGAGCAGGAGATCAGCATACTGAAAGAGCACCTCCAATGCCTGGATGGATGCGGCAATACCCTGTACAACAGGCCGAAAAGGCCAGCTCCTTTCTTTGCTGCTCTGCACAACTATGCACCTAATAGGGACCCCCAGGCCTGGCATGATGAGGAGAGACGTCAACAGGATTCCTCCTCAGACGATGAGGACACTGAAGACCTACAACATGAAAGATGTATGGGATGGCAGATGGCATCCAAGCTCTGCACGCAGGGCTAGCAGTGAGCTAGGGCCATACGGAGTGGTTTATCAAACAAAGGCTCTCTGCTCCATAGGAACCGACATGAGCTCTGCAAGCAACACATCACCAGCCCTCATCTGCTGTGCACCAGTCTATATCTGCAGCATCGCTGTGTAAACCATTGGAGGCTGCAGCTGACTGAGCCAATGTCCATGGCACTGAGTCCGTGAAGACGCTTATGAGTAATGGTGGCATGGCAAAGCTGTTATTGCATATGTTAACTCTTCTGAAGGACCAACGGTGCAAAGGGATGTGACATTGGCGCTACATGCTGGCACACATCATTCACACAGAGAAAAGGACACACATGTTGGTGAGGAACATTTAGTGAAAGATGTATTTACATTGCTGTGACACCCGTGCATTCCCATTTGTGTCAGCGTGTTCTCTGTAAATCTCTGTAAAACCTTTTATGGTCTATTTAAGTCCCACGTCCTGGAATGTGCAAAATTAAGATTATTCACTCAGGTGTGGCACCCCTACAAGAAAAAATGTTACACTTGGGTGGGAGAAGAGGATCGCAACTGCACAGGACACTGGGACACAGCAGGGTAATATGTGGTAGCAAAGCGGAAAGTGCTGGGGTATCTCAGCAGGTCAGGCAGCATCTGTGGAGAGAGAAGCAGAGTTAACTTTCAGGTCTGCGAACTTGGACAAGTTAACTCTGCTTCTCTCTCCACAGATGCTCTGCAGCACTTTCTGCTTTGCTGCCAGATTAACAGCAGCCCCACTCTTCAGCAGTCAGGTAAGTATTTCTTTGACAGCTGTCAGAAAGCAGTTGCTGGGGCTCTTAAAATAGGGCCCCAGCACCTGCTGTACAGCTGTCAAAGACTCTCACTGCGCTGAATGTCCCGCCTCTCCATGTGTAATATGGGGAGGTTGGCTCAGCGCCGTGATTCTCATGAGCCCCCCGTGATTAGCATCGCGGGGGCTCAGCGGCAGTTGGCGAATGCGGGCACCCCGCCGAGTTCAAAGGGCACTGTCCACAGACAGTGACGCCCCAATAAAAGTCAGCCCAGTATAACTTTTCTGTATTTGCATCCATAAAGCAAATAAATGGTGGTAAACTACAAAGAATTCATAACACAGCATAAATATTGGCATAACATTTACGATTCAAAACTGTGGCAGCTTTTTAAAAACAAAATAGATTGAGATTCCAGAGAGTTCTAACATTTTTACTCGGAAAGGAAGAAAAGCTTTGTACCTTAGTATTAATATTGAAATTAATGGGATTGTTATTCCTCTAACTTTCCTCCATCTTGTACCTGTTTTTTGGGTGCATTTCTAGAAAAAAGAAAAATGGCTGCAGAGGTGTTACATCCAATTAGTCCAGGTTTTCCACTGCCCAATGATTGGTCTTAAAATTGCCTTGGTCGTGAACTAGGCAATTGCATTTACATGAGACTAAATTAGCCTGTCAGCGATATCAACAAAAATGACTTAAAAATTACCTCTAATGTTAAAGAACATTCCAAAATGCTTCACAGAGGCCAAAAAAATAGATGCCGAGCCAAAGAAGGTGATCTTAGGAGAGGTGACCAAAAACTTTGTCAAAAAAGTGAGTCGTAAATGAGGACAATATGGGGAAGGACCTCCATGGAAGGACTTTTGTGAAGTCTTGGCCACTGAAGGCATGACCAATAACAGTGAGGTAGTTGGCAGGAGGATACATAAGAAGGCAGTTGGTGGAACAGAGCTTGGGGGGCAGGGGGTGTGCAGTGCTTGTCAAGATGACAGAGATAAGCTGGGTGCATGGTGTCACATACGCAAGACATGCAATGATACAAAATGATGGACAAAAACTGAAGAGTGATAAAAACTGACTTTGTCTTTTAAAAAATGGACCTTTCTTTGAAAAAGTGAACAATGCTCCAAAATGGCTGCCATAGGTAAAAGACTTGTCCTTTATATTTGCCAAATATCTGACAGGGACAAAGGAAAATCTTCAAAGCTACGAGGTGTCGATTGCACCCATCCTAAAATATTCCAGAGTGGAATGAGTTCTTCTGAAACAAAGAAGCTGTGAAGTGGAAACATCACAACCAGATTATTCTCATCCTGAACCCATCAACCCATCTTTCAAATCGAATGGGTTCTTCTGAAACAAAGAAGGTGTGAAGTAACCACATCTTGGGCCATTGTGTAATCACAATGGGGGAGAGACAAAAGCTGCCCTACCAGGAGGCATGATGTAACACAGCTTTATCTTAAAAAGCAGCCCGGAGAGAGATGGAGAGAGAGACATCCAGAAAGCAGCATCCTAGAAGCTTGTTTCCAGCAAACTAGAAGGCAGGCACCCTGCTATAGAACTGTACATCTACACTATACAGCAATGAACTAGAAGTGATCCACTGTCTTCAACTGAACTTTCAACCAAGAGAGAGATCTACAACCACCTCAGACCTCAACCAACGAAACCTTGGCTTCCAAGAGAATTCAACAGGTCTACCATGACTTCCCCCAAAACCTATCCCCCACTTATAACCCCTTACCCCTTCTTTCAGCCTGGTTTTAGCATGCAATTTTGGGTCCATTTGCTGATTACTATAGTTTGAACTTGTCTGGAGGTGCTAAAATAGATACCTGAAGTTTTAACACTCAAGCGCTGATTAGAGGCCATTTTCGTGGAGCTCCGCGCACCCACTTAGGCGGAAGTTGTGGGGCTGGATTTTATGAAGGCGGCAGCGAGATGAAAAAATGGTGGTCTGCCTATGCGGGCGACACGCCATAGAGCTGCCGCAATCTTCCGTGTGGTGGCTCATTTGCATCCCGGGACAGTCCGCCTCTTCCCCCCACCAATCACGTGGAGAGGGTGGGCTGCCCATCCCCAGCAATGACATCAGCTGCCTGTGTGTAAGCGCCGACACCATTTTAAAGGGCTTTCAGCCCTAAAGGTAAATTGAATTAAAATAAATAAATACATCTCTTTTGTCCCTCTCTTACACCCCCCCCCAATAACAATTAAATTCATTATTTGCCCTTCCCCCCAAAAACACTTACCTTCACCATCTGACCTTCCCCCACCCCCCCCCAAAACTGCACAAACTTTCAACTACAACCTTTCCCACCATCCCCTACACCCATGACTCTAATTTAACCCCGGTCCCCCACCCCCACTCCCACACTGAGAAACTTACTTCCCCATCCCCACCCCAGCCGACCAGTGTTATGCCTCATTTTCCCAGACGGGGAGTGTCGGCCGTCGGGCCAAAGATCACATCAGGAGGCGACGTGAGCTTAATTAAATCAATCATTTTAATGTATTTGAATATTCAAGCTGGGATCCCGTCACTGGGAATATTGGGTCAGCCCCTCCCAGCATCAGGGTGCATGGCAGCCCTCTCCTGGAGGCATTTCCCGACCCACCCTCCGCCATGTCGGTGGGGGGCAGTAAATTCCAGCCCGTGGAGTGGGCTGGCATACATGCAACAACAGCTTTCAGAATGGTTTAGGAACCAAGAGAGAGATTCCTGGATATGGTACTCGACGTCCTGGTCGAGGAGCTCCAGAGAAGGAGGAATAACCTGAGCCTGCAGGAGGGAATTAGCCCACCTCATCTTCCTGCCCTCTTTCCTGTAGCAGCAACTGCTGCAACGATGCCTGGAACATTCTCTTCCTCCCATTCATCCTGCAGGTCAAAGGGGGCCCAATGACCTAGTATTCCCTTTCTCCTGGTGATTCCTATAAGGTAGACTAGTAACGAACTCACTCTTTTTAGGAGAAGTCCTCAGAGAATTTCCAGAATGAATTTTGATAGCGTGTTGATGAAATCTTGACAAACTATCCCAGAAAGCCTCCCAATGTGTTTCAAATGTCCTCCTCAAACCTCCAGCAGCATTTGAACAGTGAAAGTAGAGTGTGACTTGAAGAAGTGCTCAAAATCCTCAGCAATAACTGGTTTACTTCGATTTAGTTGGTTGCTCTTAAGAAAGAGCATTAGTTAAAGCGTAAGCACCAAAATGCCTTGTAGCTTCTTTAATGAGCCCTAGCAGGCAATTTATTTGACAATCACAGCCTTAACTATCCTTCAGGTGGTCGTTCCAGGTTTTTATTTCTTCATTCACGGGGTGTGCTGCCCATCCCTAATTGCCCTTGAGAAGGTTGTGGTGAGTTGCCTTCTTGAACTGCCGCAGTCCATCTGGTGTAGGTACACCCACAGTGCTGTTAGGAAGGAAGTTCCAGGTTTTTGACCCAGCAACAGTGAAGGAACGGTGATATAGTTCCAAGTCAGGATGGTGAGTGGCTTGGAGGGGAACTTGCAAATGGTGGTGTTCCCATGCATCTGCTGCCCTTGTCCTTCTAGGTGGTAAAGGTCACAGATTTGGAAAGTGCTGTCAAAGGAGGCTTGGTGAGTTGCTGCAGTGCATCTTGTAGATGGTACACTCTGCTGGTGGTGGAGGCAGTGAATGTTTAACGTGGTGGATGGGGTGCTGAACAAGCAGGCTGCTTTCTCCTGGATAGTGTTAAGCTTCTTGATTATTGTTGGTTCTGCAATCATCCATGTATTACATCACACTCCTGACTGGTGCCTTGTAAATGGTGGACAGGCTTTGGGGAGGCACGAGGTGAGTCACCTGCCACAGAATTGTAGCCACAGGTCTTGCTGCATGCGGGCACGGACTGCTTCAGTATCTGAGGAGTTGCGAATGATACTGAACATTGCGTTATCATCAGCGAACGTCCCCACTTCTGACCTTATTATGGAGGGAAAGTCAAAGGCCGGAGTTTTATGTTGGGCGGGAGGCCCCACTCACTGGCCAAAAAGTCAGGGGCGAGCCCACCTCTGCCAGGGAGCCACGCCACGATTTTACGCCCCCCAGGCCCTTAATTGGCCTTAGGTAGGACTTCCGCCCCTCTGAGTTAAGAAGTCCTGTCTCCAAGAGCTGCCGGCCAATCAGTGGGCCAGCAGCTCTCAGTCCCAGCAGCTCCACCGGAACTGTGGCCACTGCTTGGACTGCACCCAGCTTCAGCAGCAAGAACAAGAAAAGTCTCTGGGGCCTTGCCGTGGACAATTGGCTGAGCCCCAGGCAGGCAAGTGAGGTTGGTTATTTTGTTGGGGGCGGTTGGGCTGTGGAGAGGGGCCCTCCGTGGGGCACAGGGTGCTCGATCAGAAGGGCCTCCCAGTTCGCAAGGAGGCCACCAAGTAAAACTTGGTGGCCTCCGGGGGGACCTCAGCCGTCTGCCCGCCAAGGGTAAAATACCAGCGGCAGCAAGTGGAGGCCCTTATGTGGCAGTTAATTGGCCACTTAAGGGCCTTGACTGGCCTGAGATGGGTGGGCCATTTCTCACCACAGTCGCCCCTTGTAAAATTACAGCGGGGGCGGGAAGGCATCGGGAACGACACCCCCCTAACTCCCACTCAATTTTACGAACCGCCCACCACCACCAGCCCGCACCTGTGGGGGGGGGGGGTAAAATTCAAGCCACAGACTCATAGCACATTGCAGCACAGAAGGAGGCGCCACTCAACCTATCAAGTCCATGCTAGCTCTCTGTAGAGCAATCCAGTCAGTCCCATTCCCGAGCTCTATCCCCGTAGCCCTGCAAATCTATTTCCCTCAAGTGCCCATCCACTTTCCTTTACAAATCATTAATCATCTCTGCTTCTACCACCCTCGTAGGCAGCGAGTTCCAGGTCATTCCACTTGCTGCGTAAAAAACTTCTTTCACACATCCCCCTTGCATCTCTTGCCCAAAACATTGAATCTGTGTCCCCTCGTCCTAGTACCATCAGCTAATGGGAACAGCCTTTCTCTGACTAACTTATCTAAACCTGTCATACTCTTGTACACCTCTATCAGATCTCGCCTCGATCTCCTTTGCTCTAAGGAGAACAACCCTAGCTTCTCCTACCCTTGTAGCTGAAGTCCCTCATTCCTGGAACCATTCTGATAAGTCTCCTCTGCACCCTCTCAAGGACCATTTTTTCTAAAGTTTGGTGACCAAAACTGCATGCAATAATCTAGCTGGGGCCTAAACAGAGCTTTATAAAGGTTCAGCATAACTTGCCTGCTTTTGCACTGAATACCTTTATTTATGAAGCCCAAGATCCCATATCCTTTGCTACCTACTCTTTCAATATTTCCGGCCACTTTCAAGGATCTGTGCACATGGACCCCAAGGTCCCAGTATTTTTGCGCACACTTTACAACTGTTCCATTTAGTCCATATTAAGCCCCTTCACCAAAAAGCATAACCTCACACTTCTCTGTATTAAGTTCCAACTACCACTTTTCTGTCCATTCTGCTAGCCTATCTATGTTTTTTTTTTAGATTAGAGTCCATTGAGGTGAAGAAGGAGCTGCGGGACCCGAGAGAAGTCCTGTGAAAAGGTGCCCCGAACACCCAAAACATCCACGAACGGCCCCCCCGGCCGCAACTTCAAAGCGCCCGCGGGAGATGGCTCGGAGAGCATCTGCAGCGCACTGTCGGCAATGCTGCATGCCTTTATTTAAACCACTGCAAAAAAAAACCCTTAGCAAATGTAATCACCTCTAAGTCTGCCAAATGATGCTTCACCTCCCGAAGGACGTGGATGAGCTTTCCGGACGTCGATGGTGGGCACTGAGGAAATGGCTTATTACCTGCACCAGATTCCACCCCCCCTCCCCCCCCCCTTTACCCCCCTTCCACCCCCCCCACCCCCGTCCCCTTCCCTGCTCCACCCTCTCAGCTCACCCCCTCACAACCCCGTCCCAGCCCGCCCCCCCCTCGCACCATCTTCACCCCGCACCCCCTTCCCCTGCACCCCCCCCCACTACCCCTCCCCCTTGCATCCCCTCCTCCCACCGGCACCATCCTACACCTGTGTAGGGGCCCCAACAACCCCACTGCCTTGTGGGCGTCTCGGGAGAGACCAAGGCTAAGGGAGTAAACCCTAACAGAAAATCCGGAGCGGAACCCCGTAGGCGGTCATGTGTCACCTTTGGCATGTTTCCGGCAGTTCCTGCAGCCATACTGGTGCCAAACGTCGTGTCCTGCACTCCTTTGGACCCCACCAGAAAGGCCGAGAGGGGGGTTTTGACGACTGGGCAACTCTCAACCTCCATAAATTTGCCCAGGCATGCGCCATGGAGAGGTCACTCCACTGACCACCTCCAGGCGCGTATCCATTGTCTCTCGAGATAAGGAGGCCCAAAAGAAAAAAAAGAAAGAAAGAAAGAGATACAGCACTGAAACAGGCCCTTCGGCCCACCGAGTCTGTGCCGAACATCAACCACCCATTTACACTAATCCTACACTAATCCCACATTCCCACCAAACATCCCCACCTGTCCCTATATTTCCCTACCACCTACCTACACTAATGACAATTTATAATGGCCAATTTACCTATCAACCTGCAAGTCTTTTGGCTTGTGGGAGGAAACCGGAGCACCCGGAGAAAACCCACGCAGACACAGGGAGAACTTGCAAACTCCACACAGGCAGTACCTGGAATCGAACCCGGGTCCCTGGAGCTGTGAGGCTGCGGTGCTAACCACTGCGCCACTGTGCTGGAGTTGATTTGCATCATCCTCACTGTTTGCCACGCCTCCAAGTTTGGTACCGTTGGGAAATTTTGAAATGTTACTCTGTATTCCATGATCTTAATCATTTTTACATATCAAAAAAAGGAGTGGTCCTCGCAATGAACTTTAGGGAACATCACTGTTACCACCCTCCAGTCCAGGTGATTGATGAAACAGCTGAAAATGGCTGGGCCTAGGAAGCTACCCTGATGAATTTCTGAACATCCTGGGGCTGAAACGATTGGCTTCTAAGATCCACAACAATCTTCCTTTGTGCTTAGTATGACTCCAACCAGTGGAGAATTTTCCCCCGATTCCCACTGGCACAAGTTTTGCTTGGGCTCATGATGCCACAATCGGTCAAATGCTGCCTTGATATCAATGGCAGTCACTCTCACCTCACCTATGGAATTCAGCTCTTTTGTCCATGTTTGGACCAAGGCTGTAGCGTGGTCTGGGGCATCGTGGATCTGACGGAACCCAAATTAAGCATCAATGAACAGGTTGCTGCTGAGTAGATGCTGCTTGATAGCACGGTCGACACACATTCCATCACTTTGCTGATGATTAAGAGTAGACTGACAGGGTGGTAATTGGCTAGATTGGATTTGTTCTGCTTTTTGTGGACAGGAAATACCTGGGCAATCTTCCACATTGCCAGTGTTGTAGCTGTACTGGAACAGTGTCTCGAGGCATGGCTAGTTCTGCAGCACAAATCTTCAGTACTATAACTGGGATGTTGTCAGGGCCCATAGTCTTTTCTGTGTCCAGTGCTTCAGCTGTTTCTTGCTATCACATGGAGTGAAATGAAATGGCTGAAGACTGGCATCTGTGATGCGGGGACCTCAGGGGGAGGCCAAGATGGATCATTCATCCAGCAGTTCTGGCTGAAGATGGTTGCAGATGCTTCAGCCTTGTCTTTTGCACTAACTTGCTGGACTCCCTATCATTGAAGATGGAGATGTTTGTGCAGCCTCTTCCCCCAGTTAGCTGTTTAATTGTCCACCACCACAGACAGCTCTTTAAAAGAGCCAGCACAGGCACAATGAGCCGTATGAGCTCCTTCTATGCTCTAAGATTCTACGATACAGATGAGGTGGTGGATGAAGTAGGGCAAAGAGCAAGAATGGAATTAGTTATGGTTATTTACATGGCAATAAATCAGATAGGAAGATGGAATGCAGATGTGAACTCTGTAAAAGGAGTTCTGTGTCCCCTTGCCCATTATTGATGAAGGACCTCCACCAGAAATTCGAACTCATTCTTTCTCATTTTAGATGCTGATGGGCCTAGTGTGCATTTCCAGCATTTTGTTTGTATTTTTGAAATTCCAGCCCTTTTTTTTTTGAAGACCTCATCGACAAGCAGCTGAACCTCTTTCTCTAGCCCACCGAACAAAGGTTCATACACATATTTCTAAGCTTCTGTTGTAGAATACAATTTTTTATTCGAACTGAGTACTGGTCAAACAATCAAATTGTATTCTTACTCAAAACCTTTAGTGTTATTTGAAATGGTAAATTTTGCATATGCCAGCATGGAAGACTACCTTTTGCATCACCAGAATGCATGGTTGGATGAATCTACAACAGAAGCTTAGAAATGTGCTGTAAATATGTACATGAATATTTGTTAGGACATTTGGAGCTTTCAAGTCTGACAGACTTTTCTTAGGTAAGAGTATCAAGGGTGGGAAAAATGGAGCTGAGATGCAGATCAGCCATGATCTCATTGAGTGTTGGAGCGGACCCAAAAGGTTGAATGGCCACCACCAGTTCCTGGTGTTCCGATGTTGTTTTGTAACTTTTGTGGATAACTGACTGCACACCTCATTTCTGCAGCAATCGTAAAACCAGCCTCTTAATGCACTCCATATCTATTCCAAATGAACACTTTATAACGTGTTGCTTTTGCACGAAGTTACTTCACCAGGGGACATTTATTTCTTTTAAAAGGCACCATCTTGTCTTTGCAATGATGAATAAAAGTTTAGAAATCACAATACGATAGTGTAAATATCACATCATTTGCATCTGACAGAAGCAAGGCAAAAATGATGCACTGCTCTTCTTCCCCAGATAAAGTTTAACAAACCATTTCACCAACTGCCCCCCCTCCTCATAATCTTTCAACCTGCAATCTTTCCCCATTACCAGAGACCATTCCCAATGGTCTTGGGATGTAACCCTCCACCGCAAGCTTTCCCGCATAGCAGCGAGCCTGTCTGTCAATCTAGCCAACTGTCAGGTGGGCAGAGGATTTTTAGCAGGACCTTTGCCTTCTGGGATTTCACGGGTTTCTCGCTCATCCACTCCCTTCCGGTCAATATTAGGACCAGACAATACAATACAATATTGGGGTCAGGAGAAAGGGTTATACCTGAAAAGTTGCTTTTTTTCTTCCTTGCTGCTTGAGTGTTCCCGCATTTTGTCTGTTTTTGTTTCAATATAGAATCATTGAATGGTGACAGTGCAGAAGGAGGCCATTCAGCCCATTGTGTCTGTGCTAGCTTTCTGTAAGAGCGACTCACCTAGTCCCACTCATTTGCCCTCTCCCCATAACCCTGCATATTTTTCCTCTTCAGGCGCTTATTCAATTCCCTTTAAAAGCCACGATTGAATCTGCCTCCACCACACTCTCAGGCAGTGCATTCCAGATCCTAAACTCTCATTGTGTGAAAAGGTTTTTCCTCATGTCGCCTTTGTTTCTTTTGCCATTCACCTTAAATCAGTTTCCTCTGGTTCTCAAGCCTTCCGCCAATGAGAACGGTTGCTTCCTATCTACTCTGTCCAGATCCCTCATAATTTTGAACATCTCTATCAATTCTCCTCTCAATCTTCTCTTCTCTAAGGAGAACAGTCCCAGCTTCTCCAATCTATCGACATAACTGAAGTCCTTCACCCCAGAACCATTCTTGTGAATCTTTTCCGCACCCTCTCGAATGCAGAGGATGCACCCTCACATCCTTCCTAAAGTGTGCTGCCCAGAATTGGACACAATACTCCAGTTGAGCCCAAACCACTGTTTTATAACTTCCTCGCTTTTGTACTCTTATGCCTCTATTTATAAAGCCTAGGATCCTGTATGCCTTATTAACCTGTATGCCTTATTACTTCCTCAACCTGCCCTGCCACCTTCAATGACTTATGCACATACACTCCAAGATCCCTCTGCTCCTGCACCCCCTTTAGAATTATATGTACAGAAGGACTTGGCCAGCTTGGCTTTTGCATATTCCACAAAGAACAGTACAGCACAAGAACAGGCCATTCGACCCTCCAAGCCTGCGCCGATCTTGATGCCTGCCTAAACTAAAACCTTCTGCACTTCCGGGGACCGTGTCCCGCTATTCCCATCTTATTCATGTATTTGTCAAGATGCCTCATAAACGTCGCTATCGTACCTGCTTCCACCACCTCCCCCGGCAGCAAGTTCCAGGCACTCACCACCCTCTGTGTAAAGAGCTTGCCTCGCACATCCCCTCTAAACTTTGCCCCTCTCACCTTAAACCTATGTCCCCCAGTAAATGACTCTTACACCCTGGGAAAAAGCTTCTGACTATCCACTCTGTCCATGCCTCTCATAACTTTGTAAACCTCTATCATGTCGCCCCTCCACCTCCGTCGTTCCAGTGAAAACAATCCGAGTTTATCCAACCTCTCCTCATAGCTAATGCCCTCCAGACCAGGCAACATCCTGGTAAACTTCTTCTGTACCCTCTCCAAAGCCTCCACGTTCTTCTGGTAGTGTGGCGACCAGAATTGCACGCAATATTCTAAGTGTGGCCTAACTAAAGTTCTGTACAGCTGCAGCATGACTTGCCAATTGTTATACTCTATGCCCCGACCGATGAAGGCAAGCATGCTGTATGCCTTCTTGACTACCTTATCCACCTGTGTTGCCACTTTAAGTGACCTGTGGACCTGTATGCCCAGATCTCTCTGCCTGTCAATGCTCCTAAGGGTTCTGCCATTTACTGTATACTTCCCACCTGCATTAGACCTTCCAAAATGCATTACCTCACATTTGTCTGGATTAAACTCCATCTGCCATTTGTCCACCCAAGTCTCCAACCGATCTATATCCTGCTGTATCCTCTGACAATCCTCATCACTATCCGCAACTCCACCAACCTTTGTGTTGTCCGCAAACTTACTAATCAGACCAGCTACATTTTCCTCCAAATCATTTATATATACTACAAACAGCAGAGGTCCCAGCACTGATCCCTGCGGAACACCACTAGTCACATCCCTCTATTCAGAAAAGCACTCTTCCACTGCTACCCTCTGTCTTCTGTGACTGAGCCAGTTCTGTATCCATCTTGCCAGCTCACCTCTGATCCCATGTGACTTCACCTTTTGTACCAGTCTGCCATGAGGGACCTTGTCAAAGGCTTTACTGAAGTCCATACAGATAACATCCACTGCCCTTCCTTCATCAATCATCTTCGTCACTTCCTCAAAAAACTCAATCAAATTAGTGAGACACGACCTCCTCTTCACAAAACCATGCTGCCTCTCGCTAATAAGTTTGTTTGTTTCCAAATGGGAGTAAATCCTGTCCCGAAGAATCCTCTCTAATAATTTCCCTACCACTGACGTAAGGCTTACTGGCCTATAAATTCCTTGATTATCCTTGCTACCCTTCTTAAACAAAGGAACAACATTGGCTATTCTCCAGTCCTCTGGGACCTCACCTGTAGCCAATGAGGATGCAAAGATTTCTGTCAAAGCCCCAGCAATTTCTTCCCTTGCCTCCCTCAGTATTCTGGGGTAGATCCCATCAGGCCCTGGGGACTTATCTACCTTAATGCTTTGCAAGACACCCAACACCTCCTCCTTTTTGATAATCAGATGACTGAGACTATCTGCACTCCCTTCCCTAGGCTCATCATCCACCAAGTCCTTCTCTTTGGTGAATACTGATGCAAAGTACTCATTTAGTACCTCTCCCATTTCCTCTGGCTCCACACATAGATTCCCTTCTCTGTCCTTGAGTGGGCCAACCCTTTCCCTCGTTACCCTCTTGCTCTTTATATACTTATAAAAAGCCTTGGGATTTTCCTTAATCCCTGTTTGCCAATGACTTTTCATGACCCCTTTTAGCCCTCCTGACTCCTTGCTTAATTTCCTTCCTACTGTCTTTATATTCCTCAAGGGATTCGTCTGTTGCTAGCCTTCCAGCCCTTACGAATGCTTCCTTTTTCTTTTTGACTCGGCTCACAATATCCCGCGTTATCCAAGGTTCCCAAAACTTGCCAAACTTATCCTTCTTCCTCACAGGAACATGTCGGTCCTGGATTCTATTCAACTGACGTTTGAAAGACTCCCACATGTCAGATGTTGATTTACCCTCAAACAGCAGCCCCCAATCTAAATTCTTCAGTTCCTGCCTAATATTGTTATAGTTAGCCTTCCCCCAATTTAGCACCTTCACCCGAGGACTACTCTTATCCTTATCCACAAGTACCTTAAAACTTATGGAATTATGGTCACTGTTCCCGAAATGTACCCCTACTGAAACTTCAACCACCTGGCTGGGCTCATTCCCCAATACCAGGTCCAGTATGGCCCCATCCCTAGTTGGCCTATCTACATATTGTTTCAAGAAGCCCTCCTGGATTCTCCTTACAAATTCTGCCCCATCCAAGCTCCTAGCACTAAGTGAGTCCCAGTCAATATAGGGGAAGTTAAAATCACCCACCACTGCAACCCTGTTACCTTTACATCTTTCCAAAACAACCCTGTTACCTTTACCATCTTTCCAAACTTTATTTGTTTCTGAATTATTAAGACGGACAAGAAAAGACAGCTTCACTGCACAAGTAAAATTTAGCAATTGCCTCTCTTTGTTTGAAAGTGTATTTGCGCTTTAAATCTGCCGATGTTAGCCCTTATCTCTCCAGTTAACATTTCTTTAGCCTGGATTTCTTGGCAGCCCATTTCACAAGTACAATCATGCATGTAAAAACATCCACTGTATCAATATGATTGGAATCAAGGCGTGCTGTGTTACTTTTAATGTATCTCCTTACATTCAGTGTCTACTCCTTTGTTCGCAAATATGGCCGCTAGGTTTTGCAGAAAATAGCAAGGAGATGAATGAGCAGTTAATCATAAACAGAAATGTTCCCTAATAATTTATTATTAATTCCTCCCCTCTCCCAAGATTTTTTTTATTTATTAAGCCCACAAAATCTTCCCTTTTCAAGGGGAATTATTTCCTACTTTCTGGCCACAGTTGCTCCCATTGTGGTCACGAGCACTTTTCTTTACTGAAACTATTACCAGCCTCAAAGACCTTCTGACCTTCATCTTTGAGCTCATTACTTATTCTCTCTTCATGGATACAGACTCCTTCTAAATGCCACCAGTCAAATAAAATTGTTATCAAAATCTCAAAGATCATCAGCATCTTAGAGCAGCAGCCTGTGGTTCAATGGATATTTGCTCTGCAATTCATGGGGCAGAAATTACTTTGTATTTCACCAAATCTTTAGACATGCAATCAACGTTGCGCTTGCTCATTTTGCGGTAGGACAACCTGCACCGGAATTGCACAACAAAAGCAGCTACCACCAGAAGCTTGGAATGAATGCTGACCCCCATTAAAATATTTAAATAGTGGTCTTGTGCTTGTATTAGGATCCTTTTGAGAAATTGGTGCCTGGGAGCATTTGATTTGCTCTTTCTTATGCCCACCCAAAAAGAAATGGCACAAACAGTCAGAAAGCAGGCTGAAGCAACGATTTACCTCCATTCAGGTAAGTCTCTGGTTGGTCACTTTTGGCTGCAGGGGATTTTTGGACCCATTTGTTGGTTGCTTTGACTGAGATTTGTTAATTTTTAGTACTATGGAACTGATAGAGAGCTTTTTTTGGCTGTAGCTGCACTGTTTTACTTCATTGGCTGCAGGAGAACCAGAGAAGAACAGAATGTTGCTGAGATTACCTTTGAGGTTGTCACAGCAACAGCAATAACAGCAGAGGCAACTGCAGTTTTAGTGGGAGCTTTTAGTTTTTACATAGACTGGGAAAAGCAGAATAGCCCCAGTAGTAAAGGCAATGATTTTCTAGAATATATTCGGGTCAACTTTCTGAAACAATGGGGTTGATTTGCAATGCCTTTGCCTGGGGCTAATGGGGCAGAAGCAGTATCAGAACAGGGTCAGTAGCCTTATTGCATGATTAACACTGATGATTCAGCCAGCGCCAATTTGGAAGGAGCCCACTGCCAGGTTATCCAAAACACCTGCCTTTTTTGGGGCTCCTTTTAATATGGAAATTGGGGTCCTACAGTGTAAATAGGACCCCGATTGCTATTTTTGGTTGGAAATGGTTGAAATCTGTGCCTCAGTTTCATGGGTAATGGAACTGAAGAAGCCTGCCATAGGTAAGTGCCCAATTATTTTTATGGGCCCCAAAAATGCAGGGGTTTTCCTCCTGGGTCCACAAAAACAATCTCAGTCATTGGCACCCCAGGATACAACACACAATACATTCAAACCAGAGATTTTATTGAACAAACCTTTGTTGTTCTAAAACAACTACATTGACAGCCAATAATAAGAACAGAAAATGCTGGAAATACTCAGCAGGTCTGGTAGCATCTGTGGAGAGAGAAACAGAGTTAACATTTCAGATTGATGCCCTTTCATCAGAACTGGGAAAGGTTAGAGATGTGATTGGTTAATCTGGCGCAGAAATGCAAGGTCACCTGGCAGAGGGGATTTAAAAATCAAATGAGAAAAGGCAAATTTGCAGCATCTCATTCAAAAATGTCGATTTTGTGCCTTTTTAAATTGAGAAACCTACAAGCAGGCACTAACACAGACAAGAGCATGAGAGAAGACAAGGTAAATCAAGAAGTAGTAATTGAAATGATGCCATGTTTGGGTTTTAATCGACAAGTATGAAAAAAGAACTAGCATTGTTATGACAGCTCATCACAACTATTAGAAATTCCTGAAATGCACGGCATACAATGAACTCTGTGGAAGTGCAGTCACTGTCGTATGTAGATTGCACTAATGAAAGATGATAAAAGGAGATAAGAAATTTGAGTACAAGACAGTCTGATGAATCTTGATTTCAATACAATGAAGATGTAACAAGGAGAAGGGAAGCAGGTCATTGTAATGCAACACAGGGCTGGATTTTACGTCGGGCACCCTGTGCCCGTTTGTCAGGGCCCACCCCCAGGGCGCTGAGAGGCCACCAGCTTTCACCGGGTGACCTTTCCCGGCTCCAGGACGCCCGCTTGCCACGAGTTAAATCCCCAAAGAGGCGGGCGAAGGCACTTAAGTGGCCATTAACTGCCAACTTAAGGGCCTTGACTGGCCGGGGGTGGGCGGTCCATTTTTGCCATCCCCCTTCCCCCCCACCGCCCTACATAAAGTGGGGTGGAGGCGGGAGTGGATCGAGAAGGCCTCCTGGAGCCTCCCGCTCCATTTTACAGCCTCCCCCCCCCCCCCGCAACCCTGCCACCATCTGGCCATTGTCCACACTGGAATCCAGCCACATTTGGTCATTTCCAGCAACTAACTACCTTCTGGGATGGAGAATTTGTTATTCCTCTATTTTAAATGCAATACAAACTGTCAGAGCTTTCAAGTTTTTTTTTGTTTTTTTTATTTCCAAAATATACTTTATTCATAAACATCTGTAAAAATTACATTGCCAAACAGTTTCCAAACAGCACCAAAAAATACAACCATTGCAAGGGATATCAGTTTCCTTCAATACTGTCATGAGTTTCTTCCCAACCCTTCCGTTTCACAATTGTCATGTCAATTACAGTTTTACATTTACAGCAATTGAGAATATTAACGATACAGTTCGAGGGGTTTCCCATTGATCCAGCCCCTCAGTTCAGCTTGGTGGGGGAACCTTACACTGTGGTCTTTCCCCATTGAGCCTTTGCTGCGGCTGCCCCAAGCTTTAGTGCGTCCCTCAGCACGTAGTCCTGGACCTTGGAATGTGCCAGTCTGCAACATTCGGTGGTGGACAACTCTTTGCGCTGGAAGACCAGCAAGTTTCGGGCAGACCAAAGGGCGTCTTTCACCGAATTGATAGTCCTCCAGCAGCAGTTGATGTTTGTCTCGGTGTGCGTCCCTGGGAACAGCCCGTAGAGCACAGACTCCTGTGTTACAAAGCTGCTTGGGATGAACCTTGACAAAAACCACTGCATCTCTTTCCACACCTGCTTTGCAAAGGAACATTCCAGGAGGAGGTGGGCGACCGTCTCTTCCCCACCACAGCCAACGCGGGGGCACTGTGCGGAGGGGGCGAGACTTCGGGTGTGCATGAAGGATCTGACGGGGAGGGCCCTTCTCACCACCAGCCAAGCGACGTCTTGGTGCTTGTTTGAAAGTTCTGGTGATGAGGCATTCCGCCAAATGACTTTGACGGTCTGCTCGGGGAACCATCCGACAGGATCCACCATTTCCTTTTCCCGTAGGGCCTTGAGGACATTCCGTGCAGACCACTGCCCGATGGACCGGTGGTCAAAGGTGTTTCCCCGCAGAAACTGCTCCACGAAGGATAGGTGGTACGGCACCGCCCAACTGCACGGAGCGTTCCGCGGCAATGTGACCAGGCCCATCCTTCGCAACACCGGGGACAGATAGAACCTCAGCACGTAGTGACACTTGGAGTTTGCGTACTGGGGATCTACACACAGCCTGATGCAGCCGCACACGAAGGTGGTCATCAGGATGAGGGCCACGTTGGGTACATTTTTCCCGCCCTTGTCCAGAGATTTGAACATCGTGTCCCTCCGGACCCAGTCCATTTTACATCCCCAGACGAAGCGGAAAATGGCTCGGGTGACTGCCACGGCGCAGGAGTGGGGTATGGGCCAGACCTGCGCCATGTAGAATGGACCGGGTCCGGAGGGACACGATGTTCAAATCTCTGTCAGAGCTTTCAAGTAATTTGGCTCTAAAATTGATTATTTTTCAAACCTTGCTAACTCTTAAAAGTCATCTTGGCTCTGTGACAACACTCTCACTTTTAGGTTAGAGGCTGTGGATAAAAGCCCTAATCCCTATTATATGACTTGATCATATAATCTAAGTTGATACATTAGCACAGTGCATCATTGTTAAACTTGGCGCCTTTTGAAATGAGAAATTAAACCAAGACCTATCTATCTGTTCAGATGGTTGTAAAAGATCCCACAGTATTTTTGCAAAGAGTTGCCTAATGTCCTGGCCAATATTCATCCCACAAACAACAGCACCATTGGTTATTCATTTCATTGCTGTTTGCTGTGCAAGAGTTTGCTGCCATGTTTGCTAACAAAACAACAGCAATTACATTTCATAAAGAGTTGTTCGTTGGACATCCTGAAGACATAAAAACTGTAATAAAAAAGCAAGAAATAAAAACAGAAAATGCTGGCAATACTCGGAGAGAAACAGAACTAATGTTTCGTCAGATGAAATTTCAATGATCTGGCATGGGTAAATTGTAGTCACAGAGCAACAAATTGGATTGTGCGGTTACTCAGATATGGCAGGGGGTCGTGATTCATAGCCTTCACGCGCTGGTTCCGATGGAGGTAGGGAGCACTCAGATTTGGTGTTGCTACACCATTTAATTGATAGTAGTGTTGAGCCAAGTTGGCTACTACTGCAACAGCAGGGAACCTATCAGTGTTGTGCTGACAGCACGTGGTACAGCCAGGGGTTGGCAACATGTCCGTACACGGACATCAGTGTCTGTGGTAAAAGATTTTGAGGTCCATGACTGGTAATTTCAGGAATGAGAAATTTCCCATTAGCTTCTTCAGACCAGCTTTAATAAAAACTCGCAAGTATCATTTTCACATCTGACAGGTGACAAGTGCTGAGAGCAGGAACGGTGCTTCTGAATTTCGGACAGGTCTGGGGTTTTCCGTGGGTTCCAATTTTTTTTTTTTAAAAGCCCACCGAGAAACCTGAATCTGTTCGAAGTTCAGAAACTGCTGTTCCCACTCTCGGCAATGGTCAGAGAGAGGGGGCACTGGGGAGAGAGAAAGATGGAGGGAGAGAGTGGGGAGGGAGAAAGAAGAGATGGAGAGAGAGGGGGAAGAGAAAGAGATGGAGAGAGAGGGAGATGGAGGGAGAGAGGGATGGAGGGAGAGAGAGGGGGAGGGAAAGAGAGAGAGAGGACAGAGACAGAGAAAGAGGGGGAGAGAGATGGGGGAGAGGGAGAGGGGAGTGAGAGAACAGGGAGAGGGATGGACACAGAGTGAGGAGAGAGGGGAGAGAGGAGAGAGATGGACACAGAGGGGAGAGAGATGGGCACAGAGAAGGAAGAGAGAAGGGTAAGAGATAGACATAGAGATGGATAGGGATTGACACACAGAAGGCGAGAGAGAGCGAGAGGGGAGAGAAAGAAATCAAGATCACTCCTGTCAATCCGGATTCTCCACATTATGTGCGGGCAGACATTGACTACTTGTGCAAGCAAAAATAATGCCAGGTACCTCACTAAATCGGGAGAAATGCATTCTAAATCAGACTGTGTTTTGATGGCATTAGGTTGGCTATGCACTATATACAGATTAATTGCCCCCATGTCCGTGGCTGAAGGGGAAACATCATTTCCACATCCACCCTGTCAAGAGCCCTCAGGATCTTTCTGTTTCAATCAAGTCACCTCTTACTCTTGTAAACTCCAGCGGATACAAGCCTTGCCAGTCCAACCTTTCCTCATAAGACAATCCACCCATTCCAGGTATTAGTCTAGTAAACCTTCTCTGAACTGCTTCCAACACATTTACATCCTTCCTTAAATAAGGAGACCAGTACTGCACAGACATCTTGTGACACTGCTGTTAGGAACCATGGCATCTCTCCTCCTGTCCATCTCCACAAGTAATGCCTCCAGCACAACATCAGTGACCCAGGAGCACCTCTCTCTGCCCTAGTGTTCTATACTAACATCTCCTACCCACCATACCACCAGCCTCTCACACTGCGCAATGCACCATACCCCCATCACTCACCCAGCACCAGTCCCTGGGACTCAGGACTCAAGTCTAACATCCAGATACTGCACCTCACCCTCACACACCAATGCTGCCAGCCTCACATCCACCTCTCGCTGCCTCCACATGCCTCCAGCTATTCAGCTCTGGCAAGCACATCACCCAAACACAGTGCAGCACAATTACTTACATTCTTCCCTCTCCCTTGCAGGAAAAGGTGGCACACAATAGAAGGGAGCAGAGCAAAACTGGCAGGGGCCAAGGGCACCTGCATCTCCTGAGCTCTACCTTGATTCCCAAAGCTCTGATAAACAAGGGGGTTGCTAGGGTACTGGATGAGATAAAAATAAACAAAGAGATGTCAGAAAGGCTGGCAACACTTAAACGGGTAGGTCACCCGGTCCAAATGGGATGCATTCTTGTTTACTGAAGGAAATAAGAATAGAAATTGCAGAGGTGCTGGCCATAATCTTCCAAACTTCCTCAGGTACAGAGATGGTGCCAAAGGATTGGAGAATTCCAAATGTTACTCCCTTGAGGGATCAAACTTGGCTAAACCTGGCAATTGCAGGCCAATCAGTTTAACATCGGTGTTGGGGATGCTTTTAGAAACAACAATCCGGGAGTAAATTAACATCAGCATAGACAAGGATCGACTAATAAAGGAGGGTCAACATAGATTTGCTAAGGGCAAATCTTGTTTGACTAACTTAATTGACTTTTTTGATTAAGTAACTGAGACGGGATGAGGGCACTGCAGTTGATATGTATATGGATTTTCAAAAAACATTTGATAAAGTACCACATGATAGGCTTGTTAGCAAAACTGAAGCTCAAGAGATAATAGGGGCAGTAGCAGCATGGTTACAAAATTGACTAAGGGATAGAAAAGAGAGTTGTGGTGAATAGCTATTTTTCAGACTGGAGATAGGTGTACAGTTTTCCCCAGGGTTCAGCACTAGGACCACTGCTGGTTTTGATATGCTTTAATGACTTGGATTTGAGGCACAAGGCACAATCTCAAAATCTGCGGATGACAGAAAACTTGTAAGTGCAGTAAACAGTGAGAACAATAGTAATAGACTTCAAGACACAGGCTGGTGGAATGGGCAAATACATGGCAGATGAAAAACAATGCAGAAAAGTGTGAGGTGATACATTTTGGCTGGAAGAATGCGGAGAGAAAATACATGCTGAATTTTAATATTTTAATTTTAATTTAATTCAATTTTAAAGGGAGTTCAGAAACAGAGGCCTGGAGCACAAGTCTTTGAAGGCAGTAGAGCAGGTTAACAAAACAGTTAATAAAACATATGGGATCCAGGGATTTACAAATAGATACGTAGGGCCCAATGTTAAATCTGTGTAAGTGGATGGGTTTTGAAGAAGGAAATCTCACTATAGAGTACAAAAGCCAGAAAGTTATGTAAAACCTATATGAAACACCAGTTTGGCCACAGCTAGAATATTGTGTTCAATTTTGAGCAGCACAACTTAGGAAGGACATGAAGGCCTTGGAGAGGGTACAGATGAAATCTTGTTCCAGAGATGAGAAATTATAGTTACATAGATAGACTGGAGAAGCTGAGGTTGTTCTCCACAGAAGGGTAAGGGGAAATATGATCGAGATGTTCAAAGTCATGAAGAGTTTAGATAGAGTAAATGAAAAGAAATTGTTTCTAATGGCTGAAAGGTCAATAACCAGAGGGCACAGATTTAAGGTGATTGGCAAAAGAACTGGAGGCGGAAGGAGAAAATAATTGCGGAGATGTGGGGAAAGAGCGGGGGAGTTGGAATGACTGGATTGCTCTTCAAAAGAGTCGACACAGTCTCAATGAGCTGAATGACCTCCTTCTGTTTTGTACTATCCTGAGATTCTCTGGACTCCTTTTTTTCATTGTTCTTCAGCAGATACAGGAAAGGAAAGTATAGAGGAACAGTGACCAAAATAGGATGTTTACAATGGAGAGTATGGCTGAATGTTAGAAGAAGTGAAAGATTAACTCTAGATTGCAGCTGCAATATTTTTTGCCCACTATTGATGTCCTGCTGCCGATCAAATGATAAGCTTTATCCACTTCTCAACTAAACATTTTAATGTCCCACATGTATAAACTAAGTTTTTGTTTAATTGAACAGGAACCAGATGGCACAAAACAGAGCTGTGCACGAGGAAATAATGAGTAACAACAAAGTTACCCTTCACAATGAGTCCAATGACAACATTTCAGATAAGAAAAACCTAGGGAATAAATCTCTTAACTATTGAAAGGCTGCCTATGGCCCTTTTGGGGAGCTGATTAATGAGGTTTTTTTAGCAGTTTAAGTCAAGAGGGAAATCTCTTTCCAAATTATATAATTCATTTATAGAGTCCACATGAAAAATTTATATGAAAAGGACTGAGAAAATGTTTTTTTGATATTTTTCTACTATTGAATTCCCACTGTTATCATCTTCTGCTCAGAATCCTCCTTCAATGTAGATCACTGCTGACTGCCCTAATTGTCAGCTGTCCATAACTTTGAGGAATGACGTCTACTCAAGGTCACGAGTTTCTGCCATGGGTCTTCATGTGACTGGACAGTAAAGGCCTGCTACCCAACCTGAATCCAACAGGACCCGACGACGTGTCGGGTTCGGGTCGGGTCAGGTCCCTCTTCCGGATCTGGCTTTCGGGCTTAGGTCAGGTCGGGCCGAGTCCAGGTCGGGCCGGACACGCACGGTAAGTGCTCTGCTGGTAAGTATTGAAATTAAAAAAACTTGCCTGAGCTGGAAGTCCAAGACGAAACTGATTCTGCACAGATAGCGAGTGACGTCGCTATGACATCATCACGCATGCGCTGCAACTTCCTAGAGGTTCCGAGTCCAAATGTAAGTAAAGGGATGGTCGGGTCGGGCTCGAGTCAGGTCGAGTCGGGGTCAGGCTCCAGTCGGGTCGGGCTCGGGGCAAAATCGGAGGGACTAGGGCCAGATCGGGCTCAGGTCCGCTGTGGTTCGGTCGGGTTTGGGTGGGGTTCTTTTTCCCAACCTGAGCCGGCCTTTATTGGACAGGCCAATTCCCGACCCACAGATCTTTGAGCACATGGGACAGGACACCCCACAAGGTAGTGGGAGAGCAGGATTTGCTTCCTTTTCTTTCCTTCTCTGCTGCCACTCTGCCTCATCATTAAGGCTTCTGAACTCAAAGCATGATGAAGTTTGATGGACAAGTTGTCACCATTTTGAACATCAATGTCAATGCTACACACTTCAAAGAAAGCTTCAGAGTGTCATTGAAGCGTTTTCTTTGTCCTCCCCAGAAAGCTGGCCATTTGAGAGTTGAGAAAACAGGACCTGGCAGGCGAGACGGTTTTCGGCCATCCGAACACAGTGTCCAGCAATCAGCGTTGGTTTTGCCCGAATGCTTGTGAAGCTGGCTTCAAGAAGGACACTACCGTTTGTTTGACGGTCCATCCATTGATTTCGGATCATGAGGCGGAGGCATTGCTGATGGAATTTCTCTAGCACTCTTACATGTCGCTGCAGTCCAGGAGTAAGGTGATGACAACTACTCTGTACACTCGGACTTTTCTTGACTTGCAGAGGTTTTTGTTGTCAAACATACACTGCCATAGTGTGTAGAAGGCTAAGCTGGTGCAGCTGAACCGGCGTTAGATCTCCTCATCAATGGTGGCCTTTTGTGAGAGATGGCTGCCAAGGTATGGAAAGTGCTCAACATATTCCACAGTCTATCCTTCGACATATATGGGAAGTGGAATATTTGGCTGAACAGGTGTGGGTCGATATATGAATTTTGTTTTGGCAACATTTAAGGACAGGCCGAGTCTATTGTATGCAGAACTGAAGAGTTCAAAAGTGGCTTGCAAATCTGGTGCAGAGTAGGCATCAAGTTGACTCTTACTCTTCTAAACTCCAGCAGATACAAGCCTAGTCTGTGCAACCTTTGCTCATAAGACAACCCACCCATTCCAGATATTAGTCTAGTAAACTTTCTCTGAACTGCTTCCAACCTGGACGGGAAGGAGCATGGAAAAGAAGCCAATGCAGAGTTTATGCGCTTCTGTGTGTTAAGATTGAGCAGCGTCATCTTTGTTACAGGCAGCTAGCTGCCTGAGAAGTTGCTGACAATGATGTTTCAGTCTATGATACTGTATTTGCGCATGTGCGGATAGTGCACCATCTAATGGTTGCGTTGTCAACAAATGCGTTCTGTTGGCAAGCTGGCAAGTGTTTGGACGCACTCAGATGACACTGACATTCGGTCTGCATTGTCAGGATGAAGCACTTAGTCAAGTCAACCTGGTGAACAAATATCCAAACTTATTAACAGGAGTAACAGCACTTGAATGACAATATAAGCTTAAATTCCAACATAGGTTGTCTGAAAGGGAATTCACTAGCGATTTGGTTCACATTACAAGTTACGTCATGTACCCTCACAACTGCAGTGTTCAATTCCATCTGCTGACTCATCCGATACTAAAGCAGTCCATGTCCGCATGCAAAATGACTTGGACAACATACGAGCATACGAATTAGGAGCAGGAGTAGGCCACTCGGCCTCTCAAGCCTGCTCCGCCATTCAGTAAGTTCATGGCTGAACTGATTACTCCACGTTCCCACCTACCCCCGATAACCTTCCACCCCCTTGCTTATCAAGAATCTATCTAACTCTGCCTTAAAAATATTCAAAGACTCTGATTCCACTGCCTTTTAAGGAAGAGAATTCCAAAGACTCACAACGCTCAGAGAAAAAATGTCTCCTCATCTCTGTCTTAAACAGGCGACCCCTTATTTTTAAACAGTGATCCCTAATTCTAGATTCTCCCACAAGGGGAAACATCCTTTCCACATCCACCCTGTCAAGAGCCCTCAGGATCTTTTATGTTTCAATCAGGTCGCCTCTTACTCTTCGAACAACATTCAGGCTGGGCTGGTAAGTGGTAAGTAACATTTGCACCACACAAGTGCCAGGCAATGACTATCTCCAACAAGAGAGAATCTAACCAGCTGCCCTTGACATTCAGGTGCATTACTTGTTTAAAAAATTCATTTCTGGGATGTGAGCATCTCTGGTAAGGCCAGCATTTATTGTCCATCTCTAATCATCCTTGAACTGAGTGGCTTGCTAGGCCATTTCAGAGGGCAGTTAAGAGTCAACCACATTTCTGTGGGTCTGAAATCATATGTAGACCAGACCAGGTAAGGACAGCATATTTCCTCCCCTGAAGGACATTACAACAATCCAGTAGTTCCATGATAATTACTAATGAGACTAGCATTTTATACCATATTTATTAATTAATTGGATTTAAATTTCCACAGCTGCCATGGTGGGAATTAAACTCATGTCTCCAGAGCATTAGTCCATGCCTCTGGATTACTAGTCCAAGCACATCACCACTATGCTACTGTCCCTGTATTGTCGAATCTCCCACCATCAACATCCGGGGGTTACCACTGACCAGAAACTTACCTGGACCAGCCACATAAATGCTGTGGTTGTAAAAGCAGGTCAGAGGCTGGTAATTCTGTGGCGAGTAACTCACCTCCTGACTCCCAAAGCCTGTCCAACATCTACAAGACACAAGACAGGAGTGTGATGGAATACTGTCCACTTGCCTGGATGAATGCAGCTCTAACTGCACTCAAAAAGCTTGACACCACCAGGACAAAGCAGCCTGCTTGATTATCACACTATACACCACCTTTAACATTTAGTTCCTCCACCATTGGCATACCATGGCAGCAGTTTGTACCATATACAAGACCGCAGCAACTCGCCAAGTCTTCTTCAACAGAACCTCCCAAAACAGCGACCCCTATCATCTTGTTACGACCAGATGAAAAGGCTGTCTAGGGGTCTGTTACTGTCTTCACTTGGTCTTATTGTAACAGGGTATTATTTTTAAACACACTGTGTTTTGAGCTCCCCCTTTGTGAATCCTTGTTCACAGCTTTCCAATTATAAGGCAAAGAAATGAGCACAAACAGGCTTTCTTCAGTTTAAAGGAGAAAAGTGAAATTTATTAAATCTTAAACTTAAACTCTAATATGGTTCATGCCTACAGATATACGACGTGCCCACGCTAGCATGCACACGTGATACACACATGCAAATAGGGACAGAAAAGGGTAGAAGAAAATTAAAATGGAGAAGTTTGAGGCAGTCTCTAAAGGGGGTTTCTTGTTACTGTTTCAGCGTTTCCAGCTCGCCACAGAGTCCTTAATTGTAGGCAGCTCTTACTTCTCATTGGGGCCCAATATTCTTCTTAAACCTTGTTTACCTTAGGAGGCTTTTCTGTCTTGAGGTTCATGTGTCTTCAATGGTTTCCGATGCTGGTGACAGCGAGAGGAGAGCGAGACAGGAAAGAGGTCTTCTTAATCCAGGAGAAAAGAGCTTTCTGATTTGAAATCTGTGGCAAGTTCAAAAAACCAACAGCCAGCTAGTCATGTGACTAAAACTGGTCTGACCACTTTTTCTGTGTATTGGGTCCCTTTGTTCCAACACTGCCTGTTACTCTGCAAATGTCTTTCCAGTCAGGGGCTTGCAATTTTAAGTTTTAATGGTCATGTGGTGAAATCATGTGTGCCTCAGTCTTGGCAGGTGGGGGGTTTGCCTGACATCTCCACACACAGGGGAATGAAATGCGATTTGAGGAAAAATGGCGCATTTCATTACAGGGTTTGAGAGAAATATAAGATACAGAAAGAAAAACCATGCTTTTCTCTGATCATTTCCATTCATTCACCAATCTTAAAGCCTACTAAAAATGGTCTTTTCTGGTGCCAGGGCTGTTTCAATTTTCCCCTTTTTTTCTCAGGAGAGTTAGTAGTGGGTGGGTCTATCTTGAACTCCGAGTCATGCAAAGACGTTTGACTTCAGGGGATGGGTGGTTCCATATTCCTGTAACTGTGGGGAAGGAGTCTTTATTCCTCTCCCCTTTGTTCTCTGGAACACTCCTACCTGTAGGTATTTGTGTAGACATGGCTGCACACTTTTATGGCACTTCGACTAGGTGAGGCATCACCTGCACGGTTTCTGTGCCCCATAGAGGTCTCTCTTTGTCACTGCAGGTTCCTGTAATTGCTGTTAGCAACTCTGGAGGACTGCTTCTAGAGTCTGCATTTACATAGGAGGATTTGGGGTCCAACGTTTCCTCTTCTTCCAGGATTGGTTGACCAGACAGTAGGAGTATTCATCCGGGACTCTTCCCAGACTTCCTTTAACCTGCCCTCTTGGTCACTTTTTCCACTTCTCTTTCTAAACTTTTGCCAGCCGTATGCCTGTCTGTCCCCTTTTCTTCTCAGCAAGGGTCCCTTCAGTTCACCAGCCCTTTGCTGGAGAGTCCTCCTAACACCGGTACAGGACTGAGGGGTGCAGGTTTCACTGTAGATTGGGGTTTCCCCTCAACCTGGCACATGTGGCAACTCCTGCAGTACTCCACCACATCTTTGTGGAGTTCAAACTGCTGTCTTATGTGGGCTTTGGTCTTTCATACATCGGCATGTACAGCCACTGTAGTCCTGTGGGCCCTTCTTATTATTTCTCCCCGGTACCTCTGTGGCACCACTAACTGGTGAACTACTGTCCACTCCTTGCTCTCAGGTCTGTGAGGATAACTCCATTTTCTCATCAGTACCTCATTCTTCAAATAGCAGTAGTCAGGGACTCCCTCTGCTTTACTTTCAGACTGGGTCGCCTGTGCTAACTCTCATAATTCTGGGTCGGCTCACTGAGCCTCCTCTAGGGAAAATCCATTTAATTGATTCCTTAGGTCTCCTAACTTTCCAAACAAAGTCTCGGAAAGGCAGACCTCATGGTCACCTGCCTGCAGAGCCAATGCAGTCTCCTCTGGGGGAGCTGGTTTGATCAGGGCCTGACCCACTATACAGTCAGGGACTTTGCAGGGTCCGTCTCCTGCCACTGCCCTGTCTCTCTGACCTCCTGCAGTCTTTCTTTCACATCTTGGGGGGCTACCGCCTTCACCCCTGCCAGAACACTGTGCTAGGCGGCACAGTGGCGCAGTGGTTAGCACCGCAGTCTCACAGCTCCAGCGACCCGGGTTCAATTCTGGGTACTGCCTGTGTGGAGTTTGCAAGTTCTCCCTGTGTCTGCGTGGGTTTCCTCCGGGTGCTCCGGTTTCCTCCCACATGCCAAAAGACTTGTAGGTTGTTAGGTTAATTGGCTGTTATAAATTGCCCCTAGTATAGGTAGGTGGTAGGGAAATATAGGGACAGGTGGCGATGTGGTAGGAATATGGAATTAGTGTAGGATTAGTATAAATGGGTGGTTGATAGTCGGCACAGTCTTGGTGGGCTGAAGGGCCTGTTTCAGTGCTGTATCTCTAAACTAAACATTACCTAGGAGCAGGTCAATCCAATCAACAGGCAAACTAGGGACAATCCCAATGGTAACTGGTCCCGAAACTAGGTCACACTCCAGGTGCACCCAGTGTACAGGTACAGGCATACACTGCCCTCCAATACCATTCACCACCATTCTGGTGTTCACTGCACTCTCTGGGGAAAAGGTCAGGTCTTTTCCCAGGTAAAGGGATTGCGTCGCCCCGGTGTTCCTGAGAATTACTATGGGTTTGCTTGCCCCACTCAAGGGATATGGGGTTACTTTCCCTTCAAATACAAAACCCTGATAGCTTCCTAAGTTGCACTCTTACTGCAGTTAAATCCACAGCTTGTTCTGTGTTTTACATCAGGCCCTCGTCTTCATTGAGCGGGTGTGCCCTGATTAACCCTGCTGGTTTCCCCTTTAGTATCCAGCAGTCAGCTTTTAAATGCCCTGCCTTATTACAATGGAAGCACACAGGTCTCCGGATCTCACTCTTGCTCACAGCACCTTCCTTTTTGGCTGGAGGAGGGCTCCCTGTGTCTCCTGCTTTCCTTTCTCTTCCAGGACTCCCTGGGCGAGATCACCTTCCCACCCTTAGTCCTTTTCAGATTTGCTGGGGGTGCTTAGGGAAGGTTCTCCCCTGGAAAACTGACCTGTAGATTAAAGCAAGCTCATTGGCCAGAATGGCCGCTTGCCAGGCTCCCTGAAACCACTCCTCCTCTACATGAGTCTTTATTGAGAATGGGAGAGAGTTTTTAAATTCGTCTAACAGGATTACTTCGCTGAGAGTCTCATAGCTGAGCTATATTTTTAAAACCCTCAGCCCTGGTCAAAAGCCAGCTGCTTGCTTCTTTCAAACTCCAGATAAGCTTGATTGGCTTGCTTTTTGAGGGTTCTAAACTTCTGGCGATAGGCTTTGGGTACTTTTTTTAATTCATTCATGGGATGTGGGCATTGCTGGCTGGGCCAGCATTTATTGCCCATCCCTAATTGCCCTTGAGAAGGTGGTGGTGAGCTGCCTTCTTGAAACGCTGCAGTCCATGTGAGGTAGGTCCACCTACAGTGCTGTTAGGAAGGGAGTTCCAGGATTTTGACCCAGCGACAGTGAAGGAACAGCGATATAGTTCCAAGTCAGGATAGTGTGTGACTTGGAGGGGAACTTGCAGGTGGTGGTGTTCCTATGCATTTGCTGCCCTTGTCCTTCTAGTTGGTAGAGGTCGCGGGTTTGGAAGGTGCTGTCTAAGGAGCCTTGGTGTGTTGCTGCAGTGCATCTTGTAGATGGTACACACTGCTGCCACTGTGCGTCGGTGGTGGAGGGAGTGAATGCTGAAGTTGGTGGATGGGGTGCCAATCAAGCGGGCTGCTTTGTTCTGGATGGTGTCGAGCTTCTTGAGTGTTGTTGGAGCTGCACCCATCCAGGCAAGTGGAAAGTATTCCATCACACTCCTGACTTGTGACTTGTAGATGGTGGACAGGCTTTGGGGAGTCAAGAGATGAGTTACATTGCTGCAGGATTCCTAGCCTCTGACCTGCTCTTGCAGCCACGGTATTTATATGGCTACTTCAGTTCAGTTTCTATGGTAGCCCCTAGGATGTTGGTAGTGAGGGATTCAGCGATGGTAATGCCATTGAATGTCAAGGGGAGATGGTTAGATTCTCTCTTGTTGGAGATGGTCATTGCCTGGCAATTGTGTGGCGCGAATGTTACTTGCCACTTATCAGCCCAGATCAGTTCAGGTCTTGCTGTATTTCTACACGGACTAATTCATATGTCCCGAGGAGAGCATTTTTGTTCATTTCCTAATTTGATGAACTCTCATCTGGCAGCAAGGAATAAACCTCATGGGCTTTTCCAGTTAGTTTACTTTGCAATAAGAGAGACCAGGTCTCAGCTGGCCATTTTAGTTGTCTTGCCAGTTTCTCGAAAGACACAAAAAACGCTTCCACATCTTCCTCGTTGAATTTTAGAATTAATTGAGTGAGTTTTAGAAATTTTGTACCCAGCCCTGAATTATGCTCCCCCATATTGGCCATGCTTTCACTAGGGTTACTCTGATCCTTGTGGCACTCCACTATTCACAGCCTCCCAACTTGAAAATGCCCCATTTATGCCCACTCTTTGCTTCCTGTCCATTAACCAATCCTCTATCCATGCTAATATTTTGCCTCCAACTGCATGAGCACTGATCTTGCCTTCTAACCATTTGTGTAGCAGCTTATTGAACACGTTTTGGAAATCCAGGTATACTACATCTATCGGTTCCCCTTTATCTACCCTACTAATTACATCACAGAATCACAGAATTGTTGCAGCACCCAAGGAGGCCATTCGGCCCATCATGTCTGCACTGGCTTTCCGAATGAGCAATTCACTGGGTGCCATTCCCCCGTCTTCTCCCCATCACCCTGCACATTATTCTTTTTCAGGTAACTATCTAATTCTCTTTTGAATGCCTCGACTGAACCTGCGTCCACCGCACTCTCTGGCAGTGCTTTCCAGATCCTAACCATTTGCTGCGTGAACAAGTTTTTCCTCATGTCGCCATTGCTTCTTTTGCCAATTACCTTAAATCTGTGCCCTCTTGTTCTTGATCCTTTCACGAATGGGAATAGTTTTTTCCTATCTACTCTGTGCAGACCCCTCATGATTTTGAATAACTATCAAATCTCCTCTCAGCCTTCTCTTCTCCAAGGAAAACAGTCCCAACTTCTCCAATTTATCTTCATAAATGAAGTTCCTCATCCCTGGAACTATTCTTGTGAATCTTTTCTGTACTCTCTTCAATGCCTTCACATCTTTCCTTAAATGCGGCACCCAGAACTGGACTCAATACTCCTGCTGAAGCCGAACTAGTGTTGTATACATGTTCAACAAAACCTCCTTGCTCTTGTACTCTATGCCCCTATTAATAAAGCCTAGGGTACTGTACACTTTATTGACCATGCTGTCAACCTGTCCTGCCACCTTCAATGACTTATGCACATGTACACCCAGGTCCCTCTGTTCCTGCACCCCCTTTAGAGTTGTACCCTTCATTTTATATCGCCTCTCCATTTTCTTCCTACTGAAATGAATCACTTCACATTTCTCTGCATTGAATTTCATCTGCCACTTGTCTGCCCATTCCACCAGCTTGTCTCTGTCCTTTTGAAGTTCTATACTATCCTCCTAACAACTCACAATGCTTCCAAGTTTCGTATTATCCGCAAATTTTGAAATTGTGCCCTGCACACCAAGTTCTAAGTCATTAATATATATCAGCAAGAGCAAGAGTCCCAACACTGACCCCTGTGGAACTCCATTACAAACTCCACTACAAACACTACAGTCCGAAAAACATGCATTAACCATTACTCTCTGTTTCCTGTCACTCAGCCAATTTCATATCCATGTTGCTACTGTCACTTTTATTCCATGCGCTATAACATTGTTCACAATCACTGTATCAAATGCCTTTTGGAAGTCCATGTACACCACTTCAACAGCATTACCCTCATCAACCCTCTCAGTTACTCCTTCAAAAAACTCCAAGTTAGTTAAACATTATTTTCCCTTAAAAAATCCATGCTGGCTTTCTTTAATTAACCTGTATTTGTCCATGTGACTATTAATTTTGTCCTGCATTATTGTTTCTAGAAGTTTCCCCACCACCGAGGTTAAACTGACCGGCCTGTAGTTGCTGGGCTTATCTTTACATCCTTTTTTGAACTAGTGTGTAACATTTGCCAACTTCCAATCTGATGGGACCATCCCCGAATCTAAGGAATTTTGGAAAATCATAGCTAGTGCATCCACTATCTCTGCAGCTATCTCTTTTAGAACCCTAGGGTGTGGGTCATCAGGCCCCGGGGAAATGTTGGAATTAGTTCCTTAAGTTTCTCCAACACTTTTTCTCTGCTGATATTAATTTCCTTAATTTCCTCATTCTTTTTAGCCCCTATGTTACCGTCTATTTCTGGTATAAAACTTATGTCTCCTACTGTGAAGACAGACACAAAATATCTGTTCAATGCTTCTACCATTTCCTCATTCCCCATGATAATATCTCTTGTCTCTGCTTCTAAGGGATACCAACATTTACTTTAATTACTCTCTTCCTTTTTATATACTTATAAAAGCTCTTAAAAACTGTTGTTATATTTCTGGCTAGTTTACTCTCATTCTATTTTTTACCCTTTTATCAACTTTTTGGTGGCCCTTTGCTGGTTTCTAAAACATTCCAAATCCTCAGACTTGCTACTCATTTCTGCAACATTGTAAGCCTCTTCTTTTAATCTAATACTATCCTTAACTTGCTGAGTGAGCCCAGATGAGTCTTTCTTGATGAGATTTTGCTTTCCAATGGAATATATTTTTGTTGAACATTTTGAATTGTTTCTTTCAATGTTTCCCACTGTTCAGTTACCACCATACCTTTTAGTCTATTTATCCAATTATCTTTAGCCAGTTCTCCTCTCATGCCTATGAGTTAAAGTTTAAGATTCTAGCTTGTGATTGGATCATGTCATTTTCAAACTTAACATGGAATTCAATGGTATTATGATCACTATTCCCCAGTGCATCTTTTACTATGACATTACTAATTAACCCTGCTTCATTACACAATACCAGATCTAAGATAGCTTTATCCCTGGTCAGGTCCATAACATATTGCTCCATGAAACAGTCACAAACACATTCTACAAACTCATCTTCTAGTCCACTCATGTCAAGTTCATTGTCCCAGTCTATATGAAGATTAAAGTCCCCCACAATTATTACATTGACTTTGTTACAAGCTCCAATAATTGCTTATTTAATGCTCTGTCAAATGATATAACTGGGAGAAGCATACCTGCTCCTCTTGGCTCCACATTAAAATTGTAACAAAAAAGTGCTTACCTTTTGGGTGCAGCTGTTTTCCACCAAAATAACGGATTATCTGTGCCACCTTATTGGCAGTGTGAGCTGAATGCATCTTTCAATTAAAATACTGGTCTATGTACAACAATGACTGCAGCTTCTATTTTCTGTTGTTACGACCAGGTGAGAAAGGGTCTAGGGGTTCCCTCTCAGCCTTTGCCTGGTTTAACTGTAATAGGGTTTAATTTTAAAACACTGTGTTTATAGCTTCCCTTTACTGAATCCTTGTTCACTGCTCTAATTGTAAGGCAAAGAAACCAAACAGGTTTCCTTAGATTTAAACAAGAAAGGTAGAAGTTTATTAATCTTAAACTCTAATTCGGTTAACGACTACGAATATGCGACACGACCATACGCGATAAACACACATGCAGATAGAGACAGAAAAAGTAGAAAGAACAAAGGGGAACAGTTTGAGGCAATACCTGTTAGGTATTTATTGTCCTTTCAGTTCAATGTGGAGTCTTTGGTTGCCAGTAAATCCCACTATTAGTTGGGGCCCAGTTCACTCTTCAACTTGTTTAGCTGTCGGAGTCTTTTCTCTCTTGAGATTTACATGTCTTCCGTGGGTCCGGTGGCTTGGGAGAAAGCGAGAAAGAGAGAGACAGCCAGGCGAGAGACTTGCTTGTTCCGGCTTCAATTGCAAGACTGCCTTCTGTCTTCTTTTCTCTGTGGCACAAAATAAAAACCCAAGTTGGCCAGCAGGTCAGTCATTTCTGTGTTTGTGGATTGTATTGTCTTAGCAGGCCCTGGAATGCGCTTCCTTACACCTTCAATATCTGGTGATCAACATCCATTTGGGTTAATTGGAGCAAGAAATAGTCCTTTGTCTCCACAAGCAGCATCTCTTAGTATGCAAATGTCTTTCCAGCCCAGAGTCTGGTGATCTTCAAATAATTTATTTCTTCACTTCAGCAACAGTTTAAAATCAATGTTCATATGACAAAGTTAATATGCCTCATTCTTGGCAGGTGGAGGTCTGCATGACACTGTGCTAAAACAAAAGGTAATCTACGTCAAAGATTATCAATTGGTAGGGGATCAAACCAAGAGGCAATCACTGATCGAATGTGGCACCAGACATCTGTTAGAAGATTTGAAAAAAGTTTAATTAGGAGTAAAGAAATGTTCTCTCAAATTTAGGTACAAAATGTTCTCTCGTCTCTAGGGAAATAACCTCACCACCACCACACACAACATCCCCCAACCTTTTTATTACAACTTCCCTTATTGGGAAAACACTTCTTGGCCAGAGATTTATACCTATAGTATTAATAATTTACAGCAATAAGTCAAAGCTTGTCTTTGTCTATTTTCCTCTCCATAAATGTAGAGTTAAGCAGAGTCCTTTGCACTGAAGTGATTTGTGGCCGATTTAACTTACAAAGCTGATACCAATAGTTGTTCTGACTTTGACAGCCCTGCTGTAAAGTAAATGAGGCAGGGCTGTAACACTGGGACCACAAAGAGACACAAAGTTTTTTTTTCCCTTAATCTCTAGAGAAGTGATGGTGAAATAAATAGAGTGCAAACTATTTTGCAGCATATCAACAAGCTGACTGTTCAGACCACTCATACAAGCTACTGATGTATTCTTTTCCCTTGCTGACTTATATGGAGCTTTCCCTACCATTGTAAGAGGTCCTGTAGCCAGAAATGGGATTATAAATCATTACATTCAAGAGACTGTACCTACACAAGCTTGCATATCATGTGGTCACAAAACACAAACACCCTAAGTGTCAGCACTTTCACCTCTGAGATAGTAATACAAAAAGGGATATTAACTTCAGTCCCTAAAGAAGTTGCATTTATATAGCACATTTCATGTCCTTAAGATGTCCCAAACTATGTCACAGCCAATGAATTACTTTTGAAGTGTAGCCACTGTTATTATGAAGGCAAATACACGCACCCAATTTTTACACAGCAAGGTCCCACAAACAGCAATGAGATGAATAATAACCAGATAATCTGGGATAAAAACCCACTGCTCTTCTTCGAAGAGGTTGTATAAACTCGGATTGTTTTCACTGGAACGACGGAGGTGGAGAGGTAACATAATAGAGGTTTACAAAGTTATGAGAGGCATGGACAGAGTGGATAGCCAGAAGATTTTTCCCAGGGTGGAAGAGTCAGTTACTAGGGGACATAGGTTTAAGGTGAGAGGGGCAAAGTTTAGAGGGGATGTGCGGGGCACGTTCTTTACACAGAGGGTGGTGAGTGCCTGGAACTTGCTGCCGGGGGAGGTGGTGGAAGCAGGTACAATAATGACGTTTAAGAGGCATTTTGACAAATACATGAATAGGATGGGAATAGAGGGATACGGTCCCCGGAAGTGCAGAAGGTTTTAGTTTAGGCAGGCATCAAGATCGGCACAGGCTTGGTGGGCCGACTGGCCTGTTCCTGTGCTGTACTGTTCTTTGTTCTTTGTTCTTTGAATAGTGTCGTAGGACCTCCAAATAAACAAATACCCAGATTTAACACCTTATCAGAAAGACTACACCTCCACAATGCAGCACTCCCTCAGTGCTGAAGTCAAAGAATCCGCTGGCAGCGCATTCCACGCACCCACTACTCTCTGTGTAAAGAAACTACCTCTGACATCTCCCCGAAACCTTCCTCCAATCACCTTAAAATTATGCCCCCCGGTGATAGCCCTTTCCACCCTGGGATAAATTTTACAAAAAATCCAGAGGTTTTCGTTCTTACTTTGATGGTGTTATCCCACATATGACGAGATTCAATTTCATAACTAGGATTTGAGCTCTGGACTTTTGGATTGCTCATTCAGTACATTAAGTTTCTTTAACTTAACATAGCATGATTAATGTAAGTGTGGGAGCAGGCCTTTGCCTGTAGTTTCAACTTGGGCGTAGTGTAAACTGCATGGCGACTTAGAGCAGAGAAGAAACTGTGTTGTCAAAAAGCCATTCCCTTTTTCAGCGTACCTGTAGAAACGTGCCCCAAATTTTGAAGGTGAGCAGATAATCTACTTAAACATTTTTTGGCCCTTTCTCGCAGCCTGAAATACTATGGGGACAGTTTTATCTCACAATAGTGGCAGGAGAAAGCGGTTAAATTCTGATAAATCAGAAGCCCAACTTCAACCTGCCACAAACATGCATATTGTTGGGGGAGTGGGGGGGTGGGGTGTGCAGATAAGTAATCTGCTCTTGGGAGGTTAGTTAGAAATTTAAATATGTCAATGAGGCTGCACAACTCCGACTTCAGCAGCCTTTCAGATTTAATGGCTACAGACTGGGTTTCACAGGGCTCAGGAAATCTGGCAGCTGAAGAGAGGTGAGAACTGTGAGATCAGCAGATAAATGCTTTTCTAGCATTGCTTGTAGGTCAGGAAGAGCAGGTGTGTGCCCAGCCCGCGCAAGCTAACCTGCCTTGCAATCATGAACTCCCTCCATTTGCTCTGGTCCTCAGCAGCAGCCTTCTAGCATAGGTCTTCTTGCCCAACAGCCAGCCAGTCTATTAGTCTGATTGGCAGTTGGGTAAGAATCAGAAAAAAAAAATCAAGTGAGGTCCTGCTGTTAAATTTGACTGGAACCTCCGTGTTCTCTGGATTCCTCCTGGCTGCTACAGGCCCAAATCCCCCACTCCATCCCCACCTCTCCATAAATATCGGGGCTTGTGTGCCAGCTCAGTTTTTCTTTCAAGGAAGTGCCTCGACTTTGCAAATGCCCTCACCACTGGTGTATCATGGCTACTATCTACAGGATGCACTGCAGCAACTGACTGCAGCTGTGTTGGGCCACTTGTTTTTTGGGGTGTAGTGTTGGTAAGGGGAGGGGTGGAGGTGAAGTCTGCTATACTTTAATGAGGTTGAGCTTCCATCATTTGACGTGCAACTGACTGTTATCTCATGTCTATTTTCATGGTAAAATTAGTTTTGAACCACGTCAAATTAGCTAGTAGAACCACCTTACAGATGACTCTCACTGACCCAAAACGTTAACTCTGCTTCTCTTTCCACAGATGCTGCCAGACCTGCTGAGTGATTCCAGCATTTCTTGTTTTTGTTTCAGATTTCCAGCATCCGCAGTATTTTGCTTTTACAGAACAGTGAGGGCCTGTTATTTCTGCCAAAAACATGACTCTAGCACAGGCTCTGAAACAAGACATTCCTAAAACTGATAAGATGGAGCCTCATACCCTCTCTAAACAAGGGTCTGGCAGAAGTTTACAAACGATACTAAGCACACGATAAGGTGAAAGGTGACTTCAGGGGGCAGAGTGATGGGCAAGGGAGGGGTTCACTTTTAGTACCTGTCCCTTGATGATGGGGCAATTAGAATCAAACAAGTAATGGACATATGGTAAACTACCAGCCCCAGAAATAAAGTATATAAACAGGGGCTCGGGAAGGAAATCTTCAGTCTTTTTCAGACGTAAAAGAGCTTCTCAAGGTGGATCCATGCTGACTACGGCCTAACACTTTGGTCCTCAGTCTTCTTGAGCTAGCCAAAGAGACCAACAACACCTCACCTGCCTCATCTGAAAACACTGTTCTGCCCACCATATGATCTGGGATTGGTAATGTGTTCAATCTGTCACGAGTCATATATCTTTTCTGTTTATATAGCTTATGAATCATCATATTTAAACTGCTGCTTCTTATTATACATCATATTTAAACTGTTGCTTCTTAATAAACTGCTTTAAAATCACATTATGAGCTTGACCCCCTTCTTTGGGTATCTGCGACTCCCAAACCTAAATCTTACAACTATTCGAAGACTGGAGGTGCTGTGCACCCCACCCCCCCCCCCAACCCACAATGCCCCCAACTCCCCCGTTGCCCTGGCCAAGATTTATCCCTCAACCAACGTTTCTAAAACGAGATAATCATTATCAAATTGCTGTTTCAGGAACTTTGCTGTGTACAGAATTGGCTGCCGTATTTCCCACATTACAACAATGACTACACTCATAAATACTTCATTACATAAGAACTAGGAGCAGGACTAGGCAATTCAACCCCTCAAGCCTGCTCCACCATTCAATACGATCATGGCTGATCTCATCTCGGCCTCAATTCCACTTTCCTGCCCGTTCTCCATAACCCTTCAACGCATTACTAATTAAAAATATGTCTATCTCCTCCTTAAATTTACTCAATGTCCCGGCATCCACCACACTCTGGGGTAGTGAATTCCACAGACTCACGACCCTTTGAGAGAAGTAATTTCTCCTCATCTCTGTTTTGAATCTGCTACCCCTTATCCTAAAACTATGACCTCTCATTCTAGATTGCCCCACCAGAGGAAACATCCTCTCCACTGTAAAACACTTCAGGAAATTTATTAGCTGTAAAACACTTCAGGAAATCCTGACATTGTGAAATATGCTACATAAATGCAAGTCTTCCTTTCTTCTTTCTTTCATCCCTAGTTGCCCTGAGGTGGTGGTGGTGGTGCTGGGCTTATTTTTTAAACCGCTGCAGTCCATGCAGTGAAGGTGCTCACACAGTGCTGTTATGTAGGGAGTTCCAAAATTTCAATCCAGTGACAATAAAGAAACAGTGGCTAAGTGTCTAAGTCAGGTTAGGATGTTACTTGGAAACTTGTAGATGATGGTCTTCTCATTTAGGTGGTGGAAGTTTTGGATTTGAGAGGTGCAACCAAAGAAGCTTTGGCAAGTTTTTGTACTGTATCCTGTAGATCGTGCACACTATAGCCAACGAATGCCAACGTAGAGGCAATGGATAGTGTTACAATCAGGTGAGAAGGGGTCGAAACGCTTTCCTCTTGTCCCTCTCTTTGTTTGACCGCATACAGAACCAAAGCTTAGTACAAAGTGAAACCAAGTTTGAAATTAAAATGCAAGTTCCATTCGTAGCAAGAAAACGGACCAAGGCGTTAGACATAGTAACAGTAGGAGTTAAAAAAGGTTCACAAAACAAGTTTTTAGAAACAGGATTGGAGAGGAGTGAAGGAAGAGTAGGTGAGCCACTTAACTCTTGTCTGTGTTTATCCCAATTGTAAACACTGAAAAGAGTAGTAATTCCATGAAAGGTTTATTCCTTTTTAAACAGTGAATGTTTAACCCTGTATGTGCTATCATAAAAGAACAAATTGGACAGGTTTTCTTGAGTTTAAACAAGAAAGAGGTTAGTTTATTGTACAAAAAAATCAAAATCCCGATCTAAGTAAAAATAATAAACTATGCTCCAACTTTCCAACTCACACACATACACACAAATTGGTTACAGAGTGATGAAGAATAGTTTGGTTGGATTAGAGTCCAGAACAAATAAAAACAATGCACAGTCTGTGGGAGCTGGTAATTCAGTTGTCTTCCGGATGAATTCCTGGTCTTGCAGTTTCTGGTTGGTAGAAGTACACTTGCAGCTCCTCCATCTGGTTCAGGGTTTTCTTGGAGACAGTGATGTAGGTGGCTTTCTCCCCCGGGGTCTCTGTCTGTAGCAATGATAGACTTGGATGTTGCACCATCGCAGACAGGGTTCATACTTGCAGTATTACCTGGAGAGAGAGAGAGAGAGGGAGAGAGACAGCCCCACTGGCGTCCTGCACTGATTAGCTCTCAAAACTTATCTGCTGTGCGTAACGGAAACTCCAAGTTTTCACACAGACTGGGGAGACTGTCACATGATTCTCTCAGTGTATTCTTTTTTTTCCACTTTAATAAGATCCAGGAATCTCAAATCTCGCTCAGGCCTTATTGTTTCAATGTTTACCCCCTGGAGGTACGTCTCCACTCGTGTGAATGCTCCACGATGGCTTTGAATGTCTTGCTGACGAGGGCAATATTAAATAATTCACTCAACTGTTCAAGTCATTGTTCTGGATGAGAGCTTTTTAGACATGCCTCTCCACTTCGATGCCTTGGAATGTGAGGTCTTTCAATGCAAATTGTGGTGGTCATCTTAGCTGTCAGTTTTTTAAAAGCTGAATGTAGGATTGCAGCTTTCCTTTTTAAAAATTTTATGTAGGTTTTCAACCAATTCACTAAAATCATCATTCAGCATAGCACATTTCTTCATGACAATAGTTAAGCTGGCAGATGGTGTTGAGCTTCTTGAGTGTTGTTGCAGCTAAACCCATCTAGGCAAATGAAGAGTATTCTATCACACTCCTGACTTGTGCCTTGTAGGTGCTGACAAGGCTTTCAGGAGTTGAGAGTTGAGACACTCATCGCAGAATATCCAGTCTATGACCTCTTTTAGGAGCCACTGTATTCATGTGGCTGCTCATAAGAATCCTGACTGGGAAGTGTAGCTGCCACCCCATCCAGTCTGACCTACATGTAAACGCAGTCCCACACCAGCATGAATGAATCTCAATGCCCTCTGAAGTGGCTGAGCAAGTTACTCAGTTGTAAACAATTACTACCAAATCTAATAATGAAAAGAAAATTGAATGGACCTATAGGTAACAACCGGGACACATATCAACCTTAAAACTAAGGTACTGTCAGCCCAATCAATGCTGCAAAATCCTCCTCACCAACATCTGGGGGCTGCTGCCCACGTAAGGGAGAACTGCCAATAAACTGGCAAACAACATTGTTGTACTCAGAATTTTATCTATTAGCATATCCCAGATTCCTCCAGCACTAAAGTAAAAGCAAAATACTGCGGATGCTGGAAATCTGAAATGAAAACAGAAGGTGCTGGGAATACTCAGCAGGTCTGTACATATCAGGTCGGTGACCTATCATCAGAACAACATTTCACTCTCCACAGATGCTGTGGACCTGCTCAGTATTTCCAGCACTTTCTGCTTTTATTTCCTCCAGCACTAATCCTAGTTCAATGTGAGGTTAGAAGCGGCTGGCAGGAGGAGCACCAGGTATACCTGAGAATGAGATACAAGCTGATGAAGCTACTACAGAGATCTATATTTATGTTAAACACCACAGGCAGAAGACTACTGACAGAGCTAAGCACTTCACAAATCAATAAATCAGAGCAAAGCTCTGAAGCACTACCACATCCAGTCAGGAATGGCAGCCTACAACCCGACAACTAACAGCAGGAGGAGGCTCCATGATCTCTCCATCCTCAAGCATGGTGGAGCCCAGCAAGTGTGAGCAAGTAACAAGACTGAATTGCTTGCAAGTGTCTTCAGCCAGAAATACTGAGTGGATGATTCTCCTCAGCCTCCTTCTAAGGACCTTACCATCATAGATACTAGTTCCCAGCCAATCAGTTCACTCGCTGACACATTAAGAAGCAGTTGAGTAAACTGCTGCTAGCTGCTCCCCAAGCCAAATTGTTCCAGTACAGCTATGACACGGGTAGTTACACAACAATGTGGAAAATTGCCAAGATGTATTTAATCCATAAAAAACAGGCCAAATCTAACCCAGTCAATTACTATGCCATCAGCTTCTTTCCAATCATCAGTAAAGTGATGGAAGGAGTCATCAACAATGGTACCAAGCAACAACTACTTACCAATACCCTGCTCATCGATACTCAGTTTGGGTTCCACCAGAATCACTTAGCTCCAGACCTCATCATAGCATTAATCCAGACATGGGCACAAGAGTTGGATGCCAGCAGAAAGATCTGCAATATCATGGGTAACATTCACATCATTTGTTACAGGCAGGCATATGACTTTCCACCAGGCTGGAAAATTAGGACTTGTGTGCCCACGAATTCTGAAGATTTATTTGCCAGAAAGATCTAGGTCATGCTCTCTTAGAAAATTTACATTTTTGACACTTGTGAGTCTATGTTAAATCAGTTGATCCATTGCTCCTGTCCGCACGTACTGTAGAAACTCCCCCCTGCTCGTCCTTGCTGCGATTATAATTAAATGATTAATAATTAATTAAAATAACATTTCAATAAATATAGCCATTTAAGATCTCAAAAATGGTAACATTTTTAAAGTGATTAAATTTTGATTACTAAAATAAAATCCTAAAATTAAAATCAAATCACTTTCCTAAGTATTAACCAGTTAATAATATTTTTCTCTACTACTTGTAAGTTATCTTGCACCAAGTCCTACACACCCATCACCCTTGTCATTGCTGATCTGATCCTTCAATGTTTCTAATTTGAAATTCTCATCTTCTGTTTAATGGCCTTTAGGGCTTCATCCCTCTATATATCCCTCAATTCTCTATAACCTCCATCCAGCCCTATAAACCCACTTCATTCATCGAAAAGGAGATCCTGGATGGAATAGGGTGACAGAGCATTCCTTTCTTGCCCCAGCACCACTAGATGAATAGCGGTGGGCAGGGGGAGTCTGTGTTAGTCAATGAGATAACTATCTCTCTACATCAGGGAACTGCTCTGGGGTGGGAGGCATCTGATGCAAGAACCTTTTCTGTTCCCCTAGCAAAGTGCCAGTCAATGCTCAGTTCATGCTCCCACTGGTGTATTGTGGAGTGCCTTCTATGCTAGTGTTGAACAATCAGGTGACATCGGAGAAACAGATAGCACTGTTACCCACACAGCTTTCCTGCACACCTGAAGCCATATGCCTTTTTGTCTCAAATTTTTGGACATTTGGGAGACTTTGGGAGGAATTTTAACTTGAGAAGGTGAAAGGGCTGAAATTGCCAGTGTATTGGGAAACTGGCAACACCCCGCTGACTTCTGCCTTTAACTTCAGTGAGATCTGAACCATGCAGCAAGCCCCCATGGGCAATTATAATATGTAAAGTGTTCATTATCAGTTGCATTCACCAGGATTTCTGAATTTAACTGTGTGCACGCATTTTCCTGAGGTCATCGGACTCGTCAGGAAAGTCAAGGAGAGAGGACAGTGGGGTTTGAGGTGGCTGAACAAATGACAGGCAACAAATGCCCCAGTCTTGCCTAGGTGAAAGGCTTTTGCTCACAGGTCTTGTTCCTGAGAGTGTGCTACCACTGCCTTGCAGATGATTTCCAATCCTTCGGAGATCATTTCTACTACTTTGGAGTCTGCTGAATTTAATCTGCACTTCCCAGCTGTCTACTTTCCAATCAGCCTAAGAGCCACTTAGACAGCTTTACCTTTGACCTCAGATGAGGAACAAGCAGCAGCAACAGCACTGGCAGGAGCAGCAGCAGCCTTCTCCTCACACACCTGCCATTCCATATGGCAGAAGGAATGAGCATAGAGCTCCAGCTCAAAGGAGGTGATACGCAGAACAGAGGGTTTGCAGGCAGAGGATAAGCTTCCTGGACATGACTGAGCATCACTGTCTCAGGAGTTTTGCGTCAAATGGTCACAGACGTTTGCAGCTTCCTAGAAGATGACTTTTTGCCCATTGGACCAGGTGGGCATGCACTGCCAGGCGGTAAAGTCACAACAGCTCCTAATTTCTTTGTCTCTGCCTCCTTCCAGGGATCTGCAGGTGTTACCTGTAGAATCATATGTGGATCCCACAGTTGACCTATGCCTTTTTGCCAGGGCTGGGACTTAAATGCACTTCTCAGCCGATGAGGCCAGTCAGTTGCCACTCTGATTAGCTTTCCACAGGTAAACAATCATTCAAGGCTGATTTCTTACCCTTTCAAATTAAGAGATGTTCAAGTTGAAAATTGCAGCAGAACAGATTAACATTCCAACAACGTTACAAGTCTTTGCAGAGGAGAAAGAGCTTGTTATTACAAGTTTGTGTCCATCAACAAAGTTGGGTGTGTGGGTGTCGAAATTCCACAGGAGGCCTTGTGGGGATGGATCTGAGCTGTGGGAGAACTTCTGACTGCTCCATGGACAAACCCCATCTCAGATCCCCGGGTTAGGAATATTGCATATTGAGACATGGACCAATACTATTTATGGCTCCAGACCCTAAATCCAACCCCTGCCTGCCCAGAAATCATTTTTATTGTGGCCAAGAGCTACAGAACTTCTTCTCAGTGATATTCACTATTCTATCTTCCGTAATTTGCTCACCTCCACTCCTGAAGGCAGTTGTTGGACATGTCTCTAGATAGCTCATTATTCCAGTGTGAGCCCAGACAGTGTTTAGAAAAGCTATTCAACCATTGAGGGCATCACAGCAAGGCTTAATCCTATCCTTGTGCATCATATACACGCATTTTTCTTTGAGGGTCTATGTAAAATTATGAGAAATGAACTTTGGTTGAATTGCCCCTTCTCCCCTTGAGACCAATTATAGCATTTCTACTGGCTGAGATCAGATCAAAGATTGAACCTGGGACATTGTTTGATTGTATAATTCAGTATCACACAAGGTGGTGCATTTATCAACTAATATTATTTACTGCTGGTACCTTCCTTTCATCATAGACTCTAGACTATCTAAAAGTCTATTTTGGTCTATTTTAAGTAATTCTGAAGGGTTTTAATATGCAAATCACAGACTTGAACTCATGTTGTTAATCTCCATCGTACAACAATGAGATCTATTCATATACTGTTACACACTCCTACATGGGTCTGTGACTATTCTGAGAAGCAGTGGTCTGTAGACTATACCTATTGTGCAGCTTAAAATTTAACACTTAGCTATGATGACAAATTTAGGTTACATTTCATACGGACAAGATGGTTAAAGGCATATCCGACTGATTTGTTTAAAACAATTTACAGTGAATTGGCAGGGAGGATAGAAAAAAAATCTTCCTTCTGGTTGGGAAATTCAGAATCATGGGCTCTGACCTTATAACCAGAACTAAACAACTTTAAAAAGGAACAAAACCTTTCTCCACGTAAAGAACTGTAACAAGGAAATGCATTGCCTCAAAAGGTCACAGATGCAGAATCAATTAACTATTTAAAAGGTATTAGGGTAAGTGGAGAATGGGCAGGAATTTGAGATTAAAGCATCAGAGCTGCTTTAGCTAACAAAATGGCAGAGTCGGTTCAATGGGTCAAATGATCTATTCCTGTGTAACACACAGATTGTAGCCAGCACTGCTCATACATGTCTATAAATCCTCATCCTCTACATCTTTAAACTTGGGTCAAAAGAAGGTACATACTTCTCTAAGTAATTCTAAACGCTTCTAAGTAAAGGTAAACATGGTACTGAATCTATAGCATACACACCAGTTTCAGATTGGTAACTGTATGTTGTACAGCAGATGACAAACTTTGTTACTCCTTAATCAATAAATACAATGGGCTGAAGTTATGTTACAACGATACAGAAAGCTCTGGTTAAACCCCATCTGGAGTACTGCATTCAGTTCGAGGCACTGCATCTCAGGAAGGAAATACTGGCCTAAGAAAAGTTCACCAGAATCAACTTTTTAGCCCCAATATCAATTATGAGGACAAGTTGCATAGACGAAACTTGTATTCCCTTGAAAATAGAAGGCAAAGGAGGGATCTAATTGTGGTGTTCAAGATGATCAAAGGAGTTAATATGGCGGAGAGAAATGATTTCCTCTGGTGGGGAGTCCTGAACAAGGGGATATAAAAAAATTACAGCCAGACTATACTGGGTTGATGTTAGGAAGCACTTCTTCACACAAAGGGTAGTGGAAATCTGAAACTCACTACCCAAAAAAGTTGTTGATGTTACTTGAAAATTTTAAAATTCAGAATGCTAATTAGGCGTGTATATTAAAGGTTACTGAACCAAGACATGTAGATAGAGTTGAGATATAGATCTAATTGAATGGTGAAATAAGCTCGCGTGAATGAATGCCCTACTCCTATTTCTAGGTTTCTGAAATGTACATGCATGCAAGCACATGTATCAAGCGCTCCCTTATGTACACTGGTTCAATGTTAATAAATAACCAACTGAACAGTTTGCTGCCTGCTAGCATCAAAAAGGTTCAGAACAAAGTTATAATGTTTGATTGTTTAGGAATATTCTAAACTTTGCTGTTATACTGCAAATTTTGTCCACAATGTATCTTTGGTCCACTCATGGTACATGCCAGGTACAGCAGCAACTTGAATTTCTAGTGCACTTCTAACTTAGCAAAACATCCCAAGGGTGCAGAAAATGGTCCAGTGCCTTTTGATATACAATAGCTCCAACATAAAAATATAGTCCTGATAATCTCCCACTTGATTTTTTTCCCAAAACTATACTTTATTCATAAAAAATTGTAAAAAAAATACATTATAGAACAGTTCAAATCTGATATTTCAGAAAGCGCAATAGAAATTAGATTCCTTCAATACAGAACATGAGTTGTCTCACAACTGTTGCCATTCCATTTTATATGCAATATACATTTACATTACACAGCAAAAACATATTTAGGTGCCTACAGCCTAAGGGGTTTTACATGGGTTCCAGCCCCTTGTTATTGTATGGCAGGAGGGCCTTACACAGTGGCCTTTCCCCATCTTCCACCTGATGCCCAGGTGCTGGATAGGTGCAGCACTTCAGTTTGCCTAGATTTTGTGGCTGAGGTCATTTATAGGGATCATGCGTAAAGGCCCAATTAGCAGATGCAAATAATACCCCTTCCAAGGAGAGGTAATTACGCCTCTAACTACTATGAAATCTAGTCAGTCAATGCTAATGGTCAGCTAACTATTTACTAATTAAGAAACCTGTTAGACAGTTTATTGCATAAACCACAGTATAGCTACATATGTCTGTCTTTGGCCTCCTTGTCTCGAGAGACAATGGGTAAGCGCCTGGAGGTGGTCAGTGGTTTGTGAAGCAGCGGCTATAAAGACCAATTCTAGAGTGTCAGACTCTTCCACAGGAGCTGCAGGTAAAGTTGGTTGTCGGGGCTGTTACACAGTTGGCTTTCACCTTATGCTTTTGTCTTTTTTCCTGCCAACTCTAAGTCTCTTCGACTCGCCAATCTTTAGCCCCGCCTTTATGGCTGTCCGTCAGCTCTGGCGATCACTGGCAACTGACTCCCACGACTTGTGGTCAATGTCACAGGACCTCATGTCGCGTTTGCAGACGTCTTTAAAGCAGAGACGTGGACGGCCGGTGGGTCTGATACCAGTGACAAGCTCACTGTACAATGCATCCTTGGAGATCCTGCCATCTTCCATGCGGCTCACATGGCCAAGCAATCTCAAGCGCCGCTGGCTCAGTAGGGTGTATATGCTGGGGGTGTTGACCGCCTCGAGGACTTCTGCGTTGGAGATATGGTCCTGCACCTAATGCCAAGGATTTTCCGGAGGCAGCAAAGATGAAATGAGTTGAGATGTCGCTCTTGGCTGACATACGTTGTCCAGGCCTCGCTGCTGTAGAGCAAGGGATTGAGGACACAGGCTTGAAACACTCGCACTTTTGTGTTCCGTGTCAATGTGCCATTTTCCCACACTCTCTTGGCCAGTCTGGACTAGCAGCAGATCCCTTTCCCATGCGCTTTTGATTTCTGCATCGAGAGACAGGTTACTGGTGATAGTTGAGCCTAGGTAGGTGAACTCTTGAACCACTTCCAGAGCGTGGTCCACGATATTGATGGATGGAGCATTTCTAACGTCCTGTCTCATGATGTTCGTTTTCTTGAGACTGATGGTTAGGCCTAATTCATTGCAGGCAGCTTCAATCCTGTCAATGAGTCTCTGCAGACACTCATCTGTGTGGAATGTTAATGCAGCATTGTCAGGAAAGAGGAGTTCCCTGATGAGGACTTTCCGTACTTTGGTCTTCGCTCTAAGATGGGCAAGGTTGAACAACCTGCCATCTGATCTTGTGTGGAGGAAAATTCCTTCTTCTGAAAACTTGAATGCATGTGAGAGCAGCAGTGAGAAGAAGATCCCGAACAGTGTAGGTGCAAGAACACAGCTCTGTTTCACGCCACTCAGGATAGGAAAAGGGTCTGATGAGGCACCGCTATGTTGAATTGTGCCTTTCATATTGTCATGGAATGAGGTGTTGATTCTTAGTAGTTTTGGTGGACATCCGATCTTTGCTAGTAGTCTGAAGAGACCACGTCTGCTGACGAGGTCAAAGGCTTTGGTGAGATCTATGAAAGCAACGTAGAGGGGCATCTGTTGTTCGCCGCATTTCTCCTGTAGCTGGCGAAGGGAGAACAGCATGTTCATAGTGGATCTCTCTGTTCGAAAGCTGCACTGTGCCTCAGGGTAGACACACTCAGCCAGCTTCTGGAGTCTGTTTAAAATGACTCGAGCGAAGACTTTCCCCACTATGCTGAGCAGGGAGATTCCATGGTAGTTGTTGCAGTCACCGCGGTCACCCTTGTTCTTATAGATGATATTGGCATTGTGCATGTCCTGTGGAACTGCTCCCTCATCCCAGCAGAGGCAAAGCAGTTCGTAGAATGCTGAAAGTAGAGCAGGCTTGGCACTCTTGATTATTTCAGGGGTAATGCCATCCTTTCCAGGGGCTTTACCACTGGCTTGAGAATCAATGGCATCACTAAGTTCTGATTTTGTTGGCTGTTTGTCCAGCTCATCCATGAATGGCAGAGACTGGGCTGCATTGAGGGCGGTATCAGTGACAACATTTTCCCTTCTAGGTAGTGCTCCACCCAGCGGTCCATTTGCGTTGGTCAGTGATCGTGTCCCCTGATTTAGACTTGGTGGGGGGGGGGCGATCTTCTTGATGGTTGGCCCAAAAGCTCTTAATGCCATCATACATTCCTCTGATGTTTCTGGTGTTGGAGGCCAGCTGAATACGACTGCATAGGTGTTTGCCAGTCATCATTTGCACAGCGTCTGGCTGTTCTTTGTGCAACACTTCTGGCTACTTTAAGTGCTATAGATGTTAACTCGCTGGGGGCATAGATATGGATACATAGATACATGTTTAATCTACTGCTTTGTGAAGCTGAAAAAGATTGCATTATGGCACAAAATAATCAGTTGCCAAAATCTAACAACAAGATCTTCTGTTGAATCCCTAGACTTGCTGCAAATTACTTAGATAAAGGCACATTCTCATTGGGAGAATGGACTCACCTACGGGAATAGTCTGTGTGCTGAAGTTGGGAAAAGTATCTAAAATTAAACAGTCAAAAATTGAAACATTTTGATCTAAAACATATTTTTAAAAATAATTTTAACAATTTGAACTGCCTTTGAACATTCTAACCTTTGCTTTTCATCAGTTGAAGTTGTATTAAATGCTTTAAATATAAGCAAAACAGTCTCAACTGTGAACTGATTACCCCTGAAATATGTAAAATTACTAAAGTAAATGTCAAAACAGATGTAAGTTTGAATAGGCAAATTGAGTTAAGTTGCAACCAAACATTGCATGGGCCATGATTCAACTTTCCAATTAAGAAAAGGATTTTAAATTTTTATAGTGATCATCAAAGCAAACGTACTTTTACTTTAAAATTCAGAGAAGTTGGTTAAATCGCTGACAGAAAAGCATTAAACTCAGACAATAAGTGCATGAAAATTCATTGCAATAACCCACTTTGTTTTAGCACTAGTATTTCAGCAGCATTTCCAAAGTAGTATCAATAGGTAGTCACTGAACATACTGTACTTTCTACAGTCTGCACAAAATAACATGTAACTAATAATGACTGATGATATTGCCAGGTGGCAGCAAAATTGGTGCAATGATTTGTAACTTATTATTAAACCAAAGTCACGGAATAATTCTAACTCAGAGAGAAAGGTTCTTTAGTTTAGTTTAGAGATACAGCACTGAAACAGGCCCTTCGGCCCACCGAGTCTGTGCCGACCATCAACCACCCATTTATACTAATCCTATACTAATCCCATATTCCTATCACATCCCCACCTGCCCCTATATATTTCCCTACCACCTACCTATACTAGGGGCAATTTATAATGGCCAATTAACCTATCAACCTGCAAGTCTTTGGCATGTGGGAGGAAACCGGAGCACCCGGAGGAAACCCACGCAGACACAGGGAGAACTTGCAAACTCCGCACAGGCAGTACCCAGAATCGAACCCGGGTCCCTGGAGCTGTGAGGCTGCGGTGCTAACCACTGCGCCACTGTGTCCTTGGTCTGTATAGAGTTAGTAAGACATTAGCAACAATGGCACTAAAATTGACCACAGTACCCATGAAGGAAGCTCATCTTCACTAAACAGTGATCCTTATTAATATCCATGCGTGCGTATTCTTCAATGAGAACAGTATGAAGCTTAGCTCTGATGTCTACCCCACTTCAGGTAGACTGCTAACGGTCTAACTTCACTAATGAAAACTAATAGCCACAATTCTGTCAAACTGCACCCAAACAAGAATCAATGCATCCAGTAGATGCATGTAGAAAATTGGAGAATCAAGTAAGAAAACATAGCAATAACTATAGGGAATAGGCTATTTTCAGTTTTTTTGTGTCTTTGGGATTTTTTTTTAAAGTTTAGGATTAATACGAAAATAACTAAGTAAATCTGGAAGGCAGAGCAAAAATAGACCTGTTAAGGCACAAGTGAATAATGCAAAACTGGATTGCATCTATTTTAACGTAAGGCAGATGAATTGAGGGTATTGATTAACACATGGGAATATGATATTATTGCTATCATAGAGACATGGTTGAGGGAAGGGCAGGACTGGCAGCTCAATTTTCCAGGGTCTCGAATCTTCATGCATAAGGTGGGGGGGGGGAGGGGGATTGCACTATTGATCAAGGAGTCAATTACTGCAGTAAGGAGGGATGATATCTTAGAAGGTTCCTCAAATAAGGCCATATGGGTAGAACTTAAAAACAAAAAGCAGGCAATCAGTTTGCTGGGAGTGTACGACAGGCCTCCAAAACGGTCATGGAGAGATAGAGGAGCAGATCTGTAGGCAAATCTCAGAGAGGTATAAAACTAATAGGGTAATAATAGTAGGGGATTTCAACTTCCCCAATATTAACTGGGATAGTCTTAGTGCAAAATGCTTAAGGGGGCGGAATTCTTAAAGTGCATCCAGGAGAACTTTTTGAGCCAGCACATAGAAAGTCCGACAATAGAAGGGGTGGTACTAGACCTAATCCTAGGGAATGAAGCCAGACACGTGGTAGAAGTGTCAGTGGGGAGCATTTTGGGGATACTGACCATAACTCTGTAAAATGTAAGGTAGTTATGGAAAAGGACAAAGATGAACCGGAAATAAAGGTACTGAATTGGGGGAACGCAGATTTCAATATGATAAAACAGGATCTGACCAAAGTGGACTGGAGCAGCTACTTGTAGGAAAGTCAACATTAGACCAGTGGGAGTCATTCAAAAAGGAAATAGTGAGAGTTCAGGGCCAACATGTTCTGTAAAGGTGAAGGGTAGGACCAATAAGTCCAGGGAACCCTGGATGTCAAGGGATTTAGAGGATTGGATAAGGCAAAAAAAGGGGGCTTAAGGCAGATTCAGAGGACTGAAAACTGTGGAGACCCGAGAGGAGTATAGATAGTGTAGGGGGGTACTTAAAAAAGTAATTAGGAGAGCGAAGAGGGGGCATGAAAAAACAATGGCAGGCAAGATAAAGGAAAATCCCAAGGCATTTTCTAAGTATATTGAGGGCAAGAGCATAACCAAGGAAAGACTAGGGCCCATTAGGAACAAAAGTGGCAATCTGTGTGTGGAGCCAGAGGACATAGGTGAGGTTTTAAATGATTACTTTTCATCTGTGTTCACTATGGAGAAAGACGATGTAGGTGTAGAGATCAGGGAGGGGGATTGTGATATACTTGAACATCTTTCTTCTTCTTCTTTGGCCTCCTTGTCTCGAGAGACAATGGGTAAGCGCCTGGAGGTGGTCAGTGGTTTGTGAAGCAGCGCCTGGAGTGGCTATAAAGGCATATTAGCATTGAAAGGGAGGAAGTATTAGCTGTTTTAGCGGGCTTAAAAGTGAATAAATTCCCAGGCCCAAATCAGATGTATCCCAGGCTGCTATGTGAGGCAAGGGAGGAGATTGCAGGGGCTCTGACACAAATTTTGAAATCATCTCTGGCCACAGGAGAGGTGCCAGAGAACTGGAGGACAGTGAATGTGGTACCTTTATTCAAGAAGGGTAGTAGGAATAAACCAGTTAGTTACAGGCCAGTGAATGTAACATCAGTGGTAGGGAAAACTACTGGAAAACATTCTGAGGGACAGGATTAATCTCCGCTTGGAGAGGCAGGGATTAATCAAGAATAGTCTGGCTTTGTCAGGGGGAGAACACATCTAACAAATTTGACCGAATTTTGAGGTGGTGACTAGGTGAGTAGATGAGGGTAAAGCAGTTGATGTTGTCAACACAAACTTCAGTTAGGCTTTTGATAAGGTCCCGCATGGGAGATTGATCAAGAAGATAAGAGCCCATGGGATCCAAGGCACTTTGGCAAATTGGATCCAAAATTGGCTTAGTGGCAGAAGGCAGAGGGTGATACCACTAATACTTCCTCCCTTTCAATGCGATTGGAAGGCTGTGGCCACTGGTGTACCACAGGGATCGGTGCTGGGACCCTTGCTATTTGTAGTGTACATTGATGACTTTGACGTGACTATAGGAGGTATGAGTCATGGTCGGCCCAAACCCTGGCGTTAAAGTCCCCCAGCAGGAACAAATGTTCGGTATTGGGAATGCTACTAATGATACTATGGTGTTCCTCGTAGAGCTGGTCTTTAACTTCAGGTGGGGAGCAGAGTGTTGGAGCATAGATGCTGAGTACATATACTGGACCAGAGGCGGTGAGCAGTCGGATGGACAGTATGCGTTCCGAGCCATTTGAATGTGGCTCTATCATGTTGAGCAAAGAGTTTCTGATGGCGAAGCCCACTCCATGCTGTCTTGGCTCTTCAAGATCCCTACTTTACCAGTAGAAGGTGTAGTCTTGTTCACTTAGTGATCCGCTCGCAGGGAGTCATGTTTCCTGAAGTGCTGCAATGTCCACATTGAGTCTACTGAGCTTGTTGTCAATGATGGCGGTCTTCCGAGAGTCATTGAATTGTGTAAGGTCTTCCAACAGGCCAGGACACATAGTTCTGGCGTTCCAGCTTGCAAAACGAAGGGCTAGTACCTTCTTTACTTTTTTTGTCGTGCTTTTTGGTGCGGTGTTACAGTCCACTTGTCGGGCAATGACCCTGAGTTCCAAGCACTCATAGAAGCAGGTGGACTGTGGCAGGACAGAATCTTTCTGACTGGGCGCTGCCCGGTTTGAGGTGAGATGCGATGACCTCTCTCACCGACAAAAGCAACCCGTGGCGCACAATCTCTATGCCAATTGAGCTGGACTGACAACCCTGCTGCCTTCCATATAGTTTTGGTCGCTGTGAGATGACTATGGAGTGACCTCTCCATGGTGCATGCCTGGGCAGATGTATGGAGGTTGAGTTGCCCAAGCGTCAAAACCCCCCGCTCAGCCTTCCTAGTGGGGTCCAAAGGAGTGCAGAGCACGACGTTTGGCACCGGTACGGCTGCAGGAACTGCCGGAAACATGCCAAAGGTGACACATGACCGCGTTAGGGGTTCTGCTCCGGATTTTCTGTTCGGGCTTACTCCCTTAGCCTTGGTCTCTCCCGAGAAGCCCACAAGGCAGTGGGGTTGTTAGCTCCTATCCCTGAGCAGGGGCCCTAACAAGTAAACTGCGATTTCATGGGGGGGAAGAGGGAAGTTGGAGGGGGTGCGAGGAGGAGGGGATACGAGGGGGGAGAGGGTGGGGGAAATGGGGGAAGGGGGAACGAGGGGGAAGGGGGTGTGAGGGGGAGGGGTAGTGGGGAAGGGGGTGCGGGGGCAAGGGGGAGCGGGGGGGTGCGAGGGTGGAGTGGGGAAGGAGGTGCAAGGGGGTGCGAGGGGAGAGGGGGTGCAGGGGGAGAGGGGATGCAGAGGGGGCAGTTGGGAAGGGGGTGTGAAGGGGGGATGGGGGGAAGGTGGGTGTGAGGGGGGAATGGGGTGCAGGGGGAAGGGGTGCAAGGGGGGAAGGGGGAAAGGGGGTGCGAGGGGAGAAGGGGAAGGGGGAAGGGGGTGCGAGGGGGAGGGGGTGCGGGGGATGCGAGGGTGGAGCAGGGAAGGGGGTGCGAGGGGGGAGGGGGTGCAGAGGGGGGAGCTGGGAAGGGGGAAGGGGTGGGGGAAGGTGGGTGCGAGGGGGGAATGGGGTGCAGGGGGAAGGGGGTGCGAGGGGAGAAGGGGAAGGGGTGCGAGGGGGTGCAGGGGAGAGTGGGTGTGGGGGGTAGGGGGTGCGGAGGGGTGTGCGAGGGGGGAGCTGGGAAGGGGTGCGAGGGGGAGGGGGTGTGGAGGGGTGAAGGGGTTGTGGGGGGAAGGGGGTGCAAGAGGGGAAGGGGTGCAAGGGGGAGGGGTGCAAGGGGGGAGGGGGTACGAGGTGAGAAGGGGTTGCGAGGGGAGAAGGGGGTGCAAGGGGGGGGGGGGGCTGGTGCGAGAAGAGGCGTCCGGCGGGGCTTGCGACCCTGGCGAGCGGGCCAGCCCACAGCCTGCATGACCTCCTCGACGTCGGCGTCCTCCAGGCTGACGCTGCGCTCTCTGCACTGTCTCTCATGAATGCAATAGGAGCCTTGCTTTTCACTACTTGTGCAGTAGTCAGGTGAGCCCACCAGGTAAATCAGCTCACTCTCCCTAACCGGTCTTATGTCAAGCTCTTTAGGCACCAGCTGTCTCCTTGTGCCCACATAACGGTGAACCACTCTGGTGGCTGCCAGGTATTTTGACTTCAGGTTCACAGCAATCTTGTTTAGTTCCTGTAATCCCTTCCAGCAGGTTTTTATAGAACATGAGCCGGAAACACCGTGGCACTTGCACTTGGTTTCCAATGAATCAATCAAGGTTTGTCTGCCGACATCATTGTTGTGCTTATTCATCAGCCTGTTTGCCTGCGTTTCAGCCCTGTTGCCTTTCATTGGGTGCCATGGCATTGGAAGGATGAATGAGAATGGACAGAGACTGCTGAAGTTGTGTACCTATCACAACCTCTGCATCATCAACTCGTTCTTTCATACTAAACCCCGTCACCAGGTTTCATGAAGGCAGCCAAGATCACGTCGTTGGCACCAGCTGGACTTCATCGTCACAAGGCGAGCCTCTATAAACAGTGTCCAGATCACAGGCAGCTTCCACCGTGCGGACTGCGACACCGACCACTCCCTGGTGTGCAGCAAATTAGACTCAAACCAAAGAAGCTACATCACTCCAAGCAGAAGGGCTGTCCACACATCAACACTAACAGAACTTCTTATCCACAGCTGTTAGATAAGTTTCTAAATTCACTTGAAAAAGCCCTTCAAAACACTCCTGCAAGGGCTGCAGAGACCAAGTGGGCCCACAACAGAGATGCCATCTATGACTCAGCAATGACCACATTTGGCAAACGTGAGAAGTAGAATGCAGATTGGTTTCAATCTCGCATTGAAGAGCTGGAACCTGACATAGCCGCTAAGCGCATTGCACTGTTGAACTACAAGAAAGCACCCAGCGAGTTAACATCCGTAGCACTTAAAGTAGCCAGAAGCGCTGCACAAAGAACAGCCAGGCGCTGTGCAAATGACTACTGGCAACACCTATGCAGTTGGATTCAGCTAGCCTCCAACACCGGAAACATCAGAGGAATGTATGATGGCATTAAAAGAGCTTTTGGGCCAACCATCAAGAAGATCGCGCCCACCCCCTCAAGTCTAAATCAGATGACACGATCACTGACCAACGCAGGCAAATGGACCGCTGGGTAGAGCACTACCTAGAACTGTACTCCAGGGAAAATATTGTCACTGATACCGCCCTCAATGCAGCCCAATCTCTGCCAGTCATGGACGAGCTGGACAAACAGCCAACAAAATCAGAACTCAGTGATGCCAATGATTCTCAAGCTAGTGGAAAATCCGCTGGAAAGGACGGCATTACCTCTGAAATAATCAAGTGCCAAGCCTGCTATACTCTCAGCACTCCATGAACTGCTTTGACAGTGCTGGGATGAGGGAGCAGTACCACAGGCCATGCGCGATGCCAATATCATCACCCTCTATAAGATCAAGGGTGACTGCAGTAACTTCAACTGCCGTGGAATCTCCCTGCTCAGCATAGTGAGGAAGGTCTTCACTCCAGTCGTTTTAAACAGACTTCAGAGCTGGTTGAGTGTGTCTACCCTGAGGCACAGTGCGGCTTTTGAACAGAGAGATCCACCGTTGACATGCTGTTCTCCCTTCGCCAGCTGCAAGAGAAATGACGTGAACAACAAATGCCCCTCCATGTTACTTTCATAGATCTCACCAAAGCCTCTGACCTCGTCAGCAGACGTGGTCTCTTCAGACTACTAGCAAAATCGGATGTCCACCAAAGCAACTAAGTATCATCACCTCATTCCATGACAATATGAAAGGCACAATTCAGCATAGCGGTGTCTTATCAGATCGTTTTCCTATCCTGAGTGGCGTGAAACAGGGTTGTGTTCTTGCACCTATACTGTTTGGGATCTTCTTCTCACTGCTGCTCTCACATACGTTCAAGTCTTCAGAAGAAGGAATTTTCCTCCACACAAGATCAGATGGCAGGTTGTTCAACCTTGCCCGTCTTAGAGCGAAGACCAAAGAACGGAAGGTCCTCATCAGGGAACTCCTCTTTGCTGACGATGCTGCATTAACATCCCACACAGATGGGTGTCTGCAGAGACTCATTGACAGGATTGCGGCTGCGTACAACGAATTTGGCCTGAACATCAGTCTCAAGAAAACGAACATCATGGGACAGGACGTCAGAAATGCTCCATCCATCAATATCGGCGACCACGCTCTGGAAGTGGTTCAAGAGTTCACCTACCTTGGCTCAACTATCACCAGTAACCTGTCTCTCGATGCAGAAATCAACAAGCGTATGGGAAAGGCATTCGCTGCTATGTCCGGACTGGCCAAGAGGGTGTGGGAAAATGGCGCACTGACACAGAACACAAAAGTACGAGTGTTTCAAGCCTGTATCCTCAGTACCTTGCTCTACGGCAGCGAGGCCTGGACAACGTATGTCAGCCAAGAGCGACGTCTCAACTCATTCCATCTTCGCTGCCTCCGGAGAATCCTTGGCATCAGGTGGCAGGACCGTATCTCCAACACAGAAGTCCTCGAGGTGGCTAACGTCCCCAGCGTATACACCCTACTGAGCCAGCGGCGCTTGAGATGGCTTGGCCATGTGAGCCGCATAGAAGATGGCAGGATCCCCAAAGAAGCATTGTACAGAGAGCTCGTCACTGGTATCAGACCCACCGGCCGTCCATGTCTCCACTTTAAAGACATAGACATAGAGAGATACAGCACTGAAACAGGCCCTTCGGCCCACTGAGGCTGTGCTGACCAACAACCACCCATTTATACTAATCCTACATTAATCCCATATTCCCTGCCACATCCCCACCATTCTCCTACCACCTACCTACACTAGGGGCAATTTACAATGGCCAATTTACCTATCAACCTGCAAGTCTTTGGTTGTGGGAGGAAACCGGAGCACCCAGCAGAAGCTCACGCGGTCACAGGGAGAACTTGCAAGCTCCGCACAGGCAATACCCAGAATTGAACCCGGGTCGCTGGAGCTGTGAGGCTGCCGTGCTAACAACTGCGCCACAGTGCCACCCATCTCATAGTCATGCAGCACTGAAACAGGCCCTTCGGCCCACAGAGTCTGTGCCGACCAACAACCACCCATTTATACTAATCCTACATTAATCCCATATTCCCTACCACATCCCCACCATTCTCCTACCACCTACCTACACTAGGGGCAATTTACCTATCAACCTGCAAGTCTTTGGCTTCCTCTGCAAACGCGACATGAAGTCCTGTGACATTGACCACAAGTCGTGGGAGTCAGTTGCCAGTGATCGCCAGATTTGGCGGACAGCCATAAAGGCGGGGCTAAAGATTGGCGAGTCGAAGAGACTTCGCAGTTGGCAGGAAAAAAGACAGAAGCACAAGGAGAGAGCCAACTGTGTAACAGCCCCGACAACAAATTTTATTTGCAGCGCCGGTGGAAGAGTCTGTCACTCTAGAATTGGCCTTTATAGCCACTCCAGGTGTTGCTCCACAAACCACTGACCATTTCTGGGCGCTTACCCATTGTCTCTTGAGACAAGGAGGCCAAAGAAGAAGAATAGGAGGTATGATCAGTAAGTTTGCTGATGACACGAAAATTGGTGTTGTCGTAAATATTGAGGAGGACAATATTGATGGGCTGGTAAGGTGGGCAGAGCAGTGGCAAATGGAATTTAATCCTGAGAAGTGTGAGATGATGTATTTTGGGAGGACCAATAGGCCAGGGACCATACAATGGATGGGAAGACCCTTGAAAGTACAGCGGGTCAGAGGGACATTGGTGTACTTGTCCATGGATCACTGATGGCAGCTGCACAGGTAAATTAGTTGGTTAGGATGGCATATTGAAGATTTTCCTTTATTAGCCAAGGCATAGAATATAAGAGCAGGGAGGTTATGATGGAGCTATATAAAACACGAGTTAGGCCACAGCTGGAGTACTGTGTACAGTTCTGGGCACCACTCTATAGGAAGGATGTGATTGCACTAGAGAGGGTGCAGAGGAGATTCACCAGGATGTTGCCTGGGCTGGAGCATTTCAGCTATGAAGAGAGACTGGATAGGCTAGGGTTGTTTTCCTTAGAGCACAGAAGGCTGAGGGGTGACCTGATTAAGGTATACAAAATTATGAGGGGCATTGAAAGGGTAGGTAGGAAGAAACTGTTTCCCTTGGCAGAGGTGTCAATAACCAGGGGGCAGAGATTTAAGGTAAGGGGCAGGAGGTTTAGAAGGGTTTTGAGGAAAAAAACTTTTCACCCAGTGGGTGGTTGGAATCTGGAACACACTGCCTGAAGGGATGTTAGAGGCAGGAACCCTCACAACATTTAGAAACATAGAAAACAGGAGCAGGAGTAGGCCATTCGGCCCTTTGAGCCTGCTCAGCCATTCATTATGATCATGGCTGATCATCCAACTCATGAACGTGTTCCCACGTTCGCCTCTACCCTTTTATTCCTTTAGACCCAAGAGTTATATCTAACTCCTTCTTGAAAACATACAATGTTTTGGCCTCAACTGCTTTCTCTGGTAACAAATTCCACAGGCTCACCACTCTCTGGGTGAAGAAATTTCTCCTCATCTCAGTCCTGAAAGAATAACCCCGTATCCTTAGACTATGACCCCTGGTTCTGGCCTCCCCCACCATCGGGAACATCCTTTCTGCATACGCCCTGTCAAGTCCTGTTAGAATTTTATCGGTTTCTATGAGATCCCCACTCGCTCTTCTGAACTCCAGCGAATATAATCCTAACCAACTCAATCTCTCCTCATACATCAGTCCCGCCATCCCAGGAATCAGTCTGGTAATCCTTCGCTGCAAAGAACAAAGAACAAAGAACAGTACAGCACAGGAACAGGCCATTCGGCCCTTCAAGCCTGCGCCGATCTTGATGCCTGCCGAAACCAACACCTTTTGCACTTCCGGGGCCCATATCCCTCTATTCCCTTCCTATTCATATATTTGTCAAGATGTTTCTTAAACGTCGCTATCGTATCTGCTTCCACCACCTCCCCTGGCAGCAAGTTCCAGGCACTCACCACCCTCTGTGTAAAAAAACTTGCCTCGCACATCCCCTCTAAACTTTGCCCCTTGCACCTTAAACCTATGTCCCCTAGTAACTGACTCGTCCACCCTGGGAAAAAGCTTCTGACTATCCACTCTGTCCATGCCGCTCATAACTTTGTAAACCTCTATCATGTCGCCCCTCCACCTCCGTCGTTCCAGTGAAAACAATCCGAGTTTTTCCAACCTCTCCTCAGGTTGGAAAAATGCCCTCCAGACCAGGCAACATCCTGGTAAACCTCCTCTGTACCCTCTCCAAAGCCTCCACATCCTTCTGGTAGTGTGGCGACCAGAATTGCACGCAATATTCTAAGTGTGGCCTAACTAAGGTTCTGTAAAGCTGCAACATGACTTGCCAATTTTTATACTCTATGCCCCGACCGATGAAGACAAGCATGCCGTATGCCTTCTTGACTACCTTATCCACCTGCGTTGCCACTTTCAGTGACCTGTGGACCTGTACGCCCAGATCTCTCTGCCTGTCAATACTACTAAGGGTTCTGCCATTTACTGTATACCTCCCACCTGCATTAGACCTTCCAAAATGCATTACTTCACATTTGTCCGGATTAAACTCCATCTGCCATTTCTCCGCCCAAGTCTCCAACCGATCTATATCCTGCTGTATCCTCTGACAATCCTCATCATTATCCACAACTCCACCAACCTTTGTGTCGTCCGCAAACTTACTAATCAGACCAGCTACATTTTCCTCCAAATCATTTATATATACTGCAAACAGCAAAGGTCCCAGCACTGATCCCTGCAGAACACCACTAGTCACATCCCTCCATTCAGAAAAACACCCACCCACTGCTACCCTCTGTCTTCTATGACTGAGCCAGTTCTGTATCCATCTTGCCAGCTCACCTCTGATCCCGTGTGACTTCACCTTTTGCACCAGTCTGCCATGAGGGACCTTGTCAAAGGCTTTACTGATTTCCATATGGACAACATCCACCGCCCTTCCCTCATCAATCATCTTCATCACTTCCTCAAAAAACTCAATCAAATTAATAAGACACGACCTCCCCTTCACAAAACCATGCTGTCTCTCGCGAATAAGTTCATTTGTTTCGAAATGGGAGTAAATCCTGTCCCGAAGAATCCTCTCTAATAATTTCCCTACCACTGACGTAAAGCTCACCGGCCTATAATTTCCTGGATTATCCTTGCTACCCTTCTTAAACAAAGGAACAACATTGGCTATTCTCCAGTCCTCTGGGACCTCACCTGTAGCCAATGAGGATGCAAAGATTTCTGTCAAGGCCCCAGCAATTTCTTCCCTTGCCTCCCTCAGTATTCTAGGGTAGATCCCATCAGACCCTGGGGACTTATCTACCATAATGCTTTGCAAGACACCCAACACCTCCTCTTTTTTGATAATGAGATGACTGAGATTATCTGCACTCCCTTCCCTAGGCTCATCATCCACCAAGTCCTTCTCCTTGGTGAATACTGATGCAAAGTATTCATTTAGCACCTCGTCCATTTCCTCTGGCTGCACGCATAGATTCCCATCTCTGTCCTTGAGTGGGCCAACTCTTTCCCTGGTTACCCTCTTGCTCTTTATATATGTATAAAAAGCCTTGGGATTTTTCTTAATCCTGTTTGCCAATGACTTTTCATGACCCCTTTTAGCCCTCCTAACTCCTTGCTTAAGTTCCTTCCTATTGTCTTTATATTACTCAAGTGCTTCATCTGTTATAAAAGCAAAATACTGCGGATGCTGGAAATCTGAAACAAAAACAAGAAATGCTGGATTCACTCAGCAGGTCTGGCAGCATCTGTGGAAAGAGAAGCAGAGTTAACGTTTCGGGTCAGTGACCCTTCTTCGGAAGAAGGGTCACTGACCCGAAACGTTAACTCTGCTTCTCTTTCCACAGATGCTGCCAGACCTGCTGAGTGAATCCAGCATTTCTTGTTTTTGCTTCATCTGTTCCTAGCCTTCCAGCCCTTACAAGTGATTCCTTTTTCTTTTTGACTCGGCTCACAATATCCCGTGTTATCCAAGCTTCCCGAAACTTGCCAAACTTGTCTTTCTTCCTCACAGGAACATGCAGGTCCTGGATTCTAATCAGCTGACATTTGAAAGACTCCCACATGTCAGATGCACTCCCTCTTTTGCAAGAACATCCTTCCTCAGACAAGGAGACCAAAACTGCACACAATATTCCAGGTGTGGCCTCACCAAGGCCCTGTAAAATTGCAGCAAGACATCCCTGCTTCTGTACTCTAATCCTCTCGCTATGAAGGCCAACTTACCATTTGCCTTTTTTACCGCCTGTTGGACCTGCATGCTTACCTTCAGCGACTGGTGTATGAGAACACCCAGGTCTCGCTGCATATTCCCCTCTCTCAGTTTATAGCCGTTCATATAATAATCTGCCTTCCTGTTTTTGCTACCAAAGTGGATAACCTCACATTTATCCACATTATACTGCACCTGCCAGGCATTAGACCACTCACTCAACTTGTCCAAATCACCCTGAAGCCTCTCTGCACCCTCCTCACAACTCACCCTCCCACCCAGTTTTGTGTCATCTGTAAATTTGGAGATATTGCATTTAGTTCCCTCATCTAAATCATTAATGTATATTGTGAATAGCTGAGGTCCTAGCATCGATCCCTGCGGTACCCCACCAGTCACTGCCTGCCATTCAGAAAAAGACCCATTTATCCCTACTCTTTGTTTCCTGTCCACCAACCAGTTTTCTATCCATCGCAATAAATTACCCCCAATCCCATGCGCTTTAATTTTTCATGCTAATCTCTTATGTGGGACTTTGTCGAAAGTTTTCTGAAAGTCCAAATAAACCACATCCACTGGCTCCCCCTCATCAACTCTACTAGTTACATCCTCAAAGAATTTGAGTAGATTTGTCAAGCATGATTTCCCTTACGGAAATCCATGCTGACTCTGCCCGATTCTACCACTGTTCTCCAAGTGCTCTGCTATAAAATCTTTGATAATGGACTCTGGAATTTTCCCCACTACCGACGTCAGGCTGACTGGTCTATAATTCCCTGGTTTCTCTCTACCTCCCTTTTTAAATAGTGGGGTTACATTAGCTACCCTCCAATCTGTAGGAACTGTTCCAGAGCCTACAGAATCTTGGACGATGACCAACAATGCATCCACTATTTCTACGGCCACTTCCTTAAGTACTCTGGGATGCATACCATCAGGCCCTGGGGATTTATCAGCCTTCAATCCCATCAATTTCCCCAACACCATTTCTCTACTAATACTGATTTCCTTCAGTTCCTCTCTCTCACTAAACTCTGTGTTCCCCAACATTTCTGGTATGATATTTGTGTCCTCCGTTGTGAAGACAGAAACAAAGTATGCATTTAATTGGTCAGCCATTTCTTTGTTCCTCATAATAAATTCCCCTGTTTCTGACTGTAAGGGACCTAAATTCGACTTCACCAATCTTTTTCTCTTCACATACCTACAGAAACTTTTACAGTCAGTTTTTAAGTTCCCCGCAAGCTTGCTTTCGTACTCTATTTTCCCCTTCTTAATCAATCCCTTGGTCCTCCTTTGCTGAATTCTAAACTGCTCCCAAACCTCAGTTCTGTTGTTTTTCCTGGCAAATTTATATGCCTCTTCCTTGGATCTAATGCCACCTCTAAATTCCTTTGTAAGCCATGGTTTGGCTACCTTTCCCGTTTTACTTTTGTGCCAGACAGGGATAAACAATTGTTGCACTTCATTCGTTAAATGTTTGCCATTGCCTATCCACCATCATCCCTTTAAGTAACGTTTCCCAATCCGTCATGGCCAACTCGCTCCTCATACCTTCGTAGTTTCCTTTACGAAGATTCAGGACCCTAGTCTCAGAATCAACTACGTCAGTCTCCATTTTGATGAAGAATTCTATCATATTATGGTCGCGCATCCCCAAGGGGTCTGGTACCACTAGATTGTCAATTATTCCTCTCTCATTACACAATACCCAGTCTAGGATGGCCTGTTCTCTAGTTGGTTCCTCAACGTATTGGTCCAGAAAACCATCCTGTATACACTCCAAGAATTCCTCCTCTATGGTATTTGATTTGCCCAATCTATATGCAGATTAAAATCACCCATAATTACAGATGTTCCTTTATCGCATGCGTCTCTAATTTCCTGTTTAATGCCATTCCCAACATCACCACTGTAGTTTGGGGGTCTAGATACAATCCCCACTAACATTTTTTGCCCCTTCGTGTTTCTCGGCTCTACCCATACAGATTCCACATCGTCAGAGCTAACATCCTTCCTCACTATTGCGTTAATTTCCTCTTTAACCAGCAATGCAACTCCACCGCCTTTTGCTTTTTGTCTGTCCTTCCGAAATACTGAATATCCCTGGATGTTCATTTCCCATCCCTGGTCACCTTGCAGCTATGTAACCGTAATCCCGAATATATCATACCAGTTGACATCTATCTGCGCGACTAATTCATCCACTTTATTGCGAACGCTCCACGCGTTAAGGCACAAAGCCTTAAGGCTTGTCTTTTTGACATTACTTGTCCCCTTCCCATTATCTTTCACTGTGGCCCTGTTTGATTCTGGCCCTTGATTTCTCTGCCCATCACTTTTCTTATTCCCCTTACTGTCTTTTGTTCTTGACTTTGATCCCTGCTCCTCTGACTCCTTGCAAAGGTTCCCATCCCCCTGCCATTTTAGTTTAAACCTTCCCCAATCACTCTAGCAAATACTTCCCCTCGGACATCAGTCCCGGTCCTGCCCAGGTGTAACCCATCCAGTTTGTACTGGTCCCACCTCCCCCAGAACTGGTCCCAATGTCCCAGGAATCTAAAACCCTCCCCCTCACACCATCTCTTCAGCCACGTATTCATCCGATATATCCTGCTATTTCTACTCTGACTAGCACGTGGCACTGGTAGTAATGCTGAGATCACTACCTTTGAGATCCTACTTTTCAACTTACTTCCTTGCTCCCTATATTCTGCTTTTAGGACCTCATCCATTTTTCTAACCTATGTCTTTTGTCCCAATGTGTACCACGACCACTGGCTGTTCACACTCCCCCTTCAGAATGTCCTGTAACCACTCTGAGACATCTTTGACCCTAGCACCAGGGAGTCAACATACCATCCTGGAGTCTCTTTTGCGGCCACAGAAATGCCCATCTTTTCCCCTTACAATTGAATCCTCTGTAACTATTGCATTCCCACACTTTTTGTTCCTCCCCTGTGCAGCAGAGCCAACAGTGGTGCAACAAATTGGGCTGTTGCAGCTTTCCCTTGAGAGGCCATTCCCCCCAACAGTAGCCAAAGCCATATACCTGCTTTGCAGGGGAATAGCCACAGGAGATTCCTGAACTGCCTGCTTAGTCCTCTTGCTCTGCCTGGTGGTCACCCATTCCCTCCTGCCTGTGGGGTCTGAGCCTGTGGTGTGACCACTTCTCTATACGTGCTATCGACGATACTCTCCGCCTCGTGGATGCTCCACATAGCGTCCCCAGCTGCCGCTCCAGCTCCGAAACCCGGGCTTCCAGGAGCTGCAGCTGGAGACGCTTCCTGCACACATGCTGATCCCGGGCACTGGAAATGTTCCCAGCTTCCGACATGGAGCACGAGGAGCACACCACGGCTTTGAGCTCTCCTGCCATGACTTAACCCTTTACATTAAATTAAACCTTCTGGAAGATTTTAATGTCCAATAATATCAGTTACTCTAGGGCCCTTCTTCCCTGGTCCTCGTTACTACAGAACTCCCTAAAAAAAACCACTACTTCCTACATTTGAAATAAACTTTAAACTTTTAAACTTTTCTTATCTGAGATACTTACCCAGCTATTTAGAGCTATTCCCTAACAGCAGTATTTAGATGAGCACTTGAAATGCCATAGCATACAAGACCAAGGGCCAAGTGCTGGAAAATGGGATTAGAATAGATAGGTGCTTGATGGCCGGCATGGACACGATGGGTCTGTTTCTGTGCTGTATAACTCTATGACTCTATAAGGACTCTATTCATCTGAAACTTCTGATACATTAGGACTTTAAAAATGTAAACTAAATCAGAGAGGAGGAACAAAGAAGGCAATAAGCCTGAAACATTTATTTTGCATTACTCTGTAAATAATTAACTGTTACCACCATGGGGATATATATATATTTATATAAACATTACGAAAGGCCCTTTGCAGAATCTTTACTGGAAGTATTAACAGATGTTTAAGAACCCCTTTGTAGGCTATTTAGTATTTATTTGCATTTCTTTTTTAGCAACTGTCTGCAAATTAAGGTAAACACCACTAAAGCTTCTTTGATGTAAGGGTACAATTAGCTGCTTGTCAACATCCACCTTCAAATATTTCAAACAAGAGATTAGGCACTATCATGAAATGATAGCAACATTTAATTCATCAAGTGAAAACATTAAAGCTGGTTGTACCCTTGCTTCAAGAGATTAATATCAAGTTTGATGATCCTTATTGTGGTGTCATGGCTCTCACTATACCTGATCTGCTCATGTTTAATGGGTTTGCAATGGAGTGTGATGGGCCATGGTAGAAGAGGCCGCTTTTGTCCCCAAGGAGCCATTCTCAAACATTATTGAGAGGTTGGAAAGTTGGCCCAAACTTTATTTCTGCAAGATGAAGTAATTGTGGCAGTTCTCTGGGAACCGGGTCCAGACTTGCATGATATATTTCTTGTGATTGCATGTAAACTACGATCTCTCACTGTATCCAAACAATGACAAGGTGCTTTAAGTTGAAAGCCACTCAGATGGCAGACCTACTACCAATGTGAATTCGGTGGCCTTCCAACTGTAGATTGTCTAGTACAGAAGTAACAAGACAATCAAAAGAAATTAAAGGGTGTATAGCTAACAACATCAAGGAAATGTCCAGCTAATGAAGACAATAGTTGATGCACCATATCTGGGATTAAAAAGACTGCAGAGTGCAGTAGTTTGATTTAATCTCCGTCAGTGTACAAAGCAATAATTTGATTTCATTTTCGTGCACTGAGAAGATTTTTATATTTACAAAGTGGAATATTTTTCAGTCCATGTATATGGATGGAATCACAAAGATTCTTTGTGTTTTGAAATAGGAAACATATCTGTCTTGCAACAACATTGTAAAAAAGTTTCAGAGCAATTCAATCTCATTCCTTCTCTTTTTATTCCAAAAATTCAAAAATGATTCATTCTGCTTATGTCGAATCTGTCAGGCCCTAAAAACTAATTGAATATGCTCCTGAACCATTTTATAAAGATCTTCTACTCTACTATAATTAATTTCCCATCTAATCGTATAACATGTAAGGACTCCCACAAAGTTCATCATTTCAATAAGGTACACTCGGGAATTTCAGGATACCACTGGACAGCAGTGCATCACAGCATCTGGATTCGCCACCAGACATGTAAATTGAAAATGCCTGAGGTCTGATATCAATCATTCACTATTATACTTCATATATCATTTTCATTTCATCACTCTGTGACACAGTGTAACAAAGCACTAATGCAGGGAACCTCTGTGAGCACTTGATGTGTCTTCCAATCTGGTTAGGATACTTAGAAATGATTTTGCTTGTCCCCACTATTGCACTTATACTACACAATTGCCACTGCCCCTAACCGCAGCAGTACTCTAACATAAATGTGGAGCATGATAGGGTGGATAGTGAGAGTCTTTTTCCTCGGATGGTGATGGCAAACACGAGGGGACATAGCTTTAAGTTGAGGGGTGATAGATATAGGACAGATGTTAGAGGTAGTTTCTTTACTCAGAGAGTAGCAGGGGCGTGGAACGCCCTGCCTGCAACAGTAGTAGACTCGCCAACTTTAAGGGCATTTAAGTGGTCATTGGATAGACATATGGATGAAAATGGAATAGTGTAGGTCAGATGGTTTCACAGGTCGGCGCAACATCGAGGGCCGAAGGGCCTGTACTGCGCTGTAATGTTCTAATGTTCTAATGAAAAGCTGTCTGAGCTGACTTTCACATTAGCCCTAGCAGGAAACATAAATGGCAGCAACACAAAACCCTAGAATTTTGCAATAAAAACAGAAAACAGCAGGTCTGGCAGCATCTGTGGAGAGAGAAACCAAGTTAACGTTTCAAGTCTGTGACCCTTCAATAGAACTGATGAAAGATCATTGACCTGAACTGTTAACTCGGTTTCTCTCTCCACAGATGCTGCCTGACCCGCTTAGTATTTCCAGCATTTTCTGGTCTTATTTCAGATCTCCAGCATCCACAGTGTTTTGCTTTTGAAATAGCCTAGAATTTTGCAGCCCTGGAAGAGGCTTTTTGGTCCATTGTGTCTGCACTGAAACTTTGCTAGAGGCAATCCTAAACTTATCCCTGTGCCTTTCTCTCTCTCCGTAGCCAATCATCTGCCGTTGCTTCAAATGAACCACTTTATTAAAACCCTTAGTTTCCCAGTCACCAGCAGGCTGAAGGTACAGTTTGTCCAAGCAGACAAACTGATCAGAATTTAAATTGCATTGTTCATGCATTGCTGCCAATGCTGTCAAACCTGTCCCCAGTATAAATGAGGCACATTCACGAGCTCAAAGAGATGACACTTCCACACAGCAGTATCTTATACAATATAAACTGTCCATAAAAGGTGATTTAAAACCCTAACTGCTATAAGACAAATATAAATGAAGGAAGTTCATACATCCAGAAGAACACTGCATGCCCTCAGCATGACACTTAATAGTTTCTTAAATTATTTCTAAATTATTGCATTCGCTATCATTAACAGAGTTTGTTCTTTTTACTCATTTTGTCTCTAATTAATGTATTCATCCATTGAAGGTTACTTTCATTTCGTCTATCCTTGCAAATCCTATTTGTCCTGCATGGCCAGCACTATGCCTTTAAACAGGTTCCGTTTCTTCTCTGCTAACGTACCATTGCATAACCCTGTCCAAATCAGTGTGCTCAAGCTGTTCCCACATATTTTGAAATTAGCCCTTTTGAAATTTCAGACCCCTGGATATTTCTGAATTTTACAGCATGTTAATCTCATTCATTCTATGATCATTATCCATGAGAGGAGTTATGATTTCCATTCTCTATATGTTATCTTACCCCACTTACTGCTACCATCTCAAGGCATGAACTGCCTTTCATGTTTTCCTGGCAGTATTTGGATCATGAAGAAGTCATGTATTACATTTACCAACTCAGGATCCAAACCACTTAGGTATTCCCAATTTGTATTTCAATTGACTGAAATCTCCAATTAAAATAAACATCCTGTTCTCACATATCCTTTTTTAAAAAAAAAATCTTTTCATAGAGAAAACTGACTGAATCCTTTTTCTGATCTGTAACATCTGTTTTGTCTGCAACATACCCCTTGAATTAGGTTTGTCTTTTTCACATTAAAGATGTCAAACCAGAATAGACCTTTGTGTAATTTTCCAATCCCACAGGATCACGTTCATTAATCTCTCAGGTATGTCTGGCACTTAAGACCACTCCACCTCCTCTCCTGTCTACCATTGTTCCTAAACTCTCTCTATCCCTATTATTTATATTCATTACCTTCACGTGTGTTATATTTTAACACAACTGTAAAATTTCACACTTTGCAGTTATGTGTATTTCTGTAGTATTTTATTTAACAGGTATCTGCAATAATATGCTTCAGTACACTTCACACAGCAGTGCATTTAACCAGCAAATCACTGCTTCTATTCTAGCATCAGGCTGCGATAATTGCGCTGTGGCAAAAGAAGCAGTGGTTGCAAATCTTTCTGTTTGTCAAATCATGGCCCCCAAGAGACTGAAGTAAAAGAATCTCTCCATTGATTCCATGCCAGCTTTATGCATGTAGCCACTGAAGATTTGACCCTTTGGCAGATGGGTTCAAGTCACAAGACTGTGAATTGTTTCATCTCTTAAGACAGAGTTTTAGTTGAGTTTTAAACCTGTTTTCAAACCAGATGACAATCAAAAGCTGTGGCAACACACACTCCATTAAAATAAATTCCCAAGTTGAGGTAAGCAGTTCTGTTAAATATTCTGAAATGATTTCTGCTTTTCCTTGATACAGCCCTTATCACATATGGCTGTCTAGTGCCACCGGGGAACTAATAATTGCTGAAAATAGAGACATATTGTTGAAGCTTTTCATCTTGCACTCATCAGGACAATCCACAAGAATACCAATGTAAGGGAAAACAATGTCTTTATACTGTATGAGAAGAGAGTGCTGATTGGTTGGCAAGTGAACTCTGATTGTTAGAGGTGTTGCCATGGAGAATGTGGTGACTGACAGTTAACTGCCAAGCTTTGTTTGAAATTTAAACCAGGCAGCTTGAATCAGATTGGTCAAGGCATTGCCCTGAGGAATGAACCAGCGAATGGTTGTCACTTATTTTGTTTAACTGGAACAGGCACAAGGTTTGTACATGTTCTTTCTGTCTGCAAAAAACAGGGTCCTGTGTATTAATATATGTAGCTTCCAGTACATGCAAATGCACCACACTGCGAGCCCTGCTGACAATCTTAAATTAGTTGTCAGCATAATTCCCAGCACACTGAGGATTATCAAATGTTGGCCAATCATGGAATCACATCTAATGTTGGACCCTGTGTTTTGAGTTTTGCAAGCATAAGCTGGAGAGGTATGGCCTGTACCTTGTCCATTGCGAACAGCGGAAGGGGCATGTTGTTTGATACAAGTGTGCATTTGTGGTAATCAGGAGGAGGAATCCCAGCCCACGTTTAACCTGATGCTATGAGACCAGAGGCAATGTTGAAGGTTCTCAGGACAACTCTCTCCTGACTGTATACCACTGTGCTGCCACCTCTGGTGGAACTGTTCTGGCAGTGAGACAGGGCATACCCAGGGATGGTGATGGAGGAATCTGGGACATTGTCTTTAAGGTACGATGCGGTGAGTATGACTATGTCAGGGTGTTGCTTGACTAGTCTGTGGGACAGCTCTCTCAATTTTGGCACAAGTCCCCAGATGTTAGTAAGCAGGAATTTGCAGAATCCACTGGGCAGGGTCTGCCTTTGTCGTTTCCGGTGCCTAGGTTAATGCCAGGTGGTCCCATCCTGTTTGATTCTTATTTCACTTTTCTGTAGCAGTTTGATACATCTGAGTGGCTTCCACTTCAAAGGATAGTTAAGAGTCAACCATGTTGCTGTGGGTCTGGAGTCACCTGTAGGCCAGGCTGGGTAAGGACGACAGATTTCCTCCCCTGAAGGGCATTAGTGAACCAGATGGGTTTTTATGACAATCCGGGAGTTTTCATGATCATTATTATTGAGACTAACATTTTGTTCCAGATTAATTCAATTTAAATTCTCCAGCTGCCGTAGCTGTATTTGAACTCATGTCTCTACAGAGTTAGTCCAGGTCTCTGGATTACTCATCCAGTAACATTACCACTATGCTACCAACCCCATGTCTTGCTAGCAATTGAGATTAGGTGTGAAGCAGCATCACAGGAAGGGAAAACACCGTGATGTGACAATAGTTCATATATTTATCAAATACACTTGAACCAGAGCACTGCATACTGCTGCCACAACAACGCATTTGCCCTGTGGTCCATTATACCTGGCAAGGAACAAATACCAAATATACTGTCAACACAAGACATCTTTCAGCAGCTCTTCCACACACTTATGTAAGTTGGTTGCTCGTTTGGGCAATTATCTTCTCTTAGATTTCCCTTTCCCATAAATGTCTCCTCTATCTTATTTCAGGACAGCCCCTGCAGGACAGTAAACAAAACTAGGCCCACCTAAGCATAGATTCTTGACTCCTTACAATGAGCCCTGGGGATTCTTGGTGTCACAGCAACAAGGAATGGGGGGGATGGAATCTTCATTTGGAGCTTTCTGTTTCAGCCTTAGGCAACTGCCAGGCTCATGGCTAATATCAGCTTCCGGTTTTGCATTCTTTATCTCCTTACTCACAAATACACTGACTGCAGTGCTGCAACATAACATAAATATCTTGCCCTGTAAGCTCCATCTCAAAGGGTGACTTACCACCACTGTTCTAAAATATGAGCACAGAGGAGCTGTTAATGTGCCGAACATTGCATTACCATCCTCCATGCCATCACACTAGCATGGCAATAACATTCTTACATTGCATACTATATTATTTGTAAAATTAACCTGCAGCAGCAAGTTCTGCAGTGAACTGCAGCTTCCTAGGACAAATGACTACCAATGGGAAAAATAGCACCAATACTTTGTACAGTCAAAATGTGGGAGATGTTCCTTTTAAAGAACCCTAAAACTCTGAGCTAGAAGTCTGAAAACTCTGATGTCCATGTGTTAACTGGCACCAAGTACCATTTCCCTATCACCCCCTGTGCCCGCTGACCTACACTGGCTCCTGGTCAAGCAACATTTTGATTTTAAAATTCTCATCTTTGTATTCAAATCCCTCCATGGCCTCGCCCCTCCCTATCTCTGTAATCTCCTCCAGTCCCACAACCCTCGAGATATCTGCACGCATCTAGTTCTGGCATACCTGATTTTAATTGCTCCACCATTGGTGGCAATGCTTTCAGTTGTCTAGACCCGAAGCTCTGGAGTTCCCTCCGCCTTGCTACCTCACATTCCTCCTTTAAGACACTCCTTAAAATCTACCTCTTTGACCAAGTTTGGCATAATATCTCCTCATATTTTGTTTAATAACTCTCTTGTGAAGCACCTTGGGACATTTTATTACATAAATGTGCTATACAAATATCAGTTGTTGCTGCTGAAATTACAAATTAATTTAAAACAATTAACTTGGTGTAGTTTGCTCGGATACAATAATTTATCAGTATATAGCTGAAAATCAGAACTTTAAATTATATATTCCTTCTTTTTGTTGTTCTCTTTCTTTCCCTATTCCATCACAGGAGACAAGTCAGCAGAGTCTCAACCTGTCTTCACCCAGTGGAAATTTCCAGCAGGAGTCACTGGATTGCAGCAGGAGTGGGCGCATTTTATCTTTCCTCTATTAGGCCAGGAACATGGAACCCCATGTAGCACCTTTACTAATACCTTGGCTGAAATCAGGTAATTCAGTACAAACTGGGGATCAAAGCTGACCCTTCATGGATCTGTATGGCTGAGTTCCATATTGGGTAGTGCATTCACCTTAGTGGGGGCAGATGCGGGGGGGAAGAGGTGCGGGGGAATATGACTGCTCCCTTATTTTTATGACTGCAGTTTTATTTTCTATACAGTATATATCTATATAAAGAGTCTTGAAGATGTGATTGCCAGTGCAGACACGACGGGCTGAATGGCCTCCTTCTGTGCTGTAACAATTCTGTGATTCTGTGATTTTTAAACCGATTGTGTCGTCCCATTTAATTTAGTTAACATCTCATTCAGTAATTTGTTTGGAATGAAAGGGGATTTTGCAATTTGGGCAATTAACAAATAGGAATGTTATGCTGAGCAAACTAATCCTGCACAGACCGTTCCTCTATATGTGTTTCTGTCTCAACAAGCATACATTACTCTGAAATCTGCTAGCTGAGCTATGGTATGTACACTTACACAGTGCAGATCTGTCACTTTACATTACAATGAAGTGAAGAAGCAATGGTAGGTATTACTCATCCACTGTCAGCCCTGGTTCATTATTGGTTTTAAAACATCTATACGAACGTCTTGAAATGCTTGACACACCACTGCCATAAAGCAGGTGCCTATGTGTCCAAAATGGCAGACATTGACATGGGACCAGACATATATCTTGCACAAAGCTGTCCACTCCAAAGATTGTCTAATATCTGATTTACAGAAGGAAATTAGGCAAAAGAAAAAGAAATCAAAGCCCATTTACCACTACAAACACTGGGAATTTCTTTCATTCAAAAGAATCACCATTTTAACCTACCCCATCTCCAGCGTGGATTTATTTATTCCAACTTTCCTGAAAGTGAAAGTTATGTCAGCATGCAGTGTGCTGTCATGGGCACAGATTTTCATTGCTTTTCTTCAGCTCTCTTACACATGGCAGCTAGGTTGATTAGAGGTGAAATTGCTTTAAACCATATTTCATGTACACCATTGGAACAGTCTGCCAACACTGACTGTCTATGCTTACTGCTGATGGCTACTATGGTAAGGTATTGCAGCACTGTAATTGTCTGAAGAAGTGTACTTCAGCATGAGATAATACTTTCAGGAAGGTTAGTTAGTTAGAGTTTCCTGTGCCTAATTGCACATGAACAGAGCTTTTTCTTCCCCTGCTATCTGCTCTGAGCAAGATATTTGACTTGGAATATTATCTAGCTTTACACCCAACAGATGGTGGTTCTCCAGAGTTGATGTTTACATCTACAAGTCTGTAACAGTCTTGTCTTGTCTGCCGGTTATTTCCATAACAAAAGGCATTTTATATGGATATAAAAGCAAAATACTGCGGATGCTGGAAATCTAAAATAAAAACAAGAAATGCTGGAACCACTCAGCAGGTCTGGCAGCATCTGTGAAAAGAGAAGCAGAGTTAATGTTTCGGGTCAGTGACCCTTCTTTGGAACTGACAAATATTTGAAAAGTCACAGGTTATAAGCAAGTGAGGTGGGGGTGGGGCAAGAGATAACAAAGGAGGTCAAACACCAGGAGAGAAATAGAAAGCAATGAAGGTGAACAAGGTAAAAGAGACAAACAAAAATCCCGTCGGAGAGAAGAGCAGAACTTCTTCAAGGTAGGCAATGCTTTCAGTTGTCTAGACCCGAAGCTCTGGAGTTCCCTCCGCCTTGCTACCTCACATTCCTCCTTTAAGACACTCCTTAAAATCTACCTCTTGGACCAAGTTTGGCATAATATCTCCTCATATTTTGTTTAATAACTCTTCTCCAACATCCAGTCCTGGATGAGCAGAATTTTTTTCTGACCAAATCTTGGGTAGACCAACAATATTGTCTTCAGTCCCCAAAGCAAACAATGTTCAAAGACATTTATGATGAGAGTTTCATGGCACCATTACTGAGACTAGCTTTCAATTCCAGATTTTTATTAACTAATTGAATTTAAATTCCAGCAGCTGGAGTTCTGGGATTTGAACTGTGTCTTCAGGGCATTAGCATAGACCTCTGGATCACTAGTCAATGACTTTACCACTACACCACAATCTCCTCTCTAAATATAGATCCACTGAATCTTGTTTCTTGTCACCCTTCCTTGTTTCAAACTATACTAAATTCTCACCTTGTGCATCTTCCTTATAGAATTTCTAGCAGTCACAGTGAGTTGCAGAAAGTTACTGATGTCACTGTTACTCTTTACAGGTGTGACCAGTCTCCTGGTACAGGGAGGCCTTGCACTGACAGTGCTACAGCACTGAACTCTGTTTGACAAGAACCTCAATCTGAATAGAATTGCATACTAAAATTTACTCTGCAGGATGAGTTTTGGTGCCTATGGGGAGGAAAATCAGCAGTTGGACACAGTGAGCTAAAGTCTACGCTTGAATAGATTTGTGAAGAGAAAAAGATTAGTGAAGACAAATGTGGGTTACAGTCAGAATGGGGAATTTATAATGGGGAACAAAGAAATGGCAGACCATTTAAATACATACTTTGGTTGTATCTTCACAAAGGAGGCTACAAATTACCTCCCAGAAATGTTGAGGAACATAGGGTCCAGTGAAAAGGAGGAACTGTATGAAATCAGTATTAGTAGGGAAATGGTGATGGGGAAATTGATGGGATTGAAGGCTGATAAATCCCCAGGGCCAGATAATCTACATCCCAGAGTACTTAAGGAAGTGGCCCTAGAAATAGTAGATGCATTGCTGGTCATTTTTCAAAATTCTAGAGACTCTGGAACAGTTCCAACGGATTGGAGGATAGCTAATGTAACTCCACTATTTAAAAAAGGAGGTAGAGAGAAAACTGAATTATAGACCTGTTAGCCTGACATCAGTAGTGGTGAAAATGCTAGAGCCCATTATAAAAGATGTAATAGCAGAGCTCTTGGAAAACAATGACAGGATCGGACAAAGTCAACATGGATTTGCGAAAGGGAAATCATGCTTGACAAGTGGACTAGAATTTTTTGAGGATGTAACTAGTAGAATAGATAAGGGAGAACCAGTGGATGTGGTGTATTTGGACTTTCAGAAGGGTTTCGATAAGGTCCCACATAAGAGATTAGCGTGCAAAATTAAAGCACATGGGACTGGGGGTAAGGTACTGACCTGGATAGAGAACTGGTTGGCAGACAGGAAACAAAGAGTAGAAATAAACGGGTCTTTTTCCAACTGGCAGGCAGTGACTAGTGGGGTACAGCAGGGGTCAGTGCTAGGACCCCAACTATTCACAATATATATTAATGATCTAGATGAGGGAATTAAATGTAACATATCCAATTTTTCAGATGACACAAAGCTGGATAGGAGTGTGAGCTGTGAGGAGGATGCAGAGAAGCTCCAGTGTGATTTGAACAGGTTGAGTGAGTGGGCAAATACATGGTAGAAGCAATATAATGTGGATAAATGTGAGGTTATACACTTTGGTGGCAAGAACAGAAAGGCAGATTATTATCTGAACGGCGATACATTGGGAAAGGGGGAGGTGCAATGAAATCTAGCATGCAGGTGCAGTAGGCAGTTAAGAAGGCAAATGGTATGTTGGCCTTCATAATGAGAGGATTCAAGTACAGGAGCAAGGATGTCTTACTGCAATTATACAAGGCCTTGGTGAGACCACATCTGAAATATTGTGCGCAGTTTTGGTTTCCTTATCTGAGGAAGGATGTTCTTGCTAAGCAGGGAGTGCAGCGAAGGTTCACCAGACTGATTCCTGGGATGGCAGGACTGATGTATGAAGAGAGATTGGGTCAATAAGGCTAGAGTTTAGAAGAATGAGAGGGGGTCTCACAGAAACCTACAAGATTCTAACGGGACTGGACAGACTAGATGCAGGAAGGATGTTCCCGATGGCGGGGGAGTCCAGGATCAGGGATCACAGACTAAGGATAAGGGGTAAGCCATTTAGGACTGAGATGAGGAGAGATTTCTTCACCCAGAGATTGGTGAATCTGTGGAATTCTCTACCACAGAAAGCAATTGAGGCCAAATCATTAAATAGATTCAAGAAAGAGTTATCTATAGTTCTTAGGGTTAATGAGGTCAAGGGATACGGGGAGAAAGCAGGAACAGGTTACTGAGTTTGGATGATCAGCCATGATCATATTGAATGGCGGAGCAGGCTCGAAGGGCCGAATGGCCTACTCCTGCTCCTATTTATCTATGCTTCTGTGAATCCTTGAATGTAAAAGCAGAACTGTACTTAACCTTGGGAGAGAGTGTTGGGGAGTCAACATTATCACTTCGGTCTAATGGCTCCACGTAGCTGTAAGCAGATACCACCTCAAGCCAATGGCTGGACTTTTACGTGGCGGCGGAGGCCCCACTCACTGGCTTAAAAATCGGAGTGGAGGGGTGATGAGTCCACCCCAGGCAGGCACGGAAGCCATGCTGCTATTTTGCATGGCCTCCTCTGTTGACGAAATGCCCGGCTGCCACTGGTAATATACCAGCGGTGACAGGAGGAGGCCCTTAAGTGGCAATTAATTGGCTATTTAAGGGCCTCAATTGGCCTGGGGCAGACAGGCTGTTTGCCACCTCCCTGCTGTAAAATGGCAGTGGGGGCAGGTAGGCAACGGGGAACGGCACCCCCCTGCCTCTCACTCGATTTTACACAACCCCCCCACACCCCCTGATCTCCAACCTGCTCTCGGGGGTGGGAGGGTGAATTGTGAGGACGGTGCAGAAGAGACCAAGGGTACTTGCATTGAGTCAGTCCACAACCTACAACAATTATACCCGGACAAGTGCGGCGGCGTAGTAAGGGCAATGAATCCGATTTTCCAGAAACTGAGCTGCTGGAGTGAATAAAAGATCTGGTGATTGGCTCAACACCTATTGAAGTGTTTCAAAAAGGCCTTGTGGAGAAACAGAAAGGTGCTAGAAGATGGCAGGAAATTCCAGGCCATTGTAGCTAGACAACAGCATCTGCAAGTACTAGATGCAATGACAGTATCAACAAGGTAACCAGGTTACAAACAGCAACCAAGCTGTGTGATTTCAACGTAGGAGATTTCAACAACAATGCCGTACTGCACCTCTGGTGTCTGAGATTGAGTCACAGTTCTTCCAGGATCTCAGTGGTTCTGGTTTGGAGAGTATCAGCCCCTTCTCAGAGACACTACATCAAGAGGATGAAGCTCCAAATTCAGATTATTACAGTTCTTGGTCAACAAGCAGTATTTCTTCACGTTTCAGTGACTCAGAAGAAGAGATTGACGTTGCAACCATTGAGAAGCAAAGGCTGGCAGTTGGGAGCATTGCCAAGGGGAAATGTTCAAGGACCGGAACCTGCTCGCAGACTCTGGCCAGCATCAAATGGTGCAGTCTGGAAATCCAGCAATAGCACAACTATGCCGCGCCCTCACCTCTGCTCTCTAGAGAACCGCCAGCACCAAAATGAGCCGGAATGGACAGGCACCTCCATAAGGCCAAGTACTCCTCCCCCAACAAGTCCTCAACCTTTAGCCCAAGACCTTCAGACAGAGAGGACGAGCAGAGGCGAAGGACATATCATGTCCTGGAGAGGCAGAGGAGGAATGAGTTCAAGCATTGTCTGTTGGTTCTTTGAGATGAGGTGCCGGAACTTTCCAAGAATGGCAAGGCTGCAAAGGTGACCATCCTGAGAAAAGCAATAGAGTATATTAGCAGGCTGAAGGTAGAGCAACAGAAACTGAATGCAGAGAGGGAGAAACTTCAGAAAGAACACAAAATTCTCCGAGGTGCAGGAGACGCTGCTCAAAAAGCAAGGATGAAATCCACATCCCCAGAAGGTTATACCATAACAAGATCTGGAAGAGATTTCAAACCACCAAAATGATATATAGACTCTCAGCCCCTGCACTTGTAAATTTCATAATCTCAGTCCCTGTATAAATAATTTTGATATTGTCCAATTTTATGTGTTTTCACTTGTAGCCTACGAGACTTCTTTGGAAAGAAAGGGGATGTTGTATGATCGCTTTAAGAGTGATGTCCCTTTAAAAACTCAGTATGCTAATGAGCTAAGTACCAGGACATAGCCATGTAACTAGAAGCCTTAGTCACTCTGCACTGTAATAACCTGGACAAAGGTTCTGTATATAGTTTGCTCTGTATTGTGTATATTAGTTTAGCTGTTAATTAACCTTCTAGATATCTTCAAGGAACTGAAATCCATGTACCTCATTGTGTTGCTTAAGATAATACAAAGAAACTCATGAAAAACAGTCCACTTAAAGGTGCAGAGGCCCATGCCTGAATAGCACAAGCATTGGGGCTGCTGCTAAATTGGTCAAGTTCTTTTTAAGGCAGCCCTGATGGCCGCCTGAAACAGCCGCAGGCAATATCGAAATGAGTCCTCTACTCATTTCTGAGCCAATTAGTAAATGCATTGTGTAAGCTCCAACTGGTATTTCCAGGTCTTCAGCAGCTTTAGAAAATTCCCAAAAACTTACAAAATGTTTTTTTTTTGTGCAATCAGAAGGAGTAAGAGTGCTCCTCCTGGCTCCATAAAACAACTGCGGACTGCTACTGGCCTGCTCTCAGCTCAGGACAAAATTGGCAAGTCTCTGACATGACAGCTACATGTAAGTGCCTGGAGCTTGCCTGGATTATTACTATGGGGCCCAAGGAAGAATTTAGAGGTACAATTACTGGACTCTCCACTACATGCATAGGACATTCAAGCAGCCAAATAGAGGAATGGGAATGACCCCAAGGACCAAACTTTCCTAAATCCTACAAGATCCTGCTCCTTCAATTGGCATCCATCCTTTTTATATTCTTTCATGTGATGTGAGGGTTGCTGGCAAAGCCAGCATTTGTTTCCCATCCCTCGTTTTAGTTTAGTTTAGTTTAGTTTAGGGATACAGAACTGAAACAGGCCCTTCGGCCCACCGAGTCTGTGCCGACCATCAGCCACCCTTTACACTAATCCTACACTAATTCCATACTCCTACCACATCCCCACCTGTCCCTATATTTCCCTACCACCTACCTATACTAGGGGCAATTTATAATGGCCAATTTACCTATCAACCTGCAAGTCTTTTGGCATGTGGGAGGAAACCGGAGCACCCGGAGGAAACCCATGCAGACACAGGGAGAACTTGCAAACTCCACACAGGCAGTATCCAGAATTGAACCCGGGTCGCTGGAGCTGTGAGGCTGCGGTGCTAACCACTGCGCCACTGTGCCGCCCTAGTTGTTCTTGAGAAGGTGGTGGTGAGCCGCCTTCTTGAATTGCTGCAGTCCATCTGATACCATTCTGGCAAATTTTTCTGCACTCTTTCCAAGGACTTGGAATCCTTCCTAAAATGATGTGCACAAAATTAAACACAGTACCCCAGCTGAGGCCTAACCAGTGTTCTATAAAAATTTAACATAACTTCCTCGTCTTTGTACGCTATGCTTCTATTAATAAAGCCAAGGATCCCAGATGCTTTTTAAAGAGCCTTCTCAACTTGTCCTGTCACCTTTACAGATTTGTGCACCTACACCAAGTCTTTCTGTTACTGCACGTCCTTTAAAATTGTACCATTTAGCAATAGCTTATATTGCCAATCTCATTCTTCCTACCAGAGTGTATCACTTCACTGTGTTAAATTTCATCTGCCACACATCCTCTTGAAGTCTATTATTATCCTTTTCATTGTTTACTGCATTTTTGTGTCATCTGCAAACTTTGAAGTTATGTTATGTGTACCCAAGTCCAGGACATTAATATATATTGGAAAGAGCAGAGGTCCTAATACCTACCGATCGCAAGAGGACACCACAGTAGAAATCCCTGTCATAAAAACAGTTCACCACTACTCCCTGCTTTCTGCCCTTAGCCAATTTTGTATCCATGCTGCCATTGTCCTTTCCATCCCATGTGCCATAATTCTATGAACAAATCTATTATGTGGTAATTTATCAAACACCTTTTGAAAGTCCATATACACAAAAAAACGCACTACCCGCATCAATCCTCCCCTTTACTTCATCAAAGAACTCAATCAAGTTAGTCAAACACAATTTGCTTCGACAAATCCATTCTGACTTTATTTATTGACCCATACTTTTCCACATCGATCATTGTCTCTAAAGTTTCCCCATCTCTGACGTTCAGCTGACTAGCCTGTAATTGTTGGGTTTATCCCTCTCCCCTTTTGAACAGGGGTGTAACTGGATAACACTACACAATCCATGACTGGGCAAAGAACCACAGCCTTCAAGCAAACCCTGGAAAGGCCGTCATAGCAGACCTTTGAGAAGGCCCACACAGACCTGAAAAATCCCATTATAGCAATGAGTTACATGACATACAAAAACAACTTTGTCTTTACCATAGGAATATGTCCCAAGATGCTTTAAAGAGGTAAAGGTAAGGGAGTGATTGAGAAGATCAGCTTCTGAAATATGATGAAGAACCAAGGGCCAAAGGATAGGCAGTTATGAGTTTGAAAGTGACTTGGGGAAATGTTTTCTCCAAGGGCAAACACAGACAATGACGCATACAAGATAATGATCAGAAATAGGTTTTGATGTGATTCAGACAATAAGCAAAGAGAGGCCACATGAGATGGCAAGGTCGAGGGGCTTGCTGTGAATATGTTTCAAAGTGTTTACATAGAGGGAGGTGGGGGGGCACTAAAAGTAGAGGAGAGAGGACAGGCTGAGTTGAGATGGAGTTTGGAATCATGAAAGATGAGGAATTGCTCAGGCAGAAAATTGGAGTGGGTCTTGGTGGAGTGCAGGGCATGGCAAGAATGTGGATTTTTAAGGAGAGGTGAGATGTTGGAACACATGAGGTGCTCAGTGACTGCAAAGTGCTTTGGGATATACTTAGGTCATGGAAGGCAGTATATAAATACAAATCTTTCCTTCTTTTAATATCCTGGGGAATAATCACATGTTAAACCTCCAAAAAACATTGACATTTCTCCTCATCTCCTTAGTGAAATCCAACAAAATTTCACAGATAATCTATTACTGGGAGAAGAAAGTATTTTGCATGGGGCTGGGATAAGAGGGGGCAATAGCCAAAAGGAATACATGCAAAGGGCGAAGAAATAAAGAGAGGAACACCAAGGTGCACAGATTACTGCGAGAGGTAGATAGCACTACAGTAGGGAATGGCAAGTTATGAAATGGAGTTACAGCAAGGGAGAAAGTAATAAAATTGAAATCAGGGTCACTGTGCATGCATGTGAATGCGCAGAGTGTGGTAAATAAGCTTGGTGAGTTCAGGTGCAGATTGCCATGTGGAAATAAGATGCTGTGGTGCTAACAGAGACCTGGCTCAAAGAAGGGCAGGACTGGGTGTTAAATACTCCTGGATACAAGGCAAGATAGGAAAGGAAGAAAAGGGGAAGGGGCGGCAGTATTGATTAAGGAGAGCATTGCAGAGCTGGAGAGAGGTGTCCCAGAAGGGTCAAGGACAGAATCTATTTGGCTAGAGCTAAAGAACAAAAAAGATGCAATTACATTGCTTTGTGTAGTTGATAGGCCACCAATTAGTTCGAAAGATGTAGAGGAACAAATTTGCAAGGAAATTACAAAGAGGTGCAAGAATTATACAGTAGTCATAAAGGGGGACTTTAATTATCCAAATATAGACTGTGATTGTAGTAGTGTAAAGTGCAGAAAAGGGCAAGAGTTTCTGGAGTGTGTTCAGGAAAATTTTCTACAACAGTATGTTTCCAGTCCAATGAGGAAGGAAGCACTGCTAGACCTGGTTCTTGGGAATGAGGTGGGCCAAGTGGATCAAGGGTCAGTAGGAGACCATTTAGGGGACAGTGATCATTGTATCATAATTAGGTTGGCTATGGAAAAGGGCAAAAAACAATCTAGAGGAAGAATAAATAACTGGAAGAAAGCCAACTTCAATAGATCTGGGCCAGGTAAATTGAAAATCAAAGCTTGGCAAGAAAAACAGAACCTGAACATTGGACTACCTTCAAAGAAGAGACAGTTTGGACACAGTCAAGGTATATTCCCACGAAAGGGAAGGGTAGGGGAAACACATCCAGAGTTCCCTGGATGACGAAAGAGATAGACATTAAGTTAAAAAATAAGTATCCTTATGACAGATGTCAGCAGAGAACCAAGCTGAATACGGGGGTTCAGAGGGGAGTGAAAAAGCAAATAAGAGAAGCAAAGACACAGTATGAAAAGAGACTGGCAGTTAACATAAAAGGGAATCTCAAAGTTTTCTATAGGCATATAAATAGTAAAAGGGTAGTAAAAGGAGGAGTGCGGCTGATTAGGAATCAAAAAGTGGATTTATGCATGGAATTAGGAGGCATTTCTGAGGTATCAAATGAATACTTTGCATCTGTCTTTACCAAGATACAAGATGCTACCCAGATCATGGTGAATGAGGAGGTAATTAATAAACTAGAAGGATTTAAAATTGATAAGCAGGATGTATTGGATAGGCTGTCGGTACTTAAAGTTGATAAGACACCAGGATCAGATGAGATACATCTAGGGATACTGAGGGAAGTGAGAATGGAAATCATGGAGGCACTGTACAAAATTTTCCAGTCTTCCTTAGACTCTGGGGTGGTGCCAGAGGAATGGACAATTGCAAACATTACACCCTTGTTCAAAAAAGGGTGTAAAGATAAGCGCAGCAACTACAGGCCAGTCAATTTAACTTTGGTGGTGGGGAAACTTCTAGAAACAATAATGCAGGACAAATGTATAGTCACATGGACAAATGCGGGTTAATTAATGAAAGCCAGCACAGATTGGTTAAGGGAAAATCATGTTTAACTAATTTTCTGGCGTTTTTTGAAGAGATAACAGAGAGGGTTGATGAGGGTATTGCTGCCGATGTGGTGCACATGGACTTCCAAAAGGCATTTGACACAGACTTGTGAACAAAGTTTTAGCTCAAGGAATAAAAGGGACAGTAGCAACATAGATAGGAAATTGGCTGAGTGACAGGAAACAGAGAGTAGTGGTTAAAAAGCAAGATACTCAGATGCTGGAAATCGCAAATAAAAACAGAAAATGCTGGAAATACTCAGCAGGCCTGGCAGCACCAGTGGAGAGAAAAACAGAGTTAATGTTTCAGGTCTATGACCTTTCATCAGAACTGGTCGAGGTTAGAAATGTAATAGGTTTTGAGCAACTGAAAGGGGGAGGGAAAAAAAGAACAAAAAGGAAGGTGTGTGACAGAGCAGAGGGCAGGAGAGATTAAATGACAGATGTCATGGAACAAAAGGCAAAGGAACAATAGGTGTCGTAAAAGACAAAACATGAGTGCAGAGAGAATGCTAATACAAACATACGGACACACAAATTAGGAGCAGAAGTAGGAAATTCGGCCCCTCGAGCCTGCTCCACCATTCAGTAAGATCATGGCTGATCTGTTTGTGCCTCAAATTCCACACTCCCATCTACCCCAATAACCTCTGATTCCCTTGCCTAACAAGAATCCATCTAACTGCGCCTTAAAAATATTCAATGACCACCTCCACCACCTTCTGAGGCACAGAGTTCCAAAGTCGCACAACCCCGAGAGAAAAAATTTCTCCTCATCTTTGTCCCAAAAAGGCGTCCCCTTATTTTAAAAGTGTCCCCTAGTTCTGGACTCACCCACAAGAGGAAACATGCTTTCCACATCCACCTTGTCAAGACCATTCAGGATCTTACATACTTCAATCAAGTCTCCCCTCACTCTTCTAAACTCCAGTGAAAATAAGCTTAGTCTGTCCAACCTCTCCTCATAAGACAACCTGCTCATTCCAGGTATCAATCTAGTAAATCTCCTCTGAACCGCCGCCAACGCATTTACATCCTTCCTTAAATAAGGAGACCAAAACTGCACACAGTATTTGAGATGTGGTCTCACCAATGCCCTGTATAACTGAAGCATAACATCCTTACTTTTATTTTCAATTCCTCTTATAATAAAGGATAGCATTCCATTCATCTTCATTATGACTTGCTGTACCTGTATACTAACTTTTTGTGACTTATGCATGAGATACCTCTGCACCTCGGAATTCTGCAGTCATTCTCCGTTAAAGTAATACTCTGCTTTTTTATTCTTCCTGCCAAGGTGAACAACTTCATATTTTCCCACATTATACTCCATCTGCCAGATTTTTTCCCACTCACTCAACCTATCTATATTGGTCTGCAACCACCTTATGTCCTCTTCACAACATACTTTCCTACTTATATTTGTGTCATCTGCAAATTTAGCTACCAAGCCATCTCTCCCCTCATCTAAGTCATTGATATAAATTGTAAAAAGTTGAGGCCCCAACACAGACCCCTGCGGGACTCTGCTCGTCACATCCTGCCAATCAGAAAAGGACATGTTTATGCATACTCTCTGTTTTCTGCCAGCCAGCCAATGGCAGAATAATGAACAGATCTGTCCGAAAGCAAAACCATAAAAACAAGTTTAAGACAGGCACATGGTTAGAAAATAAAATAACATTTAAAAAGTTAAGAAAAAATTAAAAACAGAGAGTTAAAAAATGGCAGTCATGTTCTGAAACTGTTGAACTCATAGTTGAGTCCAGAAGTCTGTAGAGTGCCTAATCGGAAAATGAGGTGCTGTTCTTCAAGCTTATGTTGAGCTTCATAGGAACGCTGTAACAGGCCAATGTCAGAAAAATGGGCGTGAGAGCAGGGTGGTGAATTAAAATGGCAAGCAACCAAAAGCTCAGGGTGATTAATGGATTTTTTTGGACTGGAGGACGGTTCGTAGTGGAGTTCCCCAAGGTTCAGTGTTGGGACACTTGCTCTTCCTGATATATATTGATGATCTAGACCTTGGTGCACAGGGCACAATTTCAAAATTTATGGATCTACAAAACTTGGAAACATTGTGAACTGTGAGGAAGATAGTGTAGAACTTCAAAAGGACACACACAGACAAGTTGGTGGAATGGGTGGACAAGCGGCAGATGAAGTTCAATGCAGAGAAGTGTGAAGTGATTCATTTTGGTAGGAAGAATATGGAGCGACATTATAAAATAAACAGTACAATTCTGAAGGGGGTGCATGTGCATAAGTCATTGAAGGTGGCAGGACAGGTTGAGAGAGCAGTTAATAAAGCATACAGTATCCTGCGCTTTATTAATAGGGGCACAGTGTACTAGAGCAAGGAGGTTATATTAAACTTGTATAAAACTGTGGTGCAGCCTCAATTGGAGTATTGCATCCAGTTTTGGGCACCGACCTGTAGGAAAGATGTGAAAACATAGGAGAGAGTGCAGAGTGGAAAAGATTCACGAGAATCGTTCCAGGGATGAGCAACTTCATTTACGAAGATTGGAGAAGTTGGGACTGTTTTCCTTGGAGAAGAGAAGGCTGAGAGGAGATTTGATAGAGGTATTCAAAACCATGCGGGGTCTGGGCAGAGTAGATAGGAAAAAACTGTTCCCACTCATGAAAGGATCGAGAACGAGAGGGCACAGATTTAAGGTAATTGATAAAATAAGCAATGACGACATGGTTTGGATCTGGAAAGCACTGCCAAAGAGTGTGGTGGAGGCAGGTTCAATTGAGGCTTTCAAAATGGAATTAGACTGTTATCTGAAAAGGAAGAATTTGCAGGGTTACGGGAGAAGGCGGGGGAATGGCAATAAGTGAATTGCTCATGGAAGGTGTCGTAGACAGTGCTATCAAGCGGCACTTGCTTAGCAATAATCTGCTCAGCGATGCTCAGTTTGGGTTCCGCCAGGGCCACTCAGCTCCTGACCTCATTACAGCCTTGGTTCAAACATGGACAAAAGAGCTGATTTCAAGAGGTGAGGTGGCAGTTACTGCCCTTGACATCAAGGCAGCATTTGACCGAGTACAGCATCAAGGAGCCGTAGCAAAACAGTGGTCAATGGGAATCAGGGGAAAAACTTTCCGCTGGTTGGAGTCATACCTGGCACAAAGGAAGATGGTTGTGGTTGTTGGAGTTCGATCATCTCAGCTCCAGAACATCACTGCAGGAGTTCCTCAGGGTAGTGTCCTAGGCACAACCATCTTCAGCTGCTTCATCAATGACCGTCCTTCAATCATAAGGTCAGAAGTGGGGATATTCGCTGATGATAGCACAATGTTCAGCACCTTTCACAACTCCTCAGATACTGAAGTAGTCTGTGTAGAAATGCAGCAAGACCTGAACAATATCCAAGCTTGGGATGATAAGTAGCAAGTAACATTCGTATCACACAAGTACCAGGCATTGACTATCTCCAACAAGAGAGAATCTAACCATCTCCCCTTGACATTCAATGGCATTACCATCGCTGAATCCCCCATTATCAACGTCCTGGGGGTTACCATTGACCAGAAACTGAACTGGAGTAGCCATATAAATACTGTGGCTACAAGAGCAGGTCAGAGGCTAGGGATCCTGTGGCAAGTAAATCACCTCCTGACTCCCCAAAGCCTGTCCACCATCTACAAGGCACAAGTCAGGAGTGTGATGGAATATTCTCCACTTGCCTGGATGGGTACAGCTCCAACAAGAACTCAGAAAGTTCGACACCATCCAGAACAAAACAGCCCGCTTGATTGGCACACCATGCACAAATATTCACTCCCTTCACCACCGATGCACAGTGGCAGCAGTGTGTACCATCTACAAGATGCACTGCAGCAATGCACCAAGGCTCCTTAGACAGCACCTTCCAAATCCACAACTTCTATCACCTAGAAGAACAAGGGCAGCAGTTGCATGGAAACACCACCACCTGCAAGTTCCCCTCCAAGCCACACATCATCCTGACTTGGAACTATATCGCTGTTCCTTCACTGTTGCTGGGTCAAAATCCTGGAACTCCCTTCCTAACAGCAGTGTGGGTGTACCTACCCCAAATGGACTGCAGCGGCTCAAGAAGGCAGTTCACCATACATTCTCAAGGGCAATTAGGGGTGGGCAATAAAGGCTGTCCTAGCCAGCGATGCCCACATCCCATGAATAAATAAAAATTCAGAGAGCCGAATGCCCTCCTTCTGTGCTGTAAAATTCTGTGATTCTGTGAAGGTAATCCAAGAGTAATGCTTTGTGTAGGGAAAGAAAGAAAAGATTCCAAGAACAGTGCTTTGAAAGAGGAGAGAAGGGCTAAGCAAAAATGGGGTAGGGTGCCTTGCAGGAGTAGGGGGAAAGCAGAATTGGAGAGCCATTCTTTGTGTGGACCTAGCCTTGATCTTTTAGGAGAGAAGGAAATTAGAGTGGATACATGCTGGGAGTTTTACATAGCACTCGCATTTGCCGGGTCAGATGCAGTTAATAGCGGACCATGTATTTACACACAGCATCACCACTATTTGCCATCATAAAATGAGGGACAGGAAAGGCCAGTACTCAGTAATCAAATTTTCAAGCCTACAATTAATTTATTCTATGCTGTTATTGAGAGTCTCAAGTGACAGCAGTATAACCCATTGTAAAATTCCAGCCTGCACAATTCAGCTAATGATTAAGGGTACGGTACCCGAGACTATCTGCCCTTCTCCTTCCCCCATCACATAATTTCCTCTAATATTTCAACTTCCTCCATGGCATGATTTAGCCCCTCTATTCTGAACAGTTACTGCAGCTGCCATCTCTTCCAGTTTCTGGCAAGTTTCTCTTATTCACTTTCTGCTGTGATCCTTCCCATTTTACAACAGCTTGCACTTATATACCATTCCTCATGAATTCGAACTGCGTAAGATTAATAGCTTCCCTCCTCGTTGCACCTTATATGTGATGAAATCAAGACTTATTGTAAAACCCCCAACTCTTTAGCTCACTCTTCCCCGGCAAATGCCATTTTTATGACACCCCAAAAAAAAATCAATGAAAATTAATTTTGCAAAACAGAGTGCTGAGCATCACCGTTTTATAGATTTGTGAAGCCTATCCCAACATTTCACTTCTCCAGTTTCACTAGACTCCTGTTTAAGCAGCTTTGTTTGTTTAAAACAACAACTGTGTCCTTTGTATTTCACCTCATAAATGTTGCCACAAGTGTTTAATATGCAATTGTGAATAGGGAGACACATCTGTAAAAGGTGATTATTTTCATGATTTTACTGTTATAAATGGATGCCCTTCATTGAACTTCTATTAGTAAAATAATACATTTCAGACATGGCAGTGGACTAAATCCTCACCCTTGAATTAGATGAAGCTGAAAAATCACAAGCCGCTCCATCTGCTGTTTTACGTAAATGTTCAAGTGGAAAGGTGAAACAGCAAATCTCCAGGCAACCAACTATTTATTGACAGCCTGGTCAGCCAGTACTTGTATTGTATTTCACAGACATTGCTACATAACTCAACAGCTTCTGCTGTCTGATGTTAATTCAGGGTTACTTAATGGAAATCAGAGCTTGCAGCAACTTTTTATCACCTTGCAATGCAAGTCAAGCAGAAAGTGAAATTCTGTTGCTTTCCTCCCTCTTTTGCAAGGCAGAAATGAATCATTTTTTTTTAATACTTACCAGTTAATTTCATGACATTATTTCGGAAATAAAAAGCAAGAGCCGAGAAATGAATGCTATCCTTCATGCAGCACTGCAAGGCACTGGTGCACCAACACTGTCCACCATGAAATGTTAAGCTGCTAGACTGTGCCTACAATTTACTACAGGGAAGCAGTTAATGTTGGTATTTTCATCCAAATCAAATAAATGTCCCATTGGTACAAGCTTTTACTGTTGCTGCAGCTTTACCTTGGGAGAGAAGCAGAGCAGAGATCAGGGGCTGGATTTTCCTGAATGCGCCCCCAGGGGGAAGCAGTCACTCATTGGGATTTTCATGGAGATGCCCTCTTAATTGGCATGGAAAGAGTTTCCCTGTCCAATTAAGGGCGGTGTGTGGGCTCTCAGAGCTGGAGGGCCAATCAATGGCCTTCCAGCTGGAGAGGAGTGGCAGGCTGTGATGGCAGGTAAGTGACAGAGTGGGCACTTCAACATGGAGCTGCCCTCTAACCAACATTTTAAAAATTTTAATTAAAAAACAATGCTTGCAGCCAGGTTAGGGGAGTGGAGCAGCCCCTCTACAGGGAAGCATGTGGCTGCTCTTGCATCCAGACAGGCAGGGAGGGCCTCCAGGCCTGCCTGGAGCACTGGCCTGCTGGCAACTAAACTGGCCCCCACTGTAAGATTTAGGTTTGGGAGTCACAGATAACCAAAGAAGGAGGTCGAGCTCATAATGTGATTTTAAAGTAGCTTATTAAGAAGCAACAGCTTAAATATAATGCATATTAAGAAGGAGTTTAAATATGATGATGCACAAGCTAAAGCGACAGAGAAGACGAGCGGGAAAGAGCGAGAGCGGAGCCGAAGCATAAAGAGGCAGGGAGAGAGAGCGAGAGTTCACCCAGTGAGCGGGACACAGCGAGAGCGGAGCCGGAGCATAAAGAGACCGGGAGAGAGAGAGTGAGTTCACCCAGTGAGCGGAACACAGCGAGAGCGGAGCCGGAGCATAAAGAGACCGGGAGAGAGAGAGTGAGTTCGCCCAGTGAGCGGAACACAGCGAGAGCGGAGCCGGAGCATAAAGCGACAGGGAGAGAAGCGAGAGTTCACTCAGCAAGCAGGACACAGTGAGAGCGGAGCCAGAGCATAAATAGACCGGGAGAGAGAGAGGGAGTTCACTCAGCGAGTGGGACACAGCAAGAGCGGAGCCAGAGCATAAAGAGACAGGGAGAGAGAGCATGAGTTCACCCAGCGAGCGGGACAAAGCGAGAGCGGAGCCGGAGCATAAAGAGACCGGGAGAGAGAGCGAGAGTTCACTCAGCGAGCGGGACACAGCGAGAGCGGAGCCGGAGCATAAAGAGACGGGGAGAGAGAGCGAGAGTTCACTCAGCGAGCGGGAAAGAGCGAGAGCGGAGCCGGAGCATAAAGAGAGAGAGAGAGAGAGAGAGTGTTCACTCAGCGAGCAGGAAACAGCGAGAGCGGAGCCGGAGAGCAATTGGACCTGTGTGAGAGCAGTCCAGGTGCGCCGGAAGTCTGAAAAAAATTCAACTGTGACACCACAGGAAAGCTGCAAGGTGATTGGTTGGTGAGTAACAGCTGTGAGGAAATAACTCGAAATAGCTCGGTCAGGAACTAGAGAAAGGTCTATAGTTCTTTTTTAATACAGTAGAAAGTTTTTTTTAGGGAATGAAGGTTCCTGGTGTAAATAATCTAATTTTTGGGTAATTTAAGGGGGTAAAAACAGAGTGAAAAAAAAACAAAGAGTGACATCACAGGAAAACCGTAAATTCATTGGTTGGTAAGTAACTGCTAATTTGAATTACTTATTCTAAATTGATTTAAGATTAAAGGTGAATAGGAGAAATATTGTACAGATTAAAAACTAAAGACCAGTTGGAAATTTAAAAAACAAATTAAAATCTAATTAAATTAAATAAAATAGAGATGCAGGGCCAGGCGATGTGTCGTACCTGCATGATGTGGGAGCTGATGGGCCCCATTGTAGTTCCTGGTGAACACATCTGTGACAAGTGTTGGCTACTCGAGGAACGCCGGCTCAGCATTGATGAGCTGGAGTCTGAGCTTTGGACACTGCGACACATCAGGGAGGGGGAGAATTACTTGGACGCTGTGTTTCAGGAGGCAGTCACACCCCTTAGATTAACTACCTTGAATTCGGCCAGTGGTCAGGGACAGGAGGGTGTGACTATGAGTGAGGCAGGTAGAGGGATCCAGGAGGATCCCTCAGCCCTTGTCCTTGTCCAACAGGTTTGAGATTCTTGCTCCCTGTGTTGAAGCAAACTGACCACAGCACCATGGTACAGGGGGCCATTCAAGTGGGGGGAGAAAAGAGAAATGGAGTCATAATCGGGGATAGTATAGTTAGGGGCATAGACACTGTTCCCTGTGGCCAGGATCGAGAGTCCCGAAGGCTCTGTTGCCGACCTGGTGCCAGGGTTCAGGATATCTCATCTGGGCTGCAGAGGAACTTGGAGTGGGAGGGGAAAGATCCAGTTGTCGTGGTCCACATAGGTACCAACGATATAGGTAGAACGAGAATAGAGGTTTTGCTGAGGGAATATGAGCAGCTAGGGGCGAAATTAAAAAGCAGAACCAAAAAGGTAATAATCTCTGGATTACTACCTGAGCCACACGCTAATTGGCAAAGGGTCAATAAGATTAAAGAGGTAAATGCTTGCCTCAAAGATTGGTGTGGGAGGAATGGGTTTGAATTCATGGGACATTGGCACTAGTACTGGGGAAGGAGGGAGCTGTTCCAATGGGATGGGCTCCAACTGAATCATGCTGGGACCAGAGTCCTGGCGAATTGCATAATTAGGGTTGTAGATAGGGGTTTAAACTAAATACTGGGGGGGAGGGTTCAGTTGCATGGAAAATTAGGAAGTCAAAGTTAAAGGAGAGGTAGGAGTACAGGTTAGTGATGAGGTTGATTGTTACCAGAAAATAAAAGGTAGGAACAGAACTTGTTAACGTCATATTGCACCAAGGAATCGTACAAGAGTAGGGAAATTTGATAATATAACAAACTTAAAGGCTTTGTATCTGAATGCATGAAGCATTCAGAATAAAATTAATAAGTTAACAGCGCAAATAGAGATGAATGGGTATGATTTAGTGGCAATTACGGAGACATGGTTGCAGGGAAACCAGTTTTGGGAACTGAATATCCAAGGGTACTCAGTATTTCGGAAGGATAGGCAGGAAGGAAAAGGAGGTGGTCTAGCTTTGTTAGTAAAGGAAGAGATCAGGTTCTGTAGTGAGAAATGATATAGATACTGGAGATCAAGACGTAGAATCAGTCTGGGTAGCAATAAGAAATAGCAAGGGAAAGAAGACCCTGGTGGGAGTAATCTATAGGTCCCCAAACAGTAGTTCCGCAGTGGAGCACAGTATAAACCAGGAAATACTGAGGGTTTGTAAGAAAGGTACGGCAATAATCATGGGTGATTTTAATATGCCTATAGACTGGACAAATTGGCAAAGGTAGCCTCGAGGGAGAGTTCATTGAATGTATTAGAGATTGTTTTTTGGAGCAATATGTTGTGGAACCAACCAGGGAGCAGTCTATTCTAGATTTGGTATTGTGTAATGAGGTGGGATTAATTAATGATCTCATAGTTTTTTTGGAGCAATATGTTGCGGAACCAACCAGGGAGCAGTCTATTCTAGATTTGGTATTGTGTAATGAGGTGGGATTAATTAATGATCTCATAGTTAAGGATCCTCTAGGGAAGAGTGATCATAGCATGCTAGAATTTCAAATTCAGTTTGAAGGCGAGAAACTGGAGTCCCATACTAGCGTTCTGGGGTTAAACAAAGGTAATTACATAGGCATGAGGACAGATTTGACCCTAGTGGACTGGGCAGGAAGACTAAAAGGTAGGACAGAGAGGAGCAGTGGCAGATGTTCAAGCAGATATTCAATTCCTTCCAACTAAAATATATTCCAGAGAGGAAGAAAGATTGTAAGAGGGGGAAAAACATCCACGACTAAGCAAGGACGTTAAGGATAATATAAAGACAAAAACTAAGGCACACCATATTGCAAAAGCCAGTGGCAGGCTGGAAGATTGGGAAACTTTTAAAGATTAACAAAGGGTTACGAAAAAAGTAATATAAAAACAGCAAAGGTAAATTATGAAAGAAAACTAGCGCAAAATATAAAAACGGATAGCAAAAGCTTCTATAAGTATATAAAAGGGAAGAGAGTAGCTAAAGTAAATGTTAGTCCCTTGGAGGATGAGACTGGGGAGTTAATTGTGGGGAACACAGAAATGGCAGAGACACTAAATCAGTATGTTGCCTCAGTTTTCTGCCTCAGTTTTCATGGTGGAGGACACTAGTACCATCCCAATTGTAACAAGTAATGCAGAGGTTATTGAAAGGAAGGAACTTAGAACAATCATCATCACTAAGAAAAAAGTACTGAGCAAACTATTGGGATTGAAGGCAGACAGGTGCCCAGGGCCTGATAGCCTATATCTTAGGGTCTTAAAGGAAGTGGCAGCGGAGATGTGGATCCATTGGTTATAATACTCCAAAATTCCCTAGATGCGGGAAATGTTCCAGTGGATTGGAAAAATGCTAATATAATGCCCTTATTCAAAAAAGGAGGGAGACAAAAAGTAGAAAACTATAGACCAGTTAGTTTAACATCTGTCGTTGGGAAATAGTTAGAATCCACTATTAAGGAAGTAATAACAGGACATTTAGAAAGTCAAAACGCAATCCATCAGAGTCAACATGGTTTTGTGAAGGGTAAATCATGTTTGACTAATTTGCTAGAGTTCTTTGAAGATGTAACAAGTTAAATGGATAATGGGGATCCTGTAGATGTAGTATGTCTGGACTTCGAGAAGGCATTTGATAAGGTGCCACACAAAAGGTTAATACACAAGGTAAGATCACATGGGGTTAGGGGCAATTTATTAGCTTGGATAGAGGATTGGCTAACCAACAGAAAACAGTCGAGATAAATGGGTCCTTTTCTGGTTGGCAAGATGTAGCTAGTGGGGTGCCACAGGGTTCGGTCCTCGAGCCCCAACTATTTACAATCTATATAAATGACTTGGATGCAGGGATAGAAGGTACTATAGCCAAATTTTCAGATGACACTAAAATAGGTGGGATAGTAAGTGCAATAAAGAAATGAGAAATCTACAAATGGATATGGATAGGTTAGGTGAAAGGGCCAAATTTGACAGATGAAGTTTAACGTGGATAAGTGTGAAGTTACCCATTTTGGTCAGAAGAATAGAAAGACAAATTATCTAAATGGAGAGAAACCTCAGAGTCCTTCAGTGCAGAGGGATCTGGGTGTCCTCGTGCATGAATCGCAGAAAACTAGTATGCAGGTGCAGCAGGTAATAAGGAAGGCAAATGGAATTTTGGCATTTATTGCTAAAGGAATAGAGTATAAAAGTAGAGAACTGTTGCTGCAACTGTACAAGGCATTAGTGAGACCGCACCTGGAGTACTGCGTACAGTTTTGGTCCCCTTACTTGAGGAGGGATGTTGTTGCATTGGAGGCAGTTCAGAGGAGGTTCACTAGATTGATTCCAGAGATGAGGGGTTTGTCTTATGAAGCGAGATTGAGTAGTTTCAGCCTTTAGTCTCTAGAGTTTGGAAGAATGAGAGGGGATCTAATTGAGGTATATAAGATGATTAAGGGGATTGACAAAGTAGATGTAGAGAGGATGATTCCTCTGGTGGGGCAATCTAGAACAAGAGGTCATAGTTTTAGGATAAGGAGTACAAAGAACAAAGAACAAAGAAAATTACAGCACAGGAACAGGCCCTTCGGCCCTCCAAGCCTGCGCCGATCCAGATCCTCTATCTAAACCTGTCGCCTATTTTCTAAGGGTCTGTATCTCTTTGCTTCCTGACCATTCATGTATCTGTCTAGATACATCTTAAAAGACGCTATCGTGCCCGCGTCTACCACCTCCGCTGGCAACGCGTTCCAGGCACCCACCACCCTCTGCGTAAAGAACTTTCCACGCATATCCCCCCTAAACTTTTCCCCTTTCACTTTGAACTCGTGACCCCTAGTAACTGAATCCCCCACTCTGGGAAAAAGCTTCTTGCTATCCACCCTGTCTATACATCTCATGATTTTGTACACCTCAATCAGGTCCCCCCTCAACCTCCGTCTTTCTAATGAAAATAATCCTAATCTACTCAACCTCTCTTCATAGCTAGCGCCCTCTATACCAGGCAACATCCTGGTGAACCTCCTCTGCACCCTCTCCAAAGCATCTACATCCTTTTGGTAATGTGGCGACCAGAACTGCACGCAGTATTCCAAATGTGGCCGAACCAAAGTCTTATACAACTGTAACATGACCTGCCAACTCTTGTACTCAATACCCCGTCCGATGAAGGAAAGCATGCCGTATGCCTTCTTGACCACTCTATTGAGCATATTTAAAACAGAGATGAGGAGAAATTACTTCTCTCAAAGGGTCGTGAGTCCGTGGAATTCACTACCCCAGAGTGCGGTGGATACCGGGACATTGAGTAGATTTAAGGAGGAGATGGACAGATTTTTAATTAGTAATGGGTTGAAGGGTTATGGAGAACGGGCAGGAAAGTGGAGTTGAGGCCAAGATGAGATCAGCCATGATCGTATTGAATGACAGAGCAGGCTCAAGGGGCTGAATTGCCTATTCCTGCTCCTAGTTCTTAGGTTCTTATGTATGTAGTAGACATACGACCTGTAATAGGTTGAATGGGTTACCGATCCCACATCAGATGGTGGGGCAGAATGGTGTTTTGCAGTCTCCCCAACTACAAGTATTTAAATAGGAAAAGAGTAACTAAAGCCAGTGTTGGTCCTCTGCAGAGTGAGTCTGGAGAATTACTAATGGAAAACACGGAAATGGCGGAGGCGTTGAGCGGGTATTTTGTTTTCACTGTAAAAGACTTAGAAAATTTCCCAAAGTTACTGGAAAATCAAGAGGTGAAAGGGAGGGAGGAACTTAAAACAATCATCATCACAGGGAAAAGGTGCTGGGAAAACAATTAACCTAAAAGCTGACAAGTCCCCAGGACCAGGTGGTCTTCATCCTGGAGTCTTAAAAGAAGTGGCTGCAGAGACAGTAGAGGCATTGGTTGTAATCTTCCAAAATTCCTCGGATTCTGGAAGGGTCCCAATAGATTGGAAAATAGCAAATCTAACACCTTTAATCAAGAAAGGAGGGAGACAGCAAGCAGAAAACTATAGGCCGGTTAGCCTAACATTTGTCATTGGGAAAATGCTGGAATCCATTATTAAGGAGATTATCGAAGGATACTTAGAAAATCATCATCAGAGTCAACATGGTTTTGTGAAATGGATATCGTGTTTAACCAATTTTTAAGAGTTCTTTGAGGAAGTAACAAGCAAGGTGGATGAAAGGGAACCTGTAGATGTGATATACTTTACTACACAAGATAAGAGCACATGGTGTAGGGGTAACATATTAGCATGAACAAAGGATTTGTTAGCTAACCGGAAGCAGAGAGTAGGGATAAATGGGTCCTTTTTTTGGGTTGGCAAGCTACAACTAGTGGAGTACCTCAGGGATCAGTGCTGCGGCCTCAACTATTTACAATCTATATTAACGACTTGGATGAAGGGACCAAATGTATCGTAGCTAAATTTGCCGATGACACCAAGATAGGAAGGAAAGTAAGTTGTCAAGAGGAGGCAAAGAGTCTACAAAGGGGTATAGATAGGTTAAGTGAGTGGGGGAAAATTTTGCAGATGGAGTATACTGTGGGAAAATGTGAACTTGCCCACTTTGGCAGGAAGAATAGAAAAGCAGTATGGTATTTAATTGGAGAGAGATTGCAGAACTTGGCGGTGCAGAGGGATCTGGATGTCCTGGCACATGAATCACAAAAAGTTAGTATGCAAATGCAGCAAGTGATTCAGAAGGCAAATGGAATGTTGGCATTTATTGCAAGGGGATGAAGGGCTTATCTTATGAAGAGAGTTTGAACAGGGTTGGGTCTATACCTATTGGAGTTTAGAAGAATGAGGTGGATCTCATTGAAACATAGAAGATCCTGAGGGGACTTGATAGAGTGGATACTGGGAGGATGTTTCCTCTTGCGGGGGAGACTAGAACTAGGGAACACAGTTTAAAAGTAAGAGATCTCCTTTTAACACAGAGATGAGGAGAATTTTTTTTCTCTCACAGGGTTGTTTGTCTTTGGAATTCTCTTCCCCAGAAAGCAGTGGAGGGTGGGTCATTGAATTTATTCAAGGCTGAGTTAGACAGATTTTTGATAGACAAGGGAGTCAAGGGTTATGGGCAGGGCAGACAGGAAAGTGGAGTTGAGACTACAACCAGATCAGTCATGATCTTATTGAATGGTAGAGCAGGTTTGAAGGGCCGAATGGCCTACTTCTGCTCATAAGTCTTATGTCCTATGTTCCTATGGATGTGGCAGGTGAGGTGTTCATGATCTATTTCGTCCTTGGGGTCCTCAGTCTTCTTGAGCTAACCAAAGTGTTAGGCTGGCACCAGCATGGATCCACCTTGAGAAGCTCTTTCCCCTTCTGTAAAAGACTGAAGATGTCTGTCCTAAGCCCCTGTTTATATACTTTATTTCTGGGGCTAGTAGTTTACCCTATGTCAATTACTTGTTCAGTTCCAATTGCCCAATCATCAAGGGACAGGTTTAAAAAAGTGAATTCCTCCCATGCCCATCACTCTGCCCCTTGAAGTCACCTTGTGGTTTATTGCTTGCTAGGTACCATTTGTAAACCTGCCAGAGACTTGTCTGAAGAGGATACGGGGCTCCATCTTAGTAACTTTAGGAATGTCTTGTTTCAGAGCCTGTGCTAGGGTCATGACCTTGGCAGAGATAACAAGCCTACGCTCTCCTGTGTCTGTCAGCTCTGGCAGACTGCTACAGAATCTTTCTTAATAAGAGAGAGAGGGTATTTCTATAATATTGAATTCATTTTCTTAAAATTTTATAAGGTTATTAGACGGCCATTTCTTACACTGCTAGTGTGGAAAACTAGAGGCCGACTCGAAAACTCCAGTTGGCCTCCTTTAACTGCTCTTAACAAGGGTCTTAACAAGCCTAATTGGCTATCCACCGCATGGGGGCTGGTAACCCTGCCCGCCCCAAACCCATTTCCACGAAAATAGCTGGTGCCGGGAATGACAGCAGGAAACCGGCACGCTGGCCAGCGCCAGTCTTTTCAGGCCCCGTCCTTGTCTGTTCCCCCCTGGTGAGGCCCCAGGTATTTATTTTCACACAGAGAAAGAGGGGGCAAAGAGGCAAGTCATCCCAAGCTTCCTTTCCACATTACTTGTTCCTAGCAACGCAGCAGCATTAGTGCAGGCAGACTAGGAGGATACTCGCACATTCTTTCAGCCAGGAAGCTATACATAACGTGGGAACACTTCAAAAAGGGAAGAGAAGATTATGTAAAATATATCCCCTGTCGTCCCTGCAAAAGTGATTCGGTTTTTTTTAGAACATTACAGCGCAGTACAGGCCCTTCGGCCCTCGATGTTGCGCCGACTTGTGAAACCATCTGACCTACACTATTCCATTTTCATCCATGTGTCTATCCAATGTCCACTTAAATGCCCTTAAAGTTGGCGAATCTTCTACTGCTGCAGGCAGGGCGTTCCACGCCCTTACTACTCTCTGAGTAAAGAAACTACCTCTCACATCTGTCCGATATCTATCACCCCTCAACTTGAAGCTATGTCCCCTCGTGTTTGCCATCACCATCCGAGGAAAAAGACGCTCACTATCCACCCTATCTAACCCTCTGATTATCTTATATGTCTCTATTAAGTCACCTCTCCTCCTCCTTCTCTCCAACGAAAACAACCTCAAGTCCCTCAGCCTTTCCTCGTAAGACCTTCCCTCCATACCAGGCAACATCCTAGTAAATCTCCTCTGCACCCTTTCCATAGCTTCCACATCCTTCCTATAATGCGGTGACCAGAACTGCACGCAATACTCCAGGTGCGGTCTCACCAGAGTTTTGTACAGCTGCAGCATGACCTCGTGGCTCCGAAACTCGACCCCCCTACTAATAAAAGCTAACACACCATATGCCTTCTTAACAGCCCTATTAACCTGGTTAGCAACCCTCAGGGATTTATGCACCTGGACACCAAGATCTCTCTGTTCATCTACAGTACCAAGAATCCTCCCATTAGCCCAGTACTCTGCATTCCTGTTACTCCTTCCAAAGTGAATCACCTCACACTTTTCCGCATTAAACTCCATTTGCCATAGGAAAGTCTGTATGGTATATTTTGTGCTAATATTTTAACTCTTTTTATGCTATGTCAGAAGTTTTTGGACTTGTCCTACAATAGTGAGGGGTAATTGCTTTGGCTGGGTCTTAAGCATTCTCCCCTTGATTTTTTACAAAAGCACTACTTTAACAATCATTACATCTCCCACTTTGGGGGATGAATTTCAAGGCGCTGGTGCAAACAGGTAAACAGCTTCCTCATGTATGCTTGAAAGTTTCACTTCTAGTTCTGGTGGCTGTGAAAGGCCTGCATAGACCATGGATGTAAAAATCTAGGAAATTCATCTGGTATTATTTTGGTGTAGCCACAAATCCCAAGCCTATCATCAGCATTTTACATACTCAGTAATCATGTCGAGTGCGAATGGGGAGGGAGGATTTAAAGGCAGCATGCCTCCTGATCCATTCCGTATGATTGTGGTAGTGCTGGCAGTCAGAGGAAGCCAGAGCCACTACAATTCTCCAAGTCTCTCTCACAAAAATGACATACATCTTAAGAAATGAAAGAATCTCTTGAATGTAGATTTGTTCCACACTGGAAATAGCAGAGACCTTTCCTTTCAATAATTGTGAGCTCACTTCCATCTATTTTAGCTGCATATTCTGCATTGTCTGGTGCAATGGATTCAAACCATTAATCATAAAATGTGATTTTTATCATATGATTGACACATCTGCTTTCCATCAACAGATTTTGTATATATAATCCTGGGGAGAGCAACCATGGTGATGACTTCACTGTATAAAGAAGTATAAGAAAGCACTGAGGGTAGCAAGGGCACAGAATGTGCTCTGGGTGGGGGATTTCAATGTCCATCACCAAGAGTGACTCGGTAGCACCACTAATGACTGAGCTGGTCGTGCCCTGAAGGATATATTTGTCAGACTAGGCCTGCAGCAGGTAGCGAGAGAACCAGCATGAGGGAAAAGCCTACTTGACCATGTCCTCACCAATCTACCTGTGGCAGATGCATCTGTCCATAACATTATTGGTAACAGTGACCACCCCACAGACCTTGTGGAAATGAAATCTGGTCTTCACACTGAGTTCATCCTCCCTCCGTGTTTTTTTTAGATTTAGATTTAGAGATACAGCACTGAAACAGGCCCTTCGGCCCACCGAGTCTGTGCCGACCAACAACCACCCATTTATCCTAATCCTACACTAATCCCATATTCCTACCACATCTTCACCTGTCCCTATATTCCCCTACCACCTACCTATACTAGGGGCAATTTATAATGGCCAATTTACCTATCAACCTGCAAGTCTTTTGGCTGTGGGAGGAAACCGGAGCACCCGGAGGAAACCCACGCAGACACAGGGAGAACTTGCAAACTCCACACAGGCAGTACCCAGAATTGAACCGGGGTTGCTGGAGCTGTGAGGCTGCGGTGCTAACCACTGCGCCACTGTGCCGCAGTGTGCCGTGTTCTGTGGCACTAGCTCTGTGCTAAATGGGATAGATTCAGAACATTGTGATGAAAGGTCATCTACCTGAAACGGTAACTGTTTCTGTCTCTACAGATGCTGCCAGACCTGCTGAGTATTACCAGCATTTTCTATTTTTCTTTCAGATTTCCAGAATCTGCAGTATTTTGCTTTTGCTTTAGATTCAGATTTAGATTCAGAACAGATCTTGGGACCTTAAAAATGGGCATCAAGCATCACAATTGTACTCCATTACCATCTATAACCTCCAGGCCTGGCATATCCTTCAATCTACCTTTACCATAAACAAAGGGGACTAACTCTGGTTCAATGAAGAGTGTAGAAGAGCATGTCTGAAGCAGCACCTGGTAAAATGAGGTACCAATCTGGTGAAAATACAACACAGGACTGCATGCATGCTGAACAGTGAAAACAGCATGCTACAGACAGAGCTAAGCATTGGATCAGATCAAAGCTCTGCAGGCTTGTCTCATCCTGTCATGAATGGTGTTGATAATTAACGAATGAGAAAAACCCTGCATGAACACAGAATCACAGAATTGTTACAGTACAGAAGGAGGCCATTCGGCCTATCGTGGCTTCACCGGCTCTACGAATGAGCAATCACCGAGTGTCACACCCCTGCCTTCTCCCCGTAACCCTGCACATTCTTCCTTTTCATATAACAGTCTAATTCCCTTTTGAATGCTTTAATTGAACCTGCCTGCACCACACTCTCAGGCAGTGCTTTTCCAGACCTCAACCAGTCACTGTGTGAAAACGTTTTCCTCATGTCACTTTTGATTCTTTTAACAATTACTTTAAATCTGTGCTCTCTCGTTCTCCATCCTTTCACAAGTGGCAACAGTTTCTCCCGATCTACTCTGTCCAGACCCCGCAAGATTTTGAATACCTCTATCAAATCACATCTCAGCCTTCTCTTCTCCAACAAAAACAGTCCCAACTTCTCCAATCTGTCTTCACACCTGAAGTTCCTAGTCCCTGGAATCATTCTCCTGAATCTTTTTTGCAGCCTTCCTAATGCCGTCACATCCTTCCTAAAGTGCGGCGCCCAGAATTGGACACAATACTCCAGCTGAGGCCAAACTAGTGTCTTATACAAGTTCAACATAACCTCCTTGTTCTTGTACTCTATGCCCCTATTAATAAAGCCCAGGATACTGTATGCTTTATTAAACGCTCTCTCAACATGTCCTGCCACCTTCAAAGACCTATGCACGTATCCCTCTGCTCCTGCACTCCCTTTAGAATTGTACCCTTTATTATATATTGTCTCTCCATGTTCCTCCTACCAAAATCACATTTCTCTGCTTTGAACCTCATTTGCCACCCGTCAGCCCATTCCGCCAACTTGTCTATGTCCTTTTGCAGTTCTACACTATCTTCCTCACAGTTCACAATGCTTCCAAGTTTCTTATCATCTGCAAACTTTGAAACTGTGCCCTGTACACCAAGGTCTAGGTCATTAATATATATCAGGAAAAGCAAGGGTCCCAACACTGACCCCTGGGGAGCTCCACTACAAACCTTCTTCCAACTCGAAAGACATCCATTAACCACTCTTCTTTGTTTTCTGTCACTCAGCCAATTCTGTATCCATGTTGCTAGTGTCCCATTTATTCCATGAGCTATAACTTTTCTCACAAGATACTGTATCAAATGCCTTTTGGAAGTCCATGTACACCACATCAACAGCATTGCCCTCATCAACCCTCTCTATTACGTCCTCAAAAAACTCCAGAAAGTTAGTTAAACATGATTTTCCCTTAAGGAATCCATGCTGGTTTTCTTTAATTAACCCACACTTGTCCATATGACAGTTAATTTTGTCCCAAATAAATCTTTCTAGAAGTTTCCTCACCAAAGTTAAACTGACTGGCCTGTAGATGCTGGGCTTATCTTTACACCCTTTTCTGAACAAGGGTGCAATGTTTGCAATTCTCCATTCCTCTAGCATCACCCCCGAGTCTAAGGAAGACTGAAAAATTATGGCCAGTGTCTTTGCAATTTCCACTCTCACTGCCCTCAGTATCCTTGGATGCATCTCATCCAGTCCTGGTGCCTTATCCGCTTTAAGTACAGATAGCCTATCCAATACTTCCTCCTTATCAATTTTAAATCTTTCTAGTGTCTGAATTACCTCCTCTTACACCATTGCCTGGGCTGCATTTTTTTCCTTGTTAAAGACCCATGCAAAGTATTCATTTAATACCTTAGCAATGCCCTCTGCCTCCATGCATAAATCCCCTTGTCGGTCCCTAATCGGCCCCACTCCTCCTTTTACCATCCTTTTATTATTCATATGTCTATAGAAAACATTGGGATTCCCTTTTATGTTAGTTGCCAGTCTCTTTTCATACTCTCTCTTTGCTTCTCTTATTTGCTTTTTCACTGCCCCTCTGAACCTCTATAGTCAGCCTGGTTCTCAATTGTATTCTCTACCTAGCATCTGTCATCAGCACACTTTTTCTTCTTTATCTTAATTTATATCTCTTTTGTTATCCAGGGAGCTCTGTATTTGTTTACCCTACCTTTCCCCTGAAGGAAGATAGCTCGACTGTGCTCGAACTATCTTTTCTTTGAAGGTATCCCATTGTTCAGCTACTGTTTTTAATGCCAACCTTTGACTCCAATTTATTTGTCCCAGATCTTTCCTTACCCCATTGAAGTTGGCCTTCCGCCAGTTAATTATTCTTACTCTGGATTGTTCTTCATCCTTTTCCATAGTCAGCCTGAACCTTATCATATAATGATCACTGTCCCCTAAATGTTCTCCTACTGACACTTGATCCACTTGGCCCACCTCATTCCCAAGAATCAGGTCTAGCAGTGCTTCCTTCCTCATTGGACTAGAAATATATTGCTGTCGAAAATTTTCCTGAACATACTCTCGGAACTCTTGCCCCTCACTGTCCTTTACACTACTACTATCCCAGTCTACGTTTGGATAATTATAGTCCCCCATTATAACTACCCTATAATGTTTGCACCTCTCTGTAATTTCCTTGCAAATTTGTTCCTCTACATCCTTCCCATTAGTTGGTGGCCTATCGACAACACCGAGCAATGTAACTGCACCTATTTTGTTTCTTAGCTCTAGCCAAATAGATTCATCCCCATCCTCATTTATGCTGGAGTGTAAAGTACAAGGCTGAAGCATTTGCAACCATCTTCAGCCATAAGTGCCAAGTGGATGATCCATTTTGGCCTCCTCCTCCTCCTCCTCCCCACCATCAGAAACCAGTCTTCAGACAATTCGAATCACTCCACATGATATCAAGAAACATCTGTACACATTTTACACAGCAAAGGCTATGGACCCCGACAACATCCTGCAGTACTGCTGGGTTCCAGAACTAGCCTCTCCTGTCGCTAAGCTATTCCAGTATAGCTACAACACTTGCATCTCCCTGACAAAGTTGAAAATTGCCCAGGTATGTCCTGTCCACAAAAAGCAGGAAAATCCAATCTGGCCAATTATACCTCATCAGTCTATTCTCGATCATCAGCAAAGTGATGGAAGGTGTCGTCAACAGAGCTATCAAGTGCCACTTACTCAGCAATAACCTGCTCACTGTCGCTCAGTTTGGGTTCCGCCAGGGCCATACAGCTCCAGACCTCATTATAGCCTTGTTCTTAACATGTACAAAAGAACTGAGTTCCAGAGGAGAGGCGAGAGTGACTGCCCTTGACATCAAGGCAGCACTTGACCAAGTGTGGCGTCAAGGAGCCCTAGTAAAGTTGAAGTCAATGGGAATCAAAAGGAAAACTCTCCACTGGTTGGAGCCATACCTTGCACGAAGGGAGATGGTTGTGGTTGTTGAAGGCCAATCACTCAGCCCCAGGATGTCTTTGCAGGAGTTCTTTCGGGTAGCGATCTAGGCCGAACCCTCTTCAGCTGCTTCATCTGACCTTATGATGGAGGGAGGGTCATTGAAGTGGGATGTTCGCTGAGATTGCAGTGTTCAGTTCCATTCACAACTCCTTAGATAATGAAGGCAGTACATGTCCACATGCAGCAAGACCTGCACTGATAAGTGGCAAGTGCCATCCAGGACAAGCAGCCCACTTGATTGGTACCCCATTCACCACCTTAAATTTTCACTCCCTCCACCACCGCCACACAGAGGCTGAAGTTTGTATCATCTATGAGATGCACTGCAGCAACTCTCTCAGGCTTCTTCAACAGCACCCCGTAAGCCCACAACCTCTATCATCGATAAAGACTGGGGCAGCGGGCGCACAGGAACAACATGCATGGACTGGAGCGGTGGCGGCAGTCGGCAGGCAGACCTGGGAGATTCCACACATTTCTCCAGTGGATTCCTGGAATGATCTGGTTCCATAGAATTTCAGTGTCACGGTGACCTTCAGGGACACTGACATTGAGCGACCACCAAGTCCCATGGGGCTCATCTCATCCTGCATCATGGCGCATAGATCAATGAAGGCCTCCATGGAGAGGCGGAGTCCTCGGAGACACTGCCACTCGGACATCTGTAGGTAGTTGAGCCTCAGCCGGTACATCCTCTCTGGAGGGTAGCTTCTTTGCACGCAGTAGGCGGTTGACGTGCCCCTGTGCGTTCTTCTCCAATCTCCCATTCCCGAAGTTGGACCTCCTGAGAGCCCCCAGGCTGCTGTGGTGACTCTGTCGGAGCATGTGCGTCCCTGCCTCTATGCTGCACCTTCTCCTCAACAGTGGCCTCGAGGCCTGGTTGAATGAGGCCCATGACAGGTTGTCTCTCCCTCAGTGCAAGGCCTTCACATCACCTCTGATGAAGTGGCATCGCCCCATAGGCACCCTGGTGTGGCACCCCACAGAGCTGACACCTTGGCCCCCACTCCTAACAGTGATTCCCAATGCCCTCCCTCCTCTACCCTTCCTGCCAAGCGACGCTGCCTCACACTATGGCTTCCCTGTGAAACCGACACTGAGCTCCCGCCTCCTTGTCTCTGCCTTTAACCAGGCGAGGTCCTGAATCCCCATAGTTCCCATGCACCATCAGTTAAATCAGACCCAGTGAATAAAATTGCTGTCTATGGGCTCTTAAATACCTTAATTGCTCTCATGCCTTTGGATGTGCGAAGTCTGCCCTTTTCACCCCACTTCCCCCGCCTCCGTTCCTATCTCAAATGGTCCCTTAAAATTTTGGCCATAGTTTCCTGATTACAGGGAAATGTGTCTGTGGCTACGGTTGCACTTACACTGATGAAATGAGGTGCAGACCTTATCAGATATGGCAGAATCAAGTGATTTAATTAACTGAAATGATCTTTGCAAAGGGGGCACAGTGAAGGCTGGATGGCAGAGAAGGGAGAAGAACTAGTCAATCAAATCGAAAGGACAAACAGCATTATGCGGAAGCACAAAAAGGAGTCTGTGTGCAAACAGCAGAGTGGCGCCACTTCCAATCTGGTTTCACAGATGGCACAGAGACATTTTGCCGTCTGAGTTTAGTATAAGCCTACTAATCTGTCTAGGAACCGATCCAGTACACCATCAATAGCAGGAGGTGTCGTAGCCAGACTGAACACTATGTACAGTACTTGCAGCATCTGGAAACAAATAGAGGAGATGATAGCACAATTTAAGGAATCTGGCAAGGTCTGAATAAAAAGTAAAATAAGTACCAAGTAGATTACACATGCCACAATGTGTAGCTTGTCAACCTGTTCTTCATTTTCGGCTTGTCCATATCAAGACAGCAGTGGCGGCCGTAAAAGAGCAGGAGAGAGGAGGACCCAGTGACCAGGGGCAGCTGCCATAAAAGACTGGGAAAGAAGAGGACCCAGAGACCAGGGAAGGCTGCCATAAAACAGCTAGCCATTCCAGGCCACCAGAGCGGAATGACTGTGTTCAGAGAGAATAATCAGTGTGACATCACAGGAAAACAGGTAGTTGATTGGTTGGTGAGATTTTGTAATTTATCTGTCCAAACGCGGGTAATTGCAATAATTAGGTTCTATTTACTAATAGTAGTAAAGCTTAATAGATTGGCTGGTGAGTATTTCCTATTAATTAATTAAATAAATAAATACTTACAACACAATAAAGATGGCAGGGCAGATGATGTGTTGCAGCTGTAGCATGTGGGAGCTCCTGGATGACAGTGTGATGTCTGCATTAAGTGTCTGCGGCTCAAGGAGCTTCGGCTCAGAGTCAGTGAGTTGGAGGCCGAGCTACAGACACTGCGATGCATCAGGGAGGGGGAAAATTACCTGGACAGTTTGTACCAGGAGGCGGTCACACCTCTCAGGACAGGGTCTTCTGATTTGATCAGTGACTAGAGACAGGAGAGTATGGCTGCAGCTGAGGCAGGTAAGGGGACCCAGAGGGCAGGAGTGCAGGAGCCTCAGCCTTTGCGATTGTCCAACAGGTTTGAGGTTCTTTCAGCTTGTTTGGATGAGTGGGGGCTGCAGGGTGTTTGAGCAACGTGACCATGGCACCATGGTACAGGAAGCCATCAAGTGGGGGAAGCAACTAGGAATGTAATAGTTGTAGGGAACAGTATAGTGAGGGGGACTGACTGTTCTGTGCAACAAAGAGCGAGAGGACAGATGGCTGTGTTGCCTGCCCGGTGCCAGGGTTTGGGACATCTGCTCAGGGCTGGAGTGGAACTTACAGTGGGAGGGCGAGGATCCAGTCGTCGTGGTCCTTGTAGGTATCAACAACATAGGCAGGACAAGGAGGGAGGTAAATGCCGGCCACCTGACCAAACCCGATGGGACCTGATGACATGTGTCAGGCTCGGGTCGGGTAGGGTCGCACTTCTGGGTCTAGTATTCGGGCTCGGGTCGGGTCGGGCTGGGTCAGACATGCTCTATCACCACCTCAGGTAAGTGGCTTCAAGGTTAGTGTAATTTTTGGACTAGAAAGGTGGTTTTGTTACAGTTATTTTAAGCTTGTGCAGATCAGCAACTTAGTGAAAAACGGAAGGTAGGTTAACTGATGGCCAGGTCGGGTTGGGCGCGGGAAAAAATGGAAGGACTCGGGCCGGGTAGGGCTCGGGTCAGATGTGGTTCTGCCGGGCTGGGGTCGGGTTTCATTTGCAGACCCGAGCCGGCCTTTAGAAGGAGGTTCTGCATAGTCAGTCTGAGGAGCTAGGCACCAAATTAAGAAGCAGAACCTCAAAGGTAATAATAATCTCTGGATTATAACCTGAGCCATGGGCAAATTGGTATAGAGCAAATAAGATCAGAGAAATAAATGTGTGGCTCAAAGACTGGTGTGGTAGAAGTAGGTACCAGTTCGTGTGGCACTGGCACCAGTACTGGGGAAAGTGGTGGCTGTACCATTGGGACGGTCTACACTTGAACCATGCTGGGGCCGGTGTTCTAGCGAGCCACATAACTAGGGAAGTAGAGAGGGTTTTAAGACATGGGTAGATAGATTCTTGTTAAGCAAAGGGGGTGAAAGGTTATCGGAGGTAGGCGGGAATTGAGGTTACAATCCGATCAGCCATGATCTTATTGAATGGCGGAGCAGCTCGAGGGGCCAAGTGGCCTACTCCTGCTCCTAATTCGTATGTTCGTATGTAAGTCTTCACAAAACCTTATAGTTCTTTTGTTGCATCTCACGCATTCCCATATCGCAACAGGAAACAGTCAAGATGCAACATACAATGGAAACGTTTACCACATTCTCATCTTGCAAAGGCTTCAGGCTGGACAACAGCAATCAGGCACCTCTGAACTTTGACAAGTGCACCAATGTGGTGACATTGGACATGTTCAGTGGAAAAGGAGATGAAATTACTTGTAATGCTGGTGAATACAACTGTCAACTTTATAATATATATGGGAGCAGTTTAGTAACTGATAGAGCTGTGATAGGCAGGAATGAGCCATAGGCGTAACAACAGCAGCCAATAATGATCTTGCCAAACACTGATAGAGCCATTTGTATGTTGCAAACTTGCTGCATTTATCCTCTCCTGAAACTTCTGTGCCGCAAGTTGAGGCTATTGTCATGAATCACTGCCACATTAAGTATGTCAGGGTTGTAGAGTAGTCTATTGATCTCAGTAGTATGCCTCCTGTCATTTCGTACCAACTCAGTCATGAAATACTGGCCCAGAATTTCCTCAGATTTTCTGCCACTGTGCCACAGTAACTGAGCTGGAGGCACACAGAAACCCCACGGCCACACTTAAGTTCTGGCAGTACAGCAGCAGAAAGCCCAAGGAAATTCAGGGCCATTGCATTTCAGGTGCCATGGAAATAAACTAACCTGAAGTGAAAATCTGGTTGCCAATCTTTCTCCTAAAATTAAATAATAATTTCAGAACTATAGGAAGTTGTGTAACAAAAAAATTGCATTAAAATTAACTGTAAACATCATCCAAATGCATACAATAAAAAGAACAAAGCTGACACAAATTCAGCACAGTTACACTTAATCCTCATTTAAATATTGTTGCATTAAATCTAGGTCCTCAATAGGATTCATGCAGAAAATTGGCACAATTCAGCCCACTAATAACAGAAGCCTGGAGAACTGCACGTTAGAAAGAAGTAGGTGCAGCACCCAGTCTCCCAATTTCACACTCCCTATTTGTACACTGGCTTTCTCAATGCACACGCCTTGTAGTTCAATAAGTTAGAGTCCTGCATGTTACAGGAAGGCAGTTCAGCTTGCGTCAAAATTAACACATTTGGCATGCTGAAGCACTGCACAGTCCCCTTGATAGATGCAAAACTGCAGCTAGTTATCGGTATTGAAAATATATACTTTTAAAGCACATCTTTCTACTAATACTGGAACGACACATGCATTTTTGGTTTCATTTTTTTTCCTGCAGTTATATTTTGTACTGTTGTGCTCCTATCCCACAAAACATTTGTAAGATTAAGATGCCAATCTTACATACAGTAGATATCAAAAAGACCTGTGGCAGAACAGGGATTATTGCATGGATTGATATAATCCTATGTTAAATGCTTAATACATTTTTCAGCTCATTCTTTTCATGCAATTGTTCCTGACAATGCAGTGAGATTTGTTTTTTCTTGTTCCTCTGAGTGGTGTGAATTAGCTACTTTATCTCATGAGCCAATTGTATTGCAGACTCGAATGGACTTTAATGACCTCATCCCAATATTTTCTGCCTTCAAGCTCGGAAGAAACTGACCGTTTAAATGTCATTTGTATTTTTCTAATATTTGATTACACACTGTATTTAATACTAAAAATACAGACAATTTCTATCAGACACATGTAACCACAACCTGTGTGTTTGAGAGTATTTGGTAACTATTTTTCTAAAGCATTTTTAAAAAATTTTGGGACAAAATTAAGCGGTTTCATTCAAGTGTCATGTATTGTGATATCATTTGCGTTATTAGTGGAGTTTACATACATTCAATGGGTCTAATTTTTCATGCATTTTAGTACACATTTGTGATCTAATGGACAGGAGGCATGTGTGGCGGAAAGGGTAATGTTCTTGGTGCCCAGGGTCCTAATAATTCTGAATAGGACCCTGCATTCAAGCTATTCCCTCTGCCCCAAGTGTGGTTACCCACCTCCATTTTACCTCCTTCAACAGAAAATGCCCTCATTGAAGAGGGCAATTCTACCCTAGGGTGACAAACCACCTTTGCTACACCAGTCACAGGAACAACAATACTTCCAAAGAGCAGCAGCACCTTAAGAACTGTTGCTATCCTCATTCTCTGTCCATTTGCGGCCATAATATGCAGAAGAAGGTGTCATCAACAGTGTCAATAAGCGGCACTTTCTTAGCAATAACCTGCTCAGTGACGCTCAGTTTGGGTTCTGCCAGGGCCACTCAGCTCCTGACCTCATTACTGCCTTGGTTCAAACATGGACAAAAGAGCTGAACTCAAGAAGTGAAGTGAGAGTGACTGCCCTTGACATCAAGGCAGCATTTGACCGAGTATGGCATCCAGGAGCTCAGCAAAACTGAGGTCAATGGGAATTAGGGGGAAAACTCTCTGCTGGTTGGAATCATTCCTAGCGCAAAAGAAGATGGTTGCGGTTGTTGGAGGTCAATCATCTGAGCTCCAGGACATCACTGCAGGAGTTCCTCAGGGGAGTGTCCTAGGCCCAATCATCTTCAGCTGCTTCATCAATGACCTTCCTTCAATCATAAGGTCAGAAGTGGGGATGTTCGCTGATGATTGCACAATGTTCAGTACCATTCACAACTCCTCAGATACTGAAGCAGTTCGTGTATAAATGCAGCAAGACTTGGACAATATCCAGGCTTGGGCTGATAAGTGGCAAGTAACATTCACGCCACACAAGTGCCAGGCAATGATCATCTCCGACAAGAGAGAATCTAACCATCTCCCCTTGACATTCAATGGCATTACCATCACTGAATCCCCCACTATCAACATCCTAGGGGCTACCATTGATCAGAAACTGAACTGGAGTAGCCATATAAATACCATGGCTACAAGAGCAGGTCAGAGGCTAGGAATCCTGAGGAAAGTAACTCACCTCCTGACTCCCCAAAGCCTGTCCACCATCTACAAGGCACAAGTCAGGAGTGTGATGGAATACTCTCCACTTGCCTGGATGGGTGCAGCTCCAACAACACTCAAGAAGCTCGACACAATCCAGGACAAAGCAGCCCCCTTGATTGGCACCCCATCCACAAACATTCACTCCCTCCACCACCGACGCACAGTGGCAGCAGTGTGTACCATCTACAAGATGCACTGCAGCAATGCACCAAGGCTCCTTACACAGCACCTTCCAAACTAGTGACCTCTACCAACCAGATGGACAAGGGCAGCAAATGCATGGGAACACCACCACCTGCAAGTTCCCCTCCAAGTCACACACCATCCTGACTTGGAACTATATCGCCGTTCCTTCACTGTCGCTGGGTCAAAAGCTTCAACAACATGTTTCAATTTTCAGCAATATTCAAATTCTGTACCATCAAACGACTATTCTCAATAATGTTGAAAATTTATAAATAATAGATGGTATAAAAGTTTGTTTTTGGCATGTGAGCCACACAGGTACAACTACATTTACTGTCGATCTCTAGTTGCCCTGAGAAGGTGCTGCTGAACCTTCTTGTTGAACCACTGAAGTCCTTGTGGTTATGTTGTTCCTACAATGGAGTTAGCAAGGAATTCCAGGATATGAAGGAACAGGAAAACTGGATGGCCAAATAAAGGAAAATCCAGCCTTCATTATCAAGGTTGATCGATGAATAAAGGTCACATTGGCAAGGATGGTCAATGGCACCAATGGAACCAAATCCCACCCATGTCTTCAAAAAAAGAGGGAAAATTATTGAGCTATATCTTCAAGGCAATATGCCTTTGTGTCTCTATTCATTGAATATCCAGGCAACTTGTAGCAAGATCATGAATCAAACAGAAAACGTCATTACTATACTTCAGCTTACTGGTTTTATGAAGTGCCTTCATGCTATCTTACTCAATTTCAGAAAACAGTAATAAATGATACACTGGACCATAATTTATCCTATAAACTACTAAACAAACAAATTAAACAAAAAATGGATAAATGAACTGTAGCAATTATGCACTGTAGATTTAGAGGGGTTATGGGCTGGGTTATTCCTTCACAGTGCAAAATGTACCTGCATCAAGGCCCCTTAATTTTCAACTTGATAGAGAAGTTTGTTGCTAACCGTCCATGGAGATCCTCTGACAAACCTCTGATGACTTCAGATGGACTGCTCAACTGGAAGAAGACAGGCTGAGAAATACTTCCAAAACTTGGTCGTACAAAAGAAATTTAGATACACATCCCTTAAACTAAAAAAAAGTCACCAAACATATATTCAAACTGATATTTTAAAAAATGCTCAAGATCTTTGACTTTAAATAGAATGGTTTGGCCCTTCCCTCAAATAGCTGGCTAAATCTTTCTTGGAAAAAATGACGAGTTCCCAACATGCTATTTTTCATGCGCAAATTAATCAGTAAGTTCAGAAGAAGAAGAGATACGTTGTAAGCTCCAAGTCTCCATAACTTGCTGTTCGATTTATACCACTTCTCCATTTGCCTCAATCTTTCTTCCCCTCTTTTTATTTCTCTTTCATGCTAAATTGGGGGAAGGCTAATTATAACAATACTAGGCAGGAACTGAAGAATTTAGATTGGGGGCGGCGGTTTGAGGGTAAATCAACATCTGACATGTGGGAGTCTTTCAAACATCAGTTGAATAGAATCCAGGACTGGCATGTTCCTGTGAGGAAGAAGGATAAGTTTGGCAAGTTTTGGGAACCTTGGATATCGAGGGATATTGTGAGCCTAGTCAAAAAGAAAAAGGAAGCATTCGTAAGGGCTGGAAGGCTAGGAACAGACGAATCCCTTGAGGAATATAAAGACAGCAGAAAGGAACTTAAGCAAGGAGTCAGGAGGGCTAAAAGGGGTCATGAAAAGTCATTGGCAAACAGGATTAAGGAGAATCCCAAGGCTTTTTATACGTATATAAAGAGCAAGAAGGTAGCCAGGGAAAGGGTTGGCCCACTCAAGGACAGAGGACGGAATCTATGCGTGGAGCCAGAAGAAATGGGCGAGGTACTAAATGAATACTTTGCATCAGTATTCACCAAAGAGAAGGACTTGGTGGATGATGAATCTAGGGAAGGGAGTGCAGATTGTCTCGGTCATGTTGTTATCAAAAAGGAGGTGTTGGGCGTCTTGCAAAGCATTAAGGTAGATAAGTCTCCAGGGCCTGATGGGATCTACCCCAGAATACTGAGGGAGGCAAGGGAGGAAACTGCTGGGGCCTTGACAGAAATATTTGTATCCTCATTGACTACAGGTGAGGTCCCAGAGGACTGGAGAATAGCCAATGTTGTTCCTTTGTTTAAGAAGGGTAGCAAGGATAATCCAGGAAATTATAGGCCGGTGAGCCTTACGTCAGTGGTAGGGAAATTATTAGAGAGGATTCTTCGGGACAGGATTTACTCTCATTTGGAAACAAACGAACTTATTAGTGAGAGGCAGCAGGGTTTTGTGAAGGGGAGGTCGTGTCTCACAAACTTAATTGAGTTTTTTGAGGAAGTGACAAAGATGATTGATGAAGGAAGGGCAGTGGATGTTGTCTATATGGACTTCAGTAAAGCCTTTGACAAGGTCCCTCATGGCAGACTGGTACAAAAGGTGAAGTCACACGGGATCAGAGGTGAGCTGGCAAGATGGATACAGAACTGGCTCAGTCATAGAAGACAGAGGGTAGCAGTGGAAGAGTGCTTTTCTGAATGGAGGGCTGTGACTAGTGGTGTTCCGCAGGGATCAGTGCTGGGACCTCTGCTGTTTGTAGTATATATAAATGATTTGGAGTAAAATGTAGCTGGTCTGATTAGTAAGTTTGCGGACGACACAAAGGTTGGTGGAGTTGCGGATAGTGATGAGGATTGTCAGAGGATACAGCAGGATATAGATTGGTTGGAGACTTGGGCGGAGAAATGGCAGATGGAGTTTAATTCGGACAAATGTGAGGTAATGCATTTTGGAAGATCTAATACAGGTGGGAAGTATACAGTAAATGGCAGAACCCTTAGGATTATTGACAGGCAGAGAGATCTGGGCGTACAGGTCCACAGGTCACTGAAAGTGGCAACACATGTGGATAAGGTAGTCAAGAAGGCATACGGCATGCTTGCCTTCATTGGTCAGGGCATAGAGTATAAAAATTGGCAAGTCATGCTGCAGCTGTACAGAACCTTAGTTCGACCACACTTAGAATATTGTGTGCAATTCTCTTCGCCACACTACCAGAAGGATGTGGAGGCTTTGGAGAGGGTACAGAAGAGGTTTACCAGGTTGTTGCCTGGTCTGGAGGTCATTAGCTATGAGGAGAGTTTGGATAAACCCGGATTGTTTTCACTGGAACGACGGAGATGGAGGGGCGACATGATAGAGGTTTACAAAGTTATGAGTGGCATGGACAGAGTGGATAGTCAGAAGCTTTTTCCCAGGGTGGAAGTGTCAGTTACTAGGGGACAAAGGTTTAAGGTGCGAGGAGCAAAGTTTAGAGGGGTTGTGCGAGGCAAGTTCTTTCACAGAGGGTGGTGAGTGCCTGGAACTTGCTGCTGGGGGAGGTGGTGGAAGCAGGTACGATAGTGATGTTTAAGCGGCATCTTGACAAATACATGAATAGGATGAGAATAGAGGGATACGGTCCCCAGAAGTGCAGAAGGTTTTAGGTTAGACAGGCATCAAGATCGGCGCTGGCTTGGAGGGCCGAATGGCCTGTTCCTGTGCTGTACTGTTCTTTGTTCTGCATTTTACTTGACTTCAATTCACCTACCCTGTCTGTCATTCCTCTGTTTCTTTCTCAATCATTAAATCTTATTGGTTAAGGAGATGCCCTATGCCCCTTGTTCTGCCATTATCAGTTCACACTTTCAGTAGGTTATGGCACAAATTATATTCAAGCTGAATGACACAGTGAAACGTTCCACTCATGGCGCACATTACAAAATGCCCCACTACAGCAAGATTTGATTCAATGTCTATTCCGGATCTCCTGTGTATCAAAATAAGTTGAGGCATTTTCTGTGAGTGTATCCATACATGTATTGTGAAATTAAGAAATAAGCCAATAGATGATACATCACAGTCAATAATGCACCAATCACAAAGCTCACAGTTAAACAGCTGCAGCAGACTTGATCAACACCACTGATAACTTTTCCACATACTCAGTCCAAAGGCAGACCAAATCTCTAACACAAGTGAAACAAAGTATGCCATAAAGAAATTGTCTGCATAGTACAACTCATGAACTACTTGTGTTCTCATTTTCCCCCACACCATCTGTGACCCTTGGCAGTCTTGCTGCTCCATCTGCTTCCATTTATGATCTGCTTGGCTGTAGGTTCTTGTCAGAGCTGGGATGTAATACTATTCATCTCATTTTCTTGCTCAGCAGCAGGGGAATGCTTTCAGAAGCAGAGCTATCCCAGCATACGCCAAGCAAGTGAAAGGTATGAATTAAACCTACACCATGTTGCCGGACGTTGGAGCAATACAGTGCTTGCAACTGTGGGCATGAATAATTGGTAGTGAGTAACAGTGTTATAAAGCATTAAGTATCTAGCACCATCAACACCACTTCAATAATGCTAACCTGCAGGGGAGATATCAAATATGCACACACACATATATCAATTCACAGCCAAATAAGAAAATAAGCTAAAAAATCCAAAACTTATTTAACTTTTAATGTGATAAATAAGACTTTTCAGTTGCTTCCTGGAAGAGAAATGCCACAAAAAATTTCTGAGATACCAAGAAATCTTCTAAGGGCTTCAATGTTTTCAAATCCAAGCCTGTTTTCCCAAACGGCTTTTAATTGACCCCTACTAAAACAAAGGGAGGCACAATGAGATGCAAACAACTCCTTCACATAGCTGATTTGCAGAGGGAAAGACAGCCAAAATAAGATTAAAATTATGGCAAAGGATATATCTCTTTTTAGAGTTACAGATACACATGGTGGGGGGAGTACTTTGAGCAAAAGACACACCCCTAGGCACTCCATCCCATTCAAACACAAGCCTTTGCAGCTGGCAGCTTATATTTTGAGATGGCCAGTTATTTGCTTCAACAGTCAATTTGCTAATTAGAAGCCTTTTTTTTCAATTTAACTGAATGATTTATATTTTTAAATAAGCCGTAAAACCCTTCCAGATATCTTACATTCATTGGAAAATTGATGATATTAATTGATGAAAGATTCATTGCATATCTAGCCCCAGCAAGGAACAAGGAAATCGATAAACAAATTCAATGTTAACTCCTAGATTACCACAGAAAGATTTCTGTGCCTCCTTTTAGGCAGACATATGACTCCTGCTGGTTGTGATATTGTAACAACCAGGTGAGAAAGGTGTCTAGGGGTCCATCTCAGCCTTCATCTGATCTTACTGTAACAGGGTTTAATTTTAAACAGACCGTGTTTTGAGTTCCCCCTTGGTGAATCCTTGTTTACTGCTTTCCAATGGTAAGGAAATGAAATAAGCATAAACAGCCTTTTTTAGGTTTAAAGAGGAAAAGTGAAATTTATTAAAACTTAAACTCTAACTCTAAACGGATACATGCTGCGCCCCACACTAGCATGCAGACGTGATACGCACATGCAAATAGGGACAGAAAAGAGAAGAAAAAATAAAATGGAAAGGTTTGAGGCAATATCTAAAAACTGGTTACAGTTCTTCAAGCTCACTGTAGAGTCGTTGCTTATCGGTAATTCTTGCTTTTCGTTGGGTCCCAGTATTCTTCTTAAACCTTGTTCACTGTAGGAGACTTTTCTCTCTTGGGGTTCATGTGACTTCAATGGATTCCGAAGCTGGGGAGAAAGAGATGGGAACAGACAGGAGAAAGGAGGGTCTTTTCAATCCAGGATCAAACAGCTTTGTGAGTTCAAATTCTCTGTGGCAAGTTCAAAAAAGCCTGCAACAGCCAGTTAGTCATGTGACCAGCTCACCTAAACAGTCCTGGCCCTTGTCTTGTCCTAGCAGACCTTGGAATGTCTCCTCTGCACACAATACCTGGTGATCAAAGATCCACTGTGGGTTAAATTGGAGCAGGGAATAGCCCCTTTGTCCTTTCAAGTACTGTCTGTTAATATTCAAAAATGTCTTTCCAGCCAGTCTGGCAGCCCTTGTAATAGGCCTTCTCTTCTTCTCAGCAACAATTTGAAGTTTCAGTGTCCATGTGGCAAAATGAATGTGCCTCATTCTTGGCAGGGCAAGGCCTGCATGACACCTCCACACCCAGGAGAATGAAATGCTATTTAAAAAAAAGGCACATTTCATTAAAAGGGTTGAGAGATTTATTCATTCATTCATTCATTTATAACTCTTAAAGCTTATTAAAATTGTCTTTCCTGGGTGCTAGTGCTATTTAATTTCCCCTTTTTTGGTATCCCATTAACCACGTGGTTCTTTGGGGAAGTTTTTCTTCAGTTTGTTCATTCCCATGGCTGCACAAGGTCTTTGTTCCTACTGAGGTAAAGCCTGGCTACCTGACCCAAACTCGACTAGACCCGACTACATGTGTCGGGTTCGGTTTGGGTCGTTCCGAGTCCAGCATTCGGGCTTGGGTCGGGGCGGGTTGGACACTGCTTCCAGGAAGTCACGGGATCAGGCTTACCCATGATTCCCCACAACTTCAGCTGCAGGAATAGCCTGCTGCCGGAACAGATGAAGAAGATTCGTGTCAGGTCTGGTCAGGTGGGGTGGGGCGCGAAAGAAAATTACAGAGCATGGGCTCGGGTCGGGTTCGGATTGGCTGTGGTCGGGTTGGGCCCGGGTCAGGTTTTAATTTTATTGCCGAGCCAGGATTTATGCTGAGGTACTTTTTTTTCAGGAGACTCAGTAGTGGGCGGGTCTATCATGAACTCTCTTTCAGTGCTTTGCTGGGTCATGCAAAGGCTTTTGACTTCAGGGGATGGGTGGTTCCCTTTTTCTCTGACTGTGGGGGAGGATTCTTTGTTAATTTCCCTTTGTTCCCTGGGCACCCCTGCCTGTAGGTATTTGTGCAGTCTCAACTGCACACTCCTGTGGCACTTTGACTGGGTGAAGTATCCCCTCCATGGTTTCTGTGCCCTCTAAAGGTCTCTCTTTGTCTCTGCAGGTTCCTGTAAATGCTGTAGCGACTCTGGTGGGGTGCTTCTAGAGTCTGCATTTACAGAGGAGGATGTGGGGTCTAACTTTTCACATTTTCCAGGGTTGTTTGACCAGCCAGTAAGGGTTTTCATCAGGGATTCCTCCCGGACATCCTTTAACCTGCCCTCCTGGTCACTTTTGCCCCTTCTCTCTTTCTAAGCTTTTGCCAGCCGTGTGCCTGCCTGTACCCTTTTGTTCTTCGCAGGGGTCCCTTACAGTTCACCAGCCCTCTGCTGGAGGTTCCTCCTAACACTGGTACAGGACTTAGGGGTGCAGGTTTCACTGTAGGTCGGGGTTTTCCCTCAACCTGGCACATGTGGCAATTCCTGCAGTACTCCACCACATCTTTGTGGAGTTTTGGCCAGTCAAACTGCTGTCATATGCGGGCTTTGGTCTTTCATATACTGGCATGTACAGCCACTGTAGTCTCGTGGGCCCTTCTTAATAGAGCTCCCCGGAACCTCTGTGGCACCACTAACTGGTGAACTACTGTCCACTCCTTGTTCCCAGGTCTGTTCGGAGAACTCCATTTCTTCATTATTACCTCATTCTTTAAACAGTAGCAATCAGGGACTCCCTCAGCTTCACTTTCAGACTAGGAAGCCTGTGCTAACTCTCTCAATACGGGTCAGCTCACTGAGTCTCAGCTAGGGAAAATCCATTTGATTCATTCCCTGGGTCTCCTAACTTTCCAAAGAAAGTCTCGGAAAGGCAGACCTCATGGTCATCTGCCTGAAGTGCCAATGCGGTCTTAACTGGGGGAGCTTATTTGATCATGGCCCGATACACTACACATTCAGGGAAACTGCAGGGGACCGTCTCTTGCCACTCCCCTGTCTCTCTGACCTCCTGCGGTCTTTCATTCACTACTGAGGGGGGCTACCATCTTCAACCTCACCAGATCATTACCTAGGAGGTCAACCTCATCCACAGGCAAACTAAGGACAATCCCTACGGTCACTGGTCCCGAAACAAGGTCACACTCCAGGTGCACCCGGTGTACAGGTACAGGCATACACTGCCCTCCAATACCATTCACCACCATTTTGGTGTTCACTGCACTCTCTGGGGGAAAGGTCAGGCCTTTTCCCAGTAAAAGGGATCTAGTGGCCCGTGTCCCTGAGAATTACTATGGACTTGCTGGCCCCACGAGGGGTATGGGGTTACTTTCCCTTCAAACACAAAACCCTGATAGCATTCAGGAATCCGATTAACTTTTCCTGTACCGGCCGTAGTAAGCTTCCTGGGTGCACTCTTACTGCAGTTAAAGCCACAGCTTGTTCTGCTGTGCTTTCCATCTTCAGGGTCCCATCTTCACAGAGCTGGTATGCCCTGACTAACCCTACTGGTTTTCCCTTTAGTTTCCAGCAGTCAGCTTTTAAATGCCCTGCTTTATTACAATGGAAGCACACAGGTCTCCGGGTCTCACTCTTGCTCACAACACCTTCCTTTTTGGCTAGAGGAGTGCCCCTGTGTCTCCTGCTTTCCTTTCTCTTCCAGGACTGGGCGGAGATCACCTTCCCACCCTTTGTCCTTTTTGGATTTGTGGGGATGATTAGGAAAGGTTCTCCCCTAGGAAACCAACTTATAAATTAAAACAAACTCATCGGCCAGAACGGCCGCTTGCTAGGCTCTCTGAACCCACTGGTCCTCTACATGGGTCTTTATTGAGAGTGGGAGAGAGTTTCTAAATTCATCTAACTGAACTACTTTCCTGAGATTCTCATAGCTGAGCTGTACTTTACGAGCCCTCAGTCACTGGTCAAAAGCCAGCAGCTTACTTCTTTCAAGCTCCAGATAAGTTTGATTAGCTTGCTTTTTGAGGGTTCTAAACCTTTGGTGATAGGCTTCGGGTACTAATTCATATGCCCCGAGGATAGCATTTCTGGTCAGTTCATAACTTGATGAACTCTCATCTGGCAACAGCGAATAAACCTCATGGGCTTTTCCAGTTAGCTTGCTTTGTAGTAAAAGAGACCAGGTCTCAGCTGGCCCTTTTAACTGTCTTGCCAGTTTCTCGAAGGATACAAAAAATTCCTCCACATCTTCCTCATTGAATTTTGGAATTGGTTGAGTGGGTTTTAGCAATTTTGTACCCAGCCCTGAATTATGCTCCTCCATATTGGTCATGCTTTCATTGGGGTTACTCTGTCATCCCCTAGTTAGCACAAACCGCTTCAACTCTCTTTCTTCGCATTCTTTCTGGAAGCATCTTCCTCTCTTTCTTTCCTGCCTCTCTCTCTTTCTTTCTCCTGTCTTTCATTTCTTCATGTCACTTCTGGAAGGCTCTTTCTTTCCCTTCCCATTCCTTCTGGAAACTCTCTCTTTCCTCAAATTCAAGTTTCCTTTGTTCCAATTGTATCTTTTCTAACAATACCCTGTCGGATTCTGCTTCTAAACCTGTTTCTGTATCTTCAGATTCAAGGGAAAAATGATTGGCCTCTAGCCTTAGGAGTTCAGACTTCCTAGCCTTGCCACATAAAGTGACGCCACACTGCACAGCCATTTTCCTCAACTCCTCCATAGACAGTGCTTTTAACTTATCCCAAGTTACTTCACCCTGGCTTGGAGAGCTACAAGCTTCAGTTGCACACACAGCCACAAGAAAACCTGCATTGAAATCTTGCTCCTTTTTTGCTTGGAAACAATTTGGCTACCCACCTCCAATTTCTCTTGTTTGTCTGTGAGTAAAATTCCAGATTCTAACACCCAAATTTCTGTTATGATCAGGTGATAAAGGTGTCTAGCGGTCCCTCTCAGCCTTCACCTGGTCTTACAGTAACAGGGTTTAATTTAAACACACCATGCTTTGAGCTCCCCGTTGGTGAATCCTTGTTCACCGCTTTCCAATTATAAGACAATGAAATAAGCATAAACAGCCATTTTTAGGTTTAAAGCGGAAAAGTGAAAATTAAAACTTAACTCTAATTTGGTTAATGCCTACGGATACACGCTGCGCCCCACGCTAGCATGCACATGCGATACGTACGTGAAAATAGGGACAGAAAAGAGCTGAAGAAAAAATAAAGTGGAAAGGTTTGAGGCAATATTTGAAGAGTTGTTGTTACGGTTCTTCAAGCTCACTGTATAGTCCTTGATTGTCAGTAGGTCTTGCTTTTCGTTGGGTCCCAGTATTCTTCTTAAACCTTGTTCACTGTAGGAGACTTTTCTCTCTTGTGGTTCATGTGTCTTCAATGGATTCCAAAGCTGGTGAGAATAGATAGGAGCAGACAGGAGAGGAGTGGGTCTTTTCAATCCAGGATCAAACAGCTTTCTGAGTTCAAATTCTCTGTGGCAAGTTAAAACAAAACTGCAACAGCCAGTTAGTCATGTGAGCAGCTCACCTAACATGTCCTGGCCCTTGTGAATTGTCTTGTCCTAGGAATGTCTCCTCTGCACACAATACCTGGTGATCAAAGGTCCATTGTGGGTTAAATTGTAGTAGGGAATAGCCCCTTTGTCCTTTCAAGTACTGTCTGTTAATATGCAAAAATGTATTTCCAGCCTGTCTGGCAGCCCTTGTAATAGGCCTTCTCTTCTTCCCAGCTACAATTTGAAGTTTTAATGTCCATGTGGCAAAATGGATGTGCCTCATTCTTGGCAGGGGGAGGCCTGCATGACAATATAAAATGTCACTAATAGCTGTGGGTCGATGGATGAGTGTACAGTTCTTCCTGCTTGTTTTATTGACTCTGAAGCACCAACAAGATGTGACACAAGAAAGTAGTAGAAACGTTTGAAACATAAACAAGAAATGCTGGAAATACTCAGCAGGTCTGGCAGCATCTACCTACCTTGAAGAAGTTCTACTCTTCTCTCCGACGGGATTTTCGTTTGTCTCTTTTACCTTGTTCACCATCATTGCTTTCTATTTCCCTCCTTGTGTTTGATAAAGTGTGTACCAAAACTCATTTTCAGAGCCACATCTGCTTCCTCAGTGACTGTTTCTGGCTCTGACTTATTCCACGTTGATTCCAACTGCAGTTTCACCCATCATATTTTGAATCCACCCAGGATTACAGGTATCTCTGAGAAATACAACGTTCCTCGGACTGCTGCTCTCACCGCATCCTGAGATTCACACTCAGTGCTATGTGTCGCCACATGTACACACTGGACCTCTCTCTCCAGAAGCACTGCCTCACCTTATCTCAAAGCTGTTCTACTCCGCAGTTTCATTTCATCCTTCATCTTATCCGACGCATTAATAAAAAACTTTTTTTCTTCCTTTCAGGTGTTGAGGAACGCAAGCTCCAGCAGCTGATAGGGACGAATGCCCCTCCAGATCCTTCTTCCCCTTCACTTCCCTCTGACCCCACCCCTTCTGATCTGACCCCTTGCCGTGTATTCACGATACCCTCCGACCATCCCCTCTCTGACGCTGAAAGTTCTGCACTCAGCAAAGGACTCAGTTTTATCCCCTTACGCCCCCACCTCAATGAATTTCCCGCTCGGCATGACATTGAGCTCTTCTTCCGTTGCGTCCGCCTCCAGGCTCACTTCTTTGACCAGGAGTCCTCCCCCTGACCTGCAGACCCATTCACCCGCCTCCAGCATTCTCCCTCAACCTGGACCCCTCCCTCTAGCCTCTTACCTGCTCTTGATCATTTCATTGAAAACTGTCGGCAAGACATCAGTCATCTCAATTTCTCTGCCCCCCTCACTCACTCTAACCTGTCCCCCACTGAACTTGCCGCACTCCATTGTCTCAGGTCTAACCCCGACATTGTGATCAAACCTGCAGACAAGGGTGGTGCTGTGTTTGTCTGGCATACCGACCTCTACATTGCAGGGGCTCAGGGCCAACTCTCAGACACTTCTTCCTACTTCCCCCTGGACCATGACCCCACCACCGAACATCAAGTGACTGTCCACAGAGCTGTCACTGACCTCATCTCCTCTGGAGATCTTCCCTCTACAGCTTCCAACCTCATAGTCATGCAACCCCGGACAGCCTGCTTCTACCTCCTTCCCAAAATCCACAAACAGCACTGTCCAGGCAGACCCATTGTTTCAGCCTGTTCCTGCCCCACTGAACTTATTTCTTCCTATCTTGACTCTATCTTTTCTCCGCTTGTCCGGTCTCTTCCCACCTACATCCGTGACTCTTCTGACGCCCTACGTCATTTTGACAATTTCCAGTTTCCTGGCCCCAACCGCCTCCTCTTCACAATGGACATCCAATCTCTCTGCACCTCCATCCCCAACCAGGACGGTTTGAGGGCTCTCTGCTTTTTCCTTGAACAGAGGCCCAACCAGTCCCCATCCACCACCACCCTCCTCCACCTGGCTGAACTTGTTCTCACATTGAACAACTTCTCCTTCAACTCCACTCACTTCCTTCAAGTAAAAGGTGTTGCTATGGGTACCCGCATGGGTCCTAGTTATGCCTTTCTTTTTGTGGGATATGTTGAATATTCCTTGTCCAGTCCTACTCAGGCCCCCTCCCCCAACTTTTTTTCCGGTACATTGGTGACTGAATCGGTGCCGTTTCCTGCTCCCGCCCCGAACTGGAAAACGTTATCAACTTTGCTTCTAATTTCCACCCTTCTCTCAACTTCACATGGTCCATCTCCAACAATTCCCTTCCCTTCCTCGACTTCTTTGTCTCCATCTCTGGGGATAGGCTGTCTACTAATATTCATTATAAGCCACACCTTCCTTGACTACACTTCTTCACACCCTGCCTCCTGTAAGGATTCCATTCCATTCTCCCAGTTTCTCCGTCTCCAACGTATCTGCTCTGATGATGCAACCTTCCATGACAGCGCTTCTGATATGTCTTCCTATTTCCTCAACCGAGGATTCCCCCTCATTGTGGTTGACAGGGCCCTCAACCGTGTCTGGCCCATTTCCCGCACCTCTACCCTCACCCCTTCCCCTCCCTCTCAGAACCGTGACAGGGTTCCCCTTGTCCTCACTTTCCACCCCATCAGCCTCCAAATTCAATGGATCATCCTCCGCCATTTCTGCCACGTCCAGTGTGATGCCACTACCAAATGCATCTTCCCCTCCCTTCCCATGTCAGCATTCCGAAGGGATCATTCCCTCCGCGACACCCTGGTCCACTCCTCCATTACCCCCACCACCTCGTCCCCTTCCCACAGCACCTTCCCCTGCAATCGCAGGAGGTGTAATACCTGCCCATTTACCTCCTCTCTCCTCATTATCCAAGGCCCAAAACACTCCTTTCAGGTGAAGCAGCGATTTACTAGTACTTCTTTCGATGTAGTATATTGTATTCACTGCTCACAATGTGGTTTCCTCACATTGGGGAGACCAAACGCAGACTGGGTGCCCGCTTTGCAGAACACCTCTGCTCAGTCCGAAAGTATGACCCCGAGCTTCCGGTTGCTTGCCATTTCAACACTCCCCCCTGCTCTCATGCTCACATCTCTTGTCCTGGGATTGGTGCAGTGTTCCAGTGAACATCAACGCAAGCTCGAGGAACAGCATCTCATTTACCGATTAGGCACACTACAGCCTGCCAGACTGAACATTGAGTACAATAATTTCAGAGCATGACGGGCCCCCCTTTTTATTTTTATTTTATTTTTGTGTTTATTTTATTTTAGTTTGTTTAATTTGTTTCTACTATGCCTACCCACTGTTATTTTCATATTTGTGCTTGGGGCCAGACTGCTCAGTTTTCAGTCCATTCACATCCTCTCTATACTACTGCTTTGTCTTTCAACACACCATTAACATATTGTTTGCCTTTGCTCCATGACCTTCTGGTCAGCTGTTCTGTGACCTTGTCCTATCAACACCTTCTCCTTTGTTATCTCTTGCCCCACCCCCACCTTACTTGCTTAAAACCTTTTACATCTCTAATATCTGCCAGTTCTGATGAAGGGTCACTGACCTGAAATGTTAATTCTGCTTCTCTCTCCACAGATGCTGCCAGACCTGCTGAGTATTTCCAGCATTTCTTGTTTGTGTTTCAGATTTCCAGCATCTGCACTATTTTGCTTTTATTTTAGTAGTAACGTTTGTTTTGTAAAGTCCACAGCACGCTATTTGCAATTATGTTATTCTGTACATGGTGATTTCTATTATATAATATAGAAAAGCTTTTATACAACGATTATATCACATACATCTTGTACTCCCAGCTCCTGATCAGTCTTCTGGCAAAATGCTGAAGCTTTTTCTGTGTACTATCAAAAACTAAATACAGCTCAACATTGTATTGAAGCATTGCATTTTTGATTCTATTTTGCAGAAAACACTATTTTAATTTGACTGCTACATTATCCAGTCTGATTGAGACTTGTGGTTGGAAGAATTGTCCTTCTGCACAGCTGAACTTAAAGTGGTAGTTTTCTTGCATTTGGAACCAAAGGACAGGGCTCGAGATGTACTTTCACAACTATCTTCCATGCTCATAATAGGAAATGCAGCAAGACCTGGACATAATCCAGGCCTGGGCTGATAAGTGGCAAGTAACATTCGCGCCATACAAGTGCCAGACAATGACCATCTCCAAGACAAGAGAGAATCTAACCATCTCCCCTTGACATTTAATGGCATTACCATCGCTGAATCCCCCACTATCAACATCCTAGGGGCTACCATTGACCAGAAACTGAACTGGAGTAGCTATATAAATACCATGGCTACAAGAGCAGGTCAGAGGCTAGGAATCCTGCAGCGAGTAACTCATCTCCTGACTCCCCAAAGCCTGTCCACCATCTACAAGGCACAGGTCAGGAGTGTGATGGAATACTCTCCACTTGCCTGGATGGGTGCAGCTCCAACAACACTCAAGAAGCTCGACACCATCCAGGACAAAGCAGCCCGCTTGATTGCTTATGGATGGGTGCCATTCACTCCCTCCACCACCGACGCACAGTGGCAGCAGTGTGTACCATCTACAAGATGCACTGCAGCAACGCACCAAGGCTCCTTAGACAGCACCTTCCAAACCCACGACCTCTATCACCTAGAAGAAGGGCAGCAAATGCATGGGAACGCCTCCACCTGCAAGTTCCCCTCCAAGCCTGACTTTGAACTATATCACTGTTCCTTCACTGTCACTGGGTCAAAATCCCTTCCTAACAGCACTGTGGGTGTACCTACCCCACATGGACTGCAGCGGTTCAAGAAGGCAGCTCTCCACCACCTTCTCAAGTGAAATTAGGGATGGGCAATAAATGCTGGCCTAGCCAGCGATACCCATATCCCATGAAAGAATAAAAAAAAATTAGCAGTTGCCAATGCAATTCTGACTTTCAAGCCAAAAAATCCTTAGACTAATAGCTTATTAAAAAGTTAGCCAATCTGTATTTGTTTTTTGGGTAATTAGTGAGAGAAGTTAAGTAAATTTTGGCTCACAGGTATGATACTGGCCTGCATTCTGCTGAAACAGTGAAAGAACAAGACCAGAAAATGTTTCTTTCCTCCCAGCAGCCCCCTCTCAAATGAAAACAATGAGACTTGGTCTTTGATGTGACCATGCAGAAACACACATGCAGTATATAATGCTAAAGCTATGAATGTCAAAATATTGTTAAGAAGAGGATTTGTGATCACAGTTATATTGCATCCACTGATTTGACACAAATGCCTTATTTAGAGCAGTGCAATAGGCATCAAGTTATGTTATCCACACATTGGTAAGACAAAATAGAGCTCTGTGCAAAATGCCTCTCTGGCCTCAAAGATTTCTAATATAGAAAAAACTTGATAAGATGACTGGCTTTTAAAAAAATAAAAACTAGTCATCTCACTCCTCTCCTTTCCTGAAGGCACTGAAGCCTTACTGAATTACAGTTTCATCATCACCAGTTGCCCTCTGTTCCTTGCCACTAGTCAACTATGCTATTCGACAGCACAGGCTTCACATTTGTTGTCACATCTCACAGAATGCTCATGTGTGTACATATGCAGCATGGATTGAAAGATGCATATTGGTGATGCCAACTACAGAGTCCCAAAATTAACCAAGCTGAGAATAGTTAGCACAGACCCACGTCAAACATGGGACCTTCCTGGTCTGTGTGATTCTCTACTCGCCAGATAAACTTATTCATTCATCAAGGAAGACCACTTAGCTCTTTTCAAACAGCAGAGCAATAGACTCAGTTTTAAAATCTAAAAATGGTACATTTTAATTTTTTTTTAAATCATGATGCTTCCTTATCTTGCATTTCTGTGACATGGAAACTGCATAACCAGGAAGCAAGATGTGCAGTGAAACTGATGCTAACACAAGAAGCTGTGTTGAGGTTTAAACACCATAGATCATAACGAATGATTGTCACAAAACCGGAAAATACAGGAAGCACTCAATGAGTCAGGAACAGCATCTGTGGAGAGGAGTGGCCAGTTGGCCCAAAACGTAAATTGCTCAATTCTCTCCAAAGAAATGATGCTTGACTTGCTAAGTGTTTCCAGCATTTTCTGGTGTGCTCTCAGATCGCCAGCATTTACAGCATTGTTTCTGTATGAATGACTGCAATCTCCAATGGCAAACCTTGACACGTCTGATCATTTCTGGCGTCTGGGTGTGATGTGCGATTTCATGTACTGGGCAGCATATAAATCATGCGTGATTATTTTTTTGGATTATTCTGGCAAGGGAGGCGAGGTAATTAGTCGGCTTCCAATAAGATTAAAAACCAACTCAGTCCTTGCATAATCTTAACATTGCTGCATTCTCCCTGTGAAAGATCTCTTTACCACTTACCAGTCCTTTGCAGGTACTGATGGCAGCAGTGCCACTCCCAACATCTCGATGTTCTACTCTGCCTATGAAATGACACGTGTTCTGTGCGGGGGCCTGAACGATGGTACCAGTTACATTTCCGTACCTTTTCTCCAGAATGTAGCCTGGAGAAAGGAACGGTCCATTGACTGTCAAGTTGAAAAGCAGTTTTTGCCCTCGATGAACAATTTGGTAATAAACGTGGTCATCTCTCTTTTCAAGGTCCCGCCTTCCAACGTGATTGACATAATGAATGACGTCCCGGGAGAGATAAGTTCCACTTTCGTCCACTTTGACGGGATGAACTATTTCATAGTTTTGCAAACTCCTAATAAACTTCTCTGGAAAAAAAAAGCACAAAACATCACCATACAGATCTTCACAAGGGCGCCGCTGACGTTACTCGAGAAGTGCTTGTGTTAGCAGGAGTGTACACCAAACACACTGAATTAAATTCAATCACCATGCAATGGCATGAGTGGGAACGGTGCGGACAGATACGTTTTTTTCCCGAAAATTCACAAACCTTGCTTTTCATCTGCAAGATGCCAACTGTCCAGCTGAAGACTACCGTGGCTGGTTGCCAGAAAGCTGAAGACTTTAAAAAGAAAAGGGACGCCTATGATCAAACGCTCTCCCACACGGAGCATGGTTCAATTAAAAGTTGCATCGATTTAAAGGAGGTCCTACAAGCAGACTGTGTGAGTGCGGGATTGTTGCACGGGCCCCGTCCATCGGTCGACAACAACAAAACAAGTATAGATAGGAGAGGGTGATCGCACAGAAAAAAGAAAGCAGACGATGGCTAGAGGAGGAGTGATCGAAAACTTCAGCGTAATGTTTCTTAAGGAAAGAGGGAGGGTTCGATAACTGCCCATGGCGGTTTCCAACTTGAAAAAAAATCTTTAAGTTCACTCCTGTTTACATGAAAATGTGTGCAGTTCCATACAGACATATGCATGTTATCGCACGCAGTGACAATCTAAATAAACTGTAGCCCAAAATAGACCAGACCCTCCTCTCGCCCTCGCTGACAGTACTTAGTGGGGATTCTGGTTTTAAACGTTTCCTTTTCGGATCTTGTTTATGTGCATGTTAATTTATTTCATTCAAAAAACAAAGAGCAAGACAATGAATGGAGTAGTGCCTTACAACACGGTGCTTTCACACGTTGCAACTGAACAAGCAAGAGGAGAAAAGGTGGGAATATTTGAAACCTCCCGGGTCCTGGGTTCAAATTGAACTCAGTGCTGTCTATAAGGAAGGACAAAAATATCAGCGATAATTAACAGTTTTTGCTAAGGCTTTAGACCCCTCCATTGTAGTGTCAGACGACATGCCTCTATTACATTCGGGATTGGCTCTTTAAATTAAACCGTTTTACTCTCTCTTTACACCTCCTCCTATCAAATGTGATTGATGTTGACTGACTGCACTATCAGTGGCGGCGCAAGTTTCAACTCACACAGCTCCACAGTGTTTCCCTAGTGTGCAAACGTGGACAAGGGCTTCGTTGTGGGTTTAGTTAAACAGGAGTCTGACTTCCAAACTCAACTTTAGACAGGAGAGAAATACTGTTTATATTACAAAATCAATTTTAGCTATATGGTCACATCAGCATTCCCCCCTGGGAAGCGTGTTTATATTTGAGGGGGAACATTGATTTGGCAAAGCTCGTAATTGTTGTGTCCCCCGGAGAAAGAAAATTACAGCGGTATCGCCCCTCAGCCTGAAACCACGACGGAAATACTAAAGCAATATTAGCACAGTTATAAAGCATTCATTGGCGCTTCAACTCAGCTGCGTTTCCACAGTATTCTCCCCCGCTTTGTATTATAAATTGAATTGTAACTTGTAAGGCGTTTAAGTCATTGCACTAAATGTACGATCATGTAGCGCTCTGAGTGAGCCGGCACCGGCATGATGGGCCGAATGGCTGTATACTTCTATGTAATAAAGTTCCACGCGACCTCTCTGCTGAAATTTAACTATAGGAAATATTGGGCTAACCTTGGTATAACCAGATGTAAAAAGGTTCATTTTTAACCTGATGATCGCAGCAAGGCGTATTCAGCTGGCAAACTGGAGATCTTAATTATCCATAAAACTGCTGGAATATCGAGTTAAATGCATACACACACATACACAGACACTGGCCCTTCTCCACACATTGATCTCTTGATGCGTTTTTATTTTCGTGCAGAAAACAGATGCGATCTTCAAAGGGTTAATAATCAGCTTTGCTTTTTTAAAAAACACAAATGTCAATGCTGCAACATGAAAACTGAATTAGCATTAAGATATTCTTTGCGCCTCAATGTGTAAGTGCCATTTAAAAGACGTTTAGCCCAAAAAAATCAAACAGCACCGCATTCATTATAGCCATTGACCAATATCCAGAAATTATCACCACGGTCAAATAAAGTAGCTTGTCAGAAATAAGACTGCTTTGGGTAGAAGGATGTTTGGGACTGCTATGGGTTAACGATAAATCTTCTTTGGCCTCCTTGTCTCGAGAGACAATGGGTAAGCGCCTGGAGGTGGTCAGTGGTTTGTGAAGCAGCGCCTGGAGTGGCGAAAAAGGCCAATTCTAGAGTGACAGGCTCTTCCACAGGTGCTGCAGATAAAATTGGTTGTCGGGGCTGTTACACAGTTGGCTTTCTCCTTGCACTTCTGTCTTTTTTCCTGCCAACTGCTAAGTCTCTTCAACTCGCCACACTTTAGCCCCACCTTTATGGCTGCCCGCCAGCTCTGGCGATCGCTGGCAACTGACTCCCACGACTTGTGATCAATGTCACAGGACTTCATGTCGCGTTTGCAGACGTTTTTAAAGCGGAGACAAGGATGGCCGGTGGGTCTGATACCAGTGACGAGCTCGCTGTACAATGTGTCCTTGGGGATCCTGCCATCTTCCATGCGGCTCACATGGCCAAGCCATCTCAAGCGCTGCTGACTCAGTAGTGTGTATATGCTGGGGATGTTGGCTGCCTCGAGGACTTCTGTGTTGGAGATACGGTCCTGCCACCTGATGCCAAGTATTCTCCGGAGGCAGCGAAGATGGAATGAATTGAGACGCAGCTCTTGGCTGACATATGTTGTCCAGGCCTCGCTGCCATAGAGCAAGGTACTGAGGACACAGGCTTGATACACTCGGACTTTTGTGTTCTGTGTCAGTGTGCCATTTTCCCACACTCTCTTCGCCAGTCTGGACATAGCAGAGGAAGCCTTTCCCATGCGCTTGTTGAATTCTGCATCGAAAGACAGGTTACTGGTGATAGTTGAGCCTAGGTAGGTGAACTCTTGAACCACTTCCAGAGTGTGGTCGCTGATATTTATGGATGGGGCAATTCTGACGTCCTGTCCCATGATGTTCGTCTTCTTGAGGCTGATGGTTAGGCCAAATTCGTTGCAGGCAGCCGCAATCCTGTCAATGAGACTCTGCAGACACTCTTCAGTGTGAGATGTTAATGCAGCATCGTCAGCAAAGAGGAGTTCCCTGATAAGGACTTTCCGTACTTTGGTCTTCGCTCTTAGACGGGCAAGGTTGAACAACCTGCCACCTGATCTTGTGTGGAAGAAAATTCCTTCTTCTGAAGACTTAAACACATGTGAGAGCAGCAGGGAGAAGAAGATCCCAAACAGTGTAGGTGCGGGAACACAGCCCTGTTTCACACCACTCAGGATAGGAAAGGGGTCTGATGAGGCGCCGCTATGCTGAATTGTGCCTTTCATATTGTCATGGAATGAGGTGATGATACTTAGTAGCTTTGGTAGACATCCGATCTTTGCTAGTAGTCTGAAGACACCACGTCTGCTGACGAGGTCAAAGGCTTTGGTGAGATCTATGAAAACAACGTAGAGGGGCATCTGTTGTTCACGGCATTTCTCCTGTAGCTGGCGAAGGGAGAACAGCATGTCAATGGTGGATCTCTCTGCTCACAAGCCACACTGTGCCTCAGGGTAGACATGCTCAGCCAGCTTCTGGAGCCTGTTTAAAGCGACTCGAGCGAAGACTTTCCCCACTCTGCTGAGCAGGGAGATTCCACAGTATTTATTGCAGTCACTGCGGTCACCCTTGTTCTTATAGAGGGTGATGATATTGGCATCGCGCATGTCCTGTGGTACTGCTCCCTCATCCCAGCACAGGCAAAGCAGTTCATACAGTGCTGAAAGTATAGCAGGCTTGGCACTCTTGATGATTTCAGGGGTAATGCCATCCTTCCCAGGGGCCTTTCCACTGGCTAGAGAATCAATGGCATTACTGAGTTCCGATTTTGTCGGCTGTACGTCCAGCTCATCCATGACTGGCAGAGACTGGGCTGCATTGAGGGCAGTCTCAGTGACAGCATTTTCCCTGGAGTACAGTTCTAGGTAATGTTCCACCCAGTGGTCCATTTGCTTGCGTTGGCCAGTGATTAGATAACGCGGGATATTGTGAGCCTAGTCAAAAAGAAAAAGGAAGCATTCGTAAAGGCTGGAAGGCTAGGAACAGACGAATCCCTTGAGGAATATAAAGACAGTGGGAAGGAACTTAAGCAAGGAGTCAGGAGGGCTAAAAGGGGTCATGAAAAGTCATTGGCAAACAGGATGAAGGAAAATCCCAAGGCTTTTTATACGTATATAAAGAGCAAGAGGGTAACTAGGGAAAGGGTTGGCCCACTCAAGGACAGAGAAGGGAATTTACGTGTGGAGCCAAAGGAAATGGGCGAGGTGCTAAATGAGTACTTTGCATCAGTATTTACCAAAGAGAAGGACTTGGTGGATGATGAGCCTAGGGAAGGGAGTGTAGATAGTCTCAGTCATCTCATTATCGAAAAGGAGAAGGTGTTGGTTGTCTTGCAAAGCATTAAGGTAGATAGGTCCCCAGGGCCTGATGGGATCTACCCCAGAATCCTGTGGGAGGCAAGGGAAGAAATTGCTGGGGCCTTGACAGAAATCTTTGCATCCTCATTGGCTACAGGTGAGGTCCCAGAGGACTGGAGAATAGCCAATGTTGTTCCTTTGTCTAAGAAGGGTAGCAAGGATAATCCAGGAAATTATAGGCCGGTGAGCTTTACGTCAGTGGTAGGGAAATTATTAGAGAGGATTCTTCGGGACAGGATTTACTCTCATTTGGAAGCAAACGGACTTATTAGCGAGAGGCAGCATGGTTTTGTGAAGAGGAGGTCATGTCTCACTAATTTGATTGAGTTTTTTGAGGAAGTGACAAAGATGATTGATGAAGGAAGGGCAGTGGATGTTATCTATATGGACTTCAGTAAAGCCTTTGACAAGGTCCCTCATGGCAGACTGGTACAAAAGGTGAAGTCACACGGGATCAGAGGTGAGCTGGCAAGATGGATACAGAACTGGCTCAGTCATAGAAGACAGAGGGTAGCAGTAGAAGGGTGCTTTTCTGAATGAAGGGATGTGACTAGTGGTGTTCCGCAGGGATCAGTGCTGGGACCTCTGCTGTTTGTAGTATATATCAATGATTTGGAGGAAAATGTAGCTGGTCTGATTAGTAAGTTTGCGGACGACACAAAGGTTGGTGGAGTTGCAGATAGTGTTGAGGATTGTCAGAGGATACAGCAGGATATAGATCGGTTGGAGACCTGAGTGGAGAAATGGCAGATGGAGTTTAATCCGGACAAATGTGAGGTAATGCATTTTGGAAGGTCTAATGGAGGTGGGAAGTATACAGTAAATGGCAGAACCCTTAGGATTATTGACAGGCAGAGAGATCTGGGCGTCCAGGTCCACAGGTCACTGAAAGTGGCAACGCAGGTGGATAAGGTAGTCAAGAAGGCATACGGCATGCTTGCCTTCATCGGTCGGGCATAGAGTATAAAAATTGGTAAGTCATGCTGCAGCTGTACAGAACTTTAGTTAGGCCACACTTAGAATATTGCGTGCAATTCTGGTCGCCACACTACCAGAAGGATGTGGAGGCTCTGGAGGGCATTAGCTATGAGGAGAGGTTGGATAAACTCGGATTGTTTTCACTGGAACGACGGAGGTGGAGGGGCGACATGATGGAGGTTCACAAAGTTATGAGTGGAATGGAGTGGATAGTCAGAAGCTTTTTCCCAGGGTAGAAGAGTCAGTTACTAGGGGACATAGGTTTAAGGTGAGAGGGGCGAAGTTTAGAGGGGATGTGCGAAGCAAGTTCTTTACACAGAGGGTGGTGAGTGCCTGGAACTTGCTGCCGGGGGAGGTGGTGGAAGCAGGTACAATAGCGACGTTTCAGAGGCAGCTTGACAAATACATGAATAGGAAGGGAATAGAGGGATACGGTCCCCGGAAGTGCAGAAGGTTTTAGTTTAGGCAGGCATCAAGATCGGCGCAGGCTGAGAGGGCCGAATGGCCTGTTCCTGTGCTGTACTGTTCTTTGTTCTTGTTCTTGTGTCCCCTGATTTAGATTTGAAGGGGGTGGGGCAAGCTTCTTGATGCCGAAACATACTTTTATACTCGTGATCAAAGGATCTTACAGATTTACATTTTTTTTTTGGCCAGACTGAGGATGTGAATGAGGACGGGATAATTTGGCTGTGAAGATTTCTTCTTGTCGCTGTTACAAGAGTAGAAATCGGTCATTAGAGTCACCTAGCGGCAAGTGTGGGGAATGCGTTTAATTGGTTACAGAAATTGCAGTCAGACGGTTGACAAGGCGGCACCTCCTGAGCAGCAAGACGGGATCAGGAGATTAACAGTCGCTGTGGAGAATCTTCCGCTCCTGTGCAATGTTCGACCCCTAAATCAGGGCAAAAGTTAGATCGAAAAGTTTCTTCGTTATGGTGTGATTTTTCTTCCCCCTGACCCCAGTCTATCTGCTGAATATTCCGTAAAATGCAAACATTTTGCTTAGTAACTCTTCAACATTTATGTGTTCTTCATGGCAGAGACCAACAGTGAGTAGAATTGACATAATTCGTCGGAAGTGGGACATTCGGACAAATCTGTAAAACAAAGATCAGATCTCGACTTGTTTAGTATTGTTGGCCCGTCCCATGTTTCCGATGTTTTACTTCCTATTTCATGTGTCTCAGATTGGCTGCCCGTTAATGAAGTGGGACAGAAGTTGTTAAAGTTAGTCATAGAGACATTTACAGCATAGAAAGAGGCTATTTGGCCCATCGAGTCCATGCCTGCTCTCCACCTAACAATCCAGTCAGTCCCACCATACTGCTTATATAAAAGCAAAATACTGCGGATGCTGGAAATCTGAAACAGAAGAAGGGTCACTGACCCGAAACGTTAACTCTGCTTCTCTTTCCACAGATGCTGCCAGACCTGCTGAGTGATTCCAGCATTTCTTGTTTTTGTTCCACCATACTGCTTGATTCCCAGAGCCCTGCAATTTTATTTCCTTCAAATGTGCATCCAATTTCCTTTTGAAATCATTGATTGTCTCCACTCCCACCACCCCCATTGTCAGCGAGTTCCAGGTCATTACCACTTGCTGCATAAAAAAGTTCTTCCTCACATTTCCCCTGCATCTCTTACCCAAAACCTTCAATCTGTGTCCCTTAATCCTTGTACCATCTTTTTTCTTTGTCTAACTTATCTCTTCTTTGGCCTCCTTGTCTCGAGAGACAATGGGTAAGCGCCTGGAGGTGGTCACTGGTTTGTGAAGCAGTGCCTGGAGTGGCTATAAAGGCCAATTCTAGAGTGACAGACTCTTCCACAGGTGCTGCAGATAAAATTGGTTGTCGGGGCTGTTACACAGTTGGCTTTTGCTGGCAGCGGTGGCACTTGCAAAGTGGCCGAAGAAGTGCTAGCTCAAGGAAGGACCTTCTTTTGAATAAAAAGACCTTCCGAAGAGTGCCTGGAAGTCATTTATGAGCATTTAAGGGTAAATCTGTCGGACTTTCCAAGCTCTGTTGCCAGCTCTGAAATATTGTACGGTTGGGTCTAGGCCAGTAGACTGGCTGTGAAAACAGACAAAGTGTTTTGGCGAGCGAGTGAAAACAAGGTCTTGGAAGGGTGAGCAGGCACCCAGGAAAACCAAAGTCTATGACATGTCTGTTGGTACAGAGAGAGAGCTTTTAAAGAAAGCAAAAAGAGCACAAAGAAAAAGGTTGATGGCTGAGCAACCTTCATACATACATATATATGTATATAAAAAGCATGTCAAAAACTATGCCCACAAAAGACTTGGTACAAAAATAAAGCAAAATAACAAGACTGCTTGTGAACGGTATCTTTGTCTGTCAGGCACATAAGTATTGTGGCGGCGTTGCCTGGTTTCCTTGGGCTGCAATACATGTATAACTTATCTAAGCCTGTCATAATCTTGTACACCTCTATCAAATCTCCCCTTAATCTCCTTTGCTCCATCTAGAACAACCATAGCTTTCTCAACCCAACCTTGTAACTAAAATCCCTCATCCCTGGAACCATTCTGGTAAATCTCCTCTGCACCCTCTCAAGCACCCTCACATCCTTCCTAAAAGTGTGGTGACCAGAACTGGACGCAATACTCTCACTGTGGCCTAATTAGATCTTTATAAAGGCCGATCTTCCAGTTCTTCCTAAACCAGGGCCGAAGGGGGAAATGAATGCAAAAATTGGAATTACACAGGAGATCTGTTGTACCTAATATAAACATTTCGGATCAGAACCAAATTAAGAATTCTTCGGGCTCTGAGCACCAAGTACACTGGGCAGCCAAACCACCAAACCCCACCCCCTCACCCCCATCCTCACACAGTAAAACACAAATGTCCAGAAAAATACATGAAAAAGTAGCTCATCAAATGTTTACCTACTGCATTAATAATAGAGATCCTATCACAATATACTATGCTGAAATAAAACTGCTTCAACAGTAGTATGTACTTTTTCTGCATTATGATGAGTTTTATAGGGACCCCATATTTGACTAGAGACCTGTACACAGGTCGCAGGCCCATGTGTTAATCCATCCCTGTTTTAGATGGTCAGAACTGGAAAATGGAAAGAAGATCTTTCAAGGACTGACCAGAAGGCCAAGATTAGAGAAGAGGAACAGGTAAAAGCCAAAATGCAGATATGCTAACTATTTTACAAATGATCTATGAACATATTTTTAGCAGCTCTGAAAGAGGTGAAAAGTACTGATTGACACAGAAAGGCGAACTGTTTCAAATTGTAAAAAAAATTTAGAGAAAAAGATGAATAAGATCAGCCCCAAAAGACATCTGTCAATTTGTTTCTTTTCACATCATCATCAAGCACGCCAACATTTCTATGTGAGATTGTAATTTAGGTGTACTTTCTCCAATCTGATATATTACATTTGCTGCTTTATGATGTGGCCTGGCTCCTTTAAGCTGGGGAAACTAAATGCAAATCAAGTAGCTGCTCTACCTGTGTGTCTGCAACTCTGAGCTCCGTGTGTGTTGCCACTTCAACTTGCTCTCCCACATCCACACCAACCTTTTGGTCTTTGATGTATACTGTTCCAATCTGTAATGGACAGGTAATCCGCTCAGATAGATGATCAACACAAACATTTCCTGCAATATCACATCTTCCACTTTGAGCTGGATTTTACCAAGCCCTCAATGTTGGTCTCTGTGGTGGGAGGGAGGGTGCCGAAAGATGGGGCTGGCAGCGTTCCACTATGGAACTCGATGTGACAGGGCCCGGCCTGATCCTCCCGGTGGTGGCAAGGCTCCGTGGCGGCCCTCCCGCAGCTAGGCGACGGGACCTGGATTTCAATATTTAAATTAATTACATGCATAACTTTAAATGGACTTACCTTCAATCTTTCAGGCCTGCCGCCAACTTTGGTGCGGTGGCCGTCACTCCTGTGCCTTCAATTCCCCATTCGGGGAAAGCTGGCATGACGCTGGTGGGGAGGGGGGAGGAGTTAAGATTTTCAAGGCGCAGGGTGGGGGATGGGTTCAAATAAACATAATGGGTGCAGGGGATGGTGGGAAGGGGTGAACTTCAAACTTTGCACAGTCTGGGGGACTGGGGGGAGGTAAGGTCAGATTTGAAAGGCAAGTGTTTTGGTGGTGGGAAAGGGCAAATAGTTAATGTAATTGTTATTGGGGGGGTGGAAAAGGGGCATTAGAAAGTTATTTAATAAATATTTGGGGGGGTATCTTTAAAAATTCAAATTGACCGGCAGGGCTGGCTGCCCTTTAAAAACGGTGTCAGTGCCTGCAAACAGGCAGCTGACATCATTGCCAGGGACCGACAGACCGCCCTCTCCATGTGATTGGAGGGGTGCCGCCTGAGCTATTAAAATGAATCGCCACGTGTGAGCTCGCAGCAGCTCTTTGGCGTGCGGCCCGCACATGCAGGCCGTCATTTTTTGGCTGCCCTTAAAACCCAGCCCTTTGAAATTCTGAAACTTTCTGGATATGATTCGATAGGGTAGATGTGGAGAAGATGTTTCCACTTATTGGGAGTCCAAAACCAGGGTTACAACCAGAGAGACCATAAATATAAGATCGTCACTAATAAACCAATAAACAATTCAGTGGCAGAAACCTTTTTACCCTATATGTGGAACTTGCTACCACAAGGAGCGATTGAGGCAAACAGCAAAATGAATTTGAAGGGAAGCTAGAAAATGGCCTGCTTCTGTGCTGTGAATTCTATGTAATTCTATGAATTTAACAATATCAATCTTTGTCATCCTTCCCTCTGTTTGCCCTGTCCATCTCTCACTTAATGCGCCAACATTTGGTTTTCATTTACCTCTTTTTTAAAAAATTGATTTGCACATTTGACAGTTGAGCTTCATATATAATGCACCATTTTATAAATCTCTTTTCAGCTGTCACAGGGAAGGGGCTTGGAGGGGGTCTCAGAGGATGGGGAGATTTGGTGTTGGGAAGGGAGCAGCTGGGGCAACAGAGGTCCGAACAGGCACATGCTAGCTGTAGGGAGTTACTTTTACAACCTGCTCAGAAGAGCAGGACAAAATGGAAGATGGCAGGATCCAGGACGAACATTACCAGGAAAGTTATCCAATCAATTTCAACTACAGGTAGGGATAAAATTACCCCTAAAGTTATTTGCAAATAGCAGCATCACTGTGCTATCAGAAATGCCCAAAATACTGTTTAATGCATCATTGATAAAGACATCAAATGTGATAAATGATTATATTGCCACATTCCTTTTTCAAATGAACCTTGGTGAATCTTAAAGCTAAAGGGCACCAATGAATAAAATCAAAATCCAAAGTTTGATCACCTACTGTCATAGCTTCCAGCTTCTTCATGAGGGCCACATGAGGGTTGAATAACTTGTGAAAACTGATGAAAGTAAATGTAAGTGGTTTCCCTTCAGTTTTACGATGCTCCTCAAGCTCACACAAAGCCACAATTGACCCTATGCATTCCTAATGAGGAAAATGCCACCTGATCCTTTCTATTTTATTGCACTGACAAGGCTTCAAGTAACTCTTTAATTACCTAGTGCTTTTTCCTCACAGGTCTCCTTCCCTTACTAATTATTTTACTAGCTATGCCAACCAGGATGACCAACAAGTCAGCTTGAACTTCAGTTTTTTTATGAATTCAAAGAAATCATATGCAATATCATTTAGCATCAAACCCATCCTACCAGCAGTCAAACACATGCATGCACACAGTCCCAGACTTAATGGTCATCAGTGTTCTTCTTCTAACTAAACACCTTGGCTGATCACTTGTATCTCACATGTGTCAGCTGCCTTGATATGGCAGTCACATTTTATTAACAGGACACAAGCAGAGGTTTACTTGTTTTATGATTATGAGCAGCTATGGGGCTAAATGTCCAGACTGGCCAAGAGAGTGTGGGAAAATGGCACACTGACACAGAACACAAAAGTCCGAGTGTATCAGGCCTGTGTCCTCAGTACCTTGCTCTATGGCAGCAAGGCCTGGACAACGTATGTCAGCCAAGAGCGACGTCTCAATTCATTCCATCTTCGCTGCCTCCGGAGAATACTTGGCATCAGGTGGCAGGACCGTATCTCCAACACAGAAGTCCTCGAGGTGGCCAACATCCCCAGCATATACACACTACTGAGTCAGCAGCACCTGAGATGGCTTGGCCATGTGAGCCGCATGGAAGATGGCAGGATCCCCAAAGACACATTGTACAGCGAGCTTGCCACTGGTATCAGACCCACCGGCCGTCCGTGTCTCCGCTTTAAAGACGTCTGCAAACGCGACATGAAATCCTATGACATTGATCACAAGTCGTGGGAGTCAGTTGCCAGCGTTCGCCAGAGCTAGCGGGCAGCCATAAAGGTGGGGTTAAAATGTGGCGAGTCGAAGAGACTTAGTAGTTGGCAGGAAAAAAGACAGAGGCGCAAGGGGAGAGCCAACTGTGCAACAGCCCCGACAAACAAATTTCTCTGCAGCACCTGTGGAAGAGCCTGTCACTCTAGAATTGGCCTTTATAGCCACTCCAGGCGCTGCTTCACAAACCACTGATCACCTCCAGGCGCGTATCCATTGTCTCTCGAGATAAGGAGGCCAAAGAAGGGGCTAAATTTATAAACAGAACCTCAAAGACAATAATCTCTGGATTATTACCTGAGCCACAAGCAAATTGTCATTGGGTAAATAAGATTAGAGAGATGAGTGCATGGCTCAAAGACTGGTGTGGGAGAAATGGGTTTCGATTCATGGGGCACTGGCAGCAGAAATGGGGAAAGTGGGAGCTGTATGGTTGGAAAGTCTTCACCTGAACTATGCTGGGACCAGTGTTCTGGCAAGTAATATAACTAGGGCAGTAAAGAGGGATTTAAAACAAAAGTGGGGAGAAGGGAGGGGAGGGGAGATGTGGTAAATTAGAGTGAAACAACAAGGTAATACAGCAGATTAGCGAATTGGTTAATGATAACCAGAGTGTGGCAGGAAGAGACAGAGCATACAAACTTAAGAGTGCACCAGCAGACAAGGCCCGAGATTGCAAAAATTGTAAAAAGACAGAATTAAAGGCTCTGCATCTGAATGCACACAGCATTCATAACAAAATTGATGAATTGTTGGCACAGATAAAAATAAATATATATGACCTGATTGCCATTACAGAATCATGTTTACAAGGCTGGGATCTGAATTTTAAAAGGTATTTGACATTTCAGAAAGACAGGAAGCTTGGAAAAGGTGGTGGGGTTAATTAAGCATGACATTAGTACGGTAGTGAGAGATGGCCTTAGCTCAAAAGAGAATCAGTTTGGGTAGAGATAAGAAATAGGAAAGGTAAGAGGCCACTTGCGGGAGTAGTATATAAGCCCCCTAACAGGGTTTATACTGTAGGACAGAGTATACAGTGCTACGACCACATGGTATGATGTAGGTGGTTCCCACTGTTCAACTCCCCATCTGACTGCAGTTGGTGTTAAAGTTTAGCCCCTTGTTGTTTTATTTTTCAAATAAACACAGTGTCAGGTTTTCTCGTAGGTTTTAAAAGCAGAAACTCAATTGTTTATTGATCACTACGTTTTATCCCAAAATTGTTGCAACTGCATCCGTTCATGTATTTGCTCGTGACACACACAAGACGAGACCGATCGAATAGGGGACAACGAAGGCAACGTTTAATGGTTGGGGGGTGGGGGGGAAGGTTATGATAAACCTGTTGAATTCTCTTGGAAATCAAGTTCCTAATGGATGCAGGCCTGAGATGATTATAGAATTTTCTTTTGATTGAAGGTTCAATTGAAGACAGTGGGTAACTTCTAGCTCTCATTGCTGTATAATATGGATGTCGGATTCTGCAGCAGGACTGGCATGTTTTCTGGCTTGGCTGGAACACAAGCTGTTAGAATGTTGCTTCTTTCTCTCTCTCTCTGGCCATTATTTTTAAGGTAAAGCTGTTATCTCTCACCTCCTGTTAGGAGATGCCCTGGAATGTTTTAGGATAGGTGTAGGATGGGTCCAATTGACACCTCTTAGCTTTGAAGATTTGTCCTTTGTCTTTGTCAGGCAGTTTGAACACACAAAAGACAAATCCCTTTTTCTTTGGTGGCCATTTTGGACCATTGTTCACTTTTTAAAATAAAAGTTCATTTTTTAAAGACAAAGTCCATTTTTCGTAACTCTTCAGAGTTAGTCCATGGTTGTTGTATCATCACACTTCCAGTGTGTGTGACAAAAGGAAGAAATAAATGGGGCTTGTAAGAAAGATACTGCAATAACCATGGGTGACTTTAATCTTGATGTACGTTGGACGAATCAGATTGGCAAAGGTAGCCTGGAAAATAAGTTCATACAGTGTATTCGCGACAATTTCTTAGAGCAGTAAATTCTAGCGCCAACCAGGGAGCAGGCTATTCTAGACCTGGTAATGTGCAATGAGACAGGATTAAACAATAACCTCATAGTAAAGGAACTTCTAGGCGACAGCAATCATAACATGATAGAATTTCATGTTCAGTTTGATGGTGAAAAGTGTGGGTCTGAGACTAGTGTTTTAAATTTAAATAAAGGTAAATATAAGGGTATGAAGGCAGAGTTAGCTAAAGTGAACTGGGAAACTAGTTTAAAATGTAAAAGAGTAGAGATGCAGTGCAGACCTTTTTGGAGATATTTACTAACTCTCAGCAAAGATTTATCCCAGTGAGAAGGAAAGACTCTTTGAGAAGGATGCACATCCATGGTTAAGTAAGGAAGTTAAGGTTGGTTTCATATTGAAAGAAACACTGTACAATTCTGCGAAGATTCGTGGTAAGTCAGAAGATTCGACAGAATATAAAAAACAGCAAAGAATGAATAAAAGAATAATAAGGAGAGAGAAAGTAGAGTATGAGAGAAAGCTAGCTAGAAATATAAAAATGGGTAGTAAGAGTTTCTACAGGTATTTAAAAAGGAAAAGAGTAAGTAAAGTGAGTGTTGGTCCTCTCGAGAGTGAGTCTGAAAGTTAATAATGGAAAATAAGGAAATGGCGGAGGAATCAAACAGATTTTTTTGTATCTGTCTTCACTGTAGAGGATACAAATAACATTCCAAAAATAATTGTGAATCAAGAGTTGAAAGGGAGGGAGGAGCTTAAAACAATTACCATCACCAGGGAAAGGGTACTGAGAAAATTATTGGAACTACAAGCTGACAAGTCCCCAGGTCCTGATGGACTACATCCTAGGGTCTTAAAAGAAGTGGCTGCTGAGATAGTGGATACATTGGTTTTAATTTTCCAAAGTTCCCTAGATTCTGGAAAGGTCCCATCAGATTGGAAAATAGCAAATGTATCTCCGCTATTCAAGAAAGGAGGATGTCAGAAAGTAGGAAAGTGCAGGCCAGTTAGCTTAACATCTGTCATAGAGAAATTGCTAGAATCCATTATTAAGGAGGTTATAACAGGATACTTAGATCATAAATCATAACGGGATTCGGCAGAGTCAACATGGTTTTGTGAAAGGGAAATTGTGTTTAACTAAGCTATTAGAGCTCTTTGAGGAAGTAACAAGCAAGGTGGGTAATGGGGGACCTGTAAATGTGATACACTTGAATTTCCAAAAGGCATTTGATAAGATGCCACATCAAAGGTTATGAAACAAAATAAAAGCGTTTGGTTTAGGGGGTAACATATTAGCATGGCTAAAGGACTGGTTAGTTAACAGTAAGCAAAAAGTAGGGATAAATGTGTCTTTTTTGGGTTGGCAAGCTGTAACTAGTGGAGCATCACAGGGATCAGTGCTGGGGCCTCAACTATTTATAATCTACATTAACAACTTGGACGAATGGACCAAATGTGTGGTAGCTAAATTTACTGATGACACCAAAATAGGTGGGAAAGTGCGTTGTCAAGAGGAGGTAAAGAACCTCCAAAGTGATATAGATAGGTTAAGTGAGTGGGCAAAAATTTGGCAGATGGAGTATATTGTGGGAAAATGTGAATTTGTCCATTTTGGCAGGAAGAATAGCAAAACAGTATACTATTTAAATAGAAAGAGATTGCAGAACCTGGTGGTACAAAAGAATGGGTGCCCTGGTACATGAATCACAAAAAGTTAGTATGCAAATACAGCAAACAATTAGGAAGGCAAATGGAATGTTGGTGTTTATTGCAAGGGGAATAAAATATAAAAGTAGAGAAGTTTTACTGCAGCTGTACAGGGACTTGGTGAAACGACATCTGTATAGTTTTGATTTTGTTATTTGAAAAAGGATATAATTGTATGAGGCAGTTCAGAGAAGGTTCACTCAACTCATTCCTGTGATGAAGAAATTATCTTATGAGGAAAGGTTGAATAGGTTGAGCCTTTACCCATTGAAGTTTAGAAGAATGAGAGGTGATCTTTGAAACATAGAAGATCCTAAGGGAATTTGCTAGGGTGGATACCGGGAGGATGTTTCCTCTTGTGGGGGAGACGATAACTAGGGGACACAGTTTAAAAATAAGGGGTCTCCCTTTTAAGATGGAGATGAGGAGAATTTTTTCTCTCAGAGGCTCATTAGCCTGTGGAATTCTCTTCCCCAGAAAACAGTGGAGGCTGGGTCACTGAATTTATTCAAGGTTGAGTTAGATAGATTTTTGATAGACAAGGGAGTCAAGAGTTATGGGGACAGACAAGAAAGTGGAGTTGAGACAACAATCAGATCAGCCATGACCTTATTGAATGGTGGAGCATGCTCGAATGGCCTACTCCTGCTATGTTCCTAGAATCCTTACCGCGACAGCTAAGATCTGCCCTCTTACCGGAGAAGGACATGCCTGAAAAATTAGGCTGTGGTTTTTCTTTACAAAACTGACAAACATGCTGTGCATTTCCAGCATTTTCTGTGTATTTTTAAAAAATGTTTCAGTGGCTATTACACCAGTTAACTTTCTCTTTGTAATAATAGTTAGTGCATCAGGCTCTTCACTTTTATCTGTTAACAATCTCTTTTCTTTCTGGTTTGGTCAGTCCCATAAAGGAGCTCTCCTGTCTACATATTCCATTTCTGATGAAAGGTCTCCTCTTGAAATGTTGTTGTATCATTTTCAGATGTTAATGGATCTGCTGTGTATTTCCAGCATTTCCTATTTTTATTTCAGGTTTGCAGAATTTGTGGCTTTTTTATTTTGATCAGAGAGGTAGATATTATGCACTCTGTGCATTTAGTTTTAGTTGTTTCCAATATCAACCTGCTGATAGAAGGAATGATGATTTAAAAAATAAATGGCAGTGAGTCATCCATCCTCACTTTGTGTTCTGAAGGCAGCCTTTCTGCTGGTGCCTTCCTTCCCAGCTATACCAATGCCTTCATCCATACAGCCTTTCCTGTTATTATTATACAACAATGTAGTTTCTGCCCTTATTCAAAGTCAATACTGACCTTCTTCCACATCAGACTTAACACAGTCAGTAGTTTTAATCCTGAAATGTACTGCCCACAGCACTCTGCACCCCTGGGCAGACTACACCTTGAATACCATGTTCGTTTCTGGTCACTGAGACACAACAGATGCACTCAAGCATTGGAGATAGTGCAAAAAGCCACAGGCTGGTTCCCAGTTGTAAAGGTATTAGTTATGAGGAAACATTGGAAAAACTTGGACTCTTTTACCTTGAAAGGAAAGATTTGAGAGGTCTTCTTATAGAGACGTACGACATTGCAAATGGTATGAGAAGGGTAAGTTCAGAGAATTACTTTAAACTGTAAGTTCTTCACGCAGAGTGAGTCATTTTATTTTTTTTTATTGTTGGCCGCAAATCTTTTATACTTCATTGATTTTCTTTTCCTTCATGGAAAAGGCAAGGCAAGGTGCAAAATGAATTGTTGATTTGCTATTGCCAGTTGTTCATCTAGCGATAAAAGTTTAAAAAAACAACCCCCAGAGAATGATCAACACATGAAATAGACTCCCAGATAATGTAGTGGAAAAGAAAACCTTGGAATCATTTAAGAACCAACTGAATGTTACACAGGAGCACTTAAAAGATCATTCTGAATGAATGATCCTCATCCATAAAAATCTTGTGATCTTGTAACGAGGGGACATAAATATCGGAATAGTACTAGAACCATTAGTGGAAGTTAGAAGGAATGTCTTTATGCAGATGTTTATTAGGATATGGAATGCTTTACCACAACTGACAAGTCAATAACAATATTTAAGAGTGAATTAGATAAATACTTAGAGGAGGGGGAGTGAAGGAGGGAAGAGCATCCTGATGTAAGTTTTGGAATGCATTAGTCCAGGACCTCCTGCAAAGGTTAACCCTCACCCCAAACGGGTGCCTATGCTTCTATGGGTAAATCTTGGGCCCCCATCTACCCCACAGGCTGCAGTGCAAAAGTGCCAGTGTGGGAGATGTCTCGAACTCTCCCCCACTCCGAATGTGAACATTCCTGCCCCTCAGTCCCCTTTGTAAGGAAATTGGAACCTGTTCAAACATGCTCAATCTTTAGGTGGCCAAGGCATTGGCCCCACTTGCGCCATGAGAGGGCACCGCAACTCAGCCCATCCGGTCCTCTTCTGTATCCTGGCGAGTAATCGTCTAGAGGATCTCCTCCCGAACACAGGGACGCCAAGGCCAATTGCAGCACTTCTGTCATCCCGACTGAGGTGAGTAATCCAGCAGGACAACACTGCCCCCTCTCTATTCATCCTGGCACAAGACTACACTTGAACTACACGATGCCAATACTTTTCTAGGTCTTCCCATCTCTCTTTTTTTTATTTCCTTCTACTTCATATTTCTTTTTATTTTTAACTACTCACCTTTCTTCCTGTCTGACTGTTGGTGTTTCATTTCCTTTTCCACGTTTTTGTTTCTCCTTGTTTTAATTTGTTCTTGGAAGAGCGTGTCCTTCGAAAGTAATACGGATCTCAGCAAGAGAAATTTTAGCACAGCGCTGAATTTATGTCATGAAACAAATTAGACATGAAACTGGCTTCAATTTAATCTAAAGTACTGACTGCATCATCAATAATTTGATACGAAACCATTTACTTGCCCGCGCGATTATATAAAACAAGAAACTCCGTCACAAAGTAGAAACCCTTTTCAAAACAGAAATCCTTTTAGGATTCTATAGAAATCATGTAGCCTATTCAAAATAATGAAATTCCCTGACAAAAACCTGATAGAAGAAAACTTTAGAAAGCACACATCTTGAATAAGCAACCTACATAAAGCAGATTCTTTGTCATTGAAAACATGTACATCAAAATCCCTGTAAAAAGTCAGTGAGGAATGTAGACTCTCAAACAAAGACTAGAACTGGATAAACCCAGTAAAGCAGAGATAACAACAGAAAACGTTGGAAATCCTCAGTAGGTCTGGCAGTATCTGTGGAGAGAGAAACAGAGTTAACGTTTCAGGTCAACGACCTTTCATCGGAACTAGAAACAGAAAGAAGAGGTTGAAATAAGCGTTCGGTTTAAAGGGCTTTATGTTAAACAGTTCTGATTTAGGGTTAACTCTATTTCTCTCTCTACAGATACTGCCTGACCTGCTTGAGTGGTTCCAGCATTTTCTGTTTTCATTTCAGATTCCCAACATCCACTGTATTTTGCTTTAGTTTTCTGTTCTATTGATCTTGTTTTAAACAAAGATCCATAACAGACCCTGTAGAGAGCAAGTCAGTGAAATCAAAGATTCTGCACATAAGATAGCTGCCGCTGCAGTGCTGGGCTGCAAACTGACAATTAAAATTGTGGCTACATATCTCGCTCATTCCATCGCCATTTGTTAATATGGTAACAAATGGTCAGCCCAGGTTCAATGCTGACAGTACCCAATGACACGCCCTAAACGACAACCTGCCTACCCTCTGTCCAGGTGCTGACTTGACCGGCTGAGGGTTCTTCCTGTTCTTCTTGTAGTGTGTTTGTGTTAGCTGGGTTCACTCAGTGCATTCTCCCTCTCGCTGGTGCCTTTCCCATCTCTCAAAGTTTCGTACCAATGAGGGGACAGGTATTCTATTGATAGAATTAAATAAGGTCAGGGATAAATAAGTATGAAGTAAAATGAATGGCTGATATCAATGTCCTGGCCACATTTTAATGGTTAAATCCAGTTCGGGACTCAAGCTCAACCTCAAAACAGCAACTTGCATTTATATAATCACTAGCTGGAACAAGGTAGAGAGAACCTAAAGGATTCTAAAACGAAACAATGTGGAATTGTATAAGGAAAATGATTAAAATGTATCTGTATTCAGACGAACTCATTGCCCCATGTTAATAACTGCCCAGTCAATGGTCGGCGCTGCCAGTTCTCATGCACAGGTACATGGGGCGGTACCGAGTTCAGAAGGTTTCGTGTCTTCTGTAGAAATGTAATTGACATTTTAAAAACGAAATAGGTCAGGTCTGTTTCTAATGTTTGAAGTTAGATCATTTTTAAAGATATGAATTAAGCACGCAAAATATTTATTGACCATCCACGATCTCCAAACTATTGTATAATTACCAGTCGATTAGTATAACCCTAGCCTAAAACGTGAAGCCAATCGTTCCAAAGTGGCAAAGCGGCTGCAACAGTGTTGATCAATTTCCCTGTTAATAGATCGATCTCACTTACTTGGACATTGACTGGGGCTTAAAATTAGCGGTACAATGTCCTTCAAAAGGAAGACTGAAGTTGCAGCGATGGATTTTTCATTCATATAACGTGAGTGAAAAATAGATCCTGGCATCCCAGCTATGAGAAAGCCCAGGACGGTGCACGCATGCGCCAAACCAAGCTTCTTACTTGCTGGCGTAATTTGACGGGGGTTCAGGGTGAGATATAAGGATGGGTCCTGCAGTCTTGTTGGTACTTTCCGTTTGGAAACAGTTCCAATGGAAAAGGTGGAACGAAAAGCGAGCGGCGCCTCCTGTCCAATGAAATAGAAGATGGGATGGATGGCAATTTCATCGCGAGTAACCACTCGGACGCTTTGGAAGTAGCCATGGTAGACAGGGACAGAAAGGAGATACTTCCCAGTTTCCCTTCTGAGAAACTTCTCATGTTCAACAAAACCAACCATTCTCTGAACGAGTTGCCGAAGTATTTTGACGTGGATGAACAGGGCATTATTGGGGACGGTTCTGCTGCCGTGCGGATCACCATCTCTATAGTTTACTCAGTGGTCTGTGCTCTGGGACTGGTTGGCAACGTGCTGGTGCTGTATCTCATGAAGAGCAGACAGGGATGGAAGAAATCCTCCATTAACCTGTTCGTCACCAGCTTGGCAGCGACTGATTTTCAGTTCGTCTTGACCCTTCCTTTCTGGGCAGTGGACACTGCTTTGGACTTCAGCTGGCCCTTTGGCAAGGTCATGTGCAAGATTGTCTCCTTGGTGACGGTCATGAATATGTACGCTAGCGTCTTCTTCCTGACAGCCATGAGTGTTGCCAGGTATTGGTCAGTGGCCTCGGCACTGAAGCCCAAGAGGAAACTTCCCGGTTGCTCGGCTAAATGGATGAGTATCCTGATCTGGATTTCTGCCATCTTGGCCAGCATTCCACACGCCGTGTTTTCCACCACCTCCACGTTCTCCAACGAGGAGTTCTGTCTGCTTAAGTTCCCAGATCAGAACGGTTCTGCCCAGTTCTGGCTCGGCCTCTACCAGATCCAAAAGGTCTTGTTGGGCTTCATTATTCCTCTTGGCATCATCACAGTCTGCTACCTGCTCCTTCTGCGTTACGTTAGCAACAAGAACGTCAGCAGCTCCAGAACCAAGAGAAGGTCCAAGGTGACCAAATCAGTCACCATCGTTGTGCTTTCATTCTTTCTCTGCTGGCTTCCCAACCAGGCCTTGACCCTTTGGGGCGTCTTGGTCAAGCTCAACGTCGTTCACTTCAGCTACGTGTACTACACCACCCAGTCCTATATCTTCCCCATAACAGTCTGCCTGGCTCACACCAACAGCTGCTTGAACCCTATTCTGTACTGCCTGATGAGGAGAGAGTTTAGGAAGGCGTTGAAGGGCATGTTTTGGAGAATGACCTCCCCAACCATTGTACACATGCGTCCCTTCACAGCCACCACTAAGCCCGAACCAGATGATCAGAGACATGCTATCATTCCGATAAACCCAGTGCAGCCAGAGATTTTGTACAACCCCCCAGGGGTTGTGATGTACAATGGGCGATATGACATCTTGCCCGCCAACTCTGCGGAACGCCGGTATTAAAAGTCTCTCAGTGGGACGGATTAACTTGCTCTGTTTTTTTCAGAGGGACGATGTATTATCTTTCTAAAATCATTGTAAATGGATCATTCAGTGTAAGTCTGCCTCGGTTTAATTTTACACCTGTTAACTCACAAATGCTTATCATCTTGCCATTCTAGTTTATGCAGACGAGGTTACCACATTTGTTAATCGCTATGCAGTTGAAACCGCAGCAGTGCCAATTCCCAACATAACAGTTACTTTAGGAGTCAGATTCCCTTTTCCAAAGATCTGCTTTGACAGCTCAACACGAAATCAGCCGAGCAACGGATATCCGTGCTCTAGAACCGAATTAATAGCAGACCTACCAGTCAAAAGTCACTGTAATTAAACACAAATCATATTTTGTGAGACTTGTGAAATAATACCAGAAACCTGGTTGTGGCCATGTACAGCTCCTTTCGTATATAGCAACAAATCCCACGAAATAAGGTACTCGCGCTTTTGTTTTTTTTAAATAAACATTATATTGGAAGCATTGATTTCAGTTTCTTAAAAATAGTTTTTAACCTTCACAAACAATGAAAGGCAATAATAGGAAATAGAATTAAACTCAAATCGTATGTTTATTTTAATTTACTCCGAGTAACAAATTGAACAGAAAATAAATCAATTTTCTTCTACAGAACCATAGACTAATAATTGGACATCGGGTGCAACAACAGAACAGTGTGCTAACTTGTCAGTCTTGTAAAGCCCTGATCGGCACACAATCGTTTTCACTTCAATTTGAAGCCAAATGCGTGTTCCAATTTACAGTTTAACCTTGGTGTGCCTGTCCTTTCCGTTCTTCCTCCCTTTTCAGTCCGAGATGTTTATTACGATATTCTCCATTTTTAAAATAATTCGCCTTTCGCATGCTGGATGACAGATATATTATCGAAACCTCCCCAAACTGTGGAGTTTCTGGCACAATGGTATAATTATGATTCGTTATTTATTAACAGTAATAGTAGAACCGACACAATAATTTCGGTTAATTTAAAAACACAGAAATTTTGATGTATTAAAACTCTACTTTTGTGGATACCATGTTTATTGGAAGTTGTTTTGTACTCTGAATCTGCATATTTATGTGTCTTGGAAATAACATTGTCTTCAACACATGATTATAATCAATTCATACTTCTTACACATAATAGAGTGCCAGTGCCCAAAGATTCAAGTCTTTGCTACACAACTATAATTGCTTTCATATGCATCATTTTTGACAGTCATTATGTGGAAATTAAACCTACGAAACAAAATTATATTGAAAACATTGAGTGTAATATACTATTGTCAACTAGATGGGGTGTATAATGCTAACATTCTTTATTAATTTAGCATTGTTATACCACCTCTTTCGCATTAATACAAAACAGTTTCAAATATGCATTGATACATAAGTGGTAGCGTAATTCAAGAGTCAGGTTGGCAATCTGTGAATGGCACTAGATGCTCCAGGATGTACTCGTACAAACTTTTGGCTTCACACTAGTTATGAACATACGAACATACAAATTAGGAGCAGGAGTAGGCCACTTGGCCCTTCGAGCCTGCTCCGCCTTTCAATAAGTTCACGGCTGAACTGATTACTCCATATTTCCACCTACCCCCGATAACCTTTCACTCCCTTGCTTATCAAGAATTTATCTACCTCTGACTCAAAAATATTCAAAGACTCTGCTTCCACTGCCTTTTGAGGAAGAGAATTCCAAAGACTCACAACCCTCTGAGAGAAAAAAAGTTCTCCTCATCTCTGTCTTAAATGGGCGACCCCTTGTTTTTAAACAATGACCCCTAGTTTGAGATTCTCCCACAAAGGGAAACATCCTTTCCACATCCACCCTGTCAAGACCCCTCAGGGTCTTATATGTTTCAATCAAGTCGCCCCCTACTCTTTTAAATTCTAGCAGATAGAGGCCTAGCCTGTCCACTCTTTCATTGTAAGACAGCCCACCCATTCCAGGTATTAGTCTAGTAAACCTTCTCTGTACTGCCTCCAACACATTTACATCCTTCATTAAATAAGGAGACCAGTACTGTACACAGTACTCCAGATGTGGTCTCACCAATGCCCTGTATAGGTGAAGCATAACCTCTCTACTTTTGTATTCAATTCCCCTCGTGATAACAACATTCTAATAGCTTTCCTAATTACGCGCTGTACCTGCATACTAACCTTTTGCGATTCATGCATTAGGCCACCCCGATCCCCCTGCATCTCAGAGCTCTACAATCACTCACTATTCAGATAATATGCTTCTTTTTCATTCTTCCTGCCAAAGTGGACAACTTCACACTTTCCCACATTATACTCCATTTGCCAGGTCTTTGACCATTCACTTAAGTTAGAGTAGAAATGTAGTCAAAAGTAGCATTATACTAATAATCATTGAATCATACAGCACAGAGAGAAGCCACTCATCCATCATGTATGAGCTGACTCTTTGCAAGACCTAACCAATTAGTCCCACTGCCCTGCTCCTTCCCTATGGCTCTGCATTTTTTCCTTTTCAAGTAAATAGGTATTTCATTTGAAGTCAGTGGTTCCTTTGTCTATATATTTAAAAATGAGATTCCACAAGCTAGAGTTGGTTGTATTGATATAAAATAGTTTTTGGGTGCACGTTGATGCAATATCATCAGTATAACTCCAGAGTCTGGATCCAATCTGACTCCAGAATGCAGTATGCCAAGCAGTATGAAACTTTCTCCAGGCAACCGTCTCACACTAAAATAAAAGCAAAATACTGCGGATGCAGGAAATCTGACACTACTCAGGATCAGCACCAGATGAAAAATCACAATGGACAGTCTTAAGTGAATCTTAAAAATATGTTCATGCTTTCCATTCAACCTCCTAGCTGCTTACTAAACTAATGGTACAGATAAAGAGACATTCCCTTCTGCACTATTCTAACTTAAAAAAGAAGTGTTGCTGGTGAAGTAGAGGATATCTAGATGCCTACTGAGAACTCACCTGGTGTGCAAAGCGTAACTTGCAGCCTTAAGTTTATTTCTGTTCTTGTTCCCTGTGAACCTGCCCAACAGAGCAGTAAGTATAACTGCAGCCTAAGAGCAGTGCTTAAAACAATAATTTTCATTTATGTAGCACCTTTGAGTAAAACTTTCCAAGGCACATTACAGGAGCACTAGCAGTCAAAATTTGACACAGAACCTTATAAATGAGATGTTAGCAAAGGAGAGCAAAAGCTTGGCCAGAGAGGTTAAGTTTTAAGGAGTGTTGTAAAGGAGGACAGAGAAGTGGAAAAGTAGAGAAGTTTAGTGAGAGCTTAGGGCCTAGATTGATGAAGGCACAGCCGCCAATAGTGGAGCAATGAAAATCAGAAATGCACAAGAGGGCAGGATTAGAGGGAATTAGAGAGTTCTCAGAGGGTTTTAGGACTGGTGGAAATTATATAAGTAAGGAGGAATTTGAACACAAGAATGAGAATTTTAAATTTGAGGTGTTGCTGGACTGGAAGCCAATATAGGTCAGTGAGCACAGGAGCTTGGTAAGGGTTAGGATACAGACAGCAGAGTTTTAGATGAGTTCTAGTTTACAGAAGGTGGAAGAATAGAAGCCGGTCAGAAAAGCATGAAAGGCTGTCAACTGACAGGAAGAAATCATTTTACTAACAAAAAAAATGTTCTGTACAGACCTATATATACGGAATTGTGTTTCTAATTTCAATGCAGACCTACCACTGGCAATTTTTTTTTAATGCTAGGGAAGAACAGAACAGAGCATTCAAATGTAGACATGGAAGTTTGGGTATTATAATTAATCTCAGTGCCCTTGGATCAGGTTGGGGAAATAAATAACAACCTTACTGACTTCTCATTACTATCCAGTGTTTCTTAAGGAAAGGTCTTCTCATGGATATTGGGTGAAGACAGCTGTGGTATCCTTTATACTTATGTAGCCTGCCACATTCATTGTTCAGGTTTAACATATGAAGAATGACCACTTGCTTGACATACCAGAGGGTAGTAAGCACCCATAGATCTATACTGAACAGGAGAGCAGAGCAGACATTTATTTTGTACAAAAATTGTTGAGACATACTTGGGGGTCAATTTTAACTTAACCTTCCCATCAGGAAACCCATGAGATCATTAGCAATTTTGGTTTTACACCCTGTCCAATTTTACTTTCCATTGGTGTAAAACTGACATTTCACCTGACTCCACTGGTTTCCTGGACAATGAGTTCAGTTAAATTTACCCCCACTAGAAGTGTTCTTTTGCTACCATAAACCAAAAAGTGAAAGAAAACCATATAATATATATATACTTCAGTATATTCCTCAGTCTGTATCATAGAGAGAGCTGTGGTCATCATTTTTTTTTTACTTGTAATAATAAATAAACATCCTAAGCGAGAGAAAGTCAAACTTTTGGTCAATCACATTTTGTTGTTGATGTGGCACTGGTTGTCATTTATGTGAATAAAACATGTGTAATCATATGACAGCAAAAAAAAGGATTTTGTAAAAGCCCCTTTTTACCTTGCAGATCTTGTGTTATTCAGTCTAAAGAGAGTAATGATCTCCATGCATGATTCCCCCCTATTTATATTTATCACCTGGTGCAACTTGCATGCCGATATATTGAATTGCCTGTGCATTTATCGATACTGCCCAAGAAACAGTTAATTCATTCATAGTTTGTGAGGCCCAACATAAAAATAGGTCTCTGGTGCTATTAAGACACTGGAGTTCATGCCCTTTTCATTTGAGCATACTATTGATGCTAAGTGAACACATCTAACATTCACAGTATTTCCCTAATGTAAAAACACCCAATTCAAATTATGACATTTGTGCTGGTTTACTTTTAATGACCAGCATTGCTAGTTTGGATTAATTAAGAAAGATACTTTGATCTCCATTTCCAATGATAAGATTGAAAGTTTAGGCCCAGATTTTGCTGGAGTGAGGGAACTCATGCTGCGCCGTTAGTTAGACTTATTTATGAACAACTGGTTTTAAAATATTTTCCCCACAAAATTGCTGGAAGTGGGGGCTGATAATGGCATTGCAAGAGCAACAGGGTATCTGACACCTTGGTGAACAACAGAACAAGCAATTTATCTCCTTAGCCAATGAGATTTAAAGATTGAGAAAGAAATACAGGAACAACTGAGAAGAAGGATGAATTAAAGTGGATGAATTCAATGTCAAATCATGTATAGAAAGAATAATGAAGAGAAGGATTGAATTGTGAGAGAGAAAAAAAAGACATAAAGGAAAAGTAAGTGAAAACAAAAGTGATTAAAAATCTCCAACAACAACTCACAACTTGAATGAATGAGATTCCAAATTTTTAATTGCTCACTTTCTGGGTAAGAGAGATTGATTGGCAGTCTTTAACAATTATCATATTGTTAAAAGTCTACTTACACTATTAATTGCTAGACTAACTGTCTGCGGCAAGTTTAATGTGCAGTTAATGTATAAATGCAGCAACTTCATAAAACTCATGGGGGAACTAAGGGCAAGATGTTGTTTTCGCAAAGCTATCAGTGGAATGGCGCAAATCGTTCAGCAGTTTATATTGATTTGTGATTCAGAGGAATCTCTCCCTCATTACAACTTGCTGGCTGATTTACACATTATTAATGGTGTGCATTGTTCACCCCCCATTATTTTTCAGCAAAATCTGGGCCCTGCTTTGTACTTCAAAGGGGCTGAGCTAGCATCCGGATTTACATATGGGTCGCTCTTTGAAGCTAAAACATTGTACTCAGCAGTGCAAAACATATTATCCTGCCACAGCTAACATATTGTGTGGATGGAATATTGTTTGAGAAGTTTGTTATAATTTGATGTGAGACTTTTGGAGGATTATCAACTGTCGTCACAGGTACAAAACGGATATGGTTATATATAAGAGCCATGTGTGATGTATATATAAGAGCCATGTGTGATGTATCCTTATTAAACAATAAATGTTTCCCCATTATTAAAGAATGTCTGTGTTTTTGCATCAATAAGATTATTTTCTACATCAAAGAACTTCCTATAACAAAATGAAGGGAGAAAAAGTCAGTTTTTTTCATCCTTTTCTTAGCTCATAGATCTCAACAATAGCTCAGTGGTAGTATTGTCACCTTTGAGTTAGGAGTGTATTGGTTTAAGACCCACTCCAGGACTTGACCACATAATCTGGGCTGATACTTCATTGCAGGACTGAATGAGTGCTACATTGTTGTGAGTAATTCTCTTTTGGATGAGATATTAAAGCAAGATTCTGTCTGCCCTCTCAGATGAAAGATTCCACATTACTATTTGAAGAAGAGGAGGGGAGTGTTTACTCCTCAACCAATACCACCAAAAAAGATTAACCAGTTATATATGTCATTAATGTTTGTGGACCTTGTTGAACATTGTGGCACATATGCCTAGTTAATAACTGATGTTACGCTAATGTGTTTTGTTGACTGATAATTTTCTTTAATCCACTGACTGGAGATCTGAATTTATGTTTTTTGTAAAAGACATTTTTTAAAAGACCAACTAAAAGGAAGATTTTTGCTGACAGCTATTTTGCTACACTGTATCCAACATTGCAAAGGACTGTGAGGAGAGAGACGAAATGGCTGCATTTCCCAGCAAGAACCAAGACCCAGGAAGTTTAAAGGAACTACCTGCTGTTTCAGCAAGCAGAGAAATACTGCCAACTGCTATGTTTGAATCACTGAGTGAGTGACATATGGTTTTAAGCTGGTGTTTTCTCTGTAGCAGAGGAGAAGCAACTGGACTCTGACATGAGCAGAAAGTCTCTCCCTCCATTCCTGATTGAAAGCTTTCAAATCCTGCTGATGACTGACCACCTTTGCATACTCCGGCTACAATCTGAAACCCCGTTGGAGGAAATCATCTGCATCACTTTCTCCAAGAGACTCACCGAACCAGTCATCTACCTATTCAAACTTAAAGCCTCAGGACCACTGAATTCAGTGAGAGGTCAGCTGAATCACCAAACTCCACAGATTGTGTACCTTTTTCATGGACTCTAACTGAACCAATCTACCTTTCCTCATTCTGTAGCCTATTTGTGTGTGTGTAAACATCCAGAGTGTGTGTGAGTGTGAAGGTTGGCACATTGTTTATTATTTTATTAGTTCAGTTTAGCTACAATAAAGTTAACCTCTTCCTTTGTTAACTCAAGAAAACCTGTCCGATTGGTTCTTGTTATGATCATAGCAAGTAAGTAATCAAACACCTACTGAATTGGCCAGTACATCCACTTTAAGAAAGAATTAAACATGTTGAGGTGTAACAAGGAGAGGGAAAAGAGAGAAGCCCTACAACCCCTCCTCATTTCACAGTAACACAGTGTTTAACTTCAAAAGTGCTCTGTTTGCTATGAAATGCTTTGGGGCATTCTAAGGACATGAAGCATACTATATAAATGCATATTCTTTCTTTTACTTTGTTTCCAAGGAGGTTGAGAAAGAACTCCATGTGTCTTTTATTTGGGTATTCACATACTTAAATTTTTATTCTGAGTTAATTCAGCCCAGACACTGTGCAAAAACTAAGAGAACAGTCATCTATAATGAATCTTCTATGACATATTCATTTTAAAATACTGCTTGACATTTGAGTATTTATCTAAAATATTTGATTCTGTATATTATTTTAGTGTAACTAAGTTGGATTTGTTGTTTTAGTCTATACAAGTTTGGTTTAATATTTTTTTTTTAACATCCAGTATAGTGAATATGAATTAGGAACCAGTATGTAAATGTAAGTCATCAGTATCAAAAACAACTTTATCTCCGAGCATGATGTTGTGGTGATAACAGAGACCTGGCTCAAAGAAGGGCAGGGTTGGGTATTAAATATTCCTGGATACAAAGTGTTCAGGAAAGATAGGAAAGAAAGGAAAGGGTGAGGGGTGGCAGTACTGATTAAAGAGAACATTGCAGTGCTGGAGAGAGAGGATGTCTCAGAGGGGTCAAGGACAGAATCTAATTTGGCTAGAACTAAGGAACAAAAAAAGTGCAATTACATTGCTCAGTGTAGTCTATAGGGCACCAACTAGTGGGAACGATGTAGAGGAACTCATTTGCAAGGAAATTATGGAGAGGTGCAAGAATTATAAAGTAGTTACAACGGGGGGCTTTAATTGTCCAAATATAGAGACTCAAATAGTAGTAGTGTAAAGGGCAGAGAGGGGCAAATGTTCCCAGAGAGTGTTCAGGAAAATTTTCTGCAGCAGAATGTTTCTAGTCCAATCAGAAAGGATGCACTGCTAGACCTGGTTTTTGGAAATGAGGTGGACCAAGTGGATCAAGTGTCATTAGAAGAACATTTAGTGGACAATGATTATTATATCATAAGGTTTAGGTTGGCTATGGGAAAAGACAAGCAACAATAAGAGTAATTAACTGGGGGAAAGCTAATTTCAATGGGTAAGATTGGATCTGGGACAAATAAATTGGAATCAAAGGATGGCAGGCAAAACGGTAACTGGACAGTGGGCTGCCTTTTAAAGAAGAGATAGTTCGGGCACATTCAAGGTATATTTCCACAAATGGGAAAGTTAGGGCAAATAAATCTGGAGTTCCCTGGATCACAAAAGAGATAGAGATTAAGATGGAGAAGAAAAAGTGTGCTTATGGCAGACATCAGGTGGATAATATAACTGAGAACCAGGCTGAATATAGAAAGTTTAGAGGGGAAGTGAAAAAGCAAGTAAGAGAACCAAAGAGAGAGTATGAAAAGAGACTGACAGCTAACATAAAGGGGAATCCAAAAGTCTACTATAGGCATATAACTAGTAAAAGGGTGATAAAAGGAGGAGTAGGGCCGATTAGGGACCAAAAAGAGGATTTACGCAAGGAGGCAGGGGGCATAGCTGAGGTATGAAGTGAATACTTTGGATCTGTCTTTACCAAGGAAAAAGATGTTGCACAGGTCATGCTGAAAGAAGAGGTAATTCAGACACTTGAAGGGTTTAAAATAGATAAGGAGGAGGTATTGGATAGGCAGTCTGTACTTAAAATTGATAAAGCACCAGGACCAGATGTAATGCATCCAAGGATACTGAAGGAAGTGAATTGGAAATTGTGGAGGCACTGGCTATAATTTTCCAGTCTTCCTTAGACTGGTGCCAGATGACTGGAGAATTGCAAATGTTACACCCTTGTTCAAAAAAGGATATAAAGTTAAACACAGCAAAGACAGGCCAGTCAGTTGAAACTCAGTGGTGGGGAAATTTTTTGAAATAATAATTTTGGACAACATTAAGAGTCAAAGTTAATAGTAGGACGAATGCAGGTTAATTAAGGAAAGCCAGCATGGATTTGTGAAGGGCAAATCATGTTTAACTAACTTACTGGAGTTTTTTGAGGAGGTAACAGAAAGGGTTGATGAGGGCAATGCTGTTGATGTGATGTGCCTGAACTTCCAAAAGGCATTCGATACAGTGCCACACAATAGACTTGTGAGCAAAGTTATAGCTCATGGAATAAAAGGGACAGTGGTAAAATGGATACAAAAATTGGCTGAGTAAAGGAAATAGAGAGTAGTGGTTAATGGATGTTTTTTGGACTGGAGGAAGGTTTGTAGTGGCATTCCCCAAGGGTCGGTGTTAGGACCCTTGCTTGTCCTGATATGTATTAATGACCTGGACCTTGGTGTACAGGGCACAATTTCAAAATTTGTGGATGATACAAAACCTGGAAGCATTGTGAACTGTGAGGGGGATAATGTAAAACTTCAAAAGGACGTGGGCAGGTTGGTGTAATGGGCCGACAAGTGGCAGATGAAATTTAATTCAGAGAAGTGTGAAGTGATTCATTTTGGTAGGACGAATGCAGAGTGACAATGGTCAGAATTTTGCACTTGTCGAACGGGAACCTTCCATCGACTGAAAAGTCAGTGGCGATCCCACCTCCGTCGAGCCTGGGGATCCAGACCGGATTTTACAGTCCCCAGACCCTTAATTGGTCTTCAGCAGGACTTCCACCTCATTGAGGCAGGAACTCCCGCCTAATGGAGCACCTGGGAGAGGTGGCCACTGCTGGGACTACAACCTTGCTTGAAAATCAAGATGACTCAGAGGATGGAAAAGAGGTAAGTTTTTGGGGCCTTGCCTGGGGTGATTGGTTGAGACCCAGTGAGGCAAGGGGAGGGTCAATTGGAGGGGCGTGTTTGGCATTGGGATGGTTGGGGCATGAGAGGCCCTTCATCAGGCACATGGTGCCCCATCAGGAGGGCATCTCCCCCAACACCCCCCCCCCCGCCCCCCCAGGCTGTCAGAAGGCCACCTACTTTTTACAGGCAACTTTTCTTAGGCCTGGGCCACCCACTTGCCAATAGTAAAATCCCCATGGTGGTGGGCAGAGGCCCTGAAGTGGCTGTTAACTGGCCACTTAAAGGCCTTGATTGACTTGGGGCTGGCGGGCTGTTCCTCGTTGCCATTGCCCCGCGTAAAATGGTGGCGCAGGCGGGAGCAAGTCGGGAAGGGCCCCGAGCCTCCTACTCCGTTTTACTTACCTGCCCCCCACCCCATCACCAGCCCGCTCTTTGGGGGGCGTAAAATTTCGGCCAATATAAAATCAAGGGTACAATTGTAAAGGGGGTGCAGGAGCAAAGGGCCCTAGGTGTATATGGCCTAAGTCATGGAAGGTGGCAGTACAGGTTAAGAGAGTGGTTAGAATTAGAATTAGAACATTACAGCGCAGTACAGGCCCTTCGGCCCTCGATGTTGCGCCGACCTGTGAAACCATCTGACCTACACTATTCCATTTTCATCCATATGTCTATCCAATGACCACTTAAATGCCCTTAAAGTTGGAGAGTCTACTACTGTTGCAGGCAGGGCGTTCCACGCCCCTACTACTCTCTGAGTAAAGAAACTACCTCTGACATTTGTCCTATATCTATCACCCCTCAACTTAAAGCTATGTCCCCTCGTGTTTGCCATCACCATCCGAGGAAAAAGACTCTCACTATCCACCCTATCTAACCCTCTGATTATCTTATATGTCTCTATTAAGTCACCTCTCCTCCTCCTTCTCTCCAACGAAAACAACCTCAAGTCCCTCAGCCTTTCCTCGTAAGACCTTCCCTCCAAACCAGGCAACATCCTAGTAAATCTCCTCTGCACCCTTTCCATAGCTTCCACATCCTTCCTATAATGCGGTGACCAGAACTGCACGCAATACTCCAGGTGCGGTCTCACCAGAGTTTTGTACAGCTGCAGCATGACCTCGTGGCTCCGAAACTCGATCCCCCTACTAATAAAAGCTAACACACCATATGCCTTCTTAACAGCCCTATTAACCTGGGTAGCAACCTTCAGGGATTTATGCACCTGGACACCAAGATCTCTCTGTTCATCTACACTACCAAGAATCTTCCCATTAGCCCAGTACTCTGCATTCCTGTTACTCCTTCCAAAGTGAATCACCTCGCACTTTTCCGCATTAAACTCCATTTGCCATCTCTCAGCCCAGCTCTGCAGCCTATCTATGTCCCTCTGTACCCTACAACATCCTTCGGCACTATCCACAACTCCACCGACCTTCGTGTCATCCGCAAATTTACTAACCCACCCTTCTACACCCTCACCCAGTTCATTTATAAAAATGACAAACAGCAGTGGCCCCAAAACAGATCCTTGCGGTACACCACGAGTAACGAAACTCCAGGATGAACATTTGCCATCAACCACCACCCTCTGTCTTCTTTCAGCTAGCCAATTTCTGATCCAAAGCTCTAAATCACCTTCAACCCCATACTTCCGTATTTTCTGCAATAGCCTACCGTGGGGAACCTTATCAAATGCTTTACTGAAATCCATATACACCACATCCACTGCTTTACCCTCATCCACCTGTTTGGTCACCTTCTTGAAAAACTCAATAAGGTTTGTGAGGCACGACCTACCCGTCACAAAACCGTGCTGACTATCGCTAATGAACTTATTCTTTTCAAGATGATTATAAATCCTGTCTCTTTTATAACCTTTTCCAACATTTTACCCACAACCGAAGTAAGGCTCACAGGTCTATAATTACCAGGGTTGTCTCTACTCCCCTTCTTGAACAAGGGGACAACATTTGCTATCCTCCAGTCTTCCGGCACTATTCCTGTCGACAATGACGACATAAAGATCAAGGACAATGGCTCTGCAATCTCCTCCCTAGCTTCCCAGAGAATCCTAGGATATATCCCATCTGGCCCAGGGGACTTATCTATTTTCACACTTTCCAAAATTGATAACACCTCCTCCTTGTGAACCTCAATCCCATCTAGCCTAGTAGCCTGAATCTCAGTATTCTCCTCGACAACATTTTCTTTCTCTACTGTAAATACTGACGCAAAATATTCATTTAACACTTCCCCTATCTCCTCTGATTCCACACACAACTTCCCACTACTATCCTTGATTGGCCCTAATCTAACTCTAGTCATTCTTTTATTCCTGATATACCTACAGAAAGCCTTAGGGTTTTCTTGTAACTCTCAAGCGCCCTAACTGAGCCTTCACGTCTCATCCTAACATAAGCCTTCTTCTTCCTCTTGACAAGCGCTTCAACTTCTTTAGTAAACCACGGCTCCCTCGCACGACAACTTCCTCCCTGCCTCACAGGTACATACTTATCAAGGACACGCAGTAGCTGCTCCTTGAATAAGCTCCACATTTCGATTGTTCCCATCCCCTGCAGTTTCCTTCCCCATCCTACGCATCCTAAATCTTGCCTAATCGCATCATAATTTCCTTTCCCCCAGCTATAATTTTTGCCCTGCGGTATACCTAACCGAATTGTGGTCACTATCACCAAAGTGCTCACCTACATCTAAATCTAACACCTGGCCGGGTTCATTACCCAGTACCAAATCCAATGTGGCATCACCCCTGGTTGGCCTGTCTATATACTGTGTCAGAAAACCCTCCTGCACACACTGGACAAAAACTGACCCATCTAAAGTACTCGAACTATAGTATTTCCAGTCGATATTTGGAAAGTTAAAGTCCCCCATAACAACTATCCTGTTACTCTCGCCCCTGTCGAGAATCATCTTCGCTATCCTTTCCTCTACATCTCTGGAACTATTTGCAGGTCTATAAAAGACTCCCAACAGGGTGACCTCACCTCTCCTGTTTCTAACCTCGGCCCATACTACCTCAGTAGACGAGTCCTCAAACGTCCTTTCTGTCGCTGTAATACTCTCCTTGATTAACAATGCCACACCCCCCCCTCTTTTACCATCTTCTCTGTTCTTACTGAAACATCTAAATCCCGGAACCTGCAACATCCATTCCTGCCCCTGCTCTACCCATGTCTCCGAAATGGCCACTACATCGAGATCCCAGGTACGAACCCATGCTGCAAGCTCACCCACCTTATTCCGGATGCTCCTGGCGTTGAAGTAGACACACTTTAAACCAGGTTCTTGCTTGCCAGTGCCCTCTTGCGTCCTTGTAACCTTATCCCTGACCTCACTACTCTCAACATCCTGTACACTGGCACTACATTTTAGGTTCCCATTCCCCTGCTGAATTAGTTTAAACCCCCCCGAAGAGCACTCGCAAATCTCCCCCCCCAGCACTAGCAAATCTCCCCCCATATAAAGCATGCAGCATCCTAGGCTTTATTCATAGGACTATAGAGTACAAAAGCAAGGAAGTTATGTTAAACATGTATAAAACACTGGTTTGGCCTCAACTGGCGAGAGAGAGTTCAAAAACAGCATGGCAACTCGAGTTGTGACATCACAGGAAAGTTGTAAGTTGATTGGCTGGTGAGCATTTTGCTCATTCATCTTTCTAAACTCAGGTAATTTATCAGTAATTGTAAACTTTTATTAGTATTAATAAAGTTTAGTAATTAGCGATTTGATTGGCCAGTAAGTGCTTAATGTAAGTGACAGTGTGTTAATAGCCAGCTTAGGAAACTGGAGTTAGGGAAGATCTATAAATAAAAAGAACTAAAACTTTAAAATAGATATCTAAATACCTATGTAATTAAGGAACGTAAAACACTTAGTTGTAGTGGTACTAGCATTTAATAAGCACAGTGAATTGTAGTATACATAGGAATTATTCTAAGTTAATTAAGAAAGTAATTAAATTAACTAAATAACATAAGTAACAATGGAAGGACAGGTGTTGTGTTGCAGCTGTGGAATGTGATATCTCCTGGACATCAACATGATCCCAGACAAATATGTCTGTAGAAAGTGCAAGCAGCTAGAGAAATTCCAGATCAGTATTATTGACTGCAGACATTGCGCAACATCAGGGAGGGTGGGAGATACCTGGACATTTTGTGCCAGAAGACGGTCACACCCCTTAGATTAGGGTCGTCTGTTTTAGCCAATGGTGAAGTCCTTGAAGCGGCCAACATCCCCAGCTTATACACACTACTGAGTCAGCGGCGCTTGAGATGGCTTGGCCATGTGAGCCGCATGGAAGATGGCAGGATCCCCAAAGACACATTGTACAGCGAGCTCGCCACTGGTATCAGACCCACCGGCCGTCCATGTCTCCGTTATAAAGACGTCTGCAAACGCGACATGAAATCGTGTGACATTGATCACAAGTCGTGGGAGTCAGTTGCCAGCATTCGCCAGAGCTGGCGGGCAGCCATAAAGACAGGGCTAAATTGTGGCGAGTCGAAGAGACTTAGTAGTTGGCAGGAAAAAAGACAGAGGCGCAAGGGGAGAGCCAACTGTGCAACAGCCCCAACAAACAAATTTCTCTGCAGCACCTGTGGAAGAGCCTGTCACTCCAGAATTGGCCTTTATAGCCACTCCAGGCGCTGCTTCACAAACCACTGACCACCTCCAGGCGCGTATCCATTGTCTCTCGAGATAAGGAGGCCCAAAAGAAAAGAAAGAGGGACAGGAGGGGTGACCATAAGTGAGGCAGGTAAAGGGTCGATGAGCTAAGTTCAGGAAACCAGGTTGTAGCAGTGGTTTAGGTAGAGATGAGAAATTATAAAGTTGTGGAGGAGTCTCAGCCTTTGCAATTGTCAAACAGGTTTGAGGTGCTTGCAACCTGTGTGGACGAAAGTGGGGTCTTCAGGGGGAATGAGCAGACTGGCCATGGCATCATGGTACAGGAAACCGTTCAAGTGGCGGTAAGCAAAAAGGAAAGGAGTGGTAGTTGGGACAGTATAGTGAGGGGGATTGACACTGTTCTCTGCAGCAAACAGCAAGAGTCCAGAAGGCTGTGTTTCCTGCCCGGTGCCAGGGTTTGAGACATCTGCTCAGGGTTGCATGGAACTTAGAGTGGGAGTGGAAGGATCCAGTCATTGTTGTCGAGGTGGGTAACAATAACATAGGCAGGACAGGGAAAGAGGTTCTGTATGAGTATGAGGAGCTAGGCACCAAATTAAGAAGCAGAACCTCGAAGGTAATAATCTCTGGATTATGACCTGAGCCACATGCAAATTGGCATCGGGCAAATAAGATTAGAGAAATGAATGCATGGCTCAAAGATTGGTATGGTAGAAGTGGGTTCCAGTTCGTGGGGCACTGGCACCAGTAGTGGGGAAAGTGGGGGCTGTACTGCTGGGACAGTCTTCACCTGCACATGCTGGGACCAGTGTTCTAGTGAGCCACACAACTAGGGAAGTAGAGAGGATTTTAAACTAAAGAGTAGGGGCAAGGGATCAAGTTTGGGAGATGTGGTAAATCAAAAAGTAGAGACAAGACAAGAGAGAAAGGTATTAATATGGGAAATGATGAACAGACCATGAAAGGAAGGGATAGAAACCACAAATCTCAGAGTGAATCAGCAGATAAGTCTAGAGGTTAAAAAATAATAAAAAGACAAAACTAAAGGCTCTGTATCTGAATGCACGTAGCCTTCGAAGCAAAGCATATGAACTGATAGTGCAAATAGAAATAGATAAGTACAATCTGATAGCCATTACAGAGACATGGCTGCAGGATGACATAGATTAGGACCTGAATATTGAAGGGTACATGACATTTAAGAAGGACGGAAAGCTAGGAAAAGGTGGCTCTGTTAATTAATGATGGTATTAGCACAATAGAGAGGGGTGTTCAGGAAACCAGGCTGTAGAAGCGGTTTGGGTAAAGATGAGAAATGATAAAGGCAAGAAATCAATTGTGGGAGTCGTGTACAGGCCCCATAACAGTAACCACATGGTAGGATGGGGTACAAAGGAAGAAATAATGGGAGCTTGTCAGAAAGGTACAGCGATAATCATGGGGGATTTTAATCTACATATTGACTGGAAAAACCAGATGGGCAAAGGTAGCCTAGATGAGGAGTTCATTGTTTCTTGGAACAGCATGTTCTGGAGCCAACCAGAGAGCAGGTTAAACTAGATTTGGTATTGTGCAATGAGATAGGATTAATTATTGACCTCATAGTGAAGGTGCCCTTTTTTGAACAAGGATGTAACGTTTGCAATTCTCCAGACCTCTAGCAACACCCCCAAGTCTAAGGAAGACTGAAAATGTATGGCCAGTGCCTCTGCGATTTCTACCTTCACTTCCCTCAGTATCCTTGGATACATCTCATCCGGTCCTGGTGCCTTATCCACTTTAAATACAGACAGCCTATCCAATAGTTCCTCTTTATCAATTTTAAATTGATTTTAAATTAATTTTAAGTTGTCAACATTACTGAGTGTTGTATAGCACGTAGGTCACTGATATTTATTTATGCCACCAGGTAGCTGAAAGCTCCCAGTCTCCCCATCTTCGATGATTAGGGCCATTGGGTGCTTCCTCCTCTTCAGTTGTCAACTGGCAAATCTGTGAAGCACCACCTTTCTTTCTCTCCCTCTCCCTTGTGTCCTGTGCTCTCTTCTGCAATGGGCGATAAAAACACCTATGAGTGACTGTAATGTCATCTGTTCACCCGATGGGGTGTCCATTCGGTGAGGGTGACTACCTTTGCAGAAAGGTCAAAAAAGAAGAAAGAGATTTCAGACATTAACAGATGTAGTCCACTTGAAGAAACTGTCAATAAGCTACTTGTACAAGAAAGTCAGTTTAGCCCAGTTGACAGCAATATTACCTCGGAGTCAGAAAATCATAGATTCAAGCTACACTCCAAGACCCGATTGCATTTTTAAAAATTCATTAATGGGATGTGGGCGTCACTGGCCAGGCCAGCATTTATTGCCCATCCCTAATTGCCCTTGAGAGGTGGTGGTGAGCTGCCTTCTTCAACCGCTGTAGTCCATTTGGGTACACCCACAGTGCTGTTAGGGAGGGAGTTCCAGGATTTTGACCCAGCGACATTGAAGGAACGGCGATATAGTTCCAAGTCAGGATGACGTGTAACTTGGAGGGGAACTTGCAGGTGGTGGTGTTCTCATGTATTTGCTGCCCTTGTCCTTCTAGTTGGTAGAGGTCGCGGGTTTGGAAGGTGCTGTCTAAGGAGCCTTGGCGCATTGCTGCAGTGCATCTTGTAGATGGTACACACTGCTGCCACTGTGTGCCAGTGGTGGAGGGAGTGAATGTTTGTAGATGGGGTGCCAATCAAGCGGGCTGCTTTGTCCTGGATGGTGTCGAGCTTCTTGAGTGTTGTTGGAGCTGCACCCATCCAGGCAAGTGGAGAGTATTCCATCACACTCCTGACTTGTGCCTTGTAGATGGTTGACAGGCTTTGGGGAGTCAGGAGGTGAGTTACTCGCCTCAGGATTCCTAGCCTCTGACCTGCTCTTGTAGCCACGGTATTTATATGGCTACTCCAGTTCAGTTTCTGGTCAATGGTAGCCCCTAGGATGTTGATAGTGGGGGATTCAGCGATGGTAATGCCATTGCCGTCAAGGGAAGATGGTTAGATTCTCTCTTGTTGGAGATGGTCATTGCCTGGCACTTGTGTGGCGCGAATGTTACTTGCCACTTATCAGCCCAAGCCTGGATATTGTCCAGGTCCTGCTGCATTTCTACATGGACTGCTTCAGTATCTGAGGAGTCACGAATGGTGCTGAACATTGTGCAATCATTATCTCGGGTGACATTATAGTACAGTTCTAAAGATGTACTGCTTTATCAGAAGGAATTAATTTTGGATAAGATGTTCAACCAAAGCCTGTTCAGATGGAGGTAAAAGATCCCATGGCACAATTTGAAGAAGAGTATTGCATTATTCACCTTACAGTACTGCGGCTGAATTCAGAACTGCTGCCATTAGTAATTTTGTGAGGCAAATTCCACATTTGCTCAAACAACAGAGGAAATTCCATCCATTGTGCCTGTGCCAGCTCTTTGAATGAGCTATCCAGTTAGCTCACTCCCCTGGTCTTTCCCTTTAGCTCTGCAAGATTTTCCCTTTTAAGTATATGTCTAATTTCCATCTGATAGTTATGATTGAATCTGCTTCCATCACTCCTTCAGGCAGTGGATTCCAGATCATAATTTACTGAACAAAAATATTTTCCCATCTTCTCTTTGATTCTTTTGTCAATCACCTTAAATTTGTGTCCTTTGGTTACTGACCTTTCTACCATTGGAAACAGTTTCTACTTATTTAGTCTATCAAAACCATTCATGATTTTTTACACTTTTATCAAGTTCCTCTTCGTTTGATGGCTCCACTTCCGACCATTTCGGAGTGAAGAATGGAGTGAAACAGGGTTGTGTTCTAGCTCCCACTCTAGCATCTTCTTCTCCATGCTCCTGACCTTTGCCTTCCCTGTAGATGTGGAAGGAGTCTACTTGCACACTAGGTCTAATGGCATGCTGTACAATCTATCAAGGTTAAAAGCGAAGACAGAAACATATCGCGTCCTGATCAAAGAATTCCTCTACACTGATGATGCTGCGCTAGTCACTCACATGGAAACTCAGCTACAAAGACTCATGGACTGTATCTCCTATGCCTGTAACTTGTTCTCCTTGACTGTAAGGGTCAAGAAAACCGTAGTCATGGGACAAGGTGTTGCAGTTATGCCCTGATCACAATAAATTACACCCCACTGGAAGTGGTTTGCAAATTCTGCTCCTTGGGTCCACAGTGACAGACAATCTGTCCCTTGATGTAGAGCTTGATACACGCGTAGGGAAAGCAGCCACCACCTTTGGCCGACTTGCGAAACACGCATGAGATAACACCAAGCTGACCCTTAGGACCAAGCTGATGGGTTATGAGGCCTCAGCACCTTGCTGTATGGCTGTGAAACATGGGCTACCAGGAAAAGAAGCTCAATAATTTCCATCTTCACTCTCTGTGGCATTAGATTGCAATTATTTTGGATAAGTGCGATGGTCTCTGATCTTGCCATTCGCCTTCCAGAACCATCCTTCCAGAAGGATGAAGCAGGCTTCTCAATTGTCCTATTAAGGCTGTGTGCAATTACAGTTCCCTTGGCTAATATCTAAATGTCGGGAAATAGTGACATAGAACCAGGAGTAAGTCAATTAGCCTCTCAAGCCTGTTCAGTCATTCAATAAAATCATGGCTGATCTGTGACCTAGTTCCATGTACCCATCTATGCCCCACATCCCTTAATACATTTGGCTAACAAAAATCAATCTATCTTAGTTTTAAAATTCACAATTGATGTAGCATCAGTTGCCATTTGCAGGACAGAGTTCCAAACTCCTACCACCCTTTGCAAGAGGAGTGTTTCCTAATTTCACTCCTGAAGGTGGTGTAAATTGTTGCAATACTGATATCCAAGGTCACCATGAAATAAAGAAAGAAATATCAATGGGTTAATAAGCAGCTCTTTGATGGAAATAACAAACTGATTTCTTTTCAAGGAACTGGAACCAACATGGTAAACAGGCCAATCATCTAACATGGATCACTCGGCTCGAACAGTGTTGTTCAGGTGCAGTGATCACATTATAAGGAATGACTTCTTATTAACATTTATTGAGACTTTAAGAAGTCTAGCACATGCCTGGTGTGCAGTCTCTCAGCACCATAATTGCTATCCCATCATATTGTAGCCACAGGGTGCAATGGCACACAGCAGGCCTCAGCATTTGATACTAAAGTTGTTGAGCATCACATTAGTGCTGTGAATTAGAATTTTGAAGAGATAATAATAAACAGACAAAAATTGTATTCCTTCAGTTTAAATGGTAGAGAGCTCTTTTTCAGGTGTGTTCATCACAGCTGTCTGTGTCTTCTGTCTATGTGTTCAAACTGTCTTACTAACTGCCAGTTCAAACTGAATTGTAACAAATGTATCACATCAGGCTCACTCCCAGTGGCTATATCTATGGTAACGAGAATGCACCCTTTGAATCGCAGTCTCCAAATGTCTGTTTCTGAGGCAATGAAAATGCACCTTTCTATAACTCCTAAGGCTTGCCAGCTCTTAAAGCAACACTGATCCCTTGCAAGCCTTAAAGGCAAACTGCATATTCTGAAAAAAAACTTCAGGACCATGACACCTCCGCCCCTAGCAGAATGAAACGCCATTCCTGAAATGCATTTCATTACAATGGGTAGAAAAAACCAAATTGAAATAAACACTAACATTTTTATTTTCACGTATTACAGATATACACATTTCTAAAAAAAATATATAGACTACAGCAACAAGTTCCACCAGAACATTTCAGCTTTAAATTTTAAAAAAGGTTGTTCCAAATAACCCATTTCAAATTTACAAGCATAGTCTTCCAATTGTTTTGTGTTTTCCTTCCAAGTGTCCCTATTGTCTATCACCTCAGCGAGGTGAGCTGCACAGCTAGGAGCACTGACCACTACCGGGTTCACTATTCTCTGAGAGATTTCTCGAGTACCCCTTAACCTATATGGCATCACTTGACATTGGAAAACCCTGTCTTGTGTAACAGAAGCTGATTTTTTTCTTACCCTGGGGTATCAAAGGAATTTGACAGTATCCTTCCAACACATCTGTCTCTTTAAGACACATTGTGTTGCCCACTCTGTCCATACAGTCCTTTAAATGAGAATTTGGGTCAGAGTCTGTCTTCTTTACCACAGTGACTTTTCTGTAGTCTATACAAGTTTGAGCCATCCCATCAGGTTTAGTCATCAAGACCATCTGTGAATTCGAGCTGTCCTGACTAGGTTCATCTAAGCTGCCCTCCAGCAGGCATTGTACCTCTGCTTCCACTTGGGCCTGTCTGTCTGGACCTGAGCAACAAGGCTGTTGTTTTAAAAGAATGGCTCCCTCTATACCCACATCATGTGTGGCTAAGGTTTTACATCCTGGCTTATCCCTACAAACTTTTTGAAACATTGTGAAAACCCTGGTTAGGACTTCATGCTGTTTTGTATCTAAGTGTAAAAGCCTATTGTTTAATTTTCCTAGTCATTCTGCATTCGCTAATGGGATAGTTGGAGGTTCCATCTGAGAATTTCCTAGGCCTACTTCTGCCTCAACCTTGCTATCCTTTTCCTTCTCCACAGTCCTGATTACCTGACATACCTGTACGGGCTTAGCCTCCTCCCTGCGGTAATATGGTTTGAGCAAATTAATGTGACACAACCGGTTCTTCATCCAGCGATCAGGGGTGTCAATCAAGTAATCTACCTTACCCACTCTTTTGATCACTCTATATGGGCCACAGTGCTTTCATTGGTTCTCCCTGTGATGGCAACAACACGAATAGTTCATCCCCTGGTTTTATGGTAGGTTGTGGTTTTCCCACCATTTGACAGGTGTGGCATGCCCGACAAAATTGTCTCACATCCCTTGTAAGACCTGGCCAGTAATGATGTTGGCTTATTTGTGATTTGGTCTTCCGAATTCCCCTATGTCCTGCAAAATGAATGTCGTGTGCTAACCTTAACAATCCTTGTCGATATTAGGTGGCACCACTATCTGTTCAACAACTGTCCAGTCTTCGTTGGCAGGTCTATGAGGCAGTCTCCATTTCCTCCTCAAAACCCCATTTGCCATATAATAGCCTTCCGCAACTCCTTTCACCTAATCTTCTGACAGAGCCATCTGTGCTATTTGGTGGATCTCTGGATCAGCTTGCTCTGCTGCAATGATAGATGATGTGTTAAACGTCTCATTTGGATTATCTAAATCCCCAAATAAGGTTTCAGATGCCTGATTATCTGTCCCCTTTTACCTCCGACAATGGATCCTGTTTTGCCATTGCAGGAAATATTCTCGGAACTTGCTCCTGTAATTGCTCCGTTTCCTTAATTTCACATGGTTCCTCTGTAACCATAGGAGAAACTAATATTTTTGATCCTGCCAAATAATTTCCTAGGAGTAGATCAATTCCCTTTATTGATAAACTGTGGACAACACCTACAGTTACTATCCCAGATATTAAGTCACTCTCTAGGCATATTTTATACAAAGGTACGGGTATACACACCCCGCCAATTCCATTAACTAAAACGTTAGCGTTCAAGGCGCTCTCTGGTGGAAAACTCATATCTTTCCCCAGCAAGAGGGTTTGGGTTGCTCCTGTATCCCTGAGTATAATGATAGGTTTTCCTGCCTCACTTACAGGATACGGAGTTACTCTCCCCTGTGACAAAAATCATTATAACTCTCAGGTATTTTATTCTTAATCTCTACACTCCTCTTAGTTTTAGTATCTGGTTTCACATTCACAGCTGCCATTAAAGGTATAGCCTGGTCTGCTATATTCCCAGACAGAGTCTTTTCCTCTACACTAACTTTGTGTACCCCAACAAGTCCTATGGGTTTACCTTGCAATTTCCAGCACTCTGAACGAAGATGACCCGTTTTGTTGCAATGATAATACTTTGGCTTGCGAACCTCACTTCTTCCCTCAGCACCTCCTTTTCTGACATGAGGGGGTGATCCTGGGGCATTCCCAGCTGTTCCTTCTTGTCCCTGGCTACTTGCCTTCCTTACACTCTCCCACTTTCTATTCTTCTCAGGTTTATGGGGGTGACGAACAAAACAGGTTGGCTTATTCACAATCTCAAAATTATCAGCAATCTCTGCTGCTTGCCTAGCTTTCAAAACTTTCAGGTTATCTGTATGGGTTCTCACTACTGAAGGAGTGGAGTTTTTAAACTCTTCCAAGAGAATCAATTCTCGAAGGTTCTCATATGTGGTTTCTATTTTTAATGCCCGTATCCAACGGTCAAAATTAATTTGCTTCACCCTCTCAAATTCTAAATATGCCTGCCCAGTCAATCTCGCTAAATTCCTAAACTTCTGACAGTAAGCTTCAGGGACTAACTCATACGCAGAGAGAATAGCCTTTTTTGCCATCTTATAATCTGCAGAAGCCTCTTCAGAAAGCATGGTATAAGCTTCATTAGGCCTACCAGCCTGCCCTGAATGAGCAATGTCTACCTTTCTTTCGGCCATTTTATCTGTTTGGCTATTTTTTCAAAAGATATGACAAATGCCTCAGCGTCCCTTTCCTCAAACTTAAATTTTAAACAACTTTTCGCTGGGTCCTGACCTAAATTCAGATTCTTCCTGACCTGAATTTTCCCCGGATTTAAGACTACACCTTTGTGTTAGTTCCATCTCTTTTAAGCTATATTCCCTCTCTTCTCTTTCACTTTCTGTCTGAAATGCTCTCTCATTCTCCCTTTCCTCCAATTCAAGTTTTCTTATTGCCATCGCTTTTTTTTTTCCCTTTCCTCTTTTTCCAATTCAAGTTTTCTTAATTCTTTTTCTGCCTCAAGTTTTTTTGTTTCTCTTTCCTGCTGAAGCTCCAGTGTTTTCATTTCTAACTGAATCCTAGCCAATTCCACTGCATCACTCTTGGACCTACTACCCTCTTGTCTTTCATATTCGCTTTCTTGTTCCCCGTATTGCCCTTCATCTGTATTACCCTCATCATCATCTTCTTCTACTAATTCCAGATGTTCGGCTATTAATCCAATTATCCCTGCTTTTCTGGCACCTGATTTCAATTCCAACCCCAATTTCGCTGCCAGTTCTTTTAATTTGTGCTTAGTTAAAATGATCAAGTCACTCAGGCAGACATTCTGCTTTCCCAAAAACTCTGCTACAACCACTAATGCCATAACAATGGTATAGCCTGTACCTTATTACACAAGAGACCTGGTTCTTTTAATTTCTTTGTAATTAGTGTCAGATTTAGATCCCAACAACCAAGTTTCCAATTGATAAGATTCCAGATTTGAGAGCAATTAATCTGATGCCAAACGCAAGACCCCAATTAAAATATGTTATCCCAGAGACGAGTAATTACTATAATTCCAAATGTGAGCCCTCCAGATTAGTCTGATTCTGATCTCAGACGCGGATCACCGAATTAAATATGATTCAACGGCGAGCGAGCCCCCCAATTAAGATATGATTTAAATCCAGAAAACCAATTAATATGTGATTCAAATCTTGAGTAAGCCCCCAATGAATATGTTATTCAAATCCCAGAACGAGCCCCCAATAAATATGTTATGACCGACCGCTCCTGTCAAAGCCCCCAATCAAAATATACGATTCTGACCGTAGTGGGACCAACGCACTGTTAATTCAATCCTGCCACTCCACAGATCGGCTAACATATCATTTAAAACTTTCCAAATTAAAGAAAGACCCAGCCAAATTGTACCATCTATTAACCCCCGAATGAGGCTAACCAAACCAGGTCTCTTTAAATCAACAAATTAACTGTTTAATTAGAAGATCTAAATTCTTAAACACTATGAAGATATAAACAATTTTTAAAATAGAAAAAATTAGAGTCCTTGCAAATTTACAGTCCAATGTTGCTTGAAGTCCTCACAGGATGTTGATTTCCTTCTCCAGCAAATTTCAACAATTAACAACTTGCAAACACTTTCAACAGAATCAAGATGACTTTAGAGTTTTTGAGGGATATAAGATTGTCACAGTCTAACTTCCCTTTCTTCAATTTAAATTACCAGAGATCTCTATTTCGGCATGACTTTTTCTTAGAATTTTGAGAGATAATAACAAACAGACAAAAATTGCATTCCTTCAGTTTAAATGGTAGAGAGCTTTTTTTCAGGTGTACTCATCACAGCTGTCTGTGTCTTCTGTCTGTGTGTTCTAACTGCCAGTTCAAACTGAATTGTAACAAACGTATCGCATCAGGGTCACTCCCAGTGGCTATACCTATCGTAACGAGAATGCACCCTTTGAATCGCAGTCTCCAAATGTCTGTTTCTAAGGCAATGAAAATGCATCTTCCTATAACTCCTAAGGCTTGCCGGCTCTTAAAGCAATACTTAAAGCAATTAAAAACAGCGGAAAAACAAAAGATGAAAAAAAACATTAAAACCCATTTACACACTCATTCTCATTCACAATTTACCTGTAGTTAATACAGTTCTGCTTTGCACCATCTTTGCATTCAGATAACTCAAACAGATTTAAATCTCAGACAAAGTGTCCACAATTACATTATTTTTTCCTGCGTTGTGGATAATCTTTAAGTGATAAAGTTGCAATAGTAAACTCCATCAGAATAGTCTGTCATTCTGGTTTTTGAATTTTTCCACAAAATCTAGGGGGTTATGATCAGTATATTATAGTATCTCTCTGCAGTCGTGGTGGATATAGGCTTCAAAATGATTAAGTGTTAGAAATAAGTCCAGGGTTTCTTTTTCCATTGTTGAAGAGCTCTTTTGATGTCGATTTTGGTTTTTGGAAAAGTATCCCACTAGCCTTTCTATGCTCAATTCATCGTCTTGTAACAGGACTGCACGAACCCCAGGTCACTAGCATCAATTGCTACCTTGAAGTACTTTGGGGCAGCCAACACTGGATCATTAACCAAAATGGCTTTCAGCCTCTCAAATGATGCTTGGCACTCCCTGACCACACTAACTTGGTTTTCTTTTTTTGAAGCAGCTATAGTACTAAAATTTAGTACAGACTTGTGGTGAAAAGTACACATCCCCAAAAACCTTTAGAGCCCTTTCTCACCTGGTCGTAACTGTCAGACAAACCACCACCCACCCCACCCCCCGCCAAGACTGAGGCACACATGATTTTGCCACATGAACATTAAAACTTAAAATTGCAAGCCCCTGGCTGGAAGGACATCTGCATAGTACCAGATGGTGTTGAAACAAAGGAACAAGTCCCCACCCCAATACACAGAAGAGACCTGGTCAAATTAGTCAGACATGTGACCACCTGCTGGCCAACTAGGGGAGTTTTAATCTGGAAAAACAGAATTTGAACTCAGAATGCTGTGTGCTCCTGGAACTGAAACAAGAATTACCTCCCCTCCTGTTTGCATGCTCCCATCTCCTTCCCATGGAACTGAATCTTGTGAAAACACGTGAAACTCAAAGTGAGAAAAGTCTCCTACGTGAACAAGGTTTAATAAGAATACAGGACCTCGACGAAAGCAGGACTACTTACAAAAGGGCTAAACCGTGAGCTCGAAGCACCGTAACAAGATATTGCCTCAAACTGTTCCACCTTATCTTTTCTTCTCTTTTCTGTCCCGATCTGCATATGTATATCACATGTGCATGCTTGTGTGGGTACACCGTATATCTGTACGAGTGAACTGGATTAGAGTTTAAGTTTAAGGTTGAATAAATTTCATTTTTTCATTTCAACCTGAGAAAACCTGGTGTGCTTATTTCTTTGCCTTATAATTGATAACTCTGAACAAGGATTCACAAAAAAGGAGCTCAAATCACAGTGTGTTTAAAATTAAACCCTGTCAGCATAAGACCTGGTGAAGATAGTAACAGACCCCTAGACACATTTCTCGCCTGGTTTTAACAGTAACACTGTATACCAGCACCACTTGGTTCATCAGTCTCTGAAAAGTGGCTGGGGTATTTTTAGCCGAATGGCATCACTCGGCATTGAAAAAGACCGTCTGGTGTGACAAAGGTTGATATTTCTTTAGTTCGGGGTATTAGAGAAACCTGCCAGCATCCCTTTAACAAATCTATTTTTGTAAGAATTGTGGCACTGCCAACTCTGTCAATACAGTCTTCCAAGCAAGGAATTGGGTAAGAGGATCGACGAGGGCAGGGCGATGGATATTGTCTACATGGACTTTGGCAAGGCCTTTGACAAGGTCCCGCATGGTAGGCTGGTCCAGAAGGTTCGAAAACATGGGCTCCAGGGTGAGCTAGCAAATTGGATACAAAATTAGCTTGGTGATAGGAGGCAGAGGGTGGTAGTGGAGGGTTGTTTTTCAGATTGGAGACCGGTGACCAGTGGTGTGCCGCAGGGATCGGTGCTGGGCCCTCTGTTGTTTGTCATATATATTAATGATTTGGATGTGAATGTAGGGGGCATGATTAGTAAGTTTGCAGATGACACCAGAATTGGTGGTATAGTGGACAGTGAAGAAGGTTGTCTAAGGTTACAACAGGATATAGATCAACTGGTAAAATGGGCAAGGGATTGGCAAATGGAATTTAATGCAGACAAGTGTGAAGTGATGCATTTTGGGAAGTTAAACCAGGGTAGGAAATATACAGTGAATGGCAGGGCCCTGGGGAGTGCTGTTGAGCAGAGAGGCCCTGGGGAGTGCTGTTGAGCAGAGAGACCTTGGGGTGCAAGTACATAGTTCCCTGAAAGTGGCAACACAGGTAGACAGGGTGGTGAAGAAGGCGTATGGCCTGCTTGCCTTCATCGGCTGAGGCATTGAGTACAAGAGTTGGGTCGTCATGTTACAGTTGTACATTACGTTGGTTAGGCCGTTTGCCGCACTACAGGAAAGACGTGATTAAGCTAGAGATGGTGCAGAAAAGATTCACAAGGATGTTGCCTGGTTTGGAGGGCTTGAGTTACAAAGAGAGATTGGATAGGCTGGGTCTGTTTTCCCTGGAGCGAAGGAGGCTGAGAGGGGACATGATAGAGGTATATAAAATTATGAGAGGCATAGATAGGGTAGATAGCCAGAGTCTGGTTCCCATGGTAGGGGTGACTAAAACTAGAGGGCATAGATTAAAGGTGAGAGGACGGAGGTTTAAAGGGGATCAAAGAGGTAAATTTTTCACACAAAGAATAGTGGGTATCTGGAATGAGCTGCCTGAGGAGATGGTGGAGGCAGGAACAGTAGCAACATTTAAGAGGCGTCTGGACAGGTACTTGAATAAGCAAGGCATAGAGGGATATGGAATTAATGCAGGCAGGTGGGATCAGTATAGATAGGTATTATGGTAGGCATGGATGTGGTGGGCCGAAGGGCCTGTTTCTATGCTGTACGACTCTATGACTCTATGATAAGTCGTCCTTCTGCAAAAAGGTCGTAGCAACTGACAAATCCATTCCGGTAATGTAAACTTTACTCTGATGCACAAGAAACCTGGCTTTTCCTTTTCCTCTTTTTAATTACTATTACCCCACTTACAATGGCACATCATCGACTTTGGGTTATCCTGCACAGAGCCCCCAATTATATGTTATGACCGAGGTGGGAGAGTGCACTGTCTTTTCTAGCTCCACTTCTCCACAGGTCACAACATATATTTAAATGTTTCACCCAGTTACTGATACGGTCAATCATCTACTCATAGGAAGGAACATAGGTGTAGGAGTCGGCCATTCAGCCCATGGCGCCTGTCCCATCATTCAGAACGAACATGGCTGATCATCCACTTCAATGTCTTTTTCCCACGCTATCCTCATATCCCCTTACGTCATTTGTATTTAGAAATCTGTCAATCTCTGCTTTTAACATACTCAATGGCTGGGCTTCCACAGCCCTCTGGGGTAGAGAATTCCAAAGATTCACAACCCTCTGAGTAAAGAAATTGCTCCTCATCTCTGTTCGAAGTGGCTTTCCCCTTATTTTGAAATTGTGACCCCTGATTCTGGACTCCCAACCAGGCGAAACAACTTAGCTGCATCTACCCTGTCTATCCCTTTAAGTATTCTGTAGGTTTCAATGAGATCACCTCTCATTCTTCGAAACTGTAGAGAATCGAGACCCAGTTTCCCCAATCTCACTTCAAAGGACAATACCGCCATCCCGGGAACAAGTCTGGTGAACTTTCATTGCACTCCCTCTATGGCAATAATATCCTTCCTAAGGTAAGGGGACCAAAACTGCACATAGTACTGCAGGTGCGGTCTAACCAAGGTTCTATACAACTGAAGCAAGACTTCTCTACTGTTGTACTCAAATCCTTTTGCGATAAACGCTAACATATCATTGGCCTTCTTAATTGCTTGCTGCATCTGCATGTTAGCTTTCAATGACTTATTGACAAGGACACCCAGGTCCCTTTGTACATCTACACTTTCTAATCTCTTATTATTTAAGAAATAATCTGCACATCTATTCTTCCTACCAAAGTGAATAACCTCACATTTTTCTACATTATATGTGGCGGTGCAGTGGTTAGCACTGCAGCCTCACAGCTCCAGCGACCCGGGTTCAATTCTAGGTACTGCCTGTGTGGAGTTTGCAAGTTCTCCCTGTGTCTGCGTGGGTTTTCTCCAGGTGCTCCGGTTTCCTGCCAAAAGACTTGCAGGTTGGTAGGTAAATTGGCCATTATAAATTGCCCCGAGTATAGGTAGGTGGTAGGGAAATATAGGGACAGGTGGGGATGTGGTAGGAATGTAGGATTAGTATAAATGGGTGGTTGATGATCGGCACAGACTCGGTGGGCTGAAGGGCCTGTTTCAGTGCTGTATCTCTAAAAAAACTAAACTGCCACATTCTTTCCCAGTCACTGGGCAGAATTTTACTGGCCCCGTGACACTACGGATCGCGGCACAGGGGCTGGTAAAATTCTGCAGGGAAAAGCCAGCCTCCACCCATCATGGTGAGAAGGGCCCGCCGAGTATTACTGGCGGCGGGGGGGACCTCGGTGTGGCCCCCCACACCGCCTGGCGGCGGGCTCTTTATCTCTATATGTAAATTAACATTAATGATATTCAAATTTACTTACCTGCAGGTGGTGGCTGTCCCACACCGATTTCATGGCCTCCGTTCGGCCTTTGCACGCCTTTGGAACTCTGCACAGAGTTCTGAGGCGGAAACCTGGTGGGGAGGGGGGAGGAATAAAATTTTCAGGGCGGGAGTGGTGGAGGAGCGGGGAAAACAATTTTGATTGGATGCGGGGATAGTGGGATGGGATTGGAGGGCAAAAGATTGAAGTTTGGGGGGGAATGTTTGGGTATTTGAAAAATCAACTGTTGGGGTTGGGGAAGGGCCTCCATCACTTAATTTTATGTACAATAAAAATTACTACTGATGTCCCTTTAAAAATTAAAATTAATTGTAAGGGTTTAAAACTCTTTAAAAATGGCAATGGCGCCTAAGCAGTGGCGCTGGACGCCATTACCGGGGACATGGTGGCAGCCCCCTTATGTCATCGGGAGCGGCAGATCCGCCCCCTCTATTTCAATGAGCCCCCGCGTGAAATATCATGCGGGCTCGGTGGCGGCCGCTGAATGCGGGCATGCCGCTGTGTTCAAAGGGCACCGCCGTTGAGCACGGTGCCCGAATAAAATTCAGGCTTCCAAGTCTGTCCAAATCCCCTTGAAGCCGCTTTGCATCTTCCTCACAACACACATTTGCACCTAGTTTTGTGTCATCTGCAAACTTGAAAATATTACATTTGGACTGCAACGGGAGCAACGCACTGCCAATTCAGTCCCGTCACTCCATGGGTCGCAGCATATTATTAAAGTTTTCCAGCCAACTGGTAAAACAGTCAAATTAAACACTCGAGTAACCCCCAGAATAAAACAGACCAAACCAGATGTCTTTAGACAACAATAAATTAACTATTTATTAAAACAAAATCTTAAACACTATTAAGATAAACCCATGTATAAACATCTTATAACTTCTTATTTTAATCCAAATCCCCTATTCATAAGTATGCATTCAAAAATAGCAGTAGTAAAACAGTTTTAAAAGTGGTGTTTTTAAAAATTAGCTGTTTCTTAAGAATAAATAAATAAGTCTTTGTGGGTTATGTTCCCGATGGATGAGGTATTTGAACGTGAATATAATCAAATGCTACTCCAAGTCTTCACTTGGATTTGATGAAGCAGCCTGTTTTTGATAGGCATTCAAACTCTTTGGCTGCAGTAGGCATCAACAGTTCTTTCAGCAATACCAAATAGTCTCTGAAAAGGGTTATTTCCTCTTTCAGCAATTAATTTGGCCTGTAGCTCCTTGTAGAATTTCTGCTGAGAGAGAATGGACAGCTCTTTTCCCTTCAATACGCTTTACTGGTGAGTCTGGTTCAGATTGGTTTTTGCCAGTTTTACACGCAGTCAAGTCGAAACATAATATTATGTGACCGCTCTCTCTCCTGCTATGGCCTAGGTTGCAAGTGCAGCTGGCAAACGGTGTTTCAGAAAATCCAAAACTTCTCTCCCTGTCTTAAAGGCGCATTGTTTTAAACACAGTCTTAAAGGCCCACTGTTTTAATCCAAGGAGAAAAATAATTACAGTTCCATGACACATTGATATATATTGTTAACAGCTGGGGCCCAAGCACTGATCCCTCTGGTACCCCACTAGCCACAGTCTGCCAATGCAATAATGATCCATTTATTCCTACTCTCTGCTTTCTGCCTGTTAACCAATCCTTAATCCATGCCAATATATTACTTCCTATCCCATGTGATTTAATTTTGCTAACCAACCTCCTGTGGGGGACTTTATCAAAAGCCTTCTGAAAATCCAAGTATACCACATCCACTGACTCCCCTTTAACAATTCTGTTAGTAACATCCTCAAAAAACCCCAACAGGTTCATCAAACATGATTTCCCATTCATAAATCCATGTTTACTATGCCCAATCAAATCATTATTATCAAAGTGCCCATTTATCACATCCTTTAGAATAGATTCTAGCAGTTTCCCAACAACTGATGTAAGGCTAATAGGTCTGTAATTCCCTGTTTTCTCTCTCCCTCCCTTCTTAAATAGTGGGGTGAGATTTGCTACCTTCCAATCTGCAGGAACCGCTCCAGAATCTATAGAATTTTGGAAGATGATCACCAATGCATCCACTATCTCCATAGCTATCTCTTTCAACACTCTGGGATGTAGTATATCAGGTCCTGGGGACTTATCAATCTTCAGCCCCATTAATTTCTCCAAAACAACCTTCTTACTAATACTAATTTCAATTCCTCATTCTCCTTAATCCCTTGGACCTCTCATTCTGGGAGATTTCCTCAATGAAGACAGACACAAAGTAATCATTTAGCTTCTTTGCCTTTTCTCTATTCCCTATTATAAATTCTCCTGACTCTGCCTGTAATGGACCCACATTTGTCGTAGCCAAATGCCTTCTTTTTATGTACCTATAGAAGCTTTTACAGTCTGTTTTTACATTTTTTGCTAGCTTACATTAATATTCTATTCTCCCTTTCTTTATCAGTTTCTTGGTACTCATTTGCTGTATTCTAATTCTCCTAATCCTCAGGTTTACTACTATTTCTGGCAACTTTATAGGCCTTTTCTTTTAATCTTATACAATCCTTAACTTCCTTTGTTATCGACGGTTGACTGCCTTTACTTTTGGCATTTTTGTGTCTTGAAGGAATGTATAGTGGCTTTAAACAGTGGCGCAGTGGTTAGCACCGCAGCCTCACAGCTCCAGCGACCCGGGTTCAATTCTGGGTACTGCCTGTGTGGAGTTTGCAAGTTCTCCCTGTGTCTGCGTGGGTTTCCTCCGGGTGCTCCGGTTTCCTCCCACATGCCAAAGACTTGCAGGTTGATAGGTAAATTGGCCATTATAAATTGCCCCTCATATAGGTAGGTGGTAGGGAAATATAGGGACAGGTGGGGATGTGGTAGGAATATGGAATTAGTGTAGGATTAGTGTAAATGGGTGGTTGATGGTCGGCACAGACTCGGTGGGCCGAAGGGCCTGTTTCAGTGCTGTATCTCTAAACTAAACTAATATTTCTTTAAAGGCTATCCATTGTACTGTACTGTCATACCTTTTAATATATTTTCCCAATCCACCGCAGTCAATTTGCCCGTCATACCTTCATAATTTCCCTTGTTCAAATTTAACACCCTGGCTTCAGATTGAACTACCTCACTTTCAAACATAATGTAAAATTCTATCATATTATGGTCACTCATCCCGAAAGGTTCTTTTCCAAGAAGATTAGCCCTTTCTCATTACATAATACTAGATCTAAAGTAGCCTGTTCTCCAGTCAGTTCCTCAACGTACTGCTCTAGAAAACCATCCCTAACACACTCCAGCAACACGTCCTCCACAGCATTAGTGCTCATTAGGTTTACCCAGTTTACATGCAGATTGAAGTCACCCATGATTACTGTATTACCCATGCTACATGCTTCCCTAATCTCTTGATTAATACCATGCCCCACACTACCACTACTTTGTGGTGGTTTATAAACAACTCCTACCAATGTTTGCTGCCCCCTTGCAGTTTCTTAGCTCCACCCGAACAGATTCCACATTTTGTTCTTCTGATCTGAGATCCTCCCTTACTAATGTACTGATCCCATCCCTTATTATCAGCACAACACCACCTCATTTTCTTTTTGCCTGTCCTTCCTAATGTCGAATATCCTTGAATATTCAGTTCCCAGTCTTTGTCGCCCTGTCACCATGTCTCTGTATTGGCAATTAGATCATACCCATTTACCTCTATTTGGGCCTTTAAATCACCTACTTTGTTGCGAATGCTGTGTGCATTCAGGTTGAATGCCCTTCACCATGTCTTCTTGACATTATGCTGCATTCTAAGCCTAGTTGATGCTCACCTTTGTTTCACCTGCCTTCTAATGTCACTTGCTACTTTTCTACCTCCTGGTACCAGCTTTACTTCCTTCCAATTTGAGCTATCCCTCAGGTTCCCATCCCGTCTTCTTTATCCCAGAATAAAATGCACCACCCAGGATTCTTCAATACACAACAGAATTATCAGTTTATTATAAAAACAAGACTTATCCAGTAATGAAGCAAAGCACAGACTGAAATATGAAATATGAAAGTGCCCTTTTGGGCAGCACAGTGGCGCAGTGGTTAGCACTGCAGCCTCACAGCTCCAGCGACCTGGGTTCAGTTCTGGGTACTGTCTGCGCAGAGTTTGAAAGTTCTCCCTGTGACTGCATGGGTTTCCACTGAGTGCTCCAGTTTCCTCCCACAGCCAAGGACTTGCAGGTTGATAGGTAAATTGGCCATTGTAAATTGCCCCTAGTGTAGGTAGATGGTAGGGGAATGGTGGGGATGTAGTAGGGAATATGGGATTAATGTAGGATTAGTAAAAATGGGTGGTTGTTGGTCAGCACAGACACAGTGGGCTGAAGGGCCTGTTTCAGTGCTGTATCTCTAAATAAATAAATCAAAATAAAATACCCCACACACAAACTGAAAAAATAACAAAATTATCTGTGCAAAGTTCTGTTACACAAAAAAAGACTAATGATTTATAAGGGAGCAAATCTGCTGTCTCTACCTGGTCTGGCCTACCTGTGCCCCACAGCAATGAGGTTGACTCTTAAATGTCCTCTGAAGTGGCCTAGCAAGCCATTCAGTTACACAAGAGCAATTAGAGATGGGCAATAAATGCTGGCCTTGCCAGCAGCACCCATATCCCTTGAACAAATAAAAAAAAATTGCTAATTCTTGAAGAAAAAAATATAAGATGTGGAAGGGTGTCAGTCTCCCTTTTTGTCTGACATCCAGGTATACGGAGACAGGTCACTGGGATCTTTTCAGAAGCAGTTCATTCTGGAGATGTCGAGAATTAATCTGATAGGCTTTCCAGGAGAAATGTGACACCAGAGGTTTCAGTTATCACACTGAATACACAGGGTTTTCAACGACAGGAAGAAAGAAATGAATTGATCTCACGATGTAATGATGCTTCATGTGTCTCTGTTTGTCTTGCCGCTGCGGGTACCAGCACTTGACCAGCTGCACACCGTGAGGAACAAGCCACCACGTCTGGGGAAGAAGCTGCCAATGTCCCAGAGGGTACAACGTCACCTGCCTCTTCTTCCACCTCCACCAGCGCAGATACATCCACACCGTCCATGAGAGGTTTCACATTAGAATCAGGGTCACAATCTGGTGGGCATGGCACAGACACATCCCAGCAACTGAGGGAGCATGTTACAACTGGGTCCCCTGACAATCAGAAGACCGCTGGGGACCAGACCCCTACTTGGTCTCAAGCTGATGATGATCCTCTGTTTGAAGCTACGAAAAGTCTGCTGGAACAAAGAACAAAGAACAGTACAGCACAGGAACAGGCCATTCGGCCCTCCAAGCCTGCGCCGATCTTGATGCCTGCCTAAACTAAAACCTTCTGCACTTCCGGGGCCCATATACCTCCATTCCCTTCCTATTCATGTATTTGTCAAGATGCCTCTGAAACGTCGCTATCGTATCTGCTTCCACCACCTCCCCCAAAAAGCAAGTTCCAGGCACTCACCATCCTCTGTGTAAAGAACTTGCCTCGCACATCCCCTCTAAACCTTGCCACTCGCACCTTAAACGTATGTCCCCTAGGAACTGACTCTTCCACCCTGGGAAAAAGCTTCTGACTATCCACTCTGTCCATACCGCTCATAACTTTGTAAACCTCTATCATGTCGCCCTCCACCTCCGTCGTTCCAGTGAAAACAATCCGAGTTTATCCAACCTCGCCTCATAGCTAATGCCCTCCAGACCAGGCAACATCCTGGTAAACCTCTTCTGTACCCTCTCCAAAGCCTCCATGTCCTTCTGGTAGTGTGGCGACCAGAATTGCACACAATATTCTAAGTGTGGCCGAACTAAGGTTCTGGACAGCTGCAACATGACTTGCCAATTTTTATACTCTATGTCCCGACCGATGAAGGCAAGCATGCCGTATGCCTTCTTGACTACCTTATCCACCTGCGTTGCCACTTTCAGTGACCTGTGGACCTGTACGTCCAGATCTCTCTGCCTGTCAATACTCCTAAGGGTTCTGCCATTTACTATATACCTCCCACCTGCATTAGACATTCCAAAATGCATTACCTTACATTTGTCCAGATTAAACTCCATCTGCCATTTCTCCGCCCAGGTCTCCAACCGATCTATATCCTGCTGTATCCTCTGACAATACTCATCATTATCCGCAACTCCACCAACCTTTGTGTTGTCCGCAAACTTACTAATCAGACCAGCTACATTTTCCTCCAAATCATTTATATATAATACAAACAGCAAAGGTCCCAGCACTGATCCCTGCAGAACACCACTAGTCACATCCCTCCATTCAGAAAAACACCCTTCCACTGATACCCTCTGTCTTCTAGTGCCAGTTCTGTATCCATCTTGCCAGCTCACCTCTGATCCCATGTGACTTCACCTTTTGCACCAGTCTGCCATGAGGGACCTTGTCAAAGGCTTTACTGAAGTCCATATAGATAACATCCACTGCCCTTCCTTCATCAATCATCTTCGTCACTTCCTCAAAAAACTCAATCAAATTAGTAAGACACGACCTCCCCTTCACAAAACCATGCTGTCTCTCACTAATAAGTTCGTTTGTTTCCAAATGGGAGTAAATCCTGTCCCGAAGAATCCTCTCTAATACTTTCCCTACCACTGACGTAAGGCTCACCGGCCTATAATTTCCTGGATTATCCTTGCTACCCTTCTTAAACAAAGGAACAACATTTGCTATTCTCCAGTCCTCTGGGACCTCACCTGTAGTCAATGAGGATGCAAAGATTTCTGTCAAAGCCCCAGCAATTTCTTCCCTTGCCTCCCTCAGTATTCTAGGGTAGATCCCATCAGGCCCTGGGGACCTATCTACCTTAATGCTTTGCAAGACACCCAACACCTCCTCCTTTTTGATAATCAGATGACTGAGACTATCTACACTCCCTTCCCTAGGCTCATCATCCACCAAGTCCTTCTCTTTGGTGAATACTGATGCAAAGTACTCATTTAGCACCTCGCCCATTTCCTCTGGCTCCACGCATAGATTCCCATCTCTGTCCTTGAGTGGGCCAACCTTTTCCCTGGTTACCCTCTTGCTCTTTATATATGTATAAAAAGCCTTGGGATTTTCCTTAATCCTGTTTGCCAATGACTTTTCATGACCCCTTTTAGCCCTCCTAACTCCTTGCTTAAGTTCCTTCCTACTGTCTTTATATTCCTCAAGTGCTTCGTCTGTTCCTAGCCTTCCAGCCCTTACGAATGCTTCCTTTTTCTTTTTGACTGGGCTCACAATATCCCGCGTTATCCAAGCTTCCCGAAACTTGCCAAACTTGTCCTTCTTCCTCACAGGAACATGCTGGTCCTGGATTCTAATCAACTGACGTTTGAAAGACTCCCACATGTCAGATGTTGATTTACCCTCAAACAGCCGCCCCCAAACTAAATTTTTCAGTTCCTGCCTAATATTGTTATAATTAGCCTTCCCCCAATTTAGCACCTTCACCCAAGGACTACTCTTATCCTTATCCACAAGTACCTTAAAACAAGTGCAGAGAAATCAAGGGAAAAATATGTCAGAGATGCCTGAGGTCATGTGCAGTAGAGGCCTACTTTAGGTCGGGAAAAAGTACCTGACCTGAACCCGACAGGACTATAGCGGACCCAAGCCCGACCTGGCCCGAGTCCCTCCGATTTTGCCCCGAGCTCGACCTGATCCAAACCTGCCACTACTCGACCCGACCTGAGCTTGACCCGACCATCTGTTTACTTACCTTCCTGACACCGAACCTGCCGGAATCTGCAGCACATGCGCGATGACGTCATAGTGACGTCAGCCGCTCTGCGCAGACTCAGTTTCGTCCTGGACTCCCAGCTCAGGTAAGTTTTTTTAAATTCCAGCAGAGCACTTACCGTGTGTGTCCAGCTCGACCTGACCCAATTCGACCTAGACTCGGCCCGACCCGACCCGAGCCCGAAAGCTGGCCCCGGAAGATGGGCCCGACCCGACCGAACCCGACACATGTCGTTGGCTCCTGTCGGGTTCGGGTTGAGTAGCAGGCCTCTAATGTGCAGCTTTGTGCATGCCATGGAGGAGTCCATGCAAGTCATGACGACTGCCATGTCCCAGGCATATGAGCAAATGGCTTCCTGAATGGAGATTTTGGTGAGCTCCCATGGTGAGTCTGGTTGAGCACTTGAGCCATATGCACTCTGACCTACATGTCATCACTATGGCCATCTGCTCTATGCAACAGTACCTTAGTGAGAGGGGGACATATGAACATACAAACATGTAAATTAGGAGCAGGAGTAGGCCACTCGGCCCCTCAACCCTGCTCCAAAATTCAATATGATCATGGCTGATCTGATTGTAACCTTGACTCCACATTCCTGTCTACCCCTGATAACCTTTGACTGCCTTGCTTATCAAGAATCTATCTACCTCTGCCTTAAAAATATTTTCAGACTCTGCTTCCACTGCCTTTTGAGGAAGAGTGTTCCAAAGACTCACGGCCCTCAAAGAAAAAATTTCTCCTCATCTCAGTCTTAATTGGGCGACCCTTCATTCTTAAATAGTGACCCCTAGTTCTAGATTCTCCCACAAGGGGAAACATCCGTTCCACAGGAACCTGGACCTCCCTCCGGGTGCTCCTTCCCCTCAGTGCACACAGATGGAAGAGAAGCCCCAGGGTCTTCCTCTCAGGACAGCCCCAAGTTAAGCGGCATCTCCTCTTCCGGACCGACATTGGTCCCCTAACCTCCAGCAGGCAAGACCCCGAGTAGAATGGATCCCTCAAGGCTCCGTTACGCCAGAGGATGCCCGCCACAGTCATCCACAACAATGGGGCAATGCACTGAGCAGACTGCCTCCACCTCAGCTGCTAATGTCAGGGTAGCGTCTAGTTTAGTTTAGAGATACAGCACTGAAACAGGCTCTTCGGCCCACCGAGTCTGTGCCGACCATCAACCACCCTTTTATACTAATCCTACACTAATTCCGTATTCCTACCTCATCCCCACCTGTCCCTGTATTTCCCTACCACCTACCTATACTAGGGGCAATTGCTAATGGCCAATTTACCTATCAACCTGCAAGTCTTTGGCATGTGGGAGGAAACCGGAGCACCCGGAGGAAACCCACGCAGACACAGGGAGAACTTGCAAACTCCACACAGGCAGTACACAGAATTGAACCCAGGTCGCTGGACCTGTGAGGCTGCAGTGCTAACCACTGCGCCACTGTGCCGCCCCGTCTAGACGGAGTGGCAGAAAAAGGAAAATAAAGGAATTATGAACATGGAGGTAGCATGGGTGGTTATGATAGTGTAACAACAAAGTATAATAGTTTGAAATACATTTATTGGATTTAATTTTTCATACATTCTCATTGATCATTTGAAGTCAGTGATCTGAATAGGATAATGATTCTGGTCATCTAATGGCTGGCACACGTTTATGCTTTCAAAGGATTTTAGAGAATCACCATCGTGTTGCTATATTTGACGTTTGTGCCTTCAGTCTTCAATGATAGCTGCTTGTTTCATGAATGTTATGTTTACCCCCGGTTACTGGGTTTAATTTCAATATCCTATTATCCTACAGCATTGCAGATATCACACTGGTGTTAAGTAACCAACTGGTTTATTTACAAGACTTTAATTATAAAGGTTCAATACATGTCTCTCAGAGCAGCCAGTGTGTGTATTCAGTAGAGATCCAAGCTGTGTATTCTGTAGAAGCTCTAGCTGTCTTAGTTTCACTTTTACTGTGCAGCTGCACCCATAGGCCTAAGCAATCATCCACAGTGAACACAGATAAGACAGATACCTTCTCTTACAAGGTTTGTATAATAGCTGCTGCAGCACCATTGCAACCAATCAGTCTTGATGTGCTGGTCAAATTAAAGTGCTATATTGGTGCAGCATCTTATGTTCCAGAGGAAATGCCTGGATGCCAAACACTATTACCATGGAGACACAGGCAGTTTATAACTAAGATCATAACAGAGTGGATGTTAAGCTCATCTGCTCTGCAGGTGCAATTGTTGATGTTACTCGAGGCATGCTTCTATATTACAGCAATGAAGCAGGTGGCGGGGGTATTTGAACATTCTGCAAGGTTGAATTTTCATGCGTTTGAGCTTTAATTAGGCAAGTCCATCATTCTTTGTGGAAACATCCAAAGATAAGGTGCTTATCTTGCTGATCTGATGTCCCTTGCATGTCTCTCCATGGCCCTAACATCCATAAAATTCTCCATGACATTATTGCCGGGCTTCTCAGGCTCTTCATATTCATTCTCGTCTGAGGAGGATTGCTGCTCCTCCTGATACTCTGCATGCAAAATATGTCTGCGTAATGCACAGCAGATAATCATTATTCATGACAAGCTCTGTGGCACTTACTGCAGAGCCCCTCCAGACCAGTCAAGGCAGCAGAATCTTACTTTTAGCAAGCCTATGGTGTGATGGCTCTAGTGGATGAGTGATCGGCATTGTATCACTCTTCAGCTGCGCTTTGGGGATGACACACTGGTTTCATGAACCATATCCAAAGGGGGTACCTCTTGCCACCCAAGATCCAGCTATCAACTTGGGCTGGTGCTTCAAAAATTCCTGGTAGCTGTGAATCGCTCAAAATGTATGAACCATGACAGCTGCTTGGGTAGCGAGCACAGACCTGCATGATTTTTTTCCCATGTGGCCGCAAACCAGTTGGACACTCAAAAAGTGAAAACCTTTGCAATATACACATGCGCCTGATTGGTTCCAGGGAGTTGTAGTGGCCACATGTGTGCAGGCAATCATCCTTTTCACTCTACGGAAACGAGCGATGGTGCCGAAGGCTACAGACCTTGATGCCTGGCTGTCCCCGTCTACTGAGAAATAGATGAAATGATGGGCATGACAGAATAGGGCTGTGGTAACCTTTTTGATGCACCTATGAGTAGCAGCCTGTGAGATACCACATATGTCAGCTCCTGGGCCCTGGAAAGCACCGCTACCAAAGAAATTGAATGCAGCAATAATCTTGAGGGCAACATACCACCAGAACCATGCAGTTGCAGGCCATGCTGAATGATCACACAACTTTCAGTGACCAAGGCACATGACATCCTCAGGCATCTCTGGCACTGACTTTCAAACATCTGAAGGTAGTCTGTCCTTGTCCTGAGAATGTGCTGACATGCCAGCTCCAGTCTTCTATAATGCCTTCTACGGATGGCCTCATTCTGAGCAGCCCCCGCCCCCTTGTGTTACCTGCTGCTGGCGTTGTGGCAACGGCCGCTGAGCTGCAAGAGTCCTCCTCAGTCACATCCTCTGCTCTTCATCCCGTGGAAGGAGAAAAATTGGGCGTATAAGACACATGTCTTTGCAGCTTTGCAACTGTTAAAATGAGACCAGCATAAAATTCACCTGTGTTTTGCCATGGAGCTGTACCATTGAAATAATGAGCAGATAGCTTGTCGGTGACTCACATTGTACACAGCCTGAAATCCACCCATCCACCATTGGTCTCCTCCCCATCGGTTTGAAATCCTTGAGTGGCCACTTTACACAGGGTGACGGTGGCAAAAAACAGCCCGCCCTCCCCAGTCCAATCAAGGCCCTTAAGAGGCCACTTAATGGCCTCTTAAGGGCCTTCGCCCACATTCATGCGGATTTTACCTGCAGCTGGTCGGGCGGCTCTCAACCGGCCCAGGGGGTGCCCTCATGATCAGGCACACTGCGCCCGATGGAAGGCCGTCTCCGCTACGCCAACCACCCTCAACACCCAACACGCCCCCTACCCCCAATCGACCACTCTTGCCTCACCGGGGCCTGACCGATTACCCCCGGTGAGGCAACCAAAACTTCCCTTGGTTCCGGGCTCCCTGATATCTTTTCTTCACACTGGGCTGCAGTCCCAGCAACAGCCACCACTCCCGGTAGCGCTGCTGGGACTAAGAGCTGCCGGCCCACTGATTGGCTGGCAGCTCTATTAGGTGGGACTTCCCACCTCAAGCAGGTTGAAGTCCCATTTCAGAACGATTAAAGCCCGAGGACTTGCAAAATACGGATGGGATCCCCAGGCGAGGCAGAAGCTGGTTCACTACTGACTTTTCAGTAGGTGGCTGGCTCCCGTCCGCCTAGGGTAAAATCCAGGCCACAGTATCATTTGAAAATGGCGCATGTGATAATAGAGGTGAGTTTCCTGCCTTTCAACCTCCTCCTGCCACCTTCCAGCCTGTACCCATCACCCTTGACCCATCCAACATTACCTTACATCTTCCCTCTGTGACCCTTGAACCTCCCCCCTTATCTTGGACCGCATAACTATAAATTTAAACATGTCATCTCTCCTCCCCCACCCTGTTCCTACATTCATAACCATTGAAATACCTGCTGTAACCCTTGATCCCACAAAATTTGAACGAGAAATCATTGCCTCCCTATGATGAAATCGAATACTCAACCCTTAACTTTGACCTCCCCCACCACTGCCCACTGTGACTGTGACTGTACCATCCACCAACCAATACCCTGAGTTCGCCCCACAGCACCTCGATGTGGAAAGCACTCATCCCTCCCTTTAAACCCGTCATGACCATCATTGTACTCTTCTTTGCAAAACAACCCACTGTTCCCTGCCAAATACAGCATCAACAAAGCCTAGGACACACGCTAGAAGCAATAACATTCTCCCCCCCCCCCACCCCACTCCTCCAAGCACCCGAGACCCCACCTTGTGTCCTCCCCAGCTACCCTCCTCTGCTCCTCCAGGCACCCGAGACCCCACAGTCTGTCCTCCCCAGCTACCCTTCTCTGCTCCTCCAACCACCAGAGACCCCACCCTGCGTCCTAACCAGCTACCCTCCCCTGCTCCTCCAGGCACCTGAAACCCCACCCTGCATCCTCCCCAGCTACCCTCCCCTGCTCCTCCAGGCACCCGAGATCCCACCCTGCATCCTCCCTAGCTACCCTCCCCTGCTCCTCCAACCACCCGAGACCCCACTCTGTGTCCTTCCCCCCACATGCCTTCCCCACCATCCCCACTTGCTGGTGCCGAGCCTGGAGCCAAACACCCATTCCAATGTTGGCTTTCCTTGTGCTGAAGATTTCAAGAAAGAAAACCACTGACCTGAACAAAGCTGACTGATGCACATCACTTTTAAACGAATGTGCCATGAGATTTCTGTTAGCCACTGACTTAATCTGGTAGGTAGGACTTAATTTGAAATTTTTGTAGAGTAATGGGTACTCATGCTATTCAAATGCATAGAAAGCTACAACCCGTCACAGTATGGCGTAAACCTGGGACTGCTGCAGACGCGCCTCTGACTTCATTACAAAACAAAAACCCGCCATTGGGAAATTGAAATATCAACTCATGCCTAATTAAGTCACCTCGCCCACCATGAAAGCTGCTTTTGCAGACCCCATAAAGATCCCCCCTAAGAGTATAAAAGGGACTGTTTTCATTAGCTCAGTGATTTCTAAAAAATTACGGGTTGGGGGTACTTCAGCAGCATACCTTATGGGGGAGTCTAAAATCACTGACAGCAACTCCTGGATTTGCACATTTAACTGCTTGTTTGCAGACTCCAGACGTTGCTGTCAATTTCAGAGGAGTAATGATGGCAGCGCTGACAGTTTTGCCGCATTACTACCACAAGATCTAGGCCATTGTTTTATGTTCTTTTTTTAATGTACATATAATCATGCTTTTTGTTTGCACAGGCTGACTGAGTCAATTTGAAATAGCTGCCCAAACAAACTAGCTATGCTTTGTCACCTGTTTCTGTACACTTCACACAGCTGGTCCAAAACAGAGCATTAGTCAATAAGCAAACACAGTTGGTGAAAAATCATCATTTCATATAACATGGGTTTTGACCTTCCTTTCAATAAGACTATAGCTGCAGTACAATTTAATGAACACTGGAAGAGCTCCAGTAGTTCAGGAACAGCAATTTAGGAAGAAAATCATAAGAATTGAAATGATTGCATAAATAAACCAATTTATATTAATAACATGTATAATTGTGGCTTTGCCATGATTTCAATTGGCAGATCACAATAAATATAAAACCCACCCCAGCACTTGATTTTAAACCACCCAATCAGATGGCCTGTTTCCTATTGGTTGTTCATAGTCATCATGCCTTACTTGGTACCATCTACTGTGGGACTCAAGACCAAAAGGTACATTTTGAAGGGTAGGAATACGAGAACATGGGAAATGAATATACCAAACAACATAAGGCCTTGTAAATTGGAGATTAAAAGAAAAAAATAGCAAATGATAGAAAGCTGGAATGCAAACCAATATGTCAAACTGTCAAGTGTTATGAATTATCAAAACATACACTGCAATTTGAAAAAGCATCCTTTACAATCTAAATGTAAAATAGAATATAGGTCCCAGTTACTGCAGAAATAAAAAGGGGTGAGATGATGAGTCTGCATTTCCATTGGGGATCTTTAACTGCCAGCAGCACTGACACATGTAACCAGGGTTGCCGCCGCACTCCTGGCAAAGCACTGCTGGTAGGCAAGAGCAGCTCTGAGAAATTCCCCAGCTAATGAGTATGTCTTTGCCAGGGTTTGATTTGGCAGAGAGTCATAAAAGTAAACCAGGGATGAAGGATTAGATTTATGAAGCTTGAAGAGTCATGGTTTTGTTTTTCACTAGAGCTGAGAAAGTTAAAGGACAACCTGATAGAAGTCTTCAAGTTTGTGAAGAGTTAAGGTAAATAGTAATAAGTTGCTTCCATTCGTTGGTGAAATAGTAAGAAAAGGGCATAAATAACCACAAAAATAATTAGAGGGCTGGTTGCAATATAAATCTTTACATGGGGGATTAAGAACATAAGAGCAGGTGTAGACCACACGGCCCATCGAGCCTGCTCCGCCTTCAATATGATCATGTCTGATCTTCGGATTCAACACTTTCCCACTCAGTCCCCATATCCCTTTATTCCCTAAGAGACCAAAAATCTGTCTATCCCAGCCTTAAATATATTTAATGATGAAGCATCCACAACCCTCTGGGATAGAGAGTTCCAAAGATTCACAACCCTATGAGTGAAGAAATTCCTCCTCATCTCAATTCTAAATGATCGGCCCCTTATCCTGAAACAATGCCATGTATTCTAGATTCGTCAGCCAGGGGAAATAACCTCTCAATAGCTACCCTGTCAAGCCCCCTCAAAATCTTGTCTGCTTCCATGAATAAATTGAATAATGCCAAAAATTGGGCTCAGGAATCTCAAAGTGCGATGAACTCAAGCCCATTGAGTGCACTGCAGGCAAGTGCCAACTTCATGCTGCGTATTGATTTCCATAATTGCTGCGTGCAGGCAGTACTCCACGCACTATTGATTGGCTGCACACATCAGTAGGGAGCCCAATATCGTGAGTGCCTAGTGCCACTTAAAGCTAGCCTGTACAACGTAAAGCTAGTCTGCACCTCTTAAAGTGAGGTGAATTGTGACTGGTGATGGTAGTGAGACCATTCTGAATATTATGCTGCAGAAGATTCAACAATGGCTGACCTCGGGAGAGACTGTTCACAAAGATTTTCAGATGCGGCACAGGAGATCTTATTGGAAAAGATAGCAGGAGTGTAGCCCCAAGGACCTGGATACATTGCAGGAAGAAGTTTAATGATCTCACATGAGTTGCAAGGTCAGGAGTGCATCTTCAAATGCCATATTCTACCAACTGCATGACTAGCCTCATCCACTGCTCAATTCGCGATACCCTCATCACTCACCTACCAACAATCTCCATCAATCAGAACATCATACCTAACATTCATATGCTATACCTCACCCTCACAAACTTAGCACTGTTGCAAGCCTTGCACCCAATGGTAGCTGTCGGCCATTAGGCCCTTCAAGCCTGCTCTGCCATTCAACAAGATCATGGCTGATCGTCTACCTCAACTCCACCTTCCTGCACTATCCTCACGTCCCTTAATTCCCTTCGTACCCAAAATCTATCGACCTTTGTCTTGAATATACTCAACAACTGAACATCCCCAGCTCTCTGGGTACAGAATTCATAAGATTCACAACTCTTTGACTGAAGAAATGTCTTCTTATTTCGATCCTAAATGGCCAAACCCTTATTCTGAAATGGTGACCTCAGGTTCTAGATTCCCCAGCTACAGGAAACATTTTCTCAGCATCTACCCTGTCAAGCCCCTTAAGAATTTTTAAATGTTTCGATAATATCACCTCCCATTTTTCTAAACTCCAGGGAATATAGGCTTAGTCTACTCAATCTCTTCAACCCAGGAACCAGTCTAGTGAAACTTCGTTGCAATCCCTCCAGGGCAAGTCTGTCCTTCTTTAGGTAAGGGGACAAAAACACTCCAGGTGTGGCCTCACCAATGCCCTGTATAATTGTAGTGAGACTTCTTCACCCTTATATTCCAATCCCTTTGCAACAAAAGCTAACATATCATTTGCCTTCTTAATTGGAGTTGGTTTGAGTTATACCTAGCGCAAAGGAAGATGGTTGTGGCTGTTGGAGGTCAACCATTTCAGTCCGAGGACATCACTGCAGGAGTTCCTCAGGGTAGTGTCCTAGGCCCAACCATCTTCAGCTGCTTCATCAATGACCTTCCTTCAATCATAAGGTCAGAGGTGGGGATGTTCGCTGATGATTGAACAATGTTCAGCACTATTCGCGACTCCTCAGATACTGAAGCAGTGCATGTAGAAATGCAGCAAGACTTGGACAACATCCAGGCTTGGGCTAATAAGTGGCTAGTAAAATTTGAGTCACACAAGTGCCAAGCAATGGCCGTCTCCAACAAGAGAGTCTAACCATTTCCCTTTGATGTTCAATGGCATTACCATCGCTGAACCACTATCAACATCCTGGGGGTTACAATTGACTAGAAATTGAACTGGACCAGCCACATAAATACTGTGGCTACAACAGCAGGTCAGAGGCTAGGAAATCTGCAGCGGGTAACTCACCTCCTATCTCCCCAGTGTCTGTCCAACATCTACAAGGCGCAAGTCAGAAGTGTGATGGAATACTCTCCATTTGCCTGGATGGATGCAGCTCCAACAACACTCAAGAAGCTTGATACCATCCAGGACAAAGCAACCTGCTTGAGTGGCAACCCCATCGACCACCTTCAACATTCACTCCCTCGACCACCGATGCACAGTGGCAGCTATTGGTACCATCTACAAGACGCACTGCAGGAACTCACCAAGGCTCCTTCGACAGCACCTTCCAAACCCATGGCCTCTGCCACCGAGAAGGACAAGGGTAGCAGATGCATGGGAACACCACCACCTGCAAGTTTCCCTCCAAGCCACACAGCATCCTGACTTTGAACTATATTGCCTTTTCTTCACTGCGGCTGGGTCAAAATCCTGGAACTCCCTTCCGAACAGCACTGTGGGTGTAGCTACACCTTGAGGACTGCAGCAGTTCAAGAAGACAGCTCACCACCACCTCCTCAAGGGAAATTAGGGATGAGCAATTAATGCTGGCCTAACCAGCGACGCCTACATCCCATGAAGGAATATAAAAAAAATTGCTTGCTGTACCTGCATGCTAAATGTCTGTGGTTCATGTAAAAGACACCCTGGTCCTTCTGAATGCAAACATTTCCCAGTCGGTCATTATTCAAAAACTATTCTGCTTTTTTATTTTTCCTATCAAAGTGGATAACTTCACCACATTGTATTCCATCTGCCACTTTCTTGCCCACTCTTTGCATCCACTGCAGCCTCTTTGCATCCACCTCACTGTTTACTTTCCCACCTAAATTTATATTGTCAGTAATCTTGGATATGTTATACTCTGTCCACTCATCCAAGTCATTAAGGTAAATTGTAAATACCTGAGACCCAAATACTGATCCTCACGGTACCCCACTAGTTACAGATTGCCAACCTGAAAATGTCCTATTTATTCCTACTATCTGGTTTCTGTCCATTAACCAATCCTCAATCCATTCTATTATATTACCCCAATCTCATAAGTTCTACCATGACTGTCACATCACCCAAACAGATTGCATGACAGTCACTGACACACTTCCCTCTTTCTTGCAGGGGAAGTTGACACACAAACCTTTAAAACACCAAAGAGGAATTTCAGCACCAGCCAGATCATTCCATGTAGATGACTGAAATTTTAAACAAGTGTGAAAAAGCACGCAAAACATGCAGAATTGCAACAACAGCCAGATGAAACCTCCGAGTAGTTGATGATCCCTTTAAATAGCACTGGTGATGTGTACTTCATGCCATTGAATGCATGTTCAGCTGTGAGAGGTTGAGAGAGGATGCAGGCTGCAGCTTTAAATTGGTGATGCCGGCATCAAATCAGTGTTGCATGCTGATTGCCATCATGAGGGGTGAAAAGTTATTGAGGGTAGGCAGGAATGTGGAGTTGAGGTTACAATCAGATCAGCCATGATCTTGTTGAATCGCAGAGCAAGCTTGAGGGGCCGAATGGCCTACTCCTGCTCCTAATTTGTATATTCGTATGACCTGCCTGCTCTGCATGTTGCTTGTGATCGTTAGGTGTCCTTACGTAAACCCCTTTACAAATATGGTGCACAGCCTGTTGGAAGTGAGCGCACGCATTGCGGATTCGATTTTGGTAGTTTAAGAGGCTTGCAGGCTCCCAAAAAGAGAGCACTACAGAGCTCAATTTCACCCCCTGGGTGCTTAGAATGAATGTCACGAACAATTGTTGAAGGAGCGTCCATAATACTTGAAAAAGAGGAATATTAAATGGTAGGATTGCGGTAATTTTGACTTTATACGATAATATAAAATGGGTGATAGCGAGTTGGCAGCCTGCACTATCGCACAAAGTGAAAATGACCCCCGATGATTGAGTAGAAGAGTAAAAATGAGAAACGAGGCTATCTGCTTCATGTGGAGAAAAGCAGAAGCACAGACATGTTGGGCTAAGTAGCATATTTATGTGCTGTCACAGTATATGATTCTAATTGAGTAGCTGTAATCAAGACATCTGTAAACATCACTTAAAATGCCACAATACTAGAATGCACATATGTGTTGTGCAGTGACAGTAGTACAATGGAAGTAACTATTGATGGACAACTCAGTAATTGTTAATAATCACTATACTAAATAATATAGTAGCTTTTCCTGTTGGTGATCAGCACATTATTTATGAAATGCCTGCAGGAGTCAATGCTAATATGACTAATATGAGTGTTTTACTGCTATATTGACAGATGCATTTTTAAACCAGACATCTCAGGCACTTTTCCTGACCTACTGATTTTCACCACAGGAAATTAAGTTTACTTTACTCAAACAAATGTACATTCAACAATTGAACATATGAACGAAAGCACAGCTTTATATTAAGTGAAACAGGTAATGGTCCTGGTACAAAGGCATTTATGCACAATAAAGACAAATGAAACATAAAACTGTTTATTTTTAAATGATTATTTGCATCCAATGCAAAGAGACAACACACCTGATAGAAGTGTTTCAATTATAAGAGGATGGGACAGGGTAGATAGAAACAGATGTCCAAGTTTTTGAGGAGTCCAGAACAAGAGGCCAAAGATAAAAGATTAACTGTAAGAGATTTAGAATAGAGGACAGCAGCAGATAATTGTGGAATTCACATCCAGGGTTAGTGGTTGAGGCAGAAACTGTGGCCAGAGATTTGCCAAGGTGTCAGGGGTCCCGCTGCTGGGGTTGGAAGCTGGGGCAAACCTGTTTTGGCGGGCAATGGGACTCAGGCCACATTTTACAGGCAACAGCCAATTAAGTTGCTGCCAGCCAACCTGCTGTCCTATTAAGGACAGTGGCCTGCCAACAGCAGTGGCCACTGCTGGGGCTGCACCTGGAGTAATAGCACACATTGTAGAACGTCAGGCAAGCCCCAGTGAGTTTTGGGGGTGGGGGGGTCACTGAGGGCAGGGGATACCGTTATCACAGGGATGACCATTTCTGCCAAAGGGCCCCTTCATGGGCCAAAGAGTGCCGAGAAAGGATGGCCACACCCCCACCGGAGCCCACTGGGAGACCATCAGGATTTATCTGGTAGTCTTCCCCATGCAGCAAAGGCCCCCCACCCCCGCCACTGGCAAAATGCTAGGGAGGCGGGAAGGGGCTGTTAATAGAGTCATAGGCTCATTTACAGTACAGAAGAAGGCCATTCAGCCCATTAAGTCCATGCTGGCAATCTGAAGAGCAATCCAGTCAGTCCCCTGCTCACTCAACCTAGCCCTGCAAATTTATTTCCTTCAAGTACTCATCCAATTTCCTTTTAAATCATCGATTCTCTCCACTTCCACCACCCTCGTGGACAGCGATTTCCAGGTCATTACCACTCGCTGCAGAAAAAAGATTGTCCTCACAGTCCCCGAACATCTCTTGTCCAAGACATTCAATCTGTGTTCCTTTGTCTTTGTACTATCATTTAATGGGAACATTTTTCCTTTTCTAATTTATCTAAGTATGTCATAATCTTGTACATGACTGTCAAATCTCCCTTCAATCTCCTCTGCCCCAAGAAGAACAACCCCAGCTTTTCCAACCAAACCTTGTAACTAAAATCCCCATCCCTGGAACCATTCTGGTAAATCTCCTCTGTACCTCTCAAAGACCTTCACATCCTTCCTAAAGTGTGATGACCAGAACTGGACACAATATTCTATTTGAGGCCTAACCAGAGCTTTATAAAGTTTCAGCATAACTTCCTTTCTTTTGTACTCAATGCCTCTATTTCTGAAGCCCAAGATCCCATACGCTTTGCTATCCACTCTCTCAATATTTCCTGTCACCTTCAAAGATCAATGCACATGCACCCCCAGGTCCCTCTGTTCCTGAAATTTCCTTAGAACAGTGCTATTAAGTCTATATTGCCTCATCTTACATCTTCTGCCAAGTTCATCACCTCACATTAGTCTGTATTAAATTCCATCTGCCACTTGTCTGCCCATTCTGCTAGCCTATCTAATGTCCTGATGCTGGTGATTCACATCATCCTCACTGTTTGCCATTCCTCCAAGTTTGGTATCATCAGTAAGTTTTGAAATTCTACTCTGTATTCCAAGATCCAAGTCATTTATATATAGCAAAAAAGAAGTGGTCCTAGCTGTAAGGCATTTTAATGTCTCTTGTAGTTCTGTTTGTAAGTAAAAAGTTGTGGTGTGGTTCACATCCCCTCTCAATTTATGGTATATCCACTTGAAGAATTCACCTTACATAAAGTGGAAATTATATCCAGAGTTTGTTTCATGTCATTGATATGTAGTACGCGGTCAGGCGTTAGAAGGAAGTGAGACACACTGTTTAAGAGTCTCATGTGGCACTGACCCTTGGGGAACACCACTGTCCATGATTCTCCAGTCTGAAAAACAACCTTTTACCACAACATACTGTTTTCTGTCCTTAGCCAATTTTTTATCCAAGCTAATACTGACACTCCTATTCCATGCGTATCAATTTTGTTAAGTAGTCTTTATCAAATGCTTTCTTAAAATCCATGTGGACAACATCCACCACATTCCCTTCATCACCCTTCTCTCTTACTTCATCAAAAAATTCAATTAGATTGGTTAAGCCTTTTACAAATCTGTGCTGGTAATCCTTAATTATTCAAACCTATCCAAGTGCCTGTTGACTTTGTCCCTGATTATTGTTTGTAAAACCTTACCCACTGATATTAAACTAACTGGCCTGTATTTGCTAGAACTGTCCTGCAACCTTTCTTGAATAACATTTGCCACTGTCCAATCCTCTGGCACCTCCCCCATATCCCGCGAAGATTGGAAGATTATGGCAAGCCCGTCCACTTTCTCCACCTTCACTTCCTTTAGCAACCTGGGATGCAAGCCATCCAGACCAGGTGACTTATCTACCCTAAGCATGGTCAGCCTTTTTAGTACCTCCCCCATCTCAATTTTTACCCTATCCATTGCCTCTACTGTCTCCCCTTCTACTGATATTTTGTCAGATTCCTCTTCCTTAATAAACACCGATACAAAATACTCATTAAATATTCTAGCCTTGCCCTGCACCTGAAAGCATATATTACCTCTTTGTCCCTCATTGACCCCATTCCACCTCTTACTATTTACATACTGGTAGAATATTTTTGGGTTCCCTTTAATTTTGACAGCCATTCTATTTTCTTCTCATCTTCTCTTTTTGCCAGTCTTATTTTCCTCTTCAACTGCCCTCTCAACTTATTGTATTTGGCCCTGGTTCTCACTTGAAGAGTTCACCTGACATGCACCACACATTCTCTTTTTTGTTTCATCATAATCTCTATTTCCCTCATCATTCAAAAAGCCCTGTTTATGGTTCTCGAACCTTCCACTCTTGTTGGAATGTACTTAGCCAGTATCTGAAGCACTTCTTCCTTAAAGATAACCCTGTGTTCCATGACAGTTATTCCTATCAGTCGGGCCAGATTGAAAGCTTTGATGCGTCCCTTCATATTTCAATGAAATTAACCCTCTTCCAATCTAGACGTTCTACCTCAGGGTTATCCAACATATGGCCGGCTGACCACACTCCGACACACTAAAGCTTTCAATCTGGCCCGCCAATCAAGATACACTTCATTCCCGCCCTCCAATCAAGGTGTGTGCTTCATTCAGGCCTGTCAATCCTGGTGCTGTCAATCATGGGTGCTGACCAATAAAAAGCATCGGGGGCGGTAGGCGTACACGTTGAGTCAGCGGTGAAGAGGTGAGCTCGAGGAGTCAGCGGCGGTGGTGGGGAAGTGGAGTCAGAGTCAGTGGAGAATGGAAATCTGTGGCAGCGAAGAAGGGGAATCGGCGGTGGCGGGAATTGGTAGCATTATTTTTTTGTGATAAATTGAGCAGCGCCATCTTTAATCCTGGTAGCTGCCTAAAATGTCGTGAACAGTGACGTTTCAGTGCATGACGCAGCCTTTATATAAACCCAGTGTGCCCCATTTCTTGTACCCAGATTAGAGTCATAGAGGTTGGCCATAAAGCCTGGCTACCCGACCCGAACCAGACCAAACCTGACTACAGGTGTCGGGTTCGGGTTGGGTTGGTTCTTAATTCGGCATCCAGCATTCGGGCTCGGGTTGGGTCAGGTTGGACTATACTGTTTTGCTTTGCATTGCTTTTGTTTTTGTTTTAGACTGATCTTTTTCTGTTTCAAAAATATGTTTGTTATTTTTTTGGTCGGGTCGGGTATTTAAAAAAATTAAAGGACTCGGGCCCGGGTCGAGTTCGGGTTGGCTGTTGTCGGGTCGGGCCCGGGTTGGGTTTTAATTTTATACCCGAGCCAGGCTTTAATTGGCCAAGGTTTTAGTTGTGTGCTGGGAAATGTTAACCAGGGAAAGCATAAGACTTGTTGGTGGTTTTGTTCTCATAGATGGCGGCTCATGGATACAGCAAGAAAAGGAAGATTGATGCTGAATGTCGAGCATACAAATACTCTTGGATCAATGTTTTTTTTATTAATAAGGTAAATTTTTAATATCTTTATCTTTCAAAATATTCTCACGCCCCCCCCCCCCCCCCCCCGCAACCACTCCCCGGGCTGAGCAAAAATCGTAATGATGCCCTCTGCCCTGTTCTATTTTATATCGTTCCTTGCTTTTCTACATTACTAGTCTCAATCTTATGATACGATAATCACTAAAGTGGCTCAATTGTCATAGAGAGTCATAGAGTTATACAGCACAGAAACAGGCCCTTCGGCCCATCGCGTCCGTGCCGGCCATCAAGCACCTATCTATTCTAATTCTGTTTTCCAGCACTTGACCCATAGCCTTGTATGCTGTGGCATTTCTAGTGCTCATTTAAATACTTCTTAAATGTTGTGAGGGTTCCTGCCTCTACCACCCCTTCAGGCAGTGTGTTTCAGATTCCAACCACCATCTGGGTGAATTTTTTTTCCTCAAATCCCCCCTAAACCTCCTGCCCCTTACATTAAATCTCTGCCCCCTGGTTATTGACACCTTCGCTAAGGGAAAACGTTTCTTCCTATCTACCCTATCTATGCCCCTCATAATTTTGTATACTTCAATCAGGTCCCCCCTCAGCCTTCTCTGCTCTAAGGAAAACAACCCTAGCCTATCCAGTCTCTCTTCATAGCTGAAATGCTCCAGCCCATGCAAGATCCTGGTGAATCTCCTCAGCACCCTCTCCAGTGCAATCACATCCTTCCTATTGTGTGGTGTCCAGAAATGTACACAGTACTCCAGCTGTGGCCTAACTAGCATTTTATACAGCTCCATCATAACGTCCCTGCTCTTATGTTCTATGCCTCGGCAAGTATCCCATATGCCTTCCTAACCACCTTACTTATCGGTGCTGCTGCCTTCAGTGATCTATGGACAAGTACACCAAGATCCCTCTGATCCTCTGTACTTCCTTAGGTCCTACCTATTCCCTTGCCTTGTTAGTCCTCCCAAAATGCATCACGTCACACTTCTCAGGATTAAATTCCATTTGCCACAGCTCAGCCCATCTTACCAGCCCATCTATATCGTCCTGTAATCTAAGGCTTTCCTCCTCACTATTTACGACACCACCAATTTTCGTGTCATCTGCAAACTTACTGACCGTACCTCCTGTATTCACGTCTAAATCATTAATGTACACTACAAACAGCAAGGGTCTCAGCACCGATCCCTCTGGTACACCACTGGTCACAGGCTTCCACTCGCAAAAACAACCCTCAACCATTACCCGTTGCCTCCTGCCACTAAGCTAATTTTGGATCCAATTTGCCAAATTGCCCTGGATCCCATGAGCTCTTACCTTCTTAACCAATCTCCCATGCGGGACTTTATCAAAAGCCTGGCTGAAGTCCATGTAGACTACATCAACTGCTTTACCCTCATTTACACATCGAGTCACCTCCTTGAAAAATTCATCAAGTTTGTCAGGCATGATCTCCCCCTGACAAAGCCATGCTGACTTTCCCTGATTAATCCCTGCCTCTCCAAGTGGAGATTAATCCTGTCCCTCAGAAGTTTTTCCAATAGTTTCCCTACCACTGATGTTAGACTCACCAGCCTGTAATTACCTGGTTTATCATTGCTACCCTTCTTGAATAATGGTGCCACATTCGCTGTCCTCCAATCCTCTGGTACCTCTCCTGTGGCCAGAGAGGATTTGAACATTTGTGTCAGAGCCCCTGAAATCTCCTCCCTTGCCTCACGTAAAAGCCTGGGATACATCTCATTTGGGCCTGGGGATTTATCCACTTTTAAGCCCACTGAAACAGCTAATACTTCCTCCTTTTCTTTGCTAATATGTTCAAATGTATCACAATCCCCCTCCCTAATCTCTACACCTACATAGTCCTTCTCCATAATGAACACAGATGAAAAGTAATCATTTAAAACCTCACCTATGTCCTCCGGCTCCACACACAGATTGCCACTTTGGTCCCTAATGGGTGATACTCTTTCCCTTAATATACTTATAGGGTTAGGGTTTTCCTTTCTCTTGCTCGCTAGTGTTTTCTCATGTCCCCTCTTCGCTCTCCAAATTACTTTTTTAAGTACCCCACTACACTTTCTATACTCCTCTCATGTGCCCATTGTTTTCAGTGCTCTGAATCTGCCATCAGCCTCCTTTTTTTTCCTGAGGTAATCCTCTATATCTCTTGACATCCAGGGTTTCCAGGACTTGTTGGTCCTGCTCTTCACCTTAATGGATATTTGTTGGCTCTGATCTCTCACTATTTCCTCTTTGAATGACTCCCACTGGTCTGATGCAGACTTTCCTGCAAGTAGCTTCTCCCAGTCCACTTTGGCCAGATCCTGTTTTATCATATTAAAATCGGACTTCCCCCAATTCAGTACCTTTATTTCCGGTCCATCTTTGTGCTTTTCCATAACTACCTTAAATCTTACAAAGTTATGGTCAGTATCCCCAAAATGCTCCTCCACTGATACTTCTACCACTTGTCTGGTTTCATTCCCTCGGATTAGGTCCAGTACCATCCCTTGTCTTGTAGGACTTTCTACATACTGGCTCAAAAAGCTCTCCTGGATGCATTTTAAGAAGACCGCAATTGTTGACAACGCGATCGGTAGGTGGCGCTGTTTTGGCACATGCGCAAATACAGCATGTGCCACGAAAACGTCACAACTTGCGACTGTAGCAGCTGCCAGGACTAAAGATGGCGCTGCTCAAAGAATCACAGAGATGAAACCTAACAAACACGTGGCAGAATACAATGGCCGGAGTGAGAGAGTGGAGCGGGCCGGGGAGAGCAGCACGGGGGGCGGGGAGAGCAGCGCGGGGAGACCAGCGGTAGCGGTGCCGGGGGGAGAAAGAGGGAGAGAAAGGGGGGGGGGTGGAGAAAGAGGGAGAGAAAGGGGGGAGAGAAAGAAGGAGAGAAAGAGGGAGAGAAAGGGGGGAGAGAAAGGGGGGGAGAAAGAGGGAGAGAAAGGGGGGGAGAAAGAGGGAGAGAAAGGGGGGCAGAAAGAGGGAGAGAAAGGGGGGGAGAAAGAGGGAGAGAAAGGGGGGGAGAAAGAGGGAGAGAAAGTGGGGGGAGAAAGAGGGAGAGAAAGGGGGAGAGAAAGAGGGAGAGAAAGGGGGGGAGAAAGAGGGAGAGAACGGGGGGGGAGAAAGAGGGAGAGAAAGGGGGGGAGAAAGAGGGAGAGAAAGGGGGGAGAAAGAGGGAGAGAAAGGGGGGGAGAAAGAGAGAGAGAAAGGGGGGGGAAGGAGGGAGGGGTCAAGGAGGGGGGAGGGGGAGAGCTGGGGGAAGTGGGGGAGAGCGGGAGAGGGAGTAAGGGGAGAGAGTGGGGGAGGGGGGAGCAGCGGAACGGAAGAGGAGTGCCTTTTTCTGTGCATGCGCCATAAACACAACAGCAAAAGACTTACAGGCCAGTCCCTGGACCCGGTGACACCAAGGTCTTCGCACGCTCGCTCCCCACGGCTCTCTACGGCCTCTCGCTTCCGGCCCTCTCCATTCAGCCATTCCCTCCAGCTGCGGATGCCCAATCCAGTTGCTTTCTCCCCTACCCAGTTGCTTTCTCTACTTCTCCACAGTACTTCAGGCATTGCAACTGTCTGGTCCCTGCATTTTGCAAGCTCCCTCTCCCCACCCCTCCCCGCTCTCCCCACCCCTCCCCCTCTTCACCCACCCCTCTTCACCCAACCCTCCCTCCCCCTCTTCACCCACCCCCCCTCTCTTCACCCACCCCCCTCTCTACCATAGTTGAATATCTGAAGTGCAGTTGCAAAGTCGGGGAAATAGCATGCAAAACAAAACCTCAACAATTCTGGGTTTAATTATTGAAAGGTTTTATTAAGTTCATTAAGTATCCGAGGAACTGCTGTGCATGGATACATGAGTGTTGTGTCCAGCATTCCCGTTAGACAGACAGGCCGCGTCTCTGCTATGCACAGCTAAAGAGATTGTTCCTGGAGAGCCTTGTGGTGAATGAACGCTTGGCTCTCTATTCCACTACTGTATTGTCCATGTGAAGAAGGCAAAGTCACAAGAGTCTGAGCTCAGTCTATTCTTGGTGAATGTTCCCCAAGCGCATCCCAATGTGCATTCCCAATTCATCCATAAATGCAATGTTCCTTTCCATATCGTGACGAGCTCCGCAGCATGATCCAGTTGCCTTCGTTGCTTGAATGCTGACCGTAAGTCTCGAGGATTGTTTTCTCGACGGCATGTTTTACATGAAAAGAAGAAAAGCAAATCAGAGTCAGAAGCTTACCTCCCTCCATCCACTGAAATTACTGTTGCGCACACCTTTTTAAGTTCTGCAGTGAAGGCACCAATTGATAACGTCGCCAATGAAGCACTTATTACCCACCTCAGATGCAGGAATCATCATATCCTTGCGTCATCTCCTGCACTGCCTCCTTTGCTGGAATGCCGTCCTTAAGTCTCAAGGATTGTTTTCTCAAGGGCACATTTTACATGAAAGGAAATAATGAAAGAACATCAGTGTCAGAGCTTCCCTCCCTCCAATTGCGGAGTCTCACAAGGCTCTGCATGGTTGTTTCAAGGGCAGACGGGGAAACATGTGGCTGTGTGTCCAAGTGCACTGCTCGGATGGGTGCAGGAACAGGTGGCTGTGTGTCCATGTGCACTGCTTGGATGGGTGCAGGAACAGGTGACTGTGTAACTGAACAGCAAGGAGAGGGTACCGCAGGTGGGGGAAGTGGAGCTTTGAACAGGCAGGCGTATGTATGGTCCATCAGATCATTAGGCCAGGGGGTGAAACGCTCAGGATCCATGGATTGTGGCACGCGACTGATGTCCAGCGCATGGCCACCTCCATCCGAAGGTGCTTCCGGGCAATTGTTGGGCAAATTAATTGGCTCCATCTCATCAGCCAGTCCTTGTGTTTATGGCGCATGCACAGAAAAAGGCACTCCCCTTCCACTCCGCTGCTCCCCCCTCCCGACCTCCCTTCCCCCCCCGTCCCTCCCTTCCCCCCTCCCCTCCCCTCCCTCCTTCCCCCTCTCCCCTCCCTCCTTCCCCAACCTCTCCCCTCCCTCCTTTCCCCCCTCCCCTCCCTCCTTTCCCCCCCTCCTTTCCCCCTCCTCTCCCCTCCCCTCCCTCCTTTCTCCCCCTCCCTTCCCTCCTTTCCCCCCCTCCCTTCCCTTCCCTCCTTTCCCCCCCCCTCCCTTCCCTCCCCTCCCTTGAAATGTTTTCAGACCAACTTAACAACAGGGACTGGAGCACATGCGGTGCCCCAGACAATGTAAATATTTTCAGAGCAACTTACCTTGGAACAATCTCCTCTGTCTAATAAAAATGAAGCAAATGTCCAAAATGACTAAATAATTGAGATAAAATGCCCGACGAAACCTCTCCTCCTTCCATTTTCAAAAACTCGCGCCGAAGCTTTCGGAAGATTGACGCACATGCGCACACGGGCTCCGGCCATCTGAGCATGCGCTGCGGTCCGGAATGCCAGGACCAGTTTGCGCATGCGCAGAGGCCAACCTGGTGTGTTCCCCAAGGATGATGTTACGCGATGACGTCATCTGCGCATGCGCAAACTGGTCCTGGCAATCCGGACCGCAGCGCATGCGCAGAGGGCCTGAGACCGTGTGCGCATGTGCGCACCACGGCGCATCCTGATGACGTAGCGTTGTCATCAATCACTTTGTTTTAAGAATTCTGTCTTCTTTCAGCTTTTTGCACTAAGACTATCCCAATTGTTATTGGGGAAGATGAAATTCCTACTATTATTACCCTATTATTTTTACACCACTCTGAGATTTGCCTACATATCTGCTCTCCCAGCCAAGTGATTGCCCTTTTTTGTTTTTAAGTTCTATCCATATGGCCTCATTTGAGGAACCTTCTAAGATATCATCCCTCCTTACTGCAGTAATTGACTCCTTGATCAACAGTGCAATGCCACCTCCTCTTTTACCTCCTCCCCATCACGCCTGAAGATTCTATACCCTGGAATATTGAGCTGCCAGTCCTGCCCCTCCCTCAACCATATCTCTGTGATAGCAATAACATCATAATGCCATGTGCTAATCAATGCCCTCAATTCATCTGCCTTACTAGTAAGACTCCTTGCATTAAAATAGATGCAATCCAGCCTTGCATTTTTCACTTGTGCCTTAACAGGTCAATATTTGCTCTGCCTTCCAGACTGACTGTTTCTCTTCTATATTTAACTGTGCATCACCCCATACTTTACCTCCACTCTGTATCCAATCTCCCCACCAAATTAGTTTAAACCCGCCCCAACAGCACTAGCAAACCTCCCAGCAAGGATGTTGGTCCTGTTCCAGTTCAGGTGCAACCCATCCAAGTTGTACAGATCCCACCTTTGCCAGAAACAGACCCAGTGATCCAGGAAACTAAAGCCCTTCCTCCTGTACTACCTCCTCAGCCATGCATTCATTTGCTGTATTCTCCTATTCCTATACTCACTAGCACATGGCACTGGGAGCAATCCAGAGATTACAACCTTTGAGGTCCTGCTTTTTAATCTGCTACCTAGCTCCCTAAATTCTTGTTGCAGGACCTCATCCCTCTTTCCACCTTCGACATTGGTACCAATGTGTACCATGACCTCTGACTGTTCACCCAATGTCCTGCAGCCGCTCCGAGATATCCTTGACCCTCGCACCAGGGAGGCAACATACCATCCTGGAGTCTCGTTTGCGGCCATAGAAACCCCTGTATGTTCTCCTTACAATTGAATCTCCTATCAGTATGGCTCTCCCACTCTTTTTCACCCCCTCTTGTGCAGCAGAGTCATCCGTGGTGCCACGAACTTGGCTGTTGCTGCTTTTCCCTGGGAGGCCATCCCCCCCCAATAGTATTCAAAGTGATATATCTGTTTGAGAGGGGGATGGCCACAGTGGACTCGTGCACTACCTGCCTGTGCCTACTACTCCTCCTGGTGGTCACCCATCCCTTTGCTGCCTCTGCAGCCATTACCTGCGGTGTGACCACCTTGCTAAACGTGCTATCCATGATGCCCTCAACATCATGGATGCTCCTCAGTGAATCCATCTGCAGCTCCAGCTGTGCAATGTGGTCAGCCAGTAGCTGCAGCTGGACACACTTCTTGCACACATGGCTGCCAGGGACACTGCAAGTGTCCTTGATTTCCCACATAGTGCAGGAGGAGCATGCCACAAGGATGAGCTGTTCTCCCATGACTTAGCCTTAGATTAAGCTCCTTAGTTACTCCTTTTAATTTAGAGTACTAATTACGCTGTGGAGCTTATTCCAGTCCAAACACTACCTACTACAATCTAAAATCCCTACCTTTACTTTTACTTCAGCTATTGAAAGTGGTAAAAATAAAAGGGTAGAAATACCCACCTGTTCCGACTTAACAATCAGCAGCCTCCCCTCGCAACATGTCACTTTCTGAACTGTGATGTCAGTCGTGGAACTCTCTCACTGTCCCTGTGAGAGTATGTGAGAGTATGCCTCTTTTAAGCTGCTGAATTCCCGCTTGCCGGTGCCTGTCTCCTTGCAGGTCTGCCTTGGTCTCGCTCACTGGTTACACAGCCCAGGCCCTCCACACCGCTCCATGTCAGGCCGAAGTCCAGGATCATGCTTCTTGGTGCAATGACATTGCCCAGGCCCACGTACAGTGAAGCCGCAGCAACAATTGTCACAGTTGGGGAGGCAAGCGTGCATGTGGAGCAATCGCACATGCCGATTGATGGGAAGGTATTGATTCTCACTATTTCCCAAATATATGAAAATCATTGTCAGTTTATGCAAAAGCACCTTTAAAAGAGATGGATCATAGGTAGTGATTGGAATGTTAAACTTGCCTTTTGCAAGTCATCCAGTGAGTCTGAACCATAGTATCAACTGTATTCATGTAGAGTCTGTACAGTAATTGATAGTCTGCATTCTTTTCAAAACATACATGCAGGATACTGATAGGTCCCTGATTTTCCTTACAGGTGCAATTGCCGGGAGGATTGAAATCCCTGAGCACCAGTGTACCTCTATTACCGGTCAGTGGACATATTCATCATTAAGTCCCTGCCTATTGCCGTGAGGGACAGCTCCATCTGTGGGAGAATGTGCCCAAGGTTCATAAACACCAGTGATACAACTCCCCAGGCGAAACCCCTGCTCTCGCCAAGGAAGCTCAGTGCTGTGAAAGGGAATAACTTACAAGCACTTTTTATTTTAAATTGCAAATTCCTGCAGTAGATGTTCCACGTTTCTGATCTTTTTTTTATAAATCTGTCATGGATGTCCCTTTGCCACTGCATTTTCAGTGTAAGTCAATGAGTCATTGCTTATTTTTCACCTCTCTTTTTTCTTTGCAGTGTGTTTCAACCATCACCTACACATGAAGGGGCTGAGTGAGGAGGCTGTCTCAAAAGAGCTTGTGAGGCTCTACAGTTTCATAACTAAGATCCAGGATCTGAATAAGAAGTCGAAAAGTCAATAAGTTTTGTGGAGGTGTGTGCTCAAGTGTTTTTCTGCATTATTTGTGATTTCACAATAACATTTGTTCAGCTTCACTCAAACTTTTATTCTCCGTGTTTTGTCTGGACCAATGGAGAATTCAAATTCTGCCAGATTTTATATTTCATGCCCAAACTACACAAAATAAACACCATGAAACTGTATACCGATTGCTGTACATTGAATGAACATAATGGATAATAGTATTCACAAAATGGGTGAATTAAATTTGTTTTTGAGCCAGTCTCAACTGGAGACATTTGCACTGGACCCTCAAACTGCTCCAGCAGTTGTTCTGGGGAACCAGTTCAAATGGAACCAGTTCAATGGCTAATATCATCAGTTCAAACGGTGCTACTGACTGGGATAGGAACATAGGAAATAGGAGCAGGAGTAGACCATTCAGCCCCTCAAGCCTGCTCTGCCATTCAACTAGATCATGGCCGATCTTCAGCTTCAATGCCATTTTCCCTCACTATCCCCATATCCCTTGATATCTTTGTACCTAGCAATCTATTGACCTCTGTCGTCAATATACTCAATGACAGAGTCTCCACAGCCCTCTGGGGTAGAGAATTCCAAATATTCACCACCCTCTGAGTGAAGAAATTCCTCCTCATCTCAGTCCTAAATGGCCTACCTCTTACACTGAGACTGTGTCCCCTGATTCTAGACTCCTCCAGGCAGGGGAAATATCCTTCCTGCATCTATCCCGTTGAGCCCTGTAAGAATTTTGTATGCTTCAATGAGATCACCTCTCAATCTTCTAAACTCTAGAGAATATAGGCCCAGTCTCTTTAATCTCTCTTTATAGGTCAATCCTGGGCTGGAATTTTATCTGTCCCAGCGGGTCCTCGGTTCAGGAGGCGAAAGTGGGTGTCGAAGTCGCTCCCGCTCCATGGTCAGCTGCCGCCCCAATCGAGTGCTAACTGACCAATTAGTGTCTTGGATGGGTGCAGCTCCAACAACACTCAAGAAGCTCGACACCATCCAAAACAAAGCAGCCCGCTTGATTGGCACACCATGCACAAACATTCACTCGCTCCACTACCGATGCATAGTGGCAGCAGTGTGTACCATCTACAAGATGCACTGCAGCAACGCACCAAGGCTCCTGAGACAGCACCTTCCAAACCCGCAACCTCTACCACCTTGAAGGACAAGAGCAGCAGGTGCATGAGAACATCACCACCTGCAAGTTCCCCTCCAAGTCACACACCATCCTGACTTGGAACTATATCACCATGCCTTCACTGTCGCTGGGTCAAAATCCTGGAACTCCCTTCCTGCCAGCACTGTGGGTGTCCCTACTGCACATGGACTGCAGCGGTTCAAGAAGGCAGCTCACCACCACCTTCTCAAGGGCAATTAGGGATGGGCAATAAATGCTGGCACAGCAGGTGACGCCCACATCCCATGAATGAATAAAAAAAAATGTCAGACAGAGGCAACCGCATGGCTCCATGGTTCTCAGAAGACTCCCTGCATGTCCTCCTCGAGGCGGCTGAGGCAAGGAGGGAGGTCCTTTTCCCAACAGACAGAAGGAGAAGGCCTCCCCAGGTCACCAAGAAGATATGGTTGGAGGTTGCAGAGGAGGTCAGCAGCCACGGGGTTGTGAGGAGGACATGGCTCCAGTGCCGCAAGTGGGTCAATGACATTCTGCGATCTGCCAGGGTAAGGGCATGTATCAGCCATCGTAGCTTTGAACTAATGGCAGACTGGTACAAAAGGTGAAGTCACGGGATCAGAGGTGAGCTGGCAAGATGGATACAGAACTGGCTCGGTCATAGAAGACAGAGGGTAGCAGTGGAAGGGTGCTTTTCTGAATGGTGGGCTGTGACTATTGGTGTTCCGCAGTGATCAGTGCTGGGACCTTTGCTGTTTGTATTGTATATAAATGATTTGGAGGAAAATGTAGCTGGTCTGATTAGTAAGTTTGCGGATGACACAAAGGTTGGTGGAGTTGCGGATAGTGATGAGGATTGTCAGAGGCTACAGCAGGATATAGATCGGTTGGAGACTTGGGCGGAGAAATGGCAGATGGAGTTTAATCCGGACAAATGTGAGGTAATGCATTTTGGAATATCTAATACAGGTGGGAAGTATACAGTAAATGGCAGAACCCTTAGGAGTATTGACAGGCAGAGAGATCTGGGCGTATAGGTCCACAGGTCACTGAAAGTGGCAACGTAGGTGGATAAGGAAATCAAGAATGCATACGGCATGCTTGCCTTCATCGGTCGGGGCATACAGTATAAAAATTGGCAAGTCATGCTCAGCTGCACAGAACCTTAGTTAGGCCACACTTAGAATATTGCGTACAATTCAGGTCGCCACACTACCAGAAGGACGTGGAGGCTTTGGAGCGGGTACAGAAGAGGTTTACCAGGATGTTGCCTGGTCTGGAGGGCATTAGCTATGAGGACAGGTTGGATAAACTGAGATTGTTTTCACTGGAATGACGGAGGTGGAGAGGTGATGATCGAGGTTTACAAAGTTATGAGTGGCATGGACAGAGTGGATAATCAGAAGCTTTTTCCCAGGGTGGAAGAGTCAGTTACTAGGGGACATAGGTTTAAGGTGTGAGGGGCAAAGTTTAGAGGGGATGTGCAAGGCAAGTTTTTTACACAGAGGGTGGTGAGTGCCTGGAACTTGCTGCCAGGGGAGGTGGTGGAAGCAGGTACCATAGAGACGTTTAAGAGGCATCTTGACAAATACGTGAATAGGATGGGAATAGAGGGATACGGTCCCCGGAAGTGCAGAAGGTTTTAGTTTAGGCAGGCATCAAGATCGGCGCAAGCTTGGAGGGCCGAATGGCCTGTTCCTGTGCTGTACTGTTCTTTGTTTCTTTGTTCTAATATGGGAGGGTCACCAGGTGTTGATGCTGCAAAGCTGAAGCCATCCATCTGGAGTGAATGGCTGCAGCACTGTCGTGGGCCATATGCTGGGCACATCTGATACGTACAATGGTCCAGAAGTATGTTAACCGTGCACTTCAATGGCAATGGTCCCAGATGCAGCATGCAGCACAAGGGATGAGTGGGTGCTCCTTCAAGTCAAGGAACTGAACTGATTGCCATGTGTTTCCACAGGAGAAGAGGGCACAGAATGCCCGAGAGAGGGCTCGGACTGGTGGTGGTGTGGCAAACATTGCAATTCTCACGAAAGTGGAGGAGGAGGCATTGCTGCTTGCAGGGGAGGATGGAAAACGATGGTGAGGCTGGAGCACCTGGCCAGGAGGCTGGGTTCCCCAGAGTGTGGGTGAGGGTGGGGAGGCGAGTAGGGTTGGCTCAAGCAATGAAGGTTGCTCACGAGTTCAAAGTCACACACATGTGGCCACACTGCAGTCTATAACATGTCCTGCAGTCCGGAGTGCTGATCACACCTGATCATTCTGTTTTCCCCTCGAGGTGAAACACAGCAGCGGCCAGGCAGCATCTCCGGCACACATCGTCCACCCCTGAGGAGGAGGGGACCTCAGAGGGTGCAGTGTCATTTCCTCTCCCCGCACCAAGTGCCAGCTCAGAGACAGTCACCTCGGTTGGGATGTGTGCCTCCTCGGATTCATGGTCACAACCTGGTGCCAGCACCACACAAGTGCCGGACCAGCTGCCAGAGGCTGTAGCGGCCGAAGCATCTGACACTCGGAGGACTGTGGGAGGCCAGGCCAATGCTGAGCTAAAGGCCTGCTACCCGACCCGAACCCAACGGGACCCGATGACGTGTGTCAGGATCGGGTTGGGTCGGGCCATACTTCTGGGTCCGGCATTCGGGCTCAGGTTTGGTCGGGCCAAATCAGACATGCTCGATCAGCACCTCAGGTAAATGACTCCAATGTTAATTTATTTCTGTGACTTTAAAGGTGGTTTTGTTACAGCTATTTTAAGCTTATGCAGGTAAGGAACAAAGTGAAAAACGGAAAGTAAGTTGGTCAGGCGCGGGAAGAAATGGAAGGACTCGAGCCAGCTCAGGCTCAGATGGGGCTCTGTCGGGCTAGGGTCGGGTCTCATTTGCAGACCCGAGCAGGCCTTTACGCTGAGCCCCATGCTGATGATGAGCCTCTGATGACATCCATTCTGCGGGAGATGCTGTAGGTGCAGCGTGAGGTGTGTGGCGATCTGGCAGAGTTACCAGAGACGGTGTGTGCTCTGGCTCAGACTTTGGAGATCTCCATCCAGGTCATGAATTCCAGACAGTCCCTGTCCACTGTGCAACCGGCCTCCTCCATTAACAGATTGGCGGCTGCAGTGAGGGCCCGATCCTGCAGGCCCTGCAGAACCTCACAGAGACAGTGAGCTCTATGGAGCAGTGCCTTAGCGAGCTGTCGATGAAGTTCCTGCAACATGCAGCAACTGCTCATCCCTCTGAGGTCAGCAGGGAGGCCCAATTGAGCCTCGTGAGGGCACAGTAGCAACAGCAAATGCATCTGGGGGATCCTCTCAGGGCGCTCCTGATGCATGCAGCAGCTCCTTCTTCCCTCTGCCAGTGGCATTAGCACCTCAGAATCCCAGGGTGTTGGAGGGTGATCTTGAAATTGCTCAGGGTCACCTCAACATGCCAGGGCCCTCACGGTCTCAGGCAGGCAGAGGACGCCTGTCAAGGTCTTCCAAGTCATGGGGCATCCTGAGCAGCCACCTGTCTCTGTCGTGGCTGGCGGCGAGGGGTCGTCCACACGCATGAGCACTCGCAAACATTTCAAGAAATCACAGTAACTCTGCTTGGCATCACTGGTGCGATTTAGAATTATTTATTTGCTGTTAGACTTCAGACAAAACGTATTAAATTTCTCACTTGGCTTTTTTATCTGTCTCAAGTCAATGATGATGTTTCAGGCGATCTTGTTCTCCTGCAAGAGATGGAGTCTTGAGGGAGGTGACACATTGGGCCATGTTGTGTTTGAGGGAAAGGTAAATAGTTGCAGCTGAGATTAGCACTTGCAGGTGAGTACTTTAGCGCTTCCAGCTGATGTGAATGCCTGAATTCAACAAGACATGTCAGTCGCTGGGTGATGAGACTCTGATCAAGAGAAATACCTGAGTATCAGAGCCTCCCTTGTGCTCAACTCCTGCAAACCTGCAGCTCTCTCCCCCATCAGAGTCTGTCTGTAACTTGATGAACTGGTTGGCATGCCTGAATATGGCATCAGTTACCACCTTAATACAGTGTTGTGCTGATGACTGTGAGATTCCGCACATGTCTCCTGTGGAAGCCTGAAAGGAGCCGGATGCATAGAAGTTTAGAGCGACTGTGACCTTTAGTGCGATCGGCATTGGATGGCCACCCGTGCAGTTGGATGTGACGTCTGCTGCCAGCATCTCACACGGAGATGTAACAGTCTCTCGGGCTGTCAATTGAATTTTCAACAACTTCAATTAGCTTTTAATTGATGTAAATCGAACAGCGAACGGGTGCCTCCTTCTTGCCCGCCATCCGACCTGCGTAAGATGGGGATTGGGCATAATGATGTCGGAGATCCGATCTGACATCATCGCCCGCTATTTTTCAGCTCGACTGCCTCGGAAGATGCCCGATTTGAGCAGGTAAAATTCCGGCCCTGGTATCCCGAGTCAACTGGTAAATACCACCAGTTCAACTGGTGAGCTGAACTTCATTTCCCACTTGATAACTGGTGAGAACTGGTACCAGTTCATCTGGAAGCACCACTGGTTAGCTGATCTCAGGCAAGTTTGCAGTCGGGATTGGGTTGAGCCTCCTGGGTTAGAGAAGGGAAAAAATCAAGTCAAGCCTCTGCTTTTGATTTTTAGCTATAATCTTTTGGCTAAAAATATTTTGTGTGAAGGGTGGGTGAAAAAAGGAAGGATTGAATTGTGACATCTCATATGGTAGTACAATCTGCTGACACTTACTGTTGAGGCTCATACTTGAATAATAACCACTTTGGCAAGGTCCAGGGAGATAGCAATGTCAGGATAGAAAATTGCCTGAGAAACTTCAGTAAGAAATAAAATCTACTTCAGATACTTGTTGACTGAATACATATTTAACAAGAGCCTCTTCATTTAAAAGTGCTTTCTTTCATAAAGTTGCTTAACATTTCAACTCATTTGCAGATCATGATACAATAGAGTGGAAGGTCCAATAAGTTCCAATATATTCGACTTGTAGATGAATTTATTGAAGGTTATATACAATTGTGCACATTACCAATATCGGTCATTATTTAGCTAAAATCTGAATATGAAAGGGAAAGTGTTCATAACACAGTGCTTGGTAACTTTGTTTTTAAAAGGCTGCTAGCCCTGCAAACAGTACACCATTATGCAGAGTTCACCGCTTCGCCACCCCCAATCAGAGTTCAGAGTTCACCCCTTCCCCCACATCAGACTGCAGAGTTCACCCCTTCTTCCCCCCACCCATCACAGTGCGGAGTTCACCCCTTTCACCCTCACCCATCAGAGTGCAGAGTTCACCCCTTACCCCCCATCAGAGGGCAGAGTTCACCCCTTCCCCCCACCCATCAGAGTGCAGGGTTCACCCCTCCCCCCCACTCATCAGAGTGCAGAGTTCACCCCTTCCCCCCACCCATCAGAGTGCAGAGTTCACCCTTCCCCCCAGCTATCAGGGTTCGGGGTTCACCACTTCCCCCCCAACCATCAGAGTGCAGAGTTCACCCCATCCCCCCCCCCACCACCTAACAGAGTGCAGAGTTCACCCCTTCCCCTGCCACTCATCAGAGGGCAAAGTTCACCCCTTGCCCCCCCCCCCGGCCCCCATCAGAGTGCAGAGTTCACCCCTTCCCCCCCACCCATCAGAGTGCAGGGTTCACCCCTTGCTCCCCCGCCCCCATCAGAGTGCAGGTTTCACCCCTTGCTCCCCCGCCCCCATCAGAGTGCAGGGTTCACCCCTTCTCCCCCACCCATCAGAGTGCAGGGTTCACCCCTTGCTCCCCCGCCTCCATCAGAGTGCAGGGTTCACCCCTACTCCCCCACCCATCAGAGTGCAGGGTTCACCCCTTCCTCACCTTGGTGGCGCCAGTTTTTCCTGGTCGCGAAAGTGAAGAATTGCTGTGGTTTAGATTTTAATTCATACAAATATATAATTTAAATATGTTAACTTGGGTCCCGTCGCAGAGCGGAGGAGGGACCGCCATGGAGCTTCGCCGCCGCCGGGAAGAACGGGCCCGACAATCCCAGTGTTGGGTTCCATGGCGGCCGCTGCCGCCCCGATTTTCCTGCCTTCTCGCCATGGAACCAACGCGGGCTGGGAACAAAATCCAGCTCACTGAAGCCACAGTGTGCTGTGGTGGAGAGGGTGAATTTAAGGTGATGGATGGGGGGGCCAATCAAGCGGGTTGCTTGTTCCTGGATGGCATCAAGCTTCTTGAGTGTCATTAAAGTTGCATTCCTCCAGGCAAGTGGAGAGTATTTCATCACACTCCTGACTTGTGCCTTGTAGATGTTGGACAGGCTTTGGAGAGTTGCCAAAGAATGCCCAGCCTCTGACCTGCTCTTGTAGCCACAGTGTACATGTACTGGTCAGCAAAGTTTCTGGTCAATGGTGACCCTCAGGATGGTGGGGGATTCAGCGATGGTAATGCCGTTGAATATCAAAGGTTGGTGATTAGACTCACTGTTGTTGGAGTTGGTCATTGCCTGGCAATGAGGGGTCTTGACAGGGTGGATATGGAAAGGATGTTTCCCCTTGTGGTAGAATCTAGAACTAGGAGACATTGTTGAAAAACAAGGGGTCACCCATTTAAGACAGAGATGAGGAGAAATGTTTTCTCAGAGGGTCGCGAGTCTTTGGAATTCTCTTCCTCAAAAGGCGGTGGAAGCAGAGTCTATGAATATTTTTAAGGCAGAGGTAGATAAATTCTTGATAAGCGAGGGGGTAGAAGGTTATCGAGGGTATGTGGAAATGTAGAGTCATCAGTTCAGCCATGAACTTACTGAATGGCAGACTAGGCTCGAAGGGCCAAGTGGCCTACTCCTGCTCCTCGTTCATATGTTTTGTGTGGCATAAATGTTGCCACTCATCAGCCCAAGCCTGAACCTTGTCAAAGACTTGCTGCATGTAGGCATGGACTGCTTCATTTTCTGAGGAGTTGCGAATGGAAGTGAACACTGTGCGATCATCAGTGAACATCCCCACTTCTGATCTTATGATGGAGGGAAGGTCATTGATGAAGCATCTGAAGATGATTGGACTCAACATATCTGGGGAATTTTCTACTTTGTTGGGTAGATACCAGTGTTGTAGCTGTACTGGAACAACATGGTTTAGATTAGATTAGAGATACAGCACTGAAACAGGCCCTTCGGCCCACCGAGTCTGTGCCGAACATCAACCACCCATTTATACTAATCCTACACTAATCCCATATTCCTACCAAACATCCCCACCTGTCCCTATATTTCCCTACCACCTACCTACACTAGTGACAATTTATAATGGCCAATTTACCTATCAACCTGCAAGTCTTTTGGCTTGTGGGAGGAAACCGGAGCACCCGGAGAAAACCCACTGCAGACACAGGGAGAACTTGCAAACTCCACACAGGCAGTACCTGGAATCGAACCCGGGTCCCTGGAGCTGTGAGGCTGCGGTGCTAACCACTGCGCCACTGTGCCGCCCTTAGAGGCACAGCTAATTGTGGAGCACAAGTCTTCAGAACTACAGCCAGGATGTTGTTGGAGCCCATAGCCTTTGGGTACCAGTGCCTTCAGCCGTTTCTTGATATCACGTGGAGTGAATCAAATTGGCTGAACACTGACATCTGTGACAGTGGGAACCTTAGGAGGAGGTCGAGATGGATCACCTACTCGGCAATTCTGGCAGAAGATGGTTGCAAATGCTTTTGCCTTGTCTTTTGAATTGACGTCATGGGCTCCCCCATCATTGAGGATGGGGATGTTTAGTGGAGCCTCCTCCTCCTGGTAGTTGTTTAATTAAAGTCAATGGAAATAAAAAATGAGGAGATGTAAAACAGGCTGCTGATTCACTATCACCTATTTTACACTATTACACACAATCAACATTTACTCCGTGGTCTGTTAAAATAAGGGGTGACATTTTAAGGAGCTTGTGGTGTGGCTGGGAGGGCAAACAAAATGACGTGGGGTGCCATTGGCCAGTGTGCGTAATGTTATCCTGCACCCATTCCATTATGTCTGCGTTGGGCACCGTGGCGGACGGCAAGTCCACTGGGAGGCGAATTGAGCCACTTAAGTGGCCCATTAAAGGTTGACTCCCACCTCTGTTGGCACTTAGCCAATGTCGGAGGGGCCCGCTGCTGCATGGAGACACTGCCAGGGCCTCCTAGTGGGCTTGGCTTGGTTGGTGGGGGGGGGGGGGGCGCCCTCCTACTTGGCTACTCTGCAATGGCTACCCCCACAACACAACCCCCCTGCCCTCTCCAAACCCCCTCCCACTACAGTGATCCTCGGGGCCTGCCTCCTCGATTTGCCGCAGTGAGCCCCAGCCCATTCACATTGTGTGGTGGTCAGCATCTATTATCATCATCTGCAACCCCCGCAGCGGCCACCGATCCTTAAAGGGGATGGCAGCCTTGACATCAGGCAATTAATTGCCTGCCCACCACTGAATGTGGCCAGGGGTCCAACAAATGGCCGAGGTGGGGTTACCCCCGCTCTCTGACTAGTCGCCAGGAACCCTGCCACCAGAATAAAATCTAGCCTAAGGTTTCATTGTTCTAAGAAAGGAATCCTCCCCAATCTCTTTCCAAGGTAATAAATCCTTTAATAAAGAAAATAAATATGAGGGTTGTGTGAAATTAGTATTATCTGTAAATGAACAAATGTATGTCTTGTTTGTAGGTTATAGGAAGGTGAAGAACTCAAAGGAGTAAAGCAAAGCTTTTTAAAAAGGAAGTCAAATTCACAATAATATTGGGCCCAGTGAAGTTCCGCACATTTGCTTTTAATACAATTATAGATATCCATAGTCCATTGTCTTTTACTCTACAACCAACCCCCCCACTCCCCAGTCTTATCCCCCAAAGGTGCTGATCGGTGTTAGGCCTGCTGGGCATGCTCTGGGTGAACTAAACAGTAGAGTTGATTCCCCAGTAGGTATTCCTGGAATGGAGCTGCATGGATAGGGAGCAATGGTCAGGAAAGCATGGATTCGGAGACTTTCATTTTATGCCCATTAATTTAAATGCATGGAATATAAATGTCTCCAAGTCCAATTTCCTGACCAGCATTCCTTGCTCGTGCCCAGAGCACCCAATCAGAGAATCAGCCCTAGTGAGTGCCGCAGGCTATTTGACCATGCATTTTTCAGTAACAGTCCCCAGAGAACTATCAGGCTCATGAATCTAGGCAACTTTTTCCCTCTCCAAATAGTGAAGCATTGATAATTGTAGCAGCTGTACTGTTGTGCCAGGTGAGATAAGCCAGGTCAGTACAAGCTTCTGCCTGTGCTACTGCCTCCTGGTTTGTGCAGCTTAGTTTCATACTCATTACCCAGAAACTCTGCCTCATATCCTTAAAAAGCCTTAGCGACACTCACATCAGATAAGAATTGGCATAAGTCCTGTTAAGACTCCAGGAAAGGACCCAGACCTTACTAGGATTTATCACCATACTATATCGGAGTTATGGCCTGCTGGAGTCATTGGGGGAAGCTGAGTGTAAGGCACAGTTAACAATTCAGAACATTTAAGGAAGTTAGGAAAAAAAGATTATCTTTACACTTATTTGTGATGATCTCACTGACTATATTGGACAAACAATCCAACAAAGCAACAGCCAATCAAGGAGATCGCAGATGAAGTGATCACAACAACCTTCACAGTGCCAGCTAAGTTTACCAAAGCTCCAACACCTGCTCCAACCAGGATTTGTGCCAACTGCACCATAGCAGTGAGTGCAGCACAGTCGATACCTTTACCCCTGCTTTCATTCGAAGCTGTTCCACCATTTGCTCTTTGAATCTGAAAACAGAGAAAGAGCAGAAACGTGCATATTTGAGGGGTCAATTTCACAGGAATTTTATGAGTGCCATAATGTTAATCATCATCATCATCTGTTTCATTATAAAGGGCTCCAGGAAAATATTTGAATTGGCAAAACAATTTTTGTTCAGCGAGAGCAAAGAACTGAAAGAAACATGAATAATCTTTGTTAGGAAAACAACAACAAATGAAGCAAAGTTTCACTCTGCAGTGATTAACATCATTGTATCTCATGTTTGTGAGTAAATGAATAAAGGGTTACACAGTATTACATAGTATTTACAGCACAGAAACAGACAATTTGGCCCAACAGATCCAGGCCTCTGTTTACATTCCACATGAGCCTATCCCCACCCTTCTTTACCTAACACCATCAAAATATCCTTCCATTCCTTTCTCCCTCATGTATTTATTTAACTTCCTCTTAAATGCATCAACACTAGTCAGTTCAGCTACTTCTTGTGGTAGCGTTCCATATTCTAATCACTCTCTGGGTGAAGAAGTTTCTCCTGAATTCCCTATTGGCTTCATTCGTGACTTGTGTATATTTGTGGCTCATAGTTCTGGTCATCCCTGTGGAAACATCTTCTCTCCATCTACCGTATCAAACGCTCTCATAATCTTAAAGGCCTCTTCATGTTACCCTTCAGTTTTTTTTTTCCCAAGAGAAAAGAGGCCGAGTGTGTTCAGTCTTTCAATATAGGTATAACCTCTCAGTTCTGGCATCACCCCAGTAAATTTTCTTTGCATCTTTCTCCAGTGTCTCTATATCTTTTATTTAATAATATGGAGACCAGAACTGTTCAAAGGACTCCAAATATGGTCTAACCAAGCTTCTGTACAAGGTTAATATAACTTCTCTGCTTTTCAATTCTATCCTGCTGGAAATGAACCTCAGTGCTTTTATTGGTTTATGTGACCTTTACCAGACACTTTATCGTGAAAATGGTGCTCCTGTAAGAAAATGTTAAATGAAAATAAGGGGAGAACTTGGACAGGACTTGAAAACAGGCATAAAGATCACAATACACAATTACCCCATGGCCATTCATTATAATGCACACAGCACGTTAGATTTGTGCTGCCTGCTGCCAGCACTATCCGTGCAGTTCACTGGCTGCACGCATCAGAAGGAGGTCCAATATCACAGGTAGCTAATGCTACTTAAAGGAAGCCTGCACTACTTAAAGGGGAAGTGCACTGTGGCTGCAGAAAGTGGTGGTAGTTCTTTGTGAGCTGAATCTATGCTGTCAAAGCTTGAAGAATGACTGAACATGGTAGAGAGTGTGTATCCAAGTTTTCTGATAACACACTGGAGGCTTTGATGGAAGAGGTAGAAAGCAGGAGAGATGTTCTGTATGCATAGGGGAAGTGGGGTGGTGGTGGGTGCAGGAGGATTTCCAGACACATGCTCAGGAGGCAGTGGGAACAGGTAGTGATAGAAGTCAATGTCAGGAGTGTTGCTCATTGAACATGGATGCAGTGCTAGAGAATGTATAACAATCTCACAAGAGTTAAGATGAGTGACAGCCACAGCCATGTGGCTGATTTTTGGATTGTCCATGGCTGTCCTTTCGTCAGAAGTCAGGGTCAGAAGAGAAGATTGTTGGGCACTGACTGAAGAAAGCCCCATTTGAGGGGGATGTTGGCTGTCTGGCAGGAGATGCCAGAAACAGTTAGGACTATCTGACAGTGCAGGATGATTTTCAATGATATCTCAAGGATGGACAGGGGAGATCAAGACACTGTTACCAAACCACATCCTATACTGCTGCTACAGCCTTCACTCACTTACTTACTTACCCATCACACTGTTGGTCAGAATCTGACTGCTGGGGAAATCATTTATTCAAAGGACAACCTCCGCAAGTACCATTATTAATCAAAACCACTTTGTCAATTTACTTTGTCTACACACAAACTTCTGCCAGTTCTCAAGGACACTCATTTGGAGAGATAATTCACATGTAGCTCTCACTGTAATGAGATGTAGGACCTCATAGGGGTGAAGTGTTCATGACATTTATGCGACTTCAACAAAAGGACAAGGTAGCCCACAACCAATGCCAAAGAAATTCAAACAGGAGAGGATCACCACCACAGAAAACCCTGGATAAAACTTTTGCTGTTTTTTTCTGATATTCCACTGCAACTTTGGCAGGAACCCCACAGAAATGCTGTAAAAGACCATTTATGCCACTTTTTTGGTGTTTCCACCGATCTTCCACTGAAATTATGGTGGACAATTGGGAGAAGGCCCACAGAAATTCCAGTTGCCCGAGTTTGCATGAACAGGAAGCATTAGACATCGTAGGGAGGTAGACAGGACAGGTTGCGGCAGCTTCCTGGGTAGATAATTTGCATGGAATCGCCCACTAGCTGCACGTAGATGGAATGGAAGTCTTTCCTCACATGAAATTGAAGGATTTTCAGGGCCTCATGCATTCTATCAACTGTCTTTGAAACCAAGCCTGTCTGTAAAATTGGATAGCTCTCTCTCTCTCTCTCTCTATCACTGTGCAAAAGTCTTTAGGTGCTTCCTGGAGCATCCAGTGAGATCCATAGCACTACAACTTTGACTGGTACAGACAATGCTGTTCTCTTGGTGGAAGCAAATGGCAGATCTTCATCCCGCAGTTTCCCCAACCACCTCCAAGGGAAGGCATGAATTTTTTAAATCAATGGCCTCAATTTTACCCCCATCACCCCCGCAAATAGGTTGGGTGGGGGGGGGGAAGTCAGGGGCATGAAAATATTGGGATTGAGCAAGAAGTCCACCCCTGTAAGAAATGTATTGCAATAATCATGGGTGATTTTAATCTTCATGTAGATTGGATGAATCAGATTGGCAAAGGTAGCCTAGAAGATCACAGAATTATTACAGTGCAGGAGCAGGCCATTCAGCCCATCGTGTCTGCACCAGCTCTCCAAGTGAGTAATTCACTAGTGCCACTACCCCGCCTTCTCCCCATAACCCTACACATTCGTCCTTTTCATAGAACAGACTAATTCCCTTTTGAATTCTTCAATTGAACCTGCCTCTGCCACTCTCAGGCACTGCATTCCAGACCTTAACCACTCGCTGCATGAAAAAGTCACTTTTGTTACTTTTGATTCTTATAGCAATTACTTTAAATCTTTGCCCCCTTGTTCTCGATCCTTTCATGAGTGGGAACAGTTTCTCCCTGTCTACTCTGTTCAGACCCCTCATGATTTTGAATACCTCTATCAAATTTCCTCTCAGTTTTCTCTTCAAGGAAAACAGTCCCAACTTCTCCAATCTATCTTCATAATTGAAGTTCCTAATCCCTGGAATTATTCTGGTGAACCTTTTCAGCACTCTTTCTAATGCCTTCACATCCTTCCTATAGTGCGGTGCCCAGAACTGGATGCAATACGCCTGCTGAGGCCAAACTAGTGTCTAATACAAGTTCAACATAACCTCCTTGCTCTTGTACGCTATGCCCCAATTAATAAAGCCCAGGATACTGTATGCTTTATTAAATGCTCTCTCAGCCTGTCCTGCCACCTTCAATGACTTATGCACATATCCCTCTGCTCCTGTACCCCCTTTAGATTTGTACACTTTATTTTATATTGTCTCTCCATGTTCTTCCTACCAAAATGCATCACTTCACATTTCTCCGTATTGAACATCATCTGCCACCTGTCTGCCCATTCCACCAACTTGTCTATGTCCTTTTGCAGTTCTACACTACCTTCCTCAAAGTTCACAATGGTTCCAAGTTTCGTATCATCTGCAAACTTTGAAATTGTGCCCTGTACACCAAGGTCTAGGCCATAGAGTCATTGAGTTATACAGCACAGAAACAGGCCCTTCAGTCCATTGTGTCTATGCGGGCCATCAAGCACCTAACTATTCTAACCCCATTTTCCACATTCGGTCTCCTCCAGTCCTCTGGCACCTCTCCTGTGGCCAGAGAGGATTTGAAAATTTGTGTCAGAGCCCCTGCAATCTCCTCCCTTGCCTCACATAACAGCCTGGGTTACATCTCATCTGGGCCTGGGGATTTATCCACTTTTAAGCCCGCTAAAACAGCTAATACTTCCTCCCTTTCAATGCTAATATTTTCAAGTAAATCACAGTCCCCCTTCCCTGATCTCTACACCTGCATCGTCCTTCTCCAGAGTGAACACAGATGAAAAGTAATCATTTAAAACCTCACCTATGTCCTCCAGCTCCACACACTGATTGCCACTTTGGTCCCTAATAGCCCCGCTCTTTCCCTGGTTATCTTCTTGCCCTTAATATACTTATAAAACGCCTTAGGATTTTCCTTTATCTTGCCCACCAGTTTTTTTTCATGTCCCCTCTTCGATCTCCTAATTACTTTTTTTTAGTGCCCCCATACACTTTCTATACTCCTCTAGTGCCTCCGCTGTTTTCAGCGCTCCGAATCTGCCATAAGCCTCCTTTTTTTTCCTGATCCAATCCTCTATATCCCTTGACATCCAGGGTTCCCAGGACTTGTTGGTTCTACCCTTCACCTTAATGGGTACATGTTGGCTCTGAACCCTCACTATTTCCTCTTTGAACGACTCCCACTGGTCTGATGTAGACTTTCCTACAAGTAGCTGCTCGCAGTTCACCCTGGCCAGATCCTGTTTTATCATATTAAAATCGGCCTTCCCCCAATTCAGTACCTTTATTTCCGGCCCGTCTTTGTCCTTTTCCATAACTACCTTAAATCTTACAGAGTTATGGTCACTAGCCCCAAAATGCTCCCTCACTGACACTGTCATTAATATATATCAGGAAAAGCAAGGGTCCCAACACTGACCCCTGGGGAACTCCACTACAAACATACCTCCAGCCTAAAAAAAATCCATTAACTACTACTCTTTGTTTTCTGTCATTCAGCCAATTCCATAACCATCTTGCGACTGTCCTGCTTTTTTTCATGAGCTATAACTGCTCACAAGTCTGTTGTGTGGCACTGTATCAAATGGCTTTTGGAAGTCCATATATACCACAGCAACCCTTTGTTACCTCTTCAAAATACTCCAGCAAGTTAGTTAAACATGATTTTCCCTTAAGGAATCCATGATGCCTTTCTTTAATTAATCCGCATTTATCCATGTGACAATTAATTTTGTCCTAAATTAATCTTTCCATATGTTTTCATTGCAGCAGCTTTTTCGGGAGCAGAGAGTGAGCGAGTGAGCAGCTGGGAAGCAGCTTTTTCGGGAGCAGAGAGTGAGCGAGTGAGCAGCTGGGAAGGTCAGTTTGAAAGTAAATTTAATTTCCTTTTGTTTTTCGGCGGAGGCCAGGGGGCTGCTGGGTAAGTAAAACACTATATATTTGGGCGGTTTAAAATAACTTTCCTTTCATTGCAGCAGCTTTTTCGGGAGCAGAGAGTGAGCGAGTGAGCGAGTGAGCAGCTGGGAAGGTCAGTTTGAAAGTAAATTTAATTTCCTTTTGTTTTTCGGCGGAGGCCAGGGGGCTGCTGGGTAAGTAAAACACTATATATTTGGGCGGTTTCTGAACCCGAGACACCGCACTTGTCGTGTCTCCCACCCGCCCTCCTCCTCTAACCAAAAAAAAAAGGACTCGGTGGGGTGTTTATAAGGTAAGGCTTTTTCGATTTCTCTGGTTTTATTGTGATTGGTAAAAACTTTTCGTTCCTTTTTCATTTAACTAAGTTAAGCTTAAGATTAAAAATGGCAGGAGATCTCAGACCCGTGTCATGCTCCTCTTGCTCAATGTGGGAGCTCAGGGACACGGCTGATGTCCCTGACTCCTTCACGTGCAGGAAGTGTGTCCAACTGCAGCTCTTGTTAGACCGCATGACGGCTCTCGAGCTGCGGATGGACTCACTTTGGAGCATGCGCGATGCTGAGGAGGTCGTGGATAGCACGTTTAGTGAATTGGTCACACCGCAGATTAGGATTGCTGAGGGAGAAAGGGAATGGGTGACCAAAAGGCAGAGAAAGAGCAGGAAGGCAGCGCAGGAGTCCCCTGCGGTCATCTCCCTCCAAAACAAGTATACCGTTTTGGATACTGTTGGGGGAGATGGCTCACCAGGGGAAGGCAGCAGTAGCCAGGTCCATGGCACCGTGGCTGGCTCTGCTGTTCAGAAGGGCGGGAAAAAGAGTGGAAGGGCTATAGTCGTAGGGGATTCGATTGTAAGGGGAGTAGATAGGCGGTTCTGTGGTCGAAAACGAGGCTCCCGAATGGTATGTTGCCTCCCAGGTGCACGGGTCAGGGACGTCTCAGATCGGCTGCAGAACATTCTAAAGGGGGAGGGTGAACAGCCAGTTGTCATTGTGCACATAGGCACTAATGATATAGGTAAAAAACGGGATGAGGTCCTACAAGCAGAGTTTAGGGAGTTAGGAGCCAAGTTAAAAAGTAGGACCTCAGAGGTAGTAATCTCAGGATTACTACCAGTGCCACGTGATAGTCAGAGTAAAAATGAAAGAATAGTCAGGATGAATGCGTGGCTTGAGAGATGGTGCAGGAAGGAGGGGTTCAGATTTTTGGGACATTGGGACCGGTTCTGGGGGAGGTGGGACTATTACAAATTGGACGGTCTACACCTGGGCCGGACTGGAACCAATGTCCTTGGAGGTGCTTTTGCTAACGCTGTTGGGGAGGGTTTAAACTAATGTGGCAGGGGGATGGAAACCAATTGAGGTCAGTTGACAGTAAGGAGGTAGTAACAAAAGCCTGTAAGGAACTAGATAATGAAGTCAGTGTGACTAAGGGGAAGAACAGGCAGGGAGCAGATGATGAATATAAAGGGACTGGTGGTCTGAGGTGCATTTGTTTTAATGCAAGAAGTGTAGTAGGTAAGGCAGATGAACTTAGGGCTTGGATTAGTACCTGGGAGTATGATGTTATTGCTATTACTGAGACTTGGTTGAGGGAAGGGCATGATTGGCAACTAAATATCCCAGGATATCGATGCTTCAGGCGGGATAGAGAGGGAGGTAAAAGGGGTGGAGGAGTTGCATTACTGGTCAAAGAGGATATCACAGCTGTGCTGAAGGAGGGCACTATGGAGGACTCGAGCAGTGAGGCAATATGGACAGAACTCAGAAATAGGAAGGGTGCGGTAACAATGTTGGGGCTGTACTACAGGCCTCCCAACAGCGAGCGTGAGATAGAGGTACAAATATGTAAACAGATTATGGAAAGATGTAGGAGCAACAGGGTGGTGGTGATAGGAGATTTTAATTTTCCCAACATTGACTGGTATTCGCTTAGTGTTAGAGGTCCAGATGGAGCAGAATTTGTAAGGAGCATCCAGGAAGGTTTTCTAGAGCAGTATGTAAATAGTCCAACTCGGGAAGGGGCCATACTGCACCTGGTGTTGGGGAATGAGCCCGGCCAGGTTGTTGAAGTTTCAGTAGGGGACTACTTTGGGAATAGTGATCACAATTCCGTAAGCTTTAAAATACTCATGGACAAAGACGAGAGTGGTCCTAAAGGAAGAGTGCTAAATTGGGGGAAGGCCAACTATACCAAAATTCGGCAGGAGCTGGGAAATGTAGATTGGGAGCAGCTGTTTGAAGGTAAATCCACATGTGATATGTGGGAGGCTTTTAAAGAGAGGTTGATTAGCGTTCAGGAGAGACATGTTCCTGTGAAAATGAGGGATAGAAATGGCAAGATTAGGGAACCATGGATGACAGGTGAAATTGTGAGACTAGCTAAGAGGAAAAAGGAAGCATACATAAGGTGTAGGCGGCTGATGAAAGACGAAGCTTTGAAAGAATATCGGGAATGTAGGACCAATCTGAAACGAGGAATTAAGAGGGCTAAAAGGGGTCATGAAATATCTTTAGCAAACAGGGTTAAGGAAAATCCCAAAGCCTTTTATTCATATATAAGGAGAAAGAGGGTAACTAGAGAAAGGATTGGCCCACTAAAGGACAAAGGAGGAATGTTATGCTTGGACTCAGAGAAAATGGGTGAGATTCTAAACGAGTACTTTGCATCGGTATTCACCGAGGAGAGGGACATGACGGATGTTGAGGTTAGGAACAGATGTTTGATTACTCTAGGTCAAGTCGGCATAAGGAGGGAGGAAGTGTTGGGTATTCTAAAGGGCATTAAGGTGGACAAGTCCCCAGGTCCGGATGGGATCTATCCCAGGTTACTGAGGGAAGCGAGAGAGGAAATAGCTGGGGCCTTAACAGATATCTTTGCAGCATCCTTAAACACGGGTGAGGTCCCGGAGGACTGGAGAATTGCTAATGTTGTCCCCTTGTTTAAGAAGGGTAGCAGGGATAATCCAGGTAATTATAGACCGGTGAGCCTGACGTCAGTGGTAGGGAAGCTGCTGGAGAAGATACTGAGGGATAGGATCTATTCCCATTTGGAAGAAAATGGGCTCATCAGTGATAGGCAACATGGTTTTGTGCAGGGTAGGTCATGTCTTACCAACTTAATAGAATTCTTTGAGGAAGTGACAAAGTTGATTGATGAGGGAAGGGCTGTCGATGTCATATACATGGACTTCAGTAAGGCGTTTGATAAGGTTCCCCATGGCAGGCTGATGGAGAAAGTGAAGGCGCTTGGGGTCCAAGGTGTACTAGCTAGATGGATAAAGAACTGGCTGGGCAACAGGAGACAGAGAGTAGCAGTAGAGGGGAGTTTCTCAAAATGGAGACGTGTGACCAGTGGTGTTCAACAGGGATCCGTGCTGGGACCACTGTTATTTGTGATATACATTAATGATTTGGAGGAAAGTATAGGTGGACTGATTAGCAAGTTTGCAGACGACACTAAGATTGGTGGAGTAGCAGATAGTGAAGGGGACTGTCAGAGAATACAGCAGAATATAGATAGATTAGAGAGTTGGGCAGAGAAATGGCAGATGGAGTTCAATCAGGGCAAATGCGAGGTGATGCATTTTGGAAGATCCAATTCAAGAGTGAACTATACAGTAAATGGAAAAGTCCTGGGGAAAATTGATGTCCAGAGAGATTTGGGTGTTCAGGTCCACTGTTCCCTGAAGGTGGCAACGCAGGTAAATAGAGTGGTCAAGAAGGCATACGGCATGCTTTCCTTCATCGGACGGGGCATTGAGTACAAGAGTTGGCAGGTCATGTTACAGTTGTATAGGACTTTGGTTCGGCCACATTTGGAATACTGCGTACAGTTCTGGTCGCCACATTATCAAAAGGATGTGGATGCTTTGGAGAGGGTGCAGAGGAGGTTCACCAGGATGTTGCCTGGTATGGAGGGCGCTAGCTATGAAGAGAGGTTGAGTAGATTAGGATTATTTTCATTAGAAAGACGGAGGTTGAGGGGGGACCTGATTGAGGTGTACAAAATCATGAGAGGTATAGACAGGGTGGACAGCAAGAGGCTTTTTCCCAGAGTGGCGGTTTCAATTACTAGAGGACACGAGTTCAAAGTGAAAGGGGAAATGTTTAGGGGGGATATGCGTGGAAAGTTCTTTACACAGAGGGTGGTGGGCACCTGGAACGCGTTGCCAGCGGAGGTGGTAGACGCGGGCACGATGGAGTCTTTTAAGATGTATCTAGACAGATACATGAATGGGCAGGAAGAAAAGAGATACAGAACCTTAGAAAATAGGCGACATGTTTAGAGAGAGGATCTGGATCGGCGCAGTCTTGGAGGGCCGAAGGGCCTGTTCCTGTGCTGTAATTATCTTTGTTCTTTGTTCTTTGTTTCCCCACCACTGAAGTTAAATTGACTGGCCTGTAGTTGCTGGGCTTATCTTTGCACCATTTTTTGAACAAGGGTGCAATGTTTGCAATTTTTCAGTCCTTTGGCACCACCCCTGAGTCTAAGGAAGACTAGTGCCTCCACAATTTCCACTCTCACTTCCCAGTATCCTTGGATGCAACTCATCTATTCCTGGTGCCTTATCCACCTTAAGTACAGACAGCTTATCCAACACTTCCTCCTTATCAATTTTAACCCTTCTGGTGTCTGAATTACCACCTCTTTCACCATTGCCTGGGTTGCATCTTCTTCCTTGGTAAAAACCGATGCAAAGTATTCACTTAATACCTCAGCTATGCCCTCTGCCTCCATGCGCAAATCCCGTTGTTGGTCCCTAATCGGCCCCACTCCTTTTACCACGCTTTTACTATTTATCTGTCTATAGAAAACTTTAAGAACATAAGAAATAGGAGCAGGAGTAGGCCATTCGGCCCTTCAAGCCTGCCCCGCTATTCAATAAAATTATGCCTGATCTGCCCCAGACCTCAACTATTCTTTCGTGCCAGCTCCTCATAGCCCCCAACTCCCCGATATTTCAAAAATCTATCTCCTCTTTAAATACTTTCAGTGATCTAGCCTCCACAACTCTCTGGGGTAGAGAATTCCAGACATTCACTACCCTCAGATAAGAAATTCCTTCGCATCTCAGTTTTAAATGAGTGTCCCTTTATTCTGTAACTACGTCCCCTAGTTCGAGATTCCCCACTAGTGGAACATCTTCTCAACCCTGTCAAGCTCCCTCAGAATCTTGTATGTTGCAATAAGATCACCCCTCATTCTTCTAAACTCTAATGAATAAAGGCCTATCCTGTTTAGTCGTTCTTGATAAGTCAACCCTTTCATTCCACGAATCAGCCTAGTGAATCTCTTTTGAACTGCCTCCAATGCCAGTATATCCTTTCTTAAATATGGAGACCAAAACTGTACATAGTACTCCAGGTGCAGCCTGACCAACACCCTGTACAGCTGTAACAAGACTTCCTATTTTTAAACTCCAAACCCCGAGCAATAAAGGCCAACATGCCATTTGCCTTCTTAATTACTTGCTGCATCTGCATGCTAGCTTTTTGTGTTTCACGTACAAGAACACCCAGATCCCTCTGTGCTGCACTTTTTTGGAGTCTCTCTCCATTTAAAAGAAAGTCTGCCTTTTGATTCTTCCTACCAAAGTGCATGACCTCACACTTTCCTACATTAAACTCCATCTGCCAAGTTTTTGCCCACTCACTCAACCTATCTATATCCCCTTGCAGATTCCTTATGTCCTCGTCACAACATGCCCTCCCACCTATTTTTGTATAGTCAGCAAATCTGGACATATTACACGTTAACTCTGCTTCTCTTTCCACAGATGCTGCCAGACCTGCTGAGTGATTCCAGCATTTCTTGTTCTTGTTTCATATTACACTCTGTCCCCTCTTTCAAGCCATTAATATAGATAGTAAATAATTGAGGCCCTAGGACTGATTCTTGTGGCACTCCACTAGTTCCATCTTTCCAACCTGAAAAAAGACCCATTAATCCTGACTCTCTGTCTTCTGCGTGTTAACCAATCCTCAATGCATGCCAACACATTACCCCCAATACCGTGAACTCCTATCTTGTGCAATAATCTTTTATGTGGCACCTTATCGAATGCCTTCTGGAAATCCAAATACACTACATTTACCTGTTCCCCTTTATCAATTCTGTTTGTTATATCATCAAAGAACTCTGGCAAATTTGTCAAACATGATTTCCCTTTCACAAAACCATGTTGACTCTGTTTGATTGCATTAAGCTTTTCTAAATGTCCTGCTATTTCTTCCTTAATAATGGACTCTAGCATTTTCCCAATGACTGATGTTAGGCTGACTGGCCTATAGTTTCCTGCTTTTTGTCTCTCTCTCTTCTTGAACAGGGGCGTCACATTAGCAGTTTTACAATCCCCTGGGACCCTCCCGGAATCCAGTGAGTTACGGAATATTTCAACCAAAGCCTCCACTATCTCTGCAGCCACTTCCTTTAAAACCCTTGGATATAGGCCATCAGGTCCTGGCAACTTGTCTGCCTTTAGTCCCACTAGTTTGTCAAGTACTTTGTCCCTCGTGATAGAGACTGTTACAAGATCTTTCCTCCCATTAGCTCCTTGCTTGTCTGATATATGTGGGATGTTTACAGTGTTCTCCACCGTGAAGACTGATGCAAAATATTGGTTTAAATTATCTGCCATTTCCCTGTTCCCTGTTATCAATTCTCCAGTCGCATCCTCCAAGGGTCCCATGCTCACTTTAGCTACTCTCTTTTTATATACCTGTAGAAGCTCTTGCTGTTTGTTTTTATATTTCTTGCCAATTTACTTTCATAATCAATTTTCTCTCCCTTTATTGGCTTTTTAGTCCTCTGCTGCTGGTTCCTAAAAAATTCCCAATCCTCTGGTCTACCACTAGTTTTCATGCTTTGTATGCCTTAGTTTTTGATTGGATACTCTCCTTGATCGCCTTTGTTAAGCACAGGTGGTTCATCCTTCTCATAGAGTCCTTCTTTTTGACCGGGATAAATTTTTGCTGAGCGTTATGAAATATCTGCTTAAATATCTGCCACTGCTCATCCACTGACCTTCCCCTTAGTCTATTTTCCCAGCCCGGTTTTGACAACTCTTTCTTCATACCTCCATAATTGTCCTTGTTTAAGTTGAGGACACTGATTTGAGACCCAAGTTGCTCGCCCTCAAACTGAATTTGAAATTCTACCATGTTGTGATCGCTACCCCCAAGAGGATCCTTAACTATGGTAACTCTTATTAATCCTACCTCATTACACATTACTAGATCTAAAATAACCTGTTCCTGGGTAGGTTCTGTAATGTATTGATCTAAGTAACAATCCCTGATGCACTCTACAAATTTATCTTCCATGTTACCTCTACTCAATGACAATTAGGGATGGGCAATAAATGCTGGCTTAGCCAGCGACGCCCACATCCCATGAATGAATAAAAAAAAAAATCTGATTTGTCCAGTCAATGCACATTAAAATCACCCATGACAATTTTTGCACCCTTCTTACATACCTCTGTTATTTCCCAATTTATACTTTGTCCTACAGTGAGGCAACTCTGCAGGGGCCTAGAGACGACTCCCACCCGTGACTTTTTCCCTTGCTATTCCTTATTTCCACCCAAACTGATCCCACATCACGATCTATTGCATCTATATCACTACTCACCACTGCACTGATACCTTCCTTTATTAACAAAGCTACCCCACCTCATTTTCCTTTTTGCCTATTTTTCCAGAAAGTCAAATACCCTTGAATATTGAGTTCCCAGTCTTGGTCACCCTGCAACTACGTCTCTGTAATAGTTATCAAGTCATATTCATTTATTTCTATTTGTGCCATTAACTCATCCATCTTGTTACAAACCTGCGTGCATTCAGATAAACAGCCTTAAGCTTTGACTTTTTACCATTATTACTCATTCTGGTTCTAATTTCTGCTACACGCTTCTGCTTACATTTTCTGCCCCTTCCTGTCACACTTTGATTATCGTTCGCCTCTTCACTATCCTGCATCTCTGCTCTCTCATTTCTTTTTGATTTTATAAACTTCCCTTCAATTGAACCCTCCCCCACAATAATTAGTTTAAAATCCTATCTACAACCCTAGTTATATGATTCACCAGGACACTGGTCCAGCATGTTTCAAATGAAGCCCGTCCCAATGGAACAGCTCTCTCCTTCCCCAGTACTGGTGCCAGTGCCCCATGAACCGGAACCCATTTCTTTCACACCAATCTTTGAGCCACACATTTACCTCTCTAATCTATTTACCCTGTGCCAATTTGCACGTGGCTCAGGTAGTAATCCGAAAATTATTACCTTTGAGGTTCTGCTTTTTAATTTAGCCCCGAGCTGCTCATAGTCCCTCAGCACAACCTCTTTCCTAGTCCTACCTATGTTGTTGGTACCTACATGGACCACGACAACTGGATCCTTCCCCTCCCACTCCAAGTTCCTCTCTAGCCCAGATGAGATGTCCTTAACCTTGGCACCAGGTAGGCAACACAGCCTTTGGGACTCCCTGTCTTTGCTGCAGAGAACAGTATCTATTCCCCTATCTATTCCCCAGCTTGTACACACTACTGAGTCAGCGGCACTTGAGATGGCTTGGCCATGTGAGCCGCATGGAAGATGGCAGGATCCCCAAAGACACATTGTACAGCGAGCTCGCCACTGGTATCAGACCCACCGGCCGTCCATGTTTCCGCTATAAAGACGTCTGCAAACGCGACATGAAATCCTGTGACATTGATCACAAGTCGTGGGAGTCAGTTGCCAGCGTTCGCCAGAGCTGGCGGGCAGCCATAAAGACGGGGCTAAAATGTGGCGAGTCGAAGAGACTTAGTAGTTGGCAGGAAAAAAGTCAGAGGCGCAAGGGGAGAGCCAACTGTGCAACAGCCCCGACAAACAAATTTCTCTGCAGTACCTGTGGAAGAGCCTGTCACTCTAGAATTAGCCTTTATAGCCACTCCAGGCGCTGCTTCACAAACCACTGACCACCTCCAGGCGCATATCCATTGTCTCTCGAGATAAGGAGGCCCAAAAGAAAGAATGCTATCCCCTATTACTACTACATTTCTCTTTTCTCCCCCCACGTGAATGGCGCTCTGAACCACAGTGCTGTGGCCAGTTCACTCATCCTCCCTGAAGTCTGTGCCCTCGTCCACACTGGGAGCAAGAACCTTGTACCTACTGGATAAGGGCACTGGCTGAGGCTCCTCCAAAACTAAATTCTGGATCCCCATACCTGCCTCACTCGCAGTCACGCTCTCCTGTCCCTGACCATGGTCCAAATTTGATGTAATTAATTTAAGGGGTGTACACAGCATCCAGGTAACTCTTCCCCTCCCTGATGTGTCGCAGTGTCCGCAGCTCGGACTCCAGCTCATCAACTCTGAGCTGAAGGTCCTTGAGCAGTCAACACTTGCTGCAGATGTGGCCATTGTGGATCGGCGTCAACCAGCACCCACATACTACAGCTGCAACTCATCGTCTGCCCAGCCATCTCTATTCTATTTAATTAATTAATATGGATGTTAAATATTTGGATGTTTGATGCTATGTTTGATTCAAATTAAATTAAAAGTACCTGTTTAAACAATCAATTGTAATTAATACTTATAGTCCTGCTCTGTGTTTATACCCGTATTATAAACTTTGGGATTCCATTTTATGTTAGCTGCCAGTCTCTGTTCATACTGTCTCTTTGCTTCTCTTATTTGCTTTTTCAGTTCCCCTCTTCTTCTTCTTTTACTTCTTTGACCTCCTTGTCTCGAGAGACAATGGGTATGCACCTAGAGGTGGTCAGTGGTTTGTGGAGCAGCGCCTGGAGTGGCTATAAAGGCCAATTCTAGAGTGACAGACTCTTCCACAGGTGCTGCAGATAAAATTGGTTGTCGGGGCTGATACATAGTTGGCTCTCCCCTTGCGCTTCTGTCATTTTTCCTGCCAACTGCTAAGTCTCTTCGACTCGCCACACTTTAGCCCCGCCTTTATGGCTGCCCGCCAGCTCTGGCGATCACTGGCAACTAACTCCCACGACTTGTGATCAATGTCACAGGACTTCATGTCACGTTTGCAGACGTCTTTAAAGCAGAGACATGGGTGGCCGGTGGGTCTGCTACCAGTGAAGAGCTCGCTGTACAATGTGTCCTTGGGGATCCTGCCATCTTCCATGCGGCTCACATGGCCAAGCCATCTCAAGCGCCGCTGGCTCAGTAGGGTGTATATGTTGGAGATGTTGGCTGCCTCAAGGACTTCTGTGTTGGAGATACGGTCCTGCCACCTGATGCCAAGGATTCTCCGGAGGCAGCGAAGATGGAATGAATTGAGACGTCGCTCTTGGCTGACATACGTTGCCCAGGCCTCGCTGCCGTAGAGCAAGGCACTGAGGACACAGGCTTGATACACTCAGACTTTTGTGTTCCATGTCAGTGCGCCATTTTCCCCACACTCTCTTGGCCAGTCTGGACACTGCAGTGGAAGCCTTTCCCATGTGCTTGTTGATTTCTGCCTCTAGAGACAGGTTACTGGTGATAGTTGAGCCGAGGTAGGTGAACTCTTGAACCACTTCCAGATTGGTCGCCGATATTGATGGATGGAGCATTTCTGACGTCCTGTCCTATGATATTCGTTTTCTTGAGACTGATGTTCAGGCCAAATTCGTTGTACGCAGCCGCAATCCTGTCAATGAGTCTCTGCAGACACCCATCTGTGTGGGATGTTAATGCAGCATCGTCAGCAAAGAGGAGATCCCTGATGAGGACTTTCCGTACTTTGGTCTTCGCTCTTAGACGGGCAAGGTTGAACAACCTGCCATCTGATCTTGTATGGAGGAAAATTCCTTCTTCTGAACACTTGAACGCATGTGAGAGCAGCAGGGAGAAGAAGATCCCAAACAGTGTAGGTGCGAGAACACAGCCCTGTTTCACCCCACTCAGGATAGGAAAGGGGTCTGATGAGGCGCCGCTATGCTGAATTGTGCCTTTCATATTGTCATGGAATGAGGTGATGATACTTAGTAGCTTTGGTGGACATCCGATCTTTTCTAGTAGTCTGAAGAGACCACGTCTGCTGACGAGGTCAAAGGCTTTGGTGAGATCAATGAAAACAACGTAGAGGGGCATCTGTTGTTCACGGCATTTCTCCTGTAGCTGACGAAGGGAGAACAGCATGTCAATGGTCGATCTCTATGCTGGAAAGCCACACTGTGCCTCAGGGTAGACACGCTCAGCCAGCTTCTGGAGCCTGTTTAAAGCGACTCAAGCAAAGACTTTCCCCACTATGCTGAGCAGGGAGATTCCATGGTAGTTGTTGCAGTCACCGCGGTCACCCTTGTTCTTATAGAGGGTGATGATATTGGCATCGCGCATGTCCTGTGGTACTGCTCCCTCGTCCCAGCACAGGCAAAGCAGTTCGTAGAGTGAAATGTTCTATATTCAGCCTGGTTCTCAATAGTATTCTCTACCTGACATCTGTTATAAGCACACTTTTTCTTCTTTATCTTAATCTCCATCTCTTTTGTCATCCAGGGAGCTCTGGATTTGTTTAACCTCCCTTTCCCCTTCAAGGGTGCATTTCTCGACACTGCCCAAACTATCTCTTCTTTGAAGGTATCCCATTTTTCCTGCCAACCTTCGGCTCCAATTTTTTCATCCCAAGTCTGTTCTTAGCCCATCGAAGGTCGCTTTCTCCCAGTTAATTATTCTTCGTCTGGATTGTTCTCTGTCCTTTTTCATAGTCAGCCTAAACTTTATGATACAATGATCACTGTCCCCTAAATGTTTTGCTACTGACACTTGAGCCATATGGCCCCACCTCATTCCAAAGAACCAGGTCTAGCAGTGCCTCCTTTCTCATTGGACTAGAAACATTCTGCTGCAGAAAATTTTCCCAAACACATTCTAGGAACTCTTGTCCCTCACTGCCCTTTGCACTACTACTATCCCAATCTATGTTTGGATATTTAAAGTCCCCCATTATAACTGCCTGTAATCTTTGCATCTCTCTATAATTACCTTGCAAATTTGTTCCTCTACATCCACTGCCCCCCCTCCCCCCCGACTAGTTGATGGCCTATGGACAACACCGAGCAATGTAACTGCACCCTTTTTGTTCCATAGCTCTTGCCAAATAGATTCTGTCCTCAACCCCTCTGGGACATCCTTTTTCTCCAGCGCTCCTTAATCAATACTGCCATCCCTCCCACCTTTTTCCCTTTCCTATCTTTCCTGAATACTTTGTATCCAGGAATATTTAATACCCAGTCTTGCCCTTCTTTAAGCCAGGTCTCTGTTCTTGCCACAACCTCATATTTCCACCTGTCAATCTGCACCTATAACTCACTAATCTTATTAACAACACTCCATGCATGCACATACATGCACTTAACCCTGATTTAGACTTTATTACTTTCTCCTTTACTCTGATCCCACCAAATAAGATGAGCTTAAAGACTGTATTCGGGACAATTTCTTTGAGCAGCATGTTCCAGTGCCAACCAGGGAGCAGGCTATTTTAGACCTGGTAAAGTGGAATGAGACAGGGTTAATTTTAGTGACCCCATAGTAAATGAGCCGCTAGGCAACAGTGATCATAACACGATAGAATTTCAAATTCAGTTTGTGGGTGAGAAGTGTGGATCTAAGCCTTAAACTTAAATAAAGGCAATTACAAGGTTATGAGGACAGAGTTGGCTAAAGTGAACTGGGAAAATAGACTAAAAGTAGGACAGTAGAGAAGCAGTGGCAGACATTTAAGGAGATATTTCATAACTCTCAGCAAAGATATATTCCATTGAGAAAGAAAGAGTCCAAGAGAAGGATGCACAATCCATGGCTAACTAAGAAAGTTAAGGATAGTGTCAAATTGATAGAAAAAGTGTACAATACATTAGTGGTAGGTCAGAAGATTGGACAGATTTTCGAAACCAGCAAAAAATGACAAAAAAAGGGAAGAAATTAGAGTATGAGAGAAAGCTAGCTAGAAATATAAAAACAGACAGTACAAGTTTCTACAAGTTTTTAAAAAGGAAAAGAGTAACTAAAGTGAACGCTGATCCTTTAGAAGGTGAGGCTGTGGAATTAATAATGGGAAGCAAAGAAATGGCGGAAGCATTGAACAGGTATGTTGTGTCTGTCTTCACTGTAGAAGACACAAAAAAATCCCAAGAATGCTTGAAAATCAAGAAGTAAAAGGAAGGGGGGAACTTAAAACAATCACAATCACTCGGCAAAAGGTACTGGGAAAACTATTAGAAGTAAAGGCTGATAAGTCCCCTGGAACTGATGGCCTGTATCCTCTGGTCTTAAAAAAAGTGGCTGCAGAGATGGTAGATGTAATCTTCCAAAATTCCCTAGATTCTGGAAATGTCTCAGCAGATTGGAAAATTGCAAATGGACCGCCTCTATTCAAGAAAGGAGGGAGACAGAAAGCAGGAAACTACAGGCCAGTTAGCCTAACATCTCTCATTGGTAAAATGCTAGAATCCAATATTAAGGAGGTAATAGCAGGACATTTAGAAAATCATGATACAATCAGGCTGAGCTAACATGGTTGTGTGAAAGGGAAATTGTGTTTGAGTCTTTGAGGAAGTAACAAGCATGGTGGATAAAGGGGAACCTGTAGATGTGGTGTACTTGGATTTCTAAAAGGCATTCGATAAGGTGACACATCAAAGATTACTACACAAAATAAGAGCTCATGGTGTAGGGGGTAACATATTAACCTGGATAGAGGATTGGTTAGCTAACAGGAAGCAGACAGTAGGGATAAATAGGTCATTTTCGAGTTGGCAAGCCATTGCTAGTGGAGTGTCACAGAGCTCAGTGCTGGGACTCCAACTATTTACAATTTACATCAATGACTTGGATAAAGGGACCGAATGTATGGTAGCTAAATTTGCTGATAACACAAAGATAGGTAGGAAAGTAAGCTGTTAAGAGGATCAAAAGAGTCTAAAAAGCGATTTAGATAGCTTAAGTGAGCGGGCAAAAAATTGTCAGATGGAGTGCAATGTGGGAAAATGTGAACTTGTCCACTTTGGGAAGAAGAATAGAAAAGCAATATATTATTTGAAAGGAGAAAGACTGCAGAACTCTACAGTACAGAGGGACCTGGGTGTCCTGGTACATGATTCACAAAACATTAATATGCAGGTACAGCAAGTGATTAAGAAGGCAAATGGAACGTTGGCATTTATTGCAAGGGGAAATGGAGTATAAAAGTAGGGAAGTGTTGTGACAGCTGCGCTGGGCCTTAGTTAGACTGCATCTGGAGTAGTGAGTACAGTTTTGGTCTCCATACTTAAGAAATTAATTGCATTAGAAGCAGTTCATAGAGTCATAGACGGCACAAGATGCAGTCATTCAGCCCATCGAGTCCATGCTGGCTCTCCACGGAGCTATTCAATCAGTCCCGCTCCCATGTTCAATCCCCGTAGCCCTGCAAGTCTATTTCCTTCAAATGGCCATCCAATTTCAATGATTATCTCTGCTTCCACCACCCTTGTGGGCAGTGAGTTCCAGGTCATTACTGCCCGCTGCATAAAAAAGTTCTTCCACATATTCCTCCTGCATCTCTTGCCCAAAACCTTAAATCTGTGTCCCCTAGTCCTTGTACCTTTGTTAATGGGAACAGTTTTTCCTTGTCTAACTTATGTTAACTTAACTTCCCTGTCATAATCTTGCACACTTCTATTAAATCTCCCCTCAATCTCCTTTGTTCTAAGGAGAACAATCCCAGTGTTTATAATCTAACCTTGTAACTAAAATCCCATCCCTGGAATCATTCTGGTAAATCTCCTCTGCACCCTTTCAAGGACCCTCACATTCTTCCGAAAGTGTGGTGACCAGAACGGGATGCAATACTCCAGTTGGCGCCTAACCAGATCTTTATAAAGATTCAGCATAACTTTTCTACTTTTGTACTCAATGCCTCTATTTATGAAGCCCAAGATCCATATGCATTACTAACCGCTCTCTCAAAGGTCCTGCCACCTTCAAAGCTCGATGCATATGCAACCACAGGTCCCTCTGTTTCTGCACACTCTTTAGAACTATGCCATTAAATATAATTTGCTTCTCCCTATTCCTTCTGCCAAAATGCATTACCTCACACTTGGCAGTATTTAATTCTATTTGTCACCTCTCTGCCTATCTATGTCCTGTTGCAGGCAGTTCATACCATCCTCACTGTTTTTCACACCTCCAAGTTTGGTGTCATGGGAAATTTAGAGATTCTACTCTGTATTCCAAGATCCAAGTCATTTATATAAAGCAAAAAAACAGTGGTCTCAGCAGTGACCCTTGGGAAACACCAGCATCTACCATTCTCCAGTCTGAAAAACAACCATTTACTATGACTCGCTGTTTTCGGTCCTTAAGCCTTTTATTAATCCAATTAGAAACTGACCCTCCCTATTCCATGAGCATCAATTTTGTTAACCAGCTTTTTATGTGGTACTTTATCAAATGTGTTCATAAAATTAAAATCCATAAAACAACATCCACTGCATTCCCTTCATTTACACGATGCACTGCAGCAACGCACCAAGGCTTCTTAGATAGCACCTTCCAAACCCACGACCTCTACCAACTAGAAGGACAAAGGCAGCAAATGCATGAGAACACCACCACCTGCAAGTTCCCCTCCAAGTCACACACCATCCTGACTTGGAACTACATCGCCGTTCCTTCACTGTCGCTGGGTCAAAATCCTGGAACTCCCTTTCTAACAGCACTGTGGATGTGCCTATCTCACATGGAATGCTGCGGTTCCAGAAGGCAGCTCAGCACCACCTTCTCAAGGGCAATTAGGGATGGGTAATAAATGCTGGCCTAACCAGCAACGCCCACATCCCATGAATGAATTTTTAAAAAACCTCTGTTACTTCATCAAAAAATTCAATTAGATTAGTCAAGCATGATCTGCCACTTACAAATCTGTGCTGGCTCTCCTTAACTAACTCAAATCTTTCCAAGTGTGTGTTGACGTTTTCCCTGATTATTGTCGCTAAAACCTTACCCACCAATGATGTTAAACTAAGTGGTTTGTAGTTGCTAGGACTGTCTTTACACCCTTTCTTGAATAAGGGTGTCAACATTTTCCACTCTCCAATCCTCTGGCACCTACTCCGTATCCAGGGAAGATTGGAAGATTATGGCAAGCCCTTCCACTATCTTCATCCCCACTTCTTTTAGCAATCTGGGATGCAAGCCATCCAGACCAGGTGACTTATCTACCCTAAGCATGGTCAGACTTTTTAGTACCTGCCCCTTCTCAATTGTTATCCTATCTATTGCCTCTACTCTCACTATTTCTACTGATATTTTGTCAGCCTCCATTTCCTTAGTGAACACTGATACAAAATACTCATTAATTATATTAGCCTTGCCCTGCCCCTCTCTACGCATTGTTACGACCAGGTGAGAAAGATGTCTAAGGATCCCTCTTAGCCTTCACCTGGTCTTACTGTAAATAAGGTTTTGTTTTAAACACACTGTTTTCAGCTCCCCCTTGTTCACCGCTTTCCAATTATAAGGCAAAGAAATGAGCACAAACAGGCTTTCTTAGGTTTAAAGTGAAAAGTGAAATTTATTTCAACTTAAACTTAAACTCTAATTCAGTTAATGCCTACGGATATACGCTGCGCCCCACGCTAGCACGCATTAGTGATACACACATGCAAATAGAGACAGAAAAGAGCAGGCGACCTCCCTGCGGGCTTGGGGTGGCCCTCCTCATGGGAAAACTGTGGTGAAAAACAACAGACCTCCTTGAACCTCCTCCCCCTGCACTCAATGCCCCCTCTCCCTTGGCCAATCGCCGGGGCCTGCCAGGCTGGCCCTGGCAACCCCGCTTCATTTATCTGGGGTCCCAGGCCTCCTCCAATATCGGCAGTGGGCACTGCTCCCAGTGGTGCTACCGAGACAACTGATTGGCCGGCAGCTCTTGGAGGCAGGATCGCCGTCTTTAAAGGGGTGGGGATCCCGGCGTTGGGCTGTTAATTGCCAGGATGCCATTAAATAGAGCCGTGGGGGGATGGCTCCAAATGCCTGAGCCAGGGTTCCCAGCACCTTTTCGGCCTGGCGACAGGAGTCCCGCCAGCTCCACTAAATTCAGCCTGAAGTGTCCTGAAGTTCCCGTATGACACAGGAATTGCAAGCTACAGGTATCAGCTGCTCATCCATGATCTAAAAACTAAAATCTCGATTCCCTGTTTTAGAATTGACTTAGCACCTTGTTTAAACTATTTAATTTTAAATAATGCCTCTAGACCTGCTCTGTGCTAATAATTATTAATTCACTTAGTCATACTTAGCTCAGTGGAATTTTGAATTTCCTGGCTCCTAATTGAAACCAATGCATTAGTTAGAGACAGAAAGAAAGAGAAACACTCACCAACCAATCACTTATCTGCTTTTCTGTGATGTCACACTTCATTTTTTTCTCTTTTTTATATGTGTTTACTCTATGTCTCCCAGTGACTCCCCACTGTCCTTTTTACCTGTGGATCACTGGCACTGTTCTCTCTCAGGCTCACTTGCTCTGTGTTATACATGGTTATATTATTTGTAAAGAGCTAGGAACCTATTAGCTAGGAACCAATTGTTATGGCTACTTGTGCTCCAGACAGCCACATTCACTGCTGCACTAGGGGAGATGGTGGCATGGTGATATTGTCACTGGACTAGTAATCCAGAGTATTTCTCTGGGGACATGGGTTCGAAACCCACCACAGCAGAAGGTGAAATTTGAATTCAATTCATAAATCTGGATTAAAAAGCTAGTCTAATGATGACTATGAAACTATTGCCAATTGCCCAGCAGAGGTGGTGGCACAGTGATATACAGTCAGGTGGGAGTCCTCCACATCAAATCTGGATCCCACGAAGTCTCATGGCATCAGGTCAAACATGGGCAAGGAAACCACCTGCTGATTACCACCTACTACCCTCCCTCAGCTGATGAATGTTGATCACCACTTGGAGGAAGCACTGAGGGTGGCAAGGGTGCAGAATGTACGCTGGGTTGGGGAGTTCAATGTTCATCACCAAAAGTGGCTCAGTAGCACCACTACTGGCTGAGTCCTAAAGGACATCGCTGCTGGACTGGGTATGCAGCAGGTGGTGAGGGAACCAACAAGAGGGAAAAACATACTTGACCTCGTCCTCACCAATCTGCCTACCGCAGATGCATCAGTCCATGACAGTAATGGTAAGAGTGACCACCGCACAGTCCTTACAGATACAAAGTCCTGCCTTCAGATTGAGGATAGCCTCCATTGTGTGGCACTACCACCGTGCTAAATGGGATAGATTTTGAACAGATCTAGCAATGCAAAACTGGACATCCATGAGGCGCTGTGGGCCATCAGCAGCAGCAGAATTGTACTCAACCACAATCTGTAACCTCATCGCCCAGCATGTTCCCCACTCTAACATTACCATCAAGCCAGGAGACCAACCCTGGTTCAATGAAGAGGGCAGGAGGGCATGCCAGGAGCAGCACTAGGGATACCTCAAAATGAAGTGTCAGCCTGGTGAAGCTACAACACAGGACTACTTGCATGCCAAACTGTGTAAGCAGCATGCGATAGACAGAGCATAACCAACGGATCAGATCTCAGCTCTGCAGTTCTGCCACATCCAGACGTGAATGGTGGTGGACAATTAAACAACTATCTGGAGGAGGTGGCTCCACAAATATCCCCAACCTCAATGATAGGGGAGCCCAGCACATCAGTGCAAAAGATAAGGCTGAAGTATTTGCAACAATCTTCAGCCAGAAGTGCTGAGTTGATGATCCATTTCGGCCTCCTCCTGAAGTCCCCAGCATCACAGACTTCAGGCAATTTGATTCACTCCGCGTGATATAAGTCATATATCCAAATTTGCTGATGATACAAAGTTAGGCGGCATTGTAGACAGTCTAGATGATAGCATAAATTGCAAAGAGATATTGACAGACTAGTTGAGTGGGCAAAACTGTGGCAGATGGATTTCAATGCAGCCAAGTGTGAGATTATCCATTTTGGACCAAAAAAGGATAGAGCAGGGTACTTTCTAAATGGGAAGAGGTTAAGTACAGTGGATGTCCAAAGAGACTTGGGGGTTCAGGTGCACAGATCTTTAAAATGCCACGAGCAAGTGCAGAAAATAATCAAAAAGACTAATGGAATGCTAGCCTTTATATCTAGAGGATTGGAGTATAAAGTCACAGAGGTTATGCTGCAGCTGTACAAAACCCTGGTTAGACCCCACTTGGGAGTACTGTGAGCAGTTCTGGGCACCACACCTTAGGAAGGATCTATTGGCCTTGGAGGGAGCGCAACGTCGGTTTACAAGAATGATACCTGGACTACAGGGGTTAGGTTACGAGGAGAGATTACACAAATTAGGCCTGTTTTTGCTAGAATTTGGAAGGTTAAGGGGTGATCTGATCGAAGCCTTCAAGATATTAACAGGAAAAGACAGGCTAGATAAAGATAAACTATTTCCACTGGTTGGAGATTCTAAAACTAGGGGGCATAGTCTAAAAATTAGGACCAGACCATTCAGGACAGATGTTAGGAAGCACTTCTTCACGCAAAGGGTGGTAGAGGTTTGGAATTCTCTCCCACAAATAGCAGTTGAAGCTAGAACAGTTGTTAATTTTAAATCTGAGATAGATAGATTTTTGTTAAGCAAAGATATTAAGGGATATGGGAAAAAGGCAGGTATATGGAGTTAGGTCGCGGATCAGCCATGATCTCATTGAATGGTGGGACAGGCTCGAGAGGCTGAATGGCCTACTCCTGTTCCTACCTTTCTATGTTCCTATATCAAGAAACGACTGAAGGCACTAGATACTGCAAAGGCTATGGGCCCTGACAATATTCCGGCAATAGTACTGAAGACCTGTGCACTAGAACTTGCTGTTCCTGTACAGCTACAACACTGGCATCTACCTGGCAATGTCGAAAATTGCCCAGGTATGTCCTGTACACAATAAGCAGGACAAGTCCAACCTGGCCAATTACCGCCCCATCAGTCTACTCTCAATCATCAGTAAAGTGATGGAAGATGTCATCGACAGTGCTATCAAGCAGCATTTGCTTAGCAATAACTTGCTCAGTTACGCTCAGTTCGGGTTCTGCCAGGGCCACTCATCTCCGGACCTCATTACAGCCTTGGTTCAAACATGGACAAAAGAGCTCAACTCGTGAGTTGAGAGTGACTGCCCTTGACATCAAGGCAGCATTTTGACCGAGTATGGCATCAAGGAGCCCCAGCAAAACTGAAGTTAATGGGAATCAGGCAGAAAACTCTCCGCTGGTTGGAGTCATACCTAGCACAAAAGAAAGTGGTTGTGGTTGTTGGAGGTCGATCATCTCAGCTCCAGAACAAAACTGCAGGAGTTCCTCAGGGTAGTGTCCTAGGCCCAACCATCTTCAGCTGCTTCATCAATGACCTTCCTTCAATCATAAGGTCAGAAGTGGGGATGCTCGTTGATGATTGCACAATGTTCAGCACCATTCGCAACTCCTCAGACACTGAAGCAGTCCGTGTAGAAATGCAGCAAGACTTGAACAATATCCAGGCTTGGGCTGATAAGTGGCAAGTAACATCCATGCCACACAAGTGCCAGGCAATGACCATTCCCAACATGAGAGTATCTAACCATCTCACATTGACATTCAATGGCATTACAACTGCTGAATACCCTACTATCAACATCCTGGGGTTACCATTGGCCAGAAACTGAACTGGAGTAGCCATATAAATACAGTGGCTACAAGAGCAGGTCAGAGGTTAGGATTCCTGTGGCAAGTAACTCACCTCCTGACTCCCCAAAGCCTGTCCACCATCAATAAGGCGCAAGTCAGGAGTGTGATGGAATACTCTCCACTTGCCTGGATGGGTGCAGCTCTAACAACACTCAAGAAGTTCAACACCATCCAGGAGAAAGCAGCCTGCTTGATTGGCACCCCATCCATAAACATTCACTCCCTCCACCACCGACGCACCACAAGATACAGTGCAGCAACACACCTAGGCTCCTTAGACAGCACCTTCCAAACCCACGACCTCTACCAACTAGAATGTTTAAAGGCAGCAAATGCATGGGAACACCATCACCTGCAAGTTCCCCTCCAAGTCACACACCATCCTGACTTGGAACTATATCGCTGTTCCTTCATTGTCGCTGGGTCAAAATCCTGGAACTCCCTTTCTAACAGCACTGTGGGTGTACCTACCCCACATGGACTGCAGCAGTTCAAGATGGCAGCTCACCACCACCTTCTCAAGGGCAATTAGGGATGGGCAATAAATGCTGGCCTAGCTGGCGATGTCCATATTCCATGAACAAATAAAAAAAAACATGTGACATGTAACGCTCCACCAGTCTACAAACAATCCTTAACAGGCAGCATGGAAGCTGAATGGAATAAACAAAGAACTCCAGCCTTTCCAAGTCTAAAGTGTGATTATTCCTAACTTATGGTAACCAGGAGACATAATATGGTGGCAGCACGCGTCTGTGAGTAAACCTAAAACATTTTAAACAAATGTAATGATGAATTCAATTGAAAAGAATTTACCCAAATTAGTGCCAGAGAGAGAAACTGAGTGAATTGTGTGAAACAAAATGACCACCAGCACAGCAATGAATGCACAACTACAAACCACAATGAACTGGTAAGCTGATGGTGTTGTAGAGGAATTTGAGAGTTTAAACAAAAGTGCAGATTGACATTCAGTAGTTTTCTGAAAGGCGCTAGAGGAGAGGGTCAGCTATATCCTTCTGTGGGCAGGAGATAAGGATTAAATTTTACTAATAGCTGGGTATTGAGTGAAGAGGACAGCAGAAACCCAGACAAAATCTTTTAAAAATTCAGCACACATCTTCAGCCAAAATCAAATCATTGGATCTATCAATATGAATTTCAAGACCTCAGACAGGTAGTAGTTGAGCCTATTGACAATTTCGTAACAAGACTGAAAAATGCAACCAGAAAATATAAATTTAAGAACACAGATGAAAGGTTGATAGATCAGCTAATTTGGGGTTCTGCACACCGTGAAGTACAAAATGTTCTAATCGGAAAGGACAAGCTCACAATATCACAGGCAGAGCACATGAAGCCAGGAGCAGACAGATGAAGACACCGACGACCTAACTGTCTATCCTTCAGTTAAGCTACGAGAAAGGCAGCAGGATTGATGCAGTGAAACAGCAACAAAAGAATGCACGCCAGATAGAGATAAAGACGTGCAGGAGCTGCAGATGACATGAATTCACAGACAAGGAAATTTCTCGCATATGGATCAATCTGCAGAGCTTGCTGAAAGGCCAATCACTGGAAAAAGACATGCAAAACAAAGGAAAAAGGTAGTCGAAGAATCACCAGAAACAGAACAATAGGGCGAATGAGTCGGAAAAGAAACCAAATCATCCATACCCTGGAAGATGAGTTTGAGTACATGATAGACATAGGAACAATACAACTGCATGAAATGTCTGGAAGTGACAGTTCCCAGAGAAAATAAATTCACACAACCATTCAGATCAGGAAGAGGGTGAGAAATACACCCACAATGATAAATCTGAAATAATATTATCCCAATCAGCCGATACCAGAAGATCTTTCTTGAGAATTTGGAAGAAAATGGTTATCCAAAGAAAGGTGCCCTGAAACCGACCAATGTCAGGCTAACAGCAAATAGGGGAACTGATATTTGACAGCAAGGAACAACCCAAATCAGAGGGACACTCAAAGAAAAAGATGTTAACTGTATGTTCTACACCACTGAAACAGATTGTCCAGTTATCCTGGGGTTGAGCAGTTGCGAAGAGCTGCAGATAATCTCAGTAAACCATAAGGTGAAGATGGCAATGCTGAGGATTGAAGACCCATTGACAACCGCCCTCCGATCAAAAGCAAAGACGATCTAGGTATAAAGATTCATCACCTGGTGAATGTAACATCACTGTAACTTAATCAAATTAGAGACAAGACCAGCAAAGACCACAAATTACAGATGCTCTCTCAGCAATGATCCAGGGATGGCCTGATAAGATACACAGCCAGCAGTACGGTAGTACTGGTCTATCAGAGATGACAACTCACTAGCAGGTGGCATTCTGCTTGCTGTATCCAGAATAATAATATCCAAAACAATGCAGGAAGAACTTCTCCAGAAGATATATGAAGGCCATATGGGAATGGAGAAGTGTAAGCTCAGAGCCAGATCAGCTGTGTGTTAGATATGCAAAGACATCAAAAATATGGTGTCTACGTGCAGTGTATGCCAGAACTACAGAAACACAAAGAAAGAGGAGATGATAGCTACTCAAGAATCACCCAGACCATGGCATAGCGTAGGAGCCGATTTGTTCACATGCAATCAAGAATGATATCTCATAGTTGCAGACTGCAACTCAAAGTTCCCTTTTTTTTCTGGAAAGTGAAAGATTTGAGAGCCACAACAATCTTCTCAATAGCACGAACTCTGTTCGCTGAGCAAAGGATTCACGATAAGATTGATATGTGACAATGGCACCCAATTCGCTGAACGTTATAGGTCCAACACCACCACCTCATCACCAAACTACCCAAGGGGACAAGGGGTTATAGAAAGCCATGCCCAGATGGTCAAAGGAACCCTTGCAAAATGCCAAGAGACGAAGGAAGACCCAAACCTGGCCTTATTGTCACTCCAATCCACACCTCTCAAGACTGACATAAAATCACCTGCAGAGGTGTTGAACAGAAGAAAGTTTAAGACAACTCTGTCAAGCAAAATACATCCTCCAAGTGAGCAGGAGGAAGTGAGACAACAACTCACTGAATCACAGGTAAGAGGAGAGCAACACTTCAACAAGTATGCTAAATCCTTACATGAGTCATTGAAAGGACAAACTGTACATGTACAGGATCCAATCATGAAAACCTGGAACCCAGCAAAAGTTGTTGATGAGGCTGTGATCCAAGGTCATACATCATTGAGACCGAAACCAGTAAGCAAATGAGAAGGAATAGAGTCCACATTCGACCTACACCTGAGCTGGAAAAACAGAAAAGATCAACAACACTGGAAACATCACTATCCAGCAAAACAAATTCAACAACATCACCTGCAGGTGACACAACATTAGCAACAGCAAACACAATTCCTATAACAGGAGCAACACGCACAACATCACCTGTGCTGCTCAGCAGGTGATTTCATGTCAGCCTTGAGAAGTGTGGATCTGAGTGACAATAAGGCCAGGTTTGGAATAAAAACAGAAAGTGCTGGAAATACTCAGCAGGTCTGGCAGCATTTGTGGAGAGAGAAGCAGAGTGTCATCAGAATTGGCAAAGAGAGCGTGCTAATGATGTAGTGAAAGGCAAAGCATCTCGCTTTGTGTTACATATGATTATATTATTTGTAAAGAGCTAGGAATTAATTGTTATGGGTAAGTGTGCTCCAGGCAGCCACATGCACTGCTGCACTGGAGTCATGTGACATGTAACACTACACCAGTCTACAAACAGTCCTCAACAGGCAGCATGGAAGCTGAATGGAATAAACAAAGAACTCCAGCCTTTCAAAGTATAAAGTGTGATTATTTCTCACTTATCGGAACAAGACGACATAACACTCTATCTCCCACTGACTCCCCGCCACCTCTTTTACCTGTGGGTCTCCAGCACTGTTCTCTCTCAGGCTCACTCACTTAATCTCCTGCTGAGGCATTACTACAATATTTCATAATTCATTAGAAAAAGGTGTAGAGTCAGAGGACTGGCAGATAGCTAACATAATTCTTATTAATTAAGAAGGGGAACCGAACATGCCCAGGGAATTATAGACTCGTCAGCTTAGTATCGATGGTCAGTAAAATAATGGAATCCTGACTGAAGGAGAGAATGCTGTAGATGTAATTTTTCTGGATTTTCAAAAGGTTATGATAAAGTGGCCCATAATAGACTAATGACTAAGATCAGAATGCGGGGGCGAATGGCAGAATGGATCGTTAGCTGGCTTCAAGACAGAAAGCAGAGAGTGGGAGCAAAGAGTGGCAGAAGGTGGGACATGGTGTTCCACAAGGATCGGTGTTGGGACCATTGCTGTTCACAATTTACACTAACGGTTTGGACTTTGAAATAAGAAACACTATCTCTAAATTTTTGGATGATACCAAATTGAGGCCGGGAGTGGGGAGGGGGGGGGGGGCGGGGTGGAGGGGCGGCAGTGGGGGAGATAGTCAATACAGAGGAAGACTGCAGTAAGTTACAGGAAGACATTAATAAACTTGCAGAAGGGCAAATAATTGGCAAATGAAGTTCAACACACATAAATGTGAGGAAGTACATTTTGGTAGGAAGAATAAGGAGGTCACTTATTACGTGGAAGGTGCGAGTCCAGGTGGGGTAGAGGGACAAAGGGATCTCGGAGTACAAACACACCAATCACTAACAGCTGCACCACAGATTAGCAAGACAATTTTAAAAAATCAAACCAAGCACTAGGCTTTATTTCTAGAGGGATAGATATGAAAAATAGGGAAGTTATGCTAAAACTATATTGAACCTTGGTTAGACCACACTTAGGGTACTGCGTGCAGTTCTGGTCGTTATCATTGTAAAAAGGATGTCGAGCAGGGGGTGCAGAGAAGATTTACAAGGTTGATACCAAAAATGCATGAATATGCATATTAGGAAAGGATGAACAGGCTGGGTCCCTTTTCTCTGGAGAAAAGACTAAGGGATGACCTAATAGAGATCTTTGAAATTAAGAAAGGTTTTGATTGAGTGGATGCAGAGAAAATGTTTCCTCCTGTGGGGAAAAGCATAACTAGAGGCCATCAATATAAGATAGTCACCAGGAAAACCAGTAGGGAATTCAGAAGAGACTTCTTTACTGAAAGAGTGGTGAGAAGGTAGATGGTAGGGGAATTGAGGGGATGTGGTAGGGAATATGGGATTAATGTAGGATTAGTATAAATGGGTGGTTGTTGGTCGGCACAGACTCGGTGGGCTGAAGGGCCTGTTTCAGTGTTGTATCTCTAAATAAATAAATAAAATAAAAAATAAAAACAAATAAAAAAAGAATATGGAACTCGCTACCACAATAAGTGGTTGAAGTGAATAGTATAGATGCATTTAAGGGGAAGATAGAGAAACATATGAGGGAGAAGGGTTAGACGATTTGACGATAGATTTAGATGCAGAAAGATGGTAGGAGGCTTGCTTGGAGTGTAAATGCCAGTATAGACTGGCTGGGCCAAATGACCTGTTTCTATGCCGTATAACCTATATAACCCTGTGTGACTTGTCTCCTTCCGAACTATTTGGAGCCAGAAGGCTCACCCGGAGCAATGCACTACCTGGAAGGAGGGGAGCATCACTTGCACTTACCTGGCTGTTTGCCTGGAAAAGCAAAACAACTCACCATTTGTCCGTGGTTTCCTGACTCCCAGCTGCAGATGGACTTGAAGGGTCTGGAAGAGACAGACTACTCCATCATGCTGACCTCAACTGCCAACCATGGGATCCAGGAGATCTCCATGTGTCCAGGCTGGCTCCTCTGAGGAAGCAGGAGTACAATGTCCACTTCCATGAGGAGTCTCTACATCCCGAGAGGAACCTGGTTCCTCTGGGATCCTGCTGCTGCTGGTCAGCACAAAGGAGCTAGGTGGAGCTGGCGAGGCTGGACAGTGCATGATACCATATGGTGTAGGACGGGAGACTCTGCTGAAAACGTCACTGATTTAAGTAAGAAATTCAGTTTTCGTACTTTAAAAAATCTAACTCTCGATATCATAGAATCAAAAAATCTACACAGCAATTAACGCTCCATTAATGAAATGTACATTTATATTTTATATAAATGTGTGCATGATGGCACCAACATTTAAAAGGGTACTGTCTTGATCAAAAAAGTTCAATTGATTTGTGTGCAGATAGAACACAAAACTTGAATAACAAATTCAAACAGAAGCTTACATTCATATAGTGACTTTAACATAAAGAAAAACATCCCAAGGGACTGCACAAATGGAAGTTGGTAGGGAAAGGATATGAACCATGGAGTGAGAAATAAGCTGGGGATGACGAAAAACTGGCCAAAAATATGGGTTTTGAGAAGACTTTTATATGAGCAGAGATCGATGGATGTGCAGAGAAGGTTAGGGGGAAGAGTAGAGCCAATTCCACCAAAGGATTCACCACTGTTGAGGTAAAAGAAGGCAGTTATATATATATATATAAAAAATAAAAATCAGAGGACTGGAGGATGTCATGGAAGGTAATTATAAGGCTTTGAGGATGTTTTAGAGATACTCCACCACAAGGCCATGAAGGAACTTGATTAGATTGAGTAATTGAAATTTAATATGCTGTGAGGCAAGGCCAGTGTGGTGGGGGGGGGGGGGGGGCGAATGGGATTTAGTACAGAACAGGATATAAGTTGCTATGTTTTGGACAAGTGTGAGTTTGTGGAGGATGGGAGGGCATTTGAATAATAGAGTTTAAAGGTGACAGAAAATGGATAAGGATTTCAATGGCAGAGGGGCTGCAATGTTAGAGGTGGAAATAGGTGGTGTTGGTGATGGTTACAACATAGGGTTTAAAACTCAGCTCAGTATCAGATAGAATACCAAGGATTCACAGTTTATTTCAGTCTGCATTAAGTGGGAACGGGACTGAAATCAGTGCTTGGAGTTGAATGGGTTAATAAGAGACAGCCAACATGGATTTGTTAAAGGCAAATTGTGCCTGACTAACCTGATTGAATTCTTTGATGAATCATCAGAGCGGATTGATGAACTTAGTGCAATGGATGTTGTATACATGGACTTTTAAAAGGCATTTGATAAAGTGCTACATAACAAACTTATTTGGAATATAGAAGCACTTGGGATTAAAGGGACAGTGGTAACTTGGGTACAATATTCACTAAGCAATAGGAGTGAGAGAGCAGTGGCTGATGGATGTTTTTGTGATAGAGAGAAGGATGCTGTGGGGTCCCCACATTATTTTTCTTGTTTTATCCATAAATAGCCTTGACTTGGATATGGTCTCATTTGTGTCATAAGACTTGATGATTCTAAGGGAGCGCAGTATATGGCTGCCACTTTCATCTTTGACTGTCCCCACAGCATGGCATACAGTGATAGCACACAATGAAAGAGTATTCCCATACTCAGACCATTGGCAACAATTCAAAAAACTGTGCCTGGAAGGAATTAAAGAGGAGGCATAGTCTGGGGCTTGAGGAGGCAGCAGGTGCAGAGGGTTAACAGAAGTTTTGTTCACCCAACTGTGGGGTGCACAAAAACATGCCATTATCTTTCAGTGTCCGATTTATTGAGCAACTTACGAATCACTCCAAATATTATGTGTCCTTCTCGAACAAACAATTGAATCTGTCACATTAACAGCTGGTAGTATTATTAAGCAATTGTTTATGTTGCATAAGTATATTATAATTTGAACATTTTGTGCAATGATAGGGCTTTAAAGGGGTTAAATATTAAACCTGTATGCTGGCATGGGTATGCAGACATCTGGTATACCTAGAAGGGGGCATGCAATAAAGTTTGGGAACTTCTGTGTTGAACAAGGGACCTTCTACTCCAATTTGGTGCAGAAGAATAATATGCCCCAAAGCAATTTTGATTTCCACTTCAGTCAAGTGTTATGGCAAGCCAAGATAAATTAGCAGCAAATTATGATATTTTATATGATATATGAGCACTCTTGGAGCTAGATTAAGACCAACTGAACAAAATTCCCAGGACCTATCAGTCAGAAAAAATAGATTTTATGCCCATGAGTCCTATCTAGATTTAAATCTAGTTCCAAGAAAAGGACATGGTTTTAATCTAACAAAGCATCAACTTGTTCTCCGGCATTTGAGATTTATAGACTTACCTTTTCTTTCCTGTGGTACTCAGCTATCAAGTTAAAGGGCACAGTATAAAGAGTACTAGACATCACTCCAAAAGCTGTACAGAGGGCCAGCGTGGAGAGAACATTAGGAAAGAGGCCAATCAATCCCGTTCCAAGGCCAAACAGGAAATACCCAACAAAGTACAATCCTTTCAATCCTATTATGGGCAAAAGGACCTTCTGTAAATCTGAAAGAGAATAAGTGGCAACAAAACACTATTGAAGTTATTTCCTGAACAGTGCACGATCCAATATTGTAAATCTACAAATTCTAGAAACCAAAATAAAAACATAAAGCATTGGAAATACACAGCTAGCCATCTCAGTCAGCATTGGAAAAAGAAACACGAGTTCATTTTTTAGATATGAGCCATCATCAGAATTCATCAGAAATCTGAGATCTGATTAGGTATCATACCTGAAATAGGAACCCATTTTCTCTTTCAAATACCGATTGACATGCTTTGCATTTACGCACTTTGTTTGTAAACTAGCATAGAGTTGTTATAAAGATAATACATGCTGAGAAACGATGCTACAAGTCAAGTATACCACCAACTGCAGTTGGATCCAATAACTCTCAAGTGTCACAAGCTGTCCATCCTAAACTGCACACATTCCACAAAAATCAAATGCAAGCAGATACCTTTAAGTTGATGTGAATTCAGTTTCTAAAGTTGCCTATTCCCACTAAGTTTAGGTAGCAAAGCTTTCTCTTAAAAATGTGACAACACAATGGCAAGACATAATTTTTCACGAGAAACATTGAATTGTGATAAATGGCACGTAGGGAATATTTCAAAGCCAGCACAGCATGTCAATAACTGTCTCCTTGAAGTTCCTTTCTTCCTTTCACAAGATAGGTACAAACCAGGAAGGCTATTTGACCCAAATTAATTTATACATGCAGAAAATTATGAAGGGTCATCGGCCCGAAACATTGGGTGGTATTTGATGGAGGCAACAGGGGTCTCACCTGCCAGCTGAAGAGCCAGCAAGAGTCCTGTGTCGCCACTTTTCAGGAAGGCCTGCCACATTATGTGCCAATCAGGCACTTAACTGGGCAGCATAGGGCCTTCTCCAGGATTAAGGACCCCAGAGACAGAAGTACTGCCCTCTGAGAGCTTCTGGCCAATCAGAAGACAGCAGCTCTTTTACTGATCAGTGCCACTGGGGAGGCAGGAGAGCTGCCCCACAGACGAGTCAAGCAACAGCCTGACACAGTCCTACTCACCGAATCATACCATACAGACAAAGTCCCAGCCACCGCCATCACCATCCGCATGGATGTCCTGTCCAATGGCAGGACACACCCAGCAGAGGTGGCAGCACAGTGGTATACAGTCAGGAGGGGGTTGCGCTGTGAGTCCTCAACACTGACTCTGGATGCCATGAAGCCGCATGGCATCAGGTCAAACATGGGCAAGGAAACCTCCTGCTGATTGCCACCTACCGCGTCCCCACCACTGCACCCCCCGCCCCTCACCACCCTCCCTACTCCTCAGCTGATGAATTAGTACTCCTTCATGTTGAACAGCACTTGGAGAAAGTACCGAGAGTGGCAAGGGTGCAGAATGTACTCTGGGTGGGAGGCTTCAATGTCCATCACCAAGAGTGGCTTGGTAGCACCATTACTGACCGAGCTTGCTGAGTCCTAAAGGACATAGCTGCTAGTCTGGGTTTGGGGCAGGTGGTGAGGGAACCAACAAGAGGGAAAAACATACTAGACCTCGTCCTCACCAATCTGCCTCCCGCATATGCATCAATCCATGGCAATATTGGTAGGAGTGGCCACCGCACAGTCCTTGCGGAGACAAATTACTGTCTTCACATTGAGGATACACTCCATCATGTTGTGTGGGACTACTACTGTGCGAAATGGGATAGATTTTGAACAGACCTAGCAACTCAAAACTGGGCATCCATGAGGCGCTGTGGGCATCAGCAACAGCAGAAATGTACTCAACCACAATCTGTAACCTCATGGCCCAGCATATTTCCCACTCTACCATTACCATCAAGCCAGGGGACCAACCCTGTTTCAATGAAGAGTGCAGGAGGGCATGCCAGAAGCACCACCAGGCATACCTCAAAAAGAGGAGTCAACCTGGTGACGCTACAATACAGGACTACTTGCATGCCAAACAGCGTAAACAGCATGTGATAGAGCTAAGCGATCCTATAACCAATGGATCAGATCTAAGCTGTGCAGTCCTGTCACATCTAGTCATGAATGGTGGTGGACAATTAAACAACTAACCGGAGGAGGTGGCACCACAAACATCCCCATCGTCAATGATGAGGGAGCCCAGCACATGTGCAAAAGATAAGGCTGAAGCATTTGCAACAATCTTCAGCCAGAAGTGCCGAGTTGATGATCCATCTTGGCCTCCTCCTGAGGTACCCAGCATCACAGATGCCAGTCTTCAGCCAATTCGATTCACTCCACATGATATCAAGAAATGACTAAAGGCACTGGATACTGCAAAGGCTATGGGCCTTGACAACATTCTCACCACTACCTTTTCAAGGGCAATTAGTGATGGGCAATAAATGTTGGCCTAGCCAGCGATGCCCTCATCCCTTGAACAAATAAAAAAAATATACATGCAATCGTTTGTAAAAATATTCCAGATCTTTACCTCCACTGCTCTTCCAGGAAGTTTATTCCATATGTTGATCATTCTTAATTCCTGACATCAGTCCTAAATTTACATTTTACTGGTTTGAACCTACTTCCCCTCATTCTACTCTTGCAATTTAACTTCAAGCAATATGATGTATTTGCCTTTTCCATACCTTAACCATTATATAAATCTCTAGAAGATCAACTCTCAGATGCCTTCTTTTCAGACCAGACACTAAGGAAACTTTGACATTAAGGATCTAGCTTTTAAATACCTTGATTAGAACACCCCATCAACCTTAAGCCACTATCATTTTGCATGCAAATCCAGTACGCAAACCACTTTGTGCCTGCAATCGAGCGCCAAAGTTAGTCCCCATTCTGTTGTAATGGCTTTCCCAAATCCACGAGGATATTTACAGTGTTCAGGGATTACAACAAGATGACCAAATAGGTAACCTATGTGTAGGAACGGAAGATATTGGTATGGTTCTTAATGAATACTTTGTGTCTGTTTTCACAAAAGAGGGGGACGATGCAGATATTGTAGTTAAGGAGGAAGAGTGTGAAGTATTGGATTGTGATCAACATAGGGATAGAGGAAGTATTATTGGGATTAGCATCCTTGAAAGTTGATAAATCACCAGGGACAGATGAAATGTATTCCAGGCTCTTAAAAGAAGCAGTTGATGTGGTCTACATGAATTTTAGCAAGGCTTTTGACAAGGTCCCACATGGCAGACTGGTTAAAAAAATAAAATCCCATGGAATCCAGGGAAATGCAGCAAGGTGGATACAAAATTGGCTCAGTGGCAGGAAAGAAAGGGTAATTGTTGACGGCTGTTTTAGCAACTGGAGGGCTGTTTCCAGTAGTGTTCCGCAGGGCTCAGTACTGGGTCCCCTGCTTTTTGTGGTGTATATTAATGATTTGGATGTAAATGTAGGGGGCATGATCAAGAAGTTTGTGGACGACACAAAGATTGGCCAGGTGGTAGATAGAGAGGAGGATAGCTGTAGGCTGCAGGAAGATATTGATGGTCTGGTCAGATGGGCAGAAAAGTGGCAAAGGGAATTCAACTTGGAGAAATGTGAGCTGATGCATTTTGGGGAGGCTAAACAAGGGAAAGGAATATACGATTAATAGGAAAATACTGAGAAGTGTAGAGGAAATAAGGGATGTCACAATTAACAGAGAAAGCAGGGAAGAAGCTACATGTTTGATGAGTATCTGGCAAGTAATTAAGGTCCATTCTAATCCTAACGTTTAAAATAGCAAAGTGGTAAACTTAATAAAATATCTATAGAAAAGGAAAATAAAACAAATAATTGAATTAAATAATTAAGTAACTAATTAAAACACATTAAGGATGGCAGGACAGGTATATTTGGATTATTACCTGTGCCACGTGCAAGTTGGCATAGGGCAAATAAAATTAGAGAAATTAATGCATGGGTCAAAGACTAGTGTGGTAGAAATGGGTTTCGGTTTGTGGGGCACTGGCACCAGTACTGGCTGGGGAAAGTGGTGGCTGTACCGTTGGGACGGTCTACACCGGAACCGTGCTGGGGCCGGTGTTCTAGCGAGCCACATAACTAGGGAAGTAGAGAGGGTTTTAAACTGAATAGTGGGGATCAAATTTGGGAAGATATGGCAAATCAAGCAGTAGAGGCAAGGCAAGAGAGAAAGGAGGATATGGAAAATGATAGACAGTGACAGGAAGGGACAGAGCGTACAAATCTAAGAGGAAATCAACAAATAAGGCTAGAGGTTACAAAAATAATAGAAGGACACAAATAAAGGCTCTGTATCTGAATGCACGTAGCATTCAGAACATAACTGATGAACTGAGAGCGCAAATAGAAATAAATCAGTACGATCGGATACCCATTACAGGGACATGGTTGCAGGACGACATAGATTGGGACGTGAGTATTGAAGGGTACATGGCATTTAGGAAGGACAGGAAGCTAGGAAAACGTGGAAGGGGTAGCTCTGTTAATTAATGATGGTATTAGTGCAATAAAGAGGGATGACCTAAGTTCAGGAGACCAGGATAATAAAAGCAGTTTGGGTAGAGATGAGAAATCTTAAAGGCAAGAAGTCACTTGTGGTTGTGGTGTACAGGCCACCTAACATTAACCACATTGTAGGATGGGGTATAAAGGAAGAAATAATGGCAGCTTGTCAGAAAGGTACAGGGATAATTATGGGGGATTTTAACCTACATATAGACTGGAAAAATCAGATGGGCAGAGGTAGCCTAGGTGAGGAGTACATAGAATGTTTTCGGGATAATTTCTTGGAATAATACGTTCTGGAGCCAACCAGGGAGCAGGCCATACTAGACCTGGTAATGTGCAATGAGATAGGATTAATTAATGACCTCATAGTTAAGGCAGCGACCACAATATGATTGAACTTTGCATTCAGTTTGAGGGAAAGAAGAGTGGGTCCTAGACTAGTATTTTAAACTTAAATAAGGGCAATTATGAGGGCATGAAAGCAGAGCTAGCTAAAGTGAACTAGCAAATCAGGTTAAGGGATAGGTCAATAGAGATGCAGTGGCAGACATTTAAGGGGTTATCTCAGAATACACAGAATAGATACATTTCAACGGGAAAGAAAAATTCCAAGGGCGGGACCTGCCATCTGTGGTTAACTAAAACAGTTAAAGATAGTAACAAACTTAAAGAAAAAGCCTATAATTAAGCAAAGATGGGAGGCAGGTCAGAAGATTGGACAGAATAAAAAAAACAGCAAAGAAGGACTTTAGTCCTTTAGATTGATAAGGAAGGTAAAATTAGAGTATGAGAGAAAGCTGGCTCGAAATATAAAAACAGACAGTAAGAGTTTCTATAGATATTTTAAAAAGAAAAGAATTAACAAAATGAACGTTGGTCCTATAGAAAGTGAGTCTGGGAATTAATAATGGATAATAAGGAGATGGCAGATGAACTGAACAGGTATTTTGCATTGGTCTTCACTATTGAGGATACAAGTAACATCCCAGTATTAGCTGTAAGTCAGCAAATGGAAGGGAGGGAGGAACTCAAGAAAATTACAATCACCAAGGAAGTGGTACTGAACAAACTGTTGGAGCCGCGGGCTGATAAGTCTCCAGGTCCTCATGGATTTTATCCTATGGTGTTAAAAGAAGTGGCTAATGAGATAGTTGGTGTGTTCGTATTAATTTTCCAAAATTCCCTAGATTCGTTAGATTGGAAAATAGCGAATGTAACTCCTTTATTCAAAAAGGGAGGGAGACAGAAAGCAGGAAACTACAGGCCAGTCAGCTTCACATTTGTCTGAGGGAAATGTTAGAAGCTGTTATTAAAGCTGTTATAGCAGGGCATTTAGAAAAAGTCAAGGTAATCAGGCAGAGTCAACATAGTTTTGTGAAAGGGAAATCATGTTTAACCAATTTATTGGAGTTCTTTGAGGGAGTTACATGTGCTGTGGATAAAGGTGAACTGGTAGATGGATTGTACTTCGATTTCCATTTGATAAGGTGCCACATCAAAGGTGATTGCAGAAAATAAAAGCTCATGGTGTAGGGGGTAACATTTTGGCATGGATAGAAGATTGGTTAGCTAACAGGAAACAGAAAGTAGGCATAAATGGGTCATTTTCTGGTTGGCAAGATGCAATGAGTGGTGTGCCACAGGGATCTGTGCTGGGGCCTCAACGTTTTACAATTTATATAAATGACTTAGATGAAGGGACCGCAGGTACGGTTGCTAAATTTGCTGATGACACAAAATTAGGTAGGAAAATAACTTGTGAAGAGAACATAAGGGGGCTACAACGGGATATAGATAGGTTAAGTGAGTGGGCAAAGATCTGGCAAATAGAATATAATGTGGAAAAGTGTGAAATTGTCCACTTTGGCAGAAGAAAAAAAAAGAAGCATATGATCTAAATGGTGAGAGATTGCAGAGCTCTGAGATGCAGAGGGATCTGGGTGTCCTAGTGCATGAATCACAAAACGTTAGTATGCAGGTACAGCAAGTAATTAGGAAAGCTAATAGAATGTTATTGTTTATCGTGAGGGTAATTGAATACAAAAGTAGGGAGGTTATGCTTCAGCTATCCAGGGCATTGGTGAGACCACATCTGGAGTACGGTGTACAGTACTGGTCTCTTTATTTAAGGAAGGATGTAAATGCGTTGGAGGCAGTACAGAGAAGGTTTATTAGACTAATACCTGGAATGGGTGGGCTGTCTTATGAGGAAAGGTTGGATAGGCTAGGCTTGTATCGGTTGGAATATAGAACAGTAAGAGGTGACCTGATTGAAACATATAAGATCCTGAGGGGTCTTGACAGGGTGGATGTGGAAAGTATGTTTCCCCTTGTGGGAGAATCTAGAACGGGGTCACTGTTTAAAAATAAGGGATCGTCCATTTAAGATGGAGATGAGGAGAAATTTTTTCCCTCGGAGGGTTGTGAGTCTTTGGAATTCTCTTCCTCAAAAGGCGGTGGAAGCAGAACCTTTGAATATTTTTAAGGTAGAGGTAGATCGATTCTTGATAAGCAAGGGGGAGAAGGTTATCGGGGTAGGTGGGAATGTGAAGCAATCAGTTCAGCCATGAACTTATTGAATGGCGGAGCAGGCTCGAGGGGCCGAGTGGCCTACTCCTGCTCCTAATTCGTGTGACCTTGGAGTGAATGTCCACAGATCCCTGAAAGTAGCAGGACAGGTCGATAAGGTGGTTAAGAAGGCATATGGAATCCTTTCCTTTATTAGCCGAGGTATAGAATACAAGAGCAGGGAGGTTATGCTGGAACTGTATAACTCATTGGTTAGGCCACAATTTGAGTACTGTGTACAGTTCTGGTCACCTCATTACAGAAAGGATGTAATTGCACTAGAGAGGGTATACGGGAGATTTACGAGGAAGTTGCCAGGACTGGGAAAATGCAGCTATGAGGAAAGATTGGATAGGCTGGGGTTGTACTCCTTGGAACAGAGAAGGCTGAGGGGAGATCTGGTTGAAATGTACAAAACTTTGAGGGGCCTGGTTAGAGTGGATGTGAAGGGTCTATTCACCTTAGCAGAGAGGTCAGTGACGAGGGGGCATAGATTTAAAGTGATTGGTAGACAAATTAGAGGGGAGTTGAGGAAAAACTTTCACGCAGAGGGTGGTGATGGTCTGGAACTCACTGCCGGAAAGGATAGTTGAGGCAGAGACCCTCAGCTCATTCAAAAGGAGTCTGGATATGCACCTCAAGTGTCGTTAGCTGCAGGGCTAAGGACCAAATGCTGGAAGGTGGGATTAGAATAGGTGGATTGTTTTTAGGCTGGCACAGACACGATGGACCAAGTGGTCTATTTCTGTGCCTTAAACTTTCTAAGATTCTATGATCGCCCTAGTCTCTCTCAGCACTTTGGGATTGGTACCACCTATCCCAGGGCATCGATTCGTTTTGAGTCCTTTTAACCTGTCTAGGACTCATTTATATGGGTCAATGATTTTGCTTAGATTATCTCCGTTCAGAGAGGGCATGCTACTCATGTCTTTTGTTACCTCCAGGTCCATAGTTCCTACTCCTTTCCTTTTGGCCTCCTTGTCTTGAGAGACAATGGGTAAGCACCTAGAAGTGGTCAGTCATTTGTGGAGCAGCGCCTGGAGTGGCTATAAATGCTAATTCGAGAGTGACAGACTCTTCCAAAGGTGCTGCAGGTAAAGTTGGTTGTCAGGGCTGTTACACAGTTGGCTCTCCCCTTAAACTGCTATCTCTTTTCCTGCCAACTGCTGAGTCTCTTCGACTCACCTCTCTTCAACCCGCCTTTATTGCTGCCCACAGCTCTGGCGATCACTGGCAACTGACTCCCACGACTTGTGATCAATGTCACAGGACTTCATGTCACGTTTGCAAACGTCTTTAAAGCAGAGACATGGTTGGCCGGTGGGTCTAATACCAGTGACAAGCTCGCTGTATAGTACGTCCTTGGGGATCCTGCCATCTTCCATGCAGCTCACATGGCCAAGCCATCTCAAGCGCCGCTGGCTCAGTAGGGCATACACGCTGGGGATGTTGGCTGCCTCAAGGACTTCTGTGTTGGAGATATGGTCCTGCAACCTGATGCCAAGGATTCTCCAGAGGCAGCAAAGATGGAATGTATTGAGACGTTGCTCTTGGCTGACATAGGTTGTCCAGGCCTTGCTGCCATAGAGCAAGGTACTGAGGACACAGGCTTGATACACTCGGACTTTTGTGTTCCATGTCAGTACGCCATTTTCCCACACCCTCTTGGCCAGTCTGGACATAGCAGCAGACGCCTTTCCCATGCACTTGTTGATTTCTGCATTGAGAAACAGGTTACTGGTGATAGTTGAGCCTAGGTAGGTGAACTCTTGAACCACTTCCAGAGCTTGGTCGCCGATATTGATGGATGGAGCATTTCTGATGTCCTGTCCCATGATGTTCGTTTTCTTGAAACTGATGGTTAGGCCAAATTCGTTGCAGGCAGCCGCAAGCCTGTCGATGAGTCTCTGCAGACACTCTTCCATGTGGGATGTTAATGCAGCATCATCAGCAAAGAGGAGTTCCCTGATCAGGACTTTCCTTACTTTGGTCTTCGCTCTAAGACAGGCAAGGTTGAACAATCTGCTATCTGATCTTGTGTGGAGGAAAATTCCTTCATCTGAAGACATAAGTACATGAGAGAGCAGCAGTGAAAAGAAGATCCCAAACAGTGTAGGTGCGAGAACACAGCCCTGTTTCACCCCACTCAGGATAGGAAAGGAGTCTGATGATGCGCCATTATGCTGAATTGTGCCTTTCATATTGTCATGGAATGAGGTGATGATAATTAGTAGCTTTGGTGGACATCCGATCTTTGCTAGTAGTCTGAAGAGACCACATCTGCTGACGAGGTCAAAGGCTTTGGTGAGATCTATGAAAGCAACATAGAGGGGCATCCATTGTTCGTGACATTTCTCCTGTAGCTGGCGAAGGGAGAACAGCATATCAATAGTGGATCTCTCTGCTCGAAAGCCACACTGTGCCTCAGGGTAGACAGCCAGCTTCTGGAGTCTGTTTAAAACAACTCGAGCGAAGGCTTTCCCCACTGTGCTGAGCAGGGAGATTCAACGGTAGTTGTTCCAGTCACCACGGTCACCCTTGTTCTTATAGAGAGTGATGATATTGGCATCGCACATGTCCCGTGGTACTGCTCCCACAACCCAGCACAGGCAAAGCAGTTCATGGAGTGCTGAGAGTATAGCAGGCTTGGCACTCTTGATTATTTCAGGGGTAATGCCGCCCTTTCCAGTGACTTTTCCACTGGCTAGAGAATCAATGGCGTTACTGAGCTCAGATTTTGTTGGCTTTTCGTCCAACTCATCCATGACTGGCAGAGACTGGGCTGCATTGAGGGCGGTATCAGTGACATCATTTTCCCTGGAGTACAGTTCTAGGTACTACTCCACCCAGCGGTCCATTTGCTTGCTTGGGTCAGTGATCATTTTCCCTGATGATTTAGAATTGAGGGGGGCGATCTTCCTGATGGTTGGCCCAAAAGCTCTCTTAATGCCGTCATACATTCCTCTGATGTTTCTGGTGTCGGAGGCCAGCTGAATATGACTGCATAGGTGTTATCACTAGTCGTTTGCACAGCACCTGGCGTTCTTTGCATGTTGCTCCTGGCAGCTTTAAGTGCTAAGGACGTTAACCCGCTGGGGGCTTTCTTGTAGTTCAGCAGTGCAATGCACTTGGCGACTATGACTGGTTCTCTTCAAAGTGAGATTGAAACCAGTCTGCATTCTGCTTCTCACGCTTGCCAAAGGTGGTCACTGCTGAGTCATAGATGGCGTCTCTGATGTGGGCCCACTTGGTCTCTGCATCACCTGCAAAAGTGTTTTAAAGGGCTTTTTCAAGCAAATTGAGAAACTTTTATGACAGCTGTGGGTAAGAAATTCTGGTAGTGTTGATGCGCGGGTGGCCATTCTGCTTGGAGTGATATAACTTCTTTGGTTTGAGTCGAACTTTGCTGCACACCAGGGAGTGGTCGGTGTCGCAGTCCACACTGTGGAAGTTGTGTGTGATTTGAACACAGTTTATGGAGGCTTGCCTTGTGACTATGAGGTCCAGCTGGTGCCAATGACATGATGTTAGGTGTCTCCATGAAACCTGCTAACACGGTTTAGTTTGAAAGAACGAGTTGGTGATGTTCCTACTCACTTCTCAGATTTCAAGTTGCTCTTTTTCACCATTTGACTTTTTGTCTTCAATTTCTACTTAAGAGGCTCCCTTCTTGCAACCTCCTCTCTCTTTGCTCATATAATCGTCCATTGATAATGGGAATGGCCGTGTGGCAATTGTGCTACTGGACTAATCAACCCTAACCGGTCTGACTTACATGTAGCTCGAGTCTATGTATTTGGCTGTTAATTGTCCAGAAAGTCAAACACTAGTAAAACAATGACAAAGAAGACTCATAATCTACTCAAGCAATTTGGCGTGGAATATAAAAGGGAGCCCTGCCAGTGTCGCCATATCCAATTGTCAATTGTGCCAATTTTTAATTGTTGCTTTAAATTAGCATCTTTCTGAAAATACTTTAAATTTAGTTGCCATCTTCCAAATTCTTTTGGCCTTAATATTTTTCTAATTTTCTCTGTCTATGCTTTATAATTTTCAGTTCTACTTGTTACCTAATCTTGTGGCTTACTTTGAGAGTTTAGGGAATCACGGTATTGTGTGCACATATGGCCCAAATTTGCTGTTTTAATGACAGCAAAATTATCAGCGCTCAGAGCTGTGACTGTGTAAAACTGACAGCAACTTCTGGTGTTCGCAAGTGTGCAGCAAAACGTAGAATTCCAGGCGTTTCTTTCAGTGATACCCTGCTCCTCCACAGGATGTGTTGTTGCAGTTTCACAGATGCAATCACACAGATTCAGTAATTTGACATGAACTTTGACTTTTTATGCACTATTCTTGGTGTAAATTCCATTGGAAAAAAAATTAAGCCTTGTTGTTTGAGGTGTAACTGAGTTTTAATGGCTTACTAAGTTGTAATTACTGCTGAACAACCTCTTTGGCCCTGAAAACCTAATATGAAGTTCGAGCGTCCTTCCTTCCATTCTGTGATAAAAACTTTATAGATTTTTAAAGTAGTAAAACTTTTTTTTTAGAAATTCGTTTAATATTTCAGCTTCTACTTTAATCCCATGTGTGTCCCAATCTTTATTTTGCTTTCGATACAATGATTAAAAAGTGAATGATAATCAGTGCTCTTTACTTGCTGTTTTGCTGTCTGTGCGAATGTTTCAATCTAATTGGCTACTCAGCCTGCTTAATGACTTCACTGTTCCTGGGCACCAAGGCACCTTGTAGGTGACGCCAGACTGAAATTTCCATCAGAATAGGGGAAATCACGCCACATAGCCCGCTAAATGTTTGTGGGCAGCTTTCATCAAGGTTAACAGCATGCGCTGTCCCTTCGCTGCAGACTGCAAAATCTGTGCCATAGTATATAGTGAGCCTACTTAAGAGTTGAGACACACCAATTTCAAGGAGAAAATAGCATGACCAAAGCCCAAATATACTGGTTTCTATGGACCTACTCCAGGACATATCTTCCACAGCCATTACATTCACCTTCCTTCCACAAAATGGCAATAATCTTTCAAAATAAAGGAATTTAGCACATGGTCCATCTAGTGGCCATATAGGTAAATGCTTTCATGCACAATATGCATTACATCGCATGATGAAAAAATTCAGTTTGAAGTAAATACCAAAGATACATTAAGTATGCACCAATGGTGGTATGACAGGGAGATGGTGGTGTAGTGGTAATGTCACTGAACTAGTAATCAAGAGGCCCAGGAATGTCCTAGGGATAAGGGTTCAAATCCCACCTCGGCACTTGGTGGGATTGAAATTCAATTAATTAATAAAAATCCAGAATTGAAAGCTAGCCTCAGTAATGGTGCCATAAAAGAAAACAATCATTGATTGTCATAAAAACCTAATCGGTTTCACTAATGTCCTTTAGGGAAGGAAATCTGCCATCCTTACCTGGTCTGTCCTACACGTGATTAAAGACCAACAGCAATGTAGTTGACTCTTTACTGAAATGGGCTAGCAAGCCACTCAGTTGGCAAGGGCATTACGGATAAGCAACAAATGCAAGCCTTGCCTGCAACACCCACATCCCATGAAAGAATAAAGAAAAGATTAAAGGACTCTTCAATGCCTCCCCAATTTCAGGTACTCATCCTCTCACAACTCAAGACACACCTCCCACTAGCACAACATTATTATATATCAGCAAGAATATGCTCAATGACATAGGAATTCTTTTAACCACTCTTTCAAATCAAATTGCACACACAACACAATCTTGTTTATTTTCCTGTTAATCTATAGCCTATTCAGCACTGGGAGAGATGGGCACTGCTGAGGCAGGTAGGGGAGCAGGAGGGCAACTCAAAATGGAGCAGTCTCTGATGTGACGAAAATTTGAAAATAAAGAATGCCCACAACTGTTAAGACCATCAGTGTGGAGGCGTATCCCTTCGGTAGGATTGCTTGTGGCCACGGCTGTGACCTTCTCATCCCAGCAGCTCTGTGACTGGGCGATTGAGAGGAGGCTCTGATCCCTCTGGCCTGCCACCAGGTGGCCGCCTTCAGGTCGCTGCCAGGCTCCAGTCTTAGCAGGGGGCCCATCTGACGTTAGGAAGTTGCTGGTGGATTAAGTAGGGCCTTAATTGCCCCATTTAGCTGCTCGCATGGCAGCCCAACTTCAGCAAGATCGAACGGAGGCGGAATGCATTGGGGAGTTGACCCGATGCACGACATACAAAAACTCCCTGCCTCCAAATGGCCTCCACTGGTTGGTTTAGATTTTCTATTGTGGTTTTTACCCCATTGGAACTGTAGCTTAATGCCCATGCATGAATTCCTTGTCAGTTGACTGGATTCTGAAGGTTGTTTTCAAATTTCAAGGACTTTCATGCCAATGCGATGCAAGTCCTGGACAGGCCAATGTGTGTAAATTGTAGTCACCTTTACTTCAGAATGCTGAGAGAAGATTTGTGGGATACTGGAAATAATTATGAGTTCAAGTCTGGAATCAGGATAATGTGATGCCATTATTCAAAAAGAGAGACAAAACAGACACTTGCAACTACAGACACATTCGTCTGAATTGCACTCCATGTAAAGCAAAAAGCAGTCAACATAGATTCAGAAGAGGAATATTCTTCCTGGCCAGCCTCCTTTGAGGAAGTCGGTCTTAGCTCAGTGGTAGCACTCTCACTTCAGAGTCAGAGGTCATGGGTCCCACTCAGAGACTTGAGCACATAATCCAAGATGACATTTCAGTGCAGTAGTATGACACCATCAAATGTGCCATCTGTCAGATGAGACATTAAACCAAGGCCTTAGACTGATTACTCAGGTGGACACAAAAAATACATTGGCATTATTTGAGAAAGAGCAACGAAGTTTTCTTGGTGTTCTGGTCAATAATTATCCTTCAACCAACACCAATGAAACAGGTCGTCGACCTCACTGTTGTCCATGCAATTTTGCTGTACGCAAATTGCTTGTTGTGTTTGCCTACACTACAACAGCCACTACACTTTACCCGACAAAGTGAAAAATTGCCAAGGTATGTCCTGTCCACAAAAAGCAGGACGAATCAATCTGGCCAATTACAGTTCCATCAGCCTACTCTCATTCATCAGCAAAGTGATGGAAGGTGTTGTCGACAGTGCTATCAAGTGACACTTATTCACCAATAACCCAATCACCGATGCTCAGTTTGAGTTCCGCCAGGACCACTTGGCTCCAGAACTCATTACAGTCTTGGTCCAAGCAAGGATAAAATAGCTGAATTCCAGAGGTGAGCGTGAAAGTGACTGCCTTTGGCCCTTGACATCAAGGCAGCATTTGACCATGCGTGGCATCAAGAAGCTCTAGCAAAATTGAAGTCAATGGGAATCAAGTAGAAAAATCTCCACTGGTTAGAGTCATATCTCACACAAAGGAAGATGACTGTGGTTGTTGGAGGCAAATCATCTCTGCCCCTGGGCATCGCTGCAAGAATTCCTCAGGACAGTGCCCTAGGCCCAATCATCTTCAGCTGCTTCATCAATGACCTCCCCTCCATTATCAGGTCAGAAGTGGGGATGTTTGCTGATGATTGCGGTGTTCAGTTTCATTTGTAACTCCTCAGATAATAAAGCAGTCTATATCTGCACACAGAAAGATCTAGACAGCTTTCAGGCTTGGGATGACAAGCCAAAAAAGTGCCAGGCAACAACCATTTCCAATAAGAGAGGGTCTGACCATCTCCCCTTAACTTTCAACAGCATTACCATCGCTCAATCCCTGCCATCAACATCCTGGGGATTACCATTGATCAGAAACTTAACTGGACCAGCCACATAAATACAGTGGCTACAAAAACAGGTCAGAATCTGGGTATTCTGCGTTGACTGACTCAATTCCTGTCTTCCCTCCTGACTCCCCAAAGCCTTTCCAACATCTACAAGGCATATGTCAGGAGTGTGATGGAATACTCTCCCCGTGCCTAGAGTGCAGCTCCAACAAAACGCAAGAAACTTAACACCATCCAGGACAAAGCAACCCATTTGATCGGCACCCCATCCACCACCTCAAACATTCATATCCCCCACCATCGGTGCACAGTGGCAGCAGTATGTACCTTTTACAAGATGCACTCCAGCAAGTTGCAAAGGCTTCTCGGACAGCACCTTCCAAACCCGCAACCTCTACGACCTAGAAGGACAAGGGCACCAACTTGCAAGTTCCTCGCCAAGCCACACACCATCCTGACTTGGAAATATATTACCGTTCCTTGAGCATCAAATCCTGGCTCAAAATCCTGGAACTCCCTACCTAACAGTACCGTGAGTGTGCTCACGCCACATGAACAGCGGCCGTTCAAGAAGCAGCTCACCACCACCTTCTCAAAGGTAACTAGGGATGGCCAATAAATGTTGGCCTTGCCTGTAATGCCCAAATCCCATGCACGGATAAAAGAAAATGCTTCATGCGTACTTCATTAACTGCGAAGTGTTTTTGAGCATCTTGAGCACATGAAAATGCTTTATAAATGTAGGTTCTATTCTAAGTGACAAGCCAAATGGATCGTTGTTAGCCCTACAATATAATGTAACTGGACTTTCAAAAGATTTTTCACGAAGTTCCATTTGAAAGACGAAGCAGTGTATCAAATTTGCAGACAGGACCAAACTAAGAGCAGCAGTGGAATTGGAGGAGGCAGGTCAAAAGTTAAAGAATAAATTGGAAAACTATGCAATTGGTTAGAGCAATGGCAGATGAAATTTACTGCAGATAAATGTAAAGTATTGCATATAGGAAGAAACAAAATAAGTGACATGTATTCCACGAATGTTCCTGAAATACCCAAACATAAAGCTAAGAGTTACCTGGGAGTCTTACACTCAACTCTGGACATGCCCAGCCACTGCAGTGCAGCAATCAACAAAGCTAACAGAATGTGGAATACAATTCAAAGAAACCTGTAACCAAACTGTGCAGTGTCCTGGTGAGACCACAGAATAATTACTGTGACCAGTTCTGGTCACCAAGCTGCAAGTGTGATTCAAACTCTAGAGGCAATGCAGAGAAGAATCAGTGTTGATTCCTAGTGTGAATGTGCTAAGTTATGAGGAGAGTTTTGAGGCACTTGGACTTCTCAACCTGAAAAGGTGGTGTTTGAGAGATGATTCTATAGAGGTTTATATTATGAATATGGCAATAAAAACGGATAAATTACCTTACAAGAGGAGGACAAGGGGACATAGGTTCAAACTAGAAATAGGTAAATTTAGGACTGATGTCAGGAAATTATACATTTGAAGGGTGGTCAACTTATGGAACAGACTTTCAGGAAGAGTAGTGGAAGCAACAATCCAGGAATCATTAAATAAACAATTTGATGATGAAATTGGCAGAGTTCAAGATCTCTCCGGGTGTATGAATTAAGATGGGCTGAATGGCTGTGCTCATCCATAATTATCTTGTGAAAAGAGCTCTGTGACTGTGTGCCTCACATATTTTACTTGAAATATTCTAGCAGTGTGATACAGTTTGAGACAATATTTTCATTACCAAGGATTATGAGAAGACTGAACTGTTAATCATTGTGGCAGAACTGACAGCTTTGTTTTAATTCCAAAGAACAGTTCTAAATGCTGGAGAGGTTGGTGAGAGCTCTGATCAACAGTGGGTTATAAATATCAATTGTAATCTAGTACTGGTCCAATTCACTGTAATTTATAGCTCAACCCAATTTTGTAACTGAATTTAAGTAGCTGTTTTAGCCTGATGAATGTCTGATTTATGTATGGCATTTTCTCATCTAGAAAGACTGAAGACATAAGGGGAACAATACATAAATTCCAGAATGCACCTTACACAATTAGATTAATTGTTAGACCATACACTTCACAGAGGCAGAAAGTTTTTTTAAAAACTTAAACTCTTCTCCTTGTGGCTGAATTTTTTTCAAAACTTCTCCCCATTTCTGTCAGTCATAAACTACCACAAACTACCAGCACTAAGGCCTGTATTGCCATCACACCGTCTTCAACAGACTCAACTGGCTAGCCATAGTAACATAGTGACAGTTTCAGACAGAAGACCTTTGGTCTATTTAGCACACCTATCCATAATATTCCTTTGATGCATTTCTAATAAACATTCCAGAAAATTCTCATTGTGAGCTTCAAATTCCTCCACAGTCTTATTATTCCCTATTTTTGGGATTTACTTCAACCACACTTCCCTGCATGCACCCTCCAGTCTGTCAGTAATGGCCTACTGCTCATTTACTAGTCCCTCTGCTCCATGTTCAACAATCTTATCCTTGTCTTCTGGGAATCCTTCCTTCAGCACTACACATCCCTATTTCCCTTCAAACCTTCAAGGCTTTCCACGTTGTTGACTGTGTTTTTGCTCCTGGTGACACCTTTCCTTCCTCTCATCCCCATGACCTTTCCTATCTATCATGCTGAGCTATCCCTTTGAATGTAACGGGTGCCAAAGAAATGCACATTTATGACTTTTTACAGAAAATGTAACGGAAAATGGAGCAAAAGAATTTAACAATGTACATTGTCTCTTTGAGCACTTGTCCTGCCAGAGGTGGCATGGATAGTGTCCATGAAAAAAATCTGTGCCCTGGGCATGAAATTTTGGAAGCAGGGAAAATGTGATCAAAATAATGCAATTTAATAAGACATGTAGCTGCAGGTTCTACCAGATGTAGCAATTAATAGCACTTAAATGTAAAATAACTTTCCATTAGATTTGCTTTAATTTTATATTCATAAGTGGCAGAAAAGTAGAAAGTCCTGAAGGATCTTGGGTTGAAATTCAGTCAAATGACTGAGAATGCAGATCACAAATTATAGATCAAAATTAATCTTTCTAAAGGAGAATGCAAAAGGGCAGAAAACAGTAAGATTTGATTATCTGTTATTGCTGCTAACTTATGAATCATCGTATTTAAGTAAGTTTGCATTTAGCAGGAATGACTCACCATTGTCTATTCTCAATATTATTAAAGCAAAGAGGCACTTAGCATGCAGAAAACACAGTAAAGGATTCAAACTCCAGGACTTACATGAATAAATTGCTGAAAAAATGGCATTAATGCACAAACCCCAGCATCCTACTTCAACACCTCGTTCATAAGTAATGTATGAGGTAGAGTTGTGTTCTGCATATGGATCACCATTATACACTACCTGAAAGGTTTAAATAAAGAGATTAAGTGAAAATATTATAAAAATATGAACATACTGTACTGTTGGAAAATTCTATCCTCTTATTGTGTGAAACAGAGATATCCAAAAGGTAGTGGACAAATTTTCTATTAAGGACTAAAACGTCATGATTATAGGATCCCACCAGGATTAATGAACATAAGAACAGAACAAATAGGAGGTGGAGTCAGCCATTCGCACTTTGGGTCTGTTCTGCCTTTCAACAAGATCATGGCTGATCTTTTATCTCAACTTCACCTTCCTGCACTATCCCCATATCTCTTGATTCGCTCAATATGCAAAATGTATCAATCTTTGTCTTGAAAATACTCAACAACTGAGCATCCACAAATCTCTGGAGTACAGAATTCCAAAGATTCATAAACCTTTGAAATTTCTCCTCATTTCAGTCCTACATTGTCGACCCCCTATTCTGAGATCCCATGCTCTAGATTCCATGCTGGGGAGAGCATTTTCTCAGCATCTACCCATCAAACCCCTTAAGAATTTTATATGTTTCAATCAGATCACTTCTCATTCTTCTAAACTCCAGGGAACATATGCCTAGTCTACTCAATTTCTCCTCATAGGACAATACCGTCATTCAGGAACTAATTTAGTGAACCTTCGTTGCACTCCGACTAGGGCAAGTATGTCCTTCCTTAGGTAAGGGAACTAAAACTGCACACAGTACTCCAGTTGTGGCCTCATAATGCCCTGTATAATTGTAGTAAGACTTTTTTACTCTTACATGCAATCCCTTTGTAACAAAAACAGACATACTATTTGCCTTCTTAATTGCTTGCAGTACCTGCATGTTAACTTTCTGTGATTCATGTACAAGGACACCCAGGTCCCTCCAAATGCAAACATTTTCCAGTCTCTCATCATTCAAAAAATATTTTGCTCTTTTATTTTTCCTTCCAAAATGGATAACTTCACACTTCACCATATTGTAATCCATCTGCCATGTTCTTTCCCACTCAGCCAACTTACCCATATCCCTCTGCAGCCTCTTTGCAGCCTCTTTGCATCCTTTGCTTACTTTCCCACCTAACTTTGTATCATCAGCAAACTTGGATATGTTACACTCAGTCTCCTCATTTAAGTCATTAATATAGATTGTAAATAGCTGAGGCCCAAGTACTGATCATGGTGGTACCCCGCTAATGATAGCCTGCCAAACTGTTTTCAGTCCATTAACGCATATTCATTCCATGCTAATATCATAGAAATCATCGAATCATAGAAAGTTTAAGGCACAGAAAGAGGTCATTTGGCCCATCGTGTCTGTGCCGGCAGAAAAACGATCCACCTATTCTAATCCCATCTTCCAGCATTTGGTCCGTAGCCCTGCAGCTAATGGCATTTGAGGTGCATATCCAGACTCCTTTTGAATGAGTTGAGGGTCTCTGCCTCAACTACCCTTTTAGGCAGAGAGTTCCAGACCATCACCACCCCCTGGGTGAAAAGGTTTTTCCTCATCTCCCCTCTAATTTTTCTACCAATCACTTTAAATCTATGCCCCCTCATCACTGACCTCTCTGCTAAGGTGAATAGACCCTTCACCTCCACTCTATCCAGGCCCCTCAAAATTTTGTACATTTCAATCAGATCTCCCCTCAGCCTTCTCTGTTCCAAGGAGAACAACCCCAGCCTATCCAATCTTTCCTCATAGCTGCATTTTTCCAGTCCTGGCAACATCCTCGCAAATCTCCTCTGTACCCTCTCTAGTGCAATTATATCCTTTCTGTAATGAGGTGACCAGAACTGCACACAGTACTCAAGTTGTGGCCAAACCAATGAGTTATACAGTTCCAGCATAACCTCCCGGCTCTTGTAGTCTATACATCAGCTAATAAAGGAAAGGATTCCATATGCCTTCTTAACCACCTTATCGACCTGTCCTGCTACTTCAGGGATCTGTGGACATTCACTCCAAGGTTCCTCACCTCCTCTACGTTTCTCAGTATTTTCCCATTTATTGTGTATTCCTTTGCCTTGTTTGACTTCCCCAAATGCATCACCTCACACTTCTCCAAGTTGAATTCCATTTGCCACTTTTCTGCCCATCTGACCAGACCATCAATATCTTCCTGCAGCCTACAGCTATCCTCCTCACTATCTACCACACGGCCAAACTTCTTGATCATGCCCTCTACGTTTACCTCCAAATCTTTAATATACAACACAAAAAGCAGGGGACCCAGTACTGAGCCCTGCGTAACGCCACTGGGAATGGCCCTCCAGTCGCTAAAACAGTCGTCAACAATTACCCTTTGTTTCCTACCACTGAACCAATTTTGTATCCAGCTTACTGCATTTCCCTGGATCCCATGGGATTTTATTTTTCAAAGTGATTCATGACAACACTTGCCAGCGCTGACATCATCAGGCTGCGCCGTGGTGCGCACATGCGCAGACGGTCTCCTGCTCTCTGCGCATGCGCTGCGGTCCGGCTTGCCAGGACCAGTTTGCGCATGCGCAGATGACGTCATCGCGTAACATCGTCTTCCTCGGGAAACGCGCCAGATTGGCCTCTGCACATGTGCTTCTTGCAATCTTCCGATATTCACGCATGCGTCAAAGCTTCGGCGCGAGTTTTTGAAAGTGGAAGGAGGAGAGGTTTCGTCAGGCATTTTCTCACATTTTATCTCAATTATTTAGTCGTTTTGGAGATTTGCTTCATTTTTATTAGACAGAGGAGTTTGTTCCAAGGTAAGTTGCTCTGAAAACATTTCCATTGTCTGGGGCACTGCATGTGCTCCAGTCCCTGTTGTAAATTGCTCTGAAAACATTTCCATTGTCTGGGGCACTGCATATGCTCCAGTCCCTGTTGTAAGTTGCTGTGTGCAGGCAGTACATGTGCTGCAGTCCAGCGAACAACCTTCCATCTAAACGGTCACTTTTGTTTTTGTAACGTTTCAATGGAGTGCATTCTGTATTTCTTATCTCATCTCATGTATCCCGTGTGGTCCCTTAATATCCTTCCTGAACTTCCTGAACATATGCCTGCCTGTTCAAAGCTCCACTTTCCCCACCTGCGGTACCCTCTCCTTGCTGTTCAGTTACACAGTCACCTGTTCCTGCACCCATCCGAGCAGTGCACATGGACACACAGCCACCTGTTCCTGCACCCATCCGAGCAGTGCACATGGACACACAGCCACCTGTTCCTGCACCCATCCGAGCAGTGCACATGGACACACAGCCACCTCATGCCGTGTCCAGTGGTAGCACAAATGTGAATGCTCTTGCTGCGTACAGAACTGGTGAGGTGGGAGTGCAGCCACACCATTCTCCATCCTCAGTGTTGCTTTAAGGCAAAGGTAGGTAAAAGTGAGAGAAATGGAAGGTGATGCTGATAGTAGTAGGCAGGATTAAATGGGAGCGTATGGGAAGGCACAGGAGTAGCATAACCACTAGCAGGGAACAGCTGGGCTAAATGGCCTGCTTTATGTTCATAGTCCAAAAGAAATGTACTTCTTTTTCCAGCACCCTCACATCATTCATGTTTTCTCTGAGAGCAGCATTGAACCATCACGAGATAGGGGCAGTTACATCATCCTGACTCCTACAGCTGAGGTGGGTACTAAGTGATTCATTGGCGGTGTTATCAGTACATGCCTATCCTGCAGAGCATAAAGCATGCGCAACAGTAATTTCATTGGAGGGAGGGAAGCTCTGACACTCCTGTTCTTTCCTTATTTCTTTTCATGTAAAACGTGCCCTTGAGAAAACAATCCTTGAGACATAAGGACGGCATTCAAGCAAAGGAGGCAGTGCAGGAGGGGACGAACGGATATGCTGATTCCTGCATCTGAGGTGGGTAATAAGTGCTTCATTGGCGACGTTATCAATTGGTGCCTTCACTGCAGAACTTAAGGTGTGCACAACAGTAATTTCAGTGGATGGAGGGAGGCAAGCTCTGACTCTGATTTGCTTTATTTCTTTTCATGTAAAACATGCCGTCGAGAAAACAATCCTTGAGACTTAAGGTCAGCATTCAAGCAACGAAGGCAACTGGATCATGCTGCGGAGCTGGTCACGATGTGGAAAGGAACATTGCATTTATGGATGAATTGGGAGTGCACATTGGGATGCGCTTGGGGAACATTCACCAAGAATTGACTGAGCTCAGACTCTTGTGACTTTGCCTTCTTCACATGGACAATACAGTAGTGGAATAGAGAGCCAAGCGTTCATTCACCACAAGGCTCTCCAGGAACAATCTCTTTAGCTGTGCATAGAAGAGGGGGATGGAGGGGTGGGCGAAGAGGGGGGATGGAGGGGTGGGCGAAGAGGGGGGATGGAGGGGTGGGGCGAAGAGGGGGGATGGAGGGGTGGGCGAAGAGGGGGGGGGGAGGGAGGGGTGGGGCGAAGAGGGGGGAGGGAGGGGTGGGAGAGGGGGGAGGGAGGGGTGGGGAGAGGGGGGAGGGAGGGGTGGGGAGGGAGGGGAGGGAGGGGTGGGGAGAGGGGGGAGGGAGGGAGGGGTGGGGGGGAGGGGTGGGGAGAGGGGTGGGGAGAGGGGTGGGGAGAGGGGGGAGGGAGGGAGGGAGGGGTGGGAGGGAGAGGTGGGAGGGAGAGAGGGGGGGGGAGGGAGAGGTGGGAGGAGAGGGGGGCGAGGGGCGAGGGGCGAGGGGCGAGGGGCGAGGGGCGAGGGGGTGGGGTGAGGGGTGGGGGGAGGGGTGGGGGGGGAGGGGAGGGGGGGTGGGGGAGAGGGGTTGGGGAGAGGGGGTGGGGAGAGGGAGCATGCAAAATGCAGGGGACCAGACAGTTGCAATGCCTGAAGTACTGTGGAGAAGTAGGGGAGAAAGCAGCTGGGTAGGGCATCCGCAGCTGGAGGGAACGGCTGAATGGAGAGGGCCGGAAGCGAGAGGGCCGTAGAGAGCCGTGGGAGCGAGCGTGCGAAGACCTTGGTGTCGCCGGGTCCAGGGACTGGCCGGTGTCTTTTGCTGTGTGTTTATGGCGCATGCACAGAAAAAGGCACTCCTCTCCGTTCCGCTGCTCCCTCTCACTCTCCCCAAACCCCCTCCTCTCCCCGTCCTTCTCCTTCTCCCTCCCCTCCTCCCTCTCCCCCCCCCCTTCTCCCAGCTCTCCCCCTCCCTCTTTTCGAACCCCTCCCTCTTTACCCCCTCCCTCTTCCCATCCCTCGCCCCCTCCCCATCCCCCCCTCCCTCTTTCCCCCCTCCCTCTTTCCCCCCACATTCTTTACCCCCCTCCCTCCCTCTTTCCCCCCTCCTCCCCTTTCCCCCCTCCCTCCATCCTCTTCCCCCCTCCCTATTTCCCCCCTCCCTATTTACCCCTCCTCCCTCCTCTTCCCCCTCTCCCCTTCCCCCTCCCTCTTCCCCCCTCCCTCTTTACCCCCCCCTCTTTACCCCCTCCTCCTCCCCGCTCCTCCCCTTCCCCCTCCCTCTTTACCCCCCTCTCCCTCTTCCCCCCCTTCCTCCCTCCTTCCCCCCCTTCCTCCCTCTTACCCCCTTCCTTTCCACTCCTTACCCCCTCTTCCCTCCCTCTTTACCCCCCCTTCCTCCCTCTCTCTTCCCCCCTTCCTTCCTCCCTCTCTCTTTCCCCCCCCTTCCTCTCTTCCTCCCTCTTCCCCCCCCTTCCCTCCCTTCCTCCTCTTCCCCCTTTCCTCTCCTCTCTCTTCCCCCCCCCTTCCTCCCTCTTTCCCCCCCTTCCTCCCTCTTTCCCCCCCTTCCTCCCTCCTCTTTCCCACCCATTCCTCCCTCCCTCCCTCTCCCTCCCTCCCCTTCCTCCCTCCTTCCCCCCCTTCCTCCCTCCCTCCCTTCCTCCCTCCAACTTTCCCCCTTTCCTTTCCCCCCCCTCTTCACTTCCCCCTTCCTCCCTCTTTCCCCGATTCCACCTCCCTCCTCTTTCCGCTTTTCTTTCCCCCCCTTTCTCTTACCTCCTCACCCCTTCCTCCCCTCTTTCCCCCCCTTCCTCCCTCCCTCCCTCCCTCCCCCTTCCTCCCTCCCCTCACCCCCCCCTTCCTCCCTCCCTCCCTTCCTCCCTCCA